>NC_064256.1:56935474-58252140 GCF_003254725.2 Canis lupus dingo | reverse complement strand
GGCATTGCTAGGGCATGAAACAGGAAAGCCACCCAGGAGCTGTGCCCATATTCATACCTTACAAAACAGTGAGGCATATTCAGGTGGTTGTTGTCTAAAGCATTCAGTAATCTGTTGCTTATGAATAGATAAAGATCATGCCCTGCAAACATGAGAGAACTCTACTGAGTGTGCTGTTCATATGATTACGGCATATTTTTTCACATTATCAATGACATTTCACATCTAAATATTGTGGTTGTGACTTGGACTGGGTCCGAGTTGAGGAAAGAGAAGAGAATAGCACTGAATGGTTTCTTCCATCAAACACCTTGATATATTCTCTTTTCCCCTTCCTTTGTTTTATGATTCTAGAAAAAGGAACAGGGCCCTGACAGGAGTACAGATACACAAACAGGACAACCTTAGTGGAATGAGTCAAAAGCTAGCCAGCTTGTTGTCAACCCCCGTTAGCACTGATCGAAAGGAGAGACGCCTCCTCAACTGGGGTTGGAAGCTGTGATTCAGTGAGGGCATCGCTGCTTATAACTCTCCAAAGAAGTTACTGGAGAAGTCATGCTCTGTTCAGGCAACTTGCCGTAAGTCTGAAATCATTTTTTTGTGTGTGTGTTTCAGCAGCTCCCAGCTCTGTGACACAGTTTCAAGTTGTGCTTCAGTTTTCCTTTGAAGCTTTTTCTTTCCTTTTTTTTTGCCTACTCCACTGCTTATAAAGGCCCTCTTTCAGCTTTTAAAAAAGATAAAAGGGTTGCATGAAAGTCAATTATTTTCAGAAGAGTAAGATGGAAAAACAATAATAGGAATGGAGAAGTTGGGTGAGACACAATTTTGTGACCTACTTAAAACAGGTCAAAACATTTGAGATTTCTTGATGTCAACTGTTCAAACTGAGTTTAATAACATGTAGTCTTCCAGTCCACATACATAGAGAATTCTGTTCTGTGGTTGCATTGCCCTGGGGAAACGTCACCCAAATAAGACACAGGCGTGTGGGTAGTCACATCATTATCTGTCAGCTTATGCTGGTTTACTACTGACACAGAACTATAGAGAACTTCTCCCCTGAGAAGTGTGACTAAACAGTATTGGAGAAATATCTTCTCTGCTATGACCAAATAATTTGAAAAAATATGGAAAGCTGAGTTGGCTTATTTTGTGTTCATAAAAAATCCAAAGTAAAAGTCAGAATTTAAGAAGTCACCAGACATTTCGTTGCCCAATTTTCACAAAATATTTCAAGTATTTGAAAAAATATGGAACAGTACCCAAATTTCATCTTTACAAGGAAAAACCAACAATCTATTGCCAAAATCTTAGATGATTTTCTACTACCAGTTGCTTTAATGAAATATACAGCAAAAAATAAAGAAATTCTACAGTTTGAAATAGTGACTTCCAACAAGGGCTGCTGAGTTCCTATTGAAATACTCATGAGAACACAGAAAAAAGATACAATGTTATAAAACTACTAAGAACTGGGGGTGCCTGGGTGGCTCAGTCCATTAAACATCAACTCTTGATTTCACTCAGGTCATGATCTCAGGGTGGTAGGATCTAGCTGTTTTGGTCTCCACATCGGCATGGAGCCTGCTTACGATTCTCTCCCTGCCCCTCTCCACTGCATGTGCGTACACATTCTCTCTCTCTCTCTCTCTCTCTCTCTCTCTCTCTCTCTCCTTCTTAAAAACAAAACAAACTACTAAAACCTGAACCTCTGGTCAAGAGTTTTCCAGGTCCCAAAGAAATCGTCACCAGCCATAGCAGAGATAGGACCTTAACACAAAAAAAATGAAAGGTGTTGAGAAGATGATGGCAGGTTTCCATCCAATCCCAGAGAAAACAAGTCTTCCCATACCAGAAAGGATAAATATATGTTCCATTTTCTTGCCAAAACTTACATCCATACACCTTACAGGAGTAGCCTCTGTTTTTTTAAATTTTGTTTTGTTTTGTTTTTCCAAGAATGTGAACCACATTGGATGCTCTAGTTCTCATTCATTTCCATTTCAGGGCTGAGCTGGACATCCAGTGGCCTGTCAGAGCTTAAGATGTGAAGTTCATCACAGGGAGGACAGAGATAGAAAAAGCTGGAGTGTTGGTGTGTAACAGGTTACAGGCGCTCATGCTTCAAATATTCCAGTAATAAGTTCCTGTCATTAAAAAAAAAGAAAGCCCTTTCATTCCTTTCCCCCCTTTTCATTTCAGTAGAATACTAGTTGGGGACACATTTTACAATTCAGATGCATTTCTGACTTGAAGAATTAGAAGAGCAGAAATAATTTACCTATTCTGTTTATGTCAAAACCTGAGCCAAGTCAGAGCTCTCCCCATTTAACGACTGGGAAACAAAGAACATCTGAATTCCTTAATAAAGCCAATGAGAAAAAGTCAACATAACAAGTAAAATAGCAGTGAAGATAAATATGAAAAATATAATTGAGTTCTCCTAAAAATTCAAGAAAATATTGACCATATAAAATAGATAAGAGGTGAGATAGCAATTAATTCAAATGAAAAGCGTAAGTGACTAACAAAGCATGGGGAGGTTGGTAGGAGGGGAGGGACACTCTCACTGGGATATGAAAATATTATAAGACATTTAAACATTTGTAAAACTTGACCTATTTTTTAATGAAAACAATATAAAATTTAATTAGTCATACCAATGAGAACTGTAGGAATGTACCTTATAATCCAAATAATAAAGACAAATATTTAAAATAGGAGAACATTAAATATAGGCTATTGATAATACAACAATAAATAACAGGTATAAAGGACAGGGAATGAAATGCAACTAAAGGGTAACATGTATCCTTGAAAATAAAAGAAAAACTGATCTAAATAATATAAACATGAATCTAAAAGTAAGAGAAATTGCAAAAATAATTCTTGAGAGAGCACATAGTAATAAGTGTTCAATTACAACAGTCTGGCTAGAAAAACTTTGATTTTTATCAATAGAATCAAACAGAAAGTAGAATCAGTTGTATACATGTTAAAGTATTTCTAATAAAAATGGTGATTTAAATGTGAAAAAATGAGGAATGATAAATAAGTAAGGCTATCTGAGAACATATTTAAAAACTATATATGAAAACCCAATATGAGTATATTTTATACCAAGTTATTGATATGCATTCTAACAATATAGTACATAAGACATGATGTGCATGAATGAAATCATATATGGAGTAGTTTGATGAAAGTCAGAATTTATCACTTAATTCCTGCTAGGTACTATCCTAGTGTTTAACACAAGTGAACTTATTTAATATGCATGATAATTTTTTTTTCATGATAATTCTTTCACTTATGTGCTTGTGTCCATTGTCCATTGTTGCTGTGGAGAAGCAAGAATAGAACTGTCCCCTCAAAGGTTCTAGAATTGGATTAAGAATCCAATTGAAATGAGACAGATTAACAGGAGACAATTACATTTAATATTGACATGGAAATTCCAAAGACAGGCAAAGTGAGGGATATACATCACTCTGAATTAAGGAGAAGGGGTAGGGGTCTGGGACTTCAGAGGAAAGGAATGCATTTCACAGGGTGATACGAAGAACAGATGTTTGGTAATGAGATGTTTGCCCTACTATATAAATGGGTTTCTCATATAAAAATTATATCTGTTAACAGCTCTTATTTTGGGAAAGACCCTCAATTTAGATTCTTCTGTGTGGCTAAGGGAGGGACAAAACTTTCTCTTAAACCCAAAGGCTCTCAGGTACCTTCAGCTCAAAATAATCCACATGACAAAGAGGCACATTCTAGGGGGAGGTGGAGTGGGGTGTTTCCTGAACCCCTTCACTCCCATGACAAATCACTTCAAATTTAGGGCCTTAAAACAACAAACCTACTATTCATAGTTTCTGTAGGTTAGTTGTTCAATGAGATTTTTTGCCAGTCTAAAATCAAGGTGTCTCAGGGCTGTGTTCCTTAATGGCAGCTCCAGGGAAGAATCACCCTCTAAACTCACTTAGATGTTGGCTGAATTAACTTCCTGTGGTTGTAGGACTGAGGTCCCCCATTTCCCTGCTGGCTCTCTGCCAAGTACCATTTTCAGCTTTTAGCGGCTGCACACATTCCTTGACATGTGTTCAGAGCCAGCAACTGTGAGATAAGTCCTTCTCACACACGGAATCTCTCTCCTGCTTCTACTTTACACAAGCATCTCTGGCTGCCTCCTTCCTTCTTTCTTCCTCTTCTGCATCTAAGGGCTCATGCAACTACTTTGAGCCCACCTGTGTAATTCAGGAAAACCTCTCTATTTTAATGTCAGCTGATAAGTAACCTTAATTCTATCTGCAAAGTCCCAAGACAGTGGTACCTAGGTTAGCATTTGATGGAATAACCAGAAGGTGAGACTCTTGGGGGGAACATCATCACAATTTTTCCTACCATAGCATTATTTTTATCTCAGCTTTACAGATGAGTAAACTAGGTGCTAAGAGGTTAAATATCCACTAAGGATATAGGGTCAAAGGCAAAGAAGCCGGATCTTGAACCTAATTACTCCATCTCCAGAGTCTATGGTAGCCATCATTATAGATAAAGAATTATGCCAAAGAACAAATCCTAGCATAACACTATGTTATTGGTGATTCTAATGCATCAGAAATGAGGACAATTACTAGAACCCTGTGACACAGAATTCACTAACATTAATTCCAAGGTACTAAATATTTAAATATAAAAGATAACATTTCAAAAGTACTAGAAAAAAAGTGTCAGTGAATTTCTGTGTCAATCTGAGATGAAAAATGAATAACTAACTAAAAGAAAAAACACACAGAATGAAAACAACATTACCTTTGACTATATTTATAAATCGGTACTTTATTTCCAAATCTATAATAAAGGGGAAAAATTCCTTTATAAAATTCATTCCCTAGGTAAAAGTTCTTAAAAATCAATGTATAAAATTAATTGTATTCAGAAATACCTGCGTAAACAATTAGAAGACATTAGAGATGAAAAAGGATCTTCCTGTTGCCTCTAAATTTTGGCTAAGATGAGACAGAGGACAGCAATGTGCAAAGATGGCCTTCCCCTTCCCCTTGGCTCAACTAAACTTCAGACAGCCTCCCTCACTGGAGGCCCTGACCTTGCTTTCCTCAGAACATTCACTTTAGGAAAACACATATTTGTAAATTCTTTCTCTGTCCTGTTAACATGTAAATCTTTTTTAAAAGCCTCTTGCCAGCATCACAACCTAAAATGCCTGTCTGGAGGACTGAGAGCCATCCTTCGAAATGTGCTCCTCAAGGAAGACAGAGTACCTATCAGGAACCAAACTCTGGTGGGAGCCTTGCTCCACGTTGTAAAACTACTTCCTGCTGTGACGATAAGAAAAGGTTATTTTTTCCAGTGGGTAAAGCCAATTAGCAAACACAGGTGGCCTAAGACTCCCCCCACTCCAGCTCTTAAAAACTCTCTGACCCTTTAGTTCAGCAGGACTGAGCTCAGACTGAGCGCTGGCCTCTCTGGCCTACTGCGAGACTGTAATAAGTCCTCCTTGCCTGTTCAGCTTTGTGCAGGGCAGTCTTTGCTTTGACAAAACACTTATATTGGACAAGGGAGGGGAACCCAGAAATTATAGAGAGGTTGGGAAACGAATGAGAACGAATGAGAAGAGACAGGGAAAGAATCTTCTCTGTCAGGTCTCCTAGGCCTAAGTCAGCCCTGAACTAGGGAGAAGGAAAATCTATGAACTTGAAGGGAGATTTAAATTTTAAATTGGATTCTACACTGGAGCCATTATTTTAATACCTCAAAGTGGGTTATAATTACTGAGATAAAATTTGTTTCTGTAACTCAAAGTGTTCTGAGAGCGATGGCTTCTATCTTAGCGGTCCTTCATGGCAGGGGAGGAAGATTAAACGATTTATTTAAAGGCACTTGTTAGATAAAAATATAGATATTTCTTGATGTGCCCTTCCAACTTCAGAACATTTAACCAGATATTTAAATTGCTTTTTAAAACGTATACCACTTATGGTGTTAGTACAGGAAACTATAACAACTCTTAACAAAATACATATAGGACTTTATTGGGGAAAAAAAACCAAAATAAATAAAAATATATACTAAAATTCATTATTAGAAGACAGTGTCTTAGTATGTTAATTATTCCCAAATACATCTGCTATTTCTATTTATTGATTTAAAGATTTATTTTAGAGAGGGGTGTGGTGGATAGGAGCTGAGGGAGAGGAAAAGAGAGAATCTCAAGCAGGACTCCATGCTGAGCTTGGAGCCTGACATGGGGCTCAATCTCATGACCCTGAGATCATGACCTGAACTGAAATCAAGAATTGCACAGGTGCCCCAAATCTTTTATTTTTAAAATTCAAATTAGATTGCTAATGTTTTTCCTACTTTTTATAACTTTTACTCCACAATAATGCAATGCAATCCACATAGAGTAATGGATTACATATAAAAAGTAAAATCTATAGAATAAAATATAGGGACTTATTTTAATCACTTTGAGTAAGGGAAGACTTTCTTTCTTTTCTTATCTTTTTTTTCTATTTTTGTAAGTAAGCTCTATGCCCAAGGTGGGCCTTGAACCCACAACCCTGAGATCAATAGTCAAGAGTCACATGCTCTACCTACTAAGCCACCCAGGTACCTGAAGGGAAGACTTTTTAATGAAAGATATAAAAACTACAAAGCCTAGAGGGAAACACTGGTGAAACTGACTATATCAAAAACCAGAACATTTAATTAAGAAGAAATATGAATAAGGTAGAAACAAGGATCTGTTTTATATATCAGGAAAATGGCAGTAAACAAGACACATCTAATCTGTGCGTCATGGAATTCCAACTTGACAGACACTGGATTTAACTCCATTTTACTTAACTCCAAGCTCACACTTTTTTCACTATGCTAAAGTAAACATTTTTTGGTTAAATCTAATTTGTGCTTTATTATTTTTTTTCTTTATAGGTCTCTATTTGCCCTTTAATAAAGTAATTGATCAAAATCTCCTCCCCGCAAAAGAAACTCAAACTTCGTATACTTTGTAAAGAATTCAATTAAAATCTAAATTATCTGATTAGAACTATTTCCCTTCTATACATCAGCTTGTGGATGGCCACCTGTTTATACTGTACTTAGAAAGCTGCCAAACAAATATATCCTTTCCAGTTGGTGATAGGAAACAATTTCCAGGCCATCACCTTCCACATTATGTTTCATCTTGGCATTAATTTTAATGAAATAATAATGTACTTGGCTCCAGAATATCATTTACCATCCAAGGATCTCCAAGTATGTAACAAACATTAATTAAGTAGCACAATAGCTCTGTAAGAGAAAACATCGTTATCACAATCCTGGAATTGAATAGATTGTCGAACAGGGAAAATAATGACGGGGAACCCATTTTGAACTAATCAGAAGGGGGCAGGTTGCCAACTTGAATCCTTTCAGTTCATTACTATACTCGAGGAAATAGAAAAAGGGTCTGGGATGAGTGGGGGCTGAGCTCAGAAGAGAAGGAACCCTAAACCCAACACTGGGGTAAAACATCTCAGTTCATCACTTAATTTAACGTATGAATTCCCTGTCATAATTCATTTAAAAAGATATTGGATTGACAGCATAAGAAACCTAAAAGCATTATGTGTAAGATCACCAAAAAGTCCCTAATTCAAACCTAGTCCTCAAAAGAAAGATGTTTGGAACTGAGGTAACTAGTTGAACACCAGGCACATAGAAATCTATTAGTAAAACACCACCACCACCACCACCATTGTGGCTGCTGAAAATGACTCAAAACTCCCATTCTGAAATTAATTATGAGATATTTGCTTATGAAATGTAACAACATATCTTTAAATCTAGTATAAAGAGCAAAGTTAACATTGTCATCAAGGGAAGTGACTTATCTGTAAATGAAGAACATGAAATGGAGGGGGGGTTCTTTTAATAATAAATTTTCCGTGTAACACGGAAAATAATAAACAATTTTCCATGTAACACGAGGCTTTTAATTGCTGGGTCAGGAAGTCACTATGGCATTTTCCATCAGGTGTGGTCACATTTGATTCTTCCGTATCCCAAGGCCCAAGACAGTCGTTATCCCAAAAGAAAGAGTCAAATGAGAACTTCACTAATACGTTATCCGCACCCAACACATTTGTTTATAAGGAAGACGCCTCATTCTCTTTATCATGCAGCTTTGTATGGTTAACTTTATCTACTGTTAGTAATTGCTGGATTTGGGGCGCTTCCGCTCTAAAAAAAATTTCACACGTTTTGCTGATTCGTAATTGGCAGGGCCTCCCAAAGGTAGAGCTGTGAACATCCGTGTTAATGGGCTAATGTGTCACTTGGGTAACACACTACATTTGCATTCCCCATAGCCCTTGTACAGGTGTTTCGTGTTTGTAGGAAAGATGGTCTTAGAGTTACTTCTGTCCTTTTATGCACAAGGAGTTGGAAAACGTTGAATGGAGATGAGATTGGTCATTAAGCTATGGAATATGCAGAGGACATTCTAATGCATTTCTGCATTTGGATTGTGTCATCCAGAAAGAGCTCCTCAGTTATTCTGATGGCCTTTTCCAAAAAGACTTGACAGCTGCATGCTCTTCCAATATTAGGAGTTCTCGGGAACAGGCACGTTTGCTTAGTTATAATGTAGTAAAGTTAAGATCAAGCTAATAAATATACACTAATTAAGTAGTTTATTGGGCATTCTAAACTGCTTACTATGAGTTAATCTTCTGAAAAGAGAAATGTGAATGCTTTATGTATTGCACTTAAAAACAGAAAGGTAAATTGATTTTTGCTTAAACGTTAAATTACTTAAAACATATCACAACACTGCTTTTTTGACATCTTTTACCTGAAATGTTATCTTGGCTCCATTTATTCTTATTTCAAACTCTTTAATTTAGGTAAAACGTTTCACAGATAGGCCTATTTCTTTAAGAGACTGTTACTTAGGAATCAGGAGTTTTGTGCAAAGAATACGACTAATAAAGAGGAACTAATATTTTCTTGTTCAAACATGTTAATCATAATACTTAATGCCTATGGAACAAGCTTTTATGAGACATGTGGCCAATGCTTTTTAAGTATTTGCTCATTTAATCCATATAGAATCCTGTGAAACAGGCATTATACTAGAGTTAACATCATTGCATGTATGTATTCGAGGAATAGGCCCAAAGTAAAAACGTAATTTACCCGAAGTTACACCAGTGACAGACCTGTATTTTGAGCACAATACTGGACTGTGTCTAGCTAAGTGGGATCCATGAGGGATTCCAGTCACCTCTAGGATAGATGAGGGAACATAGGGTAGTTCTCATTTTCTGAAAAACTTACAGATTCAAAGCCGGGAAATAGGACTTTGGTTTTCAATATTAGATACGAAAATCTCAGGTCTAGATTTTAAGATACAAGTGATAGTGTCTGTATCCGAAAAGGCCTGATAGATGTTGAAAAATATAGAAGTATAAAACGCTGATATTTTTTCTTGGTGATTATTTTTTCCAATGTTATTTATGAACCATCAAGCCAAGTATCTGTCTCTGTTCCTAGGTTCCAGGAAAGAACATTTTTCCAGATTGAGAGTATGAAATCTCTCCTGTCTCACAGATGATCACACAGTGCTTCCTTCGATAAGCAGACCTGAATGAATTGATCTCTGTGGGGGCTGTGCACTAGAGTCACTGGAACTGGTAATGTCGACTACAAATCGTAGTCAGAATGACATTCTGTACGCTGTGAATTGAAGAGTTCTAGGCTGTGATGCTAAGTTTAAAAGTCTATTGCAACTGACTTTCAGATTATAGTTATAATTCAATAGTCAAATTCCATGCAACACTTAACATATCTCACAGGAAGACACTAGAGCTTTTAAAACAGTATTAAATGCCCTCACGGAACCCTACAGCATAAAACTGTAAACTAAGGCAATACTGTGGCAATCAGGGCCACTCATGCAACTGCCTGTGTGTCCACATATTGAACAGATCTACTCTGCAGGGACTGGCGCCCAAGGCTCATTCTGGCGGCAACAAAGCCTTTTGACAGCTGCACGTATCCTGTCACGCATACCATTTTCTGGTTAGCACCGAAGGTTGCTTTTTTTGTTTGCTGCCTAATTTTTTTCCCTTGTTTTTTCCCTGTCTTTCATTTGAAAGAAAAACAAAGTGTTTTGCAAATAGTAGTACAGGTTTTCCATTCAAGTAGAGCAGAACAGTATAGGAAAAAACTAAATCACACAAAGTGAAATGTTGCTTGGCCAGATACTTTTCTTAATGTAACTGACATACTATTATGAAATATCATTAGCATATTTCAACATTGCTCCATGTGAGAGTTAAGAACACAATTATGATCAAATATCTTGGTCCTAAATTTTATTTTATTTTATTTTTATTTATTTTATTTATTTTATTTATTTTATTTATTTTATTTTATTTTATTTTATTTTATTATTTTATTTTGAGAGAGGGAGAGAGAGAAAGAGTGTGAGCAGGGGTGTGGAGCAGAGAGAGAATCTTAACCAGGCTCCACGCTCAGCATGGATGATAGGGCTCAATCCCATAACCCTGAGATCATGACCTGAGTCAGAATCAAGAGTTGGACGCTTAACTGACTGAGCCACTCAAGCGCCCCTCTTGCTCCTCAATTTTTCCACTGTTCATGTGTCCTGCTGGGGGTAGCTCTTTAAAGAAATACAATCATGATGTTTAAGCTTTGCCATGTACAACCACTATTCAAGAGTATAATCTAAGGAAATAATATTGGATCAACTAAAACATCGGTAAAGTTCTTATTTCTTTTGCTAGTTTATCTCAAAAATCATGTTCTGTTGGTGCTTCCCAAAATAAACTATGTATTTAAAGAATTTCCTAAAATTAAGAAGAAAATGAAAAAGAACAAAAGGGACGCCTGGGTTGCTCAGTGATTGAGCATATGCCTTTGGCTCAGGTCATGACCCCGGGGTCCAGGATTGAGTCCCTCATAGGGCTCCCTACCGGGAGCTTGCCTCTTCCTCTGCCTAGGTCTCTGCCTCTCTCTGTGGCTCTCATGAATAAATGAATAAATAATCTTTTAAAAAATGAAAAAAAAGGGGTGCCTAGGTGGCTCTGGCAGTGAAGCCTCTGCCTTCAGCTCAGGTCATGATCCCGGGGACCTGGGATAGAGCCCCACACTGGGATCCCTCTATCTGCTGCTCTCCCTGCTTGTGCGTTCATTCTCTATCAAATAAATAAATAAAATCTTAAAAAAATAAAAATATTAAAACTAAAAAGAGGAGGAGGATGTGAAGAGTAACATTACACAATGTATATCCTATAGGAGGTATTACCTTCAACACACTTTATTACCAAGGTACAGAGAAGCTACATAACTCCCCCCAAATCACATGAGTAGTGGAACTAGGATCTGAATCCCCATGATCTGGCTCTGGAACCTATGTTCTTAACTTCTACGTTATACCACCCTTACTATAACTTTGGAAAATGCTGCTTTCCCAATCCTTCACCTCTGTAGGTCTGTGAACTGTTTTTGAACATGAGAACCTACTGATCCAGAAACAGAACATTTGTTTTAAATTATTTTTTAAATTATAATTTAGATCATCTTTAATTGCATCGTCCATTCACATGCTTGTAATCTTTCACAATGGAAGCGTACACTAGTAAGGTAATCCCTGAGTATCGCACAGCCGAGACCGTGTATATATGAGTTACCTGTAAGTATATCAATACATGCACCTGTATTGTGCTCTGTCCCCAGAGCCCATTCCTTGTCCTCGGGGAATTTACAATCTACTGGGGGGAGTTGAGCACTTAGCAGCTCAATGTCAGCGCAGTATCTAAGAGGTCAAGTACAGGTTGCTGAGGGGGCAGTCTCTACTTGGGAGAGCTAATTCAGTCTAGGATGCTCAGGGAATCAAGAGCATTGAGACCTGAAGAGCACGATCATCAGCTGGAAAGGTGGGAGGGGGGGGTAGAGAAAGGAGGAGAATGCGACAAACCTGCGGTACCATACTCTACAGGATGGCAGAACAGAACAATGGGGAAGGAAGATTCTTCAAAGTGTCCTGGGATTCTCCAGCCCTGGAGAATGACGACCCTCTAGCCCCAGATGGTTAAGTCCTTGAGGGACTCTAATTGCTGCCAGAAATATCTGTGCTTCCTTTGCTCTCCCCGCCAGGGTGAGAACAGCTCTAGCCTGTGCAGCAGGCCCTGAAGGAGGCCCCGGCATAAGAGGACAGGATTCCTCTTGTCTGTCCATTGTGTGGTGGGCTCCCAGTTCCCCAGGAGGATTCCGTTGTCCCTGCTACTTGGCCTCAGAGAGCAGCACCCTCTTTCCTAAGAGGAGAAAGCCGTGGGAGCTGTGCCCACCCCTACAGCACCAGTCACTGAGAAGTGTGCTCCTCCTCCAGCTGCCACAGCTCCCACTCCCTGGCGCCTTCTGCCCCGTGTCTTCCCCTGGAGGATGGAGCACAGCTGACTCTTCAAGAGAAAATCAAACCAGTCGCCTGGGGTCAGAACGATGAGCTGTCAATATCTTCTTTTTCTTCCAGTGCAGACCCCTTTTCTCTGTGTCTGTGACTTCGTGTGTGAGAGACCTAAAAGGCTGCCTCTGCTTAAGTCACATTGGTAGAGGGTTGTAAAAAGAAGGAACCCATCATGTTTACGAGGAAACCCACCTCTTAAAATATTTAGGGCCCTTGAACATACAGGAAACAAACCTGATTTCAGAAATTAGTAACGCACATTGGCTTGCGTGGTAAAAGCGACAAGCGATCTATCAAAATCTTGCTTCTTGTTTTTCACCAGGGCACACAGCACAAGCCACCATCCCAACCTTTATTGCACTTGGACATGGCTATAAACTCGGTTGTAATTAAAGTAATGTGAAGGGAGTGATATGTGCTCCCTCAAGGACAGACCCTGAAATTTTTGTATGTGCATTTCTCCACGCTCCTTCCCCTCTTGTTGTCTACAATTAGAGAAGCCACATATTGAAGATGGAAGGGTTCTTATTGCTCTGGGATTCCAAATGAACCCTTGGAGCAAGACTTCCCCACTCCCTCCCTCCCTCCCTCCCCGCTACCCCAGCCCAACTGCCACACACATACGCACAAGCTTTTTTTTTTTTTTTTTTTTACTGTCCTGGAATCCCAGCCCTAGACTATTAGATAAGAGAGAAATATGTAGGGGCGCCTGGGTGGCTCAGTAGTTGAGCATCTGTCATCAGCTCAGGGTGTGACCACAGGGTCCTGGGATCAAGTCCCACATGAGGTTCCCTGCAGGGAGCCTGGTTCTTCCTCAGCCTGTGTCTCTGCCTCTCTCTGTGTGTCTCTCATGAATAAATAAATAATATCTTTTAAAAAGAGAGAGAAATATATTGTTCTTCCCTTGAGTCTTTAACATTTTGTATGTTAGCTTCTGTAGCTCAGCCTACCTACTGACACAGAATCTCTAAGTTCTCATTCTACATTTGTGAAACATTTTATACTACAGATAAATAAAACTTTCTGGCCTAGTGATATGATTCACTTACCTCTTGATCAATTAAATTCCTTTGATGAGGTAAAAAAAAAATCATTGTATATTTACTTTTCTTTTATGGCTAATATGTTAAACTCATACAAGCCAAACTGAGAAAATAACATTTTTCATCCAAGAAAAAATGTTTCGCTTTAATGGAGAGTTCTTTCTAGGACCACAATTTGGCTGAAGTGCCCTACGATGCTTAATCATGTATTTCAAATATACGAAATCAAGTTCTTGTAATATTTCTCTATGACTCTTAGGATAAGGATTCAAAATGATAAAACCTTAATTTGGACCTCAAATTTTCTCTATTTCAGCACATATTGTATAAATATGCTGGACTTTAGTGTGTTCTTCTGAAGCACAGCTATCAAAGTTTTCTTTATATAAAATTTTAAACATTTTAAAAATGCAAAACCTATTAATAAGCCATAGTGCTGGATATTATTAAAATATCTTTGCACCTAATTGGAAAATTATTAATACTGGTCATGATTCTAAAGTTACTAAAATTTTGCAAGAAGCCCTGATTTATCAGGCTGTATATATTATGTCATGAACATTCAAGGTCAAGGTCCCTGGCAGCTGTTGGTCTAGACCTATGCCTATGAAGGAGTCCTATGAACTTCCACTATATATGCCAAGGCAAATTTCTTCCCACCGCATTATCTTACTTTTTGTACAGATTAGCAAAAACCAAAAACCAAAAAGCAAAAACACCACAAACTCACAAAAATTCTTTCTTTGGTTAGTCACGATCAAAATACTAAGATGCCTACAAGGATCTTTTAACAGAGAGGACTTTTATAACAGGCTCAGTTTCCTGCAAGAGGAGAATTGTGCATCATTTAGCTTGAAATAAAACTGGAAAATTGGAAATTGGCCTTCATAGGAAGTAAATTCCTTTTTTCTCCTCCTAAGTCAGGGGTTTCTTCTTTGTTTAGTGGAACTTGTTACAACTTAGTTAAGTCAATTTTAATGCCATCTAAACAAGCCACTGCTTTTTTCTTGTATCCTGAATGGAAATTAGAAGCAAAAGTATTTTGTTGCCTATACATTCTTTTTGAGAGACTGGAAATTACTTCTTTTTTTAAAATTTATTCAGAAAAGGTAGCCATAGGAATCTCAGAAAAGTAGAGAAGGCAGTAAGTACAGATTCTCATAATACGTTCACGAAGTCAAGCACTCATCATCAATTCTTTGGCAAGGACTATCTCGATTCGAAATTGCCCCCTTCCCCGAATTCCAATAATATATATCCATACAAACATTCATGTGTAAACACATATAAATAATCAAAAATGCTCAGATACCAAGGGTAAGCTGATATTAACAAATAGTTTAAATCAAATAATGGTGATTTCTAACATTTGCCTCTTTTTTGTGTTAAAGAAAAAGGATAAAGAAAAATATAGTATGTTGATTATTAACTTCAGGAAGGAAATACAATGTGAGGAGATACTACTATATACTATGGATTAATCACAGTCATTGAAAAACTCTATGAGTGACTTGTGATTCCAGGAAGCGGTATAGAGATTCCATTTACACCTGGCAGACTAGACACATGCATTTATCACTTATTTTCCACCAATTTTAAATTGAATTCCTTTGAATTAGCAGGAAAGACATTCTTTTTAAATATACAATGGCGACATAACAGGAAAGAGTAAGGGTAACAAAAACTAGAAAAAAGAAAAACAGATGAGATCATGTTTGGAAAAGAAAAAAAGAAAAACCTATCAGCCAGAACAGGTACAAAATGGGACAGTTGTGTAGGTAAGAAGAGGCTTTGCCATACAAGCTACTGGGAAACTGCGAGTTCAGTTTATATCAGCTGAAAGTGAGCTGTGACAAGATTTTATGAGTACCTAACTGAAGGACTACTTAAGAAATAGATCATTCACTCATTGCTATAGGAGCAACTGGATTGTCATGTTTACCTCCAGATAAACTCGTAAACTCAAAAAGGTGGGAACTTCTTTTATTGTTATTGGGGTCAGAGATAGAAACGGAGCAGCAAACCTCAATATAAATCTAGACTTTCACAATAAATATGGAGAGGTAATGGGTGAGGAGGAAAGTCAGCCCTGCTGCTCAAACACAAATAGCACACTCCAAGTACACCTGTTCCCAATTTAGTCATTATAGGCGTCTCCATCTGGCTCCCTATGTCTGCAACATGAAGGAAAACTAGCCTGTAGGACAAGGTCATACATTTCAAGATAATTTGGCAGTATTATTAAAAGTAAATATGGGGGAACACCTGGGTGGCTCAGAGGTTGGGCGATTGCCTTTGGTTCAGGGCATGATCCTGAGATCCTAGGATTATATCCTGCATCAGACTTTCTTTTTTTTTTTTTTTTTTTGCATCAGACTTTCTATATGGTGCCTGCTTCTCCCTCTGCCTGTATCTCTGCCTCTCTCTCTCTCATGAATAAATAAAATCTTAGAAAAAAAAGTAAATATGGGGGTGCCTGGGTGGCATAGTCAGTGAAGCGCTCAACTCTTGGTTTCAATTCAAGTGTTGTTTTTTTGTCATGGGATGAAGCCCCTCTTGGGGCTCTGCATTCAGTGCAGGGTCTGCTTGGGACTCCCTCTCTCTTTAAAATAAATAAATAAACCTGTAAAAGTAAATATGTACAGGTGCCTTGAATAAACATTTGCACTTCTGGTGTCCACCCTAAAGAAATACTTGAAATACTTGTACATATGCTTATATATGTATATATATGCACATGAATATTAGTTTAGCATTTTTAAAAAGGAAGAAGCAGCACTAATGTTTATCATTAAGGCACCAATAAACAAAGTACAGTACATCCTTACAAACCAATACCATCCTGTCATTAAAAATTGTGGTGCATGGAGTTGAAAATAAGAACAATGGAAATATTACATATCTTGATTGGAGGGATAGTTACATGGGTATATACATTTGCCAAAAGTCCATCAAACTTATTTCTACATTTTACTGGGTATAATTACATACCTCAACACTTAAAACTAACAGAGAAGCCATCATAAGTTTTGCTGTGATGTGTTAGTTCATAAAAACTGGAGATCTGAGGACAAAATATTTTGTAGATATTTATGCTTTAACAAAAAGGAAGGTGCTTATGATAGCAAAGAAGAATGAAGAGTAACAAAAACATTTAAAATATATAAATGTATGACAGAGAATATGAATTACAGACTTTTCCTACCCCAGTAAATCAAAGACTATTTTGATATAAGTACCTGAGAATGAGCAGTTAATGGCTGGTTCTTCAACTTGGCTGCTCATTAAAATCACTGGTAAGCTTTACAGGAACTACTGATGCCTGAGTCCCATTCCCAAAGGCTGTGATTCCATTGGACGAGGGGATCACATGGGCATCAGGAGTAGGAGTGGTGAATGCCTCCCAGGTGATACTACGATGCAGCAAGTCTTAGGGACCAACATTTAATGATTCTCAGGTTGAGCTGAAACCAGTGGAATGAAACCCAAAGGTAAAGATGGCTTTAGAAGCATTTGATGTATTTCAGGTTACTGAATAGATGCTGTTGACATAAGTAAATGATTTAATACACAAACCGTCAAAAGATGGGTATGGGGAGCCATCCTTTTATGCTGCTCAACTAAATGGTATGAGATTTGCTAAAGAAGCTGCATTTCTTAAGATGAATGAAGATCACTTCTCAATCAATAGATTTGTTCTCATTCTGTCTTAGCCTCTTTTGTATTATCTACTCTGGCACAAAGATACTTACAGGGACACTAATTGAAAGAGAGTATATAGGTTTTTAAACCCTTCTTCCAGGGGCAGCCCGGGTGGCTCAGTGGTTTAGCACCAGCCCAGGGCGTGATCCTGGAGGCCCGGGATCGAGTCCCACATCGGGCTCCCTGCATGGAGCCTGCTTCTCCCTCTGCCTGTGTCTCTGCCTCTCTCTCTCTCTCTCTCTCATGAATAAATAAATAATCTTTAAAAAAAAATAAATAAACCCTTCTTCCAGATACACCCTTCTGAATCTCATATCATGACTGAAGTATGAAAATGGAACAGAAGAATACCTGCTGACCGTCTCTGAAACCTTCCTCTGGTAACCTCACAGTAACATCCAAATACGACCAAGTTCTGGCTGATGGTTGGACTTCCCCCTCAGAAACACTGTTAAGAAACAGTCCCCCATCTCTAGGGACCAGTTAACAATGAGGAGATATGCAGAAAAGCATGTTTGATGACCTACTCTTAATCTTTTCTCCAAAGGATGGGGGCTGATGCCAATTACTGAGCCAGAATGAGCTATTCTTGCTTGTTCTCTAGCCAACATCTCTGTGTGCCCAATCACAATGATTTATACCCATGATGGAAGGACTAAACTCACAGGGGTAAGATAATCTTATCATGTGAAAGCCAAATGCAGATAAGCTGATTATCATGGAGGGTTTGAAGCAAGAGAAACTGGATACAGAACTCTAAACATTTCTTATTATCAGCAAATGTGCACAGCAGCTGCTGGTAATCACCAATCACAACAAGCAGATAAACAGAAAAGGGGAAAATATTGTGGATGCACCCAAATTCCAAATCTTGGCACCTAACTGAATTTAGCACAGAGCATCAGCATGAATTCAAATATGTGTGAATCACAGTAATCATGTGAAGTGCTAAATCACACATTTCATGGTTTATTCAAGCTATCAAAAACACGGTATTCCGTGTACAACAAGTTCTACCAAGCTTTTAAGGGTCAAACTTCTGGAGTCACATCTCACATACATCCACACCCCCTTTCCAACAACATGATTTGTTACAGTATTATACAGCAGTTATTCAACAGAAAGCAAACATTAGGATGTATAAATTAGGGATTCTGATGAGAACATTAATCAAAATTAACAAAATACCAATTCAAAGGACTATGTATGTACATGTATGTACATGTATGTATCCATACATACATGTATGTATACATACCTCTGTCTATCCATAGACACACATACACACAAAAACATATATATGTATATGATTGGAAAATTTACTACTCAATATTTATTAAACATATCAATAGGCCCAATAAACTCATTGAGTCTATTATATAGAGAAAGTTAAGCACAATAAAGGTCGAAGTGAGAAATCCTTGCAGTGATAGAATTGTTCCTTTTTTTTTTGTTTGTTTTTGGTGGTGGTGTTACACAAACCTACTTGTGTAAAACTGGATAAAACCAAATAATACATACACACACAAAAAATACACAAATGTCTGAGTAGAACCGAGTAAGATCACCAGATTATATCAATGCCAATTGATTGTGCTCAGTTACAACGTTGTGCTTTTGCAAGATATTTACCATACGGGGATACTGGATAAAGGGCATGCAGGGTCTCTGTTATCTCTTTTCACTGCGTGTGGATCCACAATGATATCAAACTAAAAGGTTTACATATAACTGAAATGCAAGGACAAGCGTGCAAAGATAAAGGGAAGCACGAGTTGTCATGGGGCACCCGGTAGGGGTGTAGGATCTACATTGGGAGGTGAAAGGGTTTGAGTAGAGAGAAATTAGCCAATTAGCAAGTAAAATTAAAGCCCTCCAGGCCTAAAGATAAGGTTATGTAAACAATATTGTTTCCGTCTAGAACACACTGTGTCTGAGTATTGTTAAGTAATTTTGAATGACCTCTAGGCAAGAAAGAAGAGATTCTGTTAGTAAAAGAGTGAAAGAGTTAGTGAAATGGCCAGTTATTTACAGAATATGATTACGTTGATGCTTATGGATCCAAACCATAAAAGGTATGTGAAGCCCTTTAAGACTTGTATCTAGAAACATTAAAATGACTTAACGGCCATATAATGAATATCACGGAGGGGCTAAGACAGAGGCATGAGGAACACAAATAGTTGCCAAAATCCAGGTGAAATTAAAAACAGAATGCCTATCACAAATTGGGAACTGGGCAAATATTTGCTGAATGAAAGGAGGCAGTGGCTGTAGAAGTGATGAGAAGGAGATGTATAGCCTTCCTTGAATATCCATCCATTGGATATCAATGGTGTGGTAGACAAAGTAATCAAATGACCCCTAGATTTCTCCTTGGGAAAATTCAGAAAGAAATGACTCCAGGGTTACAGATATGCATCCTAAGTATTTAATTATACCTTTAATCTCTTCATATAAACACAAGTGTTAGCTTGCAATTCCTTTTCTTCTTTCTTTCTCCTTTCTCTAATGAAATACTGTGATCCACCTTGTACAGGAAAAATTGAGTGACATCAAAGATCAAGATAACAAGATAAGCAGTTTCAGCTTTTTGTTTAGAGTATCCCAAACCATGCTAAGTCCTCCAAAAATTATAATATTGCATTACATTTTTTATTTCACTTTGGAAAGAAGTGTACGCTACACTTTTTTGTTCCAAGTATTCAAATAATATGTTCCTCCTGGAAATCAAAAGTGTAGCAGTCACCTGGACTACATAAGCAATGACCCTCAATAATTTGCAATGCTTTGAAGACTGCCAAATAGGTGGCAAAAACACTAATTTTAACTTCAAGATAACATAGTGCATTTCTTTTATGATATCCCTGCAGTGGTGAAAATGGAAATTATTGACTCTGGGAACCAGGCCTACAGTGCTGTTAATCACTGTATTGCTATTAATTGATTTCTTTAGGAGTAAGCCAGACCCAGGATGCTACTTATTAGACCTCTTTCCCACTCATAATACAGTGATTTTGATATTCCTTACAGAGTTTTTAGAGGAAAATGTTTGGTTTTCAGAACAGAGATGCCTTTGTATGAAATAAATAAGAACCCAACTAAACTCTACAGTAATAGGTTGACTCTTCCAATGAGACTTGAACTGTTCTTTTCTCCTTCTCAGCATTCTTATAAGTAAACAATTTGAGACTATGCATTCAGTTCTGTTACCTTGCATATGTGCCTACAGACCTCAATAACTTTTATTTTGTTTTTTTTTTTAATATTTTATTTATTTATTTATTATGATAGAGAGAGAGAGAGAGAGAGAGAGAGAGGCAGAGACACAGGCAGAGGGAGAAGCAGGCTCCACGCTGGGAGCCTGATGCGGGACTTGATCCCGGGACTCCAGGACAGTGCCCTGGGCCAAAGGCAGGCGCTAAATAGCTAAGCCACCCAGGGTTCCCCAAGAACTTTTATGATTTTGAAATAACATTGAGGGACCTTGCTACTTTGTCCAACATACCTAGAGAAATCATTCCATTTTGTCAAACAAAGCACCCAAATTTCTAAAAGCTAGAAGCTAAAAGCCACTACTTTATTTCATTTTTCCCCATCCATAACTGGCAATGGAGAGCATGAGATTAGATATTAAATAAAACTATAACTCATAAGAAAAAAATATTTAATGGTATATTCAAAATAATAGAACACTAGGCTGACATGAATACATTTATGGACATATTTAAACAATGAACATATGTCTATCTTAACTAGGCAAAATCGGAGCACTATTATCCAACACATTAGTAAGTTTGATTGATTGATCATTTTGCCCTTTTTCTTAATAGACTATTACAGTAGTAGACAAAGGAAGAAATAAAGCGCCCAGCCAATCGATCTGTATCATATTGGAAAGGTCAAAATAGAATTGTACATTACTACTGTCAGAAATGTATAAAACATTAACATTTCCATACTATATTCTCATCACAGAAATTGTAATGGGTACTGAAGAAAACACAATATACCTCCATTCCTATGATCAGAGTAGCTATTAAGTTGGAAATGAAATGGCATAAATCTAATCATGGGAGAGGTGCTGATGGAAGAAAATACTACGGATTCATTCCTTTCTTTTGCAGAATCTTGAGGTCTGGCTCAAGCCATCTTACACGAACTTCGATACCTTTCTTACAAGAAACGCTAACATTGACATATGTGTACTCAAGACTTACAGAATAATATCTGCTAGAAATCGGCCAGGGCATAACAGTATACTAAATAATAGTAAATTTAATAAATATGAGAAAAATAAGCATAATAATTAGGAAATCAATTAAGAATTACATTTTGTGGGGCGCCTGGGTGGCTCAGTCAGTTAAATGTCTGCCTTCGGCTCAGGTCATGATTCCTACATCCTGGGATCGAGCTCCCTGCTCAGTGGGGAGCCTGCTCCTCCCTCTCCCTCTGCTCTCTCTCTCTCATGCTCTCTCTCAAATAAATAAATAAATAATTTTTTTTAAGTCCATAACAGTTAAAAAAAAAAAAAAAAGGAAAAAGAGTCACATTTTGCATCTTGTTAAACTGAGGAAGTACAGAACCCTGTAAAAAACTACACATAAATGTAAATATTCTATGAATAGCTTCAAATTGAAAACATTACGATATTTTTAAACATTTCTTGTCACTATTAGCTCTGTCACTGTGTTATTTACAAAGGATTGTAAAAAATACAGTATTTCCAGAGGTGCCTGGGTGGCTTAGTCAGTTAAGTGTCTGACCTTTGATTTTTGGCTCAGGTCGTGAGATTTAGGGTGGTAGGATCTTGCCTCAAGTCAGACATGGCTGGGTGTGGAGCCTGCTTAAGATTCTGTGTCTTCCTCTGGTACTCCCCCCTCTCTAAAACTAAATAAACAAATTTTTAAAATACAATATTTCTTATGGAACTCTGTTAGTACAATACCAACTTTGTATTGTATTATGTGAGATTTAAAAAAAGTCATAGTGTGTGCATGAATTGTACACACATGCACACACACCAAACCATGCATTATGTTACTTAATTAACATGCCTAACAGGACGACACTAGAAGATTCACAGAGCAAATTTTTTTTAGAGATATGAATTCTAAGAAGCATTGAAAATTTGCAGTCCTTCTTAGGCTTGGAGATAATCGTATTCTTTTTCTTCCTCCTGGCAATTCAGTTTAGGTTGAAAATTATGTAGCAGACATCTTATCATAATTCCTACCTCTGGGGGCCCCTGGGTGGCTCAGTGGTTGAACATCTGCCTTCGGCTCAGGTCATGATCCCAGGGTCCTGGGATCGAGTCCCACATCGGGCTCCCTGTGGGGCTCCTGCGTCTCCCTCTGCCTACCTCTCTCTCATGAGTAAATAAATAAAATCTCTTAAAAAAATTCCTACCTTTGAAGAAACTCAGTAATGATATTTGCATGGGAGGCTGCATTGTTATTTTTAAATGCCCTTATTTTGGAAAAAAATAGGTATTAAACTCAGCATAATTGCTGAAGACACAATATTTATGAAAATGAAAACCTCGAGCAAAGTGTTGTCTTTGAAAAAATCAACTTAGCATTAAAATCAAATGTAAATCAATACATATTTGAATGCCTAGAAAGTATAACACTTATGTATTTATTATGAAATACACACATGATAAAAAAAAGGGGAATGTTCCCAAGGAGTTTATAATCTAGTACAGATATAATAAAAGGGCTGAATACCAATAATACTACAAAAGACATTAAAATATACGGTAGGGAAAGTTAGAGGAAAAAGAGGTAATACGGGTGAAAATATCAGAAAAAGCTTCATGAAGGAAGTGAACAGAGCTTAACGAGCAGAAATGTCAGAGAGAAAGTTTGAGATGGTTATGCCAAATGAAGACATAAGAAAGTGTGCAAAATAAATGGGGTTAGTGCATGAAGAAAATGAGCAATCCAGGTCCATCAGAAAATGCTTTAAACATATAAAAAGGTATTGGAATATGAAAGCTGAGAAGTATAGTTGGGTCATATCGCTGACTGTCCTGGATTTTACTTGATAGGGAATGGGGAAATTAAAACTTTTTGGATAAAGATATGAAGAAGAAAGTTAACACAATTAATTGTTGTTGAATTTTCTGAGCCATTTTTCTAATTCACTTATTTTTCAAAAGGTTTTATGCAGATTAAAGAATAATCTTCCCATGCAAGAAAATGGACTCTTAAATTTGAGTTCCTATACACAGGCTTTGGCACCTCAAATACACCTAGTTAAAGAGTTTGGTATAGCGTTTGACACCCAAAAGAGAGGCAAAAATGTTTTCCAATGATTGAAAGAATAAATGGTATAGAGAAATGGTTAAGCTTGTTTGAAGACCACAGTAATTCTCTAAACAACTAGAAATTAAGGCGTGACGGAGAAAGGAGAACCCTCTTACATTGTTGGTGGGAATGCAAACCGGTGCAGCCATCCTGTTAAAAAGTTAACAACAGAATTACCCTACCATCTAGCAATTACACGACTATTTACCCAAAGGATACAGAAATACTAATTCGAATGGATACATGAACTGCCATGTTTATAGCAGGATTATCAACAAGAGCCAAATTGTGAAAAGATGTCCATCAACCGATGAATGGATAAAGAAGATGTGGTACGTATATATATACATACACACAATGGTAGATAGATGATAGATGATAGATAGATAGATAGATTGATAGATAGATAGATAGATAGATAGATAGATAGATAGATAGATAGATACAATGGAACACTACCCAGCCATCAGAAGGAATGGAATCCCCTATTTGCAACGATGTGGATGGAGCTAGAGAGTATCATGCTAAGGGAAGTACAGAAAGACAAATACCATATGATTTCAGTCATATGTGGAATTTAGGAAACAAAACAAATGAACCTGGGGAGGGGGCAAGGAAGAAAACCAAGAAACAGCTTCTTAACTATAGAGGACAAACAGATGGTTGCCAGAGGGGAGGCGGGTGGGGAGATGGGTTAAATGGGGGATGGCAATTAAGGAGGACGGTTGTGATGAGCACTGGGTGCTGTATGTAAGCGATGAGTCACTAAATTCTACACCTAAAACTAATATTTCGCTGTATGTTAACTACCTGGAATTTAAATAAACATTTGGGAGGAAAAAAGAAATTAAGGCACAAACTAGGACAGGGCAGTGGTAATAAATAGAAATACTGAAATTTAAGATAAAAAAGGGAAATCAGAGGTTTGATTTCAAGGTTTTGATCTAGAGGACTCAAAAGAATAGAAATCGACTCCTCAAAATACAAATGAAGAGAGAGCAGTTTAAGAGTAGTAGGATCATTCATCGGTGTTTGAGAACATGCTAGGGATGCCTGGGTGGCTCAGTGGTTAAGCATCTGCCTTCCGCTCAGGGCATGACCCTGGGGTCCGGGATCCAGTCCCACATCGGGCTCCCTGCATGGAGCCTGCTTCTCCCTCTGCCTGTGTCTCTGCCTCTCTCTATCTCCTTCTCTCTCTCTCTGTCTCTCATGAATAAATAAAATCTTAAAAAAGAGACACAGAGAATACACTAAATTGCAACTACGCATGAAAGATAGGGTGCAGGTAGGAGGATAAAGTCACAATCATGGGACAGGATTTCTGGAAGGAGGTAATTTCTACATGTGAAGTTTTGTTGATAAACACACTATAGAAATGATTGAAACAATGGAATTAAATGCTACTAAAAAGATAGAAACTATGAAAAAGGAAATCCGGGTGCCCGGTGACTCAGTTGGTTAAATGCCTGACTCTTGATTTCGGCTCAGGTCATGAACTGACGGTCATGAGATGGAGCCTCACACACACACACACACGCACACACACACACACACACAATCAAAGATGTTACCATTTAGAAAGCTTACGTATAAATGAAAGAGGGTGAGCCAAATAAAGAAGTCAGGCTGAAGGACAAAGATATTTGGACTGATGATGAGCATGATTCAGATGATATTGCTCATAACGAAGATGGAAATAACATTATATGCTAACCACCGTACCAGTTATTTTTAAAGCTTTTCAGATTTAACTTTCAGAACATATCTATGAGGTCTAGATTATTATTTTTCCTTTTTAGGTATTGAAGAAATGACATCTGGAGGGTTTAAAGGGAGACACAACCTCAGAATTAAAAAAAAAAAAAAGAGGGCGTTTTTGAACTTAAGGACCCTAGATCTTAACCTTAAAAATATTTCTTTTGATAGTAAGAAATGAAAGCAAACAAAGCAAAAAAACTCAATGCTGTGTGACCACAAAAATCCATCCTCCATGAAAGTAGGATAAATCTGCACACCTGGAAACACAGTATGTAAATACATGAGACAGAAGAATACTATATAATAAATGACTTTTATTCATTTATTTATTGCTATTATTTAGCAAAGAGGAAGAGGTCATTCCTAATTGCTTTCAAGTTGAAGTGGGGGAGAAAAACTTAGCATAAGCTTTGGAAAGCTTCAGGAACTGCTGTATCAGGTGCTGTGAGAGCCTGGGCAGCAGTACAAAAAAAATGAGAGCTTGATGGGAAGTTGGTTAAAAAAAAAAAAAAAAAGCAGTCTATATTTGTCCCCCGTGTCCTATACCTGATATAGACACACAGTGTGGAAGTTTACTCTCTGCATTAGGTCTCTCACGAGCTACCCCTTTTTCCTAAGCAGATCCAGAAAAACAGCGGCCAGATTTATACCACGCAAGCGGGAGATCTGACTGCCTTACAGTAAATTCAATGCACACAGAGCTTCCAATCAATTTTTAGTGCCTCGTTTGTAAATATAAATGGGCTGCCAACATGTAAGGATGAATGATCTAGACAAAACAAGCAAATAGGAAAAGGGAAATGGTGACAATGATGGAAGGAGAAAATATATTAGTACTATCCTCAGAGATATCGGAGAAGATACAGCGGCTATTAAACGATACTTTATAATCATTCAGAGCAAAAGAAAAGAAACCTTGGAAATTTTAAATAGCTTTAAAGCAGTGAAATGATTGGAAGAAAAGTCAAATCATATCTCTCAGGGAAAAGAGAGGACGGTTTTCGGTAAGAGAAAATAGAAAAGAAAATTGGTAAAGAAACCAAAGTGGTCCAAGATCTGGCTACCAGATCTCCAACAAAAGGAGAAAAGTGAAACTAAAGGAAAGGGACTTTTGAAAGCGATCATTAAACACACACACACACACACACACACACACACACACACACAAACTCAGAAATAGGAGCATGGATTTCCAGAGTGATAGGGTCCCCCAAACGCTCAGTGCAGAGAATGAAAAAGAGACCCTTATTTAAAGCGTAGTATCATGAATATGCAGGACACAGGCAGCAAGGGAAGGTGAGAAGGTGCCACCATGATGTTCGCGTCCTAAAATCAATATCGTTTGCTTCCCTGGCATTCGGTAGATGGGCATCGCTTCGAGTGGCCTACGGTGCAAGCCCCACCTCTCCTCCCTCGGCTGCTGCAGATGAGGTTCTCAACCCAAACAGTCTTCTTAGCAAAGGGATTGGGCACCCTTGCTGCTCATTCTTGAGTAGTGGGTCTCAGCTATGGGCTATTTCAGCCTGTAGTATTATTGAAACACGGCAATGATATCCTTCCAGGGGAGTGAAGGGCACCCTAACCTCTTGGAACTAAAAACACCCGCTTCCTGTGGCTTCTTGTCCTTCATTCTGTTCCCGAATGCGTCCTCCTGTAGCCCTGCAGTATGTCCTCCTCCCCTGGCCTGTAGGTACATGTGCCTAATAAATCGCCTGTTAATCTTCTCTGCTCACTGTCAGGGGTCACATGTTGGGACATCCCTGTAACCACAGAATGTGAGTCCCTCCCTCACTAATGGGGTGAATAAGGGGCAAATGAAACACTCAAACGTTTCAAAGAACCGAAGAGGCAAATGCAAGTGATGACACATCGGAAGTCAGATTTTTCAAATGTAGCAGTAGAAACAGGAAGACATCTGAGCCATGTTTTCCAAATTGTGAGGAAAACCATATTTACAATCCCAAATTCTCTAACCGTTGGATTATCTGACACATATCAGAGAATAGAAGTACTTTAGATTTTCCAACGATAGAACATTTGAGTCTCCTGTACCTTTTTAAAGGAAGCTGTATCTGAGGATGATTCTTGTCAAAGCAAGAAAATAAACCAACATAGAAGAACTGCGATCCAGGGAACAGGAGCCTCAACACAGCAGAGGGACGAAAGAAGTCCCGAGATCATAGCTAAGAGGAAGCCTCCATGTGATGGTTGTACGGTAGGCCTGGGGTGCACAAGGTCGTATTTTATTTAGTTGGAAGTCGGAGGTCTCCATTAGACATGTGTTCAGCAAAATAAAATATGCTTGAAAATGACTTGAAAGCTGGGACCATATGGAAAATTTCATAATGAGGCATTTTACAGAGCTTTTGGAGTGTGTGGGGTGACTTACTCATGACTTCAAAGAAAATCAAATCAAAGCAGCGTGGAACCCCCACTGTCGTTGACTTTTAACTACATAGAGGGGGTGCCTGGGTGGCTCAGTCCGGCCAGTGTCTGCCTTCTGCTCAGGTCATGATCTCCGGGGCCTGGGATCGAGTCCTGCGTAGGGCTCCCTGCTCAGCCGGGAGTCTGCTTCTCCCTCTGCCTCTCCCCACTGCCCGTGCTCTTTCTCTTCCTCAAATGAATAAATAACATCTTCAGGAAAAAAAAAAATCAGTGTAGAGAAAGGAAATGTAATCAGAATACATTTCTTGGTTCAGAGTGAACAATATCTGAAAAGTCATTGTGGAAATACAATGTTTTTAAGGAAAATTAAGGTATGCTTTTATTGAGAGGAAAACAGAAGGTTTAAGTCAGTCAGAAAGAACTAATAAAATCTTACAATAAGAAGCTATTAGATAACCTATAAATTGATTAAACAAGATATAGCAGTCTATTCACATTCTTTAGACTTATGGAGCTATTACCACTCTCCCTGATAAATAAAATCTTAAAAAAATAATTTCAGGGATACTTTTCTTTTAAGCCAGTTTTATCTCATGCATTTGTTGAAAATAAATATTATTTTTAAAAACCAACCTGGCCTAGACTTCTGATAATTGAAAATATGTCCCATAGTCATATCCACTGACAGATCACGTGGTGTTTTCCACTATTTTTTTCTGGTGAAAATGTGAGTGTAATTGCTTTCACTATGACAATTTTTGATATATTAATTCCATTTTTTTAAACTCAATTCATTCCCCTCCAGCTCACATGGTAAATTAATTGGAATCTTCTTAGGAGCCATTATGATGCTCTCATTAAGATCAGCCTTTTGGGATCAAATTATGTTAAAAATAAAATGATTTCTGGAGTTCTAAGTTATCTCTAGTTTATGGCAATTGGGGACCTCATTTATCTAATGATGTTCACCCTAAATCATTGGGCCATGGGTGGTGATGGGTGCCTCATCATTTTTTAGGATTTTATATCTCTGAAGATTCTAGTTGTAACTTGAGATATAAAAAAAAAGTTGGTGATTCATTAAAAAATATATAGCAAAGTTACATTTAAAATCTACCCTTACAAACAAATGAAATCTACTCTAATAGAAAGACATGTAATTTTTTATTAAGGTATAACTGACATACAATATTATACTATTTCAGGTATAAAACAATGATTCCATATTGTATATATTGCAAAAACGATCACCACAATAAGTCTAGGTAACATTCTTTACCATACAATGACTGTTGTTTTTCTTTTAATAAGAAATTGTAAGATTTACTTTCTTAGGACCTTACAAATATGCACTGCCATATTATTAACTAGAGTTGCCCTGCAGTAATCACATACCCATGACTTACTTTACAGCTGGAAGTTTTGTTCCTGTTTTTTCTTTTTTTGCCTAAGTGGGCTCCACTCCCAGCATGGAGCCCAACGTGGGGCCTGAACTCATGGCCCTGAGATCAAGATCTGAGCTAAGACCAAGAGTCAGATGCTTAACCAATGGAGCCACCCAGGTGCCCCTGGAAGTTTGTACTTTTGACTGCCCTCATTTATTTTGCCCACCCTCTACCCTGTGCCTTTGGCAGCCACCAATATACTCTCTGTATCGACAAGTTTGTGTTTTTGTTTGTTTAAATTCCTCATATAAGTGAGATCACATGGTGCTTGTCCTTCTCTGACTTATTTCACTTAGCATAATAACCTCAAGTTCCACTGTAGAAAAGCTTTTTCATTGTCTGATAATTCCCTTCAGGCCTATGTGATAAAGTGATAGATGATAATAAAAGGCCATTATTAGAACTGAGTTTGTAAGTCTACATTTGGAAACTAAGCATTACAGAGGTAATACCCTGGATCCTAATGTGCTTCCAAAATGATATTAAAATCTTTTCTTTTCTTTTTTTGGCTCTTCAAAAGTAATCCTAATATTAAACATGCTTTTACTTGTCAGAAAACCCGACACCCTTATATATGTAAGAACATGTACATTGCATTTGGTTCTAAAGCGATGGTGACGTGGAGATCTACCTACAAGTGAGTTTAGTGCTGTGGTTACATTTAATAGAAATCTGCACTGTGGCTCTGGGGTTAAGGAATAAGGGGTCTGTATCTAGCAGCACCTGTCGGGGGAACTGTCGGGGGAAATATAAACCATGGAGAAATCCAGAGAGTTGTGCCCCACTTAAGAGCATAACAGAAAGAGGATGAAGGGGGCAGGTGAAGGGGTGTGCCAAGGGGTATAAAATAGGAGCGCATGCTTGAAGCCACTCTAGGGCAATGGACATGTCGAAAATGGATCCTTAAATGAATGTCTCATTTTATGCAGAATTGTTTATTCTGACTTTTAAAAATTATCCTTGAAATTTAGATAAATCTAAAACAATTTATAAATTAAGATAACAAACAATAGTGAACACTTTTCGATTTAAACAATGGGACAATTCTCTTTGATCATTTGCTAAGCTAAATAGATTGAGTTCTTCTCTTACGTTGATGGAATAGGCTACAGACACAATCATCAGATCCAAGAGGAACCTCCGGTGAGGTGATTGGATGAAGAAAATAAATACCTTAATCAACATTTAAGGTATTTGTTTCAGGCTCATTTTACCCTTGAAACAAGACAAACATCTTAAAAAACAATTCTAGGGGTGCCCAGCTGGCTCAGTCAGTAGAGCATGAGACTCTTGGTCTCAGTGTTGTGAGTTCAAGTCCCACACGGGGCCTGGAGCTTATGTAAATAAAAATAAAGTAAAACAAAACAAAATAAAATAAAAACAATTCCAGTAGGAGGTGGCAGCCCAAACCAACTTACAGAAAAAAAAAAAAAAGGAAAAAAAAAGACATACAGATGCATCAATGACATACATACAAATTAAGAATTAAAAATATTTATCTGGTATAACTGGATTATGATTCTAATTAAATATTATCAAAAAATACCACAATCTCATATGAAGTACCAACAGAATATGAATACCCATCAATCAATTCCAAATCCAAAATAACCAATTAAACCCAAGAAAGTTTGGAAAACCTATGGATTGTATAGCTATTTTAAATTATTCCAAGATTCTTAGGACTTAATTTATCTAGTTTCAGGGGCTTCTGAAATCTAAAAGGCAATTCTCATCATTTCAAATAAGATATCTAGGCACACAGGTTTGGTTTTACCCATGTCTAGGAATGTTTTTCCTTAAAACCTCGTCTTAATTATACAAATAATTCCTTCCCGATCTCTCCTTGTTTCATCTATCCAGAAAGTTTACTAAATTTTTACAAGCTATGACACAAAATAATTGGCACTCTGTCATAACAGGTAGAAAGAATATATACCAGGAAGACAGGTGACGTTAACACAGAAATCATCATAAAACCTCGTGACTCTAGGGGGACACCTGGGGGGCTCAATGTTTGAGCACCTGCCTTCAGCCCAGGGCGTGACCCTAGGGTCCCAGGATCGAGTCCCCCATCGGGCTCCCCGCAGGGAGCCTGCTTCTCCTTCTGCCTGTGTCTCTGCCTCTCTCTGTGTCTCTCATGAATAAATAAATAAATAATATCTTAAAAAAAAAAAAACACCCTAGTGCCTCTAAATCAAGAACACTGACAGGAGTGATACCTCCTTCATGTTGTTACACATACGCTTCTGCAATTTGTGAATTGCTCAAGGGCAATGTCTCAGGGCAGGGCAGTGTCCAAGTGTAATGAGAGTAAAGTCTTCCCAATTAAGAAAAAAGAAAAAAAAAATCTTTTTTTTTTTATTTTTTTTTTATTTTTATAAAGTATACAATGCCATATGGAACCAGAAAAAAAAAAAGAGTGAAGAGTTGAGGTCACTAGCCAGATGACTTATTGATACTCATCACTGAAATTGATCAAAACACATGGAACATTTATGCTGCTTCCTGTGGTCCTGTGCTTTTTTTTGGGGGGGGGGAAGTGGCGGGGGGAGAGGGGGCTACAGTGAGGCTTTAGAAAGTGAATATTTGTCCGCACATGTATATGACTATGACTAACAGATGATGGTGTGATGGTGTCCCTTCCTTGAAAAAACTGAGCTCATTCTTTATTTCTGAAATTATAGAACTCTGTTCCCTGCTAGGGCTCATGTCCACGCTGGCTGTCATCTCGCTGCAGGAAGGTGCCTGTTCAACCCCGCCTGAGGGGATGAATAGAGCACCTTGGTTTGTCCTTCTGATGCATCAGTCGCTGTCACTCAGAAAGTGAGATATGAAAATGACAGAAAACGCAAAAGCAAAATGACATCTACTGACATTGTTACGCTCTGCCTTACACTAAAGCTTGCCCTGTGAAATTAAATATTAATTTTTTTTGTAGATGGGACATTATCCAAAAATAACAATGTCTTGAATTATCATTCCACAAACAGAAATAGAGTTTATTCACAGTTTCAATTAATGTGGTCCGAGAGGTTCTGCGAAGTGAACAATAAAGGGCAAGGGGAGTAAGAGGGGAGAGAAGTGGATTTCTGAAGACAGAGATGGCCGAGCCTTTATGGAACACCCGACTGTCCCTAGACGGGCGAGATTCTGAGCCTGATGACGTCCTCATAAGCATGCGATTACTTTGTGTTAGAATCTACTACTACCAAACAAACGTGACACACTTCAGAAAACACTGAGAAGGTGCCGAGTGGAAGAGGAAGGGGAAAACTTACAAATTAATGGGAGTGGGAGGGGAAAAAAAACAACCTACATCCCAGACCTGACCATACCTACGTTCTTAAAATAGGTATAAACAATGATTTTTCTTCGAGTGCGAAATCCTACTGTGCAACTACTAAAAATTGCTATGAGCTAGATTACTCTGCATTGTGTGTTACGACTTTAATAAGCACCTCAAGAGTAAAAAAATCTATCTTGGTAATGAATTGTATTAAATTAGTAGAGCTAAAGATCTAATCTATCCTTTTCTTAGTGATTCATGCAATCATTTTCTTAGGAAACTAAACCTAGAAGATTTATCTTACTGCTCAAAAATGGGTAAATGTTCAGACCCCAAAGGGAATTTAAGCATATTTAATTGAAATTTCTAATTTCTCAAATGAGGTAATTATAGCCCATACAGATGATGCTCACGCTCAATGGCCCAGAACAAACCGTTAACACCGGGTCCTCCCACTCTTACCCGCCACCCTCTTCTGTTGTGCCACGTGCTGCTCATGCCCGTGCGAAGGGGAGGAAATGTCTAATATGGGTACATGTCTAATATGGTCTAATATGGGTAAATGTTTAATATCATGTGACCTGGTAATACTGGAAATGAGTATGATGAAAGGACCAGTCCCACATTCAATTGTATCTGAATATCCGATGCCAGATACCTTTAAGTTTTTTTCCAAAGCAGAAGAGGAGGGTTCTTTATCAAATAGGATATTCCTATCCTCATCCCAGTGATTCTGTTTATGTGAAATGTTTGGGTGAAGAAGATAAAAAGGCCACCATTTCAAGACAGTACAGTAGGGAATTGCGGTGATAAATAGCTTTTCAAAGACATGATGACAGATGCCATTAAAAGCCGCAAGCTGTTAAATCTGGAGGCTCGTGTATGCTTTGTTCTTGATTTCTAAATATATCCCAGGTTGTTTTCAGAACTTAAAACACAGTCATGGGAGGTTGGTGATTAGAGAAACTGTTTGAAGTTTCACAATCAGAACAGCTGGTCCAGAGATGTCAGAAGATGATGCGGAGCTTCACGAAGCAAATGCAAAATAGTGAGTGGAGGGTGTTCGACAAGTAGTGAGAGACCCCATCCGAGACCACTGCAGGTGTCAGGTCGCCTTTGGGTTACGCACGTTTTCCAGACCCACTGTCTCAACTGGCCTGCTTGCTTCTAAGGGGAAAAGCTGTATGATTACTTGAGAACTATAGAAAGGGACAGGGTTTTGATTTCAAAACAAGCATCACACCAATATATGGCACGGGTGTTAAGGGAGCAGGTCACACGCTCTGGGGGCATAAGACTGTTCTCATCTCTCACCCCAACTCTCGCTGTAATCGCTCCCTCACAGGTGTCCCGGGATAAATCTTCCTCCCGCAGAGATTATTCTTCAGAGATGATACACAGTAGCCAATTTTTTATTCAAGCCACCTCATTATTCTACCCCAAATCTCCCAAGGTCTTTCATCACATTTAGAGTAAAATTCAAGCCCTTTCCCTTTTGCCTGACTAGGCCTATGGGATTTGGCTCCTAACCAGTCCCTCATCCGCCTGCTTCCATCCCATACTTAGAACACAGTGGGCTCCTGGCCGGCGTTGAACACGCCAATCACCAATCAATCTCTAGACCTTTGCTCTTGATGCTTCCTTCCTCTGGACCAGGCATCCCCCCCCACCCCCCAGATGTTTGCGTACTTGGCTTTCAAACTGCATTCAAGTTCGTGTTCCAATGTCATCCCCTCGCTCACCACTCTCTGAAACAATTTCCATCGGCTCTATCTCCTTATCCTACTTTATTTTTCTTTATAGTATATAACGTCACTCGGGTTCTGTTATGCATCTGTTTTATTTACACACTTGTGAACTTGAATACAAACTCCAGTGAGTCAGATCCTTGTCTGTCATGTTTACCTACATCCTCAAGGCCCCAAACAGTGCCTTGCACACGACGGCATTCAATAAATGTCCCACGGAGTAAAGATGAATAAAGTTATTTTTATATTATATAATATTGCCAAAGGATTAATATGGTTTTAAGGTAATCAGAGTAATTAAAGCTTAGCTTATCCAAAAGTACAAGGGCCTTTAAGGGCTGGGGGATGGAGACGTGTCCAATTTTATCCTTCATAGTGTCATGATAGACTAAACTTATGGTCCAGGATCTATCTCTTGACTTGGATGTGGTTCTGATAAATTAATACTAATATCTGTTATTAATGTCATCTTTCGGACTATCACTTGATTTTCTTGGCATACCATTTTAAACTGTATTCATTTCCCATGGTTTACTGTGGAAAATGATAGATTTCCAGTTGGTTCTCAACATTATCTGATTCAACAAGCGAAATATACACACACCAGTCCTCCTGTTCCCCACAGCTTTCCCCTAATTTTTTGTCCAAAACACACACCACACCAGCCCTGTGCTCTGATATAGATGAAATCTTCAGCTCTGGCTGATAGAGTGAAACACCCCCCAACCGGATCACATCTTTGATTAAAGCAAAATCAGGGCTAAACCCTTCTGAGATACACTCAAAAGGCAGGAAATCATATTATTGTCATAATGCTTAATTTATTTAAAGTGACAACATCTATTACTACTTGGCAGTTAAAACATTTCTACATTTCTTACTCTCTTAAGCCAATTTGTACGCTATCTCAAATTCATTGCGCTGTCTAAGCAACGTCATACTCAAACTGAAACTGATGAAGTCTACGTGACACTTCTTTAAAAAGGAAGGCCACCGCTCCCAGCTGACAGATACGGGCGGGTGGCACAGGGCAGCAGGAAGGTTGGCCTGAGGCATGTGAGACAGATGCTTGCGTGTCCCTAGCCTCTTATGGTCTAAGATCGGGTGCCTGGAGGTCACAGCTTGGTTTCCACGTTGTGTTTCTTGAAGGCAAGTAGGATGGGTGTGCTCAAACGGTCTAATCCGGCGTGATTTTATTTTATTAATAAGAGGCTAAGATACGTCTAAAGATTAGGCTTGCCAAAAGGGCTGAATACACCTGAAAACCTTGAAGTTTTACCTCTGGTTCAGTATCATCATGGTCCTCACTGCCTTGTCCTCCTGCTGAGGCCCCAAATGCTTCCTCAAAGACATAAAGCACGAGTTCTGAGGCTTAGTATTAATGCCAAATGCCATTTTCCAGGTTCGGATCTTTCTTCGTGGTTCAGGAGTGAGGTTTATTTTGACTGTCCTTCCAGATACACGCTCGCTCTTGTCCACCCCTGCTCTATATCCTGGGCAGCTGACCTCTATGGATTTCAGTAACGGGGGGATCCTCTGTGCTACGGCTACGAGTAGAGCATAAAGAGCATTGGTAGAAGCACCAGAAGAGGTTAGGAGAGTAAAGAAATCCTGGCTTTCGTCTGCGGTGTCCTCTTTGGCTGCCTGTGTCTCACCACCTCTCTCTTCCTCTCTCACTCTCCCTGGGTCCTTCTCTATAGATTCGTCTGCCTGCCCCTTGGGCTTCTGTATGTTACTGGTGGGCTACTGCTAGGACTAGAAGAGCCCATGACTATCTGCATTCTCCTTATTTGGCTTCCTGCCTACACCTTGGTAAAATAGTATATTTATTAAGCTCTCCTCCAATTACTCAATTTGAAGCTCATGTTAGAAATCTGACTGGTACCATTATCCAAGGTCAGCCAAGGGGAAAAGTAAAAGAAAAGTCCTCTACCGGCCCCGGAGCTTGAAAAAACCATTTCTGATCCTAACTTTCCCCTAGGAGTCCACACCTGACTCTGAGGCAGGAATGTCTTCACACGTGTGTAACAAATAAAAAGTAGGCTTAAGGGAGTACAGATGAGTAACAAAGAGATGAAAATACTATTTGGTCAGATAGGTACTTTGACAAATCCTAGCCAGTTTAATTTTTGATCATCTTTCGAGATACCATGGCCTTGCTAATTTCAAGCAAATCTGGGAACGTGATCTTAAAAGTAGTAACTTCAAGGTATGCCCTGCCTCTTCCCTCTCTTCTTTAGGATGACTTGTTATGTGAATTGTGTGATTTAAAAAAATCAGAATACTCACAATACATGGATTAGTCTGGAAATGACACCATTTGCTGTTTTAAAATATTCCTTGGGAATTTTATTTTTTAAGTAGTCTCTACACCCCATGTGGGGCTCGAACCCACAATCCTGAGACTGAGCCATGTGCTCCACCACTGAGCCAGCCAGTAGCCGCTAAAAATATTTGCATTCACCGATTCAAATAATCTATCTACACTCTGCTCAGCTATGACAAACTCATACATGTATTTTTCAAAAATACTTTTTTTATATTTAGGAAAATAATTTTGTTTTTATTTTTTCTTTGATTTGCAAACTTAATTTTTTTTTTTTTTTTTTTTTTTTTTTTTTTTTAGAGGCAGGGAGCAGGAGAGTAGGTTCCACGTCCAACGTGGGGCTCCATCTCACAACCCTGAGATCATGGCCTGAGCCAAAATCAGGGGTCGGAGACTTAACCCACTGAGTCACCCAGGAGCCCAGGCAAATTTTGATTTTAAGCTTTTATCCTTAATTTCGAGATTTATTTCATTTTAGGCAGAGCATATGAATGGCTGATGTCTTATTTTTGGGAATTCTATGAAGTTACATTTGTTATTTAAAATAGGATCAAATGTGACTTATTTTCTGTGGTGGCAAAACATGCATGCTTACAGTTTATAAAATATGAAATATTTAAAAAGGGGACTTAGTAAGGAGCACGTCTCTTCCTGTCTGAGTTTTGAACTAATTGAGAACTAGAACTGGCAGTAGAAGGAGAAAAAGTACTAACTTTATTAATAGTGGGGGCTAAGACTGGAAGACATAAGCTACTATAAACCCAATTATTTATGAACTAATTCTTGCCCTGTGATTTAGAGTACAGGACTCCAAGGGGAGTTTTAGTTTACTTGACAGATAAACTCATCTATGTCTCTATCTCTGATAGGCCTAAGTGAATATTGAAAGTCCTCAATTGGCATTGGGAACAAAAACCTAACACGTTTGATTCAGCTTTTCAACCTGGTAAGAGCTCTTCAAAATCCAAATCTATATTTAAAAACTCAGATAAAATCTTAAATTTGGCAGATCATTCTTTTCTTTCCTGATGCGTATCTCTCTAGCTAGCTACCATCAACTTATTTATCTACCCTTTTTATTTACTTTTTAAAATAACATAAAACCATATAAAAACCTTAGCATAAAAACTAAAAAGAAAAACCCAAACAGATAAGTTAATATTTCTCCATACCAAATACACAAAATCATTTTCCTAAGAGGTAACCATGATGTATTTAATATCTAAACTTCCAGACCTTTCTGTATGGATTCACGTATTCACATTTACATGCCTACAGAGAAATATAGAGTTTTGCTTTGTATTGGTGTCTTATAAAGGTTTTTGCAACCCTCTTCATAAACTTAATATTTTGAACGAGAGATTTCATGGTTTACTGGAGAGAAAAGGCAAGGTTTCTTTATAATGCTTTTCTACAACATAGGGCCCTTAGGCAGAGAAGGAATGATCTGAATGGATCTGGCAGTGACTTTTCTACCCTGTGCAAAACACAGTAGCTACGGAATAAATTATAGCAATGGGTTGCATTTCCTCCCAGAAACATGGACTTTCTGATCAACCTGATGAGATCAGCATTCATAGCCTTTATCACTGGTATTTGCTGTCCTCGGGCCTGCTGCTAACGGCCAAGATAGCCATTTTAATATAATTATTTCCTTTTTCTCTAAGTGTACTCTTCTTTTCACCCCTTTCTTTAATACTCAGCATAATTGCCCTCTTGTTCCAGTTACATCCTTATTTTTTCTTTAGAGTTACAGTCATCACTCTTTCCCGGCGTAGTCCTTTGAGATTTCAGCAAATAAAACCATAAACAGAGAATCAGAAAGTTTTAAATCCCAATTGCTTGCTTTTCCATTACGTATCATTTTCCATTTTGTTCAACTTTATTTGACCTACACGGAACAAGACAGAGGGGGAAATATCAGCCCTTCTTTTCAGCATCATAAATGAGAGCTGTGCTATTGCATGCGCGGGAGAGGAACAATATATATGGAGTTCTTGACACAAGGAAGTAAACAACAACGGCATTTTTCAATGATCTTACGATATTGAGAGAAAAAATATGTACACCTGACAAAAATTTTAAAAAGCTATTGGAGTGAGGGGGCACTTGATTGACTCAGTTGGTGGAGCATGTGACTCTTGGCTGGGGTTGTGGGTTCGAGCTCCACATTGGGCATAGAGATTATTTAAAAAAATAATATCTTAAAAAAAAAAAAGCCAGTGGTTTGAATGAGAAGATGACAGAACAGAACCGTAGCTGGGTACAGTCAAGTGGATACAGTCCCACTGACAGTGGAAGATGGCAGTGAACACACACTCCATGTCAGTCGCCAGCGATAGCCTAAGTCCCTGGGACATGCTGCCTGGATCAATGAGTCTCTGTAACCGAATCTGACAAAGATGGAACAGTCGTGCCCAAGGACTGCCTGCTGTCTGTTTGTGGACATGTGCTTCCCTGAATCCACTACCTTGAAGGAAGTGAAATTCCAGGCTAAGCTAGAACACGAATACATCCAGAACCTCAAAATACTACAAGTGGGTTTTAAGTAGTTTTCTTTTGTTTTTGTTTTTTAATTTTTATTTATTTATGATAGTCACAGAGAGAGAGAGAGAGAGAGGCAGAGACACAGGCAGAGGGAGAAGCAGGCTCCATGCACCGGGAGCCCGACTGTGGGATTCGATCTCAGGTCTCCAGGATCGTGCCCTGGGCCAAAGGCAGGCGCCAAACCGCTGCGCCACCCAGGGATCCCTACAAGTGGGTTTTAAAAGAATGATGTTGACAAAATAACTTCTAAAAAGGAAAGTTTCAGGACAATTTTTAATTTGTTCAGTGGCCCAAGAAATTTTTTGATGCAAATTCTGATGGAAAAGACTCTATGATCCTGTAGCTGCCAGGCAAGTTCCAGAAACAGCAGCGGCTTCCCCTTTGTTGCTCCAGGTCTGAACAAACCAAAGAAACCTCCCAGCTCGAGGGGGGGCACTCCCCAGAGGCCCACCGTGGCACAGAGAACCAGGGCAACCCCAAGACAGGGCTGGGCGTGGTGTGGGCATCAGGGAAGATGAAGCAGCTGAATGGATGCTCCAGGTCAACGTATTAAAACTTCCCGTCCAAGATGTGGAGAAAGATTTCTACTCTGGAAAGCCAAGGACCACTGAACGCACTTGCTAAGAGAACAAGAGGGAAAACAACCCTGATTGCAGAGGTGCGTGGACGTTCTCTGGGCCACAGACCAAGGCTTTGTGATACCTGCTGAAGGGGGCCCACGGCAGGGGCAGGCGAGGATCGACAGCCTGGACCAGCAGAGCAACACCCGAATGCTTCACTTTAAATCATGCGCTTAACTGCAAAATACTCCCTTGTATTTTAATTATTTATTTTTTTTTAAGATTTCATTGATTTATTCGTGAAAGCCACAGAGAGAGAGGCAGAGACACAGGCAGAAGGAGCCCGATGTGGGACTGGATCCCAGGACCCCGGGGTCACTCCCTGAGCCCAAGGCAGATGCTCAACCCCTGGGGTCCCCAGGTGCCCCTCCCTTGTCTTATCCTTAGAGGACTCCCAAGTTTCTTTTCATAAGCAAAAGGCACCTCTTCTTAAGTGCCCTTTAGTAGAAGTTTTACTCCTCTTCCGATGAGTGGGAGCCGGGAGCTCCGTAGCAGAGCAGGATTAACACCCAGCTGGGCCAGCTCGGACCGGGGGACTGGTCATGGGCTCGCGGGTGGGTGCTGCAGCGCTCACAGCTGGGGGGGTGGCTCCCCATGTAACATGCTCAGGGGCAGGGTGGGGTCTTGACAGAGAAATGCAAAGACAGATTTGAATTCTTGGCCTGTGTAGAATCTTGGCAGAGAATGTTTTAATAAATAAATGCCTTAAGAGGGGTTAAAATATGCTTCCATATTTCAAAATATAAATCATACGGTGACAGGTGTCTGCACGTGATGGACATGGTGCCTGGGAAGGAAGGGCCAGGCCTCTGGGCCCTGGGACGTGCTGTGCCCCGGCGATGTGGGCCTGCGGAATCTGCACCCTAGACTAATGCCCTAGACTTCACCCCACAGGGGAGTTTCAAAGGTTGTACCGTCTCCCTATTCCGCTTTACAGCCAGCTGACACCCCTGCTCCGAGAAGCAAGAGTCCCTCTCGGATGGATGAGCACAGGGTGTGTCTCAGCCCTGAGATGTTTGAGTTGAAGAGCTTGAATTCCACTGAAGAGTCCTCTGCCGATTTTCCCAATTATCCCTGAAATTTCTATGTATTAGGTTTGTTTTCTTGAGGGGGTGGAAGGTTTGTTTGGTAATGAGGTATGTCCGGGTTTTAAATCTAACAACTACTTTTGAGGGCTGGCCTCCCATCTCTGGGATTTGAGTGGGGCTTGCGTCCCACTTTACTGTCTTTTCAGTGTAGGTTGAGCATGTTTCTTGCTCCCCTTCCTGCTGAGGATCCCTCTCTGGCTCCTTGAAGTTTGCTGCTCACAGAGCGAGCCCAGCAGGTGGGTGGCCAAGGGAGGTGCTGCGGGGGCAGGGAGGTGACGCAGGGAAGGCAGCGGGAGGTGCTGCTGGGGTGGGGGTGGGGAAGGCCACGGGAGGTGCTGGGGGGAGGGAAGGCTGTGGAGGTCCTGGGGGGGGAAGGCAGCGGGAGGTGCTGCAAGTGGGGGTGGGGTGGGGTGGGGTGGAAAGGCTGTGGGAGGTGCTGCGGGTGGGGGGGAAGTGCTGGGGGGGAAGGCCGCAGGGGGTGCTGCGGGTGGGGGGCGCAGGGAAGGCCGCGGGAGGTGCTGGGGGTCGCGGGGGGAAGGCCGTGGGGAAGGCCTCGGGGAAGGCTGTGGGAGGTGCTGGGGGGGAAGGCCGCAGGGGGTGCTGCGGGTCGGGGGCCGCGGGGAAGGCCGCGGGAGGTGCTGCAGGGCGCGGGGGCAGGGGAAGGCCGGGGAAGGCCGCAGGAGGTGGGGGGGAAGCCGCAGGGAAGGCAGTGGGAGCTGCTGGGGGGGGGAGGCCACGGGAGGTGCTGGGGGCGTAGGGGGTGGAAGGCCGCAGGTGGTGCTGGGGGGGAGGCCGCAGGGAAGGCCGTGGGAGGTGCTGGGGGGGAGGGCTGCAGGGAAGGCCGCGGGAGGTGCTGGGGCGCAGGGGTTGGAAGGCCGCAGGGAAGGCCGCAGGGGCTGCTGGGGGGTGCTGCAGGGCGCGGGGGCAGGGGAAGGCCGCGGGGAAGGCCGCAGGAGGTAGGGGGGAGGCCGCAGGGAAGGCAGTGGGAGGTGCTGGGGGGAAAGGCCACGGGAAGTGCTGGGGGCGCAGGGGGTGGAAGGCCGCAGGGAAGGACGCAGGAGGTGCTGGGGGGGAGGCCGCAGGGAAGGCCGGGGGAGGTGCTGGGGGGCGCGGGGGTGGGGAAGGCCGCAGGGAAGGCCGCGGGGAAGGCCGCAGGAGGGTGCTGCGGGCCGTAGTGGGGGTGGAAAGCTGCGGGGAAGGCCAGGGCCACCAGCACCACGGATGCGCACAGCCCTCCAGGCCCTGGGATACTTTGCCAGCGCGCCCTTCTCTTCGGAGATAAAATTCGGGAGCGTGTTTGCTAAATGTCACTTCTCTTTTGCAGAAAATACGGTTCCGCATCCCAATGAATTATTAACATTTCAGATGTGTGAGTCCCTGCCTCTTCCTCGCTGGCTCTGCCTCTCACCTTTTTATTCAGTTCCTGCGCGTCACAGGATTCCACAAAACGTGTCTCCCGCTAGTGAGACTGTGCGGCCCGATGTTCTGATGTGTTTCCGGTGGCAGCTTGCCCTAAATGCGTGTGGAAAGCAGGTACTTTTTGATAAAATTGTTGCGTAGTGCATGCTCCGTGTGGACCGCAGAGGAAAAACCCACATTCAGTGATTAACGATGCAAAAACTGCAAGTCACTAGCTGTTGTTCAGTTAACAGTGGTGCTATCTCCCTTTTGTGGCCTTTTAGAATTTTGTTGCCCTACAATCCCATTTTATTGGGAATCCATTTTCTACGTGGTCTTTCTTGACAGGGTTTTTTCCTACATAAACAGTCTCTAAATAAAATTCTGTATTTCAAGAAAAAGAAGCTATGAAGCTAATGTATTTATGAGAAAATAAAAGTTTTCTGATCTGATCACTTTCATCTTCCAAGTTCCTGTTTGTTGCTACCTTTTACCTTTCCTCGTATATTTCCAGAAATTCATAATACTTATGAATACTTATGAATTATGTATATGTTTGTAATACATAAACAAGCACATATGATTAAGTATTTACATATGCACATCTTTTTTACAAATAGTTACACACACATGTGTGTAGTCCTAGACATATATAGGCATATAATATACTAATCGGTAATTTACTTTTTTCCTTATTTTATCCCACATTGGTTTTCTCCCCACATCTATACTCATAGATTTACCTTATTCCTCTTAATTAGTAAATGATACTTTATTGCCCGACGATTATCGTGATTAATTTAACAAGTCTTGAATTTACATCAATTCTAGTTTTGTTATTAAAAACAATGCAACAAGTATATATACATAAATATCCTCACGCCCTTGGGTCAGTCTAAACTTTGGGAGACTTAGTAATTCACTCTTCATAGGTCTTTAAGGACTTGTGCAAGTGTAATGTTTTGAATTCTTAGCTTTTTATAGATGGACAGAGAGAGAGATATGCCTATCTTTATACCTTCGGTATTTCTCATTGTCTTTTAGGAAGACTTTGCTTGACTACTTTCAATTTATGACAGAGAAGGCATTAAATTCCTCATTAATACTCACATTTACTCCTTTGTGTTCTATCTCTATTTATTGCACTGAAACAAGAGATTTCAGATAATACTGTGCCTCTATCATGGCTTTTTTTTTTTTTTTTTACATGTATAACAGAGTTCTTCATAAGAGCCCATAATGATCTGTTCATAATCATGAACTTTTTTCCCTGAAAATTCCCAGATTTCAATATAAAAATTCTTATATAAGAGGAGAATGAAAATAAATATTCTTGGGATTTTTTTTATATAGTTTTAGAGAATTGTCTAATACCCCTGAGCCACACCAAAAAATGCTGAATTTAAAAATGAAGGGAGTTCTTCAAATTTCAGCATCTGTCTCCATGTTATTTCTACTATAGGTACAGGATGAAAGGGATCCTTGGTTTCCCTTCGGTTCCTGGGCTCTTGTTTATTTAATTCTGCATTCTCCAGGGGCATGTTTCCTCAGGCTCACCCTCAGATTGTGTTCCAGTTCTGCCTCTAAACTACACTGTTTGCACTTACTTTCTCTTTCCTCCCAGAAAAGACCACTTTTTCTTTTTTCTGCTGGTGATCATGACAGTAGTTTTTATACTGTGGAAATCTATATTTTTATTGGGGACTTAGAATGTACCAGAAGCTCATTACAGCAGTAGAGCATTTCGTTGCTATCCTTCATTTACACAAGGGGAAATCCAAGCTTAGGGAAGTTGAGTAACTTTGTCCAGTGTCCTTGTAGTCTCTCTTTTAACCACAGTTTCCAACCCACAAATAACCCATTGCCAGGTTTTAACAGTGGGTGATAAGACAGAGATGGCTAAGCTCAATCCTAGGTGTTCTTAGAGGCAAAACTCTCACTTGACTCCCTAGAAGTGGTGCATGGACAATCATGGTGCTGCATATTCTCTGTTTGTGTTTGGACAATAAAGAAACTCTTAGTTTTCAACCCCAGTGGCCATAGTAAATTGTCTGTGGCCTGCAGGAAAGGAATTAATCCCATATGTATACCTGTGTTGGGAACAAAGTGTGCTCATCTCCATTTGGCTAGATGAGCTACTTGTGAGGAAAATATAATTCATGAAGGATATATTTTTCCTGAAATATAATAGTTGTGTGTTTATGCATGCCATGCAAATTAAGCATATATATTTGTGTGTATCCATATATATGCTTTGTAAATATAAATACATCCACAGGGAGACAAAAGCATAGATATAAAATGGATCTGGACATTACAGAACAGTGGTTCAGGGCATGGCTTCTGGGTCAGACTGCTTGGTTTTGAATCTCAACTGTCTCACAGTTTCTTTATCTTTAAATAGCCTTGATAACCCATCTGAGGTCCAGTGGTAAGGCCGAAATGAACACTACAATGCAACATGGCAAAACCAAACCAAGCCAAAAAGAGAGAGAGAGAGAAACAAAAACAAAAAATGAAAAATAAAAAACCTTGAAAGCAAATAGCCTGGATTCAGATCAGAGCCCCACTACTTACTGGAAATAAGATCTTGGATGACTTTTTCACACCTTCATTCCTCACTTTCCAAATCTGAAAAAAAGAATAAAATTCCAGTCACCTCAACTAGCTGTGAGGAATAAATGAGAGTATATTACAACTGCTTATAAGACAGAATCGAAAGAAGATGTGATTGAATTCCAATATCAGCTGAAAAACACAAGAAACAGGTAATGTGAATGACAGACTAAGTAAGGTACAGTTTCTGTAAAGTAGCAGGCGCCAAATGCTAATGGCACAATGAGGGTTTATGTCCAGCTCTTGGCCAGCTAGGCTGGCTTTCAAAGTTAAGGTTAGCTCAAGATCAGAGAGTCCACTATCTCAAATGTGATATCCCACTGAAGCAGTATATGGGTTCCACTTGGTAAGTCATTGTCAGAAATAAATATTAGCTGATAAAAATGTGATTGCCAGACCTCTCGTTTTGGTTAAGTGATCACCATGAAACTCCAGTCAATTCCCACTGATAAGAATTCATAGTAAACTCTTAATATTTATAAGAATTCATAGTAAATTCTTTAATCATTAGTTCCTCCTTTAATCATTTCCCCCAAAGTGATCAATCCAAAATAAATTTCAAAAATTTTACATATCAGGGACATGGATGGCTCAGTGGTTGAGCATCTGCCATTGGCTCAGGGCATCATCCCTGGGGTCCTGGAATCGAGTCCCGCATCGAGCTCTCTGCGAGGAGCCTGCGTCTCCCTCTGCTTATGTCTCTGCCTTTGTGTCTCTTATGAATAAATACAATCTTTAAAAAAAATTTTTTTTACTTATCCACAGCATAAAAATTATAGGATATGGCATAGTTTTTACAAAGAAACGGCATATCTAATAACAGTAATTACTGTTATTTACCCATCACTACATTTTCTTAGAATCATAACCATGTAAATGTTTATTCCAAATAAAATTGCTACTCTAAAATGATTAAATTTGGTAATAATTTTGATGTCAGCCCTTTTATGTTTTCTTTCAGAAGTAAGATAACGTAAGCACATCGATGTATTTTCATTTAATTCTCCACAATCTTTTAACACCCCATCGGTGACAATCATGAAAAATTTGATATGAGTATGTAAAATATTTTTATACTTTTCTATGTGTGTGTAGACACAAGTGTAAAGTGTATATAGTTGTTTGAATACATATGGGATGAAATATACTTTCTTACACATAACTTGGTAACTTGCTATTTTACTTTTTGAAAAATCTCTCACCATAAAACATACTTTCAGATCTCTTTGCTCCTGGTAATTCTATTAAATGATTTTATAATTTGCTTTTATATGAATAATTCACAGTTTATTCAACCATTCCCTACTAAGTGGATATGGATGTTATTAGTAATATGTGGCCACTATGAACAATGTTGCAGTGAACATTCATATATATATATATATACAAAATATTTTGAGTATTTCTGTAAGAGTCAACTTTTTAGATAAAATATCACTATTATTAATAATGCTGTGTATTAACAATCTTATATTTTTAAATATTCTAATATATGGACTATTTAAACTGTTTTAATTTTCAACATTCGGCAGGTTTTGTTGAGCATCCCTGTTGACAAATTATAATTTATTTATTTAAATCAATGCTTGTATCTTTCTTTCATCCATTACTCTACTAATTTTCTATACTTCAGGAAATCTTTATATGATAATCTTTTGCCTTCTATACTTGTGAATATTTCCCCCAAATGTTGTCTATTAACCATATTTATTATTTTTTAAAATATTTTATTGGTTTATTCATGAGAGACACAGAGAGAGAGAGGCAGAGACACAGGCAGAGGCAGAAGCAGTCTCCCTTCAGGGAGCCCAATGTGAGACTCAATCCCAGGCCCTGGGATCACGACCTGAGGTGAAGGCTCAACCACTGAGCCACCCAGGTGTCCCCATATTTATAATTTGTAATGCAGAGAATGTCTTCAACTTTGTGTAAGAAAATCTGTTGGCCATTTTGTTGATAGCTTCTGACTTTCTATTTGGCTTTCCTAACTAATGTCAAATTGAGTGGCAGGAATTATGGATGAAAAACTCAATTCAGAAAACGCTTCACAACAACGCTTCACAACACAACTATAAATTAGTGAGTGGGATTATAATTCTCATAACATTAGTATTCTATCAAAGGCCCCCTACACAGTTAGAAAAGATATGTAGACTGAGGGCGTGTTGTTGTTGCTGATCAGACTGCCATTTGAAGATATGTCTATACCAATCTCATAAGGGCTCTGCTTTACTATTTTAGAATAATAATTAGCATATGCTTTTATATAAATCTTGTTCTTTCCCATTTAAATGTATTTATCTTTTGATGTGCTAATGTTTGCCAGAACTACAATCAAACTACATTAAGAACATATCTTTGAGTATTTTTTTTCTTAGAGGTATCTATTTACAAAATATCAGAAAGTAATTTTCAGAGCAAATGTATTCATGCTGTTAATTTTTTATACCTTGTACCATCACTATGTCTGTCCTTTCAAAGGAAAAGGAAAATGAATCTGATAATGCTAAATTAGTATAAGGTACTGTCTTAGTCTGCTTGGGCTACTCTAACAAAAATACAAAAGACTGGGTGGCTTATACAAAGAAATTTCTCATAGTCTGAAGGCTGGGAAATCCAAGATTAAGACATCAGTGGATGCAGTGCCTGGTGAGAACGCACCTAGATGGCTGTCTTCTTGCAGCACCCTCACATGGCAGAGGGAGTAAGATAGTTCCCTGGGGTCTCTTTTAAAAGGGTAGTAATTTCATTCACAAAGACTCTACCCTCATGGCCTAATTAGTCACCTTCCAAAGGTCCTACCACCAAAGATCATCACAGTGGGGATTAGGTTTTTCAATACATGAATTTGGGGGTGGTAGTGAACGCAGACATTCAATATATGGCAAATGCCAGGAAATGTATGTATCCCTTCTTTAGTGTGTTGTTAAGGTTTACTTGATGATCACAGGAAAAATATGAACTATATCTTTTAATAATTTGCAAGTGGAGAAAAAGAACTTGAATCCAGGTTATCTTATCCAAGTTCAGATATTTTTATTTATTTTGCTTTGTTTTCCCACTGTATAATAAAAGAAGTGACATTAAAGTTCCCTTCATAAACACTAGAATAACTTGAACATCGATTGTGTGAAGGCAAAAATTACACTGGGCAAAGTTAATCAGGTAAGGAAGACTTGAAGACTATTGTGATAGGGGAGAGAGGTTGGAACTAAGTCTAAACTCAACCCCAATGAGTTGCAAGAGGCTTTTAAAAAGATTTACATCTCAACAGGGCAGAGAAAGAATTTACAGTTACAGCTTTTCTAAAGTAAATGGTCTAAGAAAGGGGAGGTCAGAAGCCTAGAGTCCAAAAGAAGCTTTGTCTAAAGTGTAGTGAAGCTGAGGAGAACATTAAAGCCATCTTGATCGATACCAACTGAAAATTTCAGACTAAAAGTAGATCTTGCAAATGACGCCACTTGTAACCTCAGCATGAGATTCAAATCCCTCTCTCTGATGGATGTTTAAGTATCAGCTACATACAGAGATGTGCATGGTGAATTTCAGTAATTGGAAGAGTGATTTTTTTTTGATTGAGTGAACATATTTTGTTGCAATTCATCTTTCACAGAGGGTGGAACTAAACAGTAAAAAGTGATTTATCCTACTAAATTAAATAAATAATCCCTTCTTCTAATTTAATAATAAACAATTTATTCTAAATTATTTTTATTCTTTACTAAACATTAAAAATTATACAGTTCGTTATGGTTTTTGGTTTTTCAAACTATGCAAGCTGTGTCATTTGTATTTACTTTGAAAAACCAGGTGGCTGTGGTATTGTACTTTTTAATAATCTTAGCCTATTCTTCCTTCAAAATTGCTTTTCAACCAAGTAAAATTTTTTGGTTTTAAGATATTTTACTGCTACAGATGTTAAAATCTAAGCCTCCATATTTTTTACTAGATTGTAAATTAGATCTGTGAGTTGTAATGATAAATTGTAGTTGATTATGGAGTATTTAAAATAATAACCAGTAATATATATTCAATAATAAATTTGGCATTCTGGCAAATGTCTAAGAGATGTGATATCAAAAATAATGTGTTAGAAATGACACATCTCTAGGGCACTGCTGAACAATATACTGAAAGTTCACAGGATTCATTGCAGCAATTACCATACTCACTGTGCCTTTAAATGTGTCTTCACTTATAAATCTTTGGGCGATAAGCTTTAACAATGCCAACACATTTTCACCTATCAAACACCACGTTTTTCTAAGCTATTATAAAATTCAAGCACCTTACAGTGGAAAAAATATATATTACATATTAAATCTAGAAAGAAAGAACAGTCAGTGGATATATCCATATTCTGTAATATAAAAAAGTTAGAGGTAGTTAAAAGAGACAAAAACACTAACAACTAATATTTGACATGGAAGCCAAGAATACTCCATGAACAAAAGACAATAACTGGGTCTGGGAAAATTGAGCATTTACATGTAAAAGATTGAAACTGGATCTTGATCTTATGTCACTTAAAAAAAAATCAACTCAGGGGCTCCTGGCTGGCTGCCAGTGGAGCATGCAACTCTTGATCTTGGGGTTGTGGGTTTGAACCCCACGTTAGGTGTAGAGATTACTTAAGAATAAAATCTTTAAAATAAAAAAAAAGTCTTTAAAAAATCTTTTTAAAAAAGATAATTCAAAATAGATTAAAGATTTAAATATAAGAACTGAAACCAAAGAGGTCCTGAAAGAAACAGGGAAAGAAGCTTCTTGACGTGGGTCTTGGCAATGATTTTTTAGATACGACATCTAAGACACAAGCAACCAAATAAAAAATAAACAAGTGGAACCATCAAACTAAAAAGCTTCTGCACAGCAAAATAAATGATTAACAACATGAAAAGGCAACCTAGGTAATGGGAAAAAAATATTTGTAAACCATATACATCTGGTAAGGGGTTAATAAAAATAATAAATAAATAAATAGCAAATGATTTATTTAGTCAAATAATTGGCTAAAATCTGAAGAAACATTTTTCCCAAGAGGATTTTTTTTATTTTATTATTTATTATTCATGAAAGACAGAGAGAGGCAGAGACACAGGCAGAGGGAGACACAGGCTCCCTGTAGAGATCCTGATGTGGGACCTGGGATCATAACCTGAGCCAATGGCTGAGCCGCCCAGGCATCCCACAAAGAGGATATTCAAATGGCCAACTTGAGGTGGTGTTTGACATCACTAATTATTTGGGAATGCAAATCAAAACCACAAAGGGTATCACTTCACATTTGTTAGAATGGCTACTATCAAAAAGACAAGAGAGAACAAATGCTGGCAAGGATGTAGATCTTGGTTATGTACAAGTTCTGAGCTCACCCTCTGATACCCAAAATATGATCTACAACCTAGTAGTAGTTTTCTTGCGGACCCTGATAGAACACAGCAAATATGAATGTGACATTGCTAAAGATGTCTAAGTTGAAAAGTATATTTAAGAAAATAATGGGATCCCTGGGTGGCACAGCGGTTTGGCGCCTGCCTTTGGCCCAGGGCGCGATCCTGGAGACCCGGGATCGAATCCCACGTCGGGCTCCTGGTGCATGGAGCCTGCTTCTCCCTCTGCCTGTTGTGTCTCTGCCTCTCTCTCTCTCTGTATGACTATCATAAATAAATAAAAAAAATGTTTAAAAAAAAAAGAAAAGTATATTTAAGAAAATAAAAGATTTAAAAAATATTTTTTAAAAAGATCTTTTTTAAAAAACAGTGTACTAGAAGAAGTTACTATAAAATGTAAAATACCAGCAAATTCAAGATATCTTTATTCCTGAACATTTTAAAGAAGAGCATAAGCTAAATTTTTAATTAAATAGATTAAATTCTTAATCTTTTGACATAATATTAAGGAATAAAAAATATTAACAGACACACCAACACTGTACTAACACTGTACTATCTAGAATATGTCATATATTAAATACGTGAAAATATGCATTGAATAAAACTACAAATAAGGTAATGTTGAGAGATGATAGAACAAAAGAATATCAGAGTACATATCATTGCTCTAAGGATCTTGGCCAATATTTGAGCCTGAATAACAACAACAACAACAACAAAAATGGCAGAACTTAACTGCAACACATCATTTCCTTTAAATATTAAAATATACATTATAATTAAAATCCTTAAAAAAATGGCTACCAAGCAAACCAACATGATTCTAGAAACTGAAAGAACCATCAAGAGTATTAACGATCAAGATAACTGAATCCTATAAATCCAAGGGAGTACAGGCTAGGCAGACAGAGGCCAGGAAATTCTTAATATTACCTTCAGATATAAAGAATAAAAATCTGAGGTTGTGTCTTTATCTTACATGTTTGAAGAATGGTGAGTTCTAGAAAAGGCTGCCTACAGGGAAGGTGTGGAAAACTTAAGGTACATTATATTTTTGTTTCTGAATATTTCTCCCCTACACTCAAAGCATATATGTCTCTTCCCACTGGTATTTCTATTCCTCCTCGAGGACAGCAGATGTACTTCTTCCTCAAAAGCAGGCATGGACCTGTGCCTTGCTTGCACTGATAAAATATGAACGAATGCAAAGTGTGCCAATTCCAGTTTTCTGTAGCATGGCATGAGTTTGCTAATTCTAATTGAAGTGTGAATTTCAAAGTACATAATGAATAGAAGAAACATTCTGTAGCAGAAGGATGATAACCATTCAATTATGTGACAGGTGTTCTGGTCTAAGATGGTTGTACCTTCTTTTATTGAATAATCATTTAATAGGTGCCAGGCTCTATGGTGGGCACTGAGGACACAAAACGTGGCCATTTAACATCATTGTGGAAATCAGAAGAGAACTTGGATTTTCTTTCCAAGAGGGTTGCATACTGCCTCACTCAAACTCTTTCCTTTACCTGTAATGCTTTCAGGCTATAGAGATGTATGTAAAACAGAAAATAGCTTCGTAGTAAACAGTAACAAAGTGCAGAAAACAAGCGATGTGGATTCGGTGAGAACACTATCAAAACATGTCAAAAAGCAAAGAAAAAAATCTGGACAAAATCAACCCAACCAGGAAAAAAGTGACCAAAAAACGGGTAATAATGCATACGAATATACGAACAATGTACATTAGTTTATATATGCTGGGATAGAAGAAAACTTTCCCATAAATGATATGAACACTATAAATAATGTCGTAATGTTTTTTAAACATTTATTTATTTATTTATTTATTTGAGAAAGAGAGAAAGCACTTGAGCTTCAAGCTTCAAGCAGACTCCCCACTGAGCATAGAGCCCATTGTGAGGCTCGATCTCAGGACTCTGAGGTCATGACCTGAGCTGAAACCAAAGTCGGAGGCTTAACTGACTGAGCCACCCAGGCACCCCTCTAATAATATTTTTTTCTATTATTTTTGTCATTTTTTTCTTTTTTATTTAAATTCAATTTGCCAACATATAGTATAACACCCAGTGCTCATCCCCTCAAGTGCCCTCCTCAGTGCCTATCACCCAGTTACCCCGTTCCCCCCACCCACCTCCTCTTCCACAACCCTTTGTGTTTCCCAGAGTTAGGAGTCTCTCATGGTTTGTCTCCCTCTCTAATTTTTCCTGTAATAACATTTGTAATAAAATAATACTTCTAACACAGAATGCACAGGGGAAAAAAAAGATGGGATGAAAATGTAACTTGCAAGGATGCCTGGGTGGTGTCTCTCTGTCTCTCATGAATAAATAAATAAAATATAAAAAAGAAAATGCAACTTGCAGATTTAAAAAAATCAAGGACAAAAATAACACTTGAATAAATAAAATTAATTCAAAATAGCAAGAAACAGAATGGACAGGGTGAAGCTAGCATAATCATGCAGACTCTTTTTGATCCTTTATATCATCAAGAAACATTACAGAAGTTCAACTTTGAGGGAAAAATATTTTAATTACCAAACTTGCATACAGGGGAACAATTCAGCACCACCTCAAACTTCTAACACCGCTAAGTGCTTGAGAAAGCTGCACTGATGACTGAGAAGCCTTGGACAGCGGAAAGTGTAATCTAAGAATCCTGCACTCTAAAGAATGAAGACTATGCAAATCTTAAGTCTGCATGTTATCAGGTATTTTCCAAAATATGTTGACATTGTTTTTGTCCAGTTAGCAGACTGTGGTATTGAAAACACCAGTCCCTTTCCAGCATGAAATATTTCTAACCATGCGTAGCTGATACTTGAATTCTACGACTTCAACAAGTTAAGGAAGCACGGCTGTATAATATCAATTGATTAATCAGGTAATGTTCTGGAAAGCCTATCTTGCCTTAGGTAGGTAGTTCTCAGTTCATAAAATCATATACTCTGTGGACGTCACAATTGTTTTTGTTTGCAGAAAACATTAACTGGGGTTTCATAAGTCTTGAACTGTGGGACGATGGTTTAAAAAACACAGAAAATACATAGATGCAAAATCAAGGAGAGGACTATGGACAGAGATCAAGCAAGAAACAGGACTGTTCTGTTAAAGGTTTTCTTTCTCTTCTTTTCTCTTCCTTTTAAACATATACACACAAAACTTAACTTCAACGGTGTCCTTCTCTTTTTCTATATGCACACCCACCCACCCATTTCAAGCTTTAACATCTTCTCATAGCAGGGAGCCTGGTGGAGGTGCAGCAGCAGTTAAGTGGCTGACTTCCTCTCAGGTCATGATCTCAGAGCCCAGGGCTGGGGCTCTGGGATAGGGCCCTGGGCTGGGGGCCTGAGCTGGGGCCTGAGCTGGTGCCCTGGGCTGGGGCTCTGGGATGGGGGCCTGAGCTGGGGCCTGAGCTGATGCCCTGGGCTGGGGCTCTGGGCTGGGACCCTAGGATGGAGTCCTGGGCTGGAGCTCTGGGCTGAGGCTCTGGGCTGGGGTCCTGGGCTGGAGTCCACATCTGGCTCCATGCTCAGTATGGAGTCTGCTTCTTCCTCTCCCTCACCCTCTCCCTCTGCCCCTTCCCACCTCTCGTGTGAGCACATTCTTTCTTTCTCTCTCTCTCTCTCTCTCTCTCTCTCTCAAATGTGTAAATAACATCTCTAACATTTTCTCCTAGTTCAGAAATAGAATTATTGAACCCTGTAGATTAAAACAGTATTTAAGAATCTCCAATACCACATCTCCTACCACTCCACTAAAACATCTATGAATACATACAAAATGATGAGAACCCGCAAATGTAAATATCAGAATAAAAGGAAGTAGACAGTGTCCGAATCTTGTAATATAGATCCATATCCAAAGCTTTTGTGATGAAGAAATTACCAAGCTTCCCTTCACTACATAGCTCATTTCTTTTGTTTCTTGTTTTCCTTCTCTCTCCCTCCTCCTCTGCCTGCATCTCTTCCTCTCACCTTTTCTCATCCTCTCCTTCTCATTAAACAGCAGCTGCCTGGGAAATGATAGAGGATGCTTTAAATTTCTCTTATGGCCTATCCACTGCATCAAAGAATCAGTCTTTGATGACATGAAAATCGAGCAAGCAAATATATTTTGGCTGTTTGCTGATTCTTTTTCTTCTAGACAAAGTATTGACCTTTGAGTTACCTACCATTTTTCACATGTATTCAAAGGTAGTGATTCTCAAGAGAGAGAAAAAATCACGGAGGATAAAAGAAGAGTGTGTTTGTGTGCGCGTGCGCACTTCGGGGCAGGAGGGGGGTGCTGCTACTGATGGCATTTTAAATTCTCAACTGTACAGTCCCCACAAACAAAGCACTAGAAAAGAGTGGTCAACAGAAAAAAAATTTTTAAAAAATAGTTCTCGCTTGTTTTGAAAAATCTTTGTCATGTCAAGAGGTACAGATGATCAAAGGGTAGGGTCACAAGAGGATCTTGCCTTGTTGGAGGAGAGATGTAGGAGGTGAGATTTTGAGGGAAATTATGGATTGTACTTGGAGCTCTAGATGATAAATTGTCCTTTATGTGTAACCTGCAAAGGGAAATGTGCAAGCAGCCAGAAAGCAAAGTGCAAGAATTACTATTATACAGTAGTGATAATGATTATTATATCAACCGTCAGAACAATAGCAACCACTAAAGTTACTAAATATTCCTCAACTCCAAAGCATTATATTAAGTACTTGGCACATATTATATGATTTAATTCTCAAAATAGCCAAGAAGCACTATGACTAACCTCATTTTATAGATCAGGAAAGAGACACACGGTGTTCAATCAATTCAGCAGGGTCACCGCCCTGGTAAACAGTACTTGAGGTGCTGACATCGTACATGGGGCTTACGTTTGCTGCAGAGACCTTGAACTGCAGGCCAGTCCTGGAGTATTGACAGAAGGTGTGATGATTTTAACAGCAACAACAAAACACCCACTGCATAAAATCTAAAACCAATTTTTATTAGGAACAATACTACGTCGTTACGTGTTATTTGGATATGAACCATATTCCAACCTTGAATGCTGCAGAAATTTGTCTCATCCTTTCATCCTTTTTAAGGTCCTGTCTTCCCTTTCTTAATATTTTATTTTAAATGTTCTAAGAAATTGTCTAATTCTTTGCAATCCTAGGTCTTAATTTATTTCATCCTTAAATACAGAACTGCTAATGAGCCCTTTTCCCCCTGAGAGTTATCTAACCTGAAACCCAAGAATGCCATAACCTTTCTGGAAGTGTTTCTAATTGATTAGCAATTACAAGTAATTCAATTAAATGAGCTCATTTTTATTTTTGATGAAGTTGTTACTCTAATAATTATTTTCTGAGCACCGTACTTCAAGAATCTAAACATACTTCTTTTTGCCCATGTGAAAATTAAAACAATGCCTCTTTCAATGCTTAATCCTTCCCTCATTAAACAACCCCTTTGGCAACTTTGCAACATGCAGACACTGTCACAATATTTTCAGGTAAAGACGATTGTCACATGGTTTTACTAATTTATGTAAATATAGAATAGTTTAACAGGGCTGTGAACGCTCACATGGCTGCTTTTTTTTCCCCCAGTATTGAAAGATTGTCTGTAATGATAACCTGTCACAGACAGAAGAGTTGCAGAGCAGTTGAGGTGTTAATTAGTACACTTGGTTCCTACATAAATATTCTTAAGGACTGGAGGAAGAAAGAAAAACATGTCTTGAATAAAATAATAATAATAATAGAAAGGAAGGGAAAAATGAGCTAGAAAATTTTTAAAATTAGAATATTTCCAAGTTGAAAATGTCCAGTTAATAATTTAACTTACATGTTTTCTCTGACACAGGGTGATTTCTAATAAAGGAGAAGAAATTCAGCATATTTGAGAGTTAAAATAGGGCTTGGGGCACTGAGGTTATGTATAATGTTTTCTACATGCACCCGTATCTCTACGATATAATTACACGGAACACAGACACACGCGGCAATGGATGCGAATACATCAGAGAGGTTCAGTAGGAAGAGAATCCAGAAGACACCCCATGAAATAAGAGAAGCAAGTTATAGAACTGAATAGCATGCTCACCCCGGACCAAAGAGAAGTTGTATAAAAGGTGTAGGCGTTTCCAGGGGATTTAAGATGAATTGGTGATTTGGGTGGCTGAAACAAGGTCAATTTCCTCCATTTGTTGACCCAGGTAGACAAGGGATAGTGATTAATGAACTAACTTTTGCAGACACATCAGCTGAGAAATGGTATTGATGGGACAAGGGATGGAAGGTGCATAACTCAGTTGTCCTCGGCTTCTTATTTTTTTAAGGGATGAGAACAGAGCACTTATCATTCAAGAAAGGACACTGAAATCTGGAAAAAGAAATTTCCTAAATCTTTAAGCTCTTTCAGAGGAAATTAATTTCCTAGCACTTTTTGTACATTGAGAAATGGTTCAGTAAACTGTACATTATTAGGGAAATTTATTCAGTACATTGAGTGTGTTTGATGGTGTAAGATTGGATGATAGCAAAATGATGCAATATTTCCTTCTCTGAGTATTTTCCTAAACTATGAATGCCAAAATGCTTCACTGAAACATTCTCATTGCTTTAGCTGACCCCAATGTGAAGACAACTTTTGTAAAAAGGGAAATATTTATGATTAAATATTGGAATGAAGTCATCTTGCATCTTAAAACCAAGAAAGGAAAACCTTTATGGAGTAGAAAAGATCTCCAAACAAAATGCTCAAGAAGAAGGAATATATATTATAGATAACTTTCAAGGATTAGATTAACTACAATGGAATAATAGTCTTCATTCATTAGGAAAATAAATGTATTTTGATTTATCTGAGAGTACATAAATTCTCAGAAGATGAATATATCCCAGAAAAAAAATTAAAAAGCACCAAAGAAAGCAATGAGCTAAAAGGAAAACAGGAAAGCAAGTAAGTCAGTTAAGTATATTGCTAATCCATATGACTATATTTTTAAAACACAGTAGTTAGAATAATCTAATTTAATGTATTTAAAAGCTAGCTGGAATTAAAATTCTAGATGTTAATAATAATAGAAATTAGCAAGGAGAAACTTGAGAGGAAAATTAAAACAAGCTTTTAATTTACTGAAATATGCACATATATGTATTTTTTTGTTAAGATTTTAGGTGGGGGGTGGGGGGTGGATCCCTGGGTGGCTCAGTGGTTTAGTGCCTGTCTTCTGCCCAGGGCTTGATCGAGTCCCGCATCAGGCTCCCTGCATGGAGTCTGATTCTCCCTCTGCCTGTGTCTCTGCCTCTCTCTCTTTGTCTCTCATGAATAAATAAATAAAAATCTTAAAAAAAAAAAAAGATAAGGTAGGGGAGATCTCTAAAAGCATATACAGAGGTATATATCATCCTAACCAATGGAGTAAGAAAAATGAAAGTAAAGTCCAATCAGATGTTAGAGAAATCAAGAAAGGTGAACGAAGAAAGCACACACACACACAAATTAAATACAAAACACAAAATGGTATATGTCAAATAATCCCAAATAAATCAGTAACTATAATGATCATAAATAGATTAAACATTCCTTTAAAAAACAGAGACTCCTTTTGGATTAAGAAAGAATGAAACCTATCAAGTAACTCCAAATAAATCAGTAATAACACACAAAAAAATTAACCTATTACAGATCTGATAATAAGCGCAGGTTTCTTTTGATTTAAAAAAACCCACAGTTACCTTAGGAACAGATAATATCAAATATTTTAAAATAAATATTGATTACATTGACTAGAAAGACAAATTAGAGAAAATAAGTATAATCAACTTCTTCAAAGGGGTTCTCCTGCAAAGAAGAGGAAAGAAGTACCACAGTGACTGGTGGGGAAAAGGATAAGAACAGCACTTTTTTAAAGAAGGAAAAGCAGTAAGGCTGTGTGTTTGTTCATGGAAAGGATACAATAGAGTAGTTTAAAAAAATGAGGATGGAGGAAACAATGTGGATAATTGCTGGAACAATGTTTTATACAGGCAACAGTCCCTGTGTATAGGTTTCAAATCAACAGATAATGTTTTAATATAATATCTGAATCATGAACATTACCCTTATATGAGGAAATCATTAAAAAAATCCTTAATGATATATATATATATATATATATATATATATATATATATATACAGAGAAAGGAATAACAGTTAAGGTACAACTGTTCTAATTCATGATGGCATATCAACAAATGCTCTTAAAATTAATAAATTAGAACATAGGCTCAAGATAGATAACATATTACGTATCTATCACATATGTAAAATATGCACATATATACACACACATATATACACACATAAATGTACATCTATCATAGATACAAACAGTAGGAGACCTAAAAGCAAAAATGTTGAGCACTGGTTGCCTTTGTGAGTGAGAAAGATGAAGAGTGCTTTTATTCGGAATTCCATATTCTTCTTTGTCATTTAAAAATGATTACCACTTGTATGCATCATCACTATACTGGAACAAAAAAATAGGGGCACCTGGGAGGCTCAGCGGTTGAGCCTTGGGCTCAGGGCGTGACCCCGGGCCTGGGATCGAGTCCCACATTGGGCTCCCTACAGAGAGCCTGCTTCTCCCTCTGCCTGTGTCTCTGCCTCTCTCTGTGTGTCTCTCATGAATAAATAAGTAAAATATTTTAAAAAATAAGTTATTCTTATATTAATGAATTATAATACATTTTATCAATGGGATATATAAAGATGAAATTACATAGAATAAGATAAATCTATACAGGTTGACAATGAAAGATGTTCCAATATATTGTCATGTGAAACATTTCCAGTTGCAGAAAAAATATGTATTAAATTCTAAATACATATATTTATTTGAGTATAGAATGAAATTGGAGAGAACAACTTTCAAGTTGGACTTTTTAAAAAAACCGGAGCATGAATTACTCAACTATACTAATGAATAAGGTTCAGGAAATAATACCAATTCTAGAAGTCAGGAGTTTCTGAGAAATATTTGAATTATAGTGTAATGATATATGCCATTTTGGGGAATCAAATAAGTTTCTTCTTTTGAAAGAATAAGGAATGAGGTCATGGAGCGTCCATTAACTTTTATCAATTTGATCGCTTTTAGTGACATCAATTGCTGACCGCTGAGAAATGAGAACCTATCTTTCATTCAGAATTTCTAAAGAGATGAGAACAGGAAGTCAGACCTATCTTTCTGTCTTGACTCCCTGTGTAGCACTTGCTAGAACCCTGAATCTCTACATGTAAATTATGGTAATAATTTCTGTCATTTCATAGGGCCATCAGATGTTTTCAAATTCCGTTAGTTTATAAGTTAAACACAAATTAAACATTTTTATGATAAAAGGTAAATGTTTTAGACATTCCAAATTAAAATTGTATTAACCATTGCAACGTGATAAAGTTGTCTCATTAATATTTTGAAACTAAGTCTAGTTGTATATTTCAGAATTTAAATCCACAGACTCGGAACCCAGAGAGTACCTAAATTAGACCTCTTCTGGCTCTAATATTTACCAGTTGTGTGATTGGTTAAAAAAACAGACACCACTAACACGTCTGTGTGTTTCAGTTTCCTCATCCATAAACGAGAATTTTAAAGAAATACCTAATTGATGAGGCCATATTAAAAATTAGTGTTTGCAAAAGTACTAGGAAAAGAGCTCGATAGGTTATAAAATGCTATAGGAAGTATTTGCTAAATCAATTAAAATATAAATTAATAGGAAAAGAGTTAAAGTCTGGCAGTGTCATATGTTATATCACACATGGTCCAGATTTTTCTCTAGTCCATTTCTAGTCGTATATTTCAAGTTTTTGAGAAATTAAATTTTGGAAGTAGATATTAATTGAATGGAAACACACCCTGTATATATTATTATGTATTTTTTACATAATTTTTACAAAATTAAACAGCTATTGTATTATCTCATGTTAGAACGATACTGATGAACTCAAGCTGCAGGGCAATTTCTGTTCGAGTGAGAAAAGAAATCTAGTATATTAAAAATATCAAAGGCATCTACTGAACCAAAGCATCACGTTAACCGCTTAAGAGTTGGCTTGAAAATATGGTTCCAAACCTAGATAGTCACAAGGTTTATACGAGGAGTTTATGTAAACAGATATTCAGACTCCGCCCACCAACACATAATCCGGAATCTCTAGATTTTTAGGGCCAGGACCACAGAATCCTTTTTCAAAAAAGTAAAATAAAACGAAATCTTCTTTAGCTGCTGTAATTATAAGCACAGGTGGGAACCTCTGGTTTAAAAAAAGAATTTCTTTTTTTTTTTCTTAAAAGACTCTTTCAAATAGTTACTTCTATCATTGTTTTATTTAGGACTGTGCATCTGCATATGAACTAACTGCCAAGGATTCGTTTAAAGCCAGGAAACTTAAATTATGCTTTCCTTGTCCCATCTATGCTGCCCATTCCACCCTTAATGATCCAAGCGCTGCCAAGTTCAAATCTTTGTGTACAGGAGCCGTCAGTTCTCCACATGCTCAGTTTGCGTGGTGTGGGCAGTAGACTCGCACGGGAACATGGGCTTGCGAAGAGAAGGAAAATACTTCTCATTGCTGTCAAAAACCAAAAGTACAGGAGGCGCCCATGTGGCTCAGTGGGTTAAGCGTCTGCCTTTGGCTCAGGTCATGACCTCAGGGTTCTGGGATGGAGCTCAGCATCGGGCCCCCTGCTCCACGGGGAGTCTGCTTCTCCTTCTTGCTCGGACCCTCCTCCCCACTTGTGCTCTCTTTCTGTCTCAAATAGATAAATAAAATCCTTAAAAACAAAACAAAACAAAACCCTTAAAAGTACAGCCTCTACTGAAATAGGATCTTGCTTTCAAAATTCAACATCAGAGTCTGATGAGGTCATTGCCCAGTGACCCACTGCCCCTTGAACAGAGCAACTAAGCTGTAGCATATTTAATTTTTTATTAAGGAGACGGGTAGGGGAGGTTGCCATTCTAGTTCAGCATGTGCCAGCTGACAAAGCTCAAGCTATCGAGTGATCGTGCAGTGAAAAGAGGAAGAGGATATATACTTTTATATGACTTGGCAAATCGTGATTTCATAGTGCTATGCTATTTACTCTCTAGATAAAAAAGATGCAGCTACATCGTTAGTAAAAATAAGGTATGTGGCTGTTTAGAGGTGATTTGTTTAAGAAATATTAGGTATAATATCTCAGGAGGCAGATTACAGAAATCCTCTTGCTTTTTGCACCAATCTGGTATGAGTTGCTAGTGATAGGATTCAAGTAAATTGTAAGCAGACGGTTTATTGGGAGGCGTCCACACTGGAGTGTTGACAAACATTTCAAAAAGACAGCAAGGGTTTCCATTTCAGAGTCAAATCAGCTGTAACTGTCTATCTTTCATTGCCCTGTAATAAAGGGATGCATTTTAATAGGGTGTAATTGGTTTTAGATCTCCATGTCTTTCATCTCTTTTCCATAAAGGTTCTGGAAGTATCCTAGAAAGGCATTGATAGTTCCTTTATTCCTTTGGTCTTCATTCATAGTGATATTTAACACTAAGTCTACTGCTATGGGTTTCTATGGGAACCACGTTCTTGCTAACACGAGGAACTATATGGAAGGACTTAGAGTCTTAGACATTTTCACCTTCTGCCCTAACATGTTTGTCAAGCAAAAGGAATTGCTGTTCCTACCTGCATGATATATCACCAGTACTTCCTTCTATACAGCCCACTCGGTATTTTTCCCCATTAGGGTTCCCCAAATGTTACTTTTGTTCAGTTCTGTGATTCCCTTGCTTCCCATTTAACTTTTCTGTTCAGAAAATACATGTGTGAAGTCAAAGTGCTACTCCTTTTCAGTTTTCTTTTCCAAAATCACCAAGTTAACTCAACAAGAAAATCAAAGAGATTCAGACTAGTTGTGTCCTGACACTTATCAAACAGTCATGTGATTAGGTTATTCACACACTTCACCTTGTCTCTCTGTTTCTGTTTCTTTCTCTCTCTCTATGGAATCATGAAGGCAAAAATTATTTCAATTTTTTATTATTATTATTTTTTTACAAAGGCAACATTTGTATGGACACTTTATGTTATCAGAGTCCAATTTGCTTGTTTTGATACATGACTTTGCTACTGCCTTTCTCACAGGGCAGCAGGAAAAAAAAAAAACTGCTATTCTAAGTCATCTGGTAATCAACCTTGTTCAAGCTAAGTAAGAGTCGGTAAGTCTCACCTGGCAGATGGGGATCTGGTGCCAACAGATTCTCAAAAATTACTTTTTTTTTTAGTAGTCTCAACACACAACATGGGCCTCGAACTCACAACCCTGAGACTAAGAGTCTTATGCTCCACTGACTGAGCCAACCAGGAGCCCCTCAAAAGTCACTTTTACAAAATTTTACTTTTTATCAGCAAACATTCAATGTCTGAAAGGCTTAAATAATAAAATTTTAGAAGATAATTGAGAGCCATTAGGACTGTCACATGTCTTCTTTAGCAGAACAATGTATCTGCTCCAATATCGATGGACCGAGGACGGGAAACATACTTCCTTCTTACAACATCAAGAAATGGTGATTATTTAATTCATAAGACAACAAACTTGACAGGGTGCTACACCTGCTGTAAGGAGTAAAGAAGCTATTCAGACAAACCCCAGGCAATACTCTTCTTTGGAAGCCCCTGTTACGTGAGCACCACATGGAAGTTACAGTTCATTAAATCTCTTTCATACGGGGTTTGGAGAAAATACTTTGTGAAATGTTTTTATTATTCTGAGTTGACTAGTAGCTTTAGTAAATAGAACAGCCAATAATTTATCCAAGATTTTAATGACATAAAATGATTTTATAATTACATGTTTTGTGATCATACACATCAGTAATGTAATATCTTCTGCAAAATTTTCTCCTACCTGCATTCTTCTCTACCTACTTTCCTTTTCTTCCTTTTCTTCCTTTCGTCTTTCTTTCTTTCTTTCTCTTTCTTTCTTTCTTTCTTTCTTTCTTTCTTTCTTTCTCTTTCTTTCTCTTTCTTTCTTTCTTTCTTCTTTCTTTCTTTCTTTCTTTCTTTCTTTCTTTCTTTCTTTCTTTCTTTCTTTCTTTCTTCTTTCTTTCCTTCCTTCCTTCCTTCCTTCCTTCCTTCCTTCCTTCCTTCCTTCCTTCTTTCTTTCTTTTTCTTTTTTCTTTTTTCTTCTTTTTTCTCCTTTTCCTCTTTCAGATTAGTCAGTGTGTGATAACCGTATAATTGTTGGCAATGGTATTGTTAACTGCAAATGCTTTTTTACATCCATGGGATTATTAAGTCTCTCTGGCAAGTACATTCTATGTCATGCACATGAGAACAGAAACCACGCTGTAGAACACTGTAAATTATACCGGCTGAGCTTTAAATGCCATACAAATGTAGCCTGTGAGTAGGTTTCAGTCCCACCCGCTGTATGAGCACAATACTAGATATGAAAAACTGTTCTGGAATTCTAAAGATGAACAAACATGGAAAGAATATAGAACAGCAGCTAAAAAAGAACTGAAGGAAGCACATCTCCATTTTCCCCCAAGATAGTTTCAATTATTCAGTGGCATCTATGACTACTAATAGATAAATAGTTCAGTACTTAAGTAGAACAATAAAAATTCAGTTAATTATGTTGATATGACTAAATATATTTTTCTTGTTAAAAATGACTACTTCCTTGAAAACTGTACCAATTTAAATCTAGTATTTCTTTCTATTTACTATGACTTAAAATGTCCTACAGATCTAATTTTAGCCCACGATATCAATGAGAGCCATATTCCAAAATAAAACACACATAGGTAAAAAAGCAAGTAAATATGCTAAGAACTGAATATGATGAAAACTTAATGCTTTGCAATCAATAACACTGGTACTTACCAGTCAGTGTTTGAAAACAGACATTTCATCGCACATAACAAAAGAAAACATAAAAGTCTGTTTTAGAAAGGAATAAGGTATCTGGACTTTGGAAAGAAAAGGTGGTAATGGAATAGGGTATATATTTTGGTACTCGATGAGTAGAAGCAAATTGTAAAAATTCAGTAGCAGATAGGTATAGCCTCTTCATCATGGCCCAAATCCCTATAAATAAGTAAAAGATGTAAAATAGAAGATATATCTATATGAAAAGACACACGGATTTGAATGAAAGAGGAAACCACAGCTCCACAGGAGCAGGATCACTCACACAGAAGACGAGGGACACGGTGCAGCGCTGGTTATGGGAGTCAACATCTGAATTGACATTTGGAGGGTTGCTGGAGAATCCACCAAGCCAACCAACATTCTTGTTAATATTGTCGAGTAGGGTAGCAGGGGTATTGATCCCCAAAGAGGAGCAGTGAGTGTGAGAACTCGGGGAAGAGGCCGAGGGGGCTGAGCAGCCGATGAATCCAGGTGTAGAAAAGCCCTCTAAGCCACAGAACCCTGACTGCCCCAGGGCCCAGCAATCTACAGCTCTACAGCACCACAGGAAGGACTAAAGAAAAAATCAGGAATGCCAGGAATTCGTTCAAGTGATAAGTGTGCAGTACGTGACTGCTGTTTTGAAGCCATTACTCATACCTTCTATTTCTTGAGATGACAACATCCTCATTTTCTTTTGAAAATCTACCTGTCCGGGCTGGAGTCTCCTGGTCCTGGGGCTGCTCTCCTGGGCCCTGGGGCTGCTGCTGCCCTCTACAGACCACATGACAAGTATTTTCTGGAGAGAAAGGCCACAGCCTGTGAAGCTTTATGTAGGAGATAGGAAGAACCAAGTTCTGTGACTTAGTACACCAGGTGCCCCGGGAGTCAGCAATCCGCTTGGCTCTCCTAGTGGACGAGCTGACAAATTCCCTTTTAAGTGGAAGCAGTTTAAAGTGATCACTTGTCACTGGCAACAGACAGACTCTCATCCGTGGTATGAAAGTCCACAGACGAAAAGAAAGGAAAGTTCAAGAGAGAGGAGGCATTGATATAGAGGTACTAAGTTTCCAAATTTTTTTTTTCTAATAGGAACTCCTGGAAGAAAAGTATATATTTTAATTAGAATAAAGAAAATCAAAATTGGCAAAATGCGAAAGGAAAAAAAAAAAATCAGGGTCAGCTAATCCTTAAGCAGGATGAATCAGTGAAGACACGACATCTAGATGTTTCATGGGATTTTAAACTGGCGAGAATTTTAAAATTCCAAATTTCCAAACGTGGAAATTTGCTTGCTCTGTCTGACTGCATTTTTCAAACCTACCCCATTCCGTCTGAGGATAGGGTTGTTGGGCTTCGAGGCCCAATGCAGTGCCTGTCCTAGCCCTCTTTCAAAGTTCTTTAAAGATTCTGTGTCATGTCCTTGGTCTCTATGCTGTTTGAGAATCTTCTCTTTTCGTGTGCATGTCCTGGCCTCATATGTTTGTGAAATCGGGATTCAAGCTCTACCTCATTTCAGTGTAACCTACTTGTTTAAATTAACAAATTTATTATATGAATTCGGTTTCTATCTGCCTGCTTTTGGTTTCCAGCACTCCCTGCTTGGGGCAACCCCGGCCTTCCACCCAAACTTGTCCGCCAGGCCATCGGAGCTGCACTGTGGTCAGTGCGTTCTCTAGATGTGGGCAATTTAGTTCGCTAGGCGATTCACGCTGCTTTCCGTTGTAAACATGCTGAGCTACTGGAGCACATCGCAACTGGCTTCTGAATATCAGAGTAATGAGGAGTTACTACGGCTTCCTAGTTTACGGGCAACATGTACATTAAATGTGCTTATGAGCATTTTAAGAAACTCTAACGGTTTGTTCTTCAAGAAAACTCTAGGAGTTCTGCCAAATATTCCACGATTTGGCCAATACTCAAGAAGACTTTATGGGCACACTTTTATTATCCCATTCTACGTGACATTGGTTTGCCTTTGAACCCAACTGAAGTCCATTACACTCTATAACTCAAGTTAAAGGGTCTATGTGTAGGAAATTTCCTTACCACAGCGGTATGACTCTCCATATTTTTTTTATTTATTAAAATTACCGAATGCTCAAAATCCATCAACGTCTAGGCACTTCAAAGTATAATAAAAGATGATACTGGAATGTGTATATCGCTGCAAACCGACTATGAAATAGAGTATGAGAGAAGTTTTCCATAATTATGTAGGCCACAGAATTTTTTTTTATCTTACTTGTCCAGATTGCGTAATTTTTAATTACCCTAATATACCATTTTGTTCAAATAATTAAAATATTTTAAAATGCAATGATGATAGGTAACTGTCCGGCCTATAAGTGGATGAATGCTTTAGGGTTCATATTCACATATATTCAGTTGAATTTTTAGTTACTTCATGACACAACTATTTTTCAATGGTTGGATGCAACCACCCAAAAGTGGTGCCTTTAACAGAGAAAGAGATTTAACTCTCAATAGCTGAGCGATGCTGATACTAATTGAGAGCTTTAAAATGGCTCCTCGAATATCCATTTTTTGAATGCCGAGCGAGCCACTAATCAAAGCAGTGATTCTGAGGATGACCTGAATTACATAAGACAGTCACAGCTGGTATCCCAAGGGGTTGGCAAACAGTTCACTGCAGCCCAACTAATCAGCTTCCAGATAATATGTCTGAGGTCCAAATGCTCGGTGGGAAATCTCAATTGCGTTTCCTTCTATGCCTCACGCAACATTATATTTTAGCTAACAGAAGCAGCTGGAGGGAGCGGGAGAAACAGGAGATACCTTCTCATAGCTGAACACACTTATGTGACCCTCCTTCACATGAATAAACAGAGCATTTCCAAAGCTCCCCGCTGGCTCAGTGGGTAGAGCGTGCAACTCTTGATCTTGGGGCTCTAAGGTCAAGCCCCACAATGGGTGTAGCAAGTACTTAAAAATGAAATCTTAAAAAAAAAATAAATGAACAAACAGACCCTTCCTATCACTCAAGAAAACCCTGAGTGCCTCCTGCCCTCAACTGAACTCTTAGGGCACGGAGTGGTTTTACCTTTCTCTGCCCCTTGTACACGTGGAATCCTACTACATCGCGCCTGACTTCTTTCACCCAGTGTTGTGTTTGAGATTCGACTCTATTGCCACACACGGATCTTTCATTCTGTTTGCTATACATCATTCCCTTATGCGAATTTGCTAGAGTTTAATTTCCATTCCTACTATTGAGAGCCCTTTTGATTTTTGTGGGTGGTGTTACTACTACTCTTCTATTTTGCCAAATGATTCTATGTTTATTTTGGCATTTCTTTTGAGTACATCCCTACAGTGGAATTTCTAGGCGATAGAGAATGTGTATGTTCAATTCTGCCCAATACTGACCCACAGGTATAGTATGAACTGTTTCTATTCCTAAGAATATATATGAAAATTTGAAATAAATGAAAATTTGGGCTCTCCGTCATCAGCCACATGTGGATTTCACCAATTTAGCAATCTTGACGGGTATGTAGTGGTATCACCCTCAAGTTTCAACTTGCATTTCTTTGAGGACTATATGAACTGGACATCTTCTCGTGTTATTGGTCTCTTGAATAACCTTTTGTGTGAAAAGCCTTTATGGGATCATATCCTTTGCGCGGTATTTCTAGTAGGTATAACTTCTTCAACTCATTGATTAAGGGAGTTTCAGATATATTATAGATGCAGGTGGTATGTTAGATACATTATTAACATACCTTTCCCACACCGTTGCTTGGGTTTCATTCTCAATTCTCAATGTTCCTCTCATTTGAGGAACATAAGTTCCTAATATTAATTTGTTTCTTTTTTTTCTTTTTTTTTCTTTTTTCTTTTTTCTTTCTTTTTTTTTTTTTTTGGTGAGCACTTTGTCTTGTTTAAGAAATCCACTATCTGAGGTCATGAAGGTGTATTCATTTATTCATTATTTTTTCTGTAAATGTTTTGTTTGTATTTAATATTTAGATATTAAAATATTAAATCTACCTGGGGAAGCCATCTGGCCCTGGACATTTGTTTGTTGGGAGATTTTCGATTAGTTTATCAATTTCTATGCTGGCTATTAGTGTGTTCAAATTTTCTTCTTTCTTCCTATTTCAGGTTTGGTACCTTGTACATTTCTAGAAATGTGTCCATTTCTTCCAGATTGCCCAGTTTGTTGACATACAATTTTTCATGATATTCTCTTATAATTGTTGGTATTATGGTGGTGTTGGTTATGATCTCTCTACTGGCATTCGTGATTTTATTTACTTGAGTCCTTTCTCTTTTCTTTTTGACAAATCTTGCTAGAGATTTATCAATTTTAATATTCTTTTTAATATTCTTTCAATTTTAATATTCAGCTCCTAGTTTCATTGACCTGTTCTGGGATTTTGTTGTGGTTGTTTCTTCGTTTCTATAACCTTTCTTTCTGCTCTAATCTTTATTATTTCCCTTCTTTTGCTGACCTCCTTTATTGTTCTTTTTCTAGCTCTCTTAAGTGTAAGGTTAGGCTGTGTACGTGAGATTTTTCTTATTTTTTGAGGTAGGCCTGCATGGCAATATACTTCCCTCTTAGGACCGCCTTTGCTGCATCCCAAAGGTTCTGGACTATTGTATTTTCATTTTCATTTGTTTCAGTGTATTTTTTAAATTTCTTCTTTAATTTCCTGCTGTACTCATTCCTTCTTTAGTAGGATGTTGTTTAACCTCCACGTGCTGGTGATCTTTCCAAATTTTTTCTTGTGGTTGACTTCAAGTTTCATAGTATGATAGGAAAATACGCATGGTGTGATCTCAAACTTTTTGTATTTATTTGTTGAGGCCTGATCTGTGACCCAGTATGTGATCTATTCTGGGGGATGTCCTATGTGTGTTCTGCTGCTGTAGGATGAAATGTTCTGAATATATCTGTTCAGTTGACCTGGCCCAATGTGTCATTCAAAGCCAGTGTTTCCTTATTAATCTTGTGTTTAGATGATCCGTCTGTTGACATATGTGGGTGTTAAAAGTCCCCTACTATTATTGTATTATTATCAATGAGTTCCTTTATTTTTGTTATTGTTTCATATATTTGGGTGCTCCCACATTGGGGACATAAATATTTACAACTGTTAGGTCTCCTTGTTGGATAGACCAACTTTATTATGATATAGTGCCCTCCTTCATCTCTTGTGACAGTTTTTGGGTTAAAATCTAGTTTGTCTGATATAACTAGGGCTACTCTGGCTTTATTTGACATTAAGCATGATAAATGGTTCTCCATCCCCTCACTTTCAAATTGCAGGTGTCTTTATGTCTGAAATGAGTCTCTTAGAGGCAGCATATAGATGGGTCTTGTCTTTTTATCCATTCTGTCTTTTGACTGAAGTATTTAGTCCATTTAAATTCAAGTTATTTTTTTTAAGATTTTTTATTTATTTATGAGAGACACAGAGAGAGAGAGACAGAGAGAAAGAGGCAGAGACACAGGCAGAAGAAGAAGCAGGCTCCATGCAGGGAGCCCCCATATGGGACTTGATCCCGGGTCTCCAGGATCACGACCCGAGCTCTAAGTGGCGTTAAACCGCTGAGCTCCCCGGGCTGCCCCAGAGTGATTATTGATAGATATGGATTTAGTGCCCTTGTATTACCTGTTAACTCATTGTTTCTGGGGATTTCCTGTGTTACTTTCTAGTTTTGTTGCTTTTGGCCTGCCTTGCCCACTCAAAGAGTCCCCCTTAATATTTCTTGCAGGGCTGGTTTAGTGGTCACAAGCTCCTTTGTTTTTTGTTTGGGAAAACCTTTATCTCGCCTTCTATTCTGAATGACAGCCTTGCTGGATAAAGTATTACGGGCTGCATCTTTTTCCCATCCAGTACATTGAATATATGCTACCCTTACTTCTGACCTGCCAAGTTTCTGTGGAGAGATCTGCTGCCAATCCTGTTTGTCTTTCCTTGTAAATTAGGGATTTCTCTTCCCTTGCTGCTTTTAGAATTTTTCCTTCTGTATTTTCCAAATTTTACCATGATTTGTCTCGGTGTTGGCTTGCTTCTGTTGATTGTTGGGTGCTCTCTGTGTCACCTGAATTTGAATGTCTGTTTCCTTCCCTAGATTAGGGAAATATTCAGCTATAATGTACTCGGATGAACCCTCTGCCTCCCTTTCCCTCTTGTCTTCTTCTGAGACTGATACAAATGTTATTACACTTTATGGAGTTGTTGAGTTCCCTAAGTCCACATTTGTGATCTGATGTTTTTCTTTCTGTCTTCTTTTCAGCTTCACTATTTTCCCTATAATTTTATCATCTATTTCACTTACTCGTTCCTCTGCATCTTCCATTCTTGTGGTCGTTAGATCTAGTCTGTTTTGTATCTTAGTTATAACATTTTTTTAAATTTTGAGCCTGACTAGTTTTTATGTCTTACCTCTGTGGTAAGGGGCTGCCTGGTGTCTTCTATGCTTTTCTCAGGCCCCACCAGTATCCTCATGATTGTTGTTTTAAATTCTGGATCAGGTATGTTATTCATATCTGTTTTGATTACATACCTGGCCATGATCTTTTCTTGTTCTTTTTTTGGGAATGAATTCCCCCATCTCGGCATTTTGTCTAGGTCTCTGTCCCCTCTGTTAGGAAAGCCTGTTAAATTTCCTGCTCCTGAGAGTAAGGGCTTTATTAAGAAGAGGTCATATACTGTCCAGGGCCTGGTACTTCAGAAAGTGCTTCTGGAGTATGCTGTGTCCACTCTGCTGCTGCGTCTTGTCAGTCCCCTGAGAACTTCTTGCCTGCAGTGGGGAGTGTTTGGATCTTGTCCAGAGTGTGGCAAGTTTTAACTAGGAGTGCTCTGGTCTGCTTCTTAAAAGAGGCCTGATCTTATGTCCACTAGAGCTGAAGCTTTGCAGCACCCTGGTCAGCACCCACGTCTTTCAGAGAAGGGGGCACCTCTCTGACTCTCAGGTACATTTGCCCTAGTAGAGAAGCACCTGTAGAGCACAGAGGGGCAGGGCTTGGTGTAAGCAGCTCTGGCCTCCACTCTTGGAGCTGTGCTGCTCACTGAAGTCCGTCTGTGCTGATGTGTGGAGGGAAAAATAATGCAAGCCCACCCCCACCTCCCTTGAGAGGGGAGTTCATGCCTGCTGCCATGTGGGAAGCCCTCACAGAAGAGCAAACAAACTCCGCTTGTGTGTCCCAGGCACCCTTCAGATTCCTGCCTTCATCCTGTCTGTGTCTGGGCTGTCTGCCCTCTGAGCAGCACAGTGCACCTGTGTTTTATCTCCAGCATGTCAGCTGAGTTTCAAAACTCCAAACTTTAGGAACCTGGCATGGCGTGTACCATTGCTGGGACTCTAGGGGAGGGTCTTACCACACTGGGGCTGGTGCTTGTTTGTCTCAGAAGGGCAGTCACACCAACATGCAGGGGCTTGGAATTTAGAGTAAAGCACAGCAAAAGCCTGGGCCCAGGTTAACCACCCCAGGTGTCTCTGCCCCATGCTTAACGAGTAGAGGAGAGCTGTAGCATCCGTGGGCTCTTTTGTCCTTGGAGAGGCAATGCCACCTCTCCCAGATGCACTCCAAGAAGGGGTAAATGTGTCTCCCAGGTGTGTCCCTGGGGACCCTCCGTCCCCAGGCCTCTGTCCTCCTTCTCCACAGGTGCACTGCAGCAGCTGTTGGCCACAGCATGGACTTCCAAAACTCAGTCTTTGAGCTCCACTGGTTGTAAAAACTTGTTACAACGAGCAGTGTTAATCAGAACTACTCATTTTCCCAGTCAATGGTTTTAAGCAAGTATTTTTCTTGCATGACCCCCTGTGTGCTGCGTGTGCTCGCTTTCTCCCTCTTGCCCTCTCTCCATGATCAGGGCTCCTTCCTCTCCACAGCACCCAAAATCCTTTTCTCCTCCAAATCATATCTCTGCACCTTCTCCCTTCCACGATGTTGGCTCTTCTCTCCCTCTAGTTGTGTAGTTTGTTCTCTCATTCCTCAGATTGATTTCTTGGGTGTTCAAAGTAATTTGATATTTATCTAGCTGTTTCTGAGGGACAGGGCAGGATAGGGTCCTTCTACTAATCCACTATCTTAACTCCCTGATTCTTCCCCATATATTTTTAAAATTATTTTCTCACTACTGAGCCTGAAGCTCTCTGTATATTCTAGATACAAATGTTTTATCAAACATATTTTTGAAATAGTTTCTCCTAATCCATGTCTAGTCTTTTCACTGTCGTAACATCATCTCTTGAAGGGCAGGTATTGAAAAAGAGAAAGAGAGAGAGAGAGAGAGAGATTTAATATTTGTAAGGTAGGTAGCAATGCCTTCTCATAGATATTCATTATCTCTCAATCAGCCTGAGGAGAAGAAATATTCTTATCAATCTACCAACCATGTCATTTTTAAACAAAATGATGCTCTTAAGCATAAAAACAATTGCACCTTCTCTTTATCTAGGACCATTCATATATAGACACTTCTTCATAAGAATTAAGTCTGTCTCACGACCGATGATCTTTGTGACTCCTGATAATTTTTATAAATGTTGAAGTTTACAGTCCTGTGCAAAGTCACCCAAAATTTCTCTTATTCTATTCAAAAGCCCCACTGTTGTTTTATATCTGAGATTCAGTATTATTTGCTTCATGTTGTTGGGCTTTGTAAATGAACAACCAGTAGCTTTCCGGGATCTCATAAATAATTCCCTTTGCTCTATTGCTATTCTTTCAGCCCCCTCAGCCAAACTGTGTTCTTTCAACACATCTCAAAATATATTTCAGTGAGTCTGTAAACATACTCCTCTCCATCACTTAAATTATCACACTTGGGTGGTTTATATCCTCCACTTCACTCTTTATTTTTTCTTTCAGTCCCAGCCAGTAATCTGAAAGATCTGTGTGGTCCAAAATGGTTCTGGCATCATCAGATAAGAATCTGGTGTGTTAAATACTTTGGAAACATTGGCCAAATTACACTTGGGCACTGAGATTGAGCAATACTAGAGACTATTTCTGAAAGTTATCAATCTTCCGATAATTTCACATGTCTGCATTTGAATGATGCCAAATTTGAATGATATTCTTCAAAATGGGAGTTTGTACTTTGAAGAGCTATATTGTTTCACAAAGTGAAGCTAAGAGCAGTCATGAATGTGGAGGGATTATAGCAAAAAATAGAGGAATACTTGAAGTATTTTCATTAAATGTAAAAATACAGATAACAATATTATTGCTATCATTTAATAATTTTTCTAGAAGTTATGAAAAATGATTCAGATAAAAGAAGAATATCTAGTGGAGAAGGAGAAAAAAACAGAAGTACACGGAATTCTATAAATATAAATGAATAAAATTAGCATCTTTCCTTATACCAGCAATAATAAACATGAGGAAATACTTAGGGAACCAATTTTTTTAAAAGGAAAAAAATGCAGATTGCTTATGCATATTAAAAATGGTATTGAGAGGGACATCTGGGTTGCTCAGCAGTGGAGCATCTGCCTTTGGCTCAGGTCATGATCCCAGGGCCCTGGGATCAAGTCCCACATCAGGTTCCCTGCAAGGAGCCTGCTTCTCCCTCTGCCTGTGTCTCTGCCTCTTCTCTGTGTCTCTCATGAATAAATAAATAAAATCTAAAAAAAAAAAAAAAGAGATTGACTCTTAAAAAATGGTATTGAAAAATTGAAAAATTATATATATTGTGGCACTTTAGAGTGCAAACCATGTATCTTGCTTACCCATATTAATTTACAGGTTTAACATCATTCCCCAATATCTTAATATGATTAAGTCTAATTATATGATGCCATTCTCAGAAACATCTATAATAACATTCAGGTTTTAATAAATTTCAAAATGTTAATTATAATAAATGTAGGATATGACTGATGGATATACAAATACTCAAAACCATGTTACTTAAACCTGAACACTTTAGAATTAAGAGTTGGGATAATGAAATAGACCTGTGTATTAAATTATACCATAGAAAACTATAAAAAAAAATTTCCCCATGCTTAAGTTAATAATTTATTTTTCTCACCTACGTACTTTACTATGTGTTAGTATTATGTATTAATAGCATAGTATTGTATGTGTATTAATTCTATTCCCCAAAAAGGTCTTCAGCCTTTCAATTCCTTCCCATCTATGTTGTCTCTACACCAATAAAAATAACCATCATATATAATAAACTGTTAAAATAGTCTTGCAAAAATCTGAAATACAAAAGTGTGATCACGAGTCTTGATAAGTAAAAAAAAAAAAAAAATGTAAAGACCCAAGCATAATAGAGCACAGAATAAGCCTTAAAATGCAGCTAATATTTTCACATTACAAGTCTGTTTTGAAAATACAATCAAGTAAAATAAGAATCTGGTTTAGAGCAGCTATTTTAGTTTCAGACTATGGTAGATTAAACAAACAAAAAAAAACATCAATTTTTGCGACTCTCCTTATCAATACAAAATGGAAAGCTAGAAAATCGAAAACGTTGTAAGGCACAGAATAGAGAGGAAGAGGAAGACGTCTAAGGGAAGAATCACTGATGATAAGCAGATCAAGAATAAACTAAATTACCACTCAGCCATCTTCTAGAATTCTTATTTTAGTTTTATAAATCAGCATTTAGCTATTCTTTCTAGAAATGGACAATACTTTCTTTTCATTACAACCATTTAAAACAAAGTGATGTGTTAAATACATACTCTACGGGTAAATTTTTTAAAAAGACAAATTATGTATTAAAGCAAAAATGGATCTTCTATATAGGATGATCTTAGAAGATTTTTGCTTTTTAAAAAAAGGTTCTCATTGAAGAATAAAAAAGGTGCACAAAAGAAAGTAGAAAGGAAGGGTAGATAAGCAGCATGTCTTCTTTTGCCATCCATTAATCTTTTTTTCTCTTAGTTTTAAAACTTGTACCTCTATAATAAAATGTTATCACTTTAATTCATGTCTCAAGTTCTGTTTCCTAGAGGGCCAGGACTGAGAAAATAACCTTTCTGAAAGTGTACCGAAGATAAAACAAGAACATTTATTCTTGTGTCCTGTAATCCAAGATTGCTTAATTCAACATGAAGGCTGGTAGGGTTGGACAAGACCAATACTGGAAAGTGCGATCGTATTATTAAAAGACAAGTCTGGGCAGGTTATAACAATATGAAAGAAGATGGATTTTCCTGGACTTATGTAATGCAACTCCTTTCATAAACTCTAACGCTGCTGGAGAGATGCAGCCTGTACTCCCTTCTAACCCAGCAGGCCATTATTTTGAATTTCCCAAGATAGATGTTAAAATGGATATAGAGGCAGAGAAGAAGCCAGTGATCTAAATGGAAACCATAACACAGATACTAATAGGATAAACAGGGCACAGAAGCCTGTTGATTGCAGAGAGGACTTTCTAGACAAAGAATTAGATCTAAGGAGTATCAGACAACAGGATCTCCAACATTGCTTAGTAGCAATGGGTTTCCATCAAAGCAAACCAAGGAGGTGATAAACGCACATATACAAAACCAAAACTAACAACAAAAATTACTTTTCAAAGTTGTATTTTGACAAATCTAAGGAAATCGATTTTTTGTAGCCTGGTCTACAGACTGTCTGTACTAGGGAAACCCTTAGGCTACTCTGGCTGCCCATCTAGACCACTGTTACAAGAAGATACTGGCCCCTAAGGAGCGCCCCGTGCAGAATGGAAGGCCACCTGCATGTTTGATCTCGAATACGTTCAAGAGGTGTAATAGGGGCCTCAGTCCCTTAAGTATCTGTCTTGGACTCAGGCCATGATCTCAGGGTCCTGGGATGGAGCCGCGTGCCAGGCTCCCTGCTCAGTGGGGACCTGCTTCTCCCTCTGTCCTTCCCCCTACGCATCCTCTCTCTCTCTCTCTCTCAATAAATAAGTAAAATCTTCAAAAAAAGATGCCTAAGAATAGGGGAGTACAAATGTAAAATGTAGATGTTGTAAAAAAATAATAATAACAGCAACAAGAACAAAACCAGACCATTGCCAATTTAAGATGTCCTTTCTCTTCTATATTTTATGATGCACATGCTATGAATTAATAACAGTGATGTCATGCTTTCTACCCTCTCTTCTCAAAAAGTTATCTTTGTCTCCTAGATGTTTATTACGCTTTGTGGCTTAATAAACAACTATAGATTGCTAAACACTAATGACTTAAATCTGAGTTTAACTTCATTCAAACATCTTGGATGTGAAGCTAGATGTCATGACTAGACAGGATTATTATAAGTCCTTTTGGAACCAGCACATATGATTTATTTACATATACACCTATTAGACGATACACGTGGATGTGGTCAGTCAGAAAGAATGAACTCCGAATGCGTCATTGGTAAAGCCTCTTTGTTTTTTGTTGATTGCATCGAGGGACACAAAACGGAGGCGATCTTGAAGAATCTGAGAGGAAAGCTGGTTGAACAGAAGTGTCAAAAACTCAGGGAAAAAAATAAAAAACTCAGGAAAACTGGTAGCAGGTATTGTTTAAGCAAAGAACTCAGTTCTGCTGGAACCAATATTACCTCTCGATTTCTTGGGGAAGGAGGACAGTGAATTCTGTTATTGACTGACCAGTGTGAGTGGATGCCCTGCTACTAGCAAGTAAAGAGATATTACTAACAACAACAACAAACAGAAAAGAAAAAGAAAGAACATGGAAAATGATTTGCTATATCAGTTTATCTGCAATGTCGGTGATTAATCTCTTTAGTCACTGAGACTTCTAAAGAGGTACATATTACAATGATCTAGAAATTTCCTTGTTTAACCTGTGGCCTCACTCATCACTTCAGCCGTAAGTAACCATATACCATGACTCCTCAAAATATATATGAATTTTCAATGATATTATAAAAAAATCACAAAGACAAAGATGTTCTGTTCCCCTCTTATTATGTAGAATGAATACTCTAGGAGGACAAATTATATATTTTTTCTTTAACTTTCACAGAGGACTTATGATAATGATGTATTTGAACATTCAATATAGTCAAAGGAAGGATGCCTGGGTGGCTCAGTGGTTGAGCATCTGCCTTCGGCTCAGGGCGTGATCCCAGTCCTGGGATCGAGTCCCAGGTCGGGCTCCCCGCATGGAGCCTGCTTCTCCCTCTGCCTCTCTCTGTGTGTCTCATGAATAAATAAATAGAATCTTTAAAAAAAAAAATAGTCAAGTGATTAGCTTTTATACCAGCACAGAGGGCTCTGTTGAATAGATGCTGTTGAAGGGCCTCCCCTCCTGAAAAAAAAAAAAAAAAAAAAGAGAACTACTTCAGATGCACTTGTTACGATCGTGTCCACTTTAGCCAGCCAATGGCTATGGTTGAAACTATAATGCTTACCTTCAAACTCACTGGATTTCAATTTGTTTTACAGTGAATGGGGTTCCGCTATCTTCATGTTTACAAAAAACAACTTGCAATACATTCTACAATTTGGGAATTATCCTAGGTCCATAAGCCAGAGATACTATACTTTGTTTTGGCAGTCTACTAGCCCCTGGGATTGCAGTTAAATAAGAAATGGTTTAAAAGAATGTAGAATTCTGGGGTGAGAAAGCCCAAGAATTTAAATGACTTGCTTGTTGCAGACGCCTCCCTCTGGGAAAGCTGGAAGAATGCAAATTTGATTTTTGTTTTTTGAGTGCTCCCACTGCATTTGCTATCACACGCATGTACACACACCAGACCTTCATATAAGAATTTATCCCTTTAATGGTTTTGCTCAGACTCGTCTTCTCATGATGTATCACGAGGATTTTATCTTATGTGATTGAACCTTACACATCATTCTGTTTATCAGCTAAGAGCGAAGTTGGTGCTATCAACTAGAACATCTGGCAAGGCAGTAAGTGCTAAGTATAGAAGAAGTAAGGGTTCTGCTCTGGCAATTAGTTCAGGCACGACAGGAGGGAGATCAGGGACTGTTTATTATTGGGGCACCTGGTGGCCCAGTAGGCTTAGCCTCTGACTCTTGGTTTTGGCTCAGGTCATGATCTCATGGGTTGTAGGACTGAGTCACAGTTGGGGACTCTGTGCTGAAGGGGAAGCAATTTGCTTGAGACTCTCTCTCCTCTCCCTTCTTGTGCTTGAAAATAAATAAACAAACAAACAAATAAATAAATAAATAAATAAATAAATAAAATCTACAAAAAAAAAGACAAAAACAAAAAACTATCTGTTATCGTCTCCTACTTGAAGACATTTGTTCCAAAGCATAAGAAATAGAGACTTATCTAATAAATAGACAAATATCTGTATGCTATTTGGTTATAGTAGTTATTTTTTAAAATATTTTATTTATTTTATTTATTCATGAGAGACACAGAGAGAGACAGAGACATAGGCAGAGGGAGAAGCAGGCTCCCTTCAGGGAGCTCGATGCAGGACTCAATCCCAAGACCCCGGGGTCATGTCCTGAACCAAAGGTAGATGCTCAACTGCTGAGGCCCCCAGTCTCCCGGTTATAGTAGTTCTTTAAGTCAGGGGGAAACACACACATTGTCAGAATGTACAGTATATTAGATTTTTTTTCTCCACTGCAAAATAGCTATTTCTTCCCAAGATTTACCTATTGGGCATCTAATGGATTCAGTATTTCCTCATAATATAAGCTATGTACAGATGGTTAAATGAAACTTCATGTTGAGAAATATTTACAAATACATGACACAGTAATACATGTTCCAGGTGAAATTCAGTAGAATTTATATTAAAAAAAAACTGAATTTCTGAATTGTCATACATTTTATATATGATTTGAGATTTTTAAAAATAGTGAAATTTCTAACATTGACCTAGTAAGGATACCTGTGATTCCCTTAAATATAATTAAACAGAATGAGATCTGTACAACTGCAAGAAGTATGCACTAGTCTTGAATGACAAATTTATTTTCTTAATATTGTCTGAAAGGACAGAATTTTAAAATTTATATAAAATAAATATTCCCAAAAAATAAATAAGATAAATATTTCCAAATATAGTTTCACATGTAAATGGTTATCAATATGATATTAACTCTACATACACACAGATACATACATACATAAGCGTGACAAGCAAAGCAGTGAACAGATTAGCCGCTTGCTTGAAACTTTTTGGTCAAGTACATCTTTTTTTTAACTAGGCCAGAAAGCTCTGCCTGCATAATATAGGAAGCTCTCTTAAGTCGCTTACTTATCAAACACAGATCTATATTGTCTTTAGTTTTTCTTCTGTACCCTCACAATTATATATTAACCTATGTCACAAATGTTTGAATACTCATTTTAGCATTAAGAAAGTTCGACTTTCAGGGGCACCTGGGTGGCTCAGTGGTTGAGCATCTGCCTTTGGTTCAGGTCGTGATCCTGGGGTCCTGGGATCGAGTCCCACATCGGATTCCCCACAGGAGCCTGCTGCTCCCCCTCTCTGTGTCTCTGCCTCTCTCTCTGTGTGTCTCATGAATAAATAAATAAAAATCGTTTTTTTTTTTTTTTAGAAAAAGGAAAGTTCAACTTTCAAATCCAATCAAAACAATTAATTATATTTATATGAATCATATGCATAAGTAACTTGGGCTGAGGGGGGATTGGGGGTGCTAGCACCCATAACTTAAGAACACCTGCCTTCTGACCTATTAGCTTTGTAGCCATGGCAAATTATGCAACTGCTCTCATCTTCAGTTTCTTCACCTGTAACTCTGAAATTAAAAATGGTCATCCCTACCTCTTAGAATTTTGTGTGAAGCTTGCATGAAACCATGAGAGCACATCTGATAAACCGAAAATATCATATAAGGGTGAAGTGCTAACACAGAGGCCGAATAGTGGGTTAGGAGGTGCTAGGTGGTAGTAAGCCCTCAGAACATTTTTGCTAATTAGGCTACTTCACAGACTGAACTGGAAATATTAATTAAAATTGGGAGTACTACTTTTCCTTCTTTGCTTCCCTTTTCCTTTCTATCCCATGGCCTCAAATAAAGGGAACCATCCTTTCTTCCGGAGCCGAGGCATGAGGAACACAAACATCTTCCGCAGGTTTTCAGGATGCCTACACGATTTCAGGCGTGAGGGATAGGGGTAGATTTCAGCAGATCTTTTCTATCCTGTCTGAAAGAATAATAAATACAACCCAATACACTTAAGAGCTGTTAAAGTATTTAAACAAGGAGGCCATTGGGCCAACGTGGCTCTATTCTAGTGCCTTGGGAACCTTCTCAAGCAGAACAAAATCTAAGCCAGAGTCAACGTACTTGAATCCAGGAAAATGAAAAATAAGGAAAGCAAGAAAAAAAGCAATCAACTAGGCTTCCCCAAATAAGGCAACCATTTAAACTCTAGCCAATGCAGTCATCTCTTTGCTTTGTTTCCAGATCTTCTCTATAAAAATCCCTCCCCTGGCTCCCATCTATGGAAGGTCCCTAATTACCTCTGTTTGGCACTGCCAAGCTAGACTGGAGCTAGACACAAATAAACACTTGAAAATTGTAATGTGCCTCAGTTTACAGTTTAACAGCATGCTTGAGTTTCTGCTTAGGCTTTAATACCTATGATTTTTAAGCATCTTCTTGATTTTATGTTCAGAAACACTTCTATGAAACATGCTTGTTAAAAAAAAAACTGTGTATCTATTAAAGAATTTATGGCAGCACAGACGTACAAATATCTACATATTAGATATTTCCAAAAGACCTGCATTGAAGAGTCTTAAATGTAAAATTGTCATATTTTCTAGAAATACTAAACTTTAAATCTGTAATACTTATATATTAATGGGATTAATACAGGCTTTTCAGGTACAATGTGCTTTTATACTACACAAAACTAATAAAGCATCTTCTTTATATGTATTTAATGCCATGTGCATGAGTTATATATTTAATAGCACGCACATATCAGTATGATTTTCTATTCGAAAATCATATTTTTAACAAGTGGCATTTGGCCAAGATTCTTATTCATTTGTCCTATCTAATCATGACTGAATTTATATCTGTAAAAATTGCTTTACTTTCACATTATGGATTATACTCAAATGTTATTTTGAATTAAAATATTAACAATAATAGGCATTAGTGGAAGGTGTATCACTCCTATAAAAATGATTATTTTGAAAGGTCTTGCCACATCAGCATTGGTACTTACTCAAAACCATCATGCCTTTTCCTCCTATTAAAATTGATTACTTTGAAACTGAACATTTGAAGTCATGAAAAGGAAGGGCAGTACTATTCTTGATTATGTCTCAAGGTCAGGGGTTCAATCTGGAAGGAAAATACTGAGGTCACTCTGTAAGTTAATGTTTCACAGTGAAGAGTAAAAAGCACTTGAATTTTTTGGAACAGAATACAGAGATACACAAAACGTTTGGCAAAGATCTAAGCAGAACTTATTACAAGGTTGAGTTCATTGATAGTACTCACATTAATTTCTGCTGCAGAAAATAAAAGCATCTCGAGAGCAAGGGCAAAGTTGCTTCACAAGGAGTTTTCCTCTCATTTTGTGAAAACTGCTTCAATACTCAAAGCTTAAGGGCATTTCTACTCCCGCATCACTTGCAAAATGCTTCCTTCTGCTTCAGTTACCAGAGGAAGCCTAAGCTGATCTCAAACGTGTTTATAGACATTGTTCTTAGGTTGGCGATCTATGCAACGCTCTCAGCGCATCACTGCACAGCTAGGCTCGCTCTTGCCATAAAAGACCATGGGATTTTACAGAAGCTAAATTTTCATAGTTTCATTATTTCTATTTAATATTTGCGTAACAAAACACCTTTACAGGGTAGGCCATAAAGTGACATAACCTATTATTTAAATCAGTATGTCAGAGTTTATCCAAATGGAGACTGGGGTTTTGCCAGTCACTTAGTAAAAAATTTTGAAGGAGCCTTCAAAACATGTTGAATATCGTTTCACCTGTCTTCTGCAGAGCTAAATATCTAACTTTGCTTTCTTTTTTTTTTTGTTTTTTTTTGTTTTGTTTTGTTTTGTTTTAACTTTGCTTTCTGTAAACAGTTGAGCTTAATTTGGAGTCAAACTACTAAACAAGGGATTAATTAAACTAATCATATTTTGGTGATAAAATAGACTGTAAGCTAAAACTTGTTTCTCTTTATTAGTTGTAGATCCATATTCTGTGGATAAGAAAGGTAAGAAAAATTTAAAGAATCTTGGATCATACAACACAACCGTGTCATACAACATACAACATGTTGTCATACAACACAACTGTCTAATAACACAGTTGTGTTGTATGATCCCACCCCCCAAAAAGAATATAGCTCCAGGAACGTGATGGTCTAAATCATACTACAAATGAGACCTGGCTCCCCAAAGAGCCAAAAGAAAAAACAGCGGCCCCTATTTGTTTGCCAAATAATTTGTCAAGCTTCTATAAAACACACTAAGTAGTTGTCGTACTGAAATAAATTGGACTGAGACAAAAACAGAAGGTTTTCTCTCCAGAGAGAATATGAGTCGGTATTTAATTACATTTCTCTTTGAAATATTTCCTATTAACGACTTTGTTGGCAAATAAGATGAACTATCTCTTTTCCTCCCGAAATACTACCGCAGAACTCCCCACCTACGTGAATACTAAGGAGACATGTCATAACTGATAAGACACAGGTTACTCTCTAGGTTTCCCGGGTATATTCACTTGGGTCTATTTTTTAATCTCATTAGAAGACAATTGTTTCCACCAAAAGTCCATATGGTAAAGGGCTCTTAGAGGATCTGTGAAGAACACCACAAGATGGCAGTATTTCAGAAATTAATCCGTGGAGAGAACATTTCTAGATAGTACCTAAAATAATGTCATATGTTTGGGCTGTATTTTTAGCGACTAAAAATATTTAAAGTCATCACTACAAGTGATTAAGAATTAATGATACCAGGATATCTGTTTAGTAATAAACAAGTTGTTTCCTTTAAGTAATATAACTGTCAGTCTGATTGTTCCAAAACATTAGTGAGCTTCATCAACATATAAATGAGTTGATGCTAAAGGATTGTCAGTGGATTCATAAATCTCATAATTGCTTACACATTGGTCTATTACCATAACCATATTCTTAAAATTATTTGAAAAAAATAAGATTCTAATAAAACATCCATTCTAGGTTATTTCTGCACAATTAATAGCTTTAGACAATAAATTGAAATTAGCAATTATACATATTAAATACATCATTTATGTTTTTCAAAGCTGTTCGGGATTGGGGATCAGCAAGTTCTTTTTTAATGGAACCACTCTCATAAAACTTTAAGTTATTATCTGTAAAAAAAATACGGTTTTAACAAAAAACTATCTTAAAAGTAATATGAAATATTTTATCATAGAAATTACATTTTTGCATCATTACCCTGTTTATACAGGGTGGCTCCTCTGGTTATCAACTTTACAGGAATCACATATAACGTGTCCTTTAAGCCATAATTTATCTATATTAAGTGGACCTAATTCCCCTATTTACCCCCCCATGCACTTTTGAAGGTGCAGAGTTATCCCAGAGGGATATGAGGAATAGCCATCAATTAAAGAAGGCAAATTTATCCTTTTTATATTTTCTTAATTGTTCAATTGAAATCTGGCGGTATTATTACTTTTATCAATTTTCCATTAATTCATTTTGAAGCTATATATATATTTTTTTCTTTATATCTGTTTTTAATAGTCCATTCCACTTCTCTAGACTTTGCTTTGAGTTAGAGGGTAGGTACATGTCCCACATACTGTTATTTCTGTTAGTTCAATTCTCAACTTGCTATGAAATAAATTCGGATCTGACTAAGGAGAGACCTTCTATTTCATCCAATGATGACTTCCAAATCATTAATCCCTTTACTGGTGATTCTGAATCATTCTTAGATACTAGGTAGGGCATCCCTGTTCCTAAGAATATATCCACTCTACTTATTACTGTTCTCTAATCTTAGATTTTGGTGATAGTCCCTGCTCCATTTTTAACATTCACCTTATTATTTGTATCCTGAACATACACGTAACGTGCTCTGTGTCAGAGACATGTCATGGTTGTCCAATTAAAAAGCAAATAATGACAGTGTGTCTCCCTATATCTCTATTCTATGACTGGGTCAATACAAAGAAAACCAAGTTAGGGCAGCCCGGGTGGCTCAGAGGTTTAATGCTGCCTTCAGCCCAGGGTGTGGTCCTGGAGACCTGGGATCCAGTCCCATGTCAGGCTGCCTGCATGGAGCCTGCTTTTCCCTCTGCCTGTGTCTCTGCCTCTCTCTCTCTCTCTCTCTTCCTGTCTCTCATGAATAAATAAATAAAATCTAAAAAAAAAAAAAAAAAGGGAAAAAAAGAAAAAGAAAACCAAGTCAGATATCTTACTGATACAAAGTCTGTAACATAAGCCACAAACACAGTCCTTTGCTCCTTGGAGAATTCTCATCCTAGACATTAAGAAGATAAACACATCTCCCCAAGGAGTGGATAAACCAAGGCATATCCAGTCCATAAGACAAGGGGTTCTCCTAGGTCCTACCCTCATTTTCCCTTGAAATGGAAATACACACAGCGGGAGTTAAATAAATCTCCCAAATTCTCTATCTCTGCAGTTATAAATTAACTTCCCCACATTTGATCTTAAGAATTTAATCATATTTTGTGCCAACTGTATATCTGTACTATACATTACCTTCTTTCGTAGCTAGAATATTATCATCTCTTTATTTCTTAATTACCAATTACTTATCCCCTTGCCATCATGATGTTATTAAAATATTCTACTATGGGTCCATGGGAGGGCAGGATTTGCCACCCCAAAGTAGGTCTTTTTGGCATAAGAATTGCCATAGGTTGATTATTTTTAAAAGTCAGAGGAAAAGCTCTGAAAACCAAGTAGACATAACCAAGTAGAAGTTTGTAAGAGAAATTTACAATTGTAGGGAAAGTCACCATTTGTAAGGGTGTCTCCCTCCTGTACGAGGAAGAAAAGAAAGATTAAATTTCTAGAAATTGATCATTGGAGAAGCTGGCAGTTCAATCTCTATAACAACATCACCCTTGTTCAGGGTGTTTTTGTGTGCCTTTTTTTTTTTTTTTTTTTTTCCTGAGAGGCCCCAACACTGGCTCCCTCTTCCAAACATATATATATATTTTGTTTGTTTGTTTTTGTTTTTGTTTTTGTTTTTTTGTTTTGTTTTGTTTTGTTTTTATCCGGAGATAGTATTTAAGGTGGTGGATTGTGCAGTTTGGGGGAGTTACTCAGTTTTCCTGGGTCTCTCCCAGGTATACAGGAATTATACACATTACTAAACTTCTATTTTTTTTCTCCAGTTAATCTGGCTTTTTATTACGAGTTATTAACCCTAGAAGGGTGGAGGGAACATTATTTTTTCTCCCTTACAACTTCCTTCAAATACTGACTTACTCTATTTAGAGGAAAAACAATTTCTAAGAAAAATGCTGAAAACAAATTAAAAAAAAAAACTCCTCTATTTCCCAAGTGTTTTATTTATTATTAGTCAAATGGAGAGGTATAGGGACAATTCTTTAACCAGAATTTTTTCTAAAACATTATTTTATTATATCTTCCAATCCTCCTGACATTATGTTGATGAGTATTTACAGTTCGGTCTGGTCTTAGGTATAACAGGATTGCATTTAGTTTTATCTATTTCAGGTACTGTTACATTTTGTTTCTGATTTTCCTGAGTTCCTCTCCCTCCACCCAATAGTATCCCTCCCTACTATACACCCATTAAGTTGGTGCTTTTACTATATATTTATAGTAATATAAATATATATATAGTAATATATATATATATATTCTTTACAACAATATTTTCTTAATGCCATCCCTAAAAACAATCTCCAGTTTCCATTTCCTGTCATTTGGTCATGGCCCTTTAGGAACCTCATTTTCACCTCTTTTCACTCCCAATGACTAACTTGTTCTAGAACTAGTTAATTGTGAGTCTGTCTCTATCAGTTATATTGATTTTCTTTATCGGTTTGAGACTTACATGTAATGTTTTTTTTTTAATGTTTTATTTTTTACATGTAATGGTTATGATTGCATCGAGGCAGCTGTCCTCTGACCTGACCAAAACCCGGAACCACCACAACTAGAGGTCAGATTTCCTAATCTGAGGGCTCAGAGGATTACCTAGCCCTGAAGCCTAGATTACATTATTTTTTTTCCCCTGTGTTTTTGTTTTGTTAGTTACTTAATCTAGGCCTTGGTACTAATATGCTTTTTCTAGTAGGGCTTTCATAGCTTTTTCTGGTTGTCTAGATTACGCCAGTGTTTATAATATTACAGGCATGAAATGTTTTTGGTTTAATGGCATGTTCTTGTTTTCATTCCCCTACTTGCCCACTGAGTTATCCCTTTTTGTTAGGTACAAACATCCTTTCATGCTATTTATACGTAGAACACATTTTGCCTATCTATCATGGATTTCCAGGTTTTTTTTTTTCTCGACATGTCTTCATCAATAAGGTCTGAACACACATGTGCAAGCAGGTGCTGAAGCTCAGACTTCCCCATCTGCGTGTGCCTAGGTGTGTATCGTGAACTGTTTCCCTTTTGTAATTTTTAAAGCATATTTATTTTGTGCATTTTCTCACTCATTCTTAAGACATCCATCAATCGTTCAATTTGTGTTCTCTATAGGAGCTATGACGTGCTACATACTTCTGTTGTATGCCGATCTCATTACTACTGTTTTAATTTGTTCTGCTCCTTCTACATATGGACGTCAGTTCTCTATACCTTTTTAGTATTGATTAGTATATCCATTCGATTCTCCCATAGTGGTTCCTAATTCAATGGCTGCTCTTCTGGTTTCTGATGGCTTTATTGGCTCAGACCATCTGTATTTCCATTCATTGAACACCCACCTCAGTAGAGACTTGATGGTATCTTTATGCCTGGCTATTGCTTTTACTTTTTAGTTATATCTGTCATCTCTAGATTTTTAAAAAATGTTTTATTTATTTAACTGAGAGAGAGAGAGGGAACATGAGTGGGGTGGGAAGAGGCAGAGGGAGAAGCAGACTCCCCACTGAGCAAGGAGCCCAGTGTGAGGCTGGATCCCAGGACCCTGACATCACGACCTGAACTGAAGGCAGGCACTTAACCACCTGAGCCACTCAGGCGCTCCTCTAGATTTTTTAATTTTAGTCAGCATATAGTTGATTCACAATGTTACATTGGTTTCAGGTGTAGGCCATAGTGACTCAACAACTCCATGCCTTATGCTACGGTCATCATGACTGTAGCTACCATTTGTAGTACCAACATCATATGTGACAGATCTGGCTTTACTTCTTGATCTGCTATAAAACCAGTATTGCGTCTTCCTTTAAATAAATAGGAGCTTCTGATTTTCCTGACTCATCGCAGAATCTTTTCCTCACGTTTTGTAGTTCTGTCCTAATGTATGCTCTGGTTTCTATGACTTCTGTCACTAGCATCCCTTTTGCTTTAGACCTTTTTTTGAAAATTATTGCTCTAGTTCAGGGATTCACCATCGTCATCCTTTATGCCAAGGAAACCATCCATAGAACTAGGACCATGTGGGTCATCAAAAGGGAGACAGTTGAACTTTTACGTTTAAGCCACATGAATTTCTGCTTCACTTTTCTGTCTCTTGACACCATGCGGGGTCTCTTGGCTTAAGTTTAGGACATGAAAAGGCAGCCAGTATGGAGAGATGTCGCTGGTGACGAGTACACACTTGTTTAGTGTAACATTTACATTTTTGTTTTTGTTCGACTAGCTGAGGGAATAAACTAAAAAGGAGGAAGGGCATTAGGGACACACTATGTTACCAGAAATGGTCAGCCTTTCCGTTGCCTTTGAATCCAGCCACTTTGAATCCCAACTCTGCTAGAAAGATTTTCTTTTTCTTTTTTTGTCTTAAAAAGGACATTGGAATTGCTTCACAGTCAGCATGTCACCATCTGCAGAATATCTGATTCTCTGTGAGAGACACAGAGAGATTGATGTCTGAAGCTCAAAGCTCAATGGTAGTATGACCATAACATTAAAACTTTTACTAAGGGACTCGAGGGGATTGTAAGAGCCAGACATCCCAGCATAAATCCTTATTACTGCTTCCCTGTGCTTTCTTTCCAAACAAAAACATCTTGTCTACATTACACACTTTTCAGGTAAAAACACATTTTCCATTATTTAACTTTTCTCAAAAACATATTCAAAAACAAGTTTTCAATAAACATGTTTACCACATTTCCTAAGAACAACATGTTTTTATTTTGCAAAGTAAGGTGAAAGCACTACCAAAACAAACTCATGTTTTATGGGGCAGGAGATGAACCATGCTTTGCTCATTTTCATGCAAATTAAATATATTACATACAAGCATATATTAGTTATGTTAAAGAACTAGTTTGAAATTTTAATTTTTAAATTTAGTGGAATGGAGCTGCCTGGGTGGCTCAGCGGTTGAACATCTGCCTTCAGTTCAGCGTGTGACCCTGGGGTCCTGGATCGAGTCCCGCATCCGGCTCCCCAGAGGGAGCCTGCTTCTCCCTCTGCCTGTGTCTCTGACTATCTCTGTGTCTCTCATGAATAAATAGATAAAATCTTAAAAAAATAAAATAAAAATAAATAAATTTAGTGGAATGTATTTTAGAGTTTTTTTATATCCCAAAGAAGAAAAGCTGTTAAGAAATCAAAGCTACATGTAAAAATGTTGATTGACCTAATGTAAAACATGGTCTCTGTTCCTATTCTCTACTTAAATATAATCAAATCTCCAATACAGAAATTCAAGTTGGATGATAATTGTTATTACCTCCTAGTTCCACATTTTGGAACACAGAATTTACTCTTACTACTCATACTGTTATCAATTTCAACTCCCAATCATTTATTTCTCTGATTATCTTACTACCTTTATGTCATTTCAAATGACTGGGATTGGCTTGCATTGTGTTATATTAATTTTTTTAAAGATTTTATTTATTTATTTGGGAGAACGAGAGAGAGGGAACAAGCAGGGGGAGGGGCAGAGGGAGAGGGAGAGGGAGAAGCAGATGCCTCATTAAGCAGAGAGCCCAACGCGGTATCACGATCTGAGTGGAAGGCAGGTGCTTAACTGACTGAGCCATCCAGGCGTCCCTATATTATGTTCATTTAAAATATGTTTGCTTCTGGGGTCCTGGCTGGCTCTTTCGGTGGAGCATGTGACTCTTGATCTTGGGGTTATGAGTTCATGCCCCATGAAGGGTATGGAGATTGCTTGAAAATAAAATTAAAAAAAAAAAAAAAGGTTTGCTTCTTTGAAACAGTTCATATTAAAAGAATCAGATAATGTCATATATTTATTTTGTATAGTAACTGTTTTGTTGGTGGTATTATAATAGGTAAGTCTATATTTAGCCTAGCCTCACAGGGAAGGATGAATTAATTATGTTTGTCCATATTATTTAAGCTGTGGTCCTTTCTCTATTTCCCAATCCATGTCATATTTATGCTTACAGGGGATTTCATTCACTAGAACAATTTAACTTAGGGACTAAAGACATTTAAGATTTAAGCTAAGTTCTAATCCCATTTTCCCTATGTTATAGGCAAGTTAACCTTTAATATTTTTGTTTTTCATCTTGAAAATAAAGGTAGTTATAAAGGTAATAGTAGTTATCTCTTTGTTTTGTTCTGAGGAATAGATTGGGGTAGTGTGTGATAAAATACATACTTAAGACATTATTTTCTGTCATTTTCAGATGCAAAACAGAGACTCAGAATTTAAGTGCCTTTCCTAAGTCCATCCAAATTCATGGTAAAATAAAAATCAAGTTTTGTGTTCATTAATGAATATTTAATGAACACAAAATGACCATATTGGTAAAAAAGATCACATACTTTTATTGATGAATTTTTGGGGTAGGATAAACAATTTCTACCTACGTTAGGGCATCTCAGAAAAGCACATTCTCTTATCCATTTCTGTCTATACAATTTGTTAACATGACCAAAGAACTTCTGATCACTGAGGGAGTAAACAGTGGAGATAGTATTTAAATGTAAATATATATATATGTTTATATACATATATCATATATATATATAGACTTTCAATACTAAGTTGTTCCCAATATATCACTAGTTTGCATGTTATATAATATAGTCAATTTGGCAATGTACCCAGTAGAGTTTCTGCTTATAAATGGATAAGTCTATTTAGGAAAAAGAGATATGCACAATAAAAATTAATGCATGATGCATGTTATAAATGACATCTGAAGACAGTATGAAAGCTCACAAAACGACGTGGGAGTAGTTGACAAGCGACTGGTATAGACAATGTACATGGTATGAATTTAAATGAGCGGAAAACCTCTCTGTCATGCTTCTCAGAATTCAGCTAACAGTTGAAGTGGCAGGTCGGAGAGGCTCACACCAGTTTCCTATCTAGGCTTCATTTCTCATATCAGCCATTCACTTCAACCTCTTCCTTTGACAATCTTTCCTGTGCTTCTCAGAAGAAAGTTAAATGAACTGTTCTGGATTTCAGCTTTGATTACGTGCTGTGCAGGGGGGGCCAGTATATGTTTTCATACATATGCTTTGCCAGCGTCCATTCCTTTTCCTATCAGAAACCTTCCCTGACAGGAATGTAGTTATTGATTGGCTGAACTGTGTGCACTGTCTTGTACATTCAGAATTGCATCAATTGGCTTCGTAATATTCCTTGATACTTGGATCAGACTAATACACTGATAATGAACTCTTGGAAAGATAAATCAAGTAACAATCCCATTAGCAACTGCAACACAAATACCTAGGAATAAATTTAAACAGGGAGAGAAAAGACCTGTTATGATAGAAATTATAAGACTTCGGTGAAAAAAAATTGAAGATGCACATAAATAGAAAGGAGATATTCTGTGCTCATGGACTAGAAATATTAATATTGTTAATGTGCCCGTATTACCCGAAGGAACCTACAGACTCAGTGCAATCCCTATCGAAATTCCAATGCCATTTTTCACAGAAATAGAACAATCCTAAAATTCGTATGGAACCATAAAAAAACCGAAATAGCCAAAGCAATATTGAGAAAGAAGAAATAATCTAGAGGCTTCATACTTCCTGATTTCAAACCAAATTACAAAGCTCTTGTAATCAAAACAATGTGGTACTGACCGGCACAGACACATAGATACGTGGAACTGAGTGCTCAGAAATAAACCCATGCATAGGTGGTCAACTAATTTACAACCAAGTAGCCAAGAATACAAAATGGGCAAAGGACAGTCTTTTCAACAAAGGGTGCTGGAAAGACTCACAACCACATGCAAAAGAATGAAATGGGACTCCTATCTTACAGCATACACAAAAATGAACACAAAATAGATTTAAGACTTCAATGATGTGGCACCTGAATGGCTCAGTTGTTAAGCAACCACTCTTGATTTTGGCTCAGGTCATGAACTCAGGGCTCTGGGATCCAGCCCCACGTCAGGCTCTATGCTCATCGGGGAATCTGTTGGAGGATTCTCTCTTCCTCTCCCTTTCCTTCTGCATCTCCCCCTGCTTGCGTGCACACCCTCTTTCTCAAATAAATAAATCTTTTTTTTTTTTTTTTTTAAAAAAAAGGCTTCCTTGTAAGACCTGAAACCATAGAACACCTTGAAGGAAACATAGGTAGTAAGTTCCTTGACATTTGTCTTGGTGATGATTTTTCGGATCTGACTCCAAAAGCAAAGGCAATACAAGAAGAAACAAGTGCGACTGTGTCAAACTTAAAAAGCTCCTCTACAGCAAAGAAAACCATTAACAAAATGAAAAGGCAACTTATGGAATGGGATAAAATATTTGCAAATCGTACATCTGATAAGGGGCTAATATTCAAAGTATATACAAGGCTCCTACAGCTCAACTGCAAAAACAAAACAACACAATACCAAAACCCAATTAGAAATGGACAAAAGACACTAATGAACACATTTCTAAAGAAGATATACAGAGGACCCACAGGGAAATTTTTAAAAAATGTTCAGCATTAGTAATCATAAAGCAAAGACCAATAAAAACCACAACAATATATCACCTCACATCTGTAAGAAAGGCTATTATAAAACAAAACAAAAACAAAAACAGACCAAATGAAACCATAACAGAATAACTAGAAATAACAAGTGTCGGCGAGGATATGGGGAAAAGGGAACTGTCTGCATTGTTGAGAGGAATGTAAATTGGTGCAGCCACTATGGAAAACAGTATGGAGATTACATCCATCCATCCAAGAGAACTACCATATGACCTAGCAATTCCACTTGTGGATATTTATCTGAAGAAAATGAAAACACCAGTTTGAAATGATACCTACACTTTTAGGTTCAGTGCAGTGTTACTTATAAGAGCCAAGATAGGCAAACAACCTAAGTGTCCCCCAACAGAACAATGGAGGGACACTTGGGTGGCTCAGCGGTTGAGCATCTGCCTTTGGCCCAGGGTGTGACCCCGAGGTCCTGGGATCAAGTCCCACGTCGGGCTCCTTACAGGGAGCCTGCTTCTCCTTCTGCCTGTGTCTCTGCCTCTCTCTGTGTCTCATTGTGTGTCTCTCATCAATAAATAAATAAAATCTCAAAAAAAACCCCACAGAATAATGGATAAATCATGGTGTATAGACCCAGTGGAATACTATTCAGTCATAAAAAAGATGGAAATCTTGCCATTTGTGACAATACAGATAGACTGCAAGGGCATTATGCTCGGTGAAATAAAGAAGATACTATGATCTTATGTATACGTAGAATCTAAAAAAACCCTAGCGTTTATAGACACAAATTTATAGAGAGTTTACAAGTTTATAAACTGATCTCAGTGGTTGCCAGAAGCAAAGAATGGGGGGGGATTGGGTAAAGGGTAGAAAAAGGTACAAACTTGCAGTTATAAAAGGAACAAATCCTGGGATGTAATAAGAAGCATCATAATTAAGTATGGTTCTCACGTACTGCATGTTTGTATAGCAGGTCCCGTATTGCATATCTGAAAGTTGAGAGTAAATCCTAGAAGTCCTCATCACAAGAAACTTTTTTTTTTTTTTTTTTTTTTTGGTAACTGCATGGTGGCAGATGTTAACTAGACTTATACTGTGGCCCTTATTTTGCAATATATACAAATATTGAATCATGCCGTATACCTGAAACGAGTATAATGCGGTGTGCCAGTTATACATCAATAAAAACAAAGGAATCCCCCCAAAACAATGTTTATTAGAGGTTTTCTCAGGATATACTGCTTATAAGACATCTCTAGAATATACATTATGGATGAACGGATGACGTCCGTCTGGGCATAAACTAGGGAAGAAAGTATGTGAGTATGTCGCCCTCAACCCAAGAATAACATTCTATTATCCAAGGTGACATGAGGACACCTGAGAATAGACTGAGTTATGCCGGGCTAATGATCTCACGGGTGTACTTGTCCTTTGCACGTCCAATGTGGATCGGGAGAAGAGTTCTGCCCAGCATGGTCTTCCAGGAACCCAGACTGAGCAACCACTATTGCATGTATTGCTCACCGCTCCAAGAAAGGAAAGGGGAAGAGCTCTGGAGGGTAGGACATCAGAATTTATGGCTCCAGCCTGGAAGTGACCTATAACCATTCAGCTTGCAAATGACGGGCCAGAGTTAGTTGCAGGCACAAGCCACCAGGCTGCCAGAGAAAGGGGCAGGGACATGGGACGTATCTCAATCGGCACCTCAACCAGGAGGAGCTGGGCCCACGTCATACTTTTGTCAAGACGGATCACGATCACGTCTAGAGACTGAGAGAGTGAGAAAGGCCTCGCCATCCCGGGTCAACACGGGGCCACTCGGCAGCCCACACTCGGCCTGGGTCTTCCACGAAGCTGGGCAAAGCTCCGACGAGTTTATGTAATAGTTTGACTCCATCCTCTGATCAATTCTGCGTCCTCCCCTTTTCCTGTTTGAGATACCCATCCCTAACTCATGCCTTGTGCCCTAACCTCCTGCAGCTGCGTCTGGTGCACCTGGCACAGGATAATGTGAAATCGGTTCACACTTTGTGAATGTCGCCACTTGACTTCATGGAGGATTTTCTTCGTTTATTATACTAATTGGCTTACAAATTTTCTTTGGAACATTTCCATTTCCAGGAGCAAGTAAATACATCTACCTACTGCGTATTCTGTGAAAATAAAAACAAATTGCATTTTATGTGCCGAAGGTCAAAGTTTGGTCTTACCATTTTTCTAACCACTATTTTGATAGGTTAATTGAATTAAAAAATATTGTGTTTTATATCCTTTTTTTTTTTTTTTTTTTTTTTTTTAGTGTGAAGGCTTGGCAACTAGGGCTATTCTTTGATATTTATTTATCATGTTCATGTATATGACAAAAACCAGGGATTTTGTCCCCTAGTATCTCTCATTTCCTTCTTCCAGTAAAAGAGCCTTTAAATTTACCAGTTTTTACACTCAGAATAGATGACATTTCCCATCATTCCTTACCATAACCTGGATATTGACCACTTTACAACCAATAAGAGCTACAGGAATGGGGTATTACAACCAGCAGGACAGAAAAGGAAGATGTATCCCTTGGCCTTATTCTTTTCCAGCTTCTTAGAACATGGAAATGATGGCTGCATCTGGCTGTTAAGGACAACGAGGTCAAATAATAATCTGTGACTCTATGGGCAACGAGGTCAAATAGAATCTGTGAATAATCCTGAATTGAATAATCAATTATCACTGATTCATGAAAAACTTCAATTATTATTATTATTATTTTTAAAGATTTTATTTATTTACTCATGAGAGACACACGCACAAAGAGGTGGAGACACAGGCAGAGGGAGAAGCAGGCTCCCTACTGGGAGCCCAACAGGGCACTCGATCCTGGGACCCCGGGGTCATGCCCTGGGCCGACGCTCAACCACTGAGCCACCCAGGGGCCCCCAGAATTGTTCAATTCAATCAATATATTCACACACAACATTGCATGATGATTTAAAGATCAACTTTCTGACTCTGGAAGAGTTCAAGTCCCAATTCCAGCAGCGACTACAGACTGGCCTTAGCCAAGTTACTAAGACCTTCAAACCCCTGCTTTTTCAGCTTGTAAATTGGTGTCGGCAGTCCTGAGGGCCTTGCAGGGTTTGTCGGGGGCACCGAGTGCAGAGGATTAATATGTCAAATACTGAGCATTAGGCCTGGTACATATTAAAAACTCATGCTGTGACTGATATTATATATACTTCTGTAACAATAAACTCTCCTTGAAATAAATGATGGCCCATTTCTGGGTATTTAGGTAAAGGATAAAAAGAAATAAACATTCTGAAAGAAATAGCCAGAAGACTATTTAGTTCCCATAGTTTTAAGTCATGTGGAAACGCATGATTTATATGCTTAAAATGAGACTCTACAGATCATGATTTTTAAAAATCTTCTGTTCTCTCTAGTTATGACAGATTTTTTTTTTTAAGACTACATTCATAGACGTTGTGCATCTTCTTTAGTACTCATAAAAAAACAGGGCAAGAAAAAAGGTGTTGACTCCATTGGGAAACATAAAAGCCTTTTAAAGATTTCCTGATACAACTTCTCACTTATTTAAATATCCATGAATATATGCAATCAGGATTCAGTTCTTTGTGTAATTTAAATGACTAAACTTAAAGCAATCAGTCCTGTCTCTGAATGCTTAGCTCCCTGTCTGTTGTGCTAGGGGGACAATCTTCAGATTGACCACATTCTTTGTCAGTAAAAATAGAAATTTAACCATTTTTTCTTACCACATTTCTTTCCATATAGTACTTTTTTTGCCCTATGTCACAAGTGCCCCATATACACAGACCCTATTTTTTTACCTAAAATGTTTGCATTTAATATATTCTCATTGGACATAATCTTATTGAAATGCTTAATTCTTTTAAGACTCAAGGTTACTATCGGTTAACTTTCTCCTTGGATATAAAACTAAGGGCAACTTCGGGGCATTCCCTGGTATTTGACACAGTTTAATTAGCCATGACCTGGGAGTCATGATTCTATCAACATTACACTGTAGGAATTTGGCAAAATCACTCCAGGTGTCTAAGTGTCAAGTTTCTAATAGTAAAATGAGAAGAGGCACCTTCTATAGGGGAGATTCAGATTTGTTGTTTAACGTATTACACGATCTGCCAAATACGGATCATCTACATCCTTTCTTGAATAATTGCCATGGTGAACTATAATACGTTATATAATAAAATATCAATTTTAGTGTTATCAGAATAAATCTGGGGGTGCCTGGGTGGCTCGATCAGTTAAGCATCCAACTCTTGGTTTTGGCTCAGGTCATAATTTCAGGGTCCTGGGATCGAGCCCTGCATCAGGCTCTGCGCTCAACAGGGAGCCTGCTTCAATCTCTGCCTCCCTGGTTCAACCTTGCTTGCATGCCCTCTCTCTCTCTCTCTCTCTCTCTCAAACAAATAAATAAATAAAATCTTAAAAAGATAAAAAAATAAAATCTAAAAAAAATAAATCTGATAGGTATATGCAGGGCTCTAATAGTAAGCTTGAGTGCAGAAGTTTAAAAACAATACTTTTACACATTGAACTAGTCTCAGTAAGTCTGAGAGGGCAGAGAAAACATAACTGCAATTTTGATTTCAGCACTAGCTTTTGTTGCATGGGTGGGGGTCATTTCTTAAATTTGGTTCAAGTTGTTTGATAAGAATAAAACATGTGCATAGAATCATGTAGCTTCAACATTATCTGGAATTTGGCCATATTATCAGAAATATGTGCAATTCATAACCCCAGCACCAAATAACATGGGTTTCCTTAGAAACCCATAATATACTTCCAGTTCAATCAGTCCCTCATAATGAATCATAAGAAAACTTTGTGATACGTGTGAAAATGCTCTCTATGCACTAAGAAATTTAAAAAAAGATTCATATACATAAAAATCAAAATCTATTATAAAAATGTGGTATTTTCTTTGAATAGTTCAGTGATTTTTTTAAAAAACCTGTGATTACTGAAACACCAAAGCAGCTCAGCTCAGAATAAATGAGTTCATTCTTTCAGTATCTCCTGCTGTGACCTTGTGTCCCGCTGGAGGATTAATATTTGCATATCACTGAACATTTCAGCTACTTAATTTTTTTCCACTAAAGCTTCAATAGCCTAATTGTTGGATATCTTGCCCTATGTTCATAAAGAACTTTTACATCAATGTGAATTCATGAATTGGGTTTCTAAATTCTTGAATTCCAAAACTATTTTGATCAAAAAAATAAATCTTTTCAACACTCTGTGAAAACAAAGCTATGTGACAACATTAACGTGAAATCAGGTTCAACCTCCAGGATGCATTTCATTGTCTTTGTTTATTTATTTAAGATTTTATTTATTTATTCATGAGGGACAGAGAGAGAGAGAGAGAGAGACAGGCAGAGACACAGGCAGAGGGAGAAGCAGGCTCCATGCAGGGAGCCCGATGTGGGATTCGATCCCAGGACTCCAGGATCAGGCCTTGGGCCGAAGACAGGGGCCAAACCACTGAGCCACCCAGGCATCCCTATTGTCTTAATTTAGATGATGCTAAATTCTGTGCAGGTATAAAGACAATGGTCACCTTTCTGACGGTCATCCGGCATACACACACATATTTTTCTATGTTAATGAAGGTCTGGTCCCATTTTTTTCCCTCCTGGGGCACGGTCCCAGGACATGTCCCTTACTCTAGACTTTGGTCTTTCATCTTCAGGCTCAGCAATGCTGGAGCTTCAGCTCTGTGCACAAGATGAACTGCTTTTTTGGCTTGTTGTGCTTTCTCACAAACTCCTTGCTGACAGCCCTCAGCCTCCACCTCAGCCTTGCCAACCCCATGAGACCATCGTCCTGCCTGGGTCACCTGCAGCATCTTCTGGTTCCTTCACCCTCCACTGAGGCTTTTATTCCTCAAGGGCTTAGAACGTGCCCCCAGGCAGCCATCTGGGAGGAGAGGGGGCTCATTTCACTTTCTGTCCTCTCTCAAAGCTCACACACTGTCATCCAACAACCAAAAAGTGTTCCCTCAGATACAGTCGTCGCTTGAGACAGGAAGGTAGATGTGCTTCCAATTATACTGTCCTTGCCACTTATGAAAGCCATTTTTGCTTGCTTTTTTGAGATTTGATGAGGACTTCCTATCTAGTTAGTCTCTCAGTTTGGGGGATATTTTAGAATTTGTTACAGAAGTTAACCGTCCTTGATTATCCAGATTTTGACATGCATTTTGGGTAACTGCTGAGGGAGGAAAACCCTCAGATACTAAAATGTGTGATATTAGATACACAGTCTGGAAGAATGTGATGGAAAAGGCTCAAGTGGAGGTAATCCCTTTTGGCTCTGACAGTGTACTTGGGGAAGTATCATCTGGGATCACTCTGAGCTTCTTCTTAAGCATATAGCTCTAGTGAAAAGTGTTTGGCAAAAGTAAATCAATCAATCAATCAATCTAATGAGGTTGACTGCTCCCCATTAGGTTTGGCAATTACTACAGTAAGAGAGCTCAAGAAAGAATTTGCCAAGGTTATGAGTAGAGATGCAAAAAAATACAGTAGTCAAGATCATTTGACTGCTGTTAGCCCCCAAACAGGTAGAAATATGGCTGAAAACGTTTGCAACCAAGGCCGGTTAAGACTCTTCAGTTAAGCAAAGTTATTTTGCACTAAGGCAAAGATCAAAACAGTATGGCTTCCCCACCAAACTTACTTTTTTTCTGGATTGTGTAGAGAGAAGCATATTCAGAATGAAATGGAGAAACTTGCGTGAATAAACAACCAGGGATGAAGACAATGCCGTTGTGACATGGATGCTCACGGAAGCAAGTAGGCCAGAAGCCTAGATTTTGATCATATTCACTGTATTACTAAGTTTTAGGATATTAAGAAAAAACCCAACTCTGTCTGAACCTTAAAACCAACCTCAGGTGCCCACATTTGACTAAGCAAGACATGTGACATAGAGGCTAATAAGGGATTAAAGAAGGAATATGAAGACATTACAGTATTCTAATGTGTGATGATTAAAAAGAAAAATTGAACAGGCTTTTTTTTTATTCCTGCACGTACTTTCTTTCATGACAAGCTTATTTGCAATATGGCACCATCAGTTCATACTGTTATGTAACCTTCCTGCTTCTTTCTTCTACTCTCAAGTCAAAACTCAAAGCCGTAAAATGTCTACAAGGCCCCAAATCATCTAACTGTATCCACCTTTAATTTTGTTCTGACTTCTTGGCTCCTTGCTGGTGTTCAAACATTCCAGACACATCTCTGAATCAGACGCTTGACACTGGCTGGTCGCTCTACTTGGAATACTCTCTCCCCAGATGTTACATAATCCACAGGGCAGCTGTGAGTAAAGGATTAGTGAAGTCTCTTTTCCCTTTTGTGCAAAAATGTGACCTTCAGTTAAATGTTTATTCTCTTTTGTAACGTTATAAGGATGATACTGTGAACAAAATTAATAGGCAATGTTGCATTTCATAAAAATGGTCCCTGATTGGGCAATTTTATTTGGAATGAGTAGAAACATATGGACCAAAATATCCGAGGAGGACAATGAGTTGGGATTGTTTAAATGTAATGACTTTCAGTGACGCATAAATGAGCATGTCCCTTGCACAGTCCCCAGAACCAATGTATTTAGAAGTATTTAAAAAAAAAAAAAAAAGGAGGGGGAGTTTGAGCTCTTGGGGAACATAAAACTTTCAAGTCAAGCCATTTCTGCCATAGATCTCTTCTCTAGGTACCATATGCCGTATGGACCACGGCAGGGATATTCACCGAAGGGGAAGACCATGCTGTAGCTGCTAAGCTGTCTGAGACCGGTGCCAAATGCGGCCAGCCTAAGAGAGTCTAGTGAATCTTAATGTTTACATGCACCAAAGATGACCCCCTTGGTGGTTACTGCTGTGAGGCCTTACGCACCACCTACGCATCTCTGACCAAGCCAAATAATTCTCAGACAAAACCTACTTTGTGTAAATCTTCCAGACTTAGGTCATCTGTCTGAATTCCACTTGCAGTCTAGATATTACTCATGCCATAAGGGTGCTTAGGCCAGGTCACTGTTATTTCTGGGTACTGTTCATCTAAAGATTAGGTTTTGGCAATGCCTATTTTCATCTGCCTCCTCCAAACCGGTTTCTCCATGGATTGTGTTTGTCGCAGTCCTAAACACAAAGCATTTAAATGTCGTTTCCATAAATGCTGGGAACGCTGTTACAACAGGTAATTTAATACCTCACTCTCTAAATTTATGCATATATACGTTAATTTTATATTTATGTATTTATTTTTAACCCCAATAGTCTCAAATACACACACACACACACACACACACACACACACACACACACACACACCACATAGGCTGTCTACTGCACATCCAAGGTCCCCAAGCGATAAGACATTGTTTCGATCTCTGATACTGATTATCCTGAAGACTTGGCTTACAGTGACTTGGCTGGGGCATAGCACGCTCAGATATTTGGTTAAACACTATTCTGGGTGTTTTGTGAAGGTGCTTTCAGAAAGATCAACATTTAAACAGGTAGACTGAATAAAGGAGATTGCTCTCCCTAATACGGTGACCTCATCCAGGCAGCTGAAGTTCTGAATAGATCAAAAAGACTAATGCTCCTCTATGAGAGAGAATTGCCTCTACCTGACTGCCTTTGAACTAAGACATCAGATTTTTCTGCCTTCTGACTAAAATATCAGCTCCTCCTGAATCTCAAGTAAAAGCTGGCCTCACCACTGAAGCTCTCTTGAGTCTCTAGCTGGCTGGTTCACCCTGAAGATCTTAGGACTTTATATGCATTTATATATTATATAAATTGTATATATTAAGCGAATGTATAAAAATTCCACCCAAAACTGTTAGAACTACTAAATTCGGTAAAGTTGCAAGATAGTTTGTATAGAAATGTAAACTGATTTCTCTCTCAGAAAGAGAAATTAAAACAATCCCACTAACAACTGCAGCAATAAAATACCTAGGAATTTATTTACCTAAGATAAAATACCTAGGAATAAATTTAAACAAGGAGAGAAAGTCCTGTAAAATGGAAATTATAAGACACTGATGAAGAACACACACATGAATGAAAGATATCTTATATTCATGGACTAGAAGAATTAATTTTCCTAAAATGCCCATAGTAACCCCAAGGAATCTACAGACTCAACACAATCCATATCAAAATTCCAGTGGTATTTTTCACAGAAATAGATCAGTCCTAAAATTTGTATGGAACCACAAGAGACCTTAAATAGCCAAAGTAATCCTGAGAAGAAACCAGCTAGAGGCATCCCATTTTCTAACTTCAAATCAGATTACACAGCTGTAATAATCAAAACAGTATAGTATTGGTGTAAAAATAGACACATATGTCAATGGATTTGAATTGAGAGCCCAGATATAAATGCATGTATATATGGTCAATTAACTTATGACAAAGTAGCCAAGAATATACAATGGGGAAAGGACTGCTCTTCAATAAGTGATTGTGGGAAAAGTGGACAGCCCTATGCAAAAGGAAGAAACTAGACCACTGTTTTATGCTAAAACAACTCAAAAAACAATTCAAAATAAAGACTGCAACGTAAGACCTGAAACCATTAAATCTAGAAGAAAACATCAGTGGTAAGTTAGTTGACATCAACCTTGGTGAGGATTTTTTTTGGATTTGACACCAAAAGCAAAAGCAAAAATAAGTAAGTGGGACGCTATCAAGCTAAAAGTCTCTTCACAGCAATGGAAATCATTAGTAAAATGAAAAGACAACCTGTTGAATGAGGGAAATCATTTGCAAACCCCATATCTTATCTGATAAGGGGTTAATATCCAAAATACATGAAGAACTATAGCTGGACAGTAAAAAAAAAATCCATTTATAAAATATTCTGAAAAGGGCCTGAATAGGCATTTTCCTAAAGAAGATATGCACCTGGCAACAGGCATATGAAAAGGTATCCAATAGCACTATTCATCCAGGAAATGCAAGTCGGAATCCCAATGAGATACCCTCTCCCACTTGTTATTAGGCCTACTATCAAAAACACTAGGAATAACAAGTATGGACAAGAATATGGAAAAAAAGGGAACCCTTGTGCACTCCCCGTCTGTGGAAATATGATTGGGGTAGTTACTGTGGGAAAACAGTACGGAGGTTACTCAAAAAAATCAAACACAGAACTACCATATAATACAACAATTCTGGGTATTTGTCCAAAAACAAACCCAAAACAAAAACACTAACTCAAAAAGATACCTGCACCCCCATTTTCTTTTTTTTTAAAAAAATCTATTCATGAGAGACACACAGAGAGAGAGGCAGAGACACAGGCAGAGGGAGAAGCAGGCTCCCCGCAGGGAGCCCGATGTGGGACTCGATCCCGGGACTCCAGGACCATGCCCTGGGCCGTAGGCAGGGGCTAAACTGCTGAGCCATCCAGGGATCCCTGCACCCCCATTTTCATAGCAGTATTTATAATAGCCAAGACCTGGAACTCAAGTGCCTTTTGATGGGTAGATAAAGACATTGTAATGTGTGTATACAAACAACAACAACACACACACACACACACACACACAAATACTATTTAGTCATTAAAAGAAAAAAAAAAAGGAAATCCTGCCATTTGCAAGAACATGGGTGAATCTGGAGGATATTAAGCTAAGTTAAATAAAAAGCTAGACACAGAACAACAAATGTAGCATGATATCATTGTACAAGGAATCTAAAAATGTTAAACTGCTATAACCAGAGGAGAAGAAATAGTTAGCAGGGGCTGGGAAGTAGGGGCAATGGGAGATGCTGGCAAAGTATATAAACTTTCAGTCGTAAGATGAATAAATTCTGGGGATCTGATGCACAGCATGGCGACTATAGGAAATAACGGCGTATTGTACCCTTGAATTTTGCAAAGAGAGTAGATTGTAAGGGCTCTTACCACGAGCGCACATGCAAACACATACACACAAGCTGGTAACTATGTGAGGTGATGGGTGTGTTAAATAATCTTATTGTGGAAATTTCAGATTAAATCATTATTATATAAACCGTATATAAGCCATTTTTACTTGTCAATTATGACCCAAGAAAGCCAGAAAAAAATGAGCTGATATTGAAATTTCAAAAAAAAAAAAAAAGTGTTTCACATAAGCCATTATATCAAAAAAGTAGATTACAGTAAACACATAGATTTCCCGCATGTGTCACAACTCTACACTGCATCCTGGAATCTTTTCTTTTCTTCCAGTCTCCTGGATAATAAAACTCCTTGGGAATATGAGAAAACATACAAAAAATATATTACTTATAATATAGCTGACTCTAGGCATTTTACATGAATTCCTGAATCAGTCTTGGCTTCCGTTAGCAGCTTTTTTCTTTTTTCTCTCACCAGACATAAAAAAACAAAATAAAATAAAAATAAAATAACTTGTGCACTTAAAGAATCTTCTTCTCGAGTAGTTGCTCTGACAACTCAAGGGCAGTAGCATCCAGAGTGCGTCTCTGGCTTGTACACGTATGCTGCACGCATGTTACGAGTTCTCCAGGGCATAGTTTTTCTGGGTAAAAAAGCTACTTGCAGATAGAGGGGAAAGAAAGCAGGGCGCGTTGTTATATTCATCGCATCAGAGCACCTTTCTTTCAAAGAGTAAACAATAGTTTCTTTTCTCTTTTCATATCAAGGTTGTTCATTCCCAAGCGAGCGGAAGTCAAGGGTTTGGGCGCCAAGCCAGCAACTATTGTCTGATCTTCTCATTCTTTGGAAGTAGAAAAGAAGCAGGTGGTGTTTCCACTTTGGTTGAATAGGTAGGAAAACTGAAACAGAAAATATGACCTTGTTTCTTGTTTCTCAAAGGTCATGCGACGAGCCAGCAGGGCGATATCACAGAGTCTCCAGTGGATCCGGTGCCTGTTGACCAGAGGCGCTTTGTAGATCTTGTAAATTTTAATATACGTTTTAAGCCTTCAACTGTTATTCTTATTTTTCTTTAATTAAAATCATGAGACTTAGGCTCCGAGACTCCGTGACGTGCCTCCAGTCACAGTGGTAGGAAGCCACAAAGCTCCTGGGTATCACAACGAAGATACCCAGGCCTGAAAACTCTCCAATTCCCGCCTTCCAAGCACACCGGCTACACCGCTACTGAGTTAAACCGTGTTGTGGATGCTGAGGGGAGGCGCCGTCGGGTTTAGTGATGGGAGCGGATTTCCTGAATGGGAGTTTTAAAGGAAATGCAATTTTGTCATTTTCAAGTTACTTAGAAGTGTTTTGTTACCAGGGCTACTAATGGAAGCCTGGGTAATTTGATGAATACATTTTTTAGAATCACGCTATGATTTCTAACTACTCCAAAGTGTACACATGTGGGAGGATTTAAGTAATTAAACATGACTGCCATCTATTTACAAGTTTGGTTTTTATATTTTAAGGTAATGAAAAGGTATCTCTTCTATCAATCCTCAGATCACATGATCACAGAGTTCTTTATGTTTATGTATTTATTATTTTTTAAGAGAGAGACACAGAGGGAGAGAGAAAGAGAGAGAGGGAGAAGCAGGCTCCCTTCTGAGGACAGAGCCCCATCCCAGGGCCCCGGGACCATGACCTGAGCCTAAGGCTGAACCCACTGAGCCACCCGGGCGCCCTCTGATCAGAGTCCTAACTGCCAGATGAGAATGAATGTAATCTCTCTTCCCTGTTCCCTAAACCAGGGTCTTATTTCCTAATATCCCACAATTATGTGGATGAGAAGGGATTTCTTCTGCAATATGAAAACAGGGAGAACAACTGCTTCTTAAGTAGCTCGTAGGTCACAAATAATAGTTGCTTCATGACGGGGAGAAGAATGTTTAACATGTTTACTAGCCACTGACTATTTACATAATAATAATGATGATATTTTGCATTTATATTGAACTTCTTAGAGCAATTTTCGAGACTGCATCCAGTAAATGTAAGGTAGTAGACATTCTTCTTTATAATATGCCGAGTCATATACCAAGGGGAGGACCATCAGTGTGTCATTCGAGTAGAAATTTTAATAAACAGGAAGAACTGGCAGCGAAAATAAAGTTAAGTAGCGTATAAACCTGAGCAGCAGGGGGATTATTTCCCAACTCTAGCCAAAGGAATATTTGCTAGAGAAAAGGGATTGCTTGGTAGAAAGGAGAGAGCGCTGCATCTGGATTCAGACATCCTATGAGCTCTCCCAGCTGTAGGACCTGATGCTGATCACTCAGCTTTTTTTCTTAATTCTAAAAGGGGAATAATCATTCATGACCAACGTACCTTCACGGTTAATGTAAAGTCAGACATTTTAGCATGTCATACACTTTAAATGACAGAATTATACAAAATAAGGTATTTTTCTCTTCATTGCTACAGTGACTGTTAAGTTGGTTCTTATGGTCAACCAAACAGATAATTGGTAAAGCGACTAACGTATTATTTAATCCTAGTATCATTTCATTCCTGCAGCTGACTATATTTAAAATGAGTCTATATACAACCAAGAGTAGCTGCCAACATGAATTCACATTACCAGGATTCATACAAAAAAAAAAGCAAGAGTCTGGTAATATACTACTGCCTGTCTTAGGCAGAGACAAGTCTGGTTAGAATACAAAAGTCCGGAAATTAGCTTGTATTTTATATTGATTAAGAGGCCTTTTTATTTCTATGAAGGATTATTCTCACTCTCAAAGGTCGATTTTCTGTAATTGTGGACAAAATTACACACCCTACAATTGGTTCACAATATCCAATAATAGAATGGTGTGCATTTTCCTGCAAAATGTGTCCGTAGTACTCTGAAAACGATTGAAACTTTTGTCTTTGTAATTTATGTAGATGAGCAATGCAAGGGTTATGATAATGTACCATGTACCAACATCTTCCTTTGGGTCTATGTGCTAATGAGGCAAACTCGTCTCATAATACTGGATGTTTCTATAGTGACCTCCTCAACATAGTACTCCAGCAGGTGTTGCCAATTAAATGCCATTTAGTCTAATTTGTTCTCTCTGAACTATGGTCTGGTATAGTCCTAAGAAGTAGGTCATGGGGGCAGATTTTCAATTCTTAACTTAGAGAAATCATGTTCTTAACAGAATTCTTAAGTATCTTTCCTATTTTCCTGTGATTCCCTATATGCTGTGACATAAAAAAATAGTAATTTAAATATATACATGTCTTTCATTAATTCAGCATATTTATATGAATAGTATCATCATTGTTGAAAATAGTAATAAGTTATTTGCTGAGTCAAAAAATGTATAGAGGATGGACAAGAATTTTGCTTTTCATGCAGGAAGGTAAAACCTAGTATATTCAATATAAATGTTCTAATACTATTCAAAATTTATGAGAGTTTTCAAAACATGGATGACTAGTGTCTGAAAGAGATACTAATGAGGTGGGCCCATGATCACAATTCCATGATTTGAGACAATTTCTCATTGTGGCATGGAGAAATTGAATCCAAGTAGAACACAGTTGTCCCAACTGGTCTGAAGATGCAGAAATCAGAATTTGGTGTCACAGTAAACATTTATCTTTAAATCTTAATATCTATGTCATCCATGTCTCAGACCCACTGTAGTAAAGCCTACTAAGCCCTGGCAAAGTAGACAAGGGAATTAGGTCCAGGAGAGGTAGAGGAGCTTAGAAAATGAAGTACAAGAACAACACACATTCAAACTGATTACCCATTATTTTAACTGTCTGCTATTGAGATTTTTCAGAGGAAAATAATAAAGCTCAGAGTTTGTGACACATATTATCCAAACTCCCCAATGTTCCATCAAAAATTAATAGACTTGTGAAGAAACAAAACTATGACTCATAATCATTTAAAAAAAATGCACCTGGCTGGCTCAGTCAGAAGTATATGTGACTCTTGATCTTGGGGTTACAAGTTTGAGACCCATGTTGCAGGTAGAGTAAAGTAGAGTGAGGACCTCTGCAAAGTAACGAAAATTATTTTTAAAAGTTAGCAGGAGATTTTAGATCTAAAAGATACAATATCAGAAATGAAAAACTCTGAATAGGTTTACCATCATGTTGGAAATGGTAAAAGAAATCAGAAAACTAGGAAACATACCAGTTTTCAAAACTGAAAAAAAAAAAAAAAGGAAAAAAAATTATGTGTCTTTGTAAAAACGACGGGACAATTTAAGGTGTCTACCTTGCATATAATTGGAGTGTCAGAATGAGAACAAAGTTACAGAATTGTTTCAGGATACAGTGACCTAGGGATGTCCCAGAGGCTCAGTCAAACATCCTCCTCTTGGCTTTGGCTCAGGTCACAATCTCAGGGTCATGAGATCAAGTCCCTTGTCAGGCTCTGGGCTTAGTGCAGAGTCTGCTTGACATTCTTTCCCCCTCCCTTTCTCCCTCTGCTCCTCCCTTGCTTGCTCTAAGTACATTTCTTTTTTCAAAAAATGATAATGACCTATATAACTTCCAAAAGCTTTTGACTATCAGTGATTTACATATTAAAGCAGGGTAAGTTTATAAACAGAATCATACCGAGGCACAGAATCGTACAGCCAGACACCAAATTTGAAGGAAAAAAATTAAAGTGGTCAGAAATAAAAGATACATGGTCTACCAGCCAACAAGGATAATGATGACAGCTGACTTCCTGTGAGAAGGCAATGGGGCAAGAGCTAAGAAAGCAGTGCCTGGGTGGCTCAGTTAAGTGTGGACTCTTGATTTTGGCTGGGGTCATGACTTCAGGGTAGTGAGATCAAGTCCTAAGTCGGGCTCCAGGCTCAGCAGGGAGTTTACTTGAGATCCTCAATCCTCTCTCCTCCCTCTCCCTCTGCCCCTCTTCCTGTCCTCATGCAAGCAAGCATGTACTCTCTAAAATAATAAATAAAAATAAATAAATATAAGAGCTAAGAGAAAGAAACTATATTTACAATATTATGCCGATATTAAACCTTCTTAAAAAAACTGATATGACAAATAATCAATTAAGAGTATTCACTACAGGGACACCTGGGTGGCTCAGTGGTTGAGCCTCAGGGTATAATCCTGGGGTCCTGGGATCGAGTCCCTCATCAGACTCCCTTCATGGAGCCTGCTTCTCCTCCCTCTGCCTAAGTCTCTCTGTGTCTCTTGTGAATAAATAAATAAAATCTTAAAAAAAAGAGTATTCACTGCAAGTCCAAATAACACATTATAATAAAACCTATAAATGATGCCTTTTAGGTTGAAAGCAAATGAATGACATCATATAGAAAAATCTTACCTGTGGAAAAGAATGAAAAACACCAGGAATGATAAATACATGGACAATTACAAAATAATATAGTTTCTTTTTTATAACTTTCTTGGAGGAAAAATCGAGTGTTTGAAGCAAAATAGTCCAATAAAATGGTATTAAACTATATATATGGAAGTCAAAAAAATACATAACAGTCACCCGAAGAATGTGGGATGTGTAAATAGAATTACAGAGCTTAATGTTTATTATATTTGTAAAGTGGAAAATGGGAAGCAGGAGATGGAAACTGGGTGTGGGAAATAGGAAGAAATCTGAAAATTGAGAAGGGTGATATGTCAGATGTAGAGTATAAAGTGTGAAGATGTGATCAAAAATAGACTGAGAAGAAAAGGATGCATATTGTTAAGTTTAAAGCAACTAAAATTAATAAAAGGAAGTGCAATTAAGGAGATTGGAGAAAACACAATGGAACTCTAAACTTTCAATAAATCCAAAATAAGGCACATAGCAAAGAACAGAGAAACAAACACCAGGATGGACAACAGAAAAGGAATTAGCAGGATGGTAGAGTCAAATCTAAATATAAAAGTCAAGAACTGCAGATCATGTGACTCTAGATCATGAGTTCTGAGTTTTAGCCACACGTTGGATGTAGAAATTACTTAAAATCTTAAAAAAGAGAATTAGCTGTAGGTGGATTGAACATCCTATAGATTCTGAAGTACATTAAAAAACCTAGCTAAATGCTATTTATACAATATAAATTTTAAATAAAATGATATAGACAAAAAATGATATAGACATTTTGAAAATAACTGAATGGAAAATGAAATGCCTAGTAACCAACAAGCATAAAAGAATTGGCTTGGCTATTTTAGTATCGACAGGAGACTTCAGAAAAAATGTGTTATAAGACACCTATCTATTCATCATACGTATAATCTATATTTCATATATATAATTATATATTGACAAATTATATTCTACATGTAAATCATATATATTATAGAATTATAATGTGTTATATAATAGAAGGATCAATTTACTAGAACAATGTCATATCTATTAAATCATCTAAACTCATGAAGCGTAAATTGACAGAATTAAAGACAAATTTACAATAACAATGAAGATTTTCAGTCTTTCTCCATAATTCATCAATAGACAAAAATAAATAAATAAAGGAATTATATCAAAAATCTAAAAATAACAAAATCACTTGGGTGGCTCAGTTGGTAAGTGTCTGCCGTCAACTCAGGTCATGATCCAAAGTCCTGGGATTGAGTCCTGCATCAGGCTCTCTGTTCAGTGGGGAGTCTCCTTTTCCCTCTCCCTCTGCCTCTGCCTCTCCCCCAACTTGTGCTCTTGCTCTCTCACTCCCTCAAATAAATAAAATCTTAAAAAAACTGCATTCCAGGAGTTCCACCTTCATGATCTTATCTAAGCCTAATTACTTCTCCAAAGCCCCATCTCCTAATATCATCACATATGAAATTTGGAGACACATATTCAGTCCATACCAGAAACAAAATACAAATGAACAGTATTTGAAATGAAAATAGGGTTATCACTGTAAGTCTCACAGACATTCAAAGAATAAGGGAATATTATGGAAAAATTCATGACAATAAATTCAACAAATAGATGAAATGGAAAAACTTCCTTAAAAGACATAACTTTCTGAAATGGAAACAAAATTAGTAAAAAAATCTAAAAAGTATTACATGTGTTAAAAATTAAATTTTTAATTTAAAAAATCTCTCATTAACACTTCCAAGACTGGAATGTTTCAGTAGTCAATTCTGATAATAATTAAAAGGGGAAATAATGCCAATCTTATATAAAATTTTCAATTTTACATAGGAAAAAAGAATATATCCTAATTTGCTTTAATTTTATAAGGATAGCATAATCAATATATTAAAATCTGAGAAAGATATTACAAGAAAAGAAATATCAGGAACACACACACACACACACACAAACCCTTAACAAAATTTTCAAATTAGATCCTAAAATAGATAAAAAATATACTTCTTGATCAAGTGAGGTTTATCTTAGGGTGGAATGTTTGTTGAAAATTAGGAAGTTATCAATGTAGTTTTCAAGAAGAAAAATTGTAAGACAGATTCGGTGAGTAGATATACTAAAAGCCTTTAACAAAATTCAACATACCCATTAGGTTAAAAATTCTCCAAATATTGAATTTAGAAGTGTGGCAGTCAGGCCAAAAAGGTGATTCCCAACAGTCCCTGTGTCCTGGTATTGTGAAATTCCCTTCTCTTGAGAGCAGGTCGAACCTATGACAAAGGGAATACAGTAGTGGATGGATGGAATGTCGCTCCCGTGGCTAGGCTACATTCTCTAGGAATTTTGCTAGCTGACTCGCTAAAAACAGTCATTGCTGGTTTGCTCCCGTGGCTAGGCTACATTCTCTAGGAATTTTGCTAGCTGACTCGCTAAAAACAGTCATTGCTGGTTTGATGAGGAGATCATGTCAAGAAAGTCAACACATGCTAGAGAATGCAGGTGACTTCCAGAACATTCAGCAAGAAGTTACTGCCCTAGGTCTCCCAACCACCAAAAAATTAACTCTGCCAATAAACTGAGTAAGCTTGGAAGTTGTTTCTTACCCAGTTAAACCTCCGAATGAGAACATAACCTGACTAAAACCTTAAATGCAGCCTCCTGAGATCCCCAAGCAGAGGATCCACCTACGGGGAGCATGGACCCAACTCTCAGAAGCAGTCAAATAATATGTACTGTTATACACCACTATGTTGGTGGTAATTTGTTGGGCATCGATAAGAAAATTAATGTAAATTTTGATACAGGATGTGGGGTGGAAGTAATTTTGCAAGGAAACATAAGGATAGAGGCTGGTGGAGGTTTTCTTCTGATTGATTTGTTAATATAAAACCTCTTTAATTCCTGTTTTCAACTTTAAGAGTTGGTTACACTTGGTAGAGCTTTGCTAGGTTATTATTTTGCTTAGGGCTTTTGCATTAATACTGCATGAGAAAACTGACTTATACTTTCTGATATATTGGTTGAATTTTGTTTTCCAATTAGGCCTCCCTAATAGAAATAAAATAACCATTCCTCCTTTCTGTCTTATTTGGAAAAGTTTGGGTAAAATTGCAATGAACTGTTTCTTGAGAGATTATCATTTGAAGGCAGTAATTATGCCTTTCTCATCTTTAATTCTTCCAGCTTAATAGGAGTAACAGAAATAGGGAGTCAATAAATAGCTATAAACTGACTGGATATAAGACTCTTTCAGTTGTTCAAGAAATTTCTTAGTGGGGAAATGTACTGGACTTCACTTAATTGATAAACAGTATATAATACCGGGATTACAAGTAAATGTCTCAAATATATTTTACAAAAGAGAGCTGCAATACGTACATACTCATAAAATAAAATCAGAAACAAAGAAAAGAATTATAAAAAGTTGTTTGAAATTTTATGAGATGTAAAGGATTCAGGGTTTTCAAAAATGTGGTATGCACAGAAAAAGTTCAGCAAAAACCTAGAGATTATGGTTTAAGTGGACAGAAAAGCAAAATATTTTTGGTAATTATGGATTAAGTTAAAGACAAAAGAACTTGACATAATGCAACATATGTTTAAGTCTCAGTTGTATTTCTTAAAAGCCATGTGATTTTGGGGCATCTGGGAGGCACATTTGGTTGAGCGGCCAACTCTTGCTTTTGACTCAGGTCTGACCTCAGGGTCATGGGATTTAGCCCCACATCAGGCTCCACACTCAGAACAAGTCTGCTTGACTTTCTATCTCCCTCTGCCCCTTCTCTCTTCTCTCTCTAAAATAAATAAATACATCTTAAAAGAAAAAAAGAGCCATGTGATTTTAAGAATCAAGTTCTCTGAATCTCTGCCTTTTACTGAAAATGGCACAATTATTTACATAACAAGGATTAAATCAGGTTGTGTATTTTAAGTACCTGTGAACTATAAAGCAATATACAAATATAGAGTGTTATTAGAGCTGATTAGGTGTAAACTGAAACATGGTAGCTGAAAATAAGATTTTAATGAGAATATCACATGAGATTCTAAAATCATTGAAAGAACTTTTTTTTTCCTGTATAAAAGAATTAGCTAGGTAATTATTGAAGCTAAACTTTCAAATGCACTGTTCAGAAATGAAAAAGGGGAGACAAGCTACATGAATAAAACTATAGAACAAGTATTTTCTCTAATGGATTATCCACATGCAATTATCTACTCCTTGATTGGAGACAATGTATGGCTTATTGGGCAATATTCAGTATAATTAAGTGGCATCCACTGGGAGGATACTGAAGGATTTCAATGATGAAAGGTGGGGAGATGTTTCCCTAAATAGGCAGCCTATAATTAATTATGCGGTAGGTAGCATGGTCTCTAAAGAGGCCTCCTAGACTCTGTGAATGTTATGTTGCAAGGCAAAAGGGAAATTGCAGATAATACTTTAATGCTAAAGACCTTAAAATACGGAGCATAGCCAGGATTATCCAGGTGGATCCAATTTAATGCATGACCCTTAAAAGGAGAGAACTGTCTCCAGCTGGAAGCAGAAGGAAACTGTAGAAGGAGCCAAACCTGAGAAAGATTTATTTTATGACTGCTGCCCTGAGGTACAGGGTCTTAGGTTCATTGACCAAAAAATAGGCCTCTAGGGATTAAATGCAGTACTCAGCTATTAGCTAGAAAGAGAATGAGGATCACAGTCCCCAAGACCTCAAAGGACTGAACTCCATCAGCAATCTGAATGAGCTTGGAAATGGATTCTTCACAGTCTCCCCCAATAATGGCCAAGCTGGCTAACATTAGGATTTTGTCCCTATGAAACCCAGAGCAGAGAAACTAGTTGATCAGATCTGGCTGGAGTCTACAGAACTGAGCTATCAAACTTTGGTTAATGATGGCAGCAATAGAAAATTAACCCAAGCCAGGAGGAAAGAACTGAACAGAATCGGCTACAAGGAAAGTAGACTGAGTGATTAAAAATGTGTCTCGGGGTTTTATGCATAGTCCTAGAGACTCAAGGAATAAAGCATCCATTCACCTGTACTATGGAAAAGATTTGTTGTGCCTAATGAGTATTAGAAACATTAAGAAATTATGTCTCGCTGATTATTTAGTTTTGGAGACAGAGGTAAGAAATTCCAGCTTTTAGAAAAGCCTTTGAAAAGGTCCTAAATGACTATTATCAATTACATTTTTAAATCACTGTCCTTACGGGGTTCCTTTTTTTTTTTAAATCACAATGAACACTTAAATATTAAACTCCCCACATATACTTAAACCATAATAATTAACAAAAGGAGCAAAGAAAATTACACATAAATAACACTTACAAGAATACCATGAAATTAAATCTGTGTATGTAGTGAAGTACCCAAACCTTAAAATGAGTTCCAGATACCAAAGGAAGTGGGAAGAGATGGTGCGGGATAGGAGACACAAGGAGATAAAAATCCCTGCTGTGTGAGGCAGTTTTACTCTGAGTGGGAAAACTCTGAATCTTGGTGAGTCAAAGGAGAAGTTGCAGGGAATTAAAAAAAAATAAATAAAAAGAAGAAGAATGACAAGAAGGGGAGCCTAAGGAAGACCATGGTTATAGGGAAAAGAGATGTCTTTGAAGAGGGAAGTGGCAAAGAAAAGCAAGAAGTAGCACTTAAAGTTGTATAGAAACAAAGGAATATCTCGAAATTAGAAAACAATATTCTCTTTCTCCAAAAAAAAAAAAAAAATACATGCCACCCATTAAAGAAATTGCACTTATACTAACAGAAAAACACGATATTGATTTAAGAAACCTGAGAAGCTGCTGGAATACTTCAATACTGCTTATATAGAAAAACCTTGTATGGATGTTTCAGGAAAGTAATAGAAACTTATAAATACAAAAAAAAAAATAGGCCATATCATAAAATGCTCCTAAAGGAAGAAAATAGAAATGATAAAGTGGTAGAGGTGATGCAAAAATTCCCCTTGAATCATCGATATTGTAACAACACTTCAGCACTAAATATTCTTAAGCACTGAGTGATATTAAGATTTCAAAACAGAAATTTTACTCCAAATATAAATGGATTCTAAACAGGAAAATAACTATGAAAGGGGTTACTGAACCAAGTAAAGGACATAATACCCGAAATACTTATGTCAGTAGTTAACGGTTAACTGATAAGATGTACAACGGAGATTAAACTCCACTCAATAAGGAATATTGAGAAGAGAAATAAAACAAAGAAATCAAAAGGAAAAATTGAGGGGCACCTGGTTGGCTCAATTGGCAGAGGATGAGATTCTTAATATTGAGGTTTGTGGGTTCAAGCCCAATGCTGGGTGTAGAGGTTACTTAAAAATAAAATATTTTTAAAAAATAGATGGAAAAATGAGTAGAGAAAATATGATAAAAAGCATAATTAGTATAGAAGAGAGGCAAATATCCAAAAGAGAGGATACTGAAAAACTGAGGATCCAGGAATCGAGAAGCTAGTGGTGGTGAGTTCTCTGGGTGTTCTTGTTGCCTCCTAACTCCCAGGCTTCCTGGCAAGATTGACTCAAAGCCCCACAGGTGGGTTGTATTTTTCTTTTACTCACAGCAGCAAAAAAGCAACTCCCACCCGCCAAATATCTCTTCTCTCCAGCCACAGGACCCTTGAAGGATCAATTTAGCAGGAGTAAGACTTAGAAATTAAGTTCCTCTGTGCCACCCTAACCCCAGAAGAAGAGAACTCTCATCCCTACCCACCCCCAGCAAAGGCAGGCGGTGTGCTGCATGAGGGGGTCTCCCGGAGAACAAAATCAAAAGAATGTCTACCTCTCTACCAAGAGATTTATTTTTAAAGGATTGGCTCACCTGATCGTGGGGGCGTGGCAAATCCCAAATCTGATGGAGCAGGCTGGCAGGTTGGAGACCTGAGCCCGAGCTGCGGCCCAAAGGCAGTCGGCCGGCACCACTCCTGCCCTCTGGGCTGAAGCCAGCCTCTACCCCGTAAGGCTTCACCCGACTGGCCGAGCCTCTCCCACCCTACAGCCTCTCCCACCCTACAACCTGCTTTACTCACAGCCCACCCACTTACCTGTCAACCTCCCGAGAAACAAAGAAATAGCAAAAATAAGACCGCCTTCCCAAAAAGGTCCAGAATAACGTTCAACCAAATGTCTGGCATCAGGGCCCAGCCAAGGGGTCACCTAAAATTAACCATCCCAGATGCCTAGACTGCCACTGGGCCAGGCCCAAATGAGTGCACCAATCACCACTCTGAGGGAGCCTTCGAGGAGGCTAAGGAGCTGGGACTTTCTCCCCAGGTGGTAATAAGGTGCATATTGTACTGATCTGTGCCATCCACACAGAGAAGTACGCAAATTTAGACGTTAATGTCTAAATGAATTTTAGTAAATTGCAAGGAGAAGCTGTACCTCCGCCCTCACCTGGCAGTGGGGAAGCATCTGTCCTCCACCGCTCGGGGGTGGGCGCCAGGCCTCGGAGAGCCAGGAACAGTCAGTGGTTCCATAATGGAAGTTGGAATGCCCACTCCTGCTTAGGAGTAACGAGGAGCCCCCCTCTCCTCTTTTCTCTTTTTCTTTTCTTTTCTTTTCTTTTCTTTTCTTTTCTTTTCTTTTCTTTTCTTTTCTTTTCTTTTCTTTTCTTTTCTTTCTTTCTTTTCTTTCTTTTCTTTTCTTCTTTTTTCTTTTCTTCTTTTCTTTTCTTTTCTTTTCTTTTTCTTTTCTTTCTTTTCTTTTCTCTTTTCTTTTCTTTTCTTTTCTTTTTTTTCTTGTTTTCTTTTCTTTCTTTCTTTCCTTAAGATTCTATTTATTTATTCATGAGAGACATAGAGAGAGAAGCAGAGGGAGAAGCATGTGGGACTCAATCCCAGGACCCCGGGATCATGACCTGAGCCAAAGGCAGTCGCACAACCACTGAGCCCCCCAGGTGCCCCTGCTCCCTCCACTTTCAATGGAGGCCCACTGGGAACTTTGCTCTTTCCGGCCAGTGCCATGTCAATACAAACCAGCTAAAAAAAACCCCAAAATTAACAAATAAAAAACCAAAACCAAAACCCAAAAAAACCCCAGCTAAAACAGTGTTTACATAAGGCCTAGCATCTCACAGGTTAATACCCCAAATATGCATCTTTCACTTGAAAATCAGTCATCGCACCGAGAACCAGAGAAATGTCATATGACAGTGAGAATATTAAGATACTGAATGCAGCTAATTATGAGGGGAATGTATATTAAAACAAGAATGAGATTTAATTTCACACCAGGCAGAGGCTTCATATTAATGTCAAAACTGTAATATCATACCCACCTGCCATTAATGACAGTCAGGTAAATGTGCTTAAAATAAAGTGACCAATAACAATTCCCCGAAGGCCCTGACAGTCTAATTATTTTCACTGGATTCAAACTTATCATATAGCAAACCTGCCTTTTTCCTAATTTGTCAAATAAGGACATTCACCAAACTGATCAAAATTCTGTTTCTCTAAAAAAAAAAAAAAAAAAAAAAAATCCTGTTTCTCTGAATGTCTTCAGAGAGTTCAAAGTGTTGAGTGCATTTCTGGGGATTATAATTTTTATGCATTTAAAATGCAGCAAGTAAAAAAATAAAAATAAAAAAATAAAAAATAAATAAAATGCACCAAGTATGCCACAATTAGATTTAAGAAGTCGTTTGTGGTTTATGTTTTCTGACATATTTCAATCCATTTGATAGCTTTGACTTACTTTCTCAATGCTTGAATTTGCCTTGTGCAATGGGAGGAAGTAGGGCGAAATTATCAGTAATACAAAGGATTTTTGCAGAAAGAATATAGATTAATTCACAACTTTGAACAAAATAAAAAGATGTTTCCTATTGTATCATTTCTTCAGAAGTTAGGGTGCATCTTTCTGTCTTCCCCAAATTCTTTAAAACCAGCTGGGGCTTACTGTCTTTCTTTCTTTCTTTCTTTCTTTCTTTCTTTCTTTCTTTCTTTCTTTCTTTCTTTCTTTCTTTCTTTTCTTTTCTTTCTTCCTTCCTTCTTTCAAGATTTTTATTTATTTGAGAGAAAGAGAGAGAGCATGAGCAGGGTGGGAGGAGAAGCAGAGGGAGAAGGAGAAGCAGACTCCCCACTGAGCAGGGAGCCTGAACCCAGGACCCTGAGATCATGACCTGGGTCGAGGGCAACTTAACGTACTGAGCCACCCATGCATCACGTCTTTATCTGATTAAAATACCTTCTCCTGGGGATAGGCCACGTCTGTTTTATGCTTTCTGGTTCCTCCTCACTAGCCTTTCCTTGTCTGTCCTCTGTTTGTGTTCCTTTGAGGGTCAGAAGCTGGCTCTTCTAACACTTCAAATTACTATCCACTATTTTTTTTAATTAAAAAAAAAAAGGCTGTAGTTTCTACTTTAATTTTTAGTATTTCACATGTGCATCAGAAATCTAGATTTCAGAAACACTTTTTAAAAATCTCGCAGCAAAAAAATGACTCTTGTCTCCAAGACCATGATCTCAAAGCTTTACCTATTTCTTTTTAGATGCTGCGGTTACTTCGCTCCATGCCTCTCAAATGTCCTGCCTCTCAAGGCAGTGAATTTAGAAAATTATCAATTCTTCCTCAGTGGTAGAGGAAGAAATGAGAGTACAAGATTTTTGGAATAAATCAGTCTCAGTATGTCAAAAATATTACTCCTTACAGAATTATTTGAACAAATACAGCTTTACCTTGGCACATGGAAAACCGGCATGTCACTTTCTTACATCTCTACTTCTTCTGTAAGGAAGAAAAAAATTATCAACACCAATAAAATCTTTGTGGTGGTAGCACAGAACCGGACTGCTCTTCAGTAAGCCAGTCAGGACACAGCTCCAGACAAGGCATGCTGCAAAATAAAATAGAGGATATAAAATTTTTAAAGTGCAGCATTTGTCCTCCATGAGTTCATAAACCAATGCAAGAAACAGACATATGTCTAAATACCGAACATATTGCAAGTGCCTTGACAGAAGTACGAGCACAGGACTAGGTTAGAGATTAATTCCAAGTGACAAAATTTGGAAAAAATATTGAGGATTGAGTAATATGTAATTGGGTTCCAAGAGAAGCAGGATGGCATCTCCAAACTCATGTGAACATTAAGGAAGGGATAAATCATTTAAGTTTAATTTAGGGAAACAATGTTGGGCGGAGAGGGCACCCGTCTCGAGAATGTATTAGATCATTAAACTTCCAATAGAAGCAGCCTAAACTACACCTATTTTTATACATATATATTTATACAAAAATATGGACGCATATGTGTGTATTTGCTGTGTGGCTGGATTTCGGTGGAAACGTACTGACAAGACACAGAATAGACATTCCCCGCATGTAACGGATCCACCTGAACGATGACAAAGATGAGTTGAACCTGCCCTGAAAATTAGCTGTTCAATATATTTGTCACGGATTTGATATTCAAGGTAAAAACGTATAGTGGGGGGGGGGGACTCAGCGGCTTAGCGCTGCCTTTGGCCCAGGTCGTGACCCCGGAGTCCCGGGATCGAGTCCCGCATCGGGCTCCCTGCATGGAGCCTGCTTCTCCCTCTGCCTGGGTCTCTGCCTCTCCCTCTCTCTCTCTCTCTCTGTGTGTCTCTCATGAATAAACAAATAAATTTTTTAAAAAACAGTATAATGGCATAATGCATTTTACCAACACATCCCTCTTATATCTACTTTTCCTCCTCTCCCTTCTCTTTCCTCCTGTCTCTGTTTCTCTCTCTCTCTCTCTCTCTCTCTCTCTCTCCCTCTATTGCTCTCTGCATCTCTGTTTCTCTCATTTCATTTCATTTCTCCACTGGAGAAAATGATACAGACCACCTCGACCCATCATCAGATTTATTACCTTTAACATTTAGTCTTATATATGCCTGATTTTTAATGCATTATTTACGCCTCACAGATACATGTATGAAGAGCCCTGTTAATGTCCCTCATCCTCTTGTCAAACAATATCGATTCCTTCACATTTGAATTTTATTATTCCAAAACATGTTTTATACCACACTGTATATGTCCATCCAAAAAGACACATATTGCATTGCATGGTCGTTATCATTCTGAAACTTGCATCGCTGACAACTGGTTTTTGATCGGTGTATCCACATTGATACGTGTATGTAGCTCAGGCTCATTCATATTTTTTGCTACACATCCTTTCATTGTGTAAAAACCACAAAACATTTGTCCATGCTCCTATTGACATAGATTTCAATTGTTTCCCCGTGATTGCTCTTATAATAAACGATAGTGTGAAATATATTCTTGTAATAGGAGTTTTAGGGTAATAGGTGCCTTTTTGTCATTGTTAGGATCACTCTCAAAAGTGGCTCTACCAAATTACATTTCCTCCACCATTATGGGCAGTTTCCATTGTTTGACACTTAAGCCACATTTGCTGTCATTATATATTCAAATTTTTGCTAATTATTTTTTATTGGAAATTTATTTTTGTATTTCACTGAGTATAAGAAGACGGTGAGCATCTTTTTACAGGTTTTTTTTAAAACTTTTTGTTTTTCCTCTTCTCTGAATTGCTAATTCACATTCCTCACTTTTCTGTTGGGTAATAATATATTTTCCTCATTTATTTGCATGAGATATTTGAATATGGGCTATAATTCTTTGTTAGTTAGTTACATGTTGGACGTTAACTTCCATAAGTATTTTGCATGATTTGTGTATGGTTTATGGTGAGATTTTTCATAAAGTTAATGTAGCTAAATTTATCAACCTCTCCTTATATGTATTGTGTCCTGCTTTTAAATGTTTAGGTCATAACAATATTCGACATGATTTTTTTTTTAATGTTAGAGTTTTGGGGATCCCTGGGTGGCACAGCGGTTTAGCCCCTGCCTTTGGCCCAGGGCGTGATCCTGGAGACCCGGGATCAAGTCCCACATTGGGCTCCTGGTGCATGGAGCCTGCTTCTCCCTCTGCCTGTGTCTCTGCCTCTCTCTCTCTCTGTGTGACTATCATAAATAAGTAAAAAATTTTAAAAAATGTTAGAGTTTTGTTTTTGAACTTTAGAATTATATGCTAACCAAAATTACTTTCCATATACAGTGTTAAATCAGAATCAATATATTTCTTATGGAAACAATTGACTTAGGACCCTTTATTGGAAAGTCTATATTTTCTCTACTGGTTTGTCATATACATTTTATCATGAAAGTAATTTTCTGCTAGATCCTCTATTTTATTTATTAGAAGTATTTGTTGATCTATTAACCAGTTTCACAATGGCTTAATTATCACAGCTTTATATTGAATCTTGCTTAAGGAAGAGCATGTGCTATTTGCTATTCTCTTTTCAAAATAGTTATTTATTTATTTATTTATTTATTTATTTATTTATTTATTTACTGTCCTTTCTTAAAATAGCACTGGTGAATCTGTCAATTTCCATGGAAAAAAGTGTCTTGAAAAATTCTTAAAAATATGAATTTAGATAATTATGGCAAAATAATATTATACTAACAAAGTTCAATCTTACAGAAAATCCGTTATCTTACAAAGTGGCATTATTTTACACTCGGAATTAATATTCAAGAGTTTCAATGGCTCTACATCGGGCTCCCTATTCAGTGGGGACCCTGCTTCTCTCTTGCTTCCCTGCTCATGCTCTCTCTCTCTCTGTGTCAAATAAATAATCTAAAAAATTACCAAAAACCAACAACAAAAAACTGGTCTTTCCTTTGCTATGTTCAATATGTTGTTAAACTGTCATTTCCTTCTTTTTTATTTATTTATTTTTTAAGATTTTATTTTATTTGTTTTAGAGATACAGAGAGACAGCAAGCGGTAGGCTGGGGGGGGGGGTGATAGAATTTCAAGCTGACTCTGTGCTGAGCTCAGAGCCTGAGGGGGGCTCACTGTCAGGACCCTGAGATCTTGACCTCAGCTGAAACCATGAGTTGGATGCTTAACTGTCTGAGCCACCCAGGCACTTCTGTCATTTCCTTCTCATTTAGGATTTCTATTTGTCCTCTGAAACCTCCACATCTTCATCATGATTCCTTTATTTTACATATTGGTAATAAATGTATCAAAATCTTTGCACATCCTAATAAGTTCATAATAAATTCAGTCTGTGTATAAGTCCATTTCTATTGTCAGTGTTTCTTACTGATCAAGGTTGCCTTTGTCATGCTCTTTTGCATATTTTATATATTTTCATAATTTTCTTCCAGACATTGGTTATAAAATAGTAGGGATTTCAATTGTTATTGTTTTGTTCTGCTAACACTTTAGGATGATAGATGAGAAGGCCTAATTATCTAGATTCTTCCTTGAGTTATGTTAAGCAGGCAATGACTGGGAGCTATAAATAGATTGAATTCACCTGTGATTAGACTGACTTTCAAAGTCCTGAGCCCTCAACAGCTTTTGGACCTTGTAAGCATTTAAACTGGGAGCTCAGTAAGCTGCAACATCTGATATTTTCAGTGCAAAAACTGATTCAAGTCTAGCGAGATCCTAGAATTTAAGGACGGAAACAAATTGTACAGGATCTTGCATTTTCTTTCTGCTTTCTTTTCTCTTCTATGGGTGGATTAGTCAGGTCTAGCCACTTGTCTTTACATTCGCTACCCTTCCATGTCCTGACAAATCAATTCTACCATTAACATTTTCATTGGTTTCTACATTTTTGTTTGTTTGTTTGTTTGTTTCTACAATTCTCTGAACATCTCCACTAGCTTGGCCAGGCTGTCCCTTCGTATGATGCATGTAATAAGCCAGGTGCACATCCTTGAGTCAAGCAGCTACCAAATATCAATTGTTTATTTCTCTCTGGAATGGATTTAGTGAAGGCTTCTTTGCATCCACTGCTCCTTGTTAGGTCATACAAGATTCTGACTTCTTAAAATACTCTTGTGATTACTGTAGAGGCAAAGGTTTTCTGGATTCTTCTATATCCTAACCATAATCAAAGTCGTTAGCATCTAGTTTTAAAGTATGTTACTTGGATGCTACTGAGAATGCTAGTTACAAAATTAGTGATTTTACTGCTTCACATCCTAGTTAAGTGAGTGTACCTGCTGCTCTTTGCTTTCATTCACCCATTGCTTGCTATAAGCATTCAAATATAGATATTATTTGCATATTTATTTATTTTTAAAGATTCTTAAAAAAATTTCCTCATTTGAGAGACATAGAGAGAGTGAGCCAGATCAGGAGCAGAGGGGGAGGGAGAAGCAGAGTCCTGGCTGAGCAGGGAGCCGGACACTGGTGCTCTATCTTAGGACCCTGAGGTCATGACCTGAGCTGAAGGCAGACTCTTAACCTGCTGAGCCACCCTGGTGCCCCAAGATATTATTTTTTAGAAAAGGCAAAGCTGAATATCCTTGATTTCTTCTTTCTTCTTAGTAGCTTAACAAAGAAGCATGTTTGAGCACAATTTCAAAAAAAAAACCTGATATGAATATAACTACTCTGGAGTTCCCACTTTCTAACAAGGTCGTTATCATAACAAGGAATCTTTATCTTCCTTCCCTTCAAGTCTGCTGAGAATTATAGGTGTAGGATTTTTTTTCCATGGATCATAATTCATAGTGTGTACAATTTAGTTATGCCTTGATGCGGCCCACACCTCTAAATGAGTTCCTTCTTTATCTTGCCTGCTAAGCAATACCTCCACTTCCAAGTCTTATCCAATAAGCTTTATTTCATATTGCAATATGTGACACAGTAATATTGTGTGAGTTCATGCCTCCTTAGTAGGGCAGACTTTATTTTGTGATCTTCATATGGGGTCAGGAGTCTACCTCATTCCTGAACTTCAAGCAGTAACCTTGACGTTAGTCTATCATCCTGCATGAATCATGTTAAGACCCTTCATGATCAGTCATCAGCACCCTACATGATTCAAAAATCCTGACGATCTTTTTTTTTTTTTTTTTTTTTTTTTTGCTTTCAAGTATGACCCAGTGTGCCCTTGGCTATAGTCCTACTTCACCATTTTGCTTTTCTTTTCCTTCCTGTCTCCTTATACCCACAAAACGTTCAATTTGTTTTTAAATGCAGCAACATATGAAGGGCATTAAATCTAGAGATAGGCTATCTTAGATATGAATTCTCCTACCACTGTTAGACTGCATGATATGAGATCAATTAAATAACCACCCTTGGACTCAGTTTCTTAAACTAACAATAATAGTAATAACAAATATCAATACCTACCTTACAAAGATGTCATGGGAATTAAATAAACTGTATATGTTCAGAGAATACCTTACACATTCTAATCATTATGAATGATAATCATTTTTATATCATAACATCTAATATCATTAAGGGTTTAGAGCAGAGGGGTATTAACAGAGAATATATTTGTTTTGTTCCATCTATCTTCTTCTAAATTCTCCTCCTTTTCTTCTGTTCTGTTCTCCAATTTATTTTATGTGAAACAAAACAAAATAAAACATGCGCATATAAAACCATATCATTAGTTCTAAAAAAATCTTCCCAAAATAGTCAAAAAAAGATTATCACTCTACTAGTGGCTTAGATATTCTGGGAGCCCTCCTATTAAATTACACAAAATGTATATTTGGTGCATTTTTATGTTTACTAGTAAGCAGTAAAATTTTCTAAAACCCAATAAAGTAAAAAAAAAAAAAAAAGAGAGAGAGAGAGAGGAAAAAGAGGAAGGAAAGAAGGCAGGAAGGCATGAAGGAAGGGAACATTGAATTAAGTAGTAGGTGAAAACTATGCAAGAAGCAGTTAGCAGTACAGAGAAAACAAGATAAAAAATGAGCAAAGTTAACCTCATGATGAAAGCCTATATTAAAGTAGACTAAGACTTTGGCCAAGGGGAGATGGGGAAGGTATGCCTGAAAGAAACTGAAATGGCTCATAACAGAAGCAAATGAAATACTTCTCTGCTTGAAAGTATCTTACTATAGGACTATAGTACACTCGTGCGTAATAAAATATGAATTTGTAGTGAATTAGAAATCACAAGAATCTAGATTCTGTGAGTAGGAGTGACTAGAAACAACAAGCAGGAGCAGTAAGAACCCACAGATTCTAGATATGTTATGGCTAAAAATAATATATAATGTGAAATATATCATTCCAGATTTGCACACCTACTAGATGGTTTGCACAGCAACTTAAATGCAATGGCAAAAACTACTCAGAATGTAGCAGAGAGAGACAGAGAATGAAAATATGAAAGAGAAACTAAGTGACCACGAAGATAAAAACAAAAATCGATACGCAAATTATTTGAGGTCCAGACAGAGAAAATAGAGAGGCAGTGACTAAAAACATAACATCAAGAGTTTTCCAATACTGGGGAGCCCTGGTGGCTCAGCAGTTAGTGCCGCCTTCAGTCCAGCGTGTGATCTTGGAGTCCCAGGATTGAGTCCCATGTTGGGCTCCCTGCATGGAGCCTGCTTCTCCCACTGCCTGTGTCTGCCTCTCTCTATGTCTCTCATGCATAAATAAATAAAATCTTAAAAAAAAAGAATTTTCCAATACTATTCAAAAGTTTGAATTGATAGTTATAGAAATTACATTTAATATTAACAACGTAAAACTGCTCAAGCATTCAGAAATCAAATAAATATTTTAACATTCGGTAATAAGGACAGATCACGTACCAAATAGAAACAATTAGGCAGATAATATAACTGTCAGTATTAGGTTGAAAATCAGAAGATGATTTTGAGAAATTTCAATCAGTCTAAAATTGTGCATGAAAAGTATCTTCAAGACAAGGTAAAACAAGTATTTCAAGTGAGCAAGAAATGGTAGGTTTGCTTCATATAATACATTTAGATTACTTTGTCACATTATACCTTGCTTCCAAAATCCCCTCTATGTAAATATGTTTTTAAGTAGTATATATTAAAGTTTACTCTTTTTGCTATAATGTCCTATGCATTCTAAGCATTTCGACTAATGCTTAATATCTTCTTTTTACCATTCCAGTATTACAGAATGATCTCACTACACCAAAATTCCTTGTACTTAACCTGTGCAATCCTCCCCAACACAAGTCTTGGAAACTATTGATCTTTAATAGTCATCTGTACTATTTATTTGTTTCAAAATACTGTTCAATTGAAATAATAAAGTATCTAGTTTTTTTCAGACTGGTCTTTTTCACATAGGAACATGCATTTAAGATTAATTAGCTTTTTTTAGTAGCTTGGTAATTTATTTTTTATTGATGAATAATAGTCTATTGTATGTTGCCACAATTGATTTACACATTATTCATTACCCAACTCACTGAAGGAAATTTTGTTTTTTTCAAGTTTTTAGTAATTATGCATACAGCTGCTATGACTATCCATGTGCAGGTATGGGTAATAGGTTTTTTAAAACAGTTGGGTAAATAAGAGTATAATGACTTAATTGTACAGAAAGATTTTGTTTAGTTTTTTTTTTTTTAATTTTTATTTATTTATGATAGTCACAGAGAGAGAGAGAGGCAGAGACACAGGCAGAGGGAGAAGCAGGCTCCATGCACCGGGAGCCTGACGTGGGATTCGATCCCGGGTCTCCAGGATCGCGCCCTGGGCCAAAGGCAGGCGCCAAACCGCTGCGCCACCCAGGGATCCCCTGTTTAGTTTTTAAGACTGCAAAACAGTCTTCCAAAGAAGGCTTCCCATTTTGCTTTCCCACTGAAATTACTGAGATTTTCTGCTACACTGGATCCTCACCAGTAATTGATATTGTTAGTTCTTTAGATTTTAACCATTCCGATAGAGATGCATAGGGCTAAATCTCTGTTTAAATTTACATTTCCCTAATGACAAACAACATTGGACATCTTTTCTTATGCTTATTTGTTATCTGTATATTATCTTTGGTGAAGTGTCTGTTTAGATTTTGCATGCATTTTTATATTGAGCTGTTTGTTTCCTTACTGTTGAGCTTTAAAAATATTTTGTGTATTCTGGATACAAGTACTCCATCGGATATATGTTTTAAATATATTTTCCCCAATTTATGGCTTGTCCTTGTGTATTCTCTTAACAGTATCCCCCAGAGAGCAGAAAATTTTTATTTTAATAATGTTAGACATCATCCTTTTTTCTTTTAGGGATTCCATTATTGATGTTGTATTTAAAAACTCATCACCAACCCCAAGTTCATATAAATTTTCTCCTATCTCTCCTCCAAGAGTTTTTTATAATTTTATATTTCAGTATAAGATCCATTTAGCTAATATATTTGTAAGCAGTAAAGTTTGTGTATAGATTGACTATTTTGCATATAGATATTAATTTGTTTCACCACCATTTCTTGAAATGACTAGTCTTTATCCATTGAATCGTTATTTCTCCTTGATTATGATTTGACTATATTTATGTGGATCTATTTCTGAGCTCTTAATATATTCCATGGATAAACATAGCCTCCTGCCCATGCCTCGTCTATACTTTCACTAATCACATGCTGTCTTCTTTCATGCAGCCATATAATATGTCTAAAAATTGGGTAGTGTGTGTTTTCCATCTATGTTCTTCATCTTCAGTATTGTGTTAGCTATTCTAGGTCTTTTTTCCTTTCCATATAAACTTTAGTATATGTGCTGCCGAAGCGAGCACTCCATATAAACTTTAGAATTGGTTTGTTGATATCTCCAAAATAGCTTTCTGGGATTTTGTTTGAGATTATTTTGATCAAATCTATTTGATAGCTTAACAATCCTGAGTCTTTTAGTCCAGAAACACAGTACATCTCTCCATTTATTTAAATTTTAATTGATTTTTAAAATTACTCTTGTAGTTTTCCACATAAAGGTCATTTAGAAATTTTGTTAAGTTTATTACTATGTGTTACTATAAATATTTTTTTCCATTATCTTCAAATTCCAAGCCTTACTCTTGGCTTATTGGAAAACATAGAATTTTTATATTAACCTTGTATCCTGTAATGTTGCTCTAATTGCTTATTAGTCTTAGAAAATCACCTTTTTATTGAATCTTTGAGATTTTCTACATAATCATGTCATCTCTGAACAAAGACACTTTTATTTCTTTTTTATTTTTCTGTCTGCATACTTTTAATCATTTTATTTTACTATTCTTTTGGATTTTCTACATAGATAATGTCATGAGAAAAAATAATTTTATATATATTTATATTTTATTTTTATATATTTATTTTTATTTATATACATATAAAGACTAGATATACACATCTATCTATCTATACCCATATCTATATATCTATACCTTTTATTTCCTTATCTTGTCTTATTGCATTTGTTAGTACTTCCAGCATAAAGTAAAGAAGTTGTGGGATGGAAAATTTTGCCCTCTACCTGATATTAGTGGGAAGGCTTTGGGTTTCTCATCATTAAGTGTGTTGCTAGCGGACTTTTTTTTTTTAAATCTTTTTTAGCTTGCAGAAGTGTTCCTCTGTTCCTAATTTACTGATACCTTTAAAAATTATAAACTATATTGTTTTTTTTTTGCCAATTGCCTTTTCTATATCTACTGATATGACGGATTATAAGAACTGATTTTTTAAATGTTGCAACAACCTTGCATATTTGCAATAAATCCCACTTGGTCACTGTGTATAATTCTTTTTATGCATTGTTGGATTCAACTTCCTAATATTATGTTGAGGATTTTTATATCTATCTTCATGAGAGATACTGGCTTATAGTTTTATTGTGGTGTTTTTGTATGATTTTGGTATTAGGGCCTCATAGAATGAGTTAGGAAGTATTCTTTCTACTTCTATCCTCTGAAAGAAATTATAAAGAATTGGCATTATTTCTTTAAATGTTTCAGCCATTATTATCTCAAACATTCCACTGTTTCACCTTGTTTTTCTTTGTCTGCTTGTATTTCAAATATACACATTACACCTTTTGAAATTATCTGACAGTTCTTGGATATTCTCTTCTTTTTTTTTTATTATTCTTTTTTTTCTCTTTACATTTTGATTTGTGAGATTTCTATTGACAATATAATCAAGCCTTCTATTTTGTTTCCTTGGCTGTGTTGTCTACGAGTGAGCTTATCCAAAGCATTTTTCATTTGTTAAAGTGTCTTTCATTTCTAGCATTTCAATTCTTTTTTAAAAATTGTGTTTCTGTTTATGTTACCCACCTGTTTTTTGCATGCTGTCCACTTTTTCCCATTAGAATCATTAACATATTGGTCATTGTTTTAAATTCCCACTCTATCATATGTAATTCTTGTTTTGATGCTTGCTTGTCTTTACAAACTATCTTTAGTTTCCTTTTGGCATGTCTTGTAATTTTTTGTTGAAAGCTAGGCACTTTTTCAAATAATAATAATTGAGGTAAATGAGCCATTAGTGTGAAGACTTCTGTTAATCTGTCTAGGATTTAAGAATTGTTCAAGATTTGCAGTAGCTATATATTCCAGAGACTTTATATTTGATTGTTCTTGTCTCATTAATTTTTTTAGCTTGGACTTCCCTTAGCACTCCTCCTAAGAGACAGTCTGTGTTTGAAACTCAGTAATAATTCCCTATTATTCTGGAGCTCTGTTGATGTGTTGATAAGGTACAGAGAAAAGCATTCTATAGTCTTTCAATTACGTCTTAGTATTGTATGGACTACTGTCTCTGGCCCACAACATTTATAGGTGTTCTTTTTCTTGCTTCCTTTTTTTTTTTTTTTTCCTTTATCAAAAGTAGGACCTATGCCCAGCATGGAGCCCAATGTGGGGTTTGAACCCACTACCCTGAGATCAAAACCTAAGGTTTGATCAAGAGTCAGAAACTTAACCAACTGGGCCACCCAGGCGCCCCAACTTGTTTTCTTCTTATGTAACCTCCCCCTCTCTTGGGCAGGACAGGAAAACTAGAGTGAACAGAAATCAAAATAATGCCTTTCCTCCACTGCTCTGGGACAAGGCTCTAATGATACCCTCCTCCCTGGAAAATAAGTCTTTGTTACAGAGAAGGTTCTAGAGTGTTTCACAATAGTTACTCTGCCCCTACTAGATCCACCAGGGTATATTTCTCAAATATATTTTTTACCACAAGAACCTGGTAGGATTCCTGGTAGTAAAGCTCAGGAAAGTGTCAAGGAATACCTTCACTATTATTTTAGCTATTAATTCTCCAGCAATTCATCAAAATCACTATTTATGTACATGAACTACTTTTTGGTTCCAGCTCCAACAGCTTTTGTGCTGGGTAAAAAGCCTCAGCTTTAACTTTCTGGATTTGCCTCAGGGAACTTCTTTCTTTGACTGGTCTAAGAAGACTCATTGATTTTCAGTTTGTCCAGCTTTTCTCTGTTTGAGAAGATTAACAACTCCCATGCTCTTTACATGTCAGAGCTAAAAATTCAAAATGCCAAATAGTTTTTAAAATTAAATAACAAAATTTTAAGGAAAATTTATATAAAAGAGGAAATCTTTATAAATTACTTTTGTCTAATTCCCATGTTAGATCTATTTAATTTTAAGTCCCTGAATCCATAGGTCAATAGTGTGGTTCGTTGTATTTTCATGCTGATTTAATAAAACCATGAAAGCAGAAGAAAAACTGGACTCAAATGACTCTGTAACTGAAATTCTGTAATTAATAATTTATGTTCTCCTTGTGTGGATAGCCAAAGAACTAAATCCTGAATAAATCTTGCTGCCAGTTACATTTCGAAGGGCATTTGGGAAAAAATATGGCTAAAACTTAAAAATTAAAAAACATTTTCCCTTTTATTTTCTCATTTGTAACATTCTACTTCACTAGTTTATTTATTCAGTATGTTCACACTTATAAGCAGATGTGAGCAGTGTTTCTATCTTGGCCTATTCTTTGTATGAGTTTAAATAATAAAAGACAACTGGTAACTCAGATTTTCTAAATTCTCTTTTAAAGTGTAGAAGAATAACAAACCCCAAGAACACCATGCTGCATTTTTAAGGCAAAGTATTAGACCAGCAGTAGACTTTGTCCTAATTTTCTGCCTTTGGCATTCTAGGCTATGTTTTTTTAGACTGTGATCCCTATCATTAAAGGGTTGGAAGTAATATAGAGCCAGTTCCACCCACTGCACAGATGCAGGAAATGATGGGAGAAAATGAGGCCGAAAATAAGTACCTGTGATTTCAAGGAAATACAGTTGTCTTAAAGACAAAACATCAAGGCATTGTAAAGGCAAAGTAAGATACAAGTAAGGCATGTTAGAACACCCAAATGATTTAATTGGCAACACGTCACAATCAAAGTTGTCCATTCAATGGTTTTTAAAAGAAAAACAATGATTAATAATAAAGTATTCACTTAAAATATTTCCTTATTGCTGAAATGTTATTTGAAAAGTGCTTTTCTGTTAATCAAAGTCCATATTTTAATATTAAAATAGGGAAGTAGTGCTGGATTTTGAATATTTTCCAAAAGGAAGGAATCTTGGGTTAGTTGCACATACTGTTTTCCTGCTTTCTTTGTATAAAAATAGCTATTAATTGGGACTGTGCAAAGCTTTGGGGATTGTGACTAGGAAATGACTTGACTGCTTTTAAGAGTGTGGATTTTCAAAGATATCTATGTTTTGTTGTGGCATTTTGTTTAGCCTTTGACTTCACTTAAAGTCTGTGCTATTGAACCTTAAGATCAATCTACAGAGAGAAAGAATCACTAAAATAATTTCAAAAGCTTCCCTTTCTGTTACTCAAAAATAAGCATCTGGGCATGAAAATCCTTGGTAACACTATGTCTCTTTTCTGTGTGTTGCTGTTGTCAGAAACACATTAATAAAGAAAAATTGCCCCATGGGGCAAAAGTGTTGCCCGTTCCAACTGTACATTTTTGGTGTCATCTTCCCATGGGCTTCTCCAGAGCATTGCTGGTCTACTTTGTATTTCTGTGATGGTGGAAGATGATTGGAGCCTCAGGATAATGAAGGCACTGGTTCCATTAGGAAGAAGCAAAGCTTTTTCCCAAAGTGACTCTTGACAATGAGATACATTTTCATGGAAAAGATTAATGAAGTTCAAAAAGAACTACTGAGTTTAGTTCTTCTTGGTATAATGTTGTAAAGCCTTTTCTTCCTCCAAAGACAAAAGCACCCAGCTCCCTCTTGCCATTCCTCTTTTCAGCTTCAATAGCCACTTCATTAAGTGAAACAATGCTGTCACCATTCATCATCTGCAGGCTTTAATTCCCAATACAGTCTGGTACTCTGCAATCCCAGTGTACAGGTCACAGTTTCCATCTGGATTTGCATTTTAATCTATGAATTCATAATTTCCATGAGTTTCCTCAGAATATTAAAAAACTCTGGAGTGAAAAGGAACAAGTACATGTTTCTTTTTTTCAAGTCAGTTTCTCTAACAGTGTATCATTCTTTTTATTTATTTATTTATTTATTTATTTATTTAAAAGAAATCTTTATTGCTTTTGTTAATTGATCTATGCCAAGAAATATGAAAGTATTTTTTGATATATAGTAGGCCCCTGACATACATGTTGAATTCATGGGAATAAAAATCTTATACTTGGAAAACACAGATATATACAAGGCATTTGAACAATAGTTCCATCATTTTAGCTAGTTTAGTACATATTAAATAGTGAGACCACTGATGATATATAACACATAAAACTAGATATAAGTGATCAAAAATGAAAAGGCTTTAAAGAATTATAAGAAATAACTTACACAACCAAAACATGTCATAAAATGTAGATAACCATGTACAACCTAATGGACAAACATTGACAGCTTCTCCCTTTGCTTTTTGCTGTCCCTGCCCTAAAAGGCAATTCTGTTATTTCAACTCTAAAACTTAAAACTACTTTCAAACATATATATATTTTCTTTTATGATTAGATGCATGGTTAATTATTTCCCTGGGATTCTGAAATAAGAAAAAAGAATTCCACTGCATACCCATAGTTATCTTTACCTTTCTCTGGGCAGTTCTATGGCTGTTTTGATGGAAACCTTTACTAATGCCCATGCTATAAAACTGCTCATGATGAAGAGTGCATACATGCATTCTGGGCTACCATTGGAAAGGATAGCACATGACTAAGGACAATCCCTTGAAGGCCCAGAGATCCTGGCTGCTTGTGAAACAGAAGGAACAAGAACTACATTTGTTTCCTGACACTGCTGTGATGAACTACTACAGGCTGAGTGACTTAACCAGAAATCTTTACAGTTCTGGAGGCCAGAAATCCAAAATCAAGTGTCCACAAGGTTGATTCTTTGAAGGTTTTAAGGGAAGGCTTTGTTCCAGTCTCTGTCCTTTGCTTGCTGATGGCTGTCTTCTTCCCAGGTCTTTTCACATTGCCATCCTTCTGTGTGGGTCTTTGCGTCCAAATTTCTCCTTTTTATAAAGGTACCACTTTTACTGGACTAGGGCCCACCCTAATGATCTCATTTTCATTTGATAGTCTGCCGAAAACATATCTCCAATAAGTCTCACTCTGACACACTGAGAGTTAAGATTTCAATGTACGAATTTTTGTGGGACATACTCAACCCATAATTAATCATGAGCCTACACTTGATGTAGTTTTTAGAAGTTTTGTGAACTTAGGATAGTATTCTTTGATATCCTGCATGATGACAGCAGATAGTTCAGGGTTCTTTCTTTCTTTCTTTCTTTCTTTTTCTTTCTTTCTTTCTTTCTTTCTTTCTTTCTTTCTTTCTTTCTTTCTTCTTTCTTTCTTTCTTTCTTTCTTTCTTTCTTTCTTTCTTTCTTTCTTTCTCTTTCTTTCTTTTTCTTTTTTTTCTTTCTTTTCTTCCTCTCTTTCTTTCTGATAGAAAGTAAAATTTGATAGGATAATTAGCATTTACCCTAAGTGGTATTCTTCTGAGTATTGTCTACTACTACTTATGTTATTGCTACGTGCAAGTTGCCATATTCCTAACCCTAGTCTTGTCTGAACCTTCTATACATGCCATGCCAGTGGCACATCACAGCTCCTTGACAAAGGGAGGGAGATATAGAAGCATCTGACATCCTGGCCTCTTGACACTCTACTCTTTTCATGAGGGAATAGGAAGTGTTGTGCTCCTTTCTCACAGAATTAGAATTTAAATCTTTGGTATTAATCTACAACAAAAGTTCTTACATTTTTCTGAGGTGTACATCTTAAGACTTGGCAGCAGCATGCCATCTCCTTGTTGGATGCATATCTTTCTTTCGTAATCAAAACTATTCAACACTAAAGACTTTTAAAAACACATAGGAATATTTAGGAAATGGGAAATGGAAAGAGCATAATATATAAATCATGTGACGTCTTTCAGAGAGCACTTTTGTTTTCTACTTTGTCATTCCTGGTCTGGATGAAACTGTATGTCTTCCAAAAACAATTTCTTGATGTAAATTCTATTTTTTCCTAACCCTAGATTTACAGCCATTTTTTTTCCTGCACTTTGAGGTGGATTCTATCTATAAATATGCATGTGCATGTGTTGTTATGAGAGGATGTCAAAAGTTTAACAACCTTTTATTTGGCATCTGCTGTGGACTGGTGTCATGCTGTAGGGTTAAGGACAACGGTCCTGGCACCTCTAACAGTGGATCCTCAGAGGTTTGATGGTCACAAAACTGCAGGTCTCTGTAATTGCACTTTGCTTGATGCTTCAAGTCACTTGAGTGGAGTGCTTCTTCCTGAAACCTTAATAACTTGGTGGTGATATCTGTATTGTTTGGATCACAGATACAATAGAATCTTGCTTGCTCCCACATTTTCTTGATTGTATCACAAACACTGGGATGAACTTTGGTCTAGACTATATTTCCATAACCTGCTTCAGACGGCTAGGGCTAAGATGTAGCTTTCACAGCATCCAATCAATCCATGAAAACTTGCGACATGGCATAAACAGTTGGGAATATTAATCCAGATTCTATTCCTTCTTGAATGGGAATTAAAAAAAAAAATATTTTGCTCCACCGAAACCTGAAAACCACCTACCTTTCCCTTCCCCCAATCTCTCCTTAAATCCATTCTTAACAAGGTCTCTATAATGATGCTTCTAAAATGCAAATGTGAGGCTATTACTTCTCTGCTTCAATTCCTTTGAGTCACCTCAAAGCCTTTTGATAAAGTCCCAATTCTTTGGCATTTAGGATCTTTCAAGATCTGAGCTCATTACTTAAAAGCATTGTCCTTGGGTTCTACGATGTAGCTATCTCAAATGACTAGAAAGATTCTAAATTATTCACTTTCTTTTTCTTTCCCCTGTCATTCTGCATGCTGATTTCTCTGCCTTGACTAAACTGTTAGCATATTTTTTTGTCTTCTCAGCCAGTTTAAACTGGCAAAGTTCAACAATTCGAATGGAGATGTAAGGTGTATGCACTCTTGAACTTGGCTGAGAAAATAAAAGGTTATAAACATATTTTCCATAATTAACTTTAAGAGAGTCATCACATGATTACAATTATTTGAAAGCATTTTCTGGCAATTGAAAGAGTTAATGATGTTTACTCTTCCTTAAAGATTTAACCAAAATTTGAATCAAGTTAATGACTACTACCAGGTTGACAAATTTACTAAAACTATAAGAGGTCGATTCTGGCTTATTAGATGTTCTATATATTCTTATTGGTATTTCCTGAAATTTTTTGTCTCCAATGACAATGTTCTGAACACAGTCTTTAAATTATTATTAATTGAAACATGGTTATAAAAAATCAGTGTATATTCCACTAAGGTCAAGCTAAATCTTTTTGGTATAATACTAAAATGAAGAGAAGAATATATGCACAAAATATATTATAGTTGAAATGCTTAAGCTTTCCTTTATATCGCCCTGCATAATAATAAGCGTATTTTTTCATTAATGTACACCCAATTGGAGCTCTAGCCTTAAAGCAATTAACCTATTATTAAATGTTATTAAGTGAAAAATAGTTTTATCTTTCCTAAATAATTAACAACTTATAGCTTTCATTTCCCCTTTCCCCTTACCTCACTCACATACAGAGGACAAATACTAATCTTTTTCAAGGCACAATGATATGCTAAGGCATTGGGGAAAGCAGCAATTGATTCATAAATTTTCAGGAACACGGAGCTAGTTGTGCTGTTGAATATATAAGAAGTTTCTGGTCACCATTTGTAGTTGGGACTGAAGAAATGTCAGCAATTACTGCATTTCTTATTATAGGTTGCACAGTACTCATGTATTGAAATTCTTGTAAGAAAAAGCCAAGGGGAGACAGACTGTTAAGAACTAAGATCAGTATTTACTATAAAGAAGTAAGTATTAAACTGTCCCGAGAGCATTCGTAGTCAAAAGGCTTCTATTTTGCATATCTCCTGATTCTGATCATGGCTTCACTTTGATTATTTTAGAGTATTAATGGTATTTGACAGATTGATTTAAAACAAAGTTTCTGTTATTTTTGCAACACACCTGAATTCTAAGTTCACTAACAGAGATGCAAAAGAATAATAGTCTAAGATAAAATAGAGAAACAAATAGGAAAATATAAGGTGCTGGTGGGACTCAAAGTTCAAAGGTAAATATAAACTTGTTTCTGATTATACCAGGCAATAGTCTTATGCTGTAGAGAACGTGGTGGTTCAGCAAATATGACTCCAGTATCTTCATTTTCAATGAAGATTCTTTCTTATTCATGTTATTTGGTACCTTTGGTAAATGTCAATGATATTAATTCTATACCTCCATCAGAATAGGAAGAATGTCTGCTATTGTTTCCATTTGTTGTGGTTAATTTAGTAGAAAATAGCTAACCCCTTGGGGTATGTCATGAATTATATCTATTTGCTTTTGTCCAATGTTTGAAGGAATGCACAAGGCAAAAATAATTTAGAAAATGACGAACGATGCCCAGGTACTCTCTCTGTAATAGCGTCAACCTAATTCAATTTCTTATTTCCCTACACTATAAATTTTAGCTTTTCCTTAGCAAAAGAAATGTATGCATTTTTTTCCTTAAACATACAGCACTTGTTAAGACGATATTTGCACTGGCTATTTTTAAAATGCAATTATTATTTAAGGATCATTCATTTTGTATTATTATTTTTACATTACAAAAGGAAGAATTGATACACAAAACACTCTTCATCAGCACTGGATGTTCAGGGTAGTCAAAACACATGGAGTGGGACTGACACTTTGATTTTAGGGTCAAAATTCCACAGTTTGTGACAGAGACAGGCAAGGCCATTCTGTAATGGGGCCACAGGATTTGAGACACCAGGGATTTTGTGATGACATTTGTGAACTCTGTGGGGGGGCCTTCAATGCAGTGAGTCTCACCGTGGATTAAAAATGAAAGAGTTTTATCTGACCAGACACACAAACAAAATAAAGGGACACCAGGAAACTTTGGGAGGTGTTAGACATGTCTCTTACCTCGACTGTGGTGATGGTACCACAGGTGTTTGCATATATCCAAACTCATCAACTTGAACACATTCACATATGGTGTTCTCTGTTTATCAGTTATAGCTCAATAAAGCTGTTTAGGAAAAAGAGTTAATAAAGAAATAAGAGGTAAGAACTATGACTTTGTAAGAAAAGCTGTAAGAAAATTTAAATTCTTGGTTCATCGGAGTTGAGTGAATTAGTTACTCTGGAAGGAATTTTTCTGCCAGTATTGCTGTGATTGGACAGAGAGGGAACGTTGGCTGGGGAGCGAGAAACAGATATTCTCGGAACGTGCATGTGAGTATCTGGTGGCAAGAGAGAACAAGACATTAGTCAATATATTAGTTTCCTAAAGCTGCCATTACAAAAGACTGCATGTTGGGTGGGTGAAAACACCAGAAATGTATTGTCCCACAGTTCTGGAGTGTAGAGTCCTACCCAAGAGTGTTGGCAGAGCCATGCTCCCTTCCAGTTCTCTTTGGAAGACTCCTTCCATGCATCTCCTGGCTTCTGTGGGTTCTGGCCATCCTGGTGTGGCCCAGCTTGTAGCTGCATCAGTCCGGTTTCTGACCTGTCTTCACATCACCATCTCTCCTCTGTGTTTGTATGTGTGCACATCTCCCTTTCCCTACTAGAGTACCTGTCCTTGGATTCATGCCCGCCCCCAAGCTCGACCTCATCTTAACTTGATCATGTCTGCCAAGACCCAATTTCCAAATAAGATCACATTCCCCGGTCCCTGGGGTTGGAACTTACACATCTTTTCAGGAGATTTAAATTCAACCCATAGCAGTCACTTTCTAGCAATTAAATCAGGAATGTAAAGTAGGTAGTTACTTGGGAGGAATAGTTTGGAAGCAGAAGGAATAGAATGGAACAACAAAAAAATGATTACCCTACAATATGCATTTATGAAAATGAGAAAAATGTTTTAAAAAACATAGAAGAATATTCAAATAAAACTCATGACTATATTAACCTAACGGAAAGGTATCTTATAGTAAAAACTTTTGTTCATATATACTTATGTGTCACGTATACTTCTATAGGATAGAGTTCTAAAAGTGGAATTTCTGTGGAAAGGTAAAATATATTTTATATGTATGTATTTTATATATTTTATTATAAATCTTATATGTTTATATTTTCCAGTCCCACCCCCAAAAATTCTCATGTAAAAAGTCGAATAAAATATATTCTAGTGTATTTCTACAAAGTTTGGTTGACTGTAAAATATATTTTATGGGACTACTTATTAGAGATTACTATCTTCTTGGTAGGTTGAGTTTCATTTTACTAATCCATTGGCAGAGTTAAATAAAAGATAGAAGGACAAACTGAGTTTACAATACCACATTTTAATTACCCCTTTCTGAGACCTGTATCGTATTTCATATCTCAGTACTTCATAACTTTTCAACTACTATTTTGGTACAGTGAACTCACAATTCATAGTTCAAGCTCTTTAGTGTAATTTTATTTTAAAACAAGCTGACCTCAAATCTTTTCAGATCTAGTAATTTTTTTTACAGTTTATAAAAAAAAGACAAAATAAAGAAGTACTCACTGATTCAAAATGAAAATAAAAACATTTTTATTTTATTTTTTTTCACACTTGCCTTAATGGTAAAATAGAGAAAACACAGGATTGTTGTAAAGATTAAATAATGAGGGGTCCCTGGGTGGCTCAGTCAGTTAAACATCTGACTTCAGCTCAGGTCATGATCTCAGGGTCCTGGGATCGAGCTCTGCTTCAGGCTCCATGCTCAGCAGGGAGTTGGCTTGAGAGTTTCCCTCTCCCTCTGCCCCTCCCTCTGCTCATGCGATCTCTCTCTCCCTCTCAAATAAATAAATAAAATATTTTTTAAAAAAAGATTAAGGGACACCTGGGTGGCTCAGACAGTTAAGTGTCTCCCTCCAGCTCAGGTTATGATCTCAGGGTTTTGGGATCAAGCTTCACATTAGGCTCTCTGCTCAGCAGGGTGTCTGCTTCTCCCTCTCCCTCTGTTCCCCTGTTCTCTCTCTTTCTCTCTCTCTCAAATAAAGAAATAAAATCTTTTTTTAAAAAGTTTAAAAATTTTTTAAAAAGATTAAATTATGAAAATAGTTTAGAAGCATTAGTCCCAAGTTAGTCCATGGTAGGTACATAAGCATGTGTTGGATCTGAATGTGCAAAATAAAGGTGGATCATGCCATTGTCCGGAAGACTGAATCCAAACAGAAAGCTATAAACACAAGAAAAAAGTAAATTAAAAAAATATAAAAACATTTGAATTAATTTAAGAATTAAATTAATACTGGTTGATGCATTCTGAAAGATGAAAAAGATCAACATCACAAGTTCATACAACATGCTTCATTTAAAAAATACACTTTTCAAAGTGTATTTCAAAAAGTACATTAAAAAATGTACTTTTTACTTATATTGAAAGTATCTGGACTTTTCTCCAATCACTTTTTTCCAATTATTGTTATAGTATCTGATGCCAGAGACATGTTAATAATATTATTTTTATGAGAACGTATATATAATATAGTTTTTGTGTAACAAAATGAGACTATTTTGAAAAAAAAAATAAAAGAAACAAGGATAAACCAGAAATAAATGTGATTGTCAAGAAATAGGTGGGAGGAATGGGTAATGGATTGTGGATTAATCTCCAAAAATTTAAATCTGTGCCATATATCAAGTACTAATAGTGATATGGTTAAGTTTCCAGAGGTGATATTTATATTGTGGTTATGGAGGACACTGATCTTTTTCTTTGGAGATGCACACTAAGTATTTGGAGAAGATGTATCATGATGTCTATGACTTGCTCCCATGCGTTTCAGTGTGAGTGTGTTTGTGTGAAGGTGGGGAAGGAGGAAAGAAAAAAAAAGATGGGAAGAAAGAGAGTGAGAGAGAATAATACATAATGGCATATCTAAGTGAAAGTTATATATTTGTTTTATTTGTTTTATTTTTTATTTTTTAATTTTTATTTATTTATGATAGTCACAGAGAGAGAGAGAGAGAGGCAGAGACACAGGCAGAGGGAGAAGCAGGCTCCATGCACCGGGAGCCCGATGTGGGATTCAATCCCGAGTCTCCAGGATCGCGCCCTGGGCCAAAGGCAGGTGCTAAACCGCTGCGCCACCCAGGGATCCCTGTATTTGTTTTATTTTTTAAATAAAAAGCTGGGGTAAAATATTCTCTTTGGACTTACATTCAGAAACAGTTTTATTTTAGTTTCATTAGTTCTAGAGAAATATTTCTACAAAAGGAAGTCTGTATAATCATCACCAAAGTTTACACAAAGAAACACAAAATGTATCTTGACCATTCTAATGTAAATATTAGAGGAAAAATATAGAAAAAATGGAAAGTTTAAACACAGAACCTTCCTTTCTTTTAGAATTGGAATTTGACTGTATAATAATATGATTCCTCTGAAGTATCTGCCAGAGAATAAGTGAATAACGGAAACATCAGCAAGCAATAGGTTAATAAATGTTAACAATCTTGATTTCTTCAGAAACAACAGACAATCTTGTTTTTAATATGAAGGAGGAGAAACATAAATAATCTGGAATGGTGCATTTCCAAAATTAGAAATATTTTTGTCTCTAAATTGTCAAAAGAGAGACACTAAAGTATACCTTGAGGATAAAAAACCTTATTCATCTACAGTGATAAGATTAGATGATTCAATAAGTTTGCCTTTTCTTTTTCTCATGTCTACACATCTTTAATTCATTTTCCACACATTTTATAATCCTTCACTAATCAAGCCAGAACCAAAAAGAAACATAAAAGAAACATCTTATACGGTGCAATTTACATTTTCTAACACATCAACCTTAACAGCTATAATAGTGAAAACGCTGAAATGAGGAAGTTTGCAAGTAGACAGAAATGGCAAACAAGGGAAATTGATTTGAGTGAGTCCTAAGAGATATGCTTCTATTCAGTTGCAACTAAAATTGTTTTACAGCTTGTGGGCAGGATCCAGCAAATCTGGTGCACTCGTCTAGTGAGCCTAACCTATTGTAGATAGTCTTCAGGAACACGGTTGTATTGGCCTTGTGAGGAGATGGACCTACACCCTTCCCCAGGATAAAAGGAGGCTAGCGATTAGGAAGGTCTTCACGGGATTTCACAGCATTTTAGGAGTGTGAATTAAATGTGTGTCGTTGTTGTTGTATTTAATATCAGGTCAATGCCATTAAGTGTAAATTTACAGCCTAATTCAAATGACTATCTTAGTTATGTTTCAACATACATTCTTTATATGAGTGAACGTGATGTGCAGCATTAATAAAGCGATTCAACTTTTCTATGAATGTGGAAGTAAATAACAACACCTAACGATACATTGCATTTTGTCTGATTATCCTAATCCCTATAGCAAATCCTACAACCCTATATTCCTATAACAGAATACCAGCGGCTCACCACACCGAAAATCCAGAATTTATAGGGTGAACATACCTGCAGGTTTGCCTGGGATCATTTACACCTGCTTCCCAGTACCTCACCCAATTAATGGCTCCTTTTCACTCTCATAATTATCTAATTTAGACAGTGATTTATACAATAACATTACTAATATGTCCTTGTGCTCAATGCTCCCACTGATTGACTTACATACTTAGAATGTTATCCTTTTCATGTCAAACTGTTTACTCTAGTTCTACTTGATATTGTACTGATGTACTTAAAGAACATATAAACTGATAAATATAAATAGAGAAAAAAGAATTCCTAGTTTAATAAAAACTGGATTGAATCATTTATAAGACTTGATAATATCTAGTTAGGTATTCAAAATATATAGGTACATAAAATTACATATATAGGTATATAAAATTATATATAGGTATATAAAATGTATGTAAAATATATTTTAAATTTTGAATATTGATTATGATATGATGTCTGTATCAGGTGTGGATAACTTTTTTATATTTTAGTGGTTTTTTAAGAAATATTTTATTTAAAAAATAAAAAAATAAAAATAAATAAATATTTTATTTATTTATTTGAGAGAGAGAAAGCATACCCAGAGGGAGGATAGAGAGGGAAAAGCAGGCTCCTTGCTGAACAGGAAGCCCGACATGGCTTGATGTGGGGCTCAATCCCAGGACCCTGGGATTATGACCTGAGCCAAAGGCAGACACTTAACCACTGAGCCACCCAGGCGCCCTATATTTTAGTTTTAAAAATATTTAAGTTATAGGTATTTGTTAGTCACTACTGGAACATAATTTTTTAAGTTAATTGACCATTTTTTAGTCAATCAGAGGCCTACTCTATTCCCAATTGCTAATATTAGCACATTTTTTAAAAAAAATTAAGTGTAATTCTTTAAATTAATACAAACAGCAATGTATAGGTTGGTACTTTTCACTACTTCTTCAGTAACAATGTAATCTTTTTTTTCCTCTTTTTCCTTTTCTTCTTTCAAAAATAAATTTTAACACCTTTCTTATACGTCATATTGAAAATTCCCTGGGTCTGTTATATACTATCTTTTGCTAAGGTTTTATTTGGGAGTCTTTTGGTGGCATAGCACTTTTATGCTCATTCAATGTGTTCAGCTTTCCCTAGCTATCCAATCTCGATTTCTCAGCACAGAAGAAAAATTGGCTTCTAGTTCCACGCATGTTGGCTTACAGGGGAAAAGAAAAATATTGCCAGCCACATTGTATTTGCACCTCCTGTCATTTTGCAGTAAGTGTGATAATCCTAAAGGAGGCAGAGTTTTGTCTGCCTTAATATATATCATATTAAAGTACCTTTGGTTTATTACGGAATGCTGCCTATAACTGACATATTTCTTTTTTTAAAAAAAATATTTATTTATTTATTTATTTATTTATTTATTTATTTATTTATTATTTTAGAGGTGGGGTCAGAAGGAGAGGGATGAAGAGAATCTCAAGCAGACTCCCTGCGGAGTGTGGAACCCAGTGCAGAACTCAATCTTGGGATCCTGAGATCTCGACCTGTGACAAAATGAAGAGTCAGATGCTTAACTGACTTCAGCACCCAGGTGCCCCTGGCATAGTTCTGACCGAAATTATTTCTAATTAGTTTAAAATACAAAACGTGATTTTCTTCTATAAATTGTAAGGCATCTTAGAAAACAAAACCATTGTTTCTAACTCGGTGAGAGATTTCTCCTCAGTTGAGCAAAACTGTATGAAATGGTTAAAAAGAACAAATAAAGAACAAGAGTTATCCCCAACTGTACTATGAATCAATCAAGAATGTGCTCAGCTACAAGCCAAAGGAAAAAAGAAAGGAAAAACTAACCTTCATGACTTAACTACATTGGATTTCATTTTCTTCACTCTCAAGAAGTCTGAGGAAGGCAGTTGCTGCTGTTGGATCAGCTGTACAACGATGCTGTTAAAGACTGAAACTCTTTATGGTTTTTGGTTCCATCTGATGACTTTGTGACCTCACTGTCCCAAGATGCTCTTGTAGTTCCAATTATTATATCCCATTTTAAGGCAACAAAAATGGACAGCCAAAACGACGGCCTTACAGCATCTCTACTTTTTATTGGGGTGGAAAACCTGCCCCAGAACTTACCACAGAAGACACTCATTTATACCCCATAGCTCGGATCTGTGTCATATAGTTACCCTTAGATGTAGAAAGAAGCTGAGAAACTGTGTACTTAACTTGCACTGTTGAAGTAGGGAAAACAAACACCAAGCAAGCAAGCAAACAAACAAACAAATGAAAAAAAAAAAAAAAGGAGAGAAGGAGTCTGGATGTTGGGTGATTCAATCTGTAGGATATGATACAAAAGCTGTACAAAGGCTTGACCCAACTACATCATAGGAAAGATAAAAAAAAAGTAATTTGTCCCACCACGATGAACAAAACATCTCTTACCTTCATGTCATTCTTTTAAAAAAGAACTATTGTCACTGAACCAGGAAGACTTCAAAGTATCTGTACGAAGTATGTTTGTTTTATCCTTTACTGTTTTAACTCCCCTTGCTATGGGACTGAGCACGTCTTTGATGAATGAAAGAATAAGCACCCTCGTAAAAAGATATAACAAGATGTAACTATTAAATGCTATAGGTGTTGTAAAACTGAGATGCTTTTCTTAAATGTAGACACACCCCCTTGTTAATGCAAGGAAGATTTTCAGTAGCTAATACATAAAAGCTATCTTGATAGACGTTGTGAGAGAGGAATATAAATATATGAACTTAGTTTCGGTTTTGAAGGCATATATTTTTCAAGGAGAAAAAAAATAAAGGGACTTATATGTATCCTATGCTTAGTTAAAATTACTGAATAAACAGTCAAAATTAAAAAAAAGAAACACAAATAGGCTTTATTCAAGACAGAAAGAAAAGTGATGACATAAGAGTTTGCAGAAATATATTACTCATGATTGGGGGTGGGGTCAGAAAAAACTCTATGGAAATTGTAACCCCCGATCATTTCAGAGCAGTTAATAAAAGTGTATATATCCCTCTCTCTGTGATCATGAAAAGATTGGCAACTCTTTATTCATTCTCGCCAGGAGATACTCTGGTTGTGATTTTATATTGCTGTAAGATCCAAAGACATAAAGGGAGACTAAGGGAATCAGAATTTATGGTGTGAGATTGTAGAGAGCAAGAGTGTGTATGTTCACTTAAATGAATTGCCTCTATCAAAAGAGCTTACACTGCTAACGGTTTTAACAATGAAAATAAACATTATGCGTGGCCGTAAAGATTAAAAGCCGTACGCACTAATAATGGACTGCTAATTAGAATGGGAAGGTAAGAGATGAGATCTAGTGCTTGGTACAGGGTTATCAAAACCTCAGGAGCGGTGTCAGGAGGCCATCTGCCCTCGCTGTAGCAGGAGCACCCTCCATAAACTGAGACAGAATGAGCAACTGAGCCGTAGCTATAGCTCTGTGGAAATGAATGCTATAGGAAGCAAATAGCCAAATGAGCATGTTTTTTAGGTTTTTAAATATGGAAATGGGTCTTTGTTTTCAGACTGGTCCGTGAAAAGCGTTGTGGACGGTTATTATAATCCCAAAATGTACATGAAATTTATGCGAATCGGGTTTTTCCTCCATTGATTCGCAATCTCTTTAGGTTCTGAAGTCAGTGATTCTGTTGTTATGCTTTCTAAAGGGCTTTATTGCACATCCCTCTTAAGTCTCCTCCCACCCCCCTCTAACATTTTGGCTTTCCCTTTTATTTTTTTTTATCTTTTTTTTATAATAAATTTATTTTTTATTGGTGTTCAGTTTGCCAACATACAGAATAACACCCAGTGCTCATCCCATCAAGTGCCCCCCTCAGTGCCCGTCACCTATTTATTCATACACCAAATATTTCCTCGGCACCTCTTATGGCTCAGGCACAATTATAAGCATTGACTTCATGTTTATTTGCCATTCTGTCCATTTATTTACAGCCAGTGAATATCCGGATGAAATTGTATAGCACACACCGAAGGTAGTCAAAGTCGTAAGCGATGACTGTTGAAATGGAAAAGATGCAGAGAGGACTTAGCGGTTGATGTGATGGGAGTAGTGAGACAGAGAAACTAGAGTCTCCTCCGTGTGGAGGGGTATATCTTCGATTACTAATCTAGTTTATCTTCATATTTTCCTACCCCCTTTTTTGGTTCCGACTTAACAATTCAGAGATTTTTCTGTCCTGTAGCCTATACCACAACAGGAAAAAAGATAATACTAATATTCAAAGAGAGGATTTCCTTTTCAAAATAGCCAATGCATCCATCAACTGTATGTGAGGTGCTCAGCTAATGGAGCCATTTACCGTTTTCTGAGTCCACATTCAGAAAGGAGTAAAAATGATTTAGAAGAATAGGCATTTGATCTAAATAAAATGAAATGCTTCAGAGTCACATATAGTTGAGACTTCTGCAAACGCACATGCTAAATTGTCTTCTTAAAACGACTACAGACTTCTAAAATAAGTGGTGATACTTTCTGGGAAGATTTGTGACAACTGGTTTTCATGAATAAATGATGTCCTCTGTGTCCATGTAGAATGGTAAATATCAAAAAGTGCAAGTCATATGTCCATCATCAAACTTCTTGAACATCTGAATTTGGTATTTAAATGACATAAAACATGACCTTCATATTTTTGAGGTGATTGCCACAAAAATCACTGTAAAATAAAAGTGTTTATAAATAGTAACACAAACAGTAGACTTACTTTACATAAAGCCACAAAACCACTGTAGTAAGTAAGTCGAGACAGTTTATTTCCTGAAATTATTTCATATATGTCTAATGTTTAATTTATCATGTTTCCTGCTGGCCATACCAGCTGACTACATGGAAGCTTTCGTTGGCCAACCGCGACATGGTACAAGTGGTTGATAGCCTAAGTGACCGGCAAAGAAAGTAGGATCAAAGGATTCTACTACCACCACCCAAGACTGGAAACAGCTGTCTCTAGCCACTTGGATCCAAGAAAATTCATTTTTCAGCAAGGATTCTGCATGTTGAACTTGGAAAATAGTTATCAGTAAGCCTGTGCTTGAAAAGAAAAGGAGAAAAAAAAAACAAAAAACCAGAACAGTGGCTTTTTGCTAGGCATGTTTCAGATTTGAAAATAAAGTTAGAATTCTTTTACTTGTAGCTTCCCTTCTAAAAGAGAACATTCAGAGGAGAGGATTTTATTTTAATGTAGTGTTAACGTAAGAATGATGACAAAAATCTTAAAAAACACCAAGTTGGGACAAGATTTCTTTTTTTTTTTTTTAATTTTTATTTTTAAGTAATCCCTCTATGGGGATTACTTAGTCAACGGTGGGGTCAAATTTACAACCTCAAGATCAAGAGTCTGAATGTCGGGACAATATTTCTAAGCTATTGTTCAAATCTACAAATATGTTCACCCTAATTATTAATAATGCCTGGTTAAAGATGACAAAATGTTTCCTGAATACTATTATCAGTTTTTTTTTGTTAAATCTGCATGAGTAGCCTCTTAACTAAAACAGATTTAATATCTTTCCCTAAGAAGTTGAGGTGAAAAGCACATATGTATCCTTAAAAGCAAAGAATCAAATTAAATTATGAGTTTGGTACTAAAATATTTTCATCGGGCGGCCGTAGCAGCCACACTTCAGGCTCTGAGAGTGACATAAAGGATTGCTAGAGGTATTGATCATTCAGGGTGTGACTAGACGTACCAGCGAAGCAGGCAGACAGTGTGTGCTGCTCAGGAGAGCTGCTTTCAGCCTGGCTAATGCAAGGACTATGCTTTCTTTATCTTCGTAATGGTGTCTGACAGTTTCTGCCCTAAATAAATATTTGTTGAATGGAACAGAATTGAGTTTGAAGAAGGAATATGTGATTTCAATCACGTGTGACTCCAAAGTCAGAGACGGGCCAGGAAAACAGAAATCCCACCAGGATCCCTATGTGGGAATCTGGGTTCTGGGGCATTAGGGGGCCAGTGGGCTCCCCTGGTGGACGTGGAGAGCCAGCAGCTGGGGGAGGCGGCTGGCCCTGACCGTGCTTGCGGAACAGTGGAGAAGAGGCAGGGGGGTCAGCAGGACGTGGAGCACGATGGAGGGCCACACAGAACTTGGTGACTCTGGTTCCCCCAATTGCTGTGACCACTGTGAGTGTTAGATAATATGCTCATAAACCAAATCATTTAAATGCCTCCCAGCCCCAGGTCTGAGTGCGCACGTACTGTTTCTGCTACTCTGTCAGCAGCAGCAGCAGCAGCATCGTGGAGACCACCCAGGGCAACGTGCAGAGCCTGGTACACAGTGAAATCCCAGTTAGTATTTGTATCCTCCCTGGGATGGCCCAGAGGATGTGAAGATCCTGCTCACTGGCCGGTGGGATGGATGAAGCTCCATCACTTGTGTTTAGGATGATGGCTCTTGTCTAAAATAATTGAACCTGGAATGCTCACTTTAATCTCCAGTTATTACATTTTGTCATTTTAACTCTCCCAGTAGGGAGGGCACTGGAATACGACCCCCCAGAACGTGCAGTGCAAGCCCGAGCCTCTGGCGGGGTCAACAGGCCGCCACCCCTTCTGTGGTTTGCAGCATGTTCCCCCGGTGCGTGCTGTTTCTGCTTTTGACAAGGACAATCAATCTCAGGTTTTTCCGTGTGTCTGTTTCTCATGCTACGGACTTCTGCAGCAGTAAACTCACACTTTATAAGGATATAAAATTCACTCCCAGTGTAAACAAGGGCTGTTGAGAAGAAGATCACACAAGCAGGGATCTCTGTTCTCAGCACAGATGGGGTGCTCCTTGGCTCGCCCGGGCCTCCAGCACTTCCACACCGGCGGCTCCAGTTCTGGTGGAGCTCAACCTGCTCACTTCATCAGCCCAGTGTCACTTTCTGCTGTTCTTTAGACGAATGACCAAAAATGCGCCGTTACAGTCTACCTGCTATAAGGTAAGATCTTGGATTGTTTAAGGTTCATGCAGCAGCGTATTTCCGTGGACGGGCAGCGTCTGGCAAAACCATTTCTAAACTGTCAGCCAATAACAAACCCAGACTAAAAACAAACAAAACAAACCAACAAAACAGAACGAAAACCAAAATGACACTAAACCCCAAAACTAGTTTGACCTGAACTCAGTGATTGTTGACACCCTGCAGAACTCCCTCCCTCGCTGTTCCTTACTCACCGGTCGGCCCCCTTCCCACACATTTTCATTTTTATGAGCCAATTAGTCCAGAAAGGTCAGATTTTGCTACCTTTTAATAGGAACGTTTAAATAGTAAGATGCTTTCTGTTTAAGGAGTGGTCATTAAAATTCACTCGCCAGTTTTTAAAAACGTAATGATAGCGAACCTGTATATTTGTTTTATATTTGTCATGCAGTTGTTTAATAAGGATTTTAAACATAGTAATTGTATTTTAATTCTCAAAAGAAACTCAGTAGGTAGGTACTAAAATTAGCTTTATTTCATGTAATTGGAATCAAGGGCTGCCCCTATAGTCCTCTAACTGTCCACTAGCTCAGTGATTTGCTGGAAGGAATCACCCAGCTCAGCATACATTTATAATCATGGCTAAGGTTCAGAACAGCAAAGAACACGGTGCAGAAAAGGCAGGACGGAGATATAAAAAGGCCGAGGCTGTGGGGATCACACAGACATATCTTTTTTCTCCAGTAAAAATCTACAGCGCAGTGTGTGAGATGTCTTCTCCCAAGAAAGCCCACTTGAGTCTTAGAGTCAAAGCCCCGCTAGGGTGTAGACTTGCAAACAAGTAGATGCACGTAATGAACCTTCATGTTTTGCTTTCAACATGCTAATGATTTGATTCATCTTGACCCGGTGCTCTATGCATGTAGAAAAACACATCATTACCAAGTCATTATGAGAACATTCGAGGAGCTTCGTTTCCAGTGTTGGAGCAAGGGCCATCACGGAGGTAACGGAGAGGAGCAAGAACAGAGAATGACACTGACCCATTATGTTAACTATTTCCCCTCAGGGGCACCCATGACTGAGTGGCTTACCCACGGTTACACAGCTGGTAAGTGTCGGAGCCAGGTTTCAAATTCAAATAATGTATTTTCAGAGTTTATGCTCTTAACCATGAAATAATTTCCAATACCAATTGCCATAAAAGAGAAAGCACGCCTTTGGGGGTTGTTCAGGGGCTCAGTGATGTCGGCAAAGACCCGGGCAGGGTTCTAGCCCTCCAACATCATCTTCTTACTTAGCAACATCCAAAAGCAGGAGTGGAAGGGCAGTACCATCCTTTGCATCTGGCTCTCTCACCATCAAAGAAAAAAATCTTACCCCAAATCACACCAGCATGTGCCCCCCCTTTAAAATCTGAGTTAATTTAATCATTGATAACGAAGCGTGCTATTACAATGACTGCTTCATAGTAAACACGGCTGACCCTGTGACTTGCTCACCTTTTGTGAGCATTTTCCACGGAGCATCTGAATCACATGGTGGTTCGGAGAGGAAAGAAGTTGGTGTTGGAAACGGGGGCTGGGGTGGAGAGGAGGATAATGCTTGTTGGAAAGCCACAGTGACGGCCTCAACCCTTATGTGATTAACCTCATAAAAGCAAAGATAATTCTGAATCGTCAGGTACTTTAAATCCTCACACGTGAGGCCAGGCAGTCAGCATCAAATCCATGGAGAAGATGTTTAAAACAGGTCCTCACAGCAACTGAAATTACCCACCTCATCTTCCACTGCTCTTTTCCTGAAGCTCACATCTTTCTGACCTTACCCTTAACAATAACGTCATGTTCGTTCCCATTTCCGTGCCTTTGCACAAGCTGTTTTGCCTTCCTGAGAAGGAGAGTATCTTAGGAAAATGTGAAAGTTTGGTGTCAATAATATATACATTGGCCAATTATAGTGAATCCCTTTATGTTTACCCATATCATCACAGATCCTTGGAAGCCCCATCAAAATGTCACTTCCCGTTACATCATATAAATCTATCCATTTTATTGTACCTTGTTATGTTATGATTTGTTATTTTCTTTACTGTGCTCTAAGTATCCTTTTGGTGAGACCCTGACTAAATTGAAGTATTTCTAAATGCCCAAGGAAATGATGATATTCCATGAAAATAGAACTAAAATAGTTCAGTGACATGTTTCCAACATTTTCAACACTAAGGGAAGGGCTTTCCTTCCCACCTATGCAATTAAATCCATGTGTTGAGAATGTTTTAACATCTATCAGTTCAACTTTATTTACACAGATTAGAATTGGCCACAAGAAAAAGTAACACAATTAAATATATTCTATTATTTATGCCTATTTGCCATTTGCTTATATTGTGGATAGCTAGAAAGCCAGAGTGCTCAGACTTGGAGCCAGTCGTTGCTTCTTTGAGCCCCTTCCACTTAGGATATCTGGCAGTGGGCAGGTCACAGCATCGATATAGATTTTAATTATCTTGTATAGAAAACATGGATGAAAATAATTTGCCCACTGAAAAGCTTACAGATGAAACAAGTCGATCTTCTGACTATGACTGTTGACCCACTGAACTCAAATACCGTTTTAAAGTAACTTCTTTAAGTATTGATCGGTTGGGATTCATTCTAGTTGAATCTTCTTGTTGAATTTTTCAATCCCTGTTTTAAAAACATTTTTTTTTCTTGTACCTATATCTAATGTACAAATCTACTGGGGCTGGATTATGCCCCTACCCCCAAATTCATCTGTTGAAGCCCTAACTCCCAGTATTTCAGAAGATGACTGTATTTGGAGATAGGACCTTTCACGAGACAAGGACATTAGGGTACCTTTAATCCAATTCCATCGGTATCTGTATTAAAAGAGAAAATGAGGACACACAGAGAGACACCAGAGAAAACTACGTGAGGACACAGTGAGAATGTGGTCATCAACAAGCCAAAGATGGAGACCTCGTAAGAAACGAAACCTGTTGGCACCTTAATTTTGGATCTCTAGTCTCCAGAACTGTGAGAAAATAAATTTCTGTGGTTTAAGTCACCAAGTCTGTAGTATTTTGCTTTGCCAGCTTGAGCAAACTGATATGATCACCATATCCCAGATTGAATTTGAGAATTATCCCTGCCTGTTCTCAGCCCTCTCATTAAAATGGAAAGCCAAATTAATGAGGTTTATCAACTTTATTCACGACCAATAATCTGTTTATCTCAATCCATCTGCATCACTTATAACTGGAATCAAAACAGGTATTTTGGCATGAGATTTGTATTCTTCAATAAAATATTCGGTAAGATTAGAAAAAATAGAAATGACAGCAAACTAAGTTGATAGTATATTTTTGTGTTTTTGCAGATAAGCATTTAGCTTAGATACATAAATTCTCAAGAGCAATACCAAATGATTATTAAAAATTCAAAGGATTTATGAAAAAATATGCTGTTTTACAGCACTTCCTTTATTACCTCACTTTATGATGTTACCAAAAATAACTGTTTTATCTATAGCAATTTTCTATTTGCTGTATTTTGTTACGGTATAAATAAATTGTTGCCATGATATCTTTACAGTATCTTGGGAAAATGTGAAAGTTAGATGTCAACAGTTTATACACTGACCCCAATTATAATAAATCCCATTACATCACTTAAGTATTTCATTATCAATCCAACTCCTATATTAACTAAACAGAGAAATGACTTTAAATGGGCTTTGTAGTGTTAAAATTTTAAGATACTTATCATTCCATTACCATTAATAATTAATGTGGTTTAAAAAGAAAAAAAAAAACCCTCACCATTTTCTCAGTAGAGGAACAAGTCTGTAAAGAAGATGAAATAATTGGGCTTTCACAAGGCACCAATATATCCCTGAGGTCTCCACATGTCTGACTTCCGTTTGATTTCTTCAGTTGCCTTTCTCCTTAAGGATCTTCAACAAAGTCAGTTGCAAACATTGCCATTTCGAGGTCATTCAGTTCATATTTCTAAATAAGAAGCAGTTTCAAGAAATCAAATTTTAGAGAATGTTAAAACAGAAAAGAGAAAACAAAAAAACAAAAAACCCATGGAAAGATATTTTCAAATGATATTTAATATATGATTTAAGAGAGGCCACTCTTGATGAATAAGGAAGTCATTACCAAAACAAGGCAACATACAAAAATTGGAATTTATTATACCATTTTGATATCTAAGCCACTGCTTACTTTATAGTTACCTAGGGCCACCGTAGCGAAGTACCATGAACGGGTAGCTAAAACTACAGAAACGGGGATGCCTGGGTGGCTCAGTGGCTGAGCATCTACCTTTGGCTCAGGTTGTGACCCTGGGGTCCCAGGGATCGGGTCCCAAGTCGGGCTCCCTGCATGGAGCCTGCGTCTCCTTCTGCCTGTGTCTCTGCCTCTCTCTGTGTCTCTCATAAATAAATAAATAAAATCTTAAAAAAATAAAAATAAATAAAACTACAGAAATGTTTTGCCTCACGGTTTATAGATGCCAGAAGTCCAAGATCAATGTGGTAGTTTAGAGGAGTATGAAGGGAGGACCAGTCTCAGTCTCTCCTTGGCTTGTAAGTGATTGTCTTCTCCCCATGTCTCTTCACATTGTCTTCCCTATATTCATATCTCTCTGTCCAAATTTCCCCTATCAGGGACATCAGTGGTACTGGATTAGGGCCCACCTTACTAACTTAATTTTAGCAAGATTTCCTTGTTAAGACCCTGTATCCAAATACATGCACATCCTGTGATATGGGGGTTTAGGACTTCAACATACAAATTTAGAAGGGGAGGGGGCAAATTCAACCGTAACACTTACTGTGACTCATTAAAATTTTGAAGTGGCTTAAAAAAAAAACAGATCCGCTTTTGAAATATGAATTTAGGTCTTTTCATACATTACCTACATCCTAAGAAGTTAGAAATTACTAAATGAGACATATCTACTAATTTCAAGGAGTATACAAAATACTTTCAGGATAGAAAAAACCTTAAAACATGTTTAATACTAGATAGTAGATAAATATATGCACAAAATACTTTAAAAAAAAGGTATTTATTTATTTATTTCATTTATTTATTTGAGAGAGAGAGAGTGCATGCACAAGTGGGAATGGGGAGGGAGAGACAATCTCAAGCAGACCCATGGAACCTAATGTGGGGCTCGATCCCAGGACCCTGAGATCATGACCTGAGCTGAAATCAAGAGTGGACACTTAGCTGACTGAGCCACCCAAACATCTCTAGACACTGCCTCTCATATGTACGTACTAACTCCCTTAAGCATAAACAGTTGGCAAATTGACTATCTATTAGGTGATTTTTTTTAAAAAAAATTCATCTATTTATTCATGAGAGACACAGAGAGAGAGGCAGAGACACAGGCAGAGGGAGAAGCAGGCTTCCTGAGGGGAGCCCGATGTGGGACTCGATCCTGGAACCGGTGGATTACACCCTGAGCCAAAGGCAGACACTCAACTGCTGAGCCACCCAGGGGCCTCTCTATTAGGTAATTCTTAATCTTTTCTTTTTAATCATTTTTTTTTACAAGTTGTTTCTTTCCTATGCTATGTTATCTATATTATTTAATTGCTTACAGATTGTCTTATTCTAGGTTTCATGTTTATTGCCCTTTTTCTACTTCTATTCTTGTAGGCATTCACATTGATTGAATGTCCACTATTTTCTAGATGTTGCTCTGGACCAGGGAAAGTACTGTTGAACAACATACCCCTCTCCATTCTTAAGAAATCCAGGTCTAATGGATGAGAAAGTGAAGCAGACTAATGATGATGATATTTGGAGTAAGTGCTAAATAAGACTGTAGGCTCAGAAAGCAGATAAACAGCTCTTGCTTGACGCCTTTACAAAAGCTTTCACTTAGACTGAATCTAAAAAGAGAAGGGAGGTTTCATTTGGCAAAAAGAGCATGAATGTGAGAAGGAAGTGTTTGGTTGGGGGGGGGGGTGGCGGGTGACAGGAGGTTAGAATCTGGGAACAGAACAGAGAAATAGGATAATATTCAAGTTGGAGAGAACAGCATGCAAGAATGATTTCAGGGAGCAGAAGGGAATTTGGCCTGAAAAGAAAATAGGACACACATGGGAAAATGTGAGTGATGGGGCTGAAGAAGAAGCCTATACCCAGAGTTTTATAGTTCTTGTGAGTTCTTTGGCTCCAAATCTTAGCTCCACCCAATTGCAAAAGATACGTCTAGAAGATAACATTTCATACCAAAGTTTCTTTCAGTTCTTTTCAGATTCCTAGAGGATTAAAAAATACATGAAACAAGAATGGGTAAAAATATTTTTTTCTCAAAGCACCTGGCTGGTTCAGTCAGTAGAGCACATGACTCTTGATATTAGGGTTGTGAGTTCAAGTCCCATGTTGGGTGTGGAGATTGTTTAAAATAAAATCTTTTTTTTTTTTAATTTTAAAGATTTTATTCATTTATTCATGAGAGACACACCGAGAGAGGCAGGGACACAGGCAGAGGGAGGGCGAAGCAGGCTCCCTCAGGGAGCTGGTTGTGGGACTTGATCCTGGAGCTCTGGGATCACGACCTGAACCAAAGGCAGACACTCAACTGCTGAGCCACCTAGGTGTCCCTAAAAATCAAATCTTTAAAAATATATTTTTCCCCTTAAAGTTTCTAATTTTATTTTTTATTTATCTTGAGATTTTAATGAATTTACTAATTGTAACTGACATTGTTCCTACTTTTTCGTTCTTAAAAGTATTTCATCAAACATATATATATATATTTATATTTTATATTTCATCAAACCTATTTATAGGTTTAAATATATATGTATATATATATATTTAATTTTTTAAAGTAAGCTCTACACCCACTGTAGGGCTTGAATTCAAGGGTCACATACCTTACAGACTGAGCCAGCCAAGTGTCTCCATGACCTGTATATTTTACATTTATATAAAATGACAACTTTTGGGGCGCCCAGGGGGTTCAATCAGTTAAGCATCTGCCTTTAGCTCAGATAATGATCCCAGGGTCCTGGGGTGTAGTTTTGCCCCACGTCAGACTCCCTGCTCAGAGGGGAGTCTGCTTCTCCTTCTCCGTGTCCTCTGCTTATGCTTTCCCTAGCTCCCTCTAGTTCTCTCTTGCTCTCTCTCTCAAATAAATAAAATCTTAAAAAAAATTTTTTTAGATAAAAAAATAAAATACTTAAATGCAACATATAAGGGTTGAAAAATCATATTTAAAAGCCAAATCAAAATTTATATCATATTTTTTACTCTATTATTATTCATCTGGGGTATATTGGACAATTAGGTTTTCTTCTAAATTTCTAAGTATCTATTGTGTGTGTGTGTGTGTGTGTGTGTGTGTATATATATATATATATATATATATATATATATATTTTGTAGAACATATGCCCAGTCTGTTTGACTTAGAGTATTCAACTATAATCATCTGTAGTCTTGAAAAATGTCTCCTAAAAGGTCTATATTAAAAAATACAAATTCATTCATGAATATTTACTGAACAAATTGTATGTAGCAATGTTACAAGACACTAAGGATACCGACTCTATTACATAACAGAGCTGCCTGGAAGGAAGATCTTATAATCTGCTAGGGAAGACAGGCACATAAACATATTTTTGTAAAACAATGAATTAAGTCTTAAAGAACCTGACCAATCATATTATTTATAAATTATTTTCTATTATTGTATCCCTACCTTGCAGCTCTCTGTACTCATATTCTTGTTTATCTTTTTTTGTTTTTCCCCAATAACGTAGCTATGGGAAGTGTTGCAGTGAACTTAAGAATAGACAGCATCATCTCTGCTTAATGAAAATGGAATAAAAACACACTGGGAGGGGGTACCCAGGTTAAGTTGCTTAAGCATCTGATCTTAGCTCAGGTCTGTATCTCAGGGTCATGAGTTTGAGGCCTGTGCTGAGCTCTGCACTGGACAAGGGGCCTACTTAAAAAAAAAAAAAAAAGTACTGGAAAAGGTCAATTACAGCAAATAATTATTTAAAGCTAAAATGTTATAGAATGTATGTTAGAGAAATCCTCCATTAGTATACGTGCACTTCTTTTTAATAATACCATTCCCTCAGGGACCTTTGGCTTTCATGAAGTGTGTTAACGGTGTTATGGCTCTACCAGTCAAACGCCTCAGTGATAGACATGGCTGCTGTAGCCCTGGTTCACATGACCTGACTCCTTTTTTTTTTTTTTTTCGCCCAATGTGTGGCTTGAAGTCATGACCCTGAGATCAAGAGTTGCATGTTCCACTGACTGAGCCAGCCAGGCAGCGCCCCCTGACTCCTTTCCATCCCCACTCACTCACCAACATTGGCAATGCAATTCTTCTTCTAACTTCCAAAGAAATAAAATCATACCAAAGCTATCCACTACTTTCTTGCGGTCATCTTTCAAAAAAATCTATGGGTCCACATGGAATAACAATACTGAACAGGATGTGTCTCTGGGTAAATCCTCATTAAACATCTTTTTTTCTTTTTCCCTCTTCAAATTTCTCCAACTATAGTTTGTTTTCTCCAACACTCCTCCCTATGCAGAGCTCCAGTTCCTTCTCTCTCCTTTAATTTTGTAGGCAGTTTTTCCCCAGAAAGACTCTTTTTTAGGCGGTCTTTCCCCAGAAACTTATTAAGAAACAAAGAAACAAAAGCAAAAAAAAAAAAAAAAAAGTACATTAAAGTAGTATAAAGGTAAATGGTAGAAAAGATTCCATTTCATTGATGTCTCTCTCATATTCCATGGAAAAGTAACTCACCATCTACCCCGTTCCCTGGAGAAGTAATCATCATGAACACATTATATATCGATTTGCAATTGGCCAAATATAAACCATTTATATGAACACTTAATACATTAAAACACACATAGACAGGATCTTAGAGTATATATTATTCCGCACTCTTATAAAAATAATTCTAAAACTAGACACACACCTGGGAGTCCTTCCTATATCAACTTACATAATTAACTTATTCATTTCAATAGTTTTTTGGTCTTCCATTGTGTAGCTGTAACATTATTTTGTTAATTAGTCCCCTTTTCATGGACAGTAAAACCGTTAGTCACATACTACTTATTGAGTGCTAGATTCTCTTTTGGTTTATATTCAGGAAAAACAAACAAAAACTTACAAATCACTTTTTCGGTGAAGTCAATCTCCTTCTAAAATCAGCTACAATATTTACTATGTAATTTTACTCCATATTTTCAAAAGCATCTTTAATTTTGATGGAGAGGGATTGGGAAGAAATACATTTTTTTCTGAATCTAAATGACAATAAGCTAAAAACTTTAAACATACTGGGTTTTACCTGCACCAAAGTCAACTCACATTTACTGCCTGGTGGCCTAGAATTGATGTTTGCAGTTATTGTTAGAATTCCTTGCCTTGTTCTAATACCTAATATCTAAGCAGATTTCAGTTCTTTCTTCCCAACAGTCACTCATCACTTGATATGAATTCAAAACCTACAAATTGGATTAAAAATATAATTAAAAATAATGTATCTTTTGTATATTTGTATTTTTCACATAATAACACATATATACATACCTAATGTTAAATGTTATGGATGACACATGAAATATATTAATGTTTGCTTCAAATATCAAATGCAAATGAAAAAATATTCTTTGATACTATAATTGCTTCTATTCCAAAGTCAGACCAGGCTTGACAACGTATAGTTCCATTTGGCTTCCAAACTAAGAGTGTATTGGTTAACTAAAGTTTGATCAAAGGAGACATTCCTGGATTACAAATAGACTTACAGACATAAAATAAAACAGAATAATTTATGAAATGGTGTTCTTTTGATTTCAGAAAAATAATGATTAATGATGTAGAAATATTTTTAGGTATTTGAATATGGCCAGAATCCATGTTTTTGTATAAACTCTTTTTTTCTATTAGAATGCCATTTCCTGCCTTTCTCATGTGATTTCTCATTATTAACAAAGTATTCTTCTAAGTGCAGTTAGGTACCACTTGTCTTCTTATGCCACTACTCAATGCATACCTCTAATGTAGTAAGTACTTAGTCTACTGTATTTTAATGTCTGATGCTCATTTCTCTGCTTAATGAAGGCCCTTTAGGATTTGGATTGCACCGTTCACATTTGTGTAATCCAGTTGGCATTTAATAAATACGCACTAAATTAAGTAGAAAAAAGTTAAAGTTTGTTTTGTGTGACCTAAGGCAGTTAAATGACATTGGATAGAAATAAGAAGAAAAAAAAATACAGCATTTGATTTACTATAAGACAACACTTGTAACAGATGTAGCTAATGATAGAAAAAGACCTCTTTGGAGGATGGGTTCTGAGTTACTATAGATACGCCATGTCAGAATAAATATCAGTAAGTGGTAGAGAGGATTTATTCATCAGAAGTTTGAAGTTGACACCTCCAATAATTCCTCCCTCTCCAAGGGTCCATCTCTCAAAATTGCTGAAACCAACATATAATTATATAATGTTTTCCAATGAATCACCTTATATTAATTGCACAAACAAGTTGCCAGTTAGAAATTCAGAAAGTGAATCGCTCCATTTTCTTGACAAGGCACCTGAGGCATTAGGCTGTTTAAATGACATATCGAAGCTTGAAAAATGATTGGTGCAGAACGGTCCTGAAAGAAAGATCACCGGATTCAAAGAACAATATCCTTTCTGTTAGGCCACAGCCATTTGGCTGAAAGAATACAGATGCGACCGTAGTCATGGGTGGTAGGTCATTCAAAGTCCTTGCGGCACAGGACAGCTCTCTTGGCACTGAGATGAACATGCTGAGTCCTCCCAGGGACAGATGGATTCAATGACAGCAATACTGCATAAAGGCTTTTATTAATAGCCTTTATTTTTAGCCTAGCATATGCTATTCTTGTATAAATGTTTAATCGGTTTGGAAACTTACAAAGTATTTGATCTCTTATAATATCCTGTTGGAAAAAGTTCCAGTTTAATTATATATTACTCTATAAAAGATCACAATGGTATAGTGACCTCTGAGTGTCCCAGACGAGAGAGAGCTAGCTTGTATGTCAGCCTGAGTCTTCCTAATCCTATTATAGAGATCATGGCTTATAAGAGAAGATGAGACAGTAAAATGGAAATCTGTAAATTTATCAATGGAATGAACATAAAATTAAATTACATGTATCGTACACACACACACACACACACACACACACATGCATTACTACTAGACCTCAGAATATCATTTTTAATCATGACATTGACGGCAATATGACATGGTACCTCTTTATACTTGTTTACAATCCTTTATGGCAGCCCATAATGTAACTATTCCTTATCACGGAGAATATAATAATTTTGAAATATAAATTAAAATAAGGTATAAACAACTACAGATAACCAATTATTTCAGACTGTATCTTAGCTGAGCTTTTATTTATCCTCTTTGGAAGGCCTCTTTGACTGTTTTCCCAAACAAGTTAAATTGCAGAATGACCCAGATGTTATTTTTAAATGTATCAATATTATCCAGTGAGCTAGTTTCTAATTCTAGTTCAAGAAAATTAACTCTCTATTTTTTTATAAGTCCCCTTCATTCTCTTATATAATTTGGGGTTTTGTCTTTTTTTTTTTTTTTTTAATTTGGGGTTTTGAAATAGATGATCCCAGTGCCTTTCATCTTTAAAAATTCTGTAAATATATGAATCTAAACATAGTTGCTTCTATTATTACCCAGAATAAAAAAATAAATATGATTAACATGCTGTTTATGACTTTCAAGATTCATGCAAAGGTTTCATTACATAAATTACATATCATCCCCAAAATGCTTTTAAATAAACTTTTATTAAAGAATCACTTATATGGATAATACGTGTATAAATCTTAATTATACAGTTTGGTGAATATTTACAAAGATTGAAAGAGTATCCCCTACCTAACAATCCTCCAGATAAAGACATAGAACATTGCCGCTGTCAGAGGATCCTTCCTTGTGCCAAATTATAGTCATTTATCACCATAATAATAGGTAGAAAATAAATTCCCCTTAAATAGATTGTAAAATACAGAAGGAGAAAGGACAACATAAAATTCTCTTGTACTAAAATACTAAATATTAGGCTAAATTAATAATCACAATTAAGAAAGTGAAAGGCTGTTGAGTTGGAGTTTGAATGTGCATGGTTTGTATTAAAGTGATGTCATGAAATCATTTCAGTTGTTGATGTTAGCATACCTTAATATCAGCAATATTTATAAAAAATGAATAAAATGTAAGTAAATTAAATAAACCAAAAGGGAAGATAGGAAGAGATAACATTTGAAATGTGATAAAAACAAAAAACTGTGGCAGTCCTGAAGACTTGACTGTTTAGGTGGCTACTCTCTAGGACCTTGGGACCAAGGATGACTATGCATCAAAGGTAAAAATAGGGGAATATCTTAGCCTGCTCTTAATGCTATAAAAAAATGCCAGAGACTAGGTGGCTTATAAGTAAGAGAAATTTATTTCTTACGGTACTGAGGAGGCTGGTGGTCCCAGATCAGCATGCTAGCAAGGGAGGTGAGGGCCCACCTTTGGGTTGCAGACTTCTCCTTGTACCCTTGCATAGGGGAAGGGATGAGGTAGTTCTGGGGGGGTCTCTTTTATAAGGACACTAATTGGGATGCTTGGGTGGCTCAGTGGTTGAGCGTCTGTCTTTGGCGCAGGGCATGACCCTGGGATCCTGGGATCGAGTCCCATTGGGCTCCTTGCAGGAAGCCTGCTTTTCCCTTCGCCTCTGTCTCTGTGTCTCTCTCTGTATCTCTCATAAATAAATAAATAAAATCTTTAAAAAATAAATTATAAGGACACTAATCATTTATGAGGGCTCCAGCCTCATGAGCTAATCTTATCCCCACGTCCCAAACAATCCATGTCCTAAAACCATCTCACTGGGAATTTGTATGAATTTTGGAAGGATGCAAACATTCAACCTATAGACAGAAATATGTTGTAGAGAACTTGAACAACACCGCCACTTCAAGAATTTTACCAAATTATATGTGTTTATGTATGTGTATATACACACACATTGTATGTGTCCCTATTTGGGGGAGACAAGAGAGTACTTAACAACGTATATGAAAAGAAGAATTTACAAAGGCACATAATATGTCCTTCATATAATTACAGTGTTATGAGTACTCTCACCATTTACTTTCCCATCATCTAGTTTACCCTGTCTATAATGAGAAAATGTACTGGGCCAGTCCAGTGATCCATTTAGTTGTACTTCTCGTTATAAGCCAATACATCTTCTTTCTGAATTTGTATATGTTATTTAATGATGTTTTTAAGCCTTGTCACCATCAACACCAGAATATCAACAAAAATAATTTTTAAACATTCAAAGGTGATTGATATCACAAACTAAATGCCTCACTGTAGGACAATTCAGACTTTTCAGCAATTTTCTAAAATTTCGTCTGAAGTGCCTTGCATTTACATTTAAATCTCTTTATAAACTGGGGAGTGAAAGAGAATAAAAATGACGTCTTTGAAAGCAGGAAAAACAATAGAAAAGGCCATTTAAAGATGAAGGCATAGATCTAATACTGTTATCAATTATCTTTTTGGTACAAATGATTCTTGAGATTAAAACAAAGGTTAAGTAGGCAAAAGTATAAAAAAAATCATAAGAGATTAGAGTCTTGTTGTCTAGGGCACATTATAAAAGGTGAGCTGCATCTAAGGTGAGAGTAAAAATAATTTAATTGGGCATTAGAAAGAAAAGAAATTGAGTTAAGGAACTGCAAAAGAGTTGCTGCGTTACGTTGGGGTTATCAAAATTTCTTTGTAATTTGTAATCATTAACGCTTTAAGGTAATTGGCAATTCAAGGTAATAAATGGTAATAAAAAAATTGGAGTCTGAAACATCTAATACCTGGAAAGAGGGATATAAGGGAAAGATATCTGTTTTTACTGTAAGTTAGTATTTTTTTAATTTTTTTTCTCTTTTCTTGTTTACTTTAAGCTTCTTTTCCATTTACGTTCTGAGACTTTTAACCTGTTCCTCTACCTACTGTCCTACTTGTTCCTATTACCTTTACACAACATTTTCTAATAGTTCTGAGAGTGTGGGTGCTTGGGAGTGGTTTAATCTTTTATGGTAAGTTGGAAATTGTTCTTTGATGTGGGAAACAAAAACAAAAGAAAAAAATTAAATTTCCTTACTGCCTGCAGCCCATTGGCAAGTTCTGAAACAGGTAGAGTGACCTTCCTCCAGAACTCAGCTGCCTCGAAGCTGACACTTTGCTCAGGGCAAAAGGCAACCTTAGCTTAGCATTATCCTGAACTCCTCCCACCCCCAGGATCCTGTAAGTCTACTTTAATGTATAAAAATTCCTTTGGAAACTTCCTTTCTCCCTACTCCCCGAGACACATGCTAGTAAACATCCTCCAAGCATATGGCCCGTTGATACAGAGCTGAAGGATCTCGTGACTAATGTTTTATTAGACAGTCATAATAGCTGGTCCCCTCAAGGTCCTGGAAACCTGGCTTCCAAAATTCCCTAGAGATTTATGCTATCCCTAGTCCCCTCCCAACTTGGAAGTATATAATAGGCCACTCCGCACGACCCCAGTACAGCTCTCTGCCTACAAGTCTCATCTCTGTGCTTTAATAAAATCGCCTTTTTGCACAGAAGTCGTCAAGAGTTCTTCCTTGACCCTTTGCTCTGAACCCCAACATTTCCACATCATTCACCACCATTAGCATTATGGACATTTTGAGTCCGGTTGTCCAAATAACGTTTCAGTTAAATAGTTACACTCAGAATCAGAGAGTATAACAGGCGCGGCCAGGAGCTGGAAGGGAGGAGGATGAGGGAAGGTGATGGTTAAAGCGTAGAGTTTCACGTATGCAAGATCAATAAATTCTGGAGACCTACTATCCAGCATAGTGCCTGTAGCTAACAAGATTTTATTGTATATTTGAATTTTGCTAAGAGTAGATCTTGTGGTCAATGTCCTTAACACACGCAGATAATAACGGGAGCAGGAACAAAAGCTTTTAGAGGCGATAGCTACGTTGATGGTTTTGATGGTGGTAACAGCTTCACGTGGACACACTTAATCCCAGACTCATCAAGTTGTATACATTAAACATGTACAGGTTTAGACACACCAACCATATTTCAAAAAAGTAGTCAAAAAATAATGTATTTCACTTGTTCTCTGGGCTATAAATCCTCTTTCCACTTTTGCAGTGCTTTCTCGGATCTAAGACCTTTCTCTGTAAGCAGAGATCCCCAATCCAGGCACTCTTCCCTGGCATTGTGAGGGGATCAGATGTACTTTACACGTATGCTCTATATGCTTCATATGGATAGATTAGTGTTATCCATCAGGAGTCACAGATGTGTTGTACATTTCCTGAGACTCATATTTTATACTATAAAAACGGTAGAAGGAGAAGCTAGACTTTAAGCAGATATACATATTTCTGAAGGAAAAAAAAAATCAGAATTCCAATTGAAACATAAGTCAAGGGGCACCTGAGTGGCTCAGTCAGTTAAGCAACTGACTCTGGATCTTAGGTCAAGTGTTGATTCCTGGGTCATGAGTTCAAGCCCTACATTGAGCGTAGAGTTTAATTTAAAGAAAAAATGAAAATCATAAAGACAATACATTTATAAGGTAGTATTGCATTTACCCAAAAATATCTGTGTATAAGTGGACCTGCACAGTTCAGACCCATCTGGTTCAAGGGTCAAAAAACACATATGCTTTACACAAATGATCATATGAAAATAAATAAGAATAATAGAATAAAACATCATAGCCATTTAGCATCAACTATAATATGAAATAAATGAACATTTGTAAAAATTACATTTAGTACAGTAGCAAGGGTAGAGAAAACCCTAACAAAATGACTAATATCTTGTACAATTTACCCCATTCTATTGCACAGATTTTCTTATATACATTCTTGTTCTAATATGATTTTTTTTAAGATTTTGCTTTTAAGTAATCTCCACACCCAGTGTGGGGCTAGAACCCACAGCCCAGAGAGCGAGAGTCGCACAGTCCACCAGCTAAGCCCACTAGGCGCCCCCCAACTGGATTCTTGAGGTAAGTTTAGAAACCTGTAGGCTTTTGTTAACTTGTCTGCTTAAGAAACTATTCAACTCTTACATATATTAAGAGAAAAATACATTTTAAATTACAACTTTAAGAAATCCTTGGCTTACTAGAACTATGCTGTGATTAGATGCCACTACTAATATTTGCAAAAATTCGTGGAATAGAGTTAATTCTTGATATCATTTTTCATCTTTTTATTAATGGTATGTGGGAGATTCATTTCTGTACGGAACTAAATAGTCTGAATTTCTCTATAATTCAGAACGATAAACATAATGGCGACTAAAACATTTCAATATACATTTAGCATCATCCTTATATAAACTAAACACACACCCATATATGAATTTTAATGAACTACTGATGGAGTGGAATTGAGACGCATTCACCCATTCAAATGCAAACATGAAGAAAGGAGGAAACCAAATGGCATTTGATTCAATAGCAGAGTGATGTAAAAGGAAAAAAAGGAAATGAAGAAATGTCATATTGAGTCTTTGGTTATTCAAATGAAAAGGAATAATACTCCTACACTAGGGCCTAATATTTCCATTCACTGGAAGAATCCAAGTCTTAGGAACAGGCGGTCAATCCAAGGCTCTACTATGGGGGCAATAGAAGTGCTGCATTCACATTTCTATATACTTATCATCGCATCGGTATCTCTTCATAGTTTTTTAGTTAATGGTGTATTCACTTTAGCTATAGAAATACTTTATGTACAGAAACTTCTTGTTGACATGCAGTTTGGGGCTGGAGCTAACACTAGTTCTGAGGAAAAAAAGACAAGTTGAAATCTTGAACTGATACGTATTAACTGAATGAGATTCACAGACTGAGATTACTAAATCCCCCAACCTTTCCCAAATGGCTGGTATTGCCATCCAGAAATGGAAATAATAATACTCCTGCCTCAATAACAGGTAGTGGTTATTAAAGTAACATGTTTGTATTTAAAATAACACATTAATACAAAACACAACATATTGGAGGATTTGGGTAGTGGTTTAAAAATTCTTTCCCTCCATTCTCTCTCTCTCTCTCTCTCTCTCTCTCACACACACACACACACACACACACACACACACAAACACCTAAAAAAACCACAGTATTTCTTTGGTAAAATTATTTTACGTTCAATAATAAAATAGTTGATTTTAATTTTCCTATGAGTACCAGGGTTAAAGACAATTCCTAATAATTAATTCAACTACTTCAGATACATCCTTTTCTTAGGAACACAGGAACATTTCCCCAGGAAAATGCTTCCTGCGTGCCATAAGTTTACTTCCTTACATCCTTTAGGGTCTTTATTCACATGTCAACTTCTCTTCGAGGCCATTTGGACTTATCTCAAGTCTTAACAAATGTACATAACTTTTTAGCATTTTTTTCCTTTAACATTACATATTGCTATCCAATGTATTATTTATTTAAATCATTTTTATGTTCATTTTCTGTCCGTTTTCCTCTTCCTAAATATAAGTTTTGTTTTTGCAGGAATTTCCATTTGATTTTTTCCCTGCTTTTTTTCCAGCACCCATAGCAGCGTGTTACACAGGATAGGTGTTAAGGAACTATGTATTGGATGAATAAATAATACATTATTCTTCATATACTGAGGCATAGAAAAGAAAAAAATTCAAAAAATCTTGTCAATTCAGAAGATATTCTAAAGACTATTAATTCTCATTTGAGTCCAATAGAGAAAATGTATCACTTTATAATCAGAATGTTTCAAATACATATCTAAATTGACAGAGAGAGGAAAGATAAGAGACGCAGAGATGTGTGTGTGTGTGTGTGTGTGTGTGTGTGTGTGTAAAGTATCCCGACCTTCACTTCTGAACAAGACGGATTTACAGGGTTTGGATTTACTGTCCTTCCTGAAACAACCATAAAACAGACAGAACTAGTGAAACAATGGTTTGCAAGGCACTGCACATCAAGCGGTGAAGGACAGTGATGCCTGAGAGGCGGGAAATAAATGAGGGAGGTCATACACTTGCCATAGTGAATTGCCTCATAAGTTAACCCAAGTCCCAGCACAACTGGGGCAAGCCCAGGCCCAACCCAGCAGATGAAAGGACTTTAGAGGGCAGGGCTGCAGGTGCAGGTGACAGAGGAGGCTAGAGCATGGAGGGAAAAGCACAAGCAGACCTGCATGGAGAACCCGTGGGACCTAGTAGGCAGCGGAGTGCCCATCAGTTCCTTCACGCATGCAAACTATGTGGGGGAACAACAGTATGAATGCTTGTGAAGCTAACTGCAACACGAAGTGGACAAATCCCAAATTAGAGTAGAAGATTTCAATTTTTCTTTTTCAATAAATGGCATGTCAGGGGAAATCAGAAATAAAATTGCGAAATCAACTAATCTGTCCAAATTGACATTTATAGAACGTTTTGTCCGATAACAGGATGCACATTTTTTTTCAACAATATTTGGAAATCTCGAGTTATGCTGATCAAGAAAAAAAAAGTATATGACAATGGTAATACAAATGTTGGGAGGGGAGAGGGTGTGAGATTCTTATTCCCAAAGTGGTATAATTTCACTTGGAGGTAAGTGGTAACAGGTTAAAGATCTGTACTATTGACCCGTAGGCAACGAGGTGATAGGAAGGAACATTTGGGTCTTTTTCCTGATTAGGATAAATGCATCTATCAAAATATATTAAATTGTTTAATCATATTCACTCTTGTATGTTGCTATACCTCAAGAAAGGTTTTTGTTTGTTTTAGTGTATGTCTTAGAAACCCACGTGTGGGGACACCTGGGTGGAAGTCGGTTGAGTGTCCAACTCTTGATTAGGGCTGAGGTCATGATCTCAGGTTTGTGAGACTGAGCCCTGCATTGGCTCTGTGCTGGGTGTGGAGCTGTCTTGAGATTCTCTCTCTCTCTTCCTCTCCTCCTCCTCTCTGTCCCTACCTTCTCCCCGCCAACTTGTGTGTGCTCTCTTTCTAAAAAAAATAAAATAAAATAAAGAAAAAGAAAAAGAAAGAAAAGACAAGAACTTTACATATGTACCAGCACAATAAACCTTATGAACACTTCTTGTTATAAGGTTAGTTTAGCCAAAGATCCTTCTTCTACTCTGTGGGCTCTTAATAAACTGTTAAAGATAGGCCAACCCACTAGATTCTAGTTATTTTCACTTCTAATAAGATAATTCCCTGGATGTGCTCCCAAAGGCCTTTAGAAAAAAGGTAGCTCTCACGCTGTGAATGAATTTGGAATTTACAAAGTCTCAAGCATTAAACTAAAAGAAAATGGAACAGGTCAACTTTCTGCGTAACAAAAACATAAATTTGGAAGTTTATACTGTAGAATTTCCTTTAGCAGGTGACATTGTACTTCCCGAGGAGAGTTATGAACCTTAGCTATTATTTCAAAGAGAAATTTATGTGTTAATTAGTTATTGCCATCTGATCGATTCACATACATACATATACATATAATAATGCATGTAGTGGGCATATCAATATCCATATTTTGTTTTCAGTACCTCTACATCTGCATATTCGTGCACATGTATATATTTCATAGAATAAAGAGATGAGCGTCCCAGGCCTCTTTTCAGGGGTTAGTACGGAGTGAGTGATAGTGGTGGGGCTGATTGTTGTAATGAAACACTCATTTCTCCAGCTCTTGGGAGTGTTGTCCACTGTGATGGCTTACGACTGAGTCCTTCTAGAATTATTCTCAGACTTCCCCATGCGTCTACTCTCTGGGGTAGCCTGCATGAAATGACTCATTGATGTGACAATCCTGGACACCTTGATTCAATAGGCACTCCTTTGAAGGCCGTGCCACTCTCAGAATTTATGGGATCCTCTGATCCCCTCACCTTGCTGGGTACTGACCCTGAGATTACTTCTCAGTGAAGTTCCTACAGGCAAATTTCCATCTAACCCTATGTTTGTCGGGATCAACTTAAGAAAATGCTCTGACTCATTATTTCTTAAATTGTATAATATAATATGCTGCAAATTTTTTATTGATTATAATTTTAATTTCTAAAAGATATTTTTATTTTTTTATTTTTTTTAAAGATATTTTTAATGTACCTTATCACTTATTGTCATTACGGTTTTTTTTAATGTCTTCAACTTTTACTTGTATTTGTTTTTGAAAATTCAGATTTCTGAACATGAAAGCATTCTTAATTAAACCAAAAAATAGGTGAGTCCAAGTGTAAATATTTATACTTTATTTTTAAATCCAAGCAAGACCTGCCAGAAAGTTGGATGACTTTTTCACATGGATGGTGGTTGCTCCCTACCCCTTTCCAGTACAATAGCATCCCTTCTAGAGTTCTGATTTTATATGATAGTCACAGAACCCCAAATTCTGCTCTGTCAAGGCCTGTCCTGATTGTTTATAGTTTTTTTTTAAGATTTTATTTATTTATTCATGAGAGACACAGAAAGAGAGAGAGAGAGACAGAGACACAGGCAGAGGGAGAAGCAGGCTCCGTGCAGGGAGCCCAACGTGGGACTCGATCCTGGGTCTCCAGGATCACGCCCTGGGCCGAAGGCAGGAGCTAAACCGCTGAGCCACCCAGGGATCCCCTATCCTGATTGTTTAAAATAGGATTCTATGTACTTATTTCCTGATGCTTCAGGTACATGAGTAGCTTCAAAGTTCCATGGCAATCAGGTCACTCATTGTCTCTCTCTACCCACCCCACCCCACCCTACATGTTTCCTTATTTTCCTTCAGCCATAGCTGAGAATAAAAACTGAATGTTTCCTGAGTGGTATCCAACATATTTGAGTGCTGGCTAAAAAGGGTTTTGAACATATCTGTTCTGACCTGTTATAATAAAAAATCCTTAAAACATATTTAACAGAGACTAATGATTTCTAAGATATACATGAGAAAATGATGTTTAATTGCTGTGGTGCTAAAAAGGTAATCACATCTTCCCTATAACTGTATATTTGTATATTTGAGCAATACTGATTTACTAAACTGTGTATCCTTCAACAAAGGATATGCACACATAAAAAATGGTTTTGTGAAAGTAATTTTTTTTCTCAAAAAAAAAAAAAGTTGTCTTAGGAGGCCTAGCTGGCACAGTAGGTGAACATGTGACTTCATCTCAGAGTTGTAAACTTGAGCCCCACATTGTGTGTAGAAATTACTTAAAAATAAAATCTAGACAGAGGCACCTGGGTGGCTCAGTCAGTTGACTCTTGATTTTGTCTCAGGTCATGACCTCAGAGTCCAGACATGGAGCCCTGGTTCAGGCTCTATACTCTAGGTGTGGAGTCTGCTTGGGATTCTCTCCCTCTCCCTCTACTCCCTTCTCACTCTCTCTCTCTCTCAAATAAATAAATAAAATATTAAAAAAATAGGGGTACTTGAGTTGCTCAGTTGGTTCAGCAACTGCCTTCAGCTCAGGTCATGATCCAAGGGTCCTGGGATTGAGTCCCATATCAGGCTTCATGCTCAGTGGGAGCCTGCTTCTCCCTCTCCCTCTGCCTGCCACTCCCCCTGCTTGTGTGCTCTCTCTCTCTGCCAAATAAAGAAAAAAAAAATACATCTTTAAAAATAATATAAATAAAATCTAAATAAAATCCTAAAAAAAAGCATTATCTTTTTGCACTGTCAGATTCTTAAATAACTCTTAGTTCTTAAGAAATATTGAATTGTCACATTGTTTCTAATTTTGTTTGATTCAACTCTTTCCATACCTTTCGTTACTTTCTTTGATTACATTACCTGAATTAAAATTACTGGGTCAAAGTGTATAAACTTGATTGAGAGGCTAGAATAACATTAGTATTCTCCGGCTCTGAAATCTCACAGAGCCGAATTTGAATCCCTACTTTGTCAAGAGTTGCTTGAAGTTAGACTTTTTTAACCTTCAGTTTGTTAATCACCTGGAATAACGGAAGTGAATGTTTAGCAGGGTAAGAACGCACATTGTTATCATTACCGTAATCTGTTCTTCTGGTGGGATGGCATGTTAGTGGCAGTGGAAAAGTTCTGAGAAGACTTTTATAATGAGTTTTTAAAAGATTTATTTATTTGAGTGAGGGAGAGAGAGAGAGAATGGAGAATGTACTGGGGTTGGGGCAAAAGGATAGCAGGGGGAAGAGCAGCTAGGTTGGGGAGGGAGAGCCAGAACCTAAAGCAGACTCCCTGCTGAGCATGGAGCCCAACGCAGGGCTCAATCCCACAACCCGGAGACCATCACCCAAGCCAAAACCAAGAGTTGGTCTCTCAACTGACTGAGCCACCCAAGCGCCCTATAGTGAATGAAGACATTCATTAAAAACTTGTTTTAATGACCTTAATAAGTTGCTTCTATTTATGCTGATAAACCATATACCCAGAATTCTACCTTTCCGTTTTAAAGACTTAAGTATCGCATATTTTTATTTTTCATTAAAGGTAGATGATTCATCACTTCTTATTTGTGTTTACGGAGGTCACCGTTATTCAACTTCCTTTTCCATTCCTCTATGGAGCCTATATTCGGCAATTAGAAAGCAGCGTGGGACATATGCTGAATATCCGGAGCGGTAGCTTTCAGTCACTTTCTGTTGATAGTCACGGAAGGACAAAGTTAATTCTAATGTGGATCAGGGCAAAACTCGCCTTGGTCCAGCAGCCACAAGTATAAGCCTTGTTAAACACTCCCAAGTCACATATTGTCCTCAGAGTAATCAAGCTAATTGATTCCTGTAAAACATTTGTGAATTATTTGTCACTTCACACATTTATATGACAGATTTATTTTCCTAATGCTCTCGGTAGAAAAACAATTAGGTTGCATATATAAATATTAAAACGGCACCTTTTAATAATGCCAACGAGGTAACACATATCAAACAATGGCAGGGGTTCATCATGAAACATTTTGAGTGATGGGAGTAATATGTTACTAATGATACCAGTGGCACAGGGGAAAGAAATTAGCTCGGCTTAGCCAAAGCCGTTGATTAATAGACATGAATAATGCCTCTGATACCCATGAGGTCTAATGGATATCATTATATAAATGATTGACTTGTTATCAGCCACAAGCATTAATGTTCTCCAAATTGTGGTAAAGGTCAAAAAGCACCATTTAGTTTGATTCATTTTATTAACCAAAAGGTTTTGTGCTTTATAAAGGTCTCGCCATCTGATATTATTCTTGTGATATCTGATATAAATATAACATTTGAAAATTAAAGGTGCCTCATACATACACTTCCTCAGGATTCTTGGTCTTCGTGCATGGTGCATGTTTCTTCCCTAAGAAGCAGGTCTATTGTCTCACATCAGAATCATCTAATAATTATGAAATTATACCAAAACAACAACAACAACAACAACAAATACTGTGCAAAAGTCCTAATGAAGAAAGATAATTCAAGAACAGATTTCCTTGGAGCATTGGGGTGACAAAATTGGCTAAATAGCTGCCTCTTTGTTTTGGGTCAGGTTAGGATCTCAAGGTTGTGAGATTGAGTCCCAGGTGGGGCTCTGCACTTGGTGGGGAGTCTGCTTGGGATCCTCTTCCTCTACCCCACCCCGGCCCCACCCCTGCTTGCTCTCTCTCTCTCTAAAATAAATAAATAATTTTTTATTTTATTTTTATTATTTTTTTTTAAAGAATAGCTTTCCTTTCCATTCTCAGTTTGAAAACTTTTCCAGTGCAGATGAAATGTTATGTTTGGAAGTTTTAATTAACTTTACTCTGGTTATAAAATATTTCAAACCTAAACAAATTTATAGAACTAAAACATCTCCATCTATAAACTTAAAAAGTGCTCACAGGAGAATACATGCAACTGTGTAGTGGATGACTATTTTAGTAGACAAAAGACCCTGTTTGTGAATTTCTTCATTATTCACAGTCTCCCAGAAGACATTCGTGTAATGAACAATCAATTGATTTGGTAAGGAGTAGCTCTGTTTTGAAAAAAAAAAAAAAATTGAAAATTGGGAAAGAGGACTAGAGACAATTAATTATAAGAGGTTGGCCTTGGAGAAGAAAATACATCTCTTAGGAATATACATATACTAGGAAATAGCACAGATGCTCGCTCCTGCCCCCTCCCTTCTCTGCACTCCTTCCCTTTCCTCCTTCTTCCTGCCCTTCTTCCTTCTTAGTTTTCCTTCATTCCATTTTGTTTCCTTCTTCTTTTCTTACTCCCTCTTGGTAAATTTTTTTGAAGCCCATACTTATATTAATAGTATTTATTAGTATCAATTTCCTGATTTTGCCGATTACATCATGTTAAGGTATGATGTTGACATTTGAGAATGCAGGATGATCAGCATATGGAAACTCTCTTATTTTTGCAAAGAAAAATTAACATAATATCATTTTAGTGAAGCTTTAAAAAGAAAGTTTTCAATACGTAATGATAATCAGAAAACCTACAGCACCCCTCTGAGATTGAAATTAGGAGCAGGAAATATTAAGTAGAGAGAGCAGTTGAGTAATATTTTTTAAGATTTATTTATTTATTTTAGAGAAATTGAGAGAACCAGCATGCACGTGAACATGGGACGGGCAGAGGAAGAGAGAGACTTTTTTTTTTTTTTGAAGATTTTATTTATTTATTCACAAGAGACACAGAGAGAGGCAGAGACACAGGCAGAGGGAGAAGCAGGCTCCATGCAGGGAGCCCAACATGGGACTCGATCCTGGGACCCCGGGGTCACACCCTGGGTGGAAGGCAGATGCTCCACGGCTGAGCCACCCAGGTGCCCTAAGAGACAGACTTAAGGAGACTCACCCTGGGTGCAGAGCTGGCCACGGATTCTATTCCCCGTCCCCAAAATGGCCAGTAGAGCTAAAACCTCGAGTTGGGTGTTCAACCAGCTGTGCCACCCAAGCGCCCCAGTAGTTGAGTAATTTTGAAGGAAAAATACATAAAGTGTCCTTGTATGCACAGTCTACTGAGAACATGTCTTTTTAAAGTTATCTCTGTGCCTAACATGGGGCTTGAACCCACAACCCTAAGATCAGGAGTCTCATGGTCTCACTGACTGAGCCAGCCAAGTGGCCTAAGAGAGAATCTTTAGTAAATTCATTAAAGAGAGAGGGACGCCCTGGGGGCTCAGCGGTTTAGCACCACCTTCAGCCCAGGGCCTGACCCCTGGGTCCTGGATCGAGTCCTGCTCCCCTTAGGGAGCCTGCTCCTCCCTCTGCCTGTGTCTCTGCCTCTCTCTGGGTCTCTCATGAATAAATAAATAAAATCTTAAAAAAAACCAAACAAACAAAATACGCTCTGGAATTTTGGGAAAAGCACGTATAGGTATCTTGACTCATCAGTGCCGAGGCCTTAGGGCCCATATTTCACTTTCTTTTTTCTCTTTTATACATAAACATATAGAAATAGACCTACAGATTTTATTTTATCCATTTTGCTAATCTCTAACTCCTGAATAGAGCACTTAAACCATTTTCATTTAATGTAATTCCTGATAAAGTAAAAGTCACCTCTGACGTGTTGCCTCTTAAATATTCATTTCTCCATCTCTCCGAACCTTTTCCCTGTTCCTCCAACAGTGTCCGCTCTGCGTTAGGCGGGCGTTCTGCGGGGATCATTGTCATCCCCCCCCCTTTTTTTTAAACTAAGTATTTTTGTTAATTTCTCAGGGGTTTCACGGTGATTTCAGGTAGCGTCCTGGTGTACAACAGCCTCGCTCGGGTAAATACTGCTTTAGTGCTCTGAGGGCCTTCGTCAGTAGGCCTGCAGCGCCCTGCACGGCTGTGGGTTCCCTCGGGCTCCCACAGGCCGCCTCGGGGACACTTAGAGCTGGAGGTCGAGTGGAGGTGTCGGCCGCCCTGCCAACGGCCCCCCACACTGGGTGCTGCTGGCTCTGGGGCCTGGGCGTCTGCGGGGCCTGTCAGGGCCCGGAGGCGGGGACACTGGAGCCCCAGTCGCAGGCTAGGATGCTCCAAGTGCGCTCCTGGGGCCAGGCCTGGCCGTGGGCCTCTCTCTAGCCGTCCCAGTCGCCCCCCCGCGGGACCCTGAGGGACAGGACTGGGCGCTCAGCCACACCTTCACCTTCGAAGCTCCCAACCTGGCACCTTTCCGGCCCATGAACTGCGTCAGATGAGACACAAACAGCCCCAGGCCCTGGGCAGGCCCTCTGCAGGTCTTCACAGCACACCCATGCCTCAGTTTCCTCTTTTCCTTCTCAGAGAGGAGCTGGGGGCTGGGAGTCTCCTCCCCAGGTGTCATGCAAGGTGCAGCCAGGGACAGGGACCCTAAGGGATGCCACAACTGTTCCTCCTGATGGAGCTTTGGAGTACAGGTGAGGTCTGGTGGGGTGAGCTCCGGGCCAACGACCAAGAAGGAAGTCTTGCGACACCTCTGGTTTTCTTAAAGCACAGGGACAGGACGCGTGGGCAGGAAGGGCTGCCAGGGTGACTGGAGCTGGGGGAGGTCAAGAGGAGGGACGGGTCCCAAAGGACTGTCCTATGCTGACAAGGACCTATGAGATTCTGTAGGTCTTGCCAAGGCCAAGTGACTGTGGTTTCTCCCCGCAGGAAGGCCATGAAGCCAATTGGGAGCTTCCCAGGAATGTCACACAACCAACCCCCAGCCCCCAGGGTAGGAGGTGGACTGCAAGGTGTCGCTTGTACTGTGTCCCCGCTTGCCCCCTGCTCCCTCATCACTACCACCTCCCTGATGGACGCCTTTGTGCTCAGCTGGGGCGCAGAGCCACCTAATTGTTTTCTGGATTCGTCACAAAGAGAACTGGCCTATGTATTGCTGTTAAATGAATATCTCCGTGGGTGTGGGAGGGGAGGAAGGGGCCCGAGGCTTCCCATTCCACCCTGACGTCCCAGGAAATATGATAAGCTCCAGATTGTTTACATATGACAATTCGTAGAAGACATTTTTTCCTTTATCACACTCATTTATCCAATTTCACTTGAAATTTAGGGCCATAACAGCTGACCCTCAACGCCCCCACGCAGATCCCCTAAGTGTTTGTTGTTTGCTTGTGTTTAGTTTTGATCTGCTTTCTTAACATTTGCTTTGAGCCTCAGAGAGATGGAGACTGAAGCTTGATTACTTTCCATCGGCTCCTGGGCTACCTGGAATTTGCTTCAGTTACATAAAAATGAGAGGCAGAGCCCTCGATGGCCTGATTTCCCTGTGCTATTACTGTTCGTGCTCAAAAAGTTTCAAAGGCTAATTTTAAGATGGGATAAAAGTAGGAAAGGAAAAGTATCAAATAAAAATGAGAAATCCTTCAAAATTATGAAAATACGGTGCAGATTTTCAATGGTCCGAAGGCAGTAGATATTTTCTGAATTTCTGAAGAATGTGCCAGAGGGACAGGAGCGAAGCTGCCTCTTTTCCACACCATTTGAATACGGTTACTTCATACAGTGATTGAAGGACCACAGGATAGGACATCCCGGAGTGTACCTGTTTGGCATGAAAGATTTGGAGTTAAAAGTAATAAAACCCCAGCACGTGTGGGAAAGGCTCTCAGCCTCCCTCAGAACTGCCTCAATTTACATTGGAAAGGAGAGCCTACAACAGGGAGAGAAGTGCTAGGGGAGCCCCCCCCCCAACCAAAGGAACTCATTTGCACAACAGAACAATCTCGTTTTTCCAAACATCTCCTTTCACCTCCTTGCTAATGAGTTTCCTCCCTTGTGTGTCCTGAGGCCCTACCCTTTTCCTTAGCTCTTCTACGCTTCCTGTCGCCAAATTGTCTTTGGAATTCCCTGTCTATGCGGATTCCCGGTATGTGTTTTAATTTATATTCTCTCCTATCAATCTCTCACATTATTTTGTTTCTTTCCCATGGAACTATATTTATTATTATTATTATTATTATTATTATTATTATTATTGTCATTACATCTGACCCTTACATTTTTTTTTAAATTTTCTTTGTCATTCAATTTTAGAGTTTTTTTATAATAAATTTATTTTTTATTGGTGTTCAATTTGCCAACATACAGAGTGACACCCAGTGCTCATCCCGTCAAGTGCCCCCCTCAGTGCCCGTCACCCAGTCACCCCCACCCCCCGCCCTCCTCCCCTTCCACCACCCCTAGTTCGTTTTCCAGAGTTAGGAGTCTCTCATGATCTGTCTCCCTTTCTGATATTTCCCACTCATTTTTTTCCTTTCCCTCTTATTCCCTATCACTATTTTTTATATTCCCCATATGAATGAGACCATATGATGTTTGTCCTTCTCTGATTGACTTACTTCACTCAGCATCATACCCTCCAGTTCCATCCACGTTGAAGCAAATGGTGGGTATTTGTCGTTTCTAATGGCTGAGGAATATTCCATTGTGTACAGAGACCACATCTTCTTTATCCATTCATCTGTTGATAGACACTGAGGCTCCTCCCACAGTTTGGCTATTGTTCTCACATTATTTTGATACTAAATCCAGGTAGAAGGGCCGTGGGACAGAGTAAGGTCTTCCTCTCCCACATTATTTTCGTTAAAGTTTTCTGAAAATTCGTTATTTTACCTTAGCCTTCACGTAGGACATATGGATTTAGCATTCTAGATTGCACTTACTATAATTGATAACAGTATGCGAGGCTGGGATGGATCTGTCTTCACTGAAGAGCTAGACTGCCTCTAATTTTTATATTCGTGTTTTATGATAAATAGATCCAAATGACACTTTTGTGCTGGATCATTTCTAAGTCATTGATTAATGGCTTAGTACAGGACATAAAGACCCCTCAAGCATTTCGTGTCCTCATGAGTTAGGAACAAACAGGGCTAGGGAGGGAGAGATACGTAGGGGGCCACGGAAGCAGGCTCACAAAAGTCCCCAAAATGTCGATGTGTAAGGAGACCAGAGAGAAGGGAACAGCCAGACCAGCTGCCCTGGGTGTGGGCAGAGAGGGTGTCTTTTTAGGACAGTCCTCTGGGACCAACAGAGAATAACCAGACCCCAAAGAAGGATAAGCCACTAAGATGTTCTCACCAGTCCTTGCTCAACGGTGATGTCAATGGAGATGTGAGAAGGATTTGGGTTCCCTGGCTGGCTTCCAGTAGGAGACCAACCCTGCAAGCCCTTGGTGGCAGCCCTGGGGGGACACGACTCACTCCTGAGAGCTTTCTCTGTAACTTTGCTTAGTAAACTTCTATCCCTTGGCTCACTCTCCTGTGTCCGCGGGATTCGTTCTTCGACTCTGGGAGACAAGCACCACACTCTCCAGTATCACTCACACAAAGTGGCAGGTTTGAAGTTGTGGATTTAGTCAACTCAAGTGGTATATTATGAGTTATGAATCTGCTGTCTCCTGAGGTATTCATGGCTCATCCCCTACTTGATTTTCCTTTAAAAAAATTTTTTTTAAAGTAAACTCTACTCCCAACATGGGGCTCACACTCACAAACTTACAACACCAAGAGCAAGAGTCCCAAGGTCTGCTGACTGAACCAGCCAGGAGCCCCTCCCCTAATTGATTCTTAAGGAACTTATTTTCAATTAAAGATCATTAAAGGAACTAAGGCAGATATTGGACCGTTTAAAATAATAATAATAAAAAAACACACAAAGAAAAATGGAAACTTGATACGGGGGAGCTTGGTTCTTGTCTCATGGAGTCAAAGAATGAATCTTGCGGACAAAGGAGAGTGGGTAAAGCAAAAGAAGCTTATTAAGCAGAGATACAGATGTAGCTCTCAGGAGTGAGAGGAGTCCCCACAGGGTTGCCACTGAGGGCTTGTAGGGTTGGTCTTTTATTGGAAGCCAATCAGGGAACCTAAATCCTTTTAACATCTCCATTGACATCACCATTGAGTAAGGACTGGTGAGAACATCTTTAATGGCTTACTTCCTTTTTAGAGTCATGATTTTGTTGGTTACCTTAGGGCAGGTGGTCTGGCTTGTTCCCTTATCTCTGGTTTCCTTATACCTCAGCATTTTGGGGACTTTTGTGAGCACTTCCGTGGCCCCCTACCTAGCCCTGCCTAGCTCCCTTTGTCCCAGACTCATCCCTACCTAGCGCCGCCTGTCCCTCACTCATTACAATTTCAAAGCCCACTTTGGGGTAAAAGTCAGAGATAATATGTGTCGAAAAATGTATCTGAGGGCGCCTGGGTGGCTCACTCAGTTAAGCAACCAATTCTCGATTTCAGCTCAGGTCGTGAGATTGAGCCCCGCATCAGGCTCTGCGATGAGTATGGAATGTGCTTAAGATTTTCTCTCTTCCTCTGCCCCTCCTCCCACTCTCTCCCTCTCTTAAAAAAAAAAAAAAAAAAGTATCTGAAGACCTTTTATAGCTCTTTATTAGCATTCTACTGTGCTTTTTTATAACCTATGAAATGTATGGATGTTTATATTAACCTGTGTATTTAGTCAGCATTTAGTTTGTCACTCTGGAAACTCATTAACAGTTTGTTATTGCATCCTGTATCATCACTTTTCTTTCTGGAAGAAAGGAAAAAGAAGAAAATCCTTATTAATGTTTAACTAGTCCATGAATAATTTAAGTTACATCTTAATAAGGCAAATTAAGTGGATAAGAAGTTTAAATCGATAGTATTTGCTATATTTTTTCCTTCAAGCAAACTTGTGCCAAATTAAATGAATTTCACTAAGAAGATTTTTATTGGTCTATTTTCCCTGTTTAGTAAGATTGGGGGGGATTAAAAAAATCTAACATTAAATTCTTCATATGAATGAAGGCTTGTATAAAACCTCCTAGATTGGGTACATTTCTGTGTCCTTTATGCTGAGTAATAGAGCATTCAAAATAGATTGGTTGTCCTTACCTAATCCAGACCAGTCTCAGGCTAATCATGGCTTGTGGGTATTTCCTCATGTCAATTTTGATAGTTATAAAATTTCCAATTGCTTCTTTCTGTCCTCGAATTGAATAATAAGGATAATTTAGTCATTCTTGTCAAGTTTCCTCCATTCATGAGTTACTGCTTTCAATGCATTTCAAGTTAAATGGTGCAATCTCTGGGAAAAAAAAAATAGGTGGAAGCTGCAAGAATTTTAAGATTCAACATATTGCCTAAAGTACGGTTTAGGTTTCTGTGATCTCTTTGGAATATTAGAAAGTTGTAAAGGTCCATGCATTTCACTCATGATATATTCCAAATATGGTACTTGAAATGATTGTCTTTCCAGCATCATTCTTTCATAAGTTATGCGACAAGAGTTATTTTTTCAATAAGTCTATATGGACTGAAAAATTGTAGTCCTGAGTGGTAGATTTTTTGAGATATGCAATGCATTTTAAATTACTTCAGTGTTGGCATGTGGTATTATGTACTCATTAGTTAATTTAAATTGCATATCTTGTTTAAGATTACTCAGTTTCCTTTACCAGAAATTTGTACCTGAGAGGTACATAGCTAACATTCTAATTAGAAAGCTCAGACTGCATAAGTGGTTTCCAAAAGTGCTTCATTTCTCTTTATATCTGATCAGCATTAGCAATTTTTTGATTAGAATAATGGAAATTACAAGATTTGTTTGTTTGTATGTGTATGCTTTACCTAAGTGTAATTCAAGGGTGTGGATTTTCTAATGTACCTTTAAAATAGTCTTTACCATGAAAAAAAAAGGTTATAAAAATCTCAAAAAGTATGTAGTATATAATCTTAGTTATAACACAATACACTTGTTTCTTAAAGTTTCTGGGTCATTTTGAATCGGAAGATTATGATTCTGGTTGACTGAAGTCCATGACGTTACCTGGGTTACCTAAACCTGCCTCCAGCATATGGACTGGCTTACATCAAATAAATAATTCATGGGAAAATGTGGTCTGAAAAGTAAACAAAACAAAACAAAACAAAACAAAACAAACAGGCAGATAGCACTTTGTCCAGATTATAGAACACTTTAAATAATTGTTTTTATGCTTGCTTGATAATCAATATTTAGATACAGGTTAGAATTCAATCTGATGAAACATGCTCTTTTGTTTTAATCTGGTAGCTAGACCTTTGAGTGGTGGCCCATCATTGCCAACAATTAGAGACTATTCATCTGACAGCTATGACCTAGTAGTTGTACTTGATAAAAACCCAATATAGTCACTTTGCAACAATAGGAGTCTGTTATCTGCAATACTCAAAATGTGGTTTGAGCATTTGGGGTTCCATGTCTTTTTGTTATATATATTTGCTCCATAAGACTCTTAGTCCTACTTTTTAAGGCCTAAAGTCTCCTAATATCTATTTTATAATCAATAATATTTTCTTCCTCATAGGAAACAAATAAAACATAAAAAAAAATTAAAATAGTGTGACTGTTAAGTTACCAAGCTTTATGTGCCCCTTTCCTGGAAAAATAAAACTTACATGATTTCAACAAAATCAGAATGTGAAATATTCAATGTTTAAGAGAAATCTGTGCCCAAGTCACGCCACCTTCCTCTGTAGTATTTTTATTAAATAAGAATGAGATCTTGCCATTTGCAACAACAGGGATGGACCCCAGAGGGTATTATGCTAAGTGAAATAAATCAGACAGGGAAAGACAAATACCATATGATTTCACTTATATGTGGAATCTAAAAAACAAAGCAACTGAACAAACAAAAGCAGAATCTGACTTATAAATACAGAGAACAAATTGGTAGTTGCCAGAGGGGAGGGAGGTCGGGGATAAGCAAAATGGGTGAAAAGAAGTGGAAGGTACAGGCATCCAGTTATGGAATGAATAAATCATGGGGATGAACGGTATGGCATAGGAAATAAATCAATGGTACTGTAATAACATTGGATGGTGACAAACAGTAGCTATGCTATGGTGAGCACAGCATAAGGTATAGACATTGTATTACTAAGTTGTGCACCTGAATATAATGCAATAAAATGGTGTGTCAACTACACTTCCATTAAGAAGAAGAAGAAAAAAAACAATCTGTATTGTATCTACCTCAAAAGAAGAAATAGCTTTGTGAAGACATGAGCCCATTTCCACATAGCTAAGTGTTTTTAACCTTATGCTATAATTAGTGAACCAATATAAAAAAACTGAGAATGCCACTGGGGCTAATGTAATCTACTTTTTATTCTATTTTTTTATTTTATTTTATTTTATTTTATTTTATTTTATTTTATTTTATTTTATTTATTTTATTTATTTTATTACATATATTTTGAAGTAGGTTCCATGCTCAATGTGGGGCTTGAACTCATGACCCTGAGATCAAGAGTTGCATGCTGTACCGACTACGCTGGGTAGGTGCCCCCACTTCATATTTTAAAAGTTTACAAAAAATAAAAAAAAAACACACACGCAGTAAAAGCTGTTTACTGTGGGACGGACCTTGAAGGACCATGAGATCCAGTAGGGTTTTAGAGGATTTGCTGCATATATAAGTGAAATCTTAAAAACAACAGATATATTTATATGTTATAGAGCAGTAAAGATATATAGTACTTACAGAATGTAACCACTAGACAGAAAAAAAATAATAATACAGTGGTATTGGCAAAAATATAAGAAATAACAACCATTGGTTAGGGGGCCTTCACAATCAGTTGATTGTGTCCAACTCTTGATTTCAGCTCCAGTCATGACCTCAGTGTTCTGAGATCCAGCCTCATGCTGGGCTCCACACTAGGCATTGAAGCTGTTTAAAATTCTCTATTTCTCCCTCTGCCCCTTCTCATGCTCACACATGAGTGCATGTGCATGCGCTCTCTTTCTCTCTTTCTCCAAATAAATAAATAAATAAATAATAAACAAACTAACTAATAAATAACAACCAATGGCAAGGATTGGGGATGTGGAGGAAAGAATGTCTCATGTACTGTTGGGAATGTAAATTGGTGCAGCCCCTAGGGAAAACATTATAAAGGTTCCCTTTAACATTATAAATAGAACTACTATTTGATCTATCAATTCTACTTCTGAGTATTGATCCAAAGAAAGTGAAAATGCTAACTCAAAAAGATACATGCACCCCCATGCTCACTGCAGCATTACTTACAGCAGCTGCTATTGGAATATTATTCAGCTATAAAAGGGAACGATATTTTGCCATTTGCAGCTGTAAGGGTAGATGTTAAGGGCATTATGCTAAGGGAAACAAGTCAAGGAAAGACAAATGCCATGCGGTCTCACTTATATGTGAAATACAAAACGAAATAAAAACCTACCAACCAACCAAACGAATACACAAGCTCATAGATACAGAGAACAGATTGGTGGTTGCCAGAGGTGGGGACTGGGGGATGAACAAAATGGGGGAAGAGAGTCAACAGGTACAAACTTCCAGTCATAAGATAAATAAGTCATGGGGATTCAATATAGGGTGTAGACACTGCAGTGAATAATATAGTATTGCATATTTGAAAGTTGTTTACAGTAAATCTGCAAAGTTCTCATCACAAGAAAAAAAATTCTGTAACTATGTCTGGTGACAGATCACTGGAATTATCATGGTGATCATTTTGTAATATATATTTATAAAGCCATTATGTTGTGCACTGGAAATTAATATAATGAATATTATGAATATTTCAATAAAAAATTAAATATATTATAATTAAGTGGACAAAATTCCTGTCCATTTTCTGACCTAGAAGCATACTGTAGAAAAAAATTTGCTTTGTCAATAGGCCTAAGTCATCCACAGCATATGCAATTTTTCCTTCTTTCAGAAAGAATGCAGTTTCTCAAGACAATAGCTCTTTCTTGGGCTACCAGTGGCCCATACACTTATTATCCCATAATGATTCCAAGTCCAATCTTTCTATTCAAGGGCTCTTTGAGCAGATTAGTAAACTGTATAAATTTTTAGGATAATTGTTGGGAAAACAATAACTTGGCTTATTTTCCCAATAACTGGGAAAAGAAGAAAGAAAATTACAGATAATAAAGAATAATTAGTTGAAGGGCACCTGGGTGGCTCAGTTGGCTATCTGCCTTTGCCTCAGGTCATGATTCCAGGGTCCTGGGATGGAGTCCTGCATTGGGTTCCCTGCTCGGCAGGAAGTCTGTTTCTCCCTTACCCTCTCCTTCTGCCCCTTCCCCTACTTGTACTCTCTCTCTCTCAAATAAATAAATAAATAAATAAATAAATAAATAAATAAATAAATAATTTTTTTTTAAAAAGGATAATGAGGTGATACAATGACAATATGATGCCAATATCTTTTTAAAAGTAATCAATTCATTAACTTTATTTTTAAGTAATCTCTACACCTAATGTGGGGTTTGAACTCACAACTCCAAAATCAAGAGTCACATGCCCCACCGACTGAGCAGTCAGGCACCCCTGGTGATGCCAATATCTTTGATAAATTGGAAGAAATGGAAAAATGCTTTGTAAAACAACTTACCAAAATTGATACAAGAAGAAATAGATCTGAACACCCCTATATCTATTCAGAAATTAGGTTTGTCATACTTAAACTCCCCGTAAATAAATGAACCCAGACGGTTTCACCAGAAGCACTAATACCAATCTTATACAATCTTGAGTAAGGGACAGGCAGGGCTAAGGTAGAGAGAGCTAGATAGGGGGCTGTGTCATCAGGTTCACAGAAATCCCAAAATGGTGAGGTGTTAGGAAACCAGAGATAAGGGAACAAGCCAGACCACCTGCCCTGGGTGTGGGTGGGGAGGGTGTCTTTTTTTAGGACAGTCATCTGTGACCTACAAAGAATAACCAGACCCCAAAGAAGGAGTAAGCCACTGATGATGTTATCACCAGTCCTTACTCAAACCAAGGCAGCACAAGAATCTCAAGGCCACAAGGTCCCTGGTCAGTTCTCAATAAAAGACCAACCCTACAAGCCCTCAGTGGCAACCCTCTCACTTCTGAGAGCTTTCTCTATACCTTTGCTTAATAAACTTCTATTGCTTTACTCGTTCTTTGTCCTGCGAGATTCATTGTTTGATTCCATGAGACAGGAACCAAGCTCTCCCGTATCAATCTTACATATTTTTCATGAAATCTATAGAAAATATATAATTTTAGACTACCTTAAGAGACCACTATACCTCAATATCAAAACCTATAAAGGACATTACAAGAAAACCAATACGACAAACCAGTATCGTTCATAAGCACGCACACAAAATTCCTTTAAAAAAAATCACAGAAATTAAAAGGAGAAGAATGGTGATCAAATGAATTTACCTCAGGACAACCGGAAAAAGCACGGAAGGACGCCACAGAAGAACAGGTAAGCAATTTGGCACATTCTACTGTGGGAATATTAGTGTGTGATGATAAAGAATAAACTGCTGCTACGCAATCAGAATGAATCATGAAATATAATGTTGAGCCAAAAATTTCAGATATGAGAAGTAACATCCTGTATGCTTTCATTTCTATGGGGTTCGAGAACAGGAATCTTTGTTGATAAGAAAAATCAGTTGTTGTTATCTAGAGGGTGTAAAGAAGTGACTTCAAGAGAGTAAGAAAGTGTTTTTCTCTGTTCACGAATATACTCTAAAGCTTGAAGATATAGGTACTGCTTCCATGGGTACATAGGTCTGCCAGTCTTCAACCTAAATATTTAAGATAAATGCCTTTCACACATAATAGGTTTTACATCAATTAAAGATTAATAATAATAATTTTAAAAAATCACAAGACTTTACATTTGATCCAGGTCCTTGAAAACTTGCCCTCCACGCATCTGGTGTCTGGAAGGACTTACTGATTCTGATATTTCATGCAGGGTAATAATTTTCTATGCAACAGCCAAGTATTTATTTTATTGGTTTTCTAAGTCTGCCATAACAATATACCACAGACTGGATGGCTTTTAAAAAAAAAAGAAATTTATTTTCTCACAGTTTTGGAATCTGGAAGCCCACAACCAAGATGTCGGTAGGTTTGGTTTCTCCTGGAGCCTCTCTCTCCTTGTCTCGCAGTTGGCCGCCTTCTCGCCATGTTCTCACAAAGCTTGTTCTCTGTGCACACATCCTGGTGTCTTTCTTCTTCCAAGGACACCAGTCACACTGGATTAGGGCCTCACCTTTATGACCTCATATAATCCCAATTACCTTGTTAATGCCCTGTCTCCAAGAACAGTGCCACTGAGGGCGAGGGTTTCCCCACATGAATTTCAGGAGGGGAGCATAATGCCTCTCAGGTTGGACGTGGGCTATCAATAGTGTTGTGATCTAAGAGTCATGGGCCTTGAGTCTAAGAGTCTGGACTCTACCCTGAGATTGTGGAAATTCCATTTGGGGAATAGTCACTGATTCCTCACTGCAACCATGAACAGAAAGCTCCAAAGGGAGTTCAAGTGGAGACTTCCTCAGCGAAAGCATTGCTCTGCTTAAATGATTCAGCTTTTGAGTGAAATGAAAGGCGGGACTAAGAGTAAGTAGCCTGAGCCACTTAGTATTTTGACCTTCTTCGGTGCATAAATTTTCTCCTGGAAGAGTAAATAGTTTTTTTTGTTAGTGCTGCTCTCTGCCAACAATAAACTAAACTATCGTCAAGAATACGCTCATTGGAACAGAAGTCATAGAGTGAATGTCTTCATATTTTAATTCACAGGGGAATTTTAGACTTTAACTCTGGACTTCAATTTCTTTGAAAATTTAATATTAGATTTTTCATTTTTCCCACAATATACCACAATGGGATACAACTTACATTCATATTTCAAGTATCTGCTTTGAATTTTATGAAGTATCTTGCTATTTTTATTTATTTTCATTGCATAATTTCTGATGAGGGCAAAATGGAGCATTAAATATAAGGTAGATTAGAACTTTTGGGGGGGTAAAGTCTGACTACAAATGGTCCAAGGAGTTTCCATAAGGGAATAGTGGTCAGTTTTATGTGAGTAATTCCATGAAGGAAGAGTATGGGCTTACTGTTAAATTTCCATTTTTTTGAATTTCATTTTTTTAAGTAATCTCTGTATCCAATGTGGGTCTTGAACTCATGACCTCGAGATCAAGAGCCACATGCTCCACCAACTGAGCCAGGTAGGCACCCCTAAATTTCAATTTTTAGGAGAGATTTTCAGGACAATGCTTAGCACCTCCTCCTGTTTTCTCAAAGTGGACTTTTCCCCATTAATTCTATTGTGTGTCCTGCTGTTTCTTTTTTAACCATTTACTGGGGAAAAAAATGACTCAGTTGGTAAAGAATGTTTGCTAGTTGAGTGTACTAAAGACGGGTGATTATCTGTCTTTCCCTCCTTCATCATCTTCATGCAGAGTGAGGCAATGATCTGGGCTGCAGTGCTTGCTCTGCAGAGCCAAGCTATTCCTGAAGTGAGCCATCCCTTGGATCTTGATGAGATTTAAGGGTAGGGGCTATTGGATCCATTTGGCTCTTACATCAAATTATCCTTCCAGTGTCAACATCTTCAGAAATAACACTGAAACTTTTATATCCACCATTTGCTTTTGGTTCTTATATTGGAAATAAAGCAAAGGATCTTTGTGTATTAGTCCTGTCAGATCCTACAAACAAGAAATGTGAGCATTGTCCGTCTGAAATGAAGGCAGAGGCTCTGTTGATCAGTGCAGCGTTTATGCCTTCTGTTTCACTTTCTGTGCTTTTCAAGTCAGTTGTATTTTAAAATCTCTCTCTCCTATTAGACTATAAGCCTCCTGAGGGCAGGACTAATTCTTTGTCTTATTTAATACCTCCCCACTACCTGGCCCAATGCCATACATATATTATAGAAAATCGGTATTTGTTTGATTCCTTGTGTACAATTTAAATTTGAATTGAGTCACTCAATTGCACAATCAGAGAATTGATGGGTTTCTTTCAGGCTTTTGATTAAAAAGACACTATTTCAAACTGCACACTTTGGCAAAGTGTCCTTTTGATCATGAAATGTTTATGCTTTTTTGAAAAGATTATTTAAAATCCTTTTTAAAAAGCAGAAAGCACATTTCAAGTGGACATATTCAAAGTCTGGTTTTGTTTTTGCTTTTTTTAATGTAATGGGGCATACGATGGGCAAAGGAAAGAAACGCCACTTTATTTTGCTCAGTTTGTATGTGTAGATAAAACTGAGGAGAGAGGTGTTTTGCTTTGTTTTTTTCCATTAGTATTTGTTATCACATTAGTTGATCAGCTGCATAATAATTGGGCTAGAACATGCTTTCCCACTTGTTTATAGAAGAATTGGGTAGAAGATAGATATTTGGGGTTGCAGAGTACAGTCCGAAATGTTTCCTTTAGGTTTTCTTTCCTAATTTATTTCAGCTAAGCTCTTCCAGGGCTCAGAAGCTAAGGCTAATGTTATGTTTAGCTTGTTTTTGTACCAAAGATTGATGTATGAACCGAGGCAGAAACACTCCCTTGCCCCTCTTCCCACCATATAAGTATCTATTTAGGACACCAATACCTTTTATGAATATCAATCAACCAATTAAAATGGATGGCATTCTGAAATCCAAGTAAAATCTTTTAGGTAGAAGCTTAATGCACAGATCTTGCATTTAACATAAGAAACAATCCAGTTTCTGTTCTGTGCATTTTGTATTCCTCTCTGTAACTACAGTTTGTGAGTTTGCACTTCAAATAAAAAACAAGCAGACTGAAAAGTGTAACTGTGCCTTTTCGGCTTACTTCCAATGTGAGATGAATACTAATATTTCATTCCCTTCAACAGTGTGAAAAATTGGTCACTGAAAACCCTGAGTATGTTGGTGGTGTATTCGCTGGGTCCAATGCTTCATTCATCCTTACTTTGCTTTAAATTGAATTTCAACTCACAGAGAGGGGGAAAAATGGGAAAAGAAGGAAAGAAAAAAAAGAATCGGTGAAAGCAATGAAAAGTGTAGAGAACATAAATATAAATCTGCCTCCTCTCATTCTGCTACAAAATATTAGAGATCAGCTTGATTTTTTTTTTTTTCCTGTAGTTAAGCATTTGCGGGGGAAAATCAATCTGTGCTTGTTTGTTTGTTTGCAAACTAGACTATCCTCTTGAATAAAAATATGTGTACATAAGAATCGATTTCTTTTCTCAGAATTGTGTTGAGCAGTTTGGAAAATACCGAGATGATAAAGAATCTTAGGTCAATGCTTGATAGAAGTTTCATTTTCTTGAAAAACATGAATGGATTTGTTGGCGTGATTCGGTTATAGGACCATATGGCTACACATTTTTGACCACTCTCACATTCTGAAAGCACTGTCTGTCTCTCACACCGCTACGCTCACTAGATCTTCCTTACTCTTCACTAGCTTGCACTCCTGCATGAACCTGTGTGCTTCACGTCTTTGACATACCGTAGATGTTGTTCCTACCTTGTGTCTTCAAATATTCTCACTTTCTATACTCTCTAGGCATCTCAAGCACTTCATCCACTGGTTTCCCTTACTCTATATGCCTGGTAATGTCCAAATGTATATCTACCAACTAGATCTGCCTCTCATATAACTAACTACGACTGTGTATCTCCTCCTAATTGCATCACAGCAACTTCATCCAAATCCAAGCTTATCAACTTGCTTCTCCTATATGGCTTCTCAACCAAAGTAACAAACGTCCATGCTAGGACTTAGGCCACTATCATGTATTCTCCTATTTATTCAACCTCATTCTCATTCTGCATAATCAATAGACAGATACTACTGATCCTAATTTCTAATTTTCTTTTTTGTCCTATTTTCTAATTTTCTTTTTTGTCCTTAAATCTCTTTACTTTTCACAATAGCCACTCTAGTTATCATAACTGATGATCTTATGACTAAGAGCCTCCTAACTGTTGCCTTCAAATGGAGTGGTTTCTTTCTTTCTTTCTTTCTTTCTTTCTTTCTTTCTTTCTTTCTTTCTTTCTTTCTTCTTTCTTTCTTTCTTTCTTTCTTTCTTTCTTTCTTTCTTTCTTCTTTCTTTCTTCTTTCTCTCTTTCTTTCTTCTCTTTCTTTCTTTCTTTCTTTCTTTCTTTCTTTCTTTCTTTCTTTCTTCTTTCTTCCTTCTTTCTTTCTTTCTTCTTTTTAAAATATTTTTAAAATTTACTTATTCATGAGACACACACACACACCCACACACACAGAGGCAGAGACATAGGCAGAGGGAGAAGCAGGCTCCATGCAGGGAGCCTGACATGGGACTCAATCCTGGGACTCCAGGACCACACTCTGGGTTGAAGGCAGGCACTAAACCACTGAGCCATCCGGGGATCCCCTGGAGTGGTATTTCTAAAGTGCAAACCTTAAGCCATCTTAAGACTTTGTACTGTCTTCCAATTGCTACTAGGCTAAGTTTCAAACATTCACATCTAGGCTCTGTTCTCAGTCCTTTCCTAGTGCATTTTGTATTCTTACACGGGCAACTTTACTTGCTTTTTTTTTCTTGAAACTTGATGTAACATTACAATTGACTTTTACTCATTTCCTTTGTGTCCTTTATATCTCAAATTAGACATTGCCACCTCCAAAATATTCTTTGTGATCTCTCCCATCTGGGTGGATTGGTTACCTAATGCAGATAACTTTAACTCTCTATCAGATGATAATACTTATCACATTTATAGGAAATAATTGTCTGTCTTCCCTCCGTAATGAATTTTCATTGCATAAAGAATTATTCTATCTTAATTACTGTTATTCTTATATTATAAAAGATAAACAATTTTTTTTTTAAATGTATTATTCTGGGATGCCTGGGTAGCTCAGTGGTTGAGTGTCTGCCTTCAGCCCAGGGTGTGATCCTGGACTCCCAGAATCGAGTCCCCCATCAGCCTCCCTGCATGGAGCCTGCTTCTCCCTTTGCCTATGTCTCTCATGAATAAATAAATAAAATCTTTTAAAAAATGTGTTATTCCGGGATCCCTGGGTGGTGCAGCGGTTTAGCGCCTGCCTTTGGCCCAGGGCGCGATCCTGGAGACCCGGGATCGAATCCCACATCGGGCTCTCGGTGCATGGAGCCTGCTTCTCCCTCTGCCTATGTCTCTGCCTCTCTCTCTCTGTGACTATCATAAATAAATAAAAATTAAAAAAAAATGTGTTATTCCAAGAGGAGAATAATGAATATTTTAAAAGCAGCATTAAGAAGATGGGCATGTTTTCCGCTTATGTCTTTAGTCTTTTTTTTTTTTAAGATTTTATTTTTAAGTAACCTTTATATCCAGTGTGGAGCTAGAATTCACAACCCTGAGGGTCAAGAGTCGCATACTCAGGAGTGACTGGGTGGCTCAGTTTGTTAAGTATCCAACTTAGACTCAGGTTATGTTCTTAAGGTCCTGGGATCAAGCTGGTGTCCGGCTCCTCGCTCAGTAGGAGTCTGTTTCCCTCTCCCTCTGCCTCTACCCCTCTGCCCCATCATGCATGCTCATGTGCTCTCTCCCACATAAATAAATAACATCTTTAAAAAAAAAAAAAAAAAAAGAGCTGCACACTCCATTGACTGAAATAACCCTAAAAAGAGCCCTGTCCTTTCGTCTTGATTGTATGGTGCAGAAAGCTCTTAGGATCCTCATATTGCTCCCTTGTGGCACAGAGAGGAGGCAGGTGCTGAGATGAATATGGCTGCATGTTTCCTGGCCTTGCTGAAGAACACTTCATGTCATAAGCACAGTAAAAATGATTCAGTGATGTGTGGCTGGCTTTTAGTAGAGCATGTGACTCCTGATCTCTGGGGTGTGAGTTCAAGCCCCACACTAGGTGTACAGATTACTTAAGAAAATAATAATAATAATAAAAAGGATGATACAGAACTGCCAGGACCAGAGGCACCATGTGGCCTAGAGGTGAGAGTTTTGTTGGTAACCAGCCATATATTATAAATGACAGTTTGTCCCCGCTATATGGTCATTAGTTAGACGTCTGAATGACTGGGGTTGAATGATATTATTCCGCAATGTTATTAAAGACAAAGGAGAGCACACTTGAAATTTGTGGACTATGATTCAAAACCACAAAACGTCTAAAAGAAAAACATCCATCCTGATTAAGCACACTATTCTCTCCAAAACATTTTTGAAAACTTAATATATGTCAGGTAATGTTAGATGCTGGAGATCTAAAGATGAATAAGATCAAGTTCCTCTCTAAAGAAACCAAGCAATAGTAGTTGAGTTGAACATATAAACAAATAATCTAAATAAAATAATATCAGCATGTACAAATTATGAGAATGGAAGAAATCAACTTTTTTTGACCATCAGAATAACATTCATGAAGAAAAAATAATTTGAATTTTGAGAAATGAGAATTGAAATCTTGAAAAAAGACAGTACTGTGAACAAAGAAAATGCATATGTATAGTTTCAAACTAGCATGCTGTTTTCAGAGAATGATATATTATTTTCTTGACTTACAAAAGAAAGAACATTCTCCATGTAGGTGTTCATGCAGATGTTTGTATTTAAGGAAAAAGTGAGAAGCCAAAAATCTCCATTTCCTCCTCAGTATGAGGGTACCTCATAAATATTTAAGACAACTACTCTTACCTTGGAGAATATGAGAGGAGCTTTATTGTTCTGGTGTCAACATATCCTTCCAATTTTCTATTTAATAACTTCAAACAATTGTATGTTAGATGTAAACCAAACCAATATCAATTTACAGAAAAAAAAAAAAAAAAAAAAAACTAGGTCTCCTTTCATTTGCTAAGAGCATGTAGTTGGCCATGTCTTCCTAGAGCCCTGTGTTACTGAGTCCAAGATCTCATCCAGTCTCACACGGGAACTGGTCATGATTCACACAACCCGTCATTCAATAATACATATTGAAGTTGTAATTTTTGTGCCAGGTAATCACCTAGTTGCTGTAATACATTAATGGAAGGAGAAAACAGACAAAAACCGCTGTTCTTTTTGGAGCTATATCGTAGTAGAAATGGTTGTGAAAGATATGTCAAAATCGTACATAATGAATGATTCCATTTATATAAAATTCTAGATAACACAAACCAATCTATAGTGACGAAAAGGAAGTCAGCGGTTGCATGAGACTAGAGTGGAAGAAAAACTGACATAATTGAATGCAAGGTAACTTTGGAGGTGATACAAATATTTGTTATCATGATGGTCGTAATGGTTCCATGGGAGTATATATGCATAACAAAGCTCATTAAAGTGTATAATTTAAATATGTGCATGGTTGTTTTACATCAACCTTACTTATAAGTTACAGTAAAGTTGTAAATACATGGAAGTAAAATATAAGCACTTCTAGAATAGCAGATAATTCACTGCCAACTTTCTGCTGCATTAAAAACTATCATAGTGATTTCTTGGTGCATAAGAAATTGATCCCATTTGGAAACAGAAATGCAAGAAATAAAAAGCTATATAAGAATAGAAACATAAGTATATCAAATCAGTATTGAATTAAAAAAAAACAAGAATAATGTCATCTGGAGCCTTAACTAAATTAGGAACAAATATACCGCAAAACAATACAATCACCAGTAAATAAATATAAGTAAATTATGTAAAACCCAAAATAGTATCTGTCAAGAGGCAGAGTTATTAACTTACACTGAATTATAATAAATGAAGGAAACTTTTTATTTTTTAGGACAGTCACTAAATAAATAGTAAATAATAATAATAATAATAATAATAATAATAATAAATTAAATACTCCAAAAGAAGGTATTAGGAAAGAAATAGCCATAGACAGGTGGGAAAAACAAACAACAACAATACCAAGAATAAGATAGTGCCTATAGACCCAAATACAATTACATTAAATGAAAATGGACTAAATGGAGTAAGATCAGGTTAATTTTAGAGCTTTTTTTCTCATAAACTTATATGATTATAAACTGGAAAAAGTAATTGACTTTGTGGCTACATTTATTAGTTTAGTAATTTCTTATTTAAATATATACACAGAGAAATGCACAGATCATAAATATAAGCACAAACTGATGTACCCATTTAATAAAAACACAGATCAAGGACCAGAGCATTACTATGACTACAGAGGCTATACATTTAATATGTATAAAATAATTAAAGTATTCAAGAAATAATTTCCATCGTAAGTTCTTATTTGATCTTTGAACTATATGAATATATTTTATATATTTATATAATATTGTCCATTAAATAGCAGGTTTATTTTATGTATATTTACTATGTCTATTTCTGGCCGAAGAACAACTTATGAATGATAGCAAATCTTTTACATTCTTTGAGACTTTCTTTATTAGCCAGCATGCTGTTGACTTTGGTAAACAATTTTTATGAACTTGAAAAAATTTGAATTCTGTAATCATTGAATGCAATTTTCTATAAGTTGGGTCAAGTTTATCAATTGTGTTAATCGGATCTTCTTAGAACTTACTCTTTGTTGTTGTTTCTGTTGAGATAGGTGCATTAATACCTCATACTACTATTGTACCTTACTTTATTTTTCCTCTCAGTTCTCCTAAGTTTAGTTCTACTATTCATATATTTTGAAGCTACTGGTTATGAACATATAGATTTAAGACTGTGATTATCTTTTTGGTGAATTTTGGCTATCTTATTATGAAATGTCTATTTTTATCTATTATAGTGTCTTGACTTAAAATTTACATGTGTCTACATTTGTCTAACTAATAAAGATATCCTTTGGTCAATACTTGCATTATGGTCTTTTTTTTATCCATTTGTGATCATCTTTCCTGTGTTCATATTGTGAGTGTGCCTTGCATTATATGTATATTTATTTTTGGTTTCCCAGTTTCAAATCTTAGTCTTTTCATTTGGAGTAGTCAGTCTTCATATATTTTAATTACTGACATAGCTGTGTTAATATCTATCATTTTCCTACTTTTTTCTCTTTTTAAACCCATCTGTTTTATGTTTCTCTTTTTGTCTTGTCACATATATGTATTATGTATATAATACATATATAAATGATATATATATACATATATAAAAATATATATGTATATAAATTACATATATATAATTTTGGGGGAAGGGGGGAGAGAGAGTGAGAGAGAGAGAGAGAGAGAGAGAAGGGGCAGAAGGAGAGGGAGAGAGAGAATCCCAAGTAGGCTCCATGCCCAGCACAAAGTTACATGCAGGGCTTAATCTTACAACTCTGATCTCATGACCTGAGCCAGAACCAATAGTTGGATGCTCAACCAACTGAGCCACTCAGGAGCCCAATCTTATCATATATTTTTAATTACATATTTTATTACCATATTTTTCTACCAGTCCATTTGTTACTTATGAATTATTATAATTTAGTGGTTACCCTAGAGCACCTTTTCATCTTGGCATTGTTGATATTTTAGTATGAATAATTCCTTGTTGAGGAGATTCTCTTGTGTTTTGTAGAATGTTTAGCAGCATCCCTGGATTCTAATCACTAGATGTCTGTCGCACTCCTCTCCCCAGTGGTGACATCCAAACTAAAATTATCAGATTGCCAAATATCCCTTGGGGGCAAAAATGCTCCCTCATTGATAGTCCCAAACCATTCTTGAATATTGTAGTCAATGGAAATCATTCATTTTATCAGTTCTACAGTGCAGTTGAACTCTGAAATACTTTAAATTCATTTACCCCTTTCAACTTTTCATCATTTCTATGTAGTTTAGTACAACATAAATTTTAAACTCCAACATATATTACCACTAATTTTGTACAGTAATTTAATTTGTGTATACATACCCACACACTTTTTATTAAGATTATTTATTTATTTTGGAGAGAGAGAAGGAGCAAGAGAGAGAGAGAAGCATACTCCCCATCAAATGTGCAGGGACCCTGATGCAGCCTTCAATCTCATAAGATCATGACCTGAGCTGAGGGCAGATGCTCAAATGACTGAGCCTCCGTGTTTGCTTTGGTTTTTGATGGGTAAATCAAACTGTATTTTTACAATAATTGTATTTCCCCTCTCAAAAATTGTTTATTTTTATTAAGGTATAATAGATATATACCAGTATAGTGGTTTCAGGTATACAACATAATGATTCAGTATTTGCATATTTTGCAAAATGATCACCACAATTCATCTAGTTAATGTTCATCATTGTACATAGTTACAACTTTTTCTTCTCGTGATGAGAACTTTTAAGATTTACTCTTTTAGGAACTTTCAGATATGCAATACACTATTAACTATAGTCACCATGCTACATATTACCAAAGTTATAAGGATGCAATTTGAGAAAACAAAGACTTATACATCATTGTGACAGAAAACAAAATTTGGTATGCGCTGCTATAACCAAAGTGTTGTATCAAATAACTCTTCCTCTTATCATGAGATAGAGTGTGCATTGATTTTGTCTCGGGTTTTAATCTCATCCCTACTGGTCAATGCTCATTTGGAAGTTGAGAGAAATATAAAAATTAGAGAAGTAGTCAGCACACTGTTGATGTTTGGGAGGCTTTGTTTTGTTCTTTATGTGTGCTGTTTCAAGATCGTTTCATCATTGGTGTAAGAGTATATGTAGGAAAGAGGATAACATAAACATAACAGGGGTCACAACCATGCAGGTAGAACCATAGAATGGGGTACAGTGGCTTATGAAATTTTGCTTGGTGGCCTAAAATAGTAAATTATCCTCAAGTCCATTAATTGTGATTTATTAAGTGGACATAGATAAGGAAATGTTGCTCTTCTACATTGATTGTCCCATTATTTGTTTCTAATTCAAGTTTCACTGCATTAACTAAGAGTATAATAACCTAATCACAATTGATTAGCAGCAGTTTTCTTGATTATGAATACAACCCATCTTTTGTTAAAAACTTACTTGGAAGTGAATTATGGGAAAATTGATGATGTTTTTACTTTTATTTTTTTTCCTCTAGCTTTGGAATACATGAAATTTATCTTTTTTTCAAGTTTTTATTTAAATTCCAACTAGTTAACATACGGTGTAATATTAGTTTCAGAGTTTAGCAATCCATCACTTAATACAACACTCAGAGCTCATCACGACAAATGCCCTCCTTAATTCCCATCACCCATTTAGCCCATCCCCTTGCTCACTTTCCCTCCAGCAACCCTCACTTTGTTCTCCGTAGTTAAAAGTCTGTAGAATACATGGAATTTTATATTGCTCTTACTCATGCCACCTTTGGTTATGTTTTTTGACCCATATTTAAAGTTTTGGGAAACTTCAGATATGTCCTTATTTAAAATTTATTTTTCTCTATATGGTATTTTTATAATTATTTATACATAAGGTATATTATAGATTGTCAGAAACAATACTCACATATCCTGTCATCTCTCATAGATCCCTCTTCTATCCTGGCCTCCCTTACAATATTTAGCTGAAACAGGACACAAAGATAGCTTTCAATGAAATTTAGTTACATAATATGGAGTAGAGGAATGGAAAAGGTATTACATTTGAAGAAAAAAATGATTGAGAAAGAGACATAAGTGAGGATGTCTATCCGGATAGATAGAGGATGTCTATCTCTGATAGAACCAATGGAAGGAGGAAGAAAAGACCCTGGAGTGTGTTGAGGAGAGTAGGGTTGCAGATTTGGACAGACAGCTAGCAAGCAGAACTATTTTTGAATAAGCAAGATATTGAATGGATAATCAGGGGATAGAAAAATGATGTAATTACATAAATGACAGGTCTAAAATTGCTTTAATATATTTAAATAATACCTGCATGACAAATGGAATTAATAAGGCTGATTCATTACTTCCAAAAATAAGGAAAATCACTTTCTGGTAGTTAGATTTGCACTTTGCAGGACCTTTTAATACCTTTATAGAAGTACTGTATTTTGTACCCTATGAATTTTGTTTTGACACATGTGTGATTATAGCATTTCTGCCAGTTATAGAGCAGGGAATAATTAAACACTTTTTGACATATAAAATAATGCAGCATTTTGAATCCATGTGCAATACCCTTAATTAATAAATTTAAGGCCATGATCAATGTAAGGAGAAAATGGAATAGCATAGGAAAAAAAAAAAAGAAAGAAAGAAAAAAAGAAAAATAAATTAAAGACAGTGCAAATCAATCATTTAGTAGTCAATCCAAACTCCAATTAATATATCAAGGCTATATTAAATCAGCTTTCAGCATATAAGAACTTAGAGATTTCTGCACCCATCAGCCTTTCTTGAGAAATTTACCTCACCAAAGGGTAGCAGACTTTTTCCATTAATAGCCAGACAGGAAATAATTTTCACTTTGTCAGCTGTATGATCTCTGTTTCAACTCCTCAACGTTTGCACTTTAGTGTGAAAGGAGATATAGACAAATATGTAAACAAGTGGATATGACACTGTTCCAATACTAATTTTATTCATTAAAAAAAAAGATAGTGGGCCATGTCTGGTCCATAAGATGTAGTTTGCCAGCCCCTATACTATATAATAAGCTTCATTTAGCCAAACGATGAGTGGGAAAACTTCAGTACAATAACTGATTTAAAACTAAATGAATGTATATACAAAGCAAAGGTGAGGATGATGGCGTTATATTAACGTGGAAATGTTATATATTGTGTCAAAGTACAAATAATGTAACCAAATAGTAAGTAATAAAATAAGAGAAAGGAGATCAAGTATATTAAATAGTGTAAGTATGCAAATTTCACCAGAACAAAAACATAAACCTTCCTAAATTATTTTTAAGAGCAAAAAAATACATATCTCATCAATTAATAAACATAGCATACCTAACAAAATACACATTATAAAATATTTTGATAGAGGGGTGCCTTGACCTTCATCGGTAGAGCATGCAACTCTTGATCTTGGGAACATACGCTCAAGCCCTACCTTGGGCATAGAGTTTACTAAAATAAATAAATAAATAAATAAATAAATAAATAAATAAATAAATAAAATCTTAAAAAAAATTTATATATTTTTTTCTTTTTTTTCTTTTTTTTTAAATATTTAAAGAGAATGAAGACAAAACATATTCATAATGCAAATAAATATGAAGGAAATATATTAACTATTAATAGAAAATAATTTCAATTTGCCCCACAAGATAAAAGTCATCTATATTTTGTAGACTAGAGATGCATGTAAAATAAAGAACAATACAAGAAATGCAAATAAAAACTATAGATTGCAGGTAAGTGATCCTAATATCTAAGCAGAGTTCAAGACTACAGGCATTGAAGATATCAAAGAAGAACGTGATTTAATGTCAAAATTGACAATCCTCAGTAGTGATACAGATTGAACATAGGGATACTTAGGAGTACTTATGCATCAACAATGACTTGGAAATTAAAATTGTAGGTATTTCAAGAAGATTGCAAAGAAAGTCACTAGTAAGGAAACTCTTATCAGCTCTTTCAGTAGATGGTAGATCACATGGACAAAAATAAGTAAGAAGATAGAATATCTAAATAAAAAAATCTATAGGATTGATGTATATTGATGCATATTAAACCTCACAAATTTACTTCAGGCACATAAATGTTAAAAACATTTACATTTTATCTAAAAAAAAAAAACTGTGTTATTAAGACACATTTGTCAAAGGAGTTGAGAATAAGGATTTAGCCAAGATTGTGCACTCTTTCATTTACAATTGAAGGACTTTTCCCCAAATCTCATACTTTACATTTTATTTTTTTTTTTTTTTTTTTTTTTTTTTTTTTTTTTTTTTTTTTTTTTAGGGTGTTCATCTATTTATTTATTTATTTTTTTTTTTTGGATTCGATTTTTTTTTTTGTTTTTTTTTTTTTGTTTTTTGTTTTTTTTTATTGGTGTTCAATTTACTAACATATAGAATAACACCCAGTGCCCGTCACCCATTCACTCCCACCCCCCGCCCTCCTCCCCTTCTACCACCCCTAGTTCGTTTCCCAGAGTTAGCAGTCTTTACGTTCTGTCTCCCTTTCTGATATTTCCCACACATTTCTTCTCCCTTCCCTTATTTTCCCTTTCACTATTATTTATATTCCCCAAATGAATGAGAACATATAATGTTTGTCCTTCTCCGACTGACTTACTTCACTCAGCATAATACCCTCCAGTTCCATCCACGTTGAAGCAAATGGTGGGTATTTGTCATTTCTAATAGCTGAGTAATATTCCATTGTATACATAAACCACATCTTCTTTATCCATTCATCTTTCGTTGGACACCGAGGCTCCTTCCACAGTTATACTTTACATTTTACATTTATTTCTTATTCAACTGCATCTCTAGAGAATCCTAGAGATTCAAGCTTTCATTTCCCAGAAAGGCAGAGGAAGGTTTTTATTTTTATTTTTTTGCATTATAAAAGACAGAAAATTTGCATGACTAAACAACATAGGTGAAGTCAAAAGATAACTGACAAACTGGGATAAAATACTCAAGACATATACCTCACTGCTAATATATCTAATATATAAAGAACTAAAAAAAAAAAAATGGAGTCAGAACCAAAGAGTCAACAGGAAAGTATAGATTTTTAACCTTTTTTGCACTTCTAATTGTCTTAGCCATCTATTTCTGATGGAGTAAAGAGTGATTATTTATGAAGTTTTTGGGTCGCCTACAGTATACTTCAATTTTGAATCAAAATGGAGAAAAATTTGGCAAGAAACTAGTTTTTAATATAAATGAAGCCACATAATTAGATTAACACTAATTACAAATCACACTAGCTTAAGGAAAAGAAGTCAGAGGTGTTTTTAGGGACAGAAGGTGACTAGATGAGTTGCTTGAGACACTTGAGTGTAAATTTAACATAGAAAATCAGCACACTTACGTGCATGTGTAAGCGTGTATGTGTGAAATGATTACTTCTGATAGTTTTTTAGGGTGTACATTATATACGCCTCGTAATGGATAGTTATGCTAATTATGAGCTCAGGAGAAAAAGTCAATTTTAGGCAGAATTTAGAATATGCAGTGAATTTTTGATGCCATCAATATTCCCTCAATCCTTGAAATTCCCTCAATCCTTGATGCCATCAGTATTCCCTCAGTCCCTCATCGTTGAAATCTAATTCTCTCCTTCCGACGTTTTAAAGTCTACTGTAATATCTCTTCACACCCACTGAGTATTACTTGACTGATCAGGGCTTAGAGGGCTATCTGAAGGGCATTTGCATTTTGCAAAATACTTGAAGTGTGAATGCCATGGGTCGGATATCAGAGAGACAACATAAAGGCCATCAGACCTTTCTAGAATTCTTGAAACCATGTTATACTTACTCTGAGTAAAGCTGTTCTGTGCACATTTAGTTTAACCTAAAGCATGGCTGTACATATCAATTGCCTTAGCTCAAGACTGCTTGAAGGGTGAACAGTTTCTAAGTCATCCTTCCTCCAACCATCTTCGCTCTAATTCAAAAACTCAATTCTGTCTATTGTTTGTAGCTTTTAAAAATTTAGGCTAAATGATATACATTTATCCATTTTTAATAAAAAAATGAATTCAGACAAATGTCAGGAAAGGTTCCACATCGTAAATGAAATAACTTTAATTATTTGAACTTTCTATGCCAATTTGCTTCCTGATGATAAGCTCATCCATGTAAATTGTCCGAGTCACCAGTCATTCTGTGTCTGGCTAATTTTGTCAGCTGCAGGTGAGATTACCTCAAGGATAACATTATAATAATGATGTTTAAAGATTATTTTTAAATAAAAAGACTATTATTACATGTCATAATAAAAAATGATTATCAACTTCCCTCTTTATAGCCTATATATTTTGGTTATTGAAATTTGGTAGGGATGACAAGTACATAAAGAGGAACTACACGTACTTCTGATTCCATAAAATTTATTCAAATTAGCAGAATTAAGAAAAAAAAGTGAATATGAGGCCAGCGTAAATGGCTTGTTCATTTTTTTTTCTCCTGACAAGCTTGTATTAATTGATCACCCTCAGAACTGAAGTAAATTCAAAGAAAATCAATTTAAACATTCCCCAGCTATTGACCAATATGAGGTTGCTCTTTGAAGGACATAGCACATAAAAATAATGAAAGTTCATTTTGCTTTTTGATTAAGAACATAATCTCTTTTTAAAAAAGGTTTTATTTATTTGACAGAGAAAAAGAGAAAGAGAGGGAGAAAATGAGTAGGGGGGCGTGCAGAGGGACCAGCAGATTTGGGACTCGATCCCAGGACCCTGAGATTGTGACTTAAGCTGAGGTTAGATGCTTAACTGACTGAGCCGCCCATGGGCCCCAAGAAGGTAACCTTTATTCATAGTTTGCCTTTTTCAGTGAATAAAAAGTGTTATAAAAAGCAATGGATACTTTTCTCTCCCTGGTTTACTTTTATTTATTTATTTTTTTAATTGTTGTAAGAACACAGCATGAGATTGATGAAATTTTAAGTGTACAATATGATATTGTTGGCTACAGGCACGCTGTTGTCCAGCAGGTATCTAGAGCTTATTCATCTTGCATAACTCAACTGCGTTCCTGAGATTAGAGGGATGAAAAAAAGATTTCTGGGAGATTCCACAGCTCTGTGCAAGAGTGCGTGTTTGTACATATGAAGAAAAAGAATGATAGCTTTTGCAGTGAACTGGCAAGAGCACTGAGATTGGATGCATCATTTCTGAGGGTTTTTTTAAAGTTTTTTTTTTTTTTAATTTATTCATGAGAGACATATAGAGAGAGAGAGAGAGAAAGAGAGAGAGGCAGAGACACAGCAGAGGGAGAAGCAGGCTCCATGCAGGGAGCCCGATGCGGAACTCGATCCCAGGACCTCGGGGTCACGACCTGAGCCAAAGGCAGATGCTCAACCGCTGAGCCCCCCAGGCCTCCCATCATTTCTGAGTTTGAGTCTAAATATACTGCTACTTACAATATGTTTAACTTTGAGATTCTTTAAAAAAAAACTTTAAAAAAGGTATAATAGTAACCGACTCTTAGAATTATAGAAGAAGGAAGGTAAACAATGCATAGGTTTTGGTTTTCAGTATAGAATACTAACCGATGTAAGTTAATGTATTTTTATCAGAACCATAACTGATGATTCATTGACGCATGATATTCCTCTGGGAATCCTATGAGACAGTTAAAATTTGCCACTAAACGGTTGCTTTTCTGGGGTTGTGGTAGCAATGTTTTTGCTTGCGAGAACAAGCAGGAATTGATACGGATACAGAAATTCAGAGCAACCCCGTTGTGTTAAAGGTTTGCACTTTTTTTTTATTTTTTATTTATTTTTTATTGGTGTTCAATTTACTAACATACAGAATAACCCCCAGTGCCTGTCACCCATTCACTCCCACCCCCCGCCCTCCTCCTCTTCTACCACCCCTAGTTCGTTTCCCAGAGTTAGGAGTCTTTACGTTCTGTCTCCCTTTCTGATATTTCCCACACATTTCTTCCCCCTTCCCTTATATTCCCTTTCACTATTATTTATATTCCCCAAATGAATGAGAACATATAATGTTTGTCCTTCTCCGACTGGCTTACTTCACTCAGCATAATACCCTCCAGTTCCATCCACGTTGAAGCAAATGGTGGGTATTTGTCATTTCTAATAGCTGAGTAATATTCCATTGTATACATAAACCACATCTTCTTTATCCATTCATCTTTCGTTGGACACCGAGGCTCCTTCCACAGTTTGGCTATCGTGGCCATTGCTGCTAGAAACATCGGGGTGCAGGTGTCCCGGCGTTTCATTGCATTTGTATCTTTGGGGTAAATCCCCAACAGTGCAATTGCTGGGTCGTAGGGCAGGTATATTTTTAACTGTTTGAGGAACCTCCACACAGTTTTCCAGAGTGGCTGCACCAGGTCACATTCCCACCAACAGTGTAAGAGGGTTCCCTTTCTCCGCATCCTCTCCAACATTTGTTGTTTCCTGCCTTGTTAATTTTTCCCATTCTCACTGGTGTGAGGTGGGATCTCATTGTGGTTTTGATTTGTATTTCCCTGATGGCAAGTGATGCAGAGCATTTCCTCATGTGCGTGTTGGCCATGTCTATGTCTTCCTCTGTGAGATTTCTTTTCATGTCTTTTGCCCATTTCATGATTGGATTGTTTGTTTCTTTGGTGTTGAGTTTAATAAGTTCTTTATAGATCTTGGAAACTAGCCCTTTATCTGATATGTCATTTGCAAATATCTTCTCCCATTCTGTAGGTTGTCTTTGAGTTTTGTTGACTGTATCCTTTGCTGTGCAAAAGCTTCTTATCTTGATGAAGTCCCAATAGTTCATTTTTGCTTTTGTTTCTTTTGCCTTCGTGGATGTATCTTGCAAGAAGTTACTGTGGCCGAGTTCAAAAAGGGTGTTGCCTGTGTTCTTCTCTAGGATTTTGATGGAATCTTGTCTCACATTTAGATCTTTCATCCATTTTGAGAAATGGACGCATTCCTGGAAAGCCACAAACTACCAAAACTGGAACAGGAAGAAATAGAAAACCTGAACAGGCCAATAACCAGGGAGGAAATTGAAGCAGTCATCAAAAACCTCCCAAGACACAAGAGTCCAGGGCCAGATGGCTTCCCAGGGGAATTTTATCAAACGTTTAAAGAAGAAACCATACCTATTCTCCTAAAGCTGTTTGGAAAGATAGAAAGAGATGGAGTACTTCCAAATTCATTCTATGAGGCCAGCATCACCTTAATTCCAAAACCAGACAAAGACCCCGCCAAAAAGGAGAATTACAGACCAATATCCCTGATGAACATGGATGCAAAAATTCTCAACAAGATACTGGCCAATAGGATCCAACAGTACATTAAGAAAATTATTTACCATGACCAAGTAGGATTTATCCCTGGGACACAAGGCTGGTTCAACACCCGTAAAACAATCAATGTGATTCATCATATCAGCAAGAGAAAAACCAAGAACCATATGATCCTCTCATTGGATGCAGAGAAAGCATTTGACAAAATACAGCATCCATTCCTGATCAAAACTCTTCAGAGTGTAGGGATAGAGGAAACATTCCTCGACATCTTAAAAGCCATCTATGAAAAGCCCATAGCAAATATCATTCTCAATGGGGAAGCACTGGGAGCCTTTCCCCTAAGATCAGGAACAAGACAGGGATGTCCACTCTCACTACTGCTGTTCAACATAGTACTGGAAGTCCTAGCCTCAGCAATCAGACAACAAAAAGACATTAAAGGCATTCAAATTGGCAAAGAAGAAGTCAAACTCTCCCTCTTCGCCGATGACATGATACTCTACATAGAAAACCCAAAAGTCTCCACCCCAAGATTGCTAGAACTCATACAGCAATTCGGTAGCGTGGCAGGATACAAAATCAATGCCCAGAAGTCAGTGGCATTTCTATACACTAACAATGAGACTGAAGAAAGAGAAATTAAGGAGTCAATCCCATTTACAATTGCACCCAAAAGCATAAGATACCTAGGAATAAACCTAACCAAAGAGGTAAAGGATCTATACCCTCAAAACTATAGAACACTTCTGAAAGAAATTGAGGAAGACACAAAGAGATGGAAAAATATTCCATGCTCATGGATTGGCAGAATTAATATTGTGAAAATGTCAATGTTACCCAGGGCAATGTACACGTTTAATGCAATCCCTATCAAAATACCATGGACTTTCTTCAGAGAGTTAGAACAAATTATTTTAAGATTTGTGTGGAATCAGAAAAGACCCCGAATAGCCAGGGGAATTTTAAAAAAGAAAACCATATCTGGGGGCATCACAATGCCAGATTTCAGGTTGTACTACAAAGCTGTGGTCATCAAGACAGTGTGGTACTGGCACAAAAACAGACACATAGATCAGTGGAACAGAATAGAGAATCCAGAAGTGGACCCTGAACTTTATGGGCAACTAATATTCGATAAAGGAGGAAAGACTATCCATTGGAAGAAAGACAGTCTCTTCAATAAATGGTGCTGGGAAAATTGGACATCCACATGCAGAGAATGAAACTAGACCACTCTCTTTCACCATACACAAAGGTTTGCACTTTTAAGTTAAACTGTTGACACCAGCATTCACAGATTGTACGTTAGGCATAGACGGCTCCTGGTGTATCGGGGCACTTTATTTTCATTCTCAGTTCTGTTGCTAATTTGCATATCACTGGTCCTCCTTTTCCTACAAATGTAAAAAACCCAGAGAAGACATTCATTTTATTCAGATGGGACAAGATGGGCACCATAGAGAATTAAGAAGAACCAAAATTATGATGTGGAGTTAGGCTTTGGAAAGTCCTGCCTCCCTCCTGTCAGGCAGTAGAGTTCTACTTTTATCGTGGCCAGGCTCCTGAAAGATCTACTATACCAAAAACAGGTCCCCAAAAATGAAAATATCAGGATCCTTCTGGTGCTAATAGCCTGTGATTAATTCAGTTCCTACCTGTGATTAACGGATTCTATATAAAGCTCTGGATGGAGAATTCCAAATTCTCACATGTATAAGATAAATGTAGTATTTTTTTTTGTTTTTTTGTTTTTTTTACTTTCAACCAAAGGAAGATAAAACCGTAGATTCTATGACTTAGTCCCCTGCTCTGATGAGCTCACATTCACACAGGATGCCACGCATCTCTCTCCTCAATGGCTCTACTTCTACATGGATGATGACGGGTGGGAGCTAACCAGGAAGGGACAGGCCTCTTCTGCAGGTGAGCAGGGGAAAGAGGCAGGCAGAGACCGAGTTATCAGGAAAAGGGGGGGACGTGAATCATAAGGCTGCTGCAGGACAATCTGAGAGAGTCAAGGCATCACAAATTAAAATCAACAGGATCCAGAGTACAAGCAGACGGAGGAACAAAGACCTCTCTCAGAATCTCTCTAGCGTGGGATCTATTGGTAGCAACTGTGATCTCCGAGAGGTAGGAAAAAGTGAGGTTGCCTGGGGAAAGTGGCACAAGCGAAATCTTTGCCGGGGAATGTGCTCTCTATTTCACTGCGACATCCTTGAACTGGCTCTGTTAAGGCCTGCTGTTGAAAGAGCAACTAGTATCTAAGGTGATTCGTTTTAAAAAAAAAAAAATTAAAAAAAAAAAGAAAAAATAAGGTGATTCATTTTGGCAAAAATCACTTGAAAGTTGGGATGCACCAAACAAGTCGTTAAAAAGAAGTATGATGAATCCAGAAGGACACTGGTCTTCACAATGAGGCATGAAGAGAAAAGCAGATGAATAGTGAGTTTTCAAAGGTTTTCATATTTTTTTTGGATTATATTTGAGTGCGAGTGTTCTACACATTTAGGTGAGATAAAATTATGTCAATAGTATTCCAGATGAAAATGCCATGAAGTGAAGAGGGGGCAAAAAGACTGCTAAAATTTAAAATTTAAGGTTTTGTTTCTGTTTATTTTTCAGCCAGGAAGAACCACGGCCTACCATACCCCGGAGTACGGACCCCAGGAGGAGTAACAGCCTCTGGGCTCTCGAACAACACAGAGTGTAAGGGGTACGGGAGGAGGGTAAGTGGGATGCAATACGGTAAACTCCACAAGAAAAAGAAAAAAACCTTAACAAACTGCTGTGTTAGCATAAGTGAAAAATCCTTTTCCTGGTATTCGTCAGACGTCACTTAAATTTTTATGGATGAGATGACTTATATTTTAACTGTTCATATTCAAATATGGACAAGATCTCAGCTGTGCAGTCCAGAGTGAAAGATCAATTGGTTCTAAATAAATGCCTTGCCAGTCCCTGCTGTCAAAAGCATAGTTATGTTGGAAAAAAGCCAACTTGAGGTTTTAAGATAACAGCATGTTGTGGTTTGGTAGGAGATGAATCAATTGTCCTATCTGCAAAGCAGCACTGTACGGTTTGATATTGGAATTCATTATTTAAAAATAATCATATTGAGAATACACTGATTTTAGCATAAATTGAAAATTATTTTAACTATTAATATAATTCATATTCCTTATATCACTCCCTTTTCCTTTTTGAGCAATAGGTTGAAATTTTATTTCTTATTATTTTTTAAGGTTTTATTTATTTATTCATGAGAGACACAGAGAGAGAGGCAAAGACACAGGCAGAGGGAGAAGCAGGCTTCCTGTGGGGAGCCCAAGGCAGGACTTGATTCCAGGACCCTGGGATCATGACCCGAGCTGAATGCAGATGCTCAACCATTGAGCCACCCAGGTGTCTCCAGATTGTTCTTCTTCTTCTTCTTTTTTTTATTTTAAGATAAGAAAGACACCTTTTAAAAAAATTAGCATTTTTATTAGTAAAAATAATTTTGTTCTTAATATTAAACATAGAAATACTTCTAGAAAATTAAAGTTCTAAGCTTTCAGCTCTAATTCTTTAATAGCTATGCCAGGATATCATTCTTCATTGGCAGAATTAGAAAAGCTTGTGGACTACACTTCACCAATTAGGTAAATTATTAAATTGCAGTGTAGAGATCTATTGTTACCTAGTGCTTTTTTTTTTTTTTTCAGAATGCAGCAATACAGCTTACAGTATAATTGCAAACTAGGTTTTAAATCAAATAATAATGTTTCCCAATTGTGCTGATTATGATTGTCTTCTCATCCTAATTAGTGTCATAGCATTAAGGGGACTCAATAGGACATCAGTGATGCTCGAAAGGGGACAAGATTGAAAGTCGGGTGTGATTACACCGTTCTTAGATGATACTGAAATTTTATATCGCCTTCCTACCCTCCTTTCTGAAGCAAGAGATCAGTGAAACACACATACACACACACACACACACACACACACAATGTAAAGCCTATAGAGATAGGTAGATGGATAAATAGATGATGATATAGATAGATGATAGATAGATAGACAGATAGATAGGGATCTATCATCACTAGCTTTGTTTCTATATCTATATATAATGAAATGGTAAGTGTATATTTTTCCTTCCCTGATCCTCTCAGATTGGAGAACTGGAGTAATTTCATTCGGTTTATTTAGCTAATTCCTTAAATTATGACTTATTTAGAGGTGATAGGTGAATTGTTAATTTCCTACTTTCTTCATTTGTGATACATGAAGACACAGAAACTTTTGGAAATGAAATTAGAACAATTTTCTTAAAAGTATTCACAGTCCTATATACTGATATTTTGTAAGACAGAGACGGTATGACTACACTCCACGAGGCAAAAATAACCCTTGCTTCTTTTTCAGTGTGGTCTTCACGTGATGCTCTTTTGTTTCAGATAGCACCTTAGATCTGATTATGCAATCCAATATTTTAAAGAGCCCTCTGTTCATGGAAATAAGGCAAACTCACACAAAACTGTTCAAAATACTGATTCGCTGGCCATAAAAGCATGAGAAGAACTCAATTGGATCTAGGTCTGTACACGAGTAGAAAATGCACATGATTTTAGCAAAACCTTAAATCAATTAATTACTTAATCAGCACTCTAATGATATCTACGGTACCAGGATGTATGTCGCTAGGATTTTTCTGCATGGTATTATTAACCAGCAAAATCTTTTGTTTTGTTTTGTTTTTAAAGGTTTTTATTTATTTATTCATGAGACACAGAGAGAGAGAGGCAGAGACACAGGCAGAGGGAGAAACAGGGTCCCTGCAGGGAGCCCGATGGGGGACTTGATCCAGGGCCCTGGGATCACGCTCTGGGCCAGAGGCAGATGCTCAACTGCTGAGCCACCCAGGTGCCCCAGGATAATCATTTTGGAAAGAATGTCGGTCAAGTCCACCTCTATCACTGAGGTAACTCACTCAACCTTGCTGGGCTTTGTCAACCTCTATAATCAGTATTTTAATTTAAGATAATTTGTTAACTGTAAACTCACTGATGCCCTTCACTGTGCTACTATAGTGTTGTAAAGGAAAGCTTAGATTTTCAGAGAGTGGTTATGTCTATATCTCATCTCAATATTTCATTTTTTGCATATGTGTATTTAATATATTAAATTAAAATACATTAAAACTTGAATGAATAATAACCAAAGTATTTATAATCACATCACTTCACAGATGCATAGGTTCTTAAAATTTTTTTTCTCTGGCTAACTTTATATTATTTTGTGCAATAGCATTAGGAACATAGCTAGCTGTAACTTCAACTTTTTAACTTAACATTTCTCATTACCAATTCTTATAGCTACCAAAGTGATTATAATAAACATAATAACATTTATATCAAAATGAGTACATCATATCTTCAAGTTAATAGGCCAAAATTAATGAAATATTTTACACATTTATGATGTTTGTTATATATTATTAATAATGTGACAATCAGTATCTTCAGATACATCTTTTTTTCCAAATTAAATTATTCCTTTTGTATAAATTCTTTATTTTATTTTCTTTTCTTTTTTCTTTTCTTTTTTCTTCTTTCTTTCTTTCTTTCTTTCTTTCTTTCTTTCTTTCTTTCTTTCTTTCTTTCTTTCTTTTTGTAAGCTCTATGCCCAATGTGGCACTTAAAACTCATGACCCTGAGATTAAGACTCATGTGTGCTACTGACTGAGCTGGCTAGGCAACTCACTTTTGTTTAATTCTTATGAAAAAACTGAAGTCACATTGTGTGGCCATTTCTGTGTTTGAGAAACATTTCACCATAGTGATTTTCAAAAGATTTTCCATTTTTACTATTACTGTGAATTTCTGAATTTACTAATTCAACAGTGAACTTGCCAACATCACTTGTCATAATCTTCAATCACAAATTAATGTGTACCAAATGGTTACTTTTAGAATTCAAATTTAAGTAGATGCATACATCTGATTTAACTACCTTTGTTTATTTTCTGTGAATATTATAAGATATACATTACTGTGGAAAGACACATGGAAAGCAGAAAGCAATTTATAGGAGGACCTTTGAAAATGGTCATTACATCAAGAGGGTAGAGGAGAAGTTAAAGGAAGTTAAAGGATAATACACAAAACATCATGTCATAATTATTCTGGTTTGGCTCGTAGAAAGCTTATGATCAGGAACTGCTTAATTAATTAGAAAACTAAAAAGAGTACAGAGGAAAAGAATATTACCTTAGGCAGTATGAGACTTGTTTGTTTCTTCCTTGAAATCTCACAGGATGGGGGCACCTGGGTGGCTCATGGGTTAAGAGTCTGCCTTTGGCTTGGGTCATGATCCCGGAGTCCTGGGATTGGAGCCCCTTGTCAGGCTCCTTGCTCAGCAGGGAGGCTGTTTCTCCCTCTCTCTCTGCCTACTGCGCCCCCCGCTTGTGCTCTCTCTCCCTCTCTCTGTCAAATAAATAAATTGAAAACATCTTAAAATAAAAGAAACTCATAGTATGAACATAGGCCATTTTCAAAGAGAAAGAATGGTTGCTGATACTTTGATGTCTAGACAGCTTAATTAAGTCGAATCGATATTATATATCTCGCCACAAGTAGAGCCAGGAATTCTTCTATATTTCACTGCTCTCCTCCTACCACCCAATCCTGCACAGGTGGCTAATTGTGCTCGCCACTTAGGGAACTTCAGAAATGCTTACATGCAAGGCACCAACTTGAGAGTATATATTATGTCACCCGGAAAGGACCACTGTTAACATAATCTAAAACGTCCACTGTTAATTATCACTGGTTAAAACATTCAAAGCCATTGTTAGAATTAAAATAATACGGGGAAGTGTGGATCAAAATTTAGGCCATTGTCATTTAGCATATGTAGTTCTTCCTTTTATTCGGTCTTTTAAGGAAATGGACCATTTAATATATAGGTTTTGATTCCATAAACGACCAGAATCAATGTAATTTTAGAGGGAAGTGTTGACAGAATGCCTTGATGATTGCCCTATAAGCTAAAAACAACAGTAGGGATACGCTACATTTTCAAGTGGAAGATGGCAGGGTGCTACTGAACATAAATGGGGAAGAAAGGTGGCCAGTTTGGTCAGGCACAGCAATAAACTTATATATACTAAAATATTGCTTATGGGGCACCTGGGTGGCACAGTCAGTTAAGTGCACAGCCCTTGATTTTGGCTCAGGTCATGATCTGAGGGTCATGAGATCAAGCCCTTCGTCGGGCTCCCCACTCAGTATGGAGTCTGCTTGAGATTCTCTCCCTCCCTCTCCCTCTGCCTCCCCCACCCCACTTGCATGCTCTCTCTCTCTCTTTCTCTTTCTCTCTCAAAATAAAATAAAACACTGCTTATAGGTGAATCAAATAGCAGAAACATATGAGCACATATGGGCATGCACGCACACTTGTATAGACACAACTATAAACATATTGTTTATATGTTTATATAAATAGGTAGTTGTTTCAAAATACCTGAAATATTTAAATGTTTCTTAAAATATCCTTTAAAACCCCACTAACTTTATGTATGAGATGGGAATCACACTGTTTTTCTTTTTCCAGATCTGTTTGGCGCTATATTATTAAGGTCAAATCAGTTGATATCTTGCTAACATCCCATAATTCTTGTGCAAGTTTCTAAGGCAGCATTTACCACATTTTAGTATTTACTTATACTGTTATTTTTTTCATTAGACCAGTAGATTCTAGAAGGCAAAGAAATTACTTATTTGATGTTGTATTCCTTGCTCATAGTATGCTCAGTTCTTGGCACATATCATGGAAGAATAAATGCTTTTCATGTATGAATGAAAAGCAGCTGTAAATAGTAATGATGACATTAATGGATATAAAGACATTTTTATCTCATTTCAGGTTTTAGTGGGTAGGGACAATAGTGGTAAATAGTGTATTTCAAGAACTATATCATGTATTTGTTCAGCAATAAAGCACTAAATTTCCTTTTTTCTCTATCTTATAGCTTTTTACTTGACATTGACTAATGGTAGACATAGCTTGAGGCCTGAAGAAAAAAAAAATCTATGTGCTTGATAACTACTGGCAACTCTGTATTTCCTCTAACAAGTAGATCTTAAGGTCTGTAAGACAAATCCCAGTAAGAATAAATTTAACCCAATCCTAAAAGCATTTATCAGATCACAGAGGGGTGATTTGGTGTTATATAATTTATTTCTTTTAGAAAAATGCTCATAATACCTAGAATTGATATAGTGCTTCTGAGAGAGATGTATAGAATTTCTAGACAAGGAATATTGTTAAAGAAGAATAAAGTCGGAGAAGTATGTTATGTTTAGATTTTGATGGGCACTGGGTTCTGAATAACAAACCACAAATGAAATAAAGGAGACATTGGAAGGTGTTTTTTGTTTTGTTTTGTTTTGTTTTTGTTTTTGTTTTTGCTTCACTTTTTGTTTGTTTCTTTCTGAAGATCACATTTCAATGTGCTGCCATAGCTGACAAAGGAATTTGTCATAAAGAGTGTTATTAAAAAAAAGAAAACAACAAAAAACTTGCATGTTTACTCTCCTAAACCATGTGCTTGTTCCGCTGGAATACTGTACGCAGTGAGATTTTGGTTGCTGTACATCAAGAATAAAAATGAGAAACATTCTGAAGAAATAGCAGAATGAGAGGCTTCTGTCTGTGGGAAGGAGAGACCTGTATGGAAATGTGCTGAAAATATCCCCCTGTCGTGCATCAGTAGAAACCGGTACTGTTTATACCTGTCGCTGTAACATACATCAGAGTTCCAAAGAAAACCATCTATTTTATTTCAACCAAATATAATTTGAATCATGGATATGTTTATTTTATTGTTTCATGTTCTTTTGAGGAGTTTTTTTTGTTTGTTTCATTTTGGTTTTGTTTCTGTTTTTGTTCTGGGGAGGGAGAGAGGGTTTTGTTTTGTTTTCAGCTGAAATATTGTGATGACGAAAAAATAAATTCTGCTGAGGAACTTCTTATTCCTGGCTGTAGACAATAATCTGCCTCTGATAAACTGACAGCCATGAAAGGTGGCAAAAAGTGTTAGACTAAATTTCGTCAGTATAAGGTTACAGATATATATATATATACACACAGATATATATATATATAACTATATATGTACATATTCAAATATATCTATATATTTAAATATATAGATATATTTAAAGGGCTAAGGATTTTAAAAGCATTTTTAAACGAAGACTATTACATGCATGGCAATAGTGATACATTCCTCTCTGCCTTAGAAATGGAGTTCAATAAACAACTTATACACCATGATTCTTTGTATGTTAGAGCTACTTATATCTCAGAATGTTAGAGCTATTTTTTTAAGATTTTATTTATTTATTCATGACAGACACACAGAGAGAGAGAGAGAGAGAGAGAGAGAGAGGCAGAGGCACAGTCAGAGGGAGAAGCAGGCTCCATGCAGGGAGCCCTACGTGGGACCCATCCCAGGTCTCCAGGATCAGGCCTTGGGCCGAAGGCAGCACTAAACCGCTGGGCCACTGGGGCTGCCCTGGTAGAACTATTTTTATCATGAACTACACATGCTATCTAGGCTAAATATCTATATATATTTTATTATTACTCATTCTGTGTAATATTTTACAATAGAATAGGGTATGCAATTTGGGAGACTCTATCCCCCAAAATATTATAGTATATGATGGGGAATGTATATACAAAAGGTTACAATAAAAGGTTGGAAGTGGGCCAAAAATGTAGTATAAGGATGCCTAGGTGGCTCAGTTGTTGGGTGTCTGCTTTCAGCTCAGAGCGTGATCCCGGGGTTGTGGACTGAGTCCCACATGAGGCTCCCCACAGGGAGCCTGCTTCTCCCTCTGCCTGTGTCTCTGCCTCTCTCTCTGTGTCTCTCATGAATAAATGGAATCTTAAAAGAAATGTAGTATAAGTTATAAAGTTCTGAGATAGATAAAAGGACTATATGGTTGCTTCCCTTACATATGGGGATGATTTATGAAATGAGATTACGTTCGACTTGAGTCTGATAACATGGAGATAATTTGAATATGAGATGGAGTGAGAGTGGCAATATTTGAGAATCTAGATATACAAGGTATGAGAAATGACATGGACAAATCATCAAAGCAGGAATATATTTAGTGTATATAAAAATTAGCTGGTAGTTAATTTGAGAAAAATGAAATAGGCCAAATAATAGGAAATAAGATTTAAATATAAGAACATTTAATAAAGGAATTCTGAATAAATTTTATTTCTGTGAAAAATTGGAGATGAGCAGATTTTATAATCTCATGCATAAGTGAATCATAAAGCTGTAAAGCAAGTACACCTTGAACAAAAGAAGTGGGTGATATAATATACCTACCAAGCCTGAAATACTATTTCCAGAGAAAATGTTTATCTCAAGGGATGAAAATTATATAGTTTTTCTGTTTTGTATTGTAGGATAGAGGAAACAATTTCAAAATTTTTAAATAGGGATTTAAGTATGAGCAATTTTCCCCAGAGGACTTACATATTTTAAGGAATCTTTGTTGTGACCTGTAGTAACACTGAAATATTTCAGACTGGGACCTCATCCAATTTCTAGGTCAGTAATGTACAAAGCACCTGTATTATGTTGAAGAAATATGAGAATCCATAAGCACATTTGAATCATAGTTATTTCAGGGTAAAGCTTATAATAAGAACAATATATTTCACTCAAGTCACAAAGAATATATGGTTATGGATCTCTAACCTTGTTGCCTATTTGAGTAAGGGTTATTTGATTTTTCCAAGAATGTATAATTTTTACATTTATAAATTCAAACAATAATTAGTTAATAGGCTTCTAAATCTGTCATATCATTCAAAATGCATAAAAACATTTTAATAACTTAATATGATAAAGTATGTGTACATGTTAATTTAAAAATATTTATATAATCACTAATTGGAAAATAATCAATAAGCATGCATCTACAAATTGTGTTTTAGTGTAATTCCAGATAATCTAGGGATGGCTCATTCATGACAAATATAAGGCATTTTACAAAGCAGTACTGAATATTTCAGTCAAAAGTATTTATCCTATGCTGGAGATTTTATATAATATGTTAAGACTGATTAATTATTTATTCAGATTTATTGTGTTTAAATATTTATTCGTTTGATTGTTTACTTCAAACCTGCTACAGAAGACATTTTTTCTTTTGTGGTAAGACCTCTGTAAGCAGTCATCTCTACAGTGAAGACCACTTTGACCACAGATAAAGGTTAAAGTTCTTAGCTTCCATGTGGTATCTGTCCTTTTGGCAGAATGTAATTAGCCATCCATGATACAGAACTTTTATTAAAACGTGTTTATTTCTAATTTGACTTGTTATACATAGCTACAACAATAGATTAGGGCTGTAAAATCCAATGTGATCATAAGTTAGTGAAATATAGAATAATTAAATAACAAATAGATTTTAAATAGCTCTGAAATTACCCGTAATTTAAAATATCACTAGGTACCTCAGTAAGTGGCATATATTGAAAACCTCTAGCTAACATATTACTTAATGGAGGAATTATAGTCCTGTATGAATTAGGGTTCTGGCAGAAAAAAAACAAAAACAAAGACAAAAATAACTATTAATATAAGTAAACAAGCACTCACATACCTCCATATGTACATATCATAGATATGCATGTATATCTATTTTATGAACTGACATAAAGCCAACTTATATAAATAATACATATCATATTCATTATTATTATATTATCACATTATCATTGCATCCATTATTATTATTACATTATTTACATAATTATTCTTTATATTAAACAACATATCAGTTATCTCAATTTATATAATAGATTATCTATTATATTATATAATAGATATATAATAGAAAATTGAGTAACCTTTACTCAAATAGACAACATAGTTAGAGATTTTATATCATCCAATTTATATTCATATTTTACTTGTGAGTTGAATAGAATATCTTTATTATAAGCTTTACTCTGAAGTCAATTGGCTTATGTGAATGTGAGGTCTCACTAGGCAACTCTGAAATCCATAGAGCATGTTGTCAGAAAGGGCAAATTGGAAACTATAGAACCTGTTAATGTAATCCATGGATTGGATATTTTCTTCTAGGAATCCTCAATTCTTCTCTGAAGGTCTTTGAACTATTGGGTCAGGTCCACCTTAGATTACCAGGGATAATATCCTTTATTTAAAATCAACTGATTGGAGATGTTAATCATAGCATCAATACCTAGATTATTGTCTGATTGAATAGTTAGGGTCTCTATCTTGCTAGGTTGAAACATAAAACTATTACACATCACAAAGTTTGAGAAGAAGGCAAGGATATCTTCTCTTATTACTCTTTTACAATATTTTATTGGAAATCCTAGCTAGTGCAATAGGGCAAGAAAAAAATCATATACATTGGAAAGGGAATAATAAAACTATCTTTACTCACAGTTGATAGGACTTTGAGAAATTCTAAAAGAATCTACATAGAGAAACCTAGAATAAATAAACAAGTTTATCAAGATCAAAATGCAGCATCAATTGTTTTCCTTTATACAGGAATGAATATATGAAATTAAAAATTAAAAATCAATACTATTGGGGATCCCTGGGTGGCTCAGTGGTTTAGTGCCTGCCTTTGGCCCAGATCGTGATCCTGGAGTCCCAGGATCAAGTCCCACATCGGGCTCCCTGCATGGAGCCTGCTTCTCCCTCTGCCTGTGTCTCTGCCTCTTTCTCCCTCTATGTCTATCATGAATAAATAAATAAAATCTTAAAAAAAAATCAATACTATTTACAATAGTATCCGAAAGAACTTAGCTATAAATCTAATGATAATTGTGAAGGACCTATATCTAAAAAACTACAAACACTGATGGAATAAATATATATTTATTTATATAAATGGTGAGATGTTCTACGATCACAGTTGAAAGAACCAATATTGTTAAAGTGTCTAGTCTTCCTAATTTGATCTCTAGATTCAATGGACTCCCAATGAAAATTCAAGCAAGGATTTTATAGACATAAATTCTAAAATTTATATGAAAAGGACAGAATGGCAAAATATAATTCTGAAAAAAAACCAGCAACCAAGAACAAAGTCAAAAGACTAATTTTACCCAACATTAGTTACCAAAATATTGTAGTAATTGTAGGATTGACAAATAGATTATAAATCTTCAGTCATCAAGACATTGTGTTAATCACAAAAGTATAGGAAACAGATGAATGGAACAGAATATAGAGCACAGAAAGAGATCCAAACAAATGCAGCCAACTGATTTTTAACAAAAGTACAGATTATTCAATGAAAAAGATTATCTTCACAATAATGCTGCTGGAAAAACTGGCCGTAGGCAAAAATAAGCAAAAAAACCAAACCAAAACAAAACAAAAAACCCAACCAACAAACACAAAGTTTCAACTTAAAGCTCACAGTATACACTAAAGTCAACTGAAAACAAATCTTTTACCTAAGTTCAAAAAGCAAAACTTTAAAACTTTTACAAGTAAATATCTCCATGATCCTGAATTGTTGATAAAATTTTAGATGCAACATTAAAACCACAATCCACGAGAGAAAAAAAAAAAAACAAGATAAACTTTGATCTTTATAAAAATTAAAGACTTCTCTGTAAAAGAGACCCTTAAGAGAATGAAAAGAGAAGCCATAATTCGGAGAGTATATTGGCAAATCATGTATTTAACAACCTGTATCTAGAATGAATCTACATATATACTCATAAAACTCAACAAAAACAAATCAACCCAATTAAAAATTAAGCAGAATACATAAAAAATTACTTAACAAAAAAAGATATATAGACGTCAAATATCTCATTAACATTAATGTATGTTTAATTTTAAAATGCATAACAACACTGACATGCTTTGGCAATGAAAATTAAAAATACAGGTTTATTTTCCATTTGGAAAGTACTATGTAGTCAAATTTGAGTGTATAAAGTGTTAAAAAAAATAAGGCTATCTAAGACCTCAAAGATCAAATGCACTTTCCAATTTCTTTTCCTACATGTGAATAAAATCAGTATAAATCCTGGATCTTGTCAGGGCTTGAGACAAATTCAGAATTTACAAATAGAAACTGAAGTAGAAAGATGCCTAGTAACAAATTTCAGAAGAAGTAATTCTCTTACCTCATCTAAATAAATAAAAATGAAGTCACGGTACTTACAGAATTTTGGGAGTTGCTAGATCAGAAAAAAAAAAAAAAAGATTCTCCTTAATAACACAAAGATGATAAACAAACAAACAAATAAAAAAAGCTTTCTGATTTACTATTTCAAATGAAAATGGCGTACATGGCAACTCTATTTCTCATACCCATGACACCAAATGCTCTCATTTATTTTAATTCAAGCACAGTATTTTTCATCTGTTACACAACAATGTATCTGTTATACCTAAGAAAAGGATCATTCTAAAGTAGAAGGAAAACAACCAAATATTCATATGTGATTTTGTATGAAAATAAAAAGTTTTAACTATGCTAAAATTTATTTAGGAAATATTCTCTGAATTATATCTGAATGAGTATAAATAATTATGTTTATGCTGAAGTAGTATGTGTTTGAGAGGGGAGGAAGTTGTATGGAGACCATATTATTAGAGAGATTAATTATTTTTAGGGCCTGAATTTTCCATTACAACTGATAGTTATACGCCTGACATTTTTAAATTATAATTACCTAAAATATAAACCCTAAAATAAAAAGAACAAAACAATTTCTCTATTGCACATTTGCACACACGTTAGCCTATAAGCTGTTCACAGTTCTGTGCATTTTAAGAGAAGCCTACAGATAATCCCTGCGACTGCCACCATGACTGAATTCCTGGTTTGCGTCACCATTTTGAAATGCTTACAAACCCCCCAACTCTAAGACTAAACATAAAATTTACTTATCATGTTCTCTAAAAGATCATCAGAACTGGGACGCCTGGGTGGCTCAGTGGTTGAGTATCTGCCTTGGCTCAGGGCGTGACCCCAGGGTCCTGGGATCGAGTCCCCTAACGGGCTCCTCACAGGGAGTCTGCTTCTCCCTCTGTCTAGGTTCTCTGTCTCTCTCATGAATGAATAAAATCTTTAAAATAAAAACAAATAAGTAAATGACTGACCATCGGAACTCATTTTATCATGTATTTTGTCACTATTTCTCTCAATCACCACTGAAATCCTAGGCCTCTCAGGTCATTCATAATCACCTGAAATCCATTTATATCTCAAAGTTATCCAATTTTCTACTCCATATTCCCATCACCTGCCTTCTCTAACTGAGATTGTTTATGGCCTGATATCATATTTTCTACTGGATTTCTTCCAAGTGTGGACAGACATTTTCCTTTTTTTTTTCTTTTTATTGCATTTCAGACAAATGCACAAAGGCTATATACCTTTTTGCCTTTGCTCCTCATTGCTACCTCCCTACATTTTCTCTTGCTTCTTTTAAAACCCTGTCCTTAAGGGCTCATGAATTGAACATTTTAGCTCATCTCTTACCTTACTTCTCTTTATCAAATTGCTGTCAACATTATTGGTGCCCAGGATCCCTGGGTGGCTCAGCAGTGGAGTCCCAGGATCGAGTCCCATGTCAGGTTCCCTCCATGGAGCCTGCTTCTCCCTCTGCCTGGGTCTCTGACTCTCTGTCTCTCTCTCTCTCTCTGTCTATCATGAATAAATAAATACATTCTTTAAAACACACACACACACACACATTACTGGTGCCCATATAATCTATATGCCTCAATGGCTATAGCTCAGAACTTGTCATCACCAATAACTTATTACTTCCAACATCTCAATATCAGTCTTTCCATTTTGAAAAAAGTTTCATGAATTTTCAGCCTAAATATTGTACTTCTCTCACTCTATATATTCACTGACTCCATCAGAATCTCCATTCAAATGATCTCACCAACTTCTCTTATTACTTATAATAAATAATTATTAAGAATTATACCTTAGAATGATTTTGAATTTATAGGAAAACCATAAAGACAATACAGCAAGTGGCCATATGCCCTGCTACATTTCCCCATTACTGACATTTTACATAAGAATGTCACATTTATTGTAATTAATGAAGCAATATGGATATATTATGATGATGATATAAAGTCCAGGCTTTATTCAGATTTCCTTTTTATGTCTCAGGATCCCATCCAGGGTATTGCATTACATTTAGCTGTTTTATCACCTTAGGCTACTCTTGATGGTGACAGTTTTTTAGATGTTTCCTTGTTTTTGATAACCTTAACAATTTTGAGGATTACTTGTCAGGTGTATCACAGGATATCATTCAATAGAACTTATCTGGTATTTTTCTCATAATTGTATGAGGGTTAGGGGATTTGGGGAGGAAGAGCAGAGAAGTAAAATGCCATAATCATGATATCATACCAAGAGTACCTAATATCTGTATAGACCTATCATTGTTATATTGACCTTGGTCACACGGCTGACATAATTTTGTCATGTTTCTACAATGTACAGTTAGTGTTTTTATCCCGTTTCTATAACTCTCTGGAAGGATGTCACTTGCACAGCTCACACCTAAGGAGTACAGAGTTATGCTCCATCTCTTTGAGAGTAATTACATAAATTATTTGGAATTCTGCATGGACGATTTTTTTCGATCTCCTCCAGTTATTTACTTATTGATTTATATATATAATCTACAGAGTCATGAGTATTTAATTCATAGTATGGACTTTAGTCCAATATTATGTTATTTTGTTGCTAAAATTTTTCGAGATTTAGACATGGAGAGTTCTTTGAGTTGGCTCCTGTGTCCCTCTGACATATCACAATCACTGTGTGTGTGCACGTGTGTATTTCAAACGCTTTTTTATTAGCATGGCAAAACACATTATGCTTTTTTACTCATTCTTCCTTGGACTTAGAATCACCCATTTCTTCAATCAACCCCGTCTCTTTGTATTGAGAATTGTATTAGAAACAAAGATCTTTATCTTAAGTGTACTCACTGGGGATTTTGTGCCATTAAAGACTCTCAGTTGATAAAATAGGAAATGTCGGCGTGCATAGAGGCCTGTGCACATAGACATATGTATAAATATTTCTATGTGTAATCATCTATATCTATATTGAACTAAAGACAGATTCATACTGATGACTCTAATCCGTTACCACATTGATCAGTCTAGCATCCTCCCTGGCTTCTCTGTCATCTCCTACCCTAACGGTGAGAAACTGGACTCCCATCATCTACCATCCATGTCCTTAACTGTTTGGGTCCAGTATACATAGGAGCGTCAGAATTTTTAATCCACGAGGAGAAACATTATCAAGAACAGTGCAGTGTTTCTATACAATTTCTTTTGTTTTTAGTTATTTGGGTCAGTAACATTTTTCACAACAGTTTCAGTGAGGTTGTTGTGTGCATTAGCAGTGTGGTTTGATTGCTTTGTCACATTCTGCATTCAATCCCAGGAACCCCCAAACACTTGACTATTTTTAAATTTGTACACATTAAATCCTGCTCTTTGTGCAACTTGCTGTGGGATGTTAGATGGCATGTTGCAGAAATTTCAATTAGATCAATTTAATAGTACCGATCAGGTCTACGGTATCGTAACTGATGTTCTGCCTCCATGTTCTATCAGTGACTGAAGGTAGAGTGAGGTATCCATTAGGATGAGTGGATATTCTGATTTCTCCTTTCTGTTCTATCAATTTTCATTTTGCATACTGTAAGGCTCTGTTTTAAGTACATACACAACTAGATTTTTTTTTAAGATTTATTTATTTATTTGAGAGAGGGAGAGGGAGAGAGAGACAGAGAGAGAGAGAGAGAGAGAGAGAGAGAACTCAGTGAGAAGTGGCAGAGGGAAAAGGAGAGAGAAACTCAGACTCCCTGGTCAGGGTGGAGCCCAACACAGATGAACCTGAGTTCACGACCTGAGCCAAAACCAAGATTTGGATGCTGAACAGCTATGCCACCCAGGTGCCCCTAGAATTTTTATATATATTTTAAAGAATTGACTCTTTTATCATTATGTAATATCCTTGGTTTTCCCTCCTAATTTTTCTTATTCTGAAATTTTTTTCTGAATTAATACAGCTAAACTAGCTTTCTTTTAATTCATGTTATTGTGGAATGTCTTTTTTCATCCTCTTACTTTTAACCTGTCAGATCCTTATATTTTTACTTGATTTTATGTAGACAACATATATTTGGGTCCTTTTTCTTTTTATCCACTCTGAAAATCACTTTTTAATTAGTATCATTTAATTGGTGTATTTGCACCACTGGCATTTTTAATATCTACCGTATCTGCAATTATTTTCTGGTAGTTGCCTTTTTAAAAACTTAAATCTTAAACATTTATGTGTGTATATATATCTGAGAAAGTTTCTATTTTTCCCTTACATTGGAAGGTTAATTTCTCTTGCTGTAGAATTCTAAGTTAATGAGTTTTTTTTTTCCAACACTTTAAATAGTTCATTCCAATCACATTTTGCTTATATGTTTTCTAAGGAGAAGTACATTGTAATTCTTATTATTATTCTTCTATATGTAGAGTGATTATTTTTGTTCATCTGATTTCCTTAAAGATTTTTTGTCTTTAGTTTTGTGTAGTTTATATGTTACATAAATATGTATGGTTTCATGTTTTTTAAACATATTTGTCTTGTGTGATTTTCTCTGGTCTTCCTTGACCTATGATTTCTTGACTGTATTAATTTCAGAAAATTCTTAACCATTATTATTTCAAATACTTCTTTCTTTTTCTCTCTTTCATTAGGCATTCTGGTTACAAATATATTAAATCCATGAAATTGTCTAACAGTTCTTGGATGATTTGTTTCTTTTTTTTTTTTTTTCCTTTTCTTCTCCTTCTTTTTATCTCAGAGAAGTTTCTATCAACCCGACTTCAAGCTCAGATTCTTTCTCCTGCCATGTCCAGTGTACTGATGAACCCCTCAAAGACATTCTTCATTTCTGTTACAATGTTATTGATTTCTAACATTTCCTTTTGATTCTTCATAAAGTTTCTTTTCTCTGTTTATATTAATACGATGGCTAATTTTATGTGTCAATTTGGATAGATTAGAGCACCCAGTTGTTTAGTCACACCAGTCAAGGAAGTTCCATAAAGATATTTTTAAAATGGGATTTTGAGTAAGGTAAATTATTCTCCAAAATGTGAGTTGGCCTCATTCAATCATTTGAAGGGCTTAAAAAAAGACTGAGGTCCCCCAAGACGGAAATTCAGCCTGTAGACTGTCTTTGCAATTAAGTCTGCAACATCAACTTTTCCCTGGGTCTTTAGCCTGCCAGCTCGCCCTGCAAATTTCAGACTTGCTTACCCCCCACATTCACATGAGCACATTCCTTAAAATATCTATCTATCTATTCATCCATCCATCCTTCCATCTCCCAGTATATATACATCTATTTTGCATAGTATCATGTTGCCTACTCTTTCTATTAGAACCTTTAATACATTAAAAATAGACTTTAAAAATTTCCCTAATAATTCCAAAATCTGTATCATATCTGTGTCTAGCTATATGTTAATTATGTCTCTTTCAGATTGCATGCATTTCTTGTCTTTTATCATTCATATCAAATGTCAAACATGGTACACTAAGAAAAAGGCACTAAGGTGAATAAGCTTTTGGGGTGAGATTTTATGTTTAATCCAGTCAGGAACTGGACTTTTTTTTTTTTTAATATTTTCTGTAGCTGAGGGTGCCAGGATTTCACAATCCTAAAGTGTCCTTGTTTACCTCTCCCATTTTCTCTGTGTTTCTTCAAGACCTCCCTAAATAGAATTGGAGATTTTCATTTCTTCCAGCTGTAATCCATTGCAATTCTGTGGTCATAAGATGTTGGGGGAGTAACTCACTCAATAAGAATGAACTAAATCTCAGTCTCTATTGTCTTGTTTTTAAGATTTTATTTATTTATTTGTAAGAGAGAGACAGAGAGGGCACAAGCAGGAGGAGGAGCAGAGGGAGAGGGAGAAGCAGACTCCCAGTTAAGCAGAGACCCCCCCCTCCCCAATGCTGGTCTCAATCCCAAGACCCCAGATCATGACCTGAGCAAAAGGCAGATGCTTAACCAACTGAGCTACCCAGGTGTCCCTAGATCTCAGTCTTTTATTGGGTCTGTGTTCCTGGGCTATGAACTTCAAAAGTGTTTCTGAATAACTGCTATATATTCCTGGTCTATTCAATTTCTCTGTCTCTGTCACGGTTGCAGTCGTTTACTTTGTCGTCAGATGTCCAGTAGCCTTTTTCTTACAATATTACTGAGAAATGGAAACAGTAATATAATGACCTAATTTCTCCACCTCAGATTTATCGGTCTACTTGGATCTTACCTTCAAATGTTGCCTCTTGTATGGCCAATTCTGGGAGGCATTTTGTACACTCCTTAGAGATTCCAACAGAATGAAGTCCTGAGATCAACACATTCTTATACTGCCACATCTTCCTTCTTTGTCCCACTGTCCTCACTCACTCACACATATTTAATGAGATCAGTTAACCCTAAAGCATCTGAAACGGGATCCTTTTTCAGGGTCTACTTTTTGAGAAATCAAAACTAGGTCAGTTGGGAATCCCTAGGGTGGCTCAGCAGTTTAGCACTGCCTTCAGTCCAGGGCATGGTTCCAGAGACCCGGGATTGAGTCCCATGTCGGGCTCCCTGCATGGAGCCTGCTTCTCCCTCCTCCTGTGCCTCTGCCTCTCTCTCTTTCTCTGTGTCTCTCATGAATAAATAAATAAAATCTTAAAAAAAAAAAAAACTAAGTCAGTCATCTTTTATTTCTTGTATACTGAGTACCTACCCTGAGCTATCAGCTGCAACTCTTATCTTCAAAATATATCTCAAATCCAACCATGCCTCACCATCTCTACTGTTTTTCCAATAAACTATAAAATCTTTATTTTTAATGGTTGGATTACAGGGACTCTGTTCCTTGGATTACATCAACAGCCTCCTAATAATTCCCTTTCTTCCACTCTTTTTTACCCTAGTCTCTTCTCTGTATAGCAATCCAGTGGAGCATTACAAAGTATATATAGACCAGATCCCTTCTCTACATGTAATTTACTACCATACATCAAATCTCTTTTTCAAAAGCCATCATGGTTTGTCTAACTTCACCTATGTCTAACTTCATCTCAAAACACTATTTCCCTTTCTTACTATGTCCTGCTTTTCTTGTCTTTTCTCCAATTTTTAAGCATTCTAACCTCTCTGCTGAGAACTTTGTAATGTGTGCCTCTGAGGCTCTTCTCTATCTTCTTTGTTTGGCTTCCTCATTCTCATGACTTTGTCTCTCATCACATGGCAGCACCCCAAAGAGACTTCCTCTGATCATCCAATCTAATATTTAGCCCACTTATCCCTGCTTCCCAACCTTCTTCCTTTATTTATCCCTTTGTATAGTATCCCTCACTATCTGGAATTATATTAATCCCAGTTTACTTGGTTATTGCCATCTTCCTTCACTAGTATATAAACTTAAAGCATCACTTGCCATTTTAACAGAAGGAATAAACTCTGATGCAGAATGTGAGTAAAGTAGCAGACATCATAAAGCAGTTTTTATCTCCCAACATATTTTTTAAGGACTTTATTTATTTATTCATGAGAGACACAAAGAGAGAGAGAGAGAGAGAGAGATAGGGCACAGACACCGGCAGAGGGAGAAGCAGTCTCCATGCAGGGAGCCTGACGTGGGACTTGATTCCAGGTCTCCAGGGTCACACCCTAGGCTGAAGATGGCGCTAAACCACTGAGCCACCTGGGCTGCCTCTCCCAACATATTTTGAACATGGCAAATAGGTAGTAATGTTGTATTACAAATAATTATTAGAAATTCTTATATAACATGAAGCTATGATGGCAATGAAGGTATTATTTGGAACATGCTTAAATACTATAAATCAATACAATCACATTGGGTTTGTACTTGCTTTAGATATAAAATATGTACTTTATTGGGAAGGCTAAAATTTATACCTTGGGGAAAATGTGAAAATATAAATTCTATTCATTTAAATGAAGATAGTAAGTGTTCAATGTGATAAAATCATGAACTGAGCTTCGTTTACTGTGAAATCATTTATTAGAAGAGAGTAGCACACAGATCAATAGTTGCTCTGGGAAACAAACACATTCTTCTCAAAAGCATATAAATATTTAGTAGCATTTTCAGTGCAGAACCTTTTAGTCACCTAGATTATATTTGATTTTATCTCTTTGTTCCACAGATCTAAAGCGTGCATTGTGAAATTGTCATTTACATTAATCTTGCGAATGATTGATAATTATTGGAAACACAAATGTTCACATACATAATTTAAGCTGATATATGTTATATATGCTGTAAACTAAATGAGAGGAGCAAAAATCTATCAATACGAACATTTGTGCAAAAGACCTCTTAAATTAATATTGACATAACTCTTTAAGACTAGCTGATGTTTTCTTTGAGGAAGCCAGACATTTTGCCTTGCAGCCTGTAAGTATTGACAAGGAATTGTGTAGGAAATAGGCCTCATATTATATAACTACATGTATGGCCTAAAAAGTGACTATTTTGCATAAAATATAGAAGAATAAGGTAATAAAGATGATTTCAGTGTATTTATTCTTTGGTGATATTAATTCCTTTCTGCATATATTAGTTTTCTATTTCTGCTTTAACAATTCACCAAAAATTTAGCAACTAAAACCAATACCAGTTGATTGGTTTACAGTTAATAGGTCAGAAATTGGACCTTTGAGCATGGTGTATTGAGGTTTTCTGCTCAGGGTCTCCCAGGGTGGAAGTCAAGGTGCTGTAGGAGCCATCCCACCAGGAGTTAGGGTCTTCCAAGTTTATTCAGGTTGTTGGCACTATTCAGCCTCTGGATTCTATTTTTCCACAGGTTGAGGAAAAATAGAATCCCCCCTTTATTTTCAAAGCCTGGAGAAATTGTTGAATCCCCTCATGCTTTGAAACTCTGACTTCCTCGATCTCTGACCTGTAGATCCATGTAATTAGGTCAGGTCTGCCTAAATAATTTCCTTTCTTAAAGTCCAGTGTTACATGTAGCATATCTTTATCATGGAGTTAAATCCACGAAACTCATTGTTTCTGGAATTATTCAGGGCTTGTACACTAGGGATATGATCTTGGGAGGCTATCTTAACATTCTACCTGGTTTCTGAGTAGTGCAGTCTGTCTCAAACATGATCTTTTTCTTACCGTTAAAAAAATTAATTAAAAAATTAATTACCCTCAATGTAAATGTTTATTAAAAACCTTTAATCTTAAGAATTTTACTAGGTTTTATAGACTATGATATATATGTGTATACATATTATATATAACTATATAACAATAATTATATATAACATATAATTATTTATTATAATAATAAATTATATAGAATTACATATATAAATATATATTTATAAAATATATAAAGATATAAAGCAATTACGCTCTAGAGAAACCTTTTGGAATATTTTATAAGTGACTGGAGAAGAGGTAGGATGGAAGTTATAAGCCAAAAGTGCTTCTCTAATATAAGTATGTAGAAAATGTTTCCATTTCATGAAAATGTTCACACTAATCCTTCTGCACACTTACATTAAAATAACTTCTTCAAAAAAGCATACGTACCAGGAGCGCCTGGATGGCTCAGTCAGTTGAGCATCCAACTCTTGGTTTTGGCTGAGGTCCTGAACTCAGGATCGTGAGATGGAGCACTGAATTGGGCTCCACACTGAGGGGGGAGTCTGCTTGAGGATTGTTTTGCCCCTTTTCCCTATGCTCCTCTCCCTCTCTAAAATGAATAAATAAATCTTAAAAAAAAAAACTAAAAATATACACCATGTTGTCAAGATGACGTATCATATTTTTTCTTGACATTCTAAAATTAAGCAGCTTCTATTGCTATGTATACACCATATGTTTACTATTATATTCTGACTAGAACAACCTCCTTCTAACCATTTCTTCCTTTAGCTAATTCCTACTTATTTTATTTCAATAGTATGTTCAGAAGTCATCTTCAAGTCTTTAGGTGGAAGTTGAAAATGACCATAAATTTTTTTTGTGGCTCCGCCCATTAGAAGGTGGATACTGTTTCCCTCTTCATTGACTTCAGGACCTGCTTTGACCAACAGAATTCACATAAATGAATTTTGTGTGGATTCTGAGGAAGGCTCAAGAAGCCTGTATCTTCTGCTTTCATTTCCTTGCTGCTCTGTTACTACCATGTGAAATCAGATTGGTATATACATTCTAGAAGAGAAGACCACATGGAGAGAAAGTTCCCTAAGAACCATCTAAGGCCACCCAGTGTTTTTAGCTGCAGCTAACCAGATAATTAACTGAAGCTTACTTACAACCATGTGTTTAATTTTATTACATCATTTGAATTAATTATATATATTAAATTATATTTTGTTGACTTGATGGTAAAATCAACTTTGTATTTTGTGTTCTATTAGTCAAAACCATAGTGTGTGTGTGTGTGTGTGTGTGTGTGTAAACAATAATAGTTTTTAAGTTTGTAAGCAAAAGTTATTGAAAGGATGAAGTAGGATTTACATTCTTGGTTAGGAAGTCAGTCAAATTTCCAAGAACAATGTTGAGCAAAGGAATACGGCAGGGTATTAACAGCACAGAATATCAAGATCACAGACCTTGCTTGGATTTCTCCCTTGGACGTTTACCAACTCTGTGAACTTTAATAGATTATATAGGCTATCTCATCCTTAATTTTTTTGTCAGTAAACTGTAGGTGATTGACTCATAAAGTCACTGGAAACTTGGTGAAGTAAACATGTATGGGCCTACGTAACAGCTTTATATTGCTGTGTAGCAAATTATTACACGCTTAGTTTAAAGCACCACATATGTATTTTCACATACTTTCTGTGGGCTCGTCTGCCCATGGCTTTGCTGAGTTCTCAGTTTCAGGTTCTCATTAGGCCGCGATCTGGGTATCAGCCAGTGTTGTGGTCTCATCACAGGCTCAATTAGAGAAAAAACCTTTTCAACTCTGTCAAATTATTAGCTGCATTCATTTCTTTTCTGGCTGCAAGACTGAGGGTTTCAGTTTTTTGTTTTTTGGGGATGGCCATGCTTGGCTCCTTGGAATGTAGGCTTCTCCAACATGGTCACTTAATATATGACAATTTGCTTCTTCAAAGCCAGTGATAGAGAGCAAGTAAATGTACTAGCATGACGAAGTCTTATATAAAATACCATAGCTACAGGAGTGACATGCATCATCTTAGCCACATCCTATTGGCTAGAAGTCATAGGTCTCACCCACACTAAAAGGGAGAGGATTATTCATGAGAATATATATATAAAAATGTAGGAATTATTGAGGGTCATTAGGATCTCCACATTCAAAAGTCCATTGTGTTGAATAGAGTAAGTACATAATAAATGTTATCTAACAATTATAAAATGCATAGAGTGTAAAACAACAAAAATTTGACCAAACTAGTCATGAGTTATCCATTTTCATCTTGTGATTCTTAAAGCTCATACAAAGAAGTATTAATTAACTTCTTTGTGAAGTGGTAATCAATTTAAAATATTTACATGGAAAAAAGACTGGAGAAGACAAATTTAAGGATATGTTACTCAAGCCTGTCTGATGATCAGCACCTAACATACTTGAGATTGTGGGGTTTAGTCATTTTGGCACAGTCTAGAGTTCAAAATTTGCAAGACAAAACAAACAAACAGAAAAAACTCAAAACCAAAAACCTCAGGTGATCTATTTGATTGGAGCTGAAATCCATTGGTTGTTCTGATTAGATTTAAGATAATCTATGATTCCACTTGTTATTGCTAAAACAGGTATTTTTTTTTTTTACACTGGTTTTCAAAATTTCTGCTCCATGTGGCAAGATAACTAAACATCTGATCATTAATTACAAGGGGGTTATCTTTTTACTTTAGTATCTTTCTCCAGAATGGTTCCTGAGACCTTTACCAATTTCAGGTTTTGATACACCTTGTATGAGAATGATTTGCATTTAGTTACTTTTTTGGCAAGACTGAAAAACAATGCTCAGTTCATTTCCAAGTAAAAGACATCCTTTTCCTCATTTGCATGTGTTTTTGTATTTAAATAAGCAGTTTTCATTAGTGCTGTTTTCTTATTAACCTTTTAATTTATGATTATATCTTTCTCATTAAGTAAATTTTAAAAGAGGAAAAAAATCTCCAAGCAATTTAATATGAAGTACAAAGAACAAAATTATCTGCACTATACACAGCAGTAAAACTGGCACCACTGAAAGTGCTGAGTAAAAATCTGTTAAATAAGATCATTTTTCTTTCCAGTTATATTTCCCAGTGCTGAGAACATTAGAAATTTATAGATCTTTCTACACACTGGTTATTTCTTATAACATCAAATGAAGCCACAGTAGTATATCTGTGTTTTCCATGGAATAGCTGCTTCGTTTTGATGATACAGAGCTTCCATGGTGAGAGATGTGTGGGGACAAGGGTATCATCATTTCTGTCAAATGGAAAAAAAAATCTCTTAAAGCACAGTTTTTTAAACAATATGAATGTGTGCTTATTAAAGAAACATAGGGGGCAGCCTGGGTGGCTCAGCGATTTAGCGCCTGCCTTCAGCCCAGGGCGTGATCCTGGAGACCCGGGATCTAGTCCCACGTCGGGCTCCCTGCATGGAGCCTGCTTCTCCCTCTGCCTGTGTCTCTGCCTCTCTCTCTCTCTGTGTCTCTCATGAATAAATAAAATCTTAAAAAAAAAAAACAAAAAGAGAGAGAGAGAGAGAGAGAGAGACATAGGTCACCAACAGTTTGTTAAATTCAATGATGTGAATTTTTAATTTTTATTTTTTAAACCAAATAAAATGATTATATCAACACATCATTAGTGACTGTCCATGAGAACTTTATTTCAGAGGACTATACGTATAACTGCAAAAGACAGTGAGGAAATCAGGTTATGCAATCATAATACTCTATGCTCTAACCATATTAGAGTAAATTAATGGATTTCATAAAACATAAATGTGGTGATATAAAATATACAAGAGGGATATTGAAAATTTTTAATTTACATGTTAAGAATATTAGAAAACTGCACTTTCGAATGATATAATCTGCTTTATGCACACTTTTTTGGTTTAGTACTTAAGAACTAATTCTGACTGCAGTAAAACTGGATTTCTGAGACTATAGTAATTTGACATAAAGTGAATATCTGGATATGGTTTAGTATCTGAATTAGGTAAATAGAAGACAAATATTAAAAAACAAAACAAAACAAAAAAAACTTTTACTGAGCTGCCTTGGGGGTGCAGCAGTTTAGAGCTGCCTTTGGCCCAGGGCATGATCCTGGAGACCTGGGATCCAGTCCCATGTCAGACTCCCTGCATAGAGCCTGCTTCTCCCTCTGTTTGTGTCTCTACCTCCCTCTCTCTCTGTTTCTCATGAAAAAAATAAAAATAAAAAACCTTTTACAATAAAAATGAAAAATATCAAAATCATCATGAGGTCTTTCAAATCCATATGTTTACTAAGTTTTGCAGTTTGTGAAGCCGACATTTAACACAATATTTCAGCATAAGTATATTGAAGAGAGATGACTTCGATCATGTAATTACATTCCAATAGTCAAATTAGCTGGAAAGTGGTACGCACACATTCCAGTTTACAGTAGAATTCACAAAACTTCTCTTTTTAATCAAATAAATCATGTCAACTCTTTCACATGAGAGGTTTCAGGAAGTAAGTTAAGTAACTCATATGGTCAAAATCCTTAATTTCTTATGTAAAAATTAGCTCTGCTCTAGGAAAAACACTCAGAACTTGCTCCAGAATACATTAATTTATACACACATACACAGCACCTGTTTCTTCAGGGACAATTTCATTGAGAGTTTCCACACTGTCCATCTATGAGGGAGGGACAGCAGACATCTACAGCTTGACCATCATTGTTAAGCCTAGACACACGGGGAGGGAGGTACATTGCAATGTTTACCAAAACACTCATAATCAGAAATATGTGATGAATAAGGTATTTTAAAAGATGGGAATTCAGTTATGAATGGGGAGGGGGTAATTGTAATAGATGGAAGATAGTAAAGAAAAAATGGTAGAACAGATAAAACTAGACCTTGGGCCGCCTGAGTGGCTCAGTGGTTGAGGGTCCACCTTCGGCCCAGGGCATGATCCTGGAGACCTGGGATCGAGTCCCACGTCGGACTCCCCATAGGGAGCTTGCTTCTCCCTCTGTTTATGTCTCTGCCTCTCTCTTTCATGAATGAATAAATAAAATCTTAAAAAAAAAAAAGAAAGAAACTAGACCTCAAACATTGAATAAGATCATTTACAAAGGAGAGAAACTCAAGAAAAGCAAGGACTCATTTGAATTATAAAAGACAATTCAGAAAATAAATGAATCAAATGGATGATCATCCTGAGTCCTCTGAAGAGTCTGACCAAAATAACTGTAATATTGATGTGAATTAGCTCTTCATTGTATCTTTTATGCCTCGCCTTCCATTATCAATCATCTAATATCCCATATTTAAATTCTCAAATATTTGAGGACCGTTTTTAGGCAACACAATCTCATATTTTCAGAGCTTCATAAAGGTCAGGTTCCTGCCCCGGACTATTTTGCAAATCTATTGTCTTCATCATGGTAACTCCCTGTTTCTTAATAGTATCACTTATCATCGCCTGTGACAATTTAGGAGCTTCTAAATGATGCAAATGTGCCACTCACTCATAAATTCCTTACTCCTTTGCAAATGCTATCTTGTGGAATTTTCCAAGGGGAACAGTAACTTATAGGTCCTTGGATCTTTTAAAATAGATTTATTTGAATATGCATTTGATTCCTTCCTCAATATTCTTGTAGAACCTGAAAATCTACCTCACAAGCACAGTTCTTCCTTGCTTGAGGAGGCAATAAATCAGCATTCGGTTTGCTTACTTAAAATACTGTGTGGTATTCTCTACCTTTGATGCAAGTTACCCGACACGTCATCAGTTTTATGTATCCTTCAAAGTAAAATAATTGTCCTGCTACTGGACTTTTTAGAGGAAAACAGCTCTTAGCACGGAGGGAATCACAAAATTCTCAGAAAAATAATAGACATTGTGTCATGATTAATGTTAGACAGAAATTTTAATTAGGATGGAATAGTTCAGCAGCACATATTGCTAAAAAGAAAATGGCATTGCAGGAGCATGCCATCCTAGTAACAAAGGATGGAGTCCTCCTAGGCATTACCAGGTTGATTTTCTGTTTTGTTTTGTTTTCAGACAGTGTTTCATCCCAGAATTATCTTTGGTACTAATGACAGAAACCACAGAAAAGCTAAAAAGCACTGGATTACGTAATATCTATAATATTTCAGAGATATGTGAAAAACGGTAATTGGAAGAATCAGAAAATGTTTTTAACTGCGTGTATTGAATACCGATATTTAGAGGCATAGTTCAGAAAATTACCAATTTAATGGATGAAAAAAGCATCTCTGATAATCTCTACAGAGACCTTCATGTTCTACAACTGAAGGACAGACTATGCCAAAAATCAGGGATAAATGTGTCAGAATTTCAGAAAATATTGTGTTCACAGCTTCAGTAAGTGTCTAATCAAAACTGGGCCTTCACATAAAAAAAAGCTGGACTCCGAAATTCACGAGGGGAGGCCTATGGGTAGTTAGATAAGCTTGAAAATATGGAACTCCCAATTCCCATCCCTAATGCCAAAAGATGACTGGTTCCTCCTTAATGAGGTCTCTGTAGATAGTACTCATCCTTTTCAGGACTTTTTCACGTTTGTACCGTGGCCATTAACCAATACATAACCAAGGGGCTGAGCATGGTTCAAAAGAGGGAACGTATGCTCTGCCAGGAAAGGATATGGATCATTCATGAAGGGGAGAGCAGGACCTGGATAAGATACACCGATAAGATCATGTAAAGTATGACTGGGGATAATCCTGAAAGCCCTGGACCAAGAAAAGTAGAGTATCAACTCGAATGAGGGTAAGTTTGTTAATATGCAGACAACCTCCTGTTTCAGTGTTTAAATGCCTCTGGAGCCAATGTTGAAATGCAACATGAGAGACTGGAAAAAAGTTATGGTCCACAAGGTATGAGATGGACATGTCAGAACTTGCAGTTTATACTATTGGCAAACTTTTGAGGTTCTACAAAAATCTTACAGCAAGTGAGAAATTTCCCTACTTAACTCTGGAAGGATCCAAGGACACTGTCTATCTACTCTTCTTTTTTTTTATTTTAAAGATTTATTTATTTATTCATGAGAGACACACAGAGAGAGATAGAGAGGCAGAGACAAGGCAGAGGGAGAAGCAGGCTCCATGCAGGGAGCCTGATGCAGGACTCGATCCCAGGACCCTGAGATCATGCCCTGAGATGAAGGCAGATGCTCAACCGCTGAGCCACCCAGGCGTCCCTCTATCTATTCTTTTATTCAGTGTTTACTGTGATAAGAAATTAAGACAGAGTTTTTAAAACCCTAGGAGGGAGAAATGAACCTGTCATTATTCACGAGTGACATTAATAAAGAAAGTTCAGAAAATAATCTATAGACAGACTTTTTGAATACACTATGAATATACATTTGACCTTTTATCAGTATATGTGTATATGTGTGGTTATGTGTGTGTGTGTTTCCAACTTCTAGATAATGTCTAAGTCATAGAAGAAATCATAAAAGAAACAAATTATTACTCAGAATTGAGTAATAAATAATATTCAGCATATTATCCCTGGATTGTAAGTAAAATAGTACTAAGATTTGAACAAAACAAGTGTCTACTAACACTATCTGTTCAACATTGTAAGGTGAGTCCTCTCCAACACAGTAAACATTGTAGGTTAAACCTGAAGATCTAGAGAGGAAAAAAAAACAAGCTGTTGTTATTCAAGAGTGATATGTCTACACAGAATACTGAAAATCTGAAAGTTGTTGGGATTACAAAGAGAGCTTAATAAGGTGGCTCTATACAAGAGCAAAAGGTATAAATATGCATTTCTATACATCAGCAACAAAATTCAGAAAAGTAATTTAGAAAACTTAACATTTACCCTAATAACTAAAATGATATGATACATACAAATAAATGTGGCAAGAAGTTCACCGAACTTTTTTTTGGAAGAAAATTAGAAATCATTATTCATGAAAATAAAGGTAAATTTGAACAGATACAATGGCGTTATTGCATTCATGGAAATGAAAGCTCAATGGAGACAAATCTACATAAAATAATTTTAAAACTCAGAGTACTTCATATATAATTTCCTAAAGGAATATTAGTGGAACTTAGAACAATGGTAATCCTTAATTTAAATTAAGAATAATGATCCATCTATACCCGAAATTAATATTACATTGTATGTTAACTGGAATTTATTTTTTTAATTTTTTAAAATTATTTACTTACTTATTTGACAGAGAGAGAACACAAGCAGGGGGAACTGCAGGCAGAGGGAGAGGGAGAAGCAGGCTCCCCGCTGAACAGCGAGCACGATGTGGGGCTCTGAGATTGTGACCCGAGCCAAAGGCAGATGCTTAATAACCATCTGAGCCACCCAGGCGCTCCTGTTAACTGGAATTTAAATAAAAACTTGAAAAAAAAAAAAAAAACAAAATGATCCAAGGAAAGAAACAACAACAACATTTTTTGAAGAAGAAACAAAGGGATTTTCCTTAATTATAACGATTAGTTATAATGTGATAATTAACAAATGGATTTTACCACTTTATTCTTTTCCTATCTATCATCTTCCTGCTTGAAATTAATGTCTATCATTCTAGCACTCTCTTTTCAATATCCTAGAGGAATCTTACCTTTTTTTTTTAAAAAAAAAAAAGCTATATTAAAGTAATAAAAGCCCACAATCCTCCTCTTTCTCCATGCTTGTCTTGAGTTCTTGAATACTTTTCGATAAAATTTCCCATTGGGAATATTTCTCCACCTATTTAAGTAATGGTCATTAACCTTAATGAGACTCTAAATATAGTTATCCTGTTATTTCGAAAAAAATCACTTAGCTTCTTGACTATTTAGGAGTACCAGTTAAAATTTAACTGTATTTTTCAAACATTTAACCTACTACCAATTCCGGGTCTCTTTACTTTTCTTAAAGGGGTTGTCCCTTAAGTGTTCTATCACAATATCAAGATTTTTTTCTTCTTCTTTCAGCCCTATTACAATTGTGTAAGAACACTTCTCCAAATTTCATGACAATATATCCCCATTTTCACTCTATACTTCCTCCTCTTTAACTTCATGAAGGACTTTTACTTTAAAATTCTCCCCTCCTGTTGCCATATCTCCAATTCATCTCTTTCCATTAGAATATCCTGAATAGCATTTACAGGTGTTCTCCCAGATTTAAAAATAACAAGACACCTATGAGTAAAGACTTTTTGCAGTCCCACTCTACCTTCAGGCACTCTCTCATATTTGTCTTTTCCTTTAAAACCAAACTTCTAAACTAAATTTTCTATACTTACCATTTCTGTACCTCAATGCCAATTTCTCAGTGCACTAGTATCTGGACTCTACCTCACTCATCCAGCATAATTATTCAATTATTAATTATTCAAGTCTCAAATTATTTACATGCCATTAAATTTAACGGGCACACTGTCTCATTCTCATCTTTTCTGATCTCTCATGACACTTTATTTATTAATCATCTTCTATTTGTTAGGCAATGTATTTGGTTATTGAAATATAATGTGATGAAATTCATATATAATCCTTACACTAATGAAGCTCTCACAGCCTAGAAGCAAAGAAATTTATTTATCAAATAATCACAGTTACTAAGTGCATTGCAGGGAAGTTATGAATACATCAGGAGTATAAAGAGAGAGAACAGGCCAGAATCTATGAGCTGGTAGCTGAAAGAGAATTAGGATGGCAAACAAAAGGTAGAGTGTTCCAGGCAGAGGAAAAAGCTTCTACGTTAGCCAGGAAGTTGGTAGAGGCCTGGTGAATATGCAGGGTCCAGAAAATCAGTGTGAGAACAAAAGCAAAGCTCTAAAGAATAGACTGGAATTAACAGAATGAAAATCATGGTCAAAGAAAATAGAAGAACACACTCCTGAATTAAGACTTTAATTTGATTGCTTAAATGATCAGTATACACTAAATAAAATAGTGTCATCATTATTTTTTATTAATCTCCAATTACTCAAAAAATATAGTGTCCTTCAAATAAAAGGGAGATACATATAAAGTTTAATTTCTCTATAAATAGGAACTCTTATCCTGTTCTGCTACCCTTTGTCTTATGATAGCCATTTTAGTGTATTTTAATGTCCTTCCACACCCCTTTCTTTGGTAATAAAACATGTCCAACAAATAATACATAGTTTTATTTTATATCTTAATGATCTGTGGGAAATGATCTTTTTTTAAAGATTTATTTATTTTAGGGGAAGGGACAGAGGAAGAGAATCTTCAAGCAGAATCTTCACTGAGCCTGACGCCCAATGTGGGGCTTGATCCCATGACCCGTGGGATCATGATCTGAGCTAAAACCAAGAGTTGAATGCTTAAACAACTGAGCCACCCAGGTGCCCCATCTGTGGAAAAATTATCCTTATGCAGTAGAAGCCCAAGACATATTATCAGGAAAACTATTCTAGAGGCTATTTCTTTTTTTTTTCCATATGTTTTACATATTTTATTCTGATATATCTTTTAAAAACAGAAGGATGCAAACATTTGCACTTATCAATGCCTTTTTCTTTAGATGTGGTTTGACTTCTTTCTTTCAGGCTCTTTGCCACCAGGAAGCAAGCTCTGATTTCAATACTGCCCATTCGCTATGAAAATATCAGACGGGGTCATCTTCAAAGCAACACTCCAGTTGGGCTTATTCACTGATTAGCTGCATAATTTCTTCTAGGACAATGTAACCAGAGGCTATTTCTAGTAGAAGAGTTGTCAGGCCAAATTAAAATTCTGAATGGCATGGTTTTTAAAATTACTCAAAAACATAATAGCAAGAGGCAAAGAGTAAACAAGAAGATACAATGAAAGACCAAACTGACCTGAACCCTGGGTTACACGACGTCCGGTGTACCTGTACCTCTGTCTGCCAAGCCAGGCCTACCAAGTAACGCGGGTGTATGGGGACCAGACTTGAGGTTCTAGTAAGGGGTTTAACAGAATGGAGGTGCCAACATAAATATACTTGCCCCATCAAAGAGATGCCAACAAGAAGTCCCGGTCACAGCTACAAATCAAAATATAGTTTACTGAACAGTTATTTCTTTAAGCTGTTTCTTGTTCTGAGCCCACGTGAGACCAAAGGGGAACATAATGGGAGCCATGAGTAGAAGCCAATTTAAAGATAAGAACTGTCAGCTTATTGGTGACATGACTAAAGCTTCTGATTTGATCTTTCCATTGATTTCTAGTTAAAAGTAGCACTCCTGTTTGTTCTAATTGTTCCATCTATCTTCAGCGTATCTTGAGGTTACTAACCTGCCATCTATATTTAACATATATTATAAACATATGATTTCTGTTTATTTCACGTGTTTACTCATTATATATCTTAACGCAACTTATAAAATACTATGTATAGCACATAAGTTGCCAGGTTATTTACTCTTGTCACTTAACACTTCTTATGTATTTTATCAATTCTGTTTGTTTTTCTAGTCTTTTGAAGGAGGTTAGAATATTCTCAAATAATATTACAAAACAAATTACATTTAACTAAATTGTATTACACTTATTTATATTATTTGGTAAGTTATTTTCTTTTTCTTTAAATTGTATTACACTTATATTATTTTGTAACTTATTTTCTTTTCTTTATTACCTTTGAGAACTATCAAAGTTGACTAATCCATAGAGATCTATCGTACCATTATAGGATTTATGCTTTTTCCTTTGCATTGTAGTTAGCCAATCTGAAACCTATGAAAGAATGGTTTGAGGTGTTACCCTAGTTGCATAATTATGCATTCTATGTTACACACACACACAATCAGTAGTTCGTCATATCAGAAACCAGACTTTAGATTCATAAAATACCTTGTGCCTGTTCCCAACTCCAAATCACCATAGGATGAAGGGATGAAATCAGATGTCAACTCTCTATATTGTGGGGTATGTATCACAGGAGAGTAACCCCAAATCTATGAAACTAGGAGCTTATATAAGGTGGCTGGCACATCTATCCCTCCAGAGATGGAAAGAGATTGATGTTTGCTCTGGAATATAAATACATACTCTCTGGAGGGAGATGGTCTCTAGGTTTACAACCCCTGGAATGTAAACAAATGGCTCCAGGGAAGGTTGTCTATAAATTTCTCAGAAACTTCCAAGGCTTGTTTTTTTCCTTCAATCATCCTTTACATAGGTTGTCAGTAATCTTTGCTCAGTAAGCCCTGAATGTGAAGAAACATGAAAATATTTATGGAGCATGGTTTCCCAACAGCTGCAACAAATATATTCATATGTTTTTTTTTTCCTTGTGAGTTGACTATTTATTTTTATTTGTTTGTTTGTTTATTTGCAGAGTTAAGTTGCATACGTATATGTAAGTCAAGGTAGGTTATTTTCAACAAAATAAAAATCAAACTAGGAACATATTTATTCCTTAAAATGTCAATTACAAAGAGGATAATTCAGAGTTTTAATAATAATTCTCGGGAGAAATGCTGTAACTCTAGAATCCTATACACATCCAAATTCTCATATCACATGTTAAAAAGGATGAGAAAAATCAGAAATATTTAAAAAAAATGTGTCTCAAATTCACACTGTCTCCTTAGAAATACTAAATGGAGTAACTTTTTATGAATACATGGCTTTTGTTTTACCAGTTTATATTTACATTCTTTTTAAATAAATTATTCTCCATTGTTGGCAGAGATAGGTAAAAAGGGTATATACTCCTTATGTTTTATATGTATTGTTCATCTAGCTTAAAAATCATATAGCATTATAAAAATATTTTTGTATCAGGTAAATGGAAAACAGGGATCTACCATTTTTGAGATTACAACATTTAGAAAGGGCATGAGAATTTTATTTTTTAACAATGAAACTATGGATTAAAGAAGAATGAGTAGCATATAAACATTGCTAAAAGAAAAAGCTGTTAACTCATTTTTTAAACTTCTTGATAAACTCTTTTTATCATTATTATTATTATTTAAAAATTAATTTTCTAGCTTTAATGGGAAATGATTGACAAATAAAAATGTCCTATATTTAGGGTATGCAATGTGATGGCTTGATATTTGATATATGTATGTACTGTGAAGTGATTACCATAATTAAGCTAATTAGCACATTTATTACCTTATATAGCTACCTTTTTTGTTGTTGTTTTTGCTTTTGGTATGGTGAGAACACTTCAGATCTATTCTCATTGCAAATTTCAAGTATACAATACAGTACTATTAACTACAGTCACCATGTTGTACATTATATCCCCAGAACTCATTCATCCTATAAGTTCTGTACGCTTTGGCCAATATCTGATTTTTCCACCCACCTAGACCATTTACTACCATTTACTCTCTGATTCTAAGTTTGATAATTTGTGAGCCTACAGAAAAATGAGATCACACAGTGTTTGTCTTTCTCTATCTGGCTTATTTCACTTAACATCCACATTGTTGCAAATAGCAGATTTTTTTTATGGCTGAATAATATGCAGGACAAGGGAAATAATCACAAAATAAGAGGCAACATACAGAATGGTAGAAAATATTTGCAAACCATATAATCTGATGAGGGATTAATATCCAAAATATATTAGAAACTGATACAACTTAACAGAAAATAAAATAACCCAATTAAAAGATGGACAGAGGCTTGAAGAGACATTTTTCCAAAGAAGATATACAAAAATAGCCAACAGGTACATAAAAAGGTGTTCAACATCACCAATAGTCAGGGGAATGAAAATTAAACCTTTATGAGATATCACCTCACATCTGTTAGGATGGTTATTTTTTAAGATTTTTTTTCATTTATTCAGAAGAGCGGGTGGGGGAGGAGAGGCAGAGCACAAGCAGAGGGAGGGATAGAGAGAGAGGGAGAAGCAGGCTCCTCACTGAGCAGGGAGCCAGATGTGGGACTCAATCCCAGGACCCTGGGATCATGACCTCAGCTGAAGGCTTACCTGACTGAGTCACCTGGGTGCCTGTAGGATGTTATTATCTTAATAAACTCTTTACTCCTCAAACCACACAGAGTTTGTTTAAATATGTTTACATCATAATAAAGAGTTAGGATAATTTGTGTAGGAATAAGCTATTTTTCCAAAAGTTGCTGGTGTTTATTTTACAATAAATGCTAGGAATATAAAAAGAAATTTTCAACAGTCAGAAATATCAAAGCTAGTTTTTATCTAATACGTGGAAACAGAAATCATATGTTCTTTATTGCTTATGTTTTTATGATGGCTTTTCTTTGTAATAGCACTTGTACAGATACATGTAGTTAAATGTTGCTTCTTCTTTAAAAGACACATATGAGTATCCCTTTCCTTTGGTGTATAAAGAGGACACAATGGGTAGAAATCAGCATTTTGCACAAAGATTAGATTGCAAAGAATTCCATGGCCTGTATTGATGAAGGGACGCAATAGTGAATAAACTATTAAAGGTTAATTCACTGCAGCACAGAATGTAGAGGTATCAACTAAGAGAGTTTTTGTCTTTTGTCCTTGTGGCCTCTTAGGAGTTGAAGTGTGCCTCCCACCCCTTTCCTCCATTCATATGTTGAAGTCTTAACTCTCAGTACCTCATAACATCTGCTTATTTGGAAGTAGGGTCATTGCAGATGTCATTAATTAAGATGAGCTCATCCTACAGTAGACAGGCCCCTAATCCGGCATGACTGGTGTACTTAATACAAAGGGGAAAGTTGGACATGGTTAGAGACAGAAGGTGAATGCCATGTGAACATGAAGACAGAGATCGGGGTGATGCACAAAGGAATGCCCAAGATGGCCAGCCAATCACCAGATTTGGTGTCATGGAATAGATTGTCCCCTTGAAGTCCTCAGAAAAAAACAAACAAACAAACAACACTGCGAATACCTCGATCTTGGACTTGTAGCCTCTGAAACTGCAACACAATATATTTCAGTTGCTTAAGCCACTCAACTTGTGGAACTTCATTATGGCAGCCCTAGCAAACTAATACATGGCTCTTGTATCCTTCCTTTCTACAAGAATCAATGATATTCATCACTTCCAGGGCACATACTCATTCATTTTAGGAAAGAGGAGATTAAAGGACCCAGAAAGTACAAAGAAGTCGGATGTTTTGAATCTTAATATAGAATAGAACTTTGAAAGCAAAGAGACATGAGGGTTTCAGATTAATGTCATTTTTTTTTTCCAATTTCAGACCTTGGCTATGATAAAGCAACATCTGATACTTAAACAGAACTTAAAAGTTGCATCCGCATCCTCAAGGTTTAGGAAAAGTCACGTGTATTTGATTTTTTTAAAAGATTTTATTCATTTATTCATGAGAGACACAGAGACATAGCAGATGGAGAATGGGCTCCCTGTGGAGAGCATGATGTGGGACTCGATCATAGGACTCTGGGATCATGACCTGAGCCAAAGGCAGATGCTGGACCACCCAGGCGTCCCAAGTCACATGTACTTGAGAGAGGGCTTTCCTGGTTTAAAAGCAAGGTTGAGTCTGCTTGTAGGATAGCTGGGAATTAGGATGGGAGTTTAGTGGAGGTCCCCTTATTTGCATGGTTATTTTAAAAGGGCTCTGCTGTCTTCCTTACTAGAAAATTTAGAGAACTTTGAACTCGCCAAACCAAGGAATAAAACGGGGTGACCTAAGGAAGCAAAAGGTTGCGTCTAGTAGCATACCAGAATCAGAGACTGGCAATCACTGGATAAGCTGACTAGTTAAGCACCTGAGAGTCACCTTACAGGATTCTGAGCTCCCTGCATGAGAAGAGCCAGACGTCACTTCTCTAGAGTATAGTGCAAAAGTAGCTGAGAGAAGACAAATAGACAAATATTTATATATATATAACCTGGAGTTTTGGACAAAGAAAATACGGATAGTGAAGAATTACTAGGAGGCAAGGGTTTCACAGCACGCACTAGAGGATATGAATGCTAAAGGTCATCAGAAATTGTTCATTTCAGCAGAAGCCTGCGCGGTCAGATGCCAATATGTGAGAGCCAGACTCCTCTCTTGAAGCTGTGGGGATGATGAAAGTAGAAATGTGAAAACTAAATTCCTTTGCGTACAAAAAGACTTTGGGAAAACTACTAAACAAACAGACATAGAAATTAAGGGGCACAGGTTGAAGTGAAGAGGGTAAATATATTGTAGGTACATATACTACACAGGTATTACGTATCATCATATCATCCACATGTAATGTGTGAACCGTATACCTCTGTATTATATAGCGTAATACATAATGCGCACAACACATGTTATATGTCATACATGTATGAGGTGTATGGAATGCATATATTATGCATCATAGTACACATAATGTGTGTATATATTGATATAGATAATTTATAATGTATATACACTTTACAGTGCATATATCCTTCTTTTTAAAATTTTTTGCACATATACTTCTATACAACTCTGAGTTATTAAACTGTTTTTTTTTATATTAAACTGTTAAGATCATAATATAGCTGCTGTGATTAGAGCACCTATTATGTATAAGACATTATATGCCTTTACACGCTGATCTCAGTTTTGACAATTTGTCCTTTGATCCTAGTGACTGAGGAAGGTGGGTTACTCTCATCTTACAGCTAAACACACTAAAAGCTCAGAGAGACCAAGAATGTTATTCAATATATCTCACATGTAATAGATCACAGGGATGGGATGGAACCGGTTACTTCACTTTCCATACAGCGCCATAAGATGATTAGGGTGCAGTAAGCACTTTATCTCTACGTCACATTTAGCCCGTTTTATCTTCCAAAAGGGAAACCTGATCTTCCTCCAAAATACAATGGATCCTGTTTTTCTTTTCCAAATATTGTTGCATCAGATTCAGTGCTCAGATTATATGCTTTTGCCACCTTCTTTATAAAAAATAATTATAGGTTTTCCCAGTTAAATCGAAATCCTCTGGGAAATAGTGAGCATCCATATAACCTTTGCCCCTATTAGGGTCTGTGGGTTCTTAACACGGATCTCTAGAGTTTCTCATAAATGCAGTTGATATCCAGCGGCATCAGATCCAGCACACATGGAGCCATCATGTCTGTCAGCCCCAAACAACAGACTCTTAAAAACTGGTATTTACCAACATGCTAAGTACTGGATAGGGAGAGGGATAACAGGATCCTAAAGTCATACAAAATGGCATCAGTGTTTATGATTAACTCAATTTGATTAGCAAATCCAAAGAAACTTTTTGGGTAAGTTACTGTGTGTGATCATACAATGGAGAAAAAGATGAATAATTCAATCGATAATGATGATGATGATGATAAAGGCGTGATGCTTAATAATAACAGCAGCTAAATTTTAAGAAGATAAAAAGGTGCCATGTGCTATGCTAAAACTTCACATGCATTGAGCAATTTAAATTTCACAACACTCCTATGAGATTTTTTTTAATCTTTATTATCAGACATTTATCAATAAATAAATGAGTCGATACAGGTAAGTGACATTTTTAAGTGTTACATGGTCTGTTCATTCTTGGAGCCAGATTTGAACTTTGGTTGGTCTGACGTCAGATCTCAAACTCTTAAAGGGTAAAAAGCAGTAAGCATCACAAATTACAATTAGAAGTTAACCTTTTCATGTTTTTCCCAACCAACCAAAATGACTCAAAATTGTACGTTCCGTTTGGTCCTTTGTCAAAAGTCCAGGCTGCCCCTCAGCAAAAAATTTTTAAAAAATACAAAAAACGGGGGGGTAGAGAAGGAAATTAGCAGTGTCACTTGAGGGCATGATTATTGCAAGCTTCTTCCTATTAGCTAATGCATGAGCCAACCGTTAAGTTCATGTTTATTTTGACTTTATATCTCAACTTATGAACATGATCCTGAGCTCTGTTCTGTTTCATAGAAAAATGCTACAAACAGTCCTCAGTCCTCTAAGCGCTGTGTCATCGTACAGACCTCAAGTATTAAAGTTCTGAATAGGCTAGAAGACAGTACTGAACACTTTATCCTTAACAAACCCGACATTACAAACTCCCTGCAGCATCTTCCTGCCTCACGTGAGGGGCCCCTACAAATCAAAGAACTATGCATGGGGTCCTGGAGGATTAAGGAAAAAAAAAAAAAGAACCATTAAAACTCTGGGAACACTGAAAAGAAGACAACAGACCTAGACCTGAAAAGGGCAAATCAAGAGCTTGTCAGTACAAATGATTCAGAACTTCTCAAATCCTGGCAGGGTGAGTGAGCAAGTTGGTCTCTGGAGGATCTAAATCCTGACATTATTTTAGCTCCAAACCACCACCCAGAGTTCTATTCGGATCTGACAGAAAGGCACCCAGCGCACAGAGCGGGCAGGAGTCTCTCCTTGCAGGGATCTCTGTGCGCTCCTAGCCCTGATGCATGACCCTAAAGCATTAGGTTTTAATGTACAAAGACATTTGTCCGAGTATTTTCAGTTACGTAAGGCTATCTTCCCTACATTGATTTAAATACTTTTTTCCATAAAAAGAATAATTATTTTCAAGCCCCTCCCAAGAACATTTTTCACCTGAAGTGACCCTTATTTTAAAAGTAAACTTAATAAAAAAAGTAAATAAAATAAAATAATAAAAGTAAACTTAAACACCTTCCCTTTCAGAAACATCATTTTTCTTTCTTTTACTTTCAGAAACATCATTTTTCTTTCTTTTACTTTCCCTTCCCTCCCTGCCTCCCTCCCTCACTCCTCCCTTCCTCCCTTCCTCCCTTCCTTCCTTCCTTCCTCCCTTCCTCCCTTCCTCCCTTTCTCCCTTTCTCCCTTCCTTCCTTCTTCCCTCTCTTCCTCCTTTTCCTCTCTCCCTTCATTATCTTGATTTTCTGGAGAACAGTTTATCTCATTTATATTAAATGAGGAAGGTGGCTACTAAATATATACTTTCTGTCATGAAATGATAATAGGAAATGGCATGGTTTTAAATAAAAATGAATTTGCGGAGAAGATACATTCACTTCCTGCTAATTTCAGTAGGAACTGTGAGACTAGTAGGAGGTTAGCCTATTTCTCGTGGCCATCTGTGGACTCCTGCGATGTGCTGTGAACAGTGCATTACATTCATACTGACACTGATATACTTTCTGTTCAATGGCTGGCACTGAAATGAATTTCAAAATGTCTAGAATTTATCATCTTAAATGCACAACAACTGCTATGACTTCTGCTTTCATATTGTAATGAAATCTAATTTTTCAGACTTTTAGAGAATGACCATTAACTCTAAACCTAATGGGAAAAAAAAGAAAGGATTGTTTTGTTTCTCACTATAGAATGGAAATTGATGTTAACAATAATAGTTATCGAAACATTACAAGAAGATACCTATGAGTAGCTTGTGAAAATCAAAGTTATTTTTAGTATGATTTCATAGGACTTGCTTATATTTCCTAATTCTTTAAAATTTGGTTACTTCTAAATTAATCAGAGTATATTACTCCCAATCATTTTGTACAAATGAATGTCTACTATAATGATGTGTTCTGTGAAGTATGCTTTTCCACAAAGATTGTATTTTTTATGGTCACAGATAATGTAATCTAAATAAGTAAGCTCTCAGTAAATGCATAATGACTTAGAAAATAGCTTCAGAAGATTTTGAAGGGAATTTTAATATTTGAGCAATTTTGAAGGAAATTTTAATCAGAGGAGTGCTGAAAGCACTCACGATAATTACTTTTGGAAAATATGCCTTTTCCAAGATTAAATAATTCTTACTGGTATTTCCTAAAGTTTTACCTTTTTCTAAATATTTTGTTATATGTTTGGTTTCTCCTCTAGTAGAAACCCTTAGGTAATACATGGGATTAAAATAATAATAATAATAATAATAATAATAATAATAATAATAATAGTAATTAAATCACTCTATAAATGTGATTTTTTTGGTATTGTTTTGGAAGAGCATTTCTGAAGAGTTTCAATTTATAAAGCTACAGCAATATTTTTGCTTTGTATATTGTTGTTCTAAAGAAAATTGACAAAGAAAATCCATCTTTGATCTCAGCAGGAAGCCAGCTGACCATTCATAGTGATTGGGATGTTGTCCTCTGACTTTTTGATAGTTCAAATTTTTATTGAGGAATATTTAATTTTTTGAGTGGCTCTTACACACTCTCCCCCAAATTAAAAGAATAACACTAAATATGTATATATATATACACATATGTACACACACACACATATATATACATATATATTGGCACATGCACACATACATATAAATGTTAAAATAAAAAAATATATTCTAAAATATATATTAGTATAAAATATATATTTAGTATACATATTAGTATAATGTGTGTGTGTGTATGTGTGCATAGAGAAAAAGAGTGGGTGAGAGCTTTGTTTGTTTACCTGTGCATTAAGAGAGTAAGGAGAAGATCAGGGAATTGGAATGATAAATAATAATGGAGGATTAATAGAATTGCTGGTAATTATATTTGTTTTGTTTTGTTTTTAAAGATTTTCTTTATATATTTAAGAGAGAGAGAGAGAGTGTGCCCATGAACGGGGGTGGGGAGTAGGGGAAGCAGACTCCCTCCTGGGCAGGGAGCCCCATGCAGGTCCCTATCCCAGGACCCCGGGATCATGACCTGAGACAACCACAGACACTTAACTGACTGAGCCACCCAGGAGCCCCAAGTTTTGTTTTTATTAATTATTAAGTTTCAGATGAAAATTCAGAAATACTCCGAGAAGCCCATCAGATTTCCAGCTGATGATCTAACCAAGCCCCCACTCCTGCAAAACATGACAGGCTACGTTTTTACCTACTATAGTTCTTTGATGTATTCAGTGAGAAGAATATTGTATTGATTCTCTTTATCTTGTCTTATTTTGTTATAAACTATAAATAATTCTGCCAATTTACTCCTGCTTAGATTTCTTTTTTTTTTTCTTCTTGTAGGATTTCACTCCGTCGAATTTTCAGGACAAAGAATAATCTGTACCAATCCTCTTTCCTTTTAACCAAATCTAATATGTCCAAATGCATTAGTACTCTCTATTTCCTCCAAAGATAATTGGCAGACATCGATGTCTCTCCTTTTAAGTAACTGCCAAAGAGTACACTCAAAAGCTCTAGGGAATCTGGTAAGCCATTTGTAATGATGTCAATAGGTTTAAATATCACACTAACAATGAATCACTCTTCCATTAACAAAATTATTTCTAAAACTGCCATCATCATTATTTCAATAAATGTGCATTTGTTATATCATTACTGAGGTAGGCTTTTTGATTTCTTTACAAACATTAATATAAAATGTGATGTTTTTTCTATAAACCATTTCCATATAAACTGAGAAAATATTACTAACAATAAATGTAACTGAGGCTAAATAATCTACCAGAGCATTTGAAAACAATTTACAAGCTAATCTTTTCTCCCCCCACCTCTTCTGAGTGTAGGAAGGGAAAAGCAAGTTTATCATTAAGTTCTAGTTATTTTAAAGGACTTTCTTATCTTTTTTCACTTTTTTTTTTTTTTTTTTTTTTTTTTTACGTAGGTCCCATGCCCAGCATGGAGCCCAATGTGGAGCTTGAACTCATGATCCTGAAACCAAGATCTGAGCTGAAGTCAACAGCCAGACAGACGTTCAACCAACTGAGCCACCCAGGCACCCCAGTGCATTTTTTTTCACTTTTGATGAATAACCATATTTAAGTTCATATATCATTATTCATCATGGTCTATTTAAAATATGTATATATTCATATAAATTTACTTGAAGGCTTTAATTCACACAAATGTACCTAACATATTAAATTAACTACAGTAAATAAAATGACTTCACTTAAGGTAGAATATTTATTCATGTATTTCCAGAAGATAAAGTCTAAAATTACATGAAGTTATTAGGTTTCACAAAGTCAAAATATTAGAATTATTGTTAAGCAGAAGTTTGATAGTGTGAGCACTGATTAGACACAAGGACAGATTCATTTTTGAAAACATAGTTGTTTCTATTGGTGCCAGAAAACCAAGAATACGTAGGTCTCAAAGGGTAGTAAATAGAACAAATCCTAACCCCTTTGTTCTTAAGAGTAAGTTTAAGCTCACATTCTAAGTTTTAGGAAGGGAAGACTGAACTGAAACAATAGTTAAGGGCACTAAGTAGAGAAAATGCTCAGACTATGTATGCAAACAGACCTGCACCAGATCAAATGCAATTTCTATTGGACTTCATTATTTATTTTATTTTATTTATTTATTTATTTTATTATTTATTTTATTTTATTTTATTTTATTTTATTTTATTTTATTTTATTATTTTATTTTATTTTATTGTGAGAGAGAGAAAACACAAACATGGGAAGCAGAAGACAGAGGAAGAAGCAGGCTCCCCATTGAGCAAGGACCCCAATGTAGAGATCCATTCCAGGACCCTGGGATCATCACCTAAATCGAAGGCAGACACCCAATCAACTGAGCCACCCAGGAGCCCCTAATGGACTTCATTCTTATATTGAAGATAGCTTCAGTCATTTACATAATTTTTGAAAATATTTTATTTATTTATTCATGAGAGACACAGAGGAGCAGAGACACAGGCAGAGGGAGAAGTAGGCTCCCTGTGGGGAGCCCGATGTGGGACTCAATCCCAGGACCCTGGGGTCACACCCTGAGCCAAAGGCAGAGGCTCAGCTGCTGAGCCACCCGGGTGCCCCTACATGGTTTTTTATGAAGACATCACAAATGAATTGTTTATATTTAAGAACTACAAATCACCTCAAAGTCACAGCCTGGCTTAGGAGGGACACAATAGGTACTTGACTGAATCCTGAATACACGACTTATTATCTAAAATGTTTGGTGATACAACAAAGGACTGATATTTCAAATGGCAAAAAAAAAAAAGAAAGAAAGAAAGAAAGAAAGAAAGAAAGAAAGAAAGAAAGAAAGAAAGAAAGAAAGAAAGAAAGAAAAGAAGAAAGAATGAAAGAAAGAAAGGAAGAAAGAAAGAAAGAAAAAGAAAGAAAGAAAGAGAAAGAAAAGAACATAAACAATTTAAAATATGGGTACATACTATTTAAAATGTATAATTATAAAAACAGTCAAGAGAGTCAGTATCTCCATCCTGTGAGTTTCCTCACTTAATAAATTCAAAAAATTGTGACAATTATTATTTCATCATAAGGATGTTGTGAAAATTAAATTAATTCATACATTTGAAGTATTTAGTCCAATGATGGAATATGGTAGGAGCTATACTTTGTGTTGTCATTATTATTTTATCATTGTTATTATTATTATCACTGTTATTATTATTATCATTGTTATTAGTATTATCAAAGATAAAGATATCTTTGGGTATCTTTGATACCCAATCTGTTCCTGGGTCAGCATTTAAAAGGCCAACAGAATCAGAGGGTGTAAAATGAAGGCAGAGACTTTCTTCCTCGTAATAACCTCTCAATTGTCCCTGACAAAATGAGCCCTGTGATTAGTTTCCACTTGTGTGATCTCACTAGCACCTAAACCTCCAAAATATAAGAAAGTCCACCACTTACATAGGATGCCCCTGCAAGAGGCCAGAATGTTTCTCCAAATGGCTAAGATGCAAAAATGCAAATTGTTGCTTCATGCTTGGTGATGTTGCAAAGCTCCTATCTGCACGCATGTTCACAGATAGTAAGAATCCCTCCTCATTTTATGATGCATGTTGCATTTTTTAGTGCAACATCTGTGTTGTCTTGAGTGTGTTATGACTTAAAATCCTTCGGTCAATATATTTATAGATATGTTGCTCTGATTTGGATTTATTGATGATTTGATTTCATGTAAATTTTGAATCTTTATAAATATTTGATTAAATTGTTGCCCATGTGATTTGATTTTCCAAAGGAAAATGCATGGGCTTTTGATTGTGATCCGTTTAACTTTTTTCAATAATAGTAGGGTTTGACAGGATACAAAATAATTATGTATGATTATATAAAATTCCAAAACAATGCTAAGAAAATAATCTTTCCGAATTCACACATCCAATAACACTTATTTAATTATTCAAGTGCTGAAAACCTCTGAAATACCTTTGAAAGAGCACTGCAATTACATTTCCAACTGTGGAGGATTTCACAGGTTTATTTGCTTTTCTTTCTGTATTTTTATCTATTTATTTAGGTTTCCTGTTTAAATTTTATTTTGGAAATAATTACATAATGAAAGGGAGTTGTAAAGATGATACAGGGAAGATTCTTACTTTTTACCCAGTTCCCCCCACTGATTACATCTTACATAATTATAATACAATATCAGAACAGAAATTCCACGTCGGTATAATGTATGTCTATAATTCCATGTCATCTTGTCGCAAATGTAGATTTGTGTAACCAACAGCTCAATTTAGATACAAGACTATTATTCCGTGCCACAGTAATCTCCCTCATGGTACTTTTTTTTATAATCAAACCTGCACCCAGTTAACCATTCCCAACAGCTGGCAAGACCTGATGTATTTTTCATCTCTCCGTTTATATGGCATTCTTGAAATGACAAAATTATAATCATCCTTGTACAACTTAGGTTTTTCTACTCAACATAATACCTTCGAGATCCATCCACGTTGTTGGATGTATGGATAAATAATCACTTGTTATTTATTGGTAGTATTCCATAGAATGGATGTACTAGAGTTATTTCATTACTTATTGATTTAAAATTTTTATGTATTTATTTTGAGAGAGAGACAGAGAGCATGCAAGTAGGGGGAGGGGTAGAGGGAGAGAGAAAACCTCAAAGAGACTCCATGCTGAGCATGGAGCTGGACGTGGGGCTCCATCGCATGACCTTGAGATCGTGACCTGAGCCGAAATCAAGAGTCGCTTAACTGACTGAGCCCTCCAGGCGCCCCTGGATGTACAACAGTTATTTTATCTTATTATTTTTTTACATCTTTTTTTTTTAAGGATTTTATTTATTTATTCATAAGAGATACAGAGAGGTAGAAACACAGGCAGAGGGAGAAGCAGACTCCCTGCGGGGAACCTGATGGGGGACTCCATCCCGGGACCCTGGGGTCACGGCCTGGGCCCAAGGCAGACGCTCAACCACTGAGCCACCCAGGCGTCCCTACAACAGTTATTTTAAACATCTCACCTACTGAGAGACATCTTGGTGTTGCCACTCTTTGGTTATTGCAATTAAAACTGCTATAAGCAATTATGCACCAGTATCTTTGTGATGGCAGGTCTTCGTTTCTCTGAGATAAAAATGCAAGAGGCCAATTACTATGTCATATGGTAAGTGCATGAGTAGCTTTTGATAAATTACAACATTTTTACCAGAGCGACTGTACCATTTTACGTGCATCCTCCCAGGGTGCATAAGATCTGTTTATCTGCACCCCAGTGCCTTTTAATATTGTCACGGTTTCATTTTATTTGAAGTGTTAGCTATTCTAATAGGTTTATAGTGAAGTCTCAACATTGCCTTAATTTGCATTTCTTTGATGGCTAATGATATTGGAAAGCTGATCATGTGTTTATTAGCCGTGAGTATATACTTCTCGGTGAAATAATCCTTCATGTTGCCACATCTGTTCCAGAATGAAGGCCATCCTCACCAGACGACTGTCAACATCCCAGGAAATGTCCACATCACTCTAAAAGGATGCGCTGTTATTGGGAAGGGCCCCAGAGGGATCCCGTGAAGGGACTTGAATCACGTCTGTGTAGAACTCAGTCTCCTTGGAAAGGAAAGAAGAGGCTCCAAGGTGACAATTGGTGGGGAGTAAGGAAACACCTGGCCGCCGTTCACGCTCTCCGTAGTCACCTGCAGACCATGATCCAGAGGGTTACAATGGGCTTCCGTTATAAGAGGAGGTCAGCCTATGCTCACTTCCCCAGCAGTGCTGTTACCCAGAAGAATGGTTCTCATGGTGAAATCCAAAATTTTATGGGGGAAAAAATACATCTGCAGGCTTTGGATGAGGCCAGGTGTTGCTTGTTCAGTATCTTGAGCTCAGAATGATGATGAGTTAATTCTTCAAGGAAATGATATTGAACTTGTATCAAACTTAGCTGCTTTGGTTCAGCAAGCCCCAACAGTTAAAAATAAGGGTATCAGAAAATTTTTGGATGGTATCTATGTTTCTGAAAAAAGGAACAGTTCAGCAGGCTGAAATAAGATCTCAGTTGTTCAGCTACAGAAACAGCAAGATGCTGGATGATTTTTCAGACTTATTTGTGAATATTTTTAAGATGCAATAAAAGCTCTATTGATTTGGGGCCTTTTTTTTTTTTCTTAAGCCAACAAAACTTTCCAACTATTTGGTAAGAAGTAAGTACACTCAGAAGTAAATTGTAGTGTGCAAAGAACAGTAACAGAAGGGACTGAATAGGAGCTCTTTTTTCCTAGTAAAACTTCATGGGAGAAAAAAGTAAATAAATATTCCTTCGTCTTTTGCCCATTTTCTATTTGGACTTGTTTGATTTTAGTATGGCTGAATTTTGCGAGTTCTTTATCTATGAGATATATATATTGAATATCTATATATCAGTCTTATAATAGTATATGTTTATTACGTATATCATAGATGTGATTCCTTTTGTCACCTCTGTGATTTGCTATTGTTTTCTCCCAGCAGAGATTGAGTCTTTTCATCTTCATTCACCTGGTTTTCCACACAGTAATATTTTTGGGTTTTGTTCATTTGTTTGTTTTTAAAGATTTTATTTATTGAGTCATAAGAGACACACAGAGAGAGGCAGAGACACAGGCAGAGGGAGAAGCAGGCTCCATGCAGGGACCCCCAAGTGGGACTCGATCCTGGGACTCTGGAATCATGACCTGACCCAGAGGCAGATGCCAAACCGCTGAGCCACCCAGGCGTCCCTAAAATTTTTATTTTGATGAAGCCCTATTCATCAACTATTATCCTTTATTGATTGTGCTTTCAGTACTATGTGTAAAAACTCCTCACCAAGTCCCATGTCCTCAAGATTTTCTATTGTATCTTTTAGAATGCTGTACTTTGTCTGGTTTTGAAATCAGACAACACTTGATTAACAAATTTAGTGAGAAAAAAGGTTTTCTTTTTCTGTTTTCTAGAAGAAATAATATAGAATTGGTCTTTAAGTTCTTTAAAAATATTTGGTATAATTCAGCATCCAACTTGATTTCGGGTCAGGTCATTATCTCAGAGTCATGAGATCAAGCCCCACCTGGGCCTCATGCTATGCATGGAGCCTGCTGAAGATTCTCTCTCCCTCTCCTTCTGCTCCTCCCACCCTTCTCTTTTCATGCTTTCTATATATATTTGGCAGAATTCTCCAGTGAATCACTAGAGCCAGATTTCTTTTCAGGGAATTTTTTAAATTATGGTTTCAATGTCTTAATAGTTATAGGGCTTTAAAGTGATCTATTTCATTTTGGGTGAGTTGCGTTAGGTTGCACTTTTCAAGGAATTGGTCCATTTCACTAAATTGTCCAATCTGGATACGCAAAGATATTATTATTCCCTTATTATCCTCTTGGTGTTTGCTTTGTCTATAGTGTCTTTGTCATTGTGTCTTTCTTCTCCATCCCTCTCCCTCTCTCTCTTTTTTCTTTCTTTTCTTTTCTTTTTTTTTTTTTTTCAGGTCAGACTTCCTAAAGTCTTATCACTTTTGTTGATCTTTTCAAAGAGCTTTTCCTTTGTGTGTGTGTGTTTGTGCGTATGTGTGTGTGTGTGTATGTGTTAATAGTCTTTATTTATTTATAGAGATTTTCATAGGCTATATTATAATGCCATCCTAGCAACAACATTTTGTGGGACTGAATACCTCTAATGCCATTGATAATCATTATCCTGTGCAGTGCATCCCAGCTGAATATATCATGCCACTTTCTGTATCATTATAACGAAGGTCTGCATTTTTCTTAATTATTCTGTCACATTTTTAAGTCACAGTAAAACTAAAATATTATATCAATAAATGGGACTTTTTATCACAGCAGAAACTATGATTTTAAAAAACCATTTGTATACAACTCTCAGTATATTTGACCAATGTTTTGATTTCTAAAATTACAAGCTTCTTTCAGCTATTTGCTGTTCCTTTTTATAAAGGTCTCAAGTATTTCTGATGAACAATGATTCCACTAGTGTTACCCAATGTCCTTTTATTTTATGTTATTTATTTATTTTTAAAATATTTTATTTATTTATTCATGAAAGACACAGAGCGAGAGGAAGAGACACAGGCAGAGGAAGAAGCAGACTCCCTGTGGGGAGACCGATGTGGGACTCGATCCCAGGACCCTGGGGTCACGCCCTGAGCCGGAGGCAGATGCTCAACCGCTGAGCCACCCAGGGATTCCCCTAATGTCTTTTTAAATATATGTTAAGAGTATAATACTGTGCTGAATATCATTTTTTAAATTACTAATCATAGTGATTACAAGAATTTAAAACTTAGTTACATAGAATTGCAATTGAAAACTGGATTTAAGTGAGAAAACTATTCATGTTTTAAAATTAACCTGTTTCATTTTCTGTGACAATAAAATATGATCTTTGAAAAATATGTATTATTATTCACTTATTCTCTGTACAATTTATTTTAAAAAATAACTTAACCTATTTGATTCCTTTTTTTAGAATACAAATTAAATACAGGCTGGCAACTTTATGTGCTGTTTTGTTCTTATGTGAATTCAAACCATTGAGTCATAAACTCCTGAAAAACTGTGCCTGTAATAGAATGCTGCCAGCAAGATCTGCTATAATTAAGCTTTAAATAATAACAATGATAAAGTAAAATAATAGGTTACATGTGCATCTTGAGTTTCAAAGAGCCCTTAACTTTCAGTGCTAGATGATGAACGTTTCTATTATTCTCAATGAGTTGGATTAATAAGAAATCTTGCAGCAATCACATTGTAAAACCTTTAGATTTTTGTCTACATGTGGAAAGCTTTAAGTTTCATGATAAATAATTGCATATATAGGTAATGTTACAATCTTATTGGGTGGTAGTAATCATTAATGTTTCTAAAATAAAAAAAAAATCAAAAGTTCAAAAGCTGGTTTGTTTTCTTTCTAGAGCAGACATCTTCAGTCAAATTTCTTTGACAATTTAAAACACCAGTACATTTTAAGTTTCAAACCTCCAAGTGGAATAGGAAGATAAAGCAGCTAGTTAATTCAATCAAAACTTTTCCCATTGAGATCTGTTTAAGATTCTATTTTTTTTCCATTTTAATTGTGTGTCAGAAAATTTTCAGAGCTATTTGCATTATAATAGGCTTCTGGATAAATGCTTAGTTCTCTGTTTAGTTTATATTCGGAGTAAAAAGCTTAGGGATTATAAGTAAGGCCATAACTAAAATCCAGGACCAGCTGTGATTTACAAGGACACCTGCTGGGAAGCACACATTCACATCAACTGGGGAGATTGGATCTTAGGTGGTTTGCCCAAAGGGAGTGAGGGAGATGTTCTGTTATTATAGATCCTGCAAATTATATTAATTTTATGATAAATAACTGGTATTAGGATTAACACATAACAAAATGCAAGAAAATACAATTTTAAAAAGGTAAATAAGATACATATTAGGTTTCGCTCTTCACAAATTAAATTATTTGGCAAAATTGCTAAATACAGTATCTACATATAAACATCAGGTTTTAAACTCTTTACATACTAGCAATGCACTAGCAGTCAAAATATGAATTACCATTGATAATAGCATCAACATATAAAATCATTAGGACTAAATCTGACAAAATATCTTCACATGTTAGGGGCTAAAATCAAAAGATTGATGAAAACCTTAATAAACAGAGGAGTGTATTGGATCATGTATTGAGTAGACTCAATGTTCTCAAGATGTCAGGTTTCCACAAATTATTCTATCAAAGAATGCAATTCCACTCATAGTATGGCCCCACTTATTTAGCTTGACATCCATCTCTGTTACGTGCTTGCATTTTAGCCACACTGGTTTTTCTATCCGTCCCACAAAATTGCCATGATTCTTACATTGGGCTTTTTTCACCTCTCCTTGCCTGTTAACTCATAATCTTTCAGATCTCTACTGAAATATAATTTCCTCACTGGAGTTTTTGTTACTCCTTCATGCTAGCCATGATTTCTCTCACAGAACTCTCATAAAATTCTGTGTATTTTCTTCACTGCACTTCTAATTCTGGCTATTTTACATCCATGTTAATATTCCTCTCTTCCTCTAGACGGTAAGTTTTATTAGAAAAAGACTTTTGGACATTTTAATCTCACATAGTATGTATTCTAACTCAACATGAGTACTCAAAAAATACTGCTGAAATAAGAACTAAGTAGATCAAACTTGCCCTCTATGAGAGAGACACCCATGTGCATGCACATACATGCACATGAGTACACATACATAAATACGCCCACATGGAATCTGATATAAAATCTGATGAATATCTGTACTAATTTAACAAATCAAAGTGTCTGGTAGAAACCTGTTTTCTACAGCCGCAATGTTATAGGGGAAGGTTTTGTTCTATATCCTTCATTAAACATTTTTACCAAAAATAAATAAATAAATAAATAAATAAATAAACAAACAAACATTTTTACCAAACTAGATAAAAGTAAATTAGAAAATAACATGGAATAATAATAAATTATTTTCAAATATGTATTAACTATGCCAAAGAGAAACACTTCATACAAAATCTGTCAATATATCCCTTTGGCAGAATTTGTATGTTTCTGCTCGTCTTGCTGAGGACTTAAATGTGAATCCACTGGAGTTTGGAGAGATAGTAGTGCCCATCTTCCTTGATAAATTGTTTTATGTGACAAGAATAAGAACTTTTTGTGAATCCAAGGAACTTCAGAATCTCTTATAATTGAAGGTTACCTGTCTGTTCATTTGTTTTATTTTGTTTTCTGATTCAAAAGTTTTTACATCATAATGTCTTACAAAGGCAAAATTCAGTGAGGAGGCTAGTTTCCATGGAAACAAGGGTTGTTCTATCTTTTCCTCCTCTTCCCACTACTTGTCTTGCTCTAATACTATGACCTTTTTTTTTCCTTTTCTTATACCTTTATTTCTTTTATTCTTTATTTCTATCTCTTACACACTTTGGTTTCAATATACTTTACAATATTAAGTTCCTGTGAACAAGAGTCCAACCATTTAACAATATGTAGAGGGTAAAATTCTTGTTGTCTTTGATTTACATCATCAATAAGTTGTGGTGAAGCTTGTTCTAAGGTTCCAGGCAAATTTTTGAAATTGTCTGTAGAAAACAAATGATATTCTACGAAATTATCTTAATATTTCAGTGATGTACCTTTTAGGCTTTACTAACAATTCTTTTAAACGTTTATTGAACGTCTTTCAGAGTCAATTGATCTGTGCTGTTTTTTGTTTTTTTTTTTTTTTTTTTTTCTTGTTGATTAATCCAGACAGGCTTTAAAAAGCTCTTTGAAGAAAAAAATAAAAAGCTCTTTGAAGAAAAATAGACTTGGGGGACAAAATGAGGTTGATTCATAAGTTGATACTGTGGGGGATGTGAAAGTAATCTTTTGGTTAAGATACCGCTTGTGATAATTGTTTAGATAGTTCTAAACCAATTTTGTTTTAAAATAATGGTTATTTCAGTAAAATGTGTTGTGATATCTGGAACAAAATGAATACAAATATCTTCACATTCTCACATTCATAATATTGGAACTTGTGACTTGATGCTTTATTTAATTTAATTCTGAAATGCTCTAGAATTCTCAGTACTAAAAATAAGAGCAGTCATTCCAAGTGCCCTCACTTGTTGCATCTGTTCTCCACTAATGCAAGCAACATAATCAATCATGTTCCCTATTTAGGCAAACACTAATTTTTATTTTATTTTATCTTATTTTATTATTTTATTTTATTTTATTTTTTGGATTATAAAGATTTGTTTGCAAAATAAACAATATAAATATCAATATTGTACTTTATGTTAGTCTCTATTCTACCTTCTTTGTATGTATCATTTCATTTAATCATCATGGCAAACACAACAGATATGCACTGATATTTCTCCACTTGTAAGTTGATAAAACTAGGACAAATAGTGTACTAGTAATTGAAAAGTCACACAACTTGAAAGTGGCAGGTCAAGGAATCCTATCAAACAATCTGAATCTATTAAGATTGGATTCTCTTAAGTGCTACATTATAATTCCTCTCTCCAAAATGTTACTGTCTTTGATGTTAAACATCTATTAGGAATAAATGAAAACCTTTCTTTCTAATTAATGTTTTCAGTTACATTATTAAGGGGGAAAATGGTGAATCTATATTGATGTATAAATATTCCCTTGAACCTTAAGGATAAGCCAATCCTTCCTTTACTGACGCTGAAAATGTCTTCCTTCAATGTCTCATCAAATCTGAGATTTTTAAGAATTTAAAAAGTAGATGAAGTCTGTTGAAAATTGGGCATGGTTCAGAACAATAGGGATTTACTCTATCTGCTCATAGTCTCATGACATCACATTTTTCCATACTGTCTACCAACCTATCAACTTTTTCTTACTAGAATTCACTGAGTGAAACAATTGTTATTCATTTGCTCTCAACATTTTCCATTTTCTTTAACGATCTGTCTTGACTTCTATTTATTTTCAATGTTAATGACTTTTGTGGGTATATCAATTTACTTGACATTCTATACACCAAACTTAATTTTACATACAGAGCCAAAATGTGAAAATTTTAAAACTGAAAACAAATACGAAACACAGCTCAGAAAAGAGTAGCATTCTTTCTTAATGGCCCTAGAATAGACTCAGTTGAGATGCACCCCGAATGCAATTCCATATCCTTCAGTTTGGTAAGACATCAGCTCTTAGCTCTTCTGTCATAGTTACTAGATTAATAGGAGTTTTGGTTTACTATAGACTTAATATTTATGACAAAATGAGAATTGCCATTATAATTCATAGGTAAATAATACACTGAATTTAGGTGATTATAAAAGAAAGTAATGAATGATGAGAACTAGAAGTAAAAATTTTGCCACTCATCTAGTCATTTATTAAATTCATTCATTGAGAGGCACCTAGGTGGCTCCATGGTTGAGCGTCTGCCTTCGACTCAGGGCGTGATCCCAGAGTCCTGGGATCGAGTCCCACATCAGGCTCCCTGCATGGAGATTGCCTGTGTCTCTGCCTCTCTCTCTGTGTCTCTCATGAATAAATTAATAAAATCTTTTAAAAATAAAAATGAATTCATTCATTGAATAAGCATACAGGTTTAGAACTTATGGCCACTTCTAGTTTGGTTTTTGTTTTCTCATTATTAACTTTTAAGCATTTTGTATATTTTATAAACACATCTTTTATCAGATAATGTGAGATTGGTTATTTTCTAACTTCTGGATTTTGTAGAGATAAATAGTGAGAGAGAAAAGGAGTGAGTGAGTGAGAGGAGACAGGAGAGAACGCATATATTTAAAATACTTATTAAAAACACTAAAATAGGGGCACCTGGCTGGCTCAGTTGATAGAGCACACAATTCTTGATCTCAGGATCTTGAGTTTCAGCCCCATGTTTGGCATAGAGATTGCTAGTTGACAAAATAGCATAAGAAGAAGTTTAAATAGAGAAATATCAAGAAATTGAAATAAAATTCAATTTTTAAATTGAATTTAAATTTAAATGAAATTAAATTTAAATTTAATTTGAATTTGAATTTAAATTTTTAAATTTTAAATTTTAAAATTCAATAGTTTCTATCTCTCAAAACACTAGGTCCATAGACTTCTTTTGATTCAATTCTATAAATATTTGAGTAGTAGTTAATTTCTAACTCATAGATTTTTCTTTCCAGAGGAAAAAGCGGGGGGCGGGGGTGGGGGGCGGCGTTACTTAGGAATTTTTATGAAGCAAGAGTAATCTGGAATCTAAAACCAGGTATGGAATATAAAAGAAGAGAACAGCATAATACAATTTCATTTATAAATTATAAATAAATTTATTAAATATGAATTAAATATAAGTGAATCGGATCCTATTATCTTAAAATTAAAAAAGCAGAATCAAGTAAGCTTTAGTTATTATTATGGACTGACTTGTGTTCTTCACAATTCATATGTTGAAGCCCCAAATCCCCTTGTGATGATATTTGGAATTAGGGCCTTTAGGGAGTTAATTAAGATTAAATGACATCATAGGGTGAGACCCTAACCCCATAAGATTGCTGTCCTTATAACAGAAGGGAGACACTTCAAGGAGTTCTAAGTAAACATATGCTTGGAGGAAAGGCCATGTGAGCACAGTGAGAAGATGGCTATCCCCAAGCCAGGAAGAGAGTTCTCACCAGAAATCAAATTTGCTGGCACCTTAATAATAGACTTTTAGGCCTCAGAACTATACGAAGATAAATGTCTGTTGTTCAAGTCGCTCAGTCTGTATTTTCTCACACAGCCTGAGCTGACTAATGTGGCTAAGAATGCAAAAATGGTTCCATGTTAGAAAATATTTACAAATAAATCACCTTAATAGAAAAAAAAGCATAGTATGATAAATCGGTAAAGAATAAAAAGCTTCTGAAGATTCATAACTTATTTATGATAATAAGGGTCAGGTAACTGGGAATAAAGAATATATTTTTTAATTTGTTAGAAGGTACATACCAGAAACTTAATGACAAAGGTATTCTTAATGGAGGAGAAAATTGAACAATGTCTTTAAGTTTGGAAAGCAGAGTAGTATCACCGTCGCTGGCTAACAGGGGGGGTGGATGACGTAGGCGGGGCAGTCAGTCAAAAGCAAAACAAACAATACACAAAACAGGCCATGATGACCACAGGAACCAGAATGAAAGAGATAAAAACTCTCATTTTGGGCAGGTACCATCATTGTTTACTTAGAAAAGTCAACAGGATCAGCAAATTGTTAAAATACATAAGATAGGAAGGTTGAGAAATATCAGGTCAAATTATAAAAGTCAATAATAGCATTTCTCTAAAAATAAGCAAAGGTAATTCATGGAGTGATAAATGCCATGCAGTAGCTAACCCATAATAAGAATAAGAAACCATTCACAATCATACAAACATTATGAAATATCTAGGAATTAATCTAGTAATAATGCACAAGGTTTAGCATGAGAAATTTCTTTCTTTTAAATATTTACTTATTTATGAGAGAGAGAGAGAGAGAGAGAGTACGCAACTATGAGCAGCAGGGAGGGGTAGAGGAAGAAGGAGAGAGAGAATCCCAAGTAGTCTCCTCGCTGAAGATGGAGCTGGACATGGGGCTCAATCTCATGACCCTGAGATCATGACCTGAGCCCAAACCAAGAATCACATGCTCAACCGGCTGAGCCACCCCCACACCCCTTAAAGTTTGATATCTAAAGCTCAGGCAAGTAATACAGAAAATACGATGATAAATATGTAGATATTAAATGCTCTGGGATGAAATGTTTTAATATTAGATACATATCTGTTCTCTCCAAGTTAATTTATTAAGATTCAAATTGATAAAATGGGTTGGGTTTTTGTATGAAATTTTTTTAAAAATAAAAATTGATATGAAAGAAAAGTTCATTGTGTATCACAATATAGCCTACTTCATTCAATAAAAAAACTCACAGTTCTTTTAAAAAAAAAAAAAACTTCCTCATGTTGTTGAACATCTTTAGAATAAGACCCTTAAGACTCTTGTATAGCTTAGAGGGTGTGTGTTTAAATTTTTCAAAGGTCTCATCCTAGGGTCTTCTAGATTCATGCCTAATATGAACTTTGGTTCCAGACTTGTTTCGTTTTGAGAATCTTTTCCTTGCTGGTAAGACTGAAGATGAGAAACACTCTTATTTTTCAACCCAGGCACTGCAGGACCTTCAATATCTTTCTCTCAAATCTGCTAACAAATGGAAAGTTCTCTACTTAGCTCAGTGGTTCTCAATCAGGAGTGATTTCCCCCTTAGGGAACACTTGGCAATATTTGGAGGCGCTGCTGGTGTCATACTTGGGGGTGAGTAGATACCGGGGATCTTGTAAATATGAATGAGACAATTCCCCACAACACAGACTTACCACCCCAAAAGTCAATAGAGCTAAGGTCAAGAAACCCTGATTTTGACTCATCTTTCTCTTCCTGTACCTTAACATAGGCATTTTCACATTCTGCATGGAAATCACCTTGCAAAGTTCCACAAGTCCATTAGGTATATTTTCTAATTTTCAAGTTATTCCAGGTGTTAGACTTAATTGTTCTGCTACTGTATATCATAGACTGCCACATTTTCAATCTACTTTAGCAGTTTCCTTATGACATTTTTTTTTCCTTCTGCAACATATTTTAGGGTTTTCTTACAGCAGTACTCCTCTTTCAGGACCCATTTCTGTGTCAGTTATCAATCATTGCATAAAAAAAAAAACAATTTAAAACACCCCAAATAATGGCTTAAAATAATATCTTTATTTAGTTCATAACTGAACTTGATTAACTTATGCGTCTCTTTTTGGTAATCTCAACTAGGTTCACTCAGGTATCTGCAGCCACTTGCAGGTCATTTATTCTGTTTCTGCTTCTGCGACTGGGCTTACTGCTATCTGGGGGTGATTCTGGTGACTAGACTATGCATCTCTCATAACTCATAAGGCTAGTTTAGGTTTGCTCATAGGGCAAAGTGTCCAAAACATCAATAGAATGAACTCTGATGTGCAAATCCTATAAAAGTCGTAGCTTGCATCACATTTATTGTTTTCCCATTGACCAAAGCAAGTCACAAGGCGAGTGCAAATACAAGGGTTAGAGAATGATACCAGAGAATGATATTTACAAAGCATGGGCAAAGTAAGGGGAAGCGTCTGTGGCTGTCTTTGCAATTTACCACATTTTAATATCCAGGAATTTATTTGTCCACATGTATTTTAAAGAACTATTCCACGGAAATCCAAAACAGAGCCTGTATATGTGTAGGTTAATGAATCATAATTGTAGTGACAAGAAGTTAAAGGGCTTTGGAGTATTCACCTTTAATGGAGTTCACAGATAAAATATTCAAAACACAGGTCATATATGTTGAGAACCATGCAGTTGCTAAAGCAGTGGATGAGACGTACACGGGACACTATTGATCAGTGTCAAACACAGAGTGCTGAGCGGAAAAACAAAAAGGAGAAGGAGATCTGTCATGAGAGATGCACGTAAGTCAGAAGCAGGTACATGCTATATGAACAGGCACAAAAAAAAGAAGGGTAAACCTTAAACGCAATGGGATGTTTGACTATGATTTGGACCCCAGGGGAGGGAGAGAATATATCCCGAGACCGAGAGGACAGGTTTGAGGTTCTGTGTTGTGTATGGTCTGGCTTCTTTCTGCCCGTCCAGCTCACTCCACAGCTGTTTCTTCCTGGTACTTGCACCCTAACCACACTGGCTTTCCAAGGAGCCATAGTCCTTACACCCCTTGGCTCTTTCACTCCATACTCTCTACGTATTAAAAGCTTCCCTATGTCTTTTCTAATTAAGTCCTAATTACCCTTCAGATCTCAATGCAAATAACACTTCCTCTCTGAAGCCTTTCTAACAACCGCTCAGATGAAGCCGGATGTCTTCTTATAGACACTCACAGATTCTTGAATATCTTCTCGAAAGCACTGGTCAGAGTTATTCTACATTTAAATTAACTTCTCTCCCCTGAGATCGTAAATTTCATTAGACTAAGGGTCATCCTATTTGTCTCCATTTTATTCCTCTCATGTCGTTCATTGTATGATGGGATGAAATGTATGAAGGACTTGAAAATATTTGCTAAATTAAGGGGAGAATAGAAAAATTCAGTATCATCCAGCACTGGATGGAGATACACATGCATGCACACACGTACACACCCACCCCCATGTGTATATACACATATATCAAACCAAATAGATTGGTAAGCAAATGTTTCAGGTTGAACTTTCCTTACTAGAACCCTCTTTTGGTTCGTTAACTACTATATTAACTACTATTCATGTCTTGTTTTGTTTTTCAGCTGAAATGGTTGATACTCCCTCAAAACAAAACCAGATCTTTAGATCTCCCTACTATATCCTGTATTTCTCCTTTTTACTACACATCACAACTGTAATTAAATACATCTTGGTATTTATATGAGAGATTTTATTTACTATGTATGAGTAATATATATGTTCTACGTACAGTTATGTATACAAACGTGAATCACACACACACACACACACACACACACACACAGAATGGTGTTTGGAAGGTTGCTAGCAAATTGATTATTCGGCCATTCATTTATATGTTCCAGATCCTGCATTAGGAGATAATTTCCAGCATTCCAATGATTTAGGGAACTCCCAGTAATAAGCTCTCATTCTGCACAATTATAAGGCCTCTCCCTTCCTTATTTTTGAAGGAAACACTAGGGTCACTTAAGTTTGAATGTGTATGTATGCATACACATTGATTTTGCATCCTCTTTAATATTATTTTAAGGTCTACTTTCACCCTCTCTGAAATCTGTAAGAAGGAGAAATGAATTTTTCTCAGAAGGACACTGAGAAAAATTGTGTGTGTGATGATGGGGTTATTTGAAAAATGTACTGTGCTCTATTATTTGATCTAGGGCACGCTGCTTATCCGAACTGTGATTTGGGGCTTTTGAAGTCAATTATGTGGAGACTAGAGCAACTGCTAGGTCAACCTTACTAGGGACATACTTAGAAAGTGCTCAAATGTTTCCCTGCCCATAACCCTGAGGAACTTCTGGGGGTGTGGGGCAAAGACTGGAGCACATGTGCTGACTCAGGCTGGTGATAACAGTTGTGGGGAGTTTTATGCTAATTTAGATTTGGGGATTCAGGGTAAATGGTTTGCACATGTAACATGAGAACATGGGCAGATTCTTCAAATCTACTATATTTAGGCGTGTATTAGAGATAGAAAATGATATTAGAGAGTATTTATTTTTATTATTCTGTTTTATCTGGGTCATAAACTTCTTAAAATTTCTTTCTCAGTATAAGCTTTTTATGCTTCTATGCAGTCCTGAGATAATTTTCTTCAAAGATGAAGGAAATAGCTGTTTTAAAGCTAAGTGAATGTTAAAATTATATATATGTGTATACACATACCTCATCATAAGAAGAGCAATATATTGTAATCACTTTCTCAGTAAATCTCAAGAAGACTTCTTGAGAATTTCCATCTGAATACAAAGATACCAGATACCTTAAAAATTATCTTGTTTCGATCTGAGGAAGGAGATTTCCCTCATATTTCTATACAAAAATATCCCATTGTTTAGAAAATTCCTGAGATCTGGGATTATAAATCAATAAGTGAGTTATTCAAATAAGTATTTTATATTATTATTCCCACAAATAAATATACAGGAGCTTTTAGCCATTACATGAAGAGGACTAACAGTATTAGCAGGTGATAGAACAAAATGTGAAAAGTGGAAACAAATGACATCACACTATTAAAATTTCAAGTTGGAAAAAGCCTTGGTGATTACAAGTTTTAGTGTGTCCTCAATATTGATCGTGAGGTGATGTTCCTGGAGGTCACAGTGCTCCTTAGAGAACCTTGTGAATTACTGATGTAGGACATCTATGCGGCAATCATGGATATAATTTTTGCAAGTCAGGTACTGTTATATCTAATAATCTAACAGAGGCAGAAACAGTCACTGCTAAGTTCTAAAGACAATGATTATGAGAGAAAAAACCAGTGCATTTTATTAATATGGAAATAAAACAAAACAAATAAAAAATCATTTGAATCAAGTGTCTTAATGCCTTAGTTTAACTAAAGGAATAAAACTTCCATTAACTGAAAGTTTTAAAGCCACTATTAATAGTATCTTAGTTTTAGATTTTCTACATAAGAAAATCAAAATCCGATCAGACTAAGAGAATTATGGGATCATATTCCAGGTTTCATGTCTCCTCAGATAATTAAGATATGTGGAGGTCATAGTCCTCTTTAGAGTTACATGTACTTCACTGGTCTGACACTTAAAAACCCAGATAGATTATGACAGATAGGAAACTGAGCTACTGAACATTTTACTAAGGAACCTACTTTTTACCCTAAAGTTGAGGAATAAAAAATGCAAATTTCCAGGATGAATCTAATTAAAAGAGATGAGTACACTTATCCCTAGACTCCTATGTGATACCTACCGGGGACATATATGGCATCACATAATTGGAATTAGTACAGATGCTATTTTCAACCTGAAGAATTGTGCTTCATCCTTGAAGTGTCACCATAAGTGAGCATCAAATGTGCACTTTTAAGAGGCCAGTTGACTACTGTTAACTGGTAGCTTCCAGATATATATAGTAGGACCCATGTAAGCACGGTATGTGCCACCTCTGAAATACTGCACTACTGAACCATTGCTGAAATAATGACGAGCGAAGTTCAGAAATATCTACTTGGTCTTTCCTACTACAATAGGTAAAACTTGATCTTGATATTGAGAACTAAAACAAAAATTAAAAAAAAGGCAAAGAGGTAAAAACTAAATTTTAAAAATATGTTGTTAAATACCTGCTTAATTTTCATTTGGTTCCCATATCTCAAACCTCTGTTTAATCTTAGATTTAATTATTCATTAACACTTTCTCTAAGTACAAATATTGCAAAATGACTGGGTTTTGATAATAATAGTAAACGGGAGATAGTAAAGGTATTTTCGTATTAGTATCTGCAAGTATTATTTTGCATTCTTCTTCTTCTCCTCCTCCACTTCCTTTTTCTTCTTCTTTTATATATAGAGAGAGTGCACGCAGTGGGGTTAGGGGGAGAGTAGGGAGAGAGGGAATCCCAAGCAGGCTCCATCCACGCTTAGCATGGAGCCCCACGTTAGGCTCAATCTCACAATGCTGAGATTGCACCTGAGCCAAATTCAAGAGTTGGATGCTTAACTGACAGCCACCCAGATTGCCCTTGTATTATTCTTTTAAATTATTTTTTAAGGGCACTGTTATATGATATTATAAGTAGGAGTTTACAAACACATATAATTTTTTACTTATAATTCTCATTTTGCAGATACTACTCCATTGCTTAGACTGGAAAATATATCATATGTACTTAAATTGCATAAAGTAGTGTCTAGCCTATTTAGGTATAAGGACATGTTTTGGGTAAGGTTTTTATCAACTTGCATAAGAAATAATTTTTCTTTTAGCAATTGTATGTTGAAAAAAGTGCATTATGAAAAATACAATTGTAACAAAGTAATATTGAATTAATTGCATATTATCAATCACAACATTTATACACCTTGAAAAAATCATATGTGCATGTAAAATTTTATTCAAACAATCTACAAAAGATGCTTGATAAGTGCCTGGACTTACACATTGTTTGCAGTGAGTTCATGGCTCTCTCTCTCTCTTTTTTTTTTTCTTAAGATTTTATTTATTCATGAGAGACACACAGAGAGAGAGGCAGAGACACAGGCAGAGGGAGAAGCAGGCTCCATGCAGGGAGCCTGACGTGGGACTCGATCCTAGGTCTCCAGGATCACGCCCTGGACTGAAGGTGGCACTAGACCGCTGAGCCACCCGGGCTACCCTCATGGCTCTCTAAGCATCAGAAGTCCGCAGGTTGAAAAACATGGATATAATGGATTTTTTTGTTTTTTTTTTCCCTTGTTCTTTACATTTTATCATTCCCCAAATCTTTTTCTATGTCTACTTAAATATCAATAAATATGTTTTAGCAGTATATGTACAAAATCAAGGGCATGATTTTTGTCAAATCCTGTTTAATAAGGATTTATAAAGCCACTGAGCCAAATACAAAATCTGAGCAACTCACCCACAACATCACACCTAGTGAAGTAGTTAACAAAGGTCAATTGGCAACATCTGTTACCTAAAGAAAGCTAGGAATTAAAGCATCATAAATGTTTACCAGTAATGTGTGAAAACAAAATCATCCATAAAAAAGCTTTTCTACTTAGATGAATATGTGCTAGCCATAAATGAGCTCAGAACCTGACAGCTGGATAATTTTAATTTCTGAGTAGTTGATACCTTAGGGAAAATAGAATAAAACATTTTAAAAGTTTTCATCAGCTGAAGGTTTCCTGTGTTTGTAGTCTTCTTTTGAAAGTTAATTGTCTAATTTAAACATGATGATTGAACTAAACTATATAAGATGAACACATCACTATGTATTGTGAATATTTCAGTGATTCAAAAGTTCCTTGCATATGTACATGTATATACAGGCATATACTGTATATGTATATATAATGTATTTCATATTTCATTCATATATTGTGTATGTATATAACGTATTTCATTCAAATGCTATTAATCTACTAAGGAAAATCAGACATAGGTAGAAATAACCATAACAAAGGGTACAAAACAGTGATTCCACAATGTATGTGCATAGAAATTATTATATTCAAAAAAGGAAAAATTACCCCCAACTGTAGATATGCCCAATAATGCTCTTAATATTGGTGGAACAATCCAAATCTAGGAAACAAACTGTCCAAAAAGAAGATATCAGTGTCGAGCCAGATAGTGAATCAAATTGTAATGTCTTACTAGCAAATAGATATAATTAAAGCAGAAGTGAGTTACAAAAGCAAACTCCACATAGAATTTAGACAGTAGAGCAAATGATACTATCAGTGGTTGGGATGGTTAGAAGTTTTCATGGAAGTAGCATAAGAATCGGTACCTTGAGAGATGTATGTGTGTTCACCAAACAGGAGTTAGAACATAATTAGAATTATAGGTAGAGGGAAACAAATCAATAGAATCATCAAGGTAATCATGATATGTCTAAATTTGGAAGAAGTAGAGAGAAGTGTGGCCCTAAATTCATCTTTATTAAGATTAGGTTCAATTAAAGATGCAGAGACAGTATGAATGTTATAGTAATAGATTTTCTCAATTGCAGGGGGAAAAAAAAGCTGGTGTAGTAAGAATGGAGAAGAGGGGGGATTTGAAGAATTATTGTGAAGTCACTAACTGGCCCTCCAGGAACACTGCACGTGTGGACAGGGTCAGAGCTTACAGGGCAATCTGGGAAGAGAACCATGGCTAGCTGCCAGAGTAGGACCACGAAATGAAGATGACAGAGTGGGATACAGAAGGTTTTCACATCGGGATAGCTACTGGCTGCTATAGCTCAGCAGGAGTGGCAATCAAAAAAGAGCTGGTCTTGCAATGGGGTAGATAAGGATGGAAGAAGGACAGTACTTCTGTGTTTGCACATCAGCAAATCTAACCATGATGACCTTCAGAGCGGTTTGCCTGCTTCTTCACTTCCTGGTGGCTGTTTTCCTTCTGCCTTCCAAATTTTGCTCAAAATTAACTTTTGGCCAACTTGAACAGAGAACTTTAGGATGAAGGGGGATTCTGGGAATTAGGATTCAATATGAGCAAGAGACAAAGCACAAACCACCACACTATTCCCAGGACTGTTGGCTTTACCCAACACACAGTGGAGAGTCATCAGAGATACTGAGAAAGTGTAGTGTCAAGATAATAGATTTTGTTTTCAGAAAAGCAATTCTAGTCAGGGAAATAGAATTGATTATAAGAGAGATAAACTCGAAGTAGGGAAAATTTTGCAAAGATTTTTCAGACCTCCCGACAAGGAGTGGTACAATATTGGACTAGGAAAATGACAACAGTTATGGGTAGGAGAGAACCCAATTGGGATTTACAAGAGGCTAAATTGACCAAACAAGTGTTGATTGGTTATTGAAAATAATGAAGAGGGAGGAAAAGATGAATGGGTCACAGTAGTAGTTTGGGTATTTGTAAGCATGGTAGGGGGTGTCAAAGAAAAATTGCACCAGACAGATTAAATAGACAAGGACAACTTTATTTAAAATATTGCAGTTAGGGAGAAGGATTAAAATCACAGTAACAAAAGGTGAGAGAATTCTGAAGAGCTGTGGGAGCTGGTGGAAAAGTAGTGAAGGACATTGGAAAGGATAGTTGGTCGATGTGATTAGGGCCATCTGTGTTTGCTAATTGGCACTTAATGTAGTTTGGCTCCTATTCTTCTGCAGAGATTGGAAAATAAGGGCAGTTCTCTTCTTAAACAAATAATTTTTTATTTAAATTTAATTAATTAACCTGTAGTGCATTATTAGTTTCAGAGTAGAGTTCAGTGATTCTTCAATCTTATATAATACCCAGGGCTCATTGCATCAAGTGCCTTCCTTAATGTCCGTCCATCAAAATAGGGGTGGTTCTTGATGGTGACATTTCAGAGAGATGGGCTTCTGTGTTCTTGAGAGAAGATTTACATCTCAAAGGGGCAGAGGAAATGTTTACAACTGCAAAGTTTCTAAAATAAATACTCTAAGAAAAGAGAAGTCCGTGGTCTAGAGTTAGGAAGATTAATCAAGCTGAGAGGAATGATAAGGCCATCCTGGTCAAAAATCGAATGTATCTGCCAATTTTGCAAAGATGATTCTGTTAGCCATACTGAATTTGAATTTCCTGAAGAGTTGAGTTTGAAAGCTTAAAGTAAGTGGCCACTGATAAACGGATGATAGTGGCTTGAGTGGTGCACCCCTCCTTCCAAAAAAGAAAGACATTCCAATACCCAAATCCCCAGATTCCATGACTGTGCCCTTATTTGGAAAAGGGGTCTTTGCAGTAATGAAGTTAAGGATATTGAGATGAAATCACCCTAAATTATCTAGGTGAATCCTAATTCAGTAACAAGTAATCTGTGAAGAGACATGCCAAGGAAAGGCCATGATTAGAAAGAGACAAAGATCAGAGATTTACAGCCAGAAGCCCGACAATGCCAAAGTCCAGGAGAGTCTGGAAGAGACAAGGAATGAACTATCTTTTAGAACCTCAAAGGGAGGAGAGCTCTGAGGCCACCTTGCTTTGAGATTTCTCACCACTAAAACTGTAGAGAATAAACCGTTGCTTTAATACACTCAGTTTGTGAGTCATCTGTTATAGCAGAATGCAGAAAACTTACATGTTGACAGAATTAATTCACTGATTTTTTTTCCTCATGTGGTTTAAAGTTAACTATATCAGTAAAACATATTCCTCCATTCTACTGGAGGCATACCTAAATAAATTTGCATTAAACTACGATATTCAAGCTCTGACCAATTCATAGGCAGCAACGTAGTCATGAATTGAGTCTAGTCCACCAGCTTGCACATTCACAATTAAGAGAGGGAGAGACAACGAGAGAGACAGAGACAGAGATGCAGAATCATATGAAGTATCATATGAAGTATCCATGCTAGTAAGTGTACTTTATTAGAGTAGATTATAACACTGAATATTTCTGATCAATTAGCTAGTTTTTCTTAAGTAACTTAATTGTGCTGGAATTTTGTTTTATAGAAGTAAAAAAAAAAAGTAAGCATGATTTTGATTTATCAACCAAATAATAAGAGCCTTGGAGTTTTCTGGAGTGGTTTTTGTTGTTGTTGATTTTTACCAAAATTCTCCCATTTCGTACAGCAATAACTTAATAGCTACTAATTAAAAAAGATCTTTTAGGTCTGAACTAATAATACGGGATTATCCAGATAATCCAGAATGATCTACCTATCTCAAGATGCCTAGCTTAATCTTTCCTGCAAAGTCCCCTTTCCATGTAAAGTAACATATTCATAGATTTTGTGGATGAGGACACAGACATCTTTGGGTGTCCTCGTCCACTGTCCTGTCTACCACATTAACTATTTCAAATATCATCTTGAAATCCGCTTTGGGTTTTCAGTATAGCATGTGCCCAAGAAGTTTAGAGAATTCAACTTAAAAGATAAATGGTCTAAAACCATACGTTTGAATGCAAGGAGATAGCTTAAATTTTCTCTCAAACACAAAGGAGCACAAAGAAGGCTCATTTTTGATGAAAATTCATGTCACATTTAAAATCATACACATAGACAAGGTTTCAGAAGTGCCATCAAACTGGAGTAGCTATTATGGTTCTAAATAGACGTCAGCATAAATTTTACTTTCAATGTGGGACAAAGGACAATAAGCTACTTAGGCTATGAGGGACGTAGAAGGAAAGTACAGCAGACAAGGAGACTTGTGCTCCAAGTAATTATAGATCATCCACAGGGAGACCTAGTCCAGGGATCAAAAATGAAAATATAAGCATACTTGAATAAAAATCAATTGTTTTGCTTTACAGCTCTCCTTCTCTCCTACTCGACACTCATTCACAGTCTCACTAAAAACACACTGGACTAGCTTTAGTGATCAATACAAATGATTCCAATATTCCCCACCATATCTCAAGAATGAATACATGATCCTAATCAAGGGAGAAGTCCATCCTTAGAGTGCTACGTTTGGAAAAAAAGAAAAAAATTCTACTGTCTCTTTTCCCCTTTTCTTCCTGATGTGGTAAACATCTATCTGTGCTTCAGCCTGTCAATTTATGCTAAGAAAAAACACACACGGGCGCATCTGAGATAGCAAATCCCTTCTCTGTGTTAATAGGGATATTTTTTCTCTTCAAGAGTAATACATGCTGTTACACTTGAAACTCTTCTTCACTGTTTGGCAGTCAGGATAAAAAGAGCTCATCATTTTGCATACAACTTGTAATGGTTCATTTAATTTTGATTTTCATTCTAAGACAATTTCTTATTAAAAATATTCAGAGCAATGAGAATTTCAAAGGATGTCTATTACTACTGAAATTCAAATCATTTCATTTCAAAATTTTTAATTTAAATAAATGTAACTGCTTTATTACTCCTTGGCAAATATTTTCATGCATAATACTTTTGATAAAGATGAAAATATACATGTAAGAACAGAAGGATAAAACTAAGTCCTAATTAAAACTTGCCAGTATGATCGGCTATTTTGGATAATACCCAGATTTTGACAATTAATCCCAGTAGTTTCACTGAAGAATGTTCTAGAAAAAAAAAATTGTAACAGAATTGTTGCAATAGGAAGTACAGGTATTTGAGGTTAATGTAGGAGGTGGGAGATTAGTGACTAAACCACACACAGTATTGTGTGCGTGTGTGTAGATTTTATGCCTGAAATGGGTTCTTGAGGGCTTCCTAGACTACTCTAAACATATATAATTGTACCCCCTTGGCAAAACGGCCCCTGAGCTTTACTCCCATATAAACTTAAAGTTTACCCCTCTATAGACTTAAAATGGGTAGAGGCCATCTGTATTATATTTTTTTGCTCAAAAGGACCACATTTAGCACATGTGAAAGAACATTATCTTCAGAATTCTCTTAAATCAAATGGAGGTTAATTTCAATATAAAGTCATCGACGAATACGTTTAGTTTTTAAACTATGTTTGTTGGAAAAGAAGAAAGTGGTGACCCGTTTGCCTACCTTGACGTGTACCAGTGAAGGGCATGTGAATCAGAAGAATAAGACAATTTGATAAAAATTACATCCTTGGCTCTAATCCACACACATGGTAGCCTAGGCAATGGCTGAATTCAGGAGTCTCAGTTACCGTATTTACAAAATAACGATGTTGCAATGTATGAGAATAAAAATAATAGTCACAGTGGTAAGTCGAGTACGATTGGAATAATTTTCATATTTCCTTGCCATCATTAAAAACAACTGTGGGGGTTAGTCATGAAAACTTAAATCATTTTAATTCACAGGGTAAATTATATTTAATATTCCTAATGTTATCATTAAAACCAAAAACCAAATTAATCTCCCTAACATTGCCATAACAACTGGCAGATCCAAGTGTGCAGTGTTGGCACTGTACTTCGTTTTAACGTTTACATTGCTATAACATTTTAGTTGTAAAAGAAAGTAATGACAAGGGCAGTTCATTAATATATCCCATCGTTATGTGATAATGCAACACTTAACATTCTGTTCTGAATGTCTACAGAACGTCAAAATAAATAAATTGCCCCTACTTAGCAGTCGCTGTTAGATTTATTACGGAAACAAGAGGGAGGACATCGAATGCTTTGACACTGGGCAAATGAAACAGTTATTTATTTATCTTGAAATGGCTCTAGTGTCTAAGATATAAAGATATAATTGGAGGTTTATGACTGGATAACAGAATTGCCCAATGCACTGCCAATCCTGACGTAGGAAAAACAATTTTTAAGCCTCATTTTACTTCTCAAAAAGAAAGCAGTCTCCTCATTAAGTATCTCAGAGATTAATAAGGATGAAACACTGCTGCTGCTCGCAATATGGCAAGAAGCCGGCTATGATAGAGGGATACATAAAGTTGAATGGAATACAGTAGGAGGGAGTGGTCTGTCGTACATGGGGGAGAGTGATCAGTGAGAGGCTTCCAAGGAGAGATGCTCAATCCAGGCCTCGAATTCCTAGTCGAAGTCTCTACATGGGCTGATGAACAAAACCCCCTTCAGTAAGTGTGACACTTGTAAGAAGAAAGTTGTCAGACGATGTTTACAAAAAAAAAAAAAAAAAAAAAAAAAAAGAAAGAAAAAAGAAATGAAGTAAAGAAAAAATGAATGCAATGTAGCAGTGCCAGTCAAAATAAAACATACTCTTACATATATGCATATACTTATAATTTATTATATATTATATATTATAATAATATATTATATTTATAATATTATATTATAATATATTATATATGTAATATTATATATTATAATATTATAATTATACACTCTTACGTATCTTACATAAATATAATATGCATTATGTATACATATATAATGTGGTATATATGTATATACATACATCTATATGTATAACTGTTTTAATAACAAAAACTAAGTAGTTTCATGTGAGTAGAGTTCAATATGTATGTATATGCCGAGGGGAAGAAGGCGGTGGGAGATTAATTTGGAAGATGACACGTTAGATTTAAGGGTTTTTTTTCTCTAAAGATTTTATTTATTTATTCATGAGAGACACAGAGAGAGAGGCAGAGACACAGGCAGAGGGAGAAGCAGGCTCCCTGCAGGGAGCCCGATGCAGGACTCGATCCCAGGACCCCAGGATCCTGCCCTGAGCCAAAGGCAGACACTCAACTGCCAAGCCCCCCAGGTATCCCTAGATTTAAGTTTTTACTTCTATTGACGTGGAGAAGCTAACACTGGCTGCTGGCTTATTTAGTATATGTTTCTTTAGTTTTTCTATATTTGAATTCATAGTTTTGTTACTGTCATTGATTTCTTCGGCACTTTATTTATATTATTATATCAAAATTTATTTCTTTATATAATGCTATTATTTAGTGCATGCTATTTCAACTTACAGAGGAGTAAGCTGAGGCCTAAAGAGGTTATGTAACATCCGTGTACGGGCACTCTATTGACAACTAAAATTAGAGCCAAAAAATAAAAAAAATAAAAAATAAATTAAAAATAAATAAATAAAATTAGAGCCAAAATGATTACCTGGTTTTTTACAAGTAGAATTCTTTCTACTACTTTGTACTGGTGCTAGTTTAAAAAAAAAGAAAAAAAAAGTAAGCCTATTTATCTTCTTATATACCTTTTTAATCAGTCTTACCATTAGCCACATAATTTCCTAAGTGACACATCTGGGAGGTGTATTTCATTACTCCTTTCCCTATATCAACTTCATCACCAATCCAAGTAACATCTTATAAATAATTAAACCTTGTTCGTGTACAGGGCAAAGAGCTCAATATCTCCTCTCCATTCCATAATGCTCACCTGCATTCAATCCTTGTATTAATGCCATGATACCCTTATTAGTCTCTGAACTTCTAGATTCACTTCCCCTCCACGCAACGTACTTTCTTCAGAATGATCTTTTACAGTGATTATCTAGTCATGAAGTACCCATATGCTGGTCAGCATTACTACAAGCATCAATACTGGATTATATATGGGCATTTATAACCTCTTCTTATGCTTTGGTATCTTGGGATAAACAATTTTTCTCAGAACACTAAGGTACCCTAAGCTCTTCCATGACTCTCTGGACACCTCCTCTCTTGCATTGACTAGTTTTAAGGCTTAAGAACTAACTAATAATAAGTTAAAAATAAAGCCATTTGCTTTAGCAAGGAGACTAAAGGAAGTTCTGTACAGGTCAGAAGGGACCCAGACTCCTTAAATTTTACTACCTTGCTATCTTCAACAAGTTGACTTTCATTCTCACACTTTGGCCTCAAATTCACAGCTTGGCTGCATTAAATTCAGGCATCACATCCTCTAACCGATATTCCTAGTAGAAGAAAGAAATGGACAAAAAGGGGTTTTGGGGTTGTTTGTTTGTTTGTTTGTTTGTTTTGCCACAGGAGGCATGAAGCAAAATATTGTCAAATACCCTTCTAGCATTTATTTTCCATTGGCTGCAACTTAGAACCTTGAACGTTGATACTACAAAATCACTCAAAGATAAAATCGGAAAAGGGAATGGAGATGTCATGACTAGCTGAGACAAGTGGTTCATCTCTTGCTGTAGTATACATCGAAACACTGAGTAAATTAAGGGTCGATGAACACAGAAGAAGGGAAACATGAAAAGAATGTAAGATCATTATGAGATTTGATGATTGGATTCTTGTAAATGGATTAGAGAGAAAAAAACATTAACTAGAGTTAAAGTAATAATATCCCAGAATTTTCCAGTTATTGATACATAAGATCAAACCTGTAAATTCAGCAATATAGCTGACTATCCACTGAAGCTGAATAAATACAGACATCTAGGTACAGCATAGTAAAACTGCTTAAAAATCTAAGACAAAAAATCTAATTAACAGCAGACTGAGGATAAAAATCGTATTACAAAAAAAAAAAAATCGTATTACCTTTGAAGTAACAACAGTAATACTGAAAATTGACTTAAAAAGAGAGGTCCCAGAAAAATGTCATAACATCTTAAAATGTTGAGATAAAATAACTACTATTCTTCCTTTATATACCTTCAAAATTATCTGTAAACTTAAGGCAAATAAAAATATTTCTACATATTGGCATGATATAATCCATCATGACTTTCTCTTTAGTAAAATAAATATATAAGGGAGCTTTTCAAACCAAAGAAAATTATTCCAGATGGAGCAAGGGAACTAAGGAAGTATGAAAAGAAAAGGTTTGAATTGAAATGAGTAACTATTGACTTAAAAATGCAATAATAATATATTCTAGGACTTAAATTATATGCAGACGTAAAACACATGGCAAGAATAGCAGGAATGGAGAGAGGGTGATAGAAAAGAATAAAAATGCTAGCATCAACTGGAAAGTGATAACAGTAACAACTCATATTAGGAAGTTACAATGTCAAGGGGAAATTAATGTATTATTATTTAGGATAATAATTCAGGAATAGAAAAAAAACATTAAATAAGCCAATAGAGGAGAAAGATTGAAATAATAAAAATATATACAATTAATCCAGATAAGAAATGAGAGAACAAAGAAACAAGATAATAAAAACAGAAAATAAATAATTACATGGATAAATATTAATACTTAAGTAATGGGCAGTGGGTGGCTCAGTGGGTTAAGCATCTGCCTTTGGCTCAGGTCATGATCCCAGGGTCCCAGGATCCAATCCCGCATCGGGCTCTCTGCATGGAGCCTGCTTCTCCCTCTGCCTGTGTCTCTGTCTCTCTCTCTGTGTCTCTCATGAATAAATAAATAAAATCTTAAAAAATCATAATTTTAAAGCCTGAATACAGTAAAACAGAGCATTACTATAATACTGAATATTAAACAGGTGTTTGAGAAGACACCTGTGTTTTTTTTTTTTTTTTTGGTATTGAGAAACATTTTAATGCTATTTATTACTTAATACTGATTTTTGGTTGTTACAAAGTATCATAAAGCACCCTGTATAGTCCTCTATTTTCATTATCAATAATATTGGCCAGTGTTGGTACAGTCCTTTATACAGATGCTTCCTCAACACACTCAGTGAATCTAGATACTAGACTAGCAGAGAGCACTTCACCAGTACTTTTCCTGTTATATAAATAATTCCTGTGGAAGTTCACAGGATCCTGGAGAGATCCTCCTCAGATCTGTGGTGAAGAAAGTAGCATGACCAACACTTCCGCCCAATCCCTATGCCCACCCCTTCTTTGAGAGTCTATGTATATTGTTCCTGAAAACTTTAATAGAAGCTTCCTCATAGATGAGAAAAAAGGAAACCACATGAGAAGGCAAGAAAAAAAAAGTAAGATACCCTTTTATGACCCAAATGGTCTATTTCCTTCACCGATACCTTCTTTCTCTGGGGCTCCACATTTAGCACAGAGAAATGAGTTCGCTATTTATGACAATCATTTTAATCATTATTACATTTTAAATAGCTTTTAATCATACATCTGCTTACATATTTCTCACAGAAATGAGCCGGAAGCGTTTTTTTTTTTTTTTTTTTTTATTAACCTTTTTTTGAGTTCTAAAGTTGTGAAAGTTAATTAATATTACAGGAACACTACAGTGATTTCATGGATTTTTTTTTTTTTGCTATGTAGATTAATAGTTCAAGTCTGTTAAGTTTCTAAAAGGCCACGTTTGGGTGAGAGAAAACAATGTAAATGTCATTTAAATTTTAAAGAAATTTAAGAAACGGCATCTCCACCACCACTGTATTTCTATCTTGTTTAGAGATAGGACGCTTACATTGTGGTTTGTCTTCATATTTGCTAAGTGATTATATTTTGTCTTAAGGAATGGAAAATTTAGAAACTGAGGAATATAATAATTTTGGTTTTTGTAAGAAGAACGGTTTTTAAAAAGGTGTTTTACAGAGGGGCATAGATCAGAAATCAGAGTTCACTTAGAGATCTAGGTCTGAAATATATAACCAACTAGAGGCTGTTACACAAACACTGATTTAAATAATCACTCATTGCTACATCTTCAATATTAAGGGGGATGACACAAGAAGAGCTAATTGGTGACATAATTGTCAAATCTGTCATCAAACCGGTCTACACTCCTAGCATGCTGTTCTGCTGAGGTGCATTGATATGGAGATCCCCTGCCTACACTATCCCTTTAAGCATATGGGGGAAAAAAAAAGAAGCCGTTACCTAAATTGTTAATTTGTTCCAACAACCAAAAGAGCAGCAGCATTTAATCTCAAATCCACATTTCTATGCCTATTGATTTCCATTTCATCTCATTCTACTCAAATGTCTCCCAATAACTTGACATTAGTTTGTTCTTAAGCCAACATCTCAGAAAACATTAAAATGCTTTCATGTTATGTCTTATCACTTCATTTAAGGTCTCGTCATCCCAGTCGGTCCTGTGACATAGTGTTCTTGATCCCTGTGTACTGTCAAAGACACAAAAAAGCAGAGGTCCCACAGCTAGAAGGTGGGGAAGGTCACCTCTGGGCAATGCCAGATGGTCTCTGCTTTCCTCCAGACCCTACAGGTGGGTGGTCCACAGGGTGATAGGAAAGCTGAGGGGGGTGGAAAACAAGACCAACCAGCCAAACAAAAACAAACCAACAAACAAAACAGGCATAGGGCTGCTGGGAATGGTTTATCTTTTCACTCTGTTTGAATGAGTCCCCCCCTCCCTGCACCCCCCCCCCTCACAGAAAGGGTTTTTAATGACCATGTCTGAATGAATACCATAGATTGCATTTGTGTTAAAGCTATGCAAAAATATACTCGGAGCATGAACAGCTCTGTTTTCTCGCCCAGCTAGGTTTAGACTTTTTTTTTACTGGAAACTCCCATCTCCAGCCCCCTGCTCCCGTCCCAATTAGTTAATATCTTCAATTATTGCTTAGTTCATTGATCCACTTGGGAGATTTCAGTCTGATTCAAAGGACAGAGCCCATGTAGTGATAACTGAAAATCATATTACACTCAATAGCTCCACATCTTTTCAAAATCGCCTTTTAAAAGAGGATCAGAAAAGACAGGAGCTAACACTTTTCCCAATGTTCGCTAGATGTTAACATTTTCAATTTGCCACCTTTTTCACAGAATTTCTTTTCAGAGAATAACACCATTGCCCCAGCGGTAGAATAGGGCTCTGTCATTTTAAAGACTAAACACTATTAGGGGGTCATTTCAAATTTTTTGGTATAAAACTTCTTTGTGTACACAGGAAGATCACCAGGGCAGTGTTGTATCTATTTCTCTGTTCTATAAATAGTCCTACAATTCAAAGTGCAATTGTTTAGGCAATATAAAAATTCTTACACAAATGATTAATCTGTTTCTCATAGCAACCCTGGGGGTGGGTGGGGAGGATATTGAGTATCTACACAAGAAAACAGAAAGAAGAATTTACTGATTTTCTTCAGGAAAAGATATCAAGTCCAATGTCTCCAAGTCCATCGTTTTGGGCTCAAATTACAAGTGTCATTATGACCTGATAATTCCTCGAACTCCTTCTTCTCCCCTCTTTCTAATTCTCTTTCTACATTGGTCCTGCTCTCACTGTTGGAACAGAGTTGGTTTCCATTGGACAATCCAGTAAGGCCTTCAGACCCAAAATGTGGCCATCCTCTTCAGAAGGCCATGCATTTCTTCTCTAAATTGATATTAATATATTTTTCCTGTTGAGAGTTGGAAAAGTATTCTGTATCATTGATATCCAACTATGGGTCTCCCTCAAGGAAAATGAAATAAAAAACGAGCAAAAGGCATGAAGAATAGTCATTTTTCAGATCATTTAAATTAATGTGATGGCCATTATATCTGAGAACACTGATCCGATGGTAGGTAAATTGCTGAAAAAACTCACTGTAATAAATTAAGTAAAATATTTTATAAATCCATTCGATCTCTCAACAAGTTGAGCAGTTTGGTTTGTTTTTGTTTTTAATTTATACAACCTTTAGGGCAAAGGTTACTTCACAGATTTGTAGGAATTAATTGTCTAACAATTAATTTACAATTAATTTGGAACACAAAAGTCTTTTTTTTAAAGTAAATGAAGAAAAAATTCCCAGAAAATATTAAAACATAAAATAAAGAGCAGAGAATGCATTTAATCTTCACTTTCTTGTGATTAGGTGGTTAACAAAGGTTCACCAGATTATAAAGTCAGCTTCCTTCTAGTAAAGAAACATATTTTTTTTAAGATTTTATTTATTATTCACACAGAGAAAGAGAGAGAGAGAGATAGGTAGAGACACAGGCAGAGGGAGAAGCAGGCTCCATGCAGGGAGCCTGACGCGGGACTCGATCCCAGGACTCCAGGATCACACCTGGGCTGAAGGCGGTGCTAAACCCCTGAGCCACCTGGGCTGCCCAAGAAATGGATTTTACAGAAGCTTTAATGGAGCAGCTGTTGAATAAAAGAGCATAGTATGTTACCCCTATGGGAAAGCAATCTATTTTTGTAAACTTTTTTTGCCCATAATTTCCTTTTTACTCAATGCTAAAAATGGCATTTTTCTTCTCAGGTGGGAGACCTACACCTCCTGACTCTCTAAGTTCCCAACAGTGTGAATGTGGGTAGGGGGACAGTTTGGGTCTGTGCTTTAATATCACAATGCCTTCAAGCTTGAATTTTCATGAGTTTATCTTCTTCTCTTCTGATTAGCTATGAAACTCTAAATACTTACTCTGCATAATGCTGGTTTGGTTCGTGAAATAAGCTGTTTTACACACAGCCAAAGCAACATCATTTCAGCATTACTGCCTTATAGAAGCAAATCGTTATTCCAAGTAAATATAAATGTTTAATTTCTATTCTTTGCGGTGTACTTCCAGTCCACAACAGTTTACAACTCACAGTCTCAGGAATTTGTCATTTTCTTTCGAACATGGCTGGCCGAAACAAGATTGGCTTATGCTCCTATGCAATGTACTTCAAATGTTGCACTTTCCTCCAACAAAGACATCTATACCTGCTTTATTGTTGAAAATAAAATCCAATGTCATTCAATTTTCAAAGACAGTGGTGATTTGTAAATGAAAATGGTTGTATTTTTGTGAGTTTATTCTAAAATATTTGCTAAATATCTAGAAAAAAAATAGATTGAATCCATATCCCATGCATTGGGAATTTGATTTTAGCTATGCTATGAAGATTTCCCTCCATTCATTTCACCATGTTTGATAGATAGTGAATGTTTGAAGTTGTGCATCCCAAGTAGTGTAAGTTAAGCTACATCCTTTGCAGTCATGGGTAAGCACTTGATCCACAAATAAAATAGGCCATCTCTTTAGGTCTCTATCCTCATATCTGTATTTATTATCTCAAACATGACAACTGTCATACTTCTTAATGATCTTCTTAATCCAGATTAAATTAGATTTACAAATACCTGTTCCTGTAAATACAGTACCATTTAATCATAACACAATATTCTAAGTATAGTGGATTCAAACTGAAAAGACCTCTATGTTTTTCCATTAGGAGCAGGTTTGGTACCAGTTATATAAGTTCCAGTTATATAAGTTTGGCTGAAATACTTCCTCAAAACACTCAGTGAAGCTGGCCTCTAGACTAGCAAAGAACATTTCACCAGTACTTTTACTATTATATACAAAATTCCTATGGAAGTTGATAGGATCTGGAGATACTATCCTCAGATCTGGGATGAAAAACTAGTATAAAAAAACTAGTACAATCAACATTTAGAAATATGTAAATATTTTGAAAACTGATACAAATTAGCATTTTAATAAGCAACAATTTCTCTTCAAACATTGATGGAAAATTCTCTTTGTTATGAAATGGAATTTCTCCTAACCTACATAGAGTAAAACCTAATAACCAGACCAAGGTTTTCATTGCAAGGTATGGATGACCTCCATAATTTCTACTGAACAATTTTCTGTAACAGATAAATTTCCAGCAACTAGATTCACATTTTATTTTGTTTTTATTTCACTTTATGTTTTAAGTAATCTCTACCCCCAAGGTGGGGCTTGAACTCAAGACTCCAAGATCAAGGTTGCAAGCTCTACCAACTAAGCCAGCCAGGCACCCTGAAATCAGGTTTTAGAATTATACTGTCCCTGATTATCTGGGGGTGATTCAAAGAGTGAGCATATGGAATCCCTAAGACTTACAGTCTCCTCTGTAATCGGACCAGCAAAGAATAGTCCAACAACTTTAATGGACAAAAGTATCCTAAAGCAGCAAAATTTATATATGTATCCAATATTATTTATTGTTGGTTATTTTTATGTTTTAACATATGTCTAAGCTTCTATGTATCCTGAAAAAATTACAAAGACATATTCAAATGGATAGTATACACTATCCATCAGCTTAAATCAATTTAAAAATGTTCTCACTAAAAAAACAAAAACAACAAAAAAAGTTCTCACTATAGCATTCTAGTTTTTCTCGTTTTTTTTTTTTTAAATGTAGGTCTAATAAATGGAAAATAAAATGCAGTTCTTAAATAATCTATTTTATGAATTTTGAAAATTGAACCTTTCTACCCTCCTGTTACGTTATGAATAAAGCCCTTCACCCCTGCTGCCCTCCCCCCCCCCCCCCCCAGATCATAGGGTCAGGTCCTAGTCCACAATGTGACTGTATCTGGAAATAAGGCCCTGAAGCAGAGTAAATAAGGTAAAATGAGGTAGAAGTGTAGGATTCTAAGCCAATAGGACTAAGCCGGTAAGACCCCTGGGGTTTTTATAATAAGAAAAAGAGACACCAGAGCTGCACAGAGAAAAAGGACATGTGAGGACTCAGCAAGAGTGCAGCCATCTGCAAGCTAAGGAGAGAGGCTCAGGAGAAAGTGAAACACCTTGATCTCATACTTCTAGCCTCCAGAACTGTGAGAAAATTAATTGTGGTGTTTAAGCCATTTATTGTGGCTGCTTTGCTATGGCAGCCCAAGAAGACTAATAAGCCACCTCACAGAACATTTCAGAAACCTAGGAAGTCGCCTTCTTGCCCTTTTAGAGTGCATCTCCCTCTATCAGCCTCTACCCTCCCCCCACAAAATGCCATCTACTTCCACCCCAAACTTAGTTTTGACCCTATAGTATATGGACTCTATATGAATGGAATCCTATAGTTTGTACATTCTTGTGTCTGGGTTTTTTTTTTTTTTCCTTAAAATAATGTTTTTTTCATTCATTGATTGTGCTGTATGCATTAGTACTTTCCTCCTCTGCCACTGAACTGCCTCTTGAAATCTAGACTGACAATATATTTGATATATAATGTTTCAGACCTATGAAACAAGGAAGTAGAATTAGGTATCTTTTGAACATTAAAATTCTATATGAATTTTTAGCATTGGAAATGTATTTTCACTATCCACTTTGCTTCCTTTTGCCTTTGATACCATCCCTCATGGAAGACATTGAAAAGAATACGAGGATCTGGAGGGTTAGAAGAGTGCTTTCAGAAAAGATATGGGACTTGGGGAGATACAATCTAAAATTCTGTTTCAGAATTGACCTTTTAGAAGTGAAATAAGCAGCAGAACCTAAAACTGGATTTAAGGCAGACATAAATGGGGAAATGTTAAATTTTTAACTATGAAATGCTAATAAAGTAACATGTTATATATCACTTTGAGGAAACTAGTTTGTTAACTATACATTAAAACTGAAAAATATACTTTTACTAAGATAATGCTAAGGCAATGAAAAAAAAGCTTGGTGTGATCAAAATGTAGAATTTATTCTATAAGAACAATAGGCCATAGGAACATAAATAATCAATGTTAAGGATACATTGAATATAATTGCAATAATAATGGAAAGAAAATGATTCAATTCTACCTAGAGCCACCAGGATCACCTCTAGTGTACTTTCTTAATCATGTTTTAATGTATAACAATTTGGATGATTCCTCAGAATATTTTTGAAATTATATAATAAAAATATTTATTAGTGATTATAAGTAGATAAATGAATGGAAAAGATGTACAAGTAGAGATAAAAATGAATAGATAGTAATTCTAACAAATTATGGATTTTAATAAAAATATATACCTCATCTATATTTATAATATGAATCTTGATTAATACCTGACACATGTGGAGATGAAAAGACTGAAAATATTGAAGAAGTAATAAAATAGAGAATTTTGCCTTATAAAATAAAATGATATTAGTTTTCATTGCATCTAAAATTTTTTGAATGGGTTTCAATGTTTTTCATATGTACTTGTAGTTGTTATTTAGTTTCTCCATTAAAACATTGTTAAATCCACACTTTATGTTAGTGAATTGCATTTTTTTAATATAAAGTGTTAAGAACAAAAATTTTAAAGAAAAAATAAACTACAAAGAAATTTTCTTCCTGTATAATTGTCTCACATAAACATTTTCCCATATGTTTATATCTTTGTTCTTTAATATAATCCAGAAATTCTGCATCTGGAAAATGATAATTCCCAGTTCCACATTTCAAAGCAAAGCAAATTAAGGTGCTAATTGCAGAAATCTAATTTCAGGAAGTACAGTTATCACCATACATTTGGAAATGCAAACATCACATAAAGAGGAAATATCACTAGATTCTATTTAGGAATAAAACCATTCTATAAAGAAATCTTTTTTGTTTGTTTTCCTTCTGTTTGTCCTGAGATTCTCCTAAAAAAGATTATGAGGCAGTGTTTTTTGTACTTTTAACTTATTAAGTAGATATCAGTGAAGGATAAGTGAAATCAAGTATGGAAGGAAAGAAAGCATTACATAGATTCATTATTAATATGACTATACCTAACTTTGATGGCTTGATCTGGAGGTACTGTGCTTTAAGAAGGTACAGACATTCCTTTTCAAGATAATCCTACAAAGGGAAGAAGAAGGGAGAATTTATTCACCTGCCTATTTTTTCAATTGTTTGAAGATTTTGCTAAAAGGGATAACTCCTCTGAATTTGTGTTGTGCACATGTGAGTATGTACTGTTACTCACTGCAGTGAGGTCAGCAGGGAAGGCGAGGGACAGGATGTGAGGGGACAACAGGTCACACATGTGTTAGGTTGGCACAGCACACAAAGACTTGGCTGCTTATAATGGCTCAGAGTATTTGCTGCTATGGAAGACAAAGGTAGACCAACGGATCTGAGATGGTGTATCTAAGAGGGGTCTTGATAAATGATTAAAAAAGATTTTGGTGGAAAAAAAATCTGGCGGTTTCTTCAAAGTATAATGGTTGTCTTTTACAGGAACAATTCTGATTGCAAGAAATTTGAGTGAAAATAAAATTTTATTGACAAAGTAGGAGAGCATAACAATTTCATAACCCATTAAATCCAAATGTTAGAAATTTCTGTTTTCTGATTCAACATATAAAAAGTTTGGAAGTTCTCACTCCCATCCTCATACCAAACCAACCAATCAACAAACAAAAACTGTACATTGAAAAGTAACAACTCCTTTTTGATCCATCAGAGAATTGAGGTCACACAGCAAACTCCTATCCTGAAAACTGAGAGAAAGGCAAATACAAAGATTCAGAGCTTACTGGGAGTAGAAACTAAGGAGCAAAAATCCACTCCTATATCCAGTACTAGCAGGTACATTTAATTCATAATTGACAATTTTTTGGATGCTCAGTGAGAATTAACTCCAAGGGGGTAATCTTAAAGGGAGCTCACACTTTCATGAATGCTACTTCTAAGAGCCCCACCAGGTTCTCATAATAAAGATTGGAGAAAAATCCCCACATGCTTGCCATAGAGAGTGGGGAAAAGTAATCATTTTTTTAAGATTTTATTTTGAGTAATCTTTACACCCAACACAGAGCTCAAACTCACAACTCCAAGATCAAGAGTCAAAAACTCTGCTGACTGAGCCAACCAGGTGCCTCAGTAACCATTTTGAAATAAACACAGAGTTCTCTATTTTCTGACTGTCTTCAAAGGAAACTACTATACCAAAGCCTGAGATGGAGGAAACAAAATACCTGTCTGTCGCCCTCTAGCCTTTCTTTATCACCTATGTTGGAGATGGAGACTGAGAAGTACTTATGAAGGTCACAGCCAGGCACACAGGCTCACTAAAAAATTGAGACCTAATTACAGGAATATAGAACACTTCCCTTTCTTCATCTTTCATTGTATACCAACCCAAGGGTCCTGTAGAATAATGGAGGACAGAAGTTGAAAGAACTGCAAGTGACATAATCTATAACTCAGATTGTAGTTAAGAAGGAATTTCTAGTAAAAAAACAAAGACAATAGGGGCAACTACAACAAAAGAACACCAGAGGAAATTGAAGCCTCCAACAGATACAGCTATAGAGAATGGTAAACACTGTGTAGCTCCTAGGTGAATTTTCATGAACTGTCATAATGATGACCTATTTACCTTAGTTCCTATTACCAAATACATAATGTATGGCTTTCAAAACAACAATAGTAACAATAACAACAACAAGGCATGTTAAAAGGAAGAAATAAAGTCTCTGAAGAGACAAAGCAAATAACAAAACCAGATTAGGATACAACATAGATTTTGGAGTAATTACAGCAGTGATTTAAAATAACAATGTATAATATGCTAAAGGACCTAACAGAAAATGTGAACAAAATTCAAGAACATGTGGGAAATATAAATTGGCAGATGGAAACTCTAAGAAAAGATCAAAATGAAATGCTAGAACAAACAAATAAAGAAACAATGTAAAGGAAATGAAGAATGTCTTTGATGCGTTCACCAGTAGAAAGAGCATGTCCAAGTAAAGAATCCATGGGTTTGAAGAGATGTCAATAGAAACTTCCTAAACTGAAATGCAAAGAGGAAAGAGAGAGAGACAGACAGGCAGACAGACAGACACTAAAGAAGAGGAGGGAAAAAGCAGAAGTGTTTCAATAATAATGGCTGAGAGTTTTCCAAAATTAATGACAGATACCAAACTACAAATCATAGGAGCTCAGATAAGCACTGATCATTGAGACACAATAAATTAAAAAGAAAAAAGGAGCTACATATAGACATATCATATTCAATTTGCAAAAAACCAAAGTCAAAAACAAAATCTTGAAAGAACCCAGAGAGTAAAAAAGCAGAGCAAAAGAGAATATACAAGTACCTCACTGATAAAGAAACAAATAAGAATTTCATCAGATTTCTCTCAGAATCTTTGTAAGCAAGAAGAGAGTAGAATTAAATATTTAAAGAGTTTAGAAAAAAGTCCAACAGACTAGAATCTAAATTCAGTGAAATGTTCCTCCAAAGTGAAGAATACTTTGTTATAAAATGAAATGTGTTCCCCCAAATGAATATGTTCAAACCTTAATCTCTAATGTGATGGTATTTGGAGATGTGGCCTCTGGGATGCAGTCTGGTTTAGATGAAGTCAAGTGGAAAGGGATTTCATGATGGGATTAGCATTTATAAGAAGAAATATTAGAGTGCTTGCTTCTCCTCTTTCTCTTTCTCTGCTTATATGTGTCCAGGAAAGGCAATGTGAGGATGCAGACAGAAGAGGCATCTTCACCAAATACCAAATACATCTTCACAAAGAGAAATTCTTCACCAAATACCAATCCTACTGCTACACTGATCTTGGACTGCTTACCTCCATTGTTACGAGAAATGAAATTCTATTGTTTAAGCCACGCAGTCTATGTAGTCTATGACATTTTGTTATCACAGCTTGTGCAAACTAATACAGACTTTTTTCAGCAAATTAAAAATAGAGAATTAATTGTCAATATATCTGACTTGAAAGAAATGTCAAAAGAGTTTTTCTACGTAAAGGAAAATTGTATAGGTCAGAAACTAAAATCTACATAAATGAGGGATGGAATAAATGAAGATGAATTTAAGTGCTTTATTTTCCTTATTCTTAAATGATCTAATATATAACCATTAAAAATAATAATAGCAGATACATGTTCTGTGATTACAGCTTATAGAATAACAACTATATAATAAAGGATGAGAGACAGAAATTGGAAATACTGTTAAAAGGTACCTGTACCTCCTCAATCAGTAGAGTGGTATTTGAAAGTAGACATAGATTAGTTATATACATTAAATTTTAAGGTAACTGATAAAAAAATTTAAGAAGTGCAACTGATATGCACTTATGAGAAAGGAGAAAATGGAATCATATAAACCTTCAATTTAAACAAATAATAAAGAATGTGAGAATATACATAAAAGAAATGAAACGGTAAAAACCATTACAAATATAGTAATTTTTAATATAATATTAATAATCACTTTAGAAATGAAGAGAAAGCTAAAATCAAAGTTTTACTTGAAAATTTAAAAAGAGCAAAATAAACTTAAGCAGAGAGAGAAACTAAACTATAAAATTTGTAGTATATAATTGAAAATATTAAAATGATAGAATCAACAAAACCAAATGCTGGTTCCTTGAAAAAAACAATAGCGTTAATTAACACTAGCCATGTTAACCAAGACCAAACCAAACCAAAACAGAACAAATACACAGTAAAATAAAATAGAGGGAGAAACATAAATACTAATATCGGAAATGAAGGAGGGTCATCATTATTGATCCTATAGACAAGAAAAGGATACCAAATGAATATAATTTTTTTAAATAAACTCTGCCCAACACGGGGCTTAAACTCATGACCCAAGATCAAGAGTCATATATATGCTCTATCAATTGAGTCACCCAAGCACCCCCCAAATGAATATTTTTAATGATTTGTGTTTACATTTTGATGATTTAGATTAAATGAACTGATTTCTGGAAAAACATAATCTATCACAACTCAAGGGAATGAAAATGGATACTCTGAATAGGCCCATGTGTGTTTAAGAAAACAGATCAATTATTAATAACATTAGGAAGGAGAAAGAAACATGGCCAGATGGTTTCTGTGGCTAATTCTACTTAACATTTAATAAAGAATTTACAGCAATATTTCTGGAAAACAGAAACAGAAAGATTACTTCCTAACTCATTCTATTAGGCTGCCATTATTCCTATTTAAATACCAGATAAAGAATTGAAAGGAAAACTACAGATTAATATGTTTCATTAAAAAATACATGAAAATCTTCAATAAAATTTTAGCAAATTTAATACATTTGAATATATTAAGAGAATTACACACCAAGACCAAGTTCGGATTTACCCTACTTTGTTGTTTGACATTCAAAAGCTAGTTTAAATATTCATAAATTAATTAAATACTGGAAGTCTAGCCAGAGCAACTAGGCAAGAGAATGAAATCCAAGACATCCAAATTGGAAAGGAGAAAGAAAAATCATCTCCACAAACAAAACAAAAAAATCAGTTAGAATAACCCAAATTAATAAAGTTGTAGGATATAAAATGGATATTAAAAAATCAGTTGCACTTCTATCCACCACCACCAAAATATCTGAGAAGGAATTCCAGAAAATAATTCTATTTACAATACTATTTAAAAAGGATAATATACTTGTGAATAAAGTTATCCTAAGGAGGTATAAGACTTGTACAAAAAAAACTATAAGATGCTGATGAAAGAAATTAAAGATAGAACTAAATGGAAAGGTATCCCATGTTCATGGGTTAGATGAATTTATACCAATAAAATGTCTGAACGCCTGAGTGGCTCAATAGTTGAGTGTCTGCCTTTGGCTCAGGGCATGATCCCGAGATTCGGGATAGAGTCCCACATCAGGATCCCCACAGGGAGCCTGCTTCTCCCTCTGCCTGTGTCTCTCTCTGTATCTCTAATGAATAAATAAAATCTTTTTAAAGACCCCAATAAAATGTCTATACTACCAAAAATAATCTACAGATTTAATGAAATTCATATTAACATCTCAAAGGCATTTTTTACAGAAATATAAAACATCATAAAATTCACATGGAACCACAAAAGACCCCAAACAGCTGAAGCCAACTTTGAGCAAGAAGAACAAAATTAGAGGCATCACATGTTTTAGAATTTCAAGTAAATCACGAAGCTCTAGTAATCAAAACCCTATGGTTTGGCATAAAAACGGACATATATACTAATGCAACAGAATGGGTAGTGCAGAAAGAAATTCACATATAATACAATAAAACAATCTTTGACAAAGGTCAAGAAAACACAATGGGCAAATAGTCACTTCAACAAATAATGTTGGGAAACTGGATAGCCATGTACAAAAGAATGGAACTGTATTTCTAGCTTATGATATACACAAAAATCAGCTAAAAATGAATTAAAGACTTAAATATAAGATTACAAACCATAGAACTCCTAGTTGAAGGGTTAGGAAAAAAATGACATTTATCTTAGCAATTATTTATTGGACACAACACCAAAACACAGGCAACAAAAGCAAAATATAGGAAATAAATAAATGAATTTGTATTAGACTAAAAGCCTCTGCTATGGCAAAGGAAAGAATCAACAAAATGAAAAGGCAACTTATGAAATGGGAGAAAATATTTACAAACCATATATCTTACAAAATATATCAGGAACTCTTATAGCTCAATAGAAGGAGGAGGAGAGGAAGAGGAAGAAAGGGGAAAAGGTGGAGAAAGAAAAAGAAAGAAATGAAGAAAGGAAGCAGCAAGCAAGCAACCTGATCACAAAATGGGCAAAGAACATGAATTTAGAAGTAGAATAGAGAGTTCTGCAATGAAGATATACAAATGTTCAACAGATACGTGAAAATACGCTCATCATCAGTAATTATCAAGGAAGTGCAAATCAAAACCTTGATGAGATATCACATCACTCCTGTTAGGATGGGTATTATGAAAAAAAATAATACAAATAAACAAAAAATGACAAATGTTTTAGAGAAAATAAGAACCCTTGTGCACTGTTGGTTGGACATGTAGAATGGTACAACTGCTCTGGAAAACAATGTGTACTTCCCTCAAAAAATTAAAAGCAGAACCACCATAAAAGTCAACATTCCTGCATGCATCTAGGTATATATCCAGAAGAACTGAAATTGGGATTTCAAAGAGATACCTGCATTACTATGTTCACTGTTGAATTTTGAGAACATCCAAGATATGAAAGTAACTTAAATGTCCATTGACAGGAAATGGATACAGAATGGTATATATACACAATGAAATATTACTCAGCCTTTAAAAAAAGAGGAAAATCCTGCCATTTGCAACAATATGGGTCAATTTGAAGAATCTTATGCTAAATAAAATAAGCCAGACACAGAAAAGCAAACACCAGATGGTATTACTTGTAGAAACTTATAGAAGCAGAGAACAGACAGGGACTGCTGAGAATTAGGAAAAGGGGGAAATGAGGAAGTATTAATCATATAGTACAAAGTTTCAGTTACATAAGACCTAGAGATCTACTGTATGGCATAGTGCCTACAGTTAATACTGTATTGCATTCTTAAAAATTGCTTAAGAGGGTTGATCTTACATAAAGTGTTTTCTTGTCACTCACACATACAAAAATAATGAATAAAGAGGGCAAAAGAAAACTTTGGGAGGTGATGGATATGTTTATGCCATAAATTGTGATGATGGCTTCACAGATGTGTGTTTCTCTCTAACCTCATCAAACTGTATACCTCAAGGATGTATAGCTCTTGCTATGACAATCATACCTCAACAAAGTTATTTTAGAAGTGAAAGAAAATCACTTACTCCATCTTATTAACAGGTTAAGTAGAAAAGTCATACGATCATCTTAATTGATTGAGAAAAAAATATTTAAATAAAATTGATTTAAATAAATTAATTAAATAAAAATAATTAAATAAAAAAATATTTACCAAAATTCAATTACCTCTCATGACAAAAAGCAAAGGAGGAATAGAGGGAAACTCTTTCAACTTAATTATACCCACCAAATTTCCTATGGACATTAAACTTAACAGCGAGAAACTGATTGATTTCCTTCTAAAACTGGGGATAGACAAGAATTTCTCTTCAAAATTTTTTTTTCCTACTCCCCTATTGAACATTATGCTGGAAATCCTAGTGAAATAAGAAAATAAAAGGAATGCAGATTGGTAAGGAAGAAATGAAACTGTCTATTCAAAGCTGACATGATTGTCTATCTATATGGGGTTACAGAATTATAATTCAGAATTTGAAATAAAACCTGAATCCACAGTAATATAAACAAACAACCAAATAAATTTAATGGAGAAAAAAGAGACGAATATACCATAGAGAAAACACCCACTAAATTGTGTAGATACTTTATCCTAAAACAAAAGAAGCATAAGTCCCCACTCCTCTACTTTGGACTGTGCATGGTGAAAGAGCACAGTTGGAAAGAGGAGGAAAAAAAAATGTGTAACATCACTACAGACAAACTTGGCAAAAACTACCTCACCCACCTGATCTTGGCCAACATTAATCATCTTTTTAAAAAAAATTTTATTTATATCTATCTTTCTTTCTTTCTTTCTTTCTTTCTTTCTTTCTTTCTTTCTTTCTTTCTTTCTTTCTTCTTATTTATTTATTCATGAGACACACAGAGAGAGGCAGAGACACAGGCAGAGGAAGAAGCAGGCTCCATGCAGGGAGCTCAATGTGAGACTCAATCCCGGTACTCTGGGATCACGCTCTGAGCCAAAGGCAGACACTCAACCTCTGAGTCCCCCAGATGTCCTCAACATTTTTATGTATCCTCACTAGAATATGATGAAAATACCAATTTACCTGTGTGATCTCTCCCCTCAAACTCTATAAGACCAGTCTATTCATGAGAAAAAGTTAATACAATATTAACATAATTTAACTTTATTAAATATTTCATTATTTTTATAGAAAAGTATAATGAAATATAAACAGAAGTCTAAAACTAAGATCCCATGACAGTTAATGACTAGCTAAATATAGTATTTCTATTTAACTATTGTTACTTAAATTCAGTAGCAGAACTCTAGATTGTATCTAATTCAGTGTGTGACATTCATTCTGATTCATTTATAAATAGAAAACATTCAAATTGATTGAAATCAAGTAAAACTATTTTGACTAGTCTTGATGAAGTTTTTGTCAGCTTTCATTTCAATGCATTTACACTTAGAATATCAAAAGAAACTGTAAATCTAAGTGAAATTTTATAATCATAATTGGTATGAATACCAACAGGAAGAAAAATGGTACAATCTAATTTATGCCCAAATGAAACCATTTTAGAGCACCCATCATGCACGCATATAGTATGAGACTGGGTAAAAAGTCCTTGGAAAATCAGACTATTACCTAGTGAATTATTTAAAAAATCTTCAGTAAAGAATTTGTTTTTAAAATGCTCTATATAAACACACATTTAGAAAGGAAATTATATTTGTGATTGAGTTTATTGTTTTTTTTTGTCCTTGTTTTTTGAGCAAAGTTAATTTCTTTTAGTCAAAAGGGAAAAGAATTGGGAGATAACTTCTAGGGGAGACCCTTTACATTGCTTTGTTTCAGCAGCCTTGGGAAACTAATACAGATGAAACAGACACACTCCTTGAATGGCACAAGTTACCAAAACTGGCACAAAAAGATATGCAAAAAAAAAATTAAACAATGCAGTATAAATTAAAAATTCTAATTAAGAATTAAGACATTTATACAAAGACTCAAAGACCAACAGCAGACACTTCCTGATAAAGTCTATTATTTATAGGGGAAAAAAACCGAAGCTATATATTCTCTTTCAGCAAATAGAGAAGGATGATACATTCCCCACTCTTGTTGAAAGAGGGTTACACTGGTGCCAAAAACAGAATAGGAGATCATCAGAAAAAAGAAATATAGGGAAATATGTCTCATTGCACATGGAGCAAAACTCTTGACAAAATTATTGCAAATCAAGTCCAACAATACATGGAAAAGATGTTGAATCTCTATGGCAATTTAAGGTTGATTCAATGTCTGAAATGAACAGCTTTAAAGAAAAAAAAAAAACAATATATGAGCAGAGATTTATGAAAGAGGATAAAAGGGCCTGAGTGGCTTAGTCAGTTCTCAGGGTCCTGAGATCAAGCCCGGTGTTGGGCTCACATAGCACATGGAGCCTGAGAGACTCTTTCTCTCCCTCTCCCTTTACCTCTGCCCCACCCTCTCTCTCTGAAAGAAAAACAAAGAAAGACAAAAAAACTAGGAAGGAAAATCAGTCAAAAGTAGGTTCTTTGAAAGAGATGAAAATTGATAAGGTATTAGCAAAACTTATGAAGAAAAAATTTTAAAAGAGACATTATCAATATTTAAAATACTAGACTTCACTACAAACGTTTAAAGAATAATGAATAGATATTATAAACAATGTTGAAATAATATATTTAAAAATTTAGATGGTTTGAACCACTTGATATAATGTGAATTAAATAAATAAAAATATGAATAATTTTATATCCTTTAAACAAATATAATAAATATGAGTATAGGAAAGAAAGACAGAAAACTTCCTCTACCTTTTTTTTTTTAATTTTATTTATTTCTTCATGAGAGACACACAGAGAAAGGCAGAGACACAGGCAGAGGAGAAGCAGGCTCCCTGAGGAGGGGCTGATGCAGGACTCGATCCCAGGACCCAGGGATCATGCCCTGAGCCAAAGGCAGACACTCATCCACTGAGCATCCTGACTTCCTCTACTTAAAGGTAACATGGTTGCATAAGTAGAAAATCAAAGAAAATGTGCAAACATCTAGCGAAATATTCACAAGATATTGAAAACTATGAAATATCGCTAAGATTTTCATGCACCAGAAAATATTTTTATATAAAATCTCCCAAATTGATCTACAGATTCCAAGCAACTCCTATTTAAGTTTGTGTGTCTTTTTTGTCTTTGTGTGTGTGTGTGTGTAGATTAATAAGTCATGTCTATACATGGAAAAACAAAGACACAGAATAGCCAAGATTATCTTGAGAAGAACAAATTTGGAGGATTTTACTCCTAAATTTTAACATGTGTTCAACATAACAGTCTTTAGCAATGGGCTGTTAGCACAAGGATAGACAAACAGGTTGACCAACAGAAGACATATACATAAATGGATTCTCATATATCAAATTACTTAATTTTTAACAGCTTATGAGGTATAATCAGTATACACGAAACATCTCATATATTTAATCTATACAATCTGATGAGTTTACAGACGTGTATACACCGGTGAGGCCATCATCACAATCAAGGTAATACACGAATCTGAGAACTTCCAAAAATTTCCTGCAGCTCCTTTGCGTATGTGTGTGTCTGAGTGTGCAAAGGACAATTAACACGCGAGATATCTCAATAAATGTTTACATCTACAGCACTGAGTTGTCAACTGTATGCATTACACTGTACAGAGAGCTCTAGAACTTACTCCTCTTGAGCATCACCTGGGTGGCTCTGTGGGTTAAGCGCCTGACCCTGGATTTCAGCTCAGGTCATCACCTGGGGGTTGTGGCATGGAGTCTTGCCTCAGGCTCAGCAGAAAGTTCACTGGAGAGTCTCTCTCCCTCTCCCTTTGCCCCACCCCCGTTTATGTGCAAACACTTGCATGTGCTTGTGCGTGCGCGCTCTCTCTCTCTCTCTCTAAAATAAATTTAATTTTTTTTAAAAGAACTTACTCATCTTGCAAAACTGAAACTTTATACCACTGAGCAACAACTCCCCATTTCCCCTTCTCCCTTGACCTTGGAAATCCTATTCTGTCCTCTACTCCTGAAAGTTTGACTATTTTAGATGTCACGTGTAAGGGGAATCATGCCATATTTGGCCTTTTGTGATTTGTTTTGCAACTACCAGGTTCACTGCAAAGAGTATGATTTCCTTCTTTTTTAAAGCTGAATAATATCCTATCATATTTATATACCACGTTTTTTCTTTATCTGCTCATCCGTAGTTGTCTCTATTTCTTGACTCTTGTAAATGCTGCAAAAACATAGAAGCACAGGTATCATTTTAAAATTCTGATTCTAATGATTATCAATATATACCTAGATGTGGGAATGTTGATTATAAGGTGGTTCCTATTTTTAATTTTTGAGGCACTTTCATACTGTTTTCCATGACAGCTGTGCCATTTTACAGCCCCACCAAGAGCGGAAAAGAGTTCTAATTCCTCCACATTCTCACTACACTTCTCTGTGGTTGCTGAAAGTAGTCTTCTAACGGGTGTGATGTGGCACCTACCTCATTGTGGTTTTGATTTGCATTTCCTTGATGATTAGTGATGCTGAGCACCTCCTTCTATACCTGCTGAACATTTGTATGTATTTGAAGAAATGCCTTTGTGTGCCTTTTGCCCATTTTGTGATTTTTGTAATTGCGTTATTTGATGTGTGTGTGTGTGTGTGTGTGTGTGTGTGTTTGATACCAAAACCACAGGCAACAAGAACAAAAACAGAAAAGAGGCACTTCCTCAAGCTAAAAAAACAAAACAAGTCAAACGAAAACAAAACAAGTCAAACGAACTCAAAACAAAGCAAAACAAAAAACAACAAAACAAAACAAAAAACAAAACAAAACAAAACAAACAAGAAAATCTCTGCAAAGCCAAGGAAAGTCAACAGAATGAAACAGCAGCCTATAGGTTAGGAAAAAAAGAAATATTTACAAACCAGGTATTTGAAAAAGGGTTAATATTCCATACTAAGCCGACTACATTCTTTACAAAGGCACCACTGTTGTTCATGAGGGATAAAGGAATGGATTTCAAGAAGTGATGATAACCTCAACTGTCTCTGCTTGCGAGATTGTCACGTGCCATAATTTTTACATCTTCACAAAGTACTTTCTAGCTTCTTAATGACGAAATTGCCAACTGAATGTTCATTTAAATTTTCTCCTCTTTATCTCCTTTTGTTCTCGTTCTCATTTTCTTTCTTTTGCATCTTTTTGTATATCTTTTTCTGTTGTTTATATTTTAATTTTATTTTTTTAAATTTTTAAGAAAATACGTTTTTTTTTTAAAGATTTTATTTATTTATTCATGACAGACGAGAGAGAGAGAGAGAGAGAGGCAGAGACAGGCAGAGGGAGAAGCACGCTCCATGCAGGGAGCCCGACGTGGGACTCAATCCCAGGTCTCCAGGATCAGGCCCTGGGCTGAAGGCGGCACTAAACCACTGAGCCACCAGGGCTGCCCCGAAAATATGTTTAATTGGTAGTTCGCAGTCACCCATAAGAATTTATTGGACCTACTGGTATTTTTTTCTGGGAGCTAGAAATTATTGATCTTATTATAAAATTACTTCTAAAGCAGTCATTTTGATGGAGATAATCTCAAATCATTGCATTTCCTTAAACATCTACACAAAATTTATGGAACCACTGCCCAAGTTCCTTAAAAATCTGAATTAAGGTGCATATATGAATACTGAAAACAATCATGTGACTTTATGTGCTAATGGTTGTAATATGGGCTTAAGTTGAAATAATAATATCTTGCTACATCACGTTTCTCAGTCAACAAATTCCTTCTTTTGCAATCCACACTGTGTTCCTGTATTATTCCCCCACAGGAAAAGTAGGCAATACATATGTAAGTGGCATTTGGTAATTTCATTACCTATTAATTTAATTTATAATACATTCTTAGTCTTGAGAAGTCACTTTTTAGAAAAAAAGTTGTATTTATTTATTCATGATAGACACAGAGAGGCAGAGACATAGGCAGAAGGAGAGAGAAGTAGGCTCCCTACGAGGAGCTGGATGTGGGACTCGATCCCAGGACCTGGGATCAAACCCTGAGCCAAAGGCATTTGCTCCAAGGCTTAGCCGCTCAGGTACCTCAAGAGTTCACTTTTAAAGCCTGAGTCTTTAAACTTTGATTCAAGGAGGTTTTAATTAGTAGTAGTAGAATTATAAAATTCATGTAACTATATAACACATGACTATATATTTTTTTTTTTTTAGTAATCATTTTAATTCATAAATAATAATAAGTCCTCTTGGGGCCCCTGGGTGGCTCCGTGGTTGAGTGTCTGCCTTCGGCTCAGGTCATGATCCTGAGGACCTGGGATCGAGTCCCACATCGGGCTCCCTGCAGGAAGCCTGCTTCTCCCTCTGCCTATGTCTCTGCCTCTCTCTGTGTGTGTCTCATGAATAAATTAAAAAAAAAATCTTAAAAAAGGTCCTATTTTAAAATTTGCATGTGTTTAAAGTGAAAGAGGTAAAGAATAAGCATGTAAAAGTTACACGTGTATATGTGACCTTTCTGTTGTATTAAACACTTTAAAGTGTATTTGAAATAATTTTGAACATGCAATATTTTTGGAGGTGAATGTTCTCAGATGAGTACAAATTTAAGTTCCTTTTACTATTCAACTCCAACTTCATGTTAGGACATCTTGCTTTTCAAGGAAAATAGGCATAATCCATTTTAATCACCACAATTTTTCGTATTTGTCTGTATTCAAAGGCAAAAACTGCTACACTATATTTTGTTTAAACTTAGAGGCAGCTGTTCTAACATATGTTTCATCATTTTGAAGATGCCCTGTATATTTTTATCAGAGAAAACAAACACCATGATGTTATTATCAGCCAGTAACATCTTGCCTATCAAACACATGCAAAGAAATGATAAATTATATATACTGTATGTGTATATATACACACGCATACATACATATATATTGTATGTACATATATAATATCTAATTATTTGTTCACTAGACTTAAAGTCTATATTGCAGAAGATATTATCAAAATTCCTTTCCAGCTCTAATACCTTCTACTTCCATGGACATGCCATACTTAAATTTATAGTCTGGTTTTCCCTGTCACGTATTTCTCATGTTAGCGCTTCTTTTAAGCATTTGCTCTCCCTTTCAACTTGTGCAAATAACCCTCCTTATTTTCCTTTAATCCACTTAAACTCAGTTTGTCTGAGTAAACTATTCTTTCTCATTACTGTCAGCTCAGGAAACCAAGCTACTCTCTCAAAATCTTTGATGATTTGGCAATTAGACCATATTCAGTCCATTATCATGGATATATTAAAAGTGGACATGGATGTCCCTTTGGACACTATCTCCTTGCAGTTACTTTACATCTTCATCTTCAGTGATCACTGTTCACGTACCATTTTAGCCATTTACACCTGTGGCCACATTGTCAACCTTGAAATTCTCTGCGAATGTTTTCATTCTATCTTTCTTAGATTCTCACTGGGGATATTGTCTATTTTCTCAGGCTACAGAATTTCTATTCCAGTCACAGCCACTAACCCTGGGCACATTGTTTTGAATACTGAATCTCATCTATATCATATTTTTAAGATTTATCATCAATTTTCACTTTGACAGTGCTGTCTTTTTTTTTTTTAATTCAACTAATTAACATGCAGTGTATTATTAGTTTCAGAGGTAGGGGTCAGTGATTCATCAGCTGCACATCATACCCAGTGCTCATTACATCACGTGCCCTCCTTAATGTATGTCATCCGGATACCCCATCCCCCCCCTCTCTAGCAACCCTTGGTTTATTTCCTGTGGTTAAGAGTCTCTTATGGTTGGTTTGTCTCCCTCTTTCATTGTATCTTGTTTTATTTTTCCCTCCCTTCCTCTAGGTTCCTCTATTTTGTTTCTTAAATTCCACATATAAGTTAAACCATATGATAATTGTCATTCTTTGATGGGCTTATTTCACAAGCATAATAATACCCTCTACAATGCTGTGTGTCTTTTGTAACAAAAGCAATTAAAAAGGGGGGTAATTGATGGGAATTCCAAACTCCCTACCATCCATAACACTTCATGGTTCTGAGTGTTAGAATGGCTTCCTCAAAAATTAATTCAAAATTATTTCTGAACCAACCTTCCTCACCTTCTCTTGCTCGACACCTAAGGCAGTTTGGCCACTGAATGTGCTATCACCAGAAAGGGATCATCTTGCGGCCACCTCCTGAGTAATAATTAAGAAAAGGGATTAGGTATTATATCGCCTCATTTAAAAAATTCAGAGTTTCACCTGACCTTTCCTGACTATGATGCTTTTTTATTTCCCTTACTGGAGACCCCAGGCCAGCCGGGTTGTTATAACAAATAGATGGTAGTTTATCCAATGGAAGTTCAGGGGTTTCAAACTCAATTTTGGCTTAGCTACCTTTATTCTTTTGTTGAATTGACACAATCATCCATGAAACAGGTAATGAGTACTTGGTTAAGAACCCTGATCACAGGGTTCCACAACAGTGGTCCACACTGTCCAATGTGAAGTACATAAGGTGTCTTTGTAAGTTTTATAAAAATGTCCTGGCCCTTTGCAGTTAACCTTTTTACACAAAAAGTGTGGGCAAAATTAGCAGTAATTGAGAAAAAGGTGAAATTATAGTTACTTAATGGGACACACTGATTTTGCAAAAGTTTTGGACAGAGAACAGGAAAATCCATTCACCTAGGAAAGGGATATTATGGCTCCCTGAAAATATAAGAGAGGGAAAAATATTAATGATCTTTTGTCATTCAAGGTCATTCCTGGAGCCTTCCTTAGGAGGAAAGCAGTGCGGTTGCATCTTCCAAATTGTTGCAAGTGCCCAAGTACAACTTTTGGGTCTGCCATTCCAGCAGGTTGGTTCTGACAGGATTGTGTAGCCATTTTCCTTAAAAATACTCTGAAACCTACCAGAAAGAGCAAGATACAGCTCCAACACCAGCGCCTCTCACAAAAACCATCATTCTCCAGATCATTTCTCTACTCCAGTTCTTAAAGTATCACTCGCTCATTCTGTAGGGCAAATGGATGCTGTACCAAAGTTAGTGTGGACAAATAATTCACATTAGACTGTCTGTGCTTAAGCCATTTCTTTAACAGGAAACACTCGACTCAACTAGTTCAACGGAACTAGGACTGAAAGCCTATTGGGCTGATGAGGAGGCCACATTGGAGGCACTATTAACCTCTACTTCCCACCAAATAGGTCATTTGCAATCATTGTAACCCAGATGTTATTTTCAGAGTTGCTACGTGTACCTTCAGAACTGTGCCTCTTATGTAAAAACCAGGCATTAACTTGTCTCCCTCCCCAAAATATAATGGCTTGTGTATGATGAATGTTCACAAGAGGCCTTTACGTGTCTACAAAACCACCACCTCTTCCATGGAAGACATCCGGGTCGGCCCTCCTGCATTGGTCATGTTTGTTTTGCATGTCAGACTGCTCTAGATGTCCTCCTCCATGGATAAGGAGGGCACGGGACCCTCATCTCGTTGGATATGGGACCTTAGGGAACACATCAGAGGTTAGGAGAGCTGGTTGACCTTATTTTATTCTTAGAGTCCTGCTAATGGTAGCCTGAATTAAATCCTGTACAAGACAATTCAAATGTTTTTGTCCCAAACTCTGCTATTCTCATTAATTAGAACAGGTGATAAAACAGTATACTCATGGGGCAATTTTTACCAGAAATGGAGATATTATAGAAAGGAGAGATGTATATTATTGGAAGCAATTCTCTATAGATAGCTAATCTTTTTGCATATCTTTAGACAGAGGCACTGATGACTTCTGTCCTGAACTTTTTTTTTTAATGATATATCAAAAAAATCCTGGAAGGTAGAAATTTTGCCTACTTCCAGAGCTGATGGCAAGGTTATTTACTATTCAGTGTAAGAGAGATAATGTTTCTTTCTGGAGAAAAGGTCAGGCAAGTTTGCTCATGGCCCATTACAAAAGATGCTGCCTAAGAGTATACGGCATCTCCCTGGGCCACTCTGCATCACCCTGTGGGAATGGAGGGACACAGGGAGCTGGCGTCAACATGAAGCCGATGCAGCCTGCAGCATCGGGAGTAATAAAATTCCTTGATTCAGACTCAGTCCTCTACCAGCAGCCATGAACCTGTCGCAGGCTAACCTGTTGGCTTGCGAGTAAGCTAAAATTTCAGACTTTCCATAATTCTTGACATTAACTTCATATAGAAAACCTCAATATCTGTGGAGAAAATTCACTATCACTTGATATTAGAACATTTTACAGCAAGGACCCACATGCATTTGTGGTAAAATACATGCAGAAGGCAAGTGAACATTTTTTTTTTATCCCAGAAGGCTGATAATACAATGTGAAATTTGATTCATTTTTCCTACGTTTTGAAATTTATTTTATATCACATTTTCATGTGAGAAAAAAGTCATGTTAATTTTTCTTTCCTCTACATAATTAATTTGCATTCATTTTTATATGCAAATAACAAATTACCTTTCCCATTGTTTACCGATGAAACTACTCAGCTTGCTCTCTGAGCCTCTCACCCCGCCTAAACTTCATGTGATATTGATGAACTTGAAGGTTCACTGGCATAAGCCCCTTTACATCTAGTGAGCACAAGTCATTCATTCCCTGATGGTTGGTTTGGCTAAGATTTTATTTATTTTTTATTTTTTTTTTTAAGATTTTATTTATTCATGAGACACACACACGAAGGTGGAGGTACAGGCAGAGGGAACCCGATGTGGGATTCGATCCCAGGACTCTGGGATCACAACCTGAGCGGAAGGCAGATGCTCAACCACAGAGCCACCCAGGTGCCCCTTGGCTAAGATTTTAAATGGCTGTTACACTATGGTTGTGATATTCATCATCTCCATCCCAGGTTTCCTGGTTCTCTGGAGTCATGTTAAAATCCAATAATTTCATTTTGAGGAATGGATGCCTTGCACAGTATTTTCTTCTCTTTGCCTGATTGTCTACTAATTTTTCAAAGCTCCCAGTGGCCTGCCACCATCGCATGCCCTGGGAATCATGAAATAACGACTTCTTGGAGACTCTATCACCTTCCTTATTAGCCAGTTTGGAAATATGTGAATGGTTGGCAACCTTTCCTCTCCTCTTTTCATTTGGATGTTTCCAGTTCTAATGGATTCTAAAAGTCGGAATTTAATTTTCATTGAGAGTATTCTTCTAGATACAAAACGTGAGAATATATAGAAATGGGAATTTTATAAATGAATTTTAACACTGTTCACTATCATCAGCCATGTAGGAAAGGCAAGTGACAGAAAAGATCACTTTCTTCACACAAATGCTCCTCAGAATGCAGAAAATGTGAGAGCATTTAGAAGACTTGATCATCCCCCCTCCTGCTATTAACTAAACTGAGTAAATGTGTCAGTAATCATGTAATTATATTAAAAATCTGGATTCAAATACTATGAATCTTTCAAAATAGTTGACATATTTAAGTTCACCCAAGATATTAAAGTTAGCAAATGTAACGAATAATTGATAGAGCTTTAGAACATGCTGAAGTTTCTATTCATGTAGAAATACCTTTAATGGCTAACATGGTTATATTTTAAAGTAGAACAATGAAGAATTATCATTTTTATTCATTATCAATCTAAACATAATTTCCAAAATGACTTATAACTTTATTGTTTTAAGTAAAGTCATCCCTCTTATGATTTTGTTTCTGAGGCAAAATCAACTATGGAATAAATTCTCTATGAATTATGTTATTATGGAAAATATGTTGTTAATGTATTCTGGAGTATCCCTAAGTCTAAAATTCATTTTAATAGAAACAGTAGTGAGTTATTTTAAGTCTCTGTTCAGTGCAATTTTTGAGAATATGCTGTTATTAAAATATTATCCTGGAGTCTTTGGAATCAGTCTGTATAAATATAGAATAAGATATATGCCCTTAAAAAAAAGTGTCCATTGGGACACAATAATACATAACTGACATTTGAAAGAGAGAAACAAAGACATGTATGGATGTTTAAAGATAGAATCAAGTTCAAAAAGGGTGTTGCCCGTGTTCTTCTCTAGGATTTTGATGGAATCTTGTCTCACATTTAGATCTTTCATCCATTTTGAGTTTATCTTTGTGTATGGTGCAAGAGAGTGGTCTAGTTTCATTCTTCTGCATGTGGATGTCCAATTTTCCCAGCACCATTTATTGAAGAGACTGTCTTTCTTCCAATGGATAGTCTTTCCTCCTTTATCGAATATTAGTTGCCCATAAAGTTCAGGGTCCACTTCTGGATTCTCTATTCTGTTCCACTGATCTATGTGTCTGTTTTTGTGCCAGTACCACACTGTCTTGATGACCACAGCTTTGTAGTACAACCTGAAATCTGGCATTGTGATGCCCCCAGATAGGGTTTTCTTTTTTAAAATTCCCCTGGATATTCGGGGTCTTTTCTGATTCCACACAAATCTTAAAATAATTTGTTCTAACTCTCTGAAGAAAGTCCATGGTATTTTGATAGGGATTGCATTAAACGTGTATATTGCCCTGGGTAACATTGACATTTTCACAATATTAATTCTGCCAATCCATGAGCATGGAATATTTTTCCATCTCTTTGTGTCTTCCTCAATTTCTTTCAGAAGTGTTCTATAGTTTTGAGGGTATAGATCCTTTCCCTCTTTGGTTAGGTTTATTCCTAGGTATCTTATGCTTTTGGGTGCAATTGTAAATGGGATTGACTCCTTAATTTCTCTTTCTTCAGTCTCATTGTTAGTGTATAGAAATGCCACTGACTTCTGGGCATTGATTTTGTATCCTGCCACGCTACCGAATTGCTGTATGAGTTCTAGCAATCTTGGGGTGGAGACTTTTGGGTTTTCTATGTAGAGTATCATGTCATCGGCGAAAGGGAGAGTTTGACTTCTTCTTTGCCAATTTGAATGCCTTTAATGTCTTTTTGTTGTCTGAGACAAGATTCCATCAAAATCCTAGAGAAGAACACAGGCAACACCCTTTTTGAACTCGGCCACAGTAACTTCTTGCAAGATACATCCACGAAGGCAAAAGAAACAAAAGCAAAAATGAACTATTAGGACTTCATCAAGATAAGAAGCTTTTGCACAGCAAAGGATACAGTCAACAAAACTCAAAGACAACCTACAGAATGGGAGAAGATATTTGCAAATGACATATCAGATAAAGGGCTAGTTTCCAAGATCTATAAAGAACTTATCAAACTCAACACCAAAGAAACAAACAATCCAACATGAAATGGGCAAAAGACATGAACAGAAATCTCACAGAGGAAGACATAGACATGGCCAACATGCACATGAGAAAATGCTCTGCATCACTTGCCATCAGGGAAATACAAATCAAAACCACAATGAGATCCCACCTCACACCAGTGAGAATGGGGAAAATTAACAAGGCAGGAAACAACAAATGTTGGAGAGGATGCGGAGAAAAGGGAACCCTCATACACTGTTGGTGGGAATGTGAACTGGTGCAGCCACTCTGGAAAACTGTGTGGAGGTTCCTCAAACAGTTAAAAATATACCTGCCCTACGACCCAGCAATTGCACTGTTGGGGATTTACCCCAAAGATACAAATGCAATGAAACGCCGGGACACCTGCACCCCGATGTTTATAGCAGCAATGGCCACGATAGCCAAACTGTGGAAGGAGCCTCGGTGTCCAACGAAAGATGAATGGATAAAGAAGATGTGGTTTATGTAAACAATGGAATATTCCTCAGCTATTAGAAATGACAAATACCCACCATTTGCTTCAACGTGGATGGAACTGGAGGGTATTATGCTGAGTGAAGTAAGCCAGTCGGAGAAGGACAAACATTATATGTTCTCATTCATTTGGGGAATATAAATAATAGTGAAAGGGAATATAAGGGAAGGGGGAAGAAATGTGTGGGAAATATCAGAAAGGGAGACAGAACATAAAGACTGCTAACTCTGGGAAACGAACTTGGGGTGGTAGAAGGAGAGGAGGGCGGGGGGTGGGAGTGAATGGGTGACGGGCACTGGGGGTTATTCTGTATGTTAGTAAATTGAACACCAATAAAAAATAAATAAAAAAAAATAAAAAAAATAAAAAAATTAAAAAAAATTAAAAAAAAAATTAAAAAAAATAAATAAAGATAGAATCAAGGAATGATAGAGGAAGGATTGGCATTTAAGATACATCTTAATATGTGCCAAGATTCTGAAATCTAGAAATTAAGAGACGATGTTTCTCTAAGAGAGAATATTACCAGTCATTAACGGGATATTCAGCATATAATTCTTACCTGTTAAGAACATAAAAATAAACATAGACTCTCTCGATAAAAATTGACCTTTAAGGAATTATTATGGGGAGAATATGGAAGAGTGGGAAGGGTCCTTACTACTGATTCAATTGGAGACAACAGGCACAATATGGGGATGTGAGGCAAGCATAAGGTAAGAAGACAGAGCCAGGCACCAGCTTGAAGGTGATGTACTGGAAAGTAATTTTAGTCTGTTGGTGTTTTGTGCTACTCAGGAGATTCCTTTAAGCCAACTGTTTCCTGCTCAGGAGATGCTGCCTTGTAGAGTAAGAATATAGGGCAAAGATTATTCTGTTTTCATTTAACATTGGTCAGGTACTTATTTTAAAGAAAAGATGGCTTGGCCTTTTCATGTCTAATTTCAGATAAATAAAAAAAATGTTGAGTGTTTAGTAGAATGTCCATCATATTCAGTAAATTAATAACCCATATTTTCTTTATCTACTTGAGTAAACTTTGTGGGGAGTAACAGATATGCCCTGGACCTGAAAATGCTACCAGCACAGGGCCATCTGGCTAATCAGATGTCAGTTTTCCCTTATTTGTCAGAAAATTAATTTTTCTGGTAGAAAGGGAGTATTGCTAACAAACTTTCAGAGATAAGATTACCAACCCCTTCTCAGAATTCTTGTGTAATAATGCTCTTGCTTCTGCATTTCCTTCCATCAATTTCATAATTCCTTTTCATTTAGAGTAGTTGAAGGTGAATCATGACTTAAGTAAAAGTAGGTCTGACTTAACAGAAAGGAAATCATGATTTTTAAAAAAATAAATGGCATAGGGAAATGTTAAAACTACTCCTGGACATGAATATAAGCTCTGCCACTTAAAACCTATGACATTGAAAGGGACTGCTTCTTTTATTTTTAACTTCAGTTTCTGCATACATAAATCATATCAGCCTACACAAAATTGTAAGATAAGATGCTATATTTGAATCTCCTGGTATAGTACGAAGCATTCTTCAGAGACCTCCTTGCTGGCCAGGTGGGTTTTACAGAAGCACATCTCAGTCTGCAAACTCAATGAAGGTAGGGAATATATCTTCATTCTTAATACTAGCTCTCGGATGCATAGTACACATAGCAGGGGCTCCATAAATATTCATACCAGGAATCAATGAATAATGCAATGGCCCAAATTCAATTTTAAATTTAGAAAGCGTTTATATTAATTTCTCTGAGTTAAATTCTGAAATCCATTTATTAAAATTGATTGGGGATTTTCTATTTTGATATTCCAGAAACATGGAATCACAGTTGATAATACATCTGCATCCCTTACTTCTAGTTTCTGGGTGAAGAATACACATAGGAAAGTCTATAAATAGTCGTAAAATGATTAATGCAATCATTCAGTTTCAGTTCTAAATTAGGGAAGCTTATGTTTTAATTCTAGAGAGTTCAATCTCCAAAATCCTTTTGATTAAATTTATGTGGATATTCAGTTTTGATATTCCAGAAAGTTGGTTATTAAGTATGATATGTGGTCCTCCAAGTATCCTTTTTTTCATCATATTTTCAATTTGTATCAATGTCATATAATAATTTTGTGTCAAACCTTATACATCATTGCTTTTCCAGTATAATCAAGAATTGGCCCTGGAAAATAAAAAGTTAAATATGGCATTCAATAGAAACACGCTGAACTTGTATAAATTGGCCCAATGACGTATTTTGAGGCACACATGCAATGTAATATTGTGTATCAACGTATTTGGAGACCTTGTTCAAACAAAATGCATATACATTGTCATGGCAGAGATTAAGAAACACACTCTGTTGTACCTAATAATTGACGTATTTTAGGTATAGTTTTGGAAACTCTCCTTTTATCCATTGCCAGTGTTTCTTCCTTAGCTAAGACTTTCCTCATCCAGATTACATCAGCAACCTACTGACTGGATCATCCCCTCCAGTGTTGCCTGCCAGTAATGCATTATCCATACTTATGCCGGAATGACCATTCAAAGACCTACAATAAATCTTCTAACTCTCCTAATTGTATTATTCAGAAATAGCCTTTAGGCAAAAACAACTAAATCTTCAGTTTGCAATGCAAAGTCATTCATAATTTGGCTTCTGATTAACACACCAATTTTGTCTTGTAACTGTCTTGCACACATGGACTCATGGGCATGCCTTCTCTTATGAATGTATCACAGGGCCTCAGGGCAGTCCATGTTTTTCTACGCTTCCATGCCTTTGCATACATCGTACCTTCTGTTTAGAGAATAACCTCTTCCCTCTACCTTTCACGCTCTGGCCTGCAATCACTTACTCTCCAACATGCAGCAGAAGCATCACCATCAAGGTTTCACAGAGACCCCAAGACTGTCTTACTTGCTTCTATTTTATTTTCTGATGCCACTTCCTATACCTGTGGTTCTTGAGCACTTTAAATGCAGCTAATAAAACTGAGGACCAGAACTTATAATTTAATTCAATTTATATTAATTCAAATAGATACATCTGTATAGTGATCATCCTGTTAGACAACACAGAATTTGAAGAGAGACTTCATTTCCTGCTTATGCTACAAAGTTACATATATTAGCTTAGGTAAGTCATTTAATATTTTTGAATACCACTTAACTTCAATAATAGTGTGTGTTTTAATATGAATATTCTTCATAAAGTTTAGAGGTGTCAAAATTAGAAAAGTATTATTAATAATAGCAATGCATTATTATTATTATGACACATTAGGAATAGCAATGCATTATGAAGCATTATGATGACTGAAAAGACTATTAAAACTAACTTTTAAAAAATGCACTATTCTATTATCAAAGCCCCAGTTGACACTTAGCTATTAGTTTTCTTTATTTAATGTTAAAGTAATGGAAAAATTGGTGAATAACCTATTGATTTAATAATGGTTAATTAATATTTTCCTACATAAAGTCATTGTACTATGCTGCCAGTGGATAATTCAATATTTCATACACTATTGGAGATATATTGAATATAAAGGCAATATATAAATAAGAAATCCAATTTCTCTCATTAACATTATCTTCCCCTCACTGAATAGCCCCATGTTTTTCATGCTCTATTAGGTTTTCAATAAAACCAAATTTGAAAAATATGTAAATAAAATAGAATTTTCAAGTCACTTAGTTTTATCATTTATATCATTTCATGTTTCTCTCCTTTTTATGGCCACATGAGAAAAATCATATGATATTACATTTAAATGTGTTCTTTAGCATAAAATATTCTATGAAAAACATTATACTGTGTTGGGTAACTGTTGGTTATATTTATCTCTATCTATCTACCTATCTTAAGATACATATGTATCTTAAAGGAAGTGATTTTTAAAAGTTTTTTTTTAGCACATTAAATTTGATAACTTGAAAACACATTTCTGCAACCTTTCTGCAGATATTGTCTGGGGCATAATAAAAGTAGGGTGCTTTTCACCCAATGTGAATTGCTATTGGAAAGGTGATGCAATATTAAAGTTGTTTTACAATTTTTATTTTCCTGTATTATTGATGAGCTTATGAATTCATAATAACTTGAAAGCTGTATGTATTTATCATATAATTTGAAAATACTTATTATTAACAGAAGAGGACAATGTAGACAAATCTCACAGACCAGATCATTGTCCATTCAGGTAAGAGACTATATTAGGTGACACTCAGGTGAAAACTTCATGTAAAAATTTGAATTGTAAGGTTTTTAGTTTTAGTTTCTGCCACTGTATTTAAATATTTAATGCTCTTGAATTATTTTTTATTTAGAATAATAAATATACAAACTGAGGTTCACTCCACTGAAGAAAGAAATAAATATCAGCTGGACATAAACATTCAGTTGCAAAATTTATAGTGGTTACTTTAAAAATTAATAAAAAGCTGAGATATTTAATCAATTTACTTGGACACATAAATGATCTATGAAAATAATACAAGTCGCAATTTGTGTTTTGTAGCCACGAACAATTAACTGGCACTAGAAAATTGGACAAAATATATGGAAAAAACACATTTTTTAGAAATTATAAAACAGGTGAAATGAGACAATTATTCCTAAGAGTTAAAAAAAGAAATGAAGCCAACCCAATGACAGTCCAGGTGATCTACCTGACAGCAATCTCTAGACCACAAAGTAAGAAGGTGTAATAACACTTTTTTTTTTTTTGAGAGTGTCAGGATGGTGAGTCGTGAGTGAAGGCTGCTGGTATTTTCAGTGAGGAGTAACAGGCAGAAATAGGAGAGCTACTTCATCAATGAGCAAATTATCTATCTATCTATCTATCTACCTATCTATCATCTATCAATCTTTTAGGAGTTCCTTTGAATCTTTGGTTATACAGGATACTGTACACAATTGGAGTGAGGTTAGACAATGACAGGCAAAGAACAATTATCAAGAAGCAATTAGCTTAAGTAAAACCAGTTTATAAACTCCTAAGAGGTGTTGGTTGGAGTCTCAAATCGCCAGAATAAAGAGACATTGCTGAAAACCTGAGTCTAGCTAAAACAGCCCTAGAGTAACAACTATCCTTACTGCTTTCTAAAAAGTGTAAACAAAAAAAAAAAAAAAAAGAGTTAAATGATTCAAGTTCATAGACACGGTAAATCTACTGCCTGCAAAATACCTTTTAGTTTTCTTAAGTTTATGTATTTAAGTAATCTCTATACTGAATGTGGGGCTTGAACTCATGACCCCAAGATCGAGAGTCACATATTCCAACTGAGCCAGCCAGGTACCTGTGCAAAATACCTTTTAAAAGAAGTCTACGAAAGAAAGAAAAAGAAAGAAAGAAAGAGAGAAAGGAAAGAAAGAAAGAAGAAGAAAGAAAGAAAGAAAGAAAGAAAGAAAGAAAGAAAGAAAGAAAGAAAGGAAGGAAGAAAGAAAGAAGAAAGAAAGAGAAAGAAAGAAGAAAGAAAGAAAGAAAGAAAGAAAGAAAGAAAGAAGAAGAAAGAAAGAAGGAAAGAAGAAAGAAAGAAGGAAAGAAAGAAAGACTACATAAACACACACATGCAATCACATGTGCATATACATAAGCACACACGCCAAAACATCCAGTATACAATAAAAATTAATAGATATTCAGAGAAGCACAGAACATAACACACAGCTATGAAAAAAACCTAAAACATTAGAAACAGAACCAAAGCTAAGAAATAACAGAATTATCAGTCAAGGAACTTAAAACATGTAATATTAATGTGTTCAATAATTTAAAGGAAAAAAGATATTATGAGCACAGAAATGGAAAATATCAAAACAACAGCACAACAAAACATGGCATTTACAGATCTCAAAAAAACAACAGCTGAAGAAAAAAATCCTTAAAGGGTTTAACGTAGAATTAGAAAGCAAAGAAGAAACGATCTCTGAATGAAAAAAGGGCAAGAAAGCTTTCCAAATTTAAGGATCAATGGGGATGGGGAAAGCTGAAATAACAAAAAACAGACTAAAGAGGCACTCAGTTTCCTGTGGGGACATATAAACTAGTTTAATACATCTATAATGAGAATCTTGCAAGTGAAAGGGGAGGGACAGAAAGAACAGTTGAATAAATAATTTTCAAAACACTTTCCATAATTAATGAAGAAAATCAACCCACAGATTAAGTAAGTTTAGTGATTAATAACGGCAGGATAAACACAAGAAGTACACACAAACACAGTGAAATAAAATTTTTAAAACCCACGGATTAAAAAAAAAGTCTCAAATGTAGCTGGAAAAATAAATGATAACATTACATATAAACAAAGAAAAGAATAACCAATAGAAGTTATCAAAAGTATGCAAATAGGAAAGTAGTAAAATGATCATTTTAAAGTGCTAAAAGATTCTGTCAATGTAGAATTATATGTAGTCAATATGTTCAGCAACAGTCCATTACCTGTTGCTAATATCTATAATATAATCTGGAATCATGTTGAATTGGCTCAAATTCCAAATCTGCTGAATTGGCTTAAATTCCGAAGCATTTTTGTTACATTAGCAAAATAAATAAATAAATAAAGCCCAGTAATATAAAACACAATGGGATAAATTTTTACATTTATCAACCATTTGAAAAAAAATCTCTTGTGCAGCGTTTGTTCAAATTTTTTTTTGTTCAAATTTTTGCCATTATTTACTAGGTTGCATGTTTACTTCTTATTGATTTTTATGGCATATTTTATTGTATACTGGAGATAAGAATATATGAACTGAGAGTAACTTCTACTCTGTGCATTGTCTTTAATTCTCTTAATTGTATACTCAGTAGACACAAGTTCTCTGTTTTGTTCTTTTGTCCATTTATTTATTCTTGGACCGATACTACATGGTTTTATTCATTATGACTTTGTTTTTTTTTAATTTTTATTTATTTATGATAGTCACAGAGAGAGAGAGGCAGAGAGAAAGAGAGAGAGGCAGAGAGAGAGAGAGAGAGAGAGAGGCAGAGACACAGGCAGAGGGAGAAGCAGGCTCCATGCAGGGAGCCCGATGTGGGATTTGATCCCGGGTCTCCAGGATCGCGCCCTGGGCCAAAGGCAGGCGCTAAACCGATGCACCACCCAGGGATCCCTCATTATAACTTTGAAGTGGGTATTAATCTGGAAACATTTAACTCAATTTTTCTTCAATTTTGCCTTTCTTCAATTTTGCCCAAATGAATTTTGTAAGTACCTTTTCAACTTCCATAAAAATAAGCTAAAGAAAGTTTGATTGGAATTACATTGAATGCATCTTAATTCATGAAGAGGATATATTTGGGCCAATCTGTGAATGAATGTTTTCCTTTGTGTACCTTTCTCTGAATGATTTCCAAATATTAAACTACCCCTGTTTCTGAAAAAAAACTAAGTAGTGATATATTGAGTTTTACATATCCCCGATTTCAATCTGCTATTCTTTAAAGATTTTGAATTATTGGTAATGAAATAAAATGTTTTCCTTTTTTTTAAAGATTTCATTTATTAGCTCGTGAGAGACACGAGCAGGAGACACAAAGAGAGGCACAAAGAGATGCAGAAACATAGGCAGAGGGAGAAGCAGGATCCCTGTGGGGAGCCTGATGCAGGACTCCATCCCAGGACCCGGGGTCACGACCTGAGCCAAAGGCAAATGCTTAACTACTGCGCCACCCAAGTGCCCCCCACCACCTTTTTAAAGTGTTTTTTTTTCTTCAAAAGCATCTTCTTGGATTTCAGCAATAGGTTTATGTTGGCTTCAGGATAGTGGGGGGCCAAGTTGTACTTCTTTTCATACAGGTGTAAGCTCAGCAACCCACTAGGTACTACTAAAACCAGAGAAGATTAGGGAGACAAGTGGAATGCCAAATAGCCCCACTTCTGACCACCTTGCTCTGTGCTTTTGATGCTCTGAATGCATGTAGATTCAGCTCCTACTAGACACTACTGACACCGGGGGATAAAGTAAGCCTAGCCCCATGCAAGGAATAGCCCCCTCACTGCCTCATTAAGTGATGTAATGGCTGAATGGGGGTGGAGGGTGATGATGACAGATTAGTGATTATCTCTGATTGAGGGAAATTGATCACTCTCTGATTAAAACATAATAAATCGACAGGTAACTGAGACATACGATTTTAGTTTGATTTATGAAAATTTCATTATTTCATATTAATATATATGTATGTATTTTATGTTTGTAAGGTATATCTAAAAGTTCAACCTAGTAGAAGTATATTTCAGTCACTTTAAACCTATCTTCACAACAGTAACTTCCTTTTTTACAAAAGATTATATGCTGTGGAAATAGGGACAAAAACATGAGAAAATTAATTTTAAATGTCAGCAAAATACTGTGTTCATAAAACTCCAATATTTTTGACAACATTCAGTTGAAGTCTACGAAAAAAATGCTTTTTTTAGGCTCTTAATAGTCACAAGTGAAAATTCAGTTCAGATTCAGAAGGGAGATACCTGAAGTGACTTCAATGTTTTGGCACTAATTGGTCATTTTGAGCTCAAGGAGTTTTCTAGATTGACTTAAAGAAAATGAATAGCTATTACTTAGTCACTGATGATTAATGGGAAGAAAAGAAAGCAGACAATTCTACTTGTTTGAAAAGATTTTGGATCTCTGCAACATCTCTTCAGAACTAATGTCCGCACAGAGTATCTGCACTGTTATTATTTTCTTAATAATAAATCTTAAATCATGCTTGGTAACATATGAAGTGCTACAGACAACCCTATCATTGGGTTCTATATTTAAACAAAAACATTTTTTTTCAAAATCTTTACATCACACCTAAGTAAAAAAGAAAATATAAAGCTTCACAAAAGATGACATTTTAGTCTGAATGATCTTAAAACCACACATGTCAAAATGTCACATGGAAGACACAGATGTTTTGCTAGTATCCATCAAATTCCTCTTTTTCTATAAAAAATGTGATTAAAATAAGAATGAATTTATTAGAACTAAGACTTCTAATAAATAGTATACAATGTAGCTTTATTAGTTAGGATTCCTTTCCAAGAGCAATTCCTACAAAATATTAGATGTCAACATATATGAAAGCCTTGTATTTTCCTGAAACAAATCATGCTGATAAGTCTTTGCCTACATTTCTGAAAATAAGGCAAGTGAAACTCCAGCAAATTGTCCGATTGGAATTACAGTGTCTCATCCAATTAGATCAAATGTAAACACATCAAACATTACATTACTCATAAAAAGGGTCACATTAATACTGTATTTTATTGTTTAGATTAAAAAATAAGTAGAGACAAATATGATTTGGCTATTTTTTTTTTAACAAGAATGTTTACATAATTGTAGGAAGATGGTTCAGTTGTGTGGCAGCTGTAGTAATGGTTTCGTAGGAATAAATAAGTGAAACCTATATTACGTCCATCTGTAATGTTAGGCAGTTAGTTAGGCATGAGGGAGGAGAGAGAGAGTAGAAGCTGGCCACACCCTGAGAGCCACCCTGAGCGTTAACAGCCACACGCTCAGGGCCACATCTATGAGCTAACAGGACAGAACAGGAAAGGCCTATGCACAGAGCTGTCCCAGGGGACACTAGAGGACATCCAAGCACAGAGCATGTGTGCAAAAGGTGCAATTTGCCCTAACATCACAGCAAAAGCTCATGAGAAATTCATATATACACAATATATAAATAAATATAATTATAGCAGAATGCATCATGCGTGGGCACACGCCGAGGAGCCAAAATGTTATATCACCACCACTGTCAATCAAAAATGCCAATCAAAGCCAAATCTACACATGCAGAAAGCAGGCTTGAAAGGATGCAGCAGGGCTTCTTGGGGCCATTGCCACTCTTGCCCGCTCTGGCAGGGGCTTGCTTTCTCCCTTGAAAGTATACTACACTCATCTACTCAATAAACTCTTGTCTCCCCAATCCATCCTTGGGTCTCCCATTCTTTGGTGCATCTGGGACAAGAACGGGGGACCCGGTAACAGTAATCCACATGAATGTTTTGAGGCAATGAATGTTGTATAATGCAATTTGGGACATCTCTCACACTTTTTAAAATTTCTCCAATCTTTTTGACTCTTCCTACTTAGTAACTACATGGTTTATTTTTTCAATAATTTTGTTTCTATTGATGGTTTTACTCAGAAATGAGTACTCATCCTCCTCTTACTCTACACATATTTACTATTTACAGTTTCAATTTATAGACATCAGTAAACAGATAAGGAGTTAGGCTAATATATAGATAGATTCCATATATACATGTATTGATTATGAACTCTACTTACAGTTGTCTCTTAGGAAGATCCTTTAAGCACCTCAAAGTTGAAGAAAAAGATGCACTAATATTTCGTGTCATATGGTAAAAGCCATAAAGGTATCATCCAGTTATTAACCACATATATAGATTTATTACTCACATCTTTAAAACAATTAATATGAATGCCAAAATGTTTTAGAGATAAATGATACAAAAAGTTTCAAATAATGAGATTAATATTTTTCTTATTTTCATTAAATTCATGAGCATATCTTTTTTTTCATGAGCATATCTTAAACTATTAGAGAAAGAGGTCAAAACAAAACTGAGAATAATTTGGTACTTTTTTGGAAATATATGCTATTAATTCAACTTACATCAAAGATAGAGTAAATAAAAAGACAAACATAATTTTGATCTGAACTTATTTTTAGAGAGCTTATTGCTGCCAGGGTAAACAAAATTATCTTCTTACTGGAAGACTTGAGTAAAAGACTAGATAAAGAAAGTCAGCCTATTACAGAAATGGCCCTAATGCCCACAGGCTTCTTTTTTAGTTAAAAGTTTAAATTCAGAAAAATACTAAGCATCCCAAGCACAAGATATAAAAAATTCTGTGTAAGAATTTATTCTTTTGTTAATTCCGTCATTAGCCTTGGCACATTTTCTAAACAGGACAACTTTACAAATCATTTACGAGGTTTCAGTGTCAATACAGCCTAATTTGCCTGTCATCTCTGATTCTGAAATATTGGTCTGATGTGATGATGTGGCAAATGGCACCACCCGGAAGGTATTTGACGGAGAATTTATTGTTGAGGCAAAGATTTTGCAGGGAGACTTCAATGAAGCCCTGGAAGTGACTCTGTGGTTTGTCTCAAGGAGTAAAACTTCATTAGTCACCTCCTGGCTATATCCTCTGCACAAAACCTATGAAAGCAGTCTTTATAAAGAAAATAAAGCAAATGTTTCATCAAGGATTCTGTGAAACATAAGCATCTTTCTTCTTTTTTCTCTTCTCCTCTCCTTTAGTCTTCTCCTACTTTCTTCCTTCCTCTCTCTCTCTCTTTCTGTCTGTTTTTGAACGCCCAGTTAACAGCATGAGAGAGAGGTAGAGAAAGAAGAGTACCTCCTACTTCTATGTGGAGCAGGACATGGCTTGGCAACTTTGACATATCAGGGAATAGAAGGACTTTATCAGAGTCCTTTATTGGAATGAAGGATTATGACAGAAGTAGCAAAGTACCATCTCAAGGGGCTTCCGAGACAGGAGAAGTCAATGAGGAAAACTGGATGTTTTTGATGATGTACAGTTATATGAACTGTTTGTTGACTATACATCATCAAAAACATCTGTTCTTACACTAAGAAGGCATTGCGACTTGTGGTATATTCTATGTAATGATAAATTAAAGGTAAACACACAATAACATTTTATGTAGAGTACCGACAAATATCATGATAATACCATCTGTCCTTGCCATTACATCGCCCTTGAAATACTAGAACAGTTAATGGGGAGGATCCTCTCCATTATTTGAGAACCAGACCTATAAAGAAGGTCTCATTGTCAATACAGTTGAGTCAAATAAAAAAAGATAGATTGTTAATGCGATTGGGAAAATAGAACATAGAATTTTATTTTGTCCTGTAGATGAAGTACAAAATGGGTCAGATTCTGGAAACATTTTTAAGTCTGTTCTAGATTTTCTAACTATGTTTTGATTGATTTATTCATCCATTAACATATTTATTAAATTTTCATTAAGTTTAGGCTGTGAATCACAAGGTAAGAAGGGAGCAAGGTTGAAATAAAATACGGCAGCTAGCATTTTGGCTAAAATTATAAAGCAAAAAACACTTAGAAAAATGCCTTTCCAAAATTGTCGAGGATGAGATGTAAAAGGCATATAGTATTATAAGTTTTATTAAATCAGAATCCATTGTTTGGTAATGTTTTCCTATAGTATTTCATCTCTGCAAACCAACTACTCATATTAAGAGATAGTCAAGGAAGGAAGAAAACCCCATTCAATATTTTGCAGCATCTCACAAAGAACTCCAACCACCTAAAAAAAGTAGAAAATAAACTGAGTTCATGGAGGTATCCCCAATTACAAAGGAAAAAATGATCAGTAAAGGACTATTTTGAGAAAAGGTCACTGTTTAAACACCCGGCTCTGAGATAGCTTTAAGAGAAGAATGATAGTCTCCTAGCAGAGCTATGGAATTGAAGAACAGTTACGCTCCAGCCACACCAACGAGCAGGTCTCTTCAGCCTCCATCCTCCCTCCGCTCCTACATCAAATATGGTTCAGAGAATTGGGAGCACAAAGGAAGGAAGAACTTCCCTCTACTCCCCCATTTCAAAATGGCAGAAATACATAGGATTTAATCAGCAGAACTTGGTTCATGAGACTTTCAGAAATATGAACTAAATGATATCTCACAAACTCTATAAACTGAGATGAAATTGGAGTTTTATGTTAATGGCTACTTCTAAAAATATGAAATACAGAATAATAGTAACTCTATTTATTTAGTTTCTGGCATTGTCCTATGTGCATTATGACCAGTATTTCAGTTTAAATCACATACTGATCACAGAAGTAATCATTTTTACCTCCATTTTTTACCAATGAGTAAACTGATGCTCTGAAATACTCTGTAGCTTGAAATACTTATAGATAACATTTGGCTTCAATAGTCACCCCATTTCATAAATACATACTCTCATCATATAAAAATTCAGAAAATGGACATTTAAATGGAATTGAAGTAAATGAGGACATATGACAATAAGCCTCTTAAGTAGGGGTGACTTGAGGGCTGATGATGGACTCTAGATTCAACATTTTCTTTCATTGTTTGGATATTTGCAACACATGATTGTCATCCCTTCTGTCCAATTAAATTGAAATATAGAAATACTTGGCTAAGGGCTAGTATTTTAGACTAGATTCTAATTAAAGATATGAAACTTCATGTGAATATTCCAAATTGTACTATTTCAAATAGAGTGTAAAATTCCTGTGGACAGGAATATAGTCTTTTTTTTTTTTCATGTATGGGCTTCATGATCCCTATCCTAGTATCATGAGAATAGAAGACTCTCTAGTCACTTTAAATAAGTTACTTTAAATTCTTTTTCTGTACTTATTTTAGAGTCTCAAAGAAAGGAGTTAGGCTTAGTTCTGACAAGTATCTTTTGGGGGAGCCACCAGAATGAATATATTAGCTCTGTGCTCCTCTGCCTTCTATTAAAACATCTCATAGAGGAAGAAAATATACTTCAGTGGCTCAGAGAATGGTCTTCCATATCTGACTCCCCTTTTTAACATTCTATTTCTAGACATACTAAATCTGTCTAAGCAAATTATATAAATTCTCAAAGTCTCTATTTTGGCATCTATAAAATGGGGGTGAAAACCATATTAACATATAGATAATGTAATTTTAAATTCATGCATACAATTTATTTGATATACTGCTCAGCACATAATAATAAGTTAGGATCATATAATGTTGCCCTCAGTCATCAAGAGGACCATAGAATTTTTCAATTCAATGTTCTTATATATTTCCTATTACTGTTATGATGAATTACCACAAATTTAGTAGCTAAAAACAACAATAATTTATTATTTTACAGCCTTAGAGGTCAGAGGTAGAAAGTAGGTATCACTGAGCTTAAATGAAGTTGTTGATAGAGTTGCATTCTTTCTGTAGACTCTAGAAAGAATCTGTTCTCTTCCTTTTCCCAGCTTCTGGAGGCTTCCACAAGCCTTGGCTTATGGTCCTTTCCTCCATCGTCAAAGTCAAAAGCTTAACATCTTCAACTCTCTCTCTTAGATTCTGACCCTCTTGCATCCCTCATTCACTCACTCACAATACAGTCAGGTGGCTATACTGGGCTCATTTTGATAACCCAAGATAATCTATTATCTATTTCAGGATTAAAAAAAAAGATTTTATGTATTTATTCAAGAGGGACACAGAGAAAGAGGTAGAGACATAGGCAGAGGGAGAAGCAGGCTGGATCCCAGCAGCCTGGGATTACCACCTGAACTGAAAGCAGACACTTAGCTGACTGAGCCACACAGACACCCCAATTATGAGATATATTAAGTTCATTACTTCAATACACCTATTTGGGTATATTCTAAAGTTACTAGAATCTGTTCAGGATATTTTATTTAAGTGTAGAATATTTGGTATAACATATAGACCATGTTTACATTTTAGAATTTGTAGTTTCCCTAAATCAACACAACTGCTAAAGGTAAGCAAAAATTGATTAAGTGCACAAGCATGAACTCTTAATGACATCTCATTGATACCCACTTCATTGTTCCTGTATCCTGAGGATATCTCTCTGAGTGCCATTCCATTATTCAATAGGTGAAGGTACTTTGTGAATGCCATCAAAATCAATTACTGTGTGTCCATTCTGGGGGGCCAATGAGGCAGAGAATTAACCTCCAACTAATTTCCAAAGTCATTTATGATCTAATGGTTAAATCACTTGCTGTCACAGGCACCAGACCTGTGGACCATTTGCAAAAATTCAAGTTGTAGGGTGCAAGAAATAGATCAGCTGTGTCATGACAGCATTTAAAACAGATTTGCCTATTTATTTTAAGCTCTTAAAATCTCCTGAAGTCTAGGACCTAAACATTTTAATTTTATTATGAAGTATGTTTCTAGAGCCAATAAGAGATTCTTGTTTTCTAAGCAAACTAATATCCTCCAGCCACCTGGTCAATTCATTCCAAAATTTATATTAATGTTAAAGTTAACTGTTAATGTCAAAATATGAATTCAGATTAATATTAAATTCCTTTGATAACAAGCATGAAACACTCTTGTGAATTCTGGCTTCTATAAATGATGGATTATTATTAAGAAATTATTTGCTTAAAATAAAGAAAAATGTGTTTCATAATGTCTTAATAGATTTAATGCTCCAATCTTTTAAGTTCTGAGATGTTGAAACAGAGAATATAAATGTATAAAAGTTCTACTTTAGTAAATCATTCTATGGATTTTATAATTTGTTTTTAAATTTAAAGTATTGAGAAAAAACTCTAGTGTTTTCTCATGTGATACATAATAAGCATGAAAATCATCACTTTCATTATAACAACAACTGAACAAACTAAAAATCAACAACTCTTCTTAGATCCATCAGAGAATTGAGGTCACAGGGCAAACTTTCACCCTCAAAACAGAAGAGATAAAGACGTATATCTGTCCACAACTTACCAGGAGTAGAGTCCCAGGAGCAAAAACCCACTGCTGGAAAAGTATGATAACAAGGGATTACATCTAAAAAAATTACAGGGCTCATACCCCATTTAATGAGTCTAGAAAAATTCAGTGACAACAGGGGTGACATAAGCAAACACAACAGAGAAATGTTTAGTTTCTAACACCGTAGGTATAAAAAATGGTAAAAACAACAACACAAGTTTAACTTTTGGTCATATAAACATGAAACCTTATATTAAAGGTCAACATACCTCAGTTCCTCAGTTCCTTTTATAGGATACACCATTTCTAGCTTTCAAGGGAGGTTGAATTATAAGGAATGCTAAAAGACAAAGAACAGAACCTAAAAAGACAAAGCAAACATCCAGAATCAGACATGGCAGAAAATTTGGAATTATCATAATTAACATGGTTACAATTCATATGTTCAGGGTCTAATGCAAAAAGTGGATGACATGGATAACATAAGTAGAAAGATGAAAACTAACTGAAGGAATCAAAAGGAAATGCTGGATGTTAAAACACGGTAATAGATCTGGAAAATACATTTGATGAGCTCATCAGTAGACTGGATGTGACCAAGGAAGGAATCAGTGAGCTAGAAGACATATCAATAGAAATTTCCAAAACTGAAATGCAAAGGAAAAAAATAATGTGCAAGATGGAACAGGATATCCAAGAACAGGGGAGAAATTCCAAAACATGTAATATATTTGTAATGTCAATACCAGAAAGAGAAGGGAGAAAGGAATATAAATATTTGAAGTAATAACAGCTGAAATTTTTGCAAAGTCAATGACAGACATCAGACAACAGAGCCAGGAAATTCTGAAAATAGTTCCAGTTGGTTTTCTAAATATTTTACTTCTCATGTAATTCTCTTAAATATCCCATGAAATAATTATTATCACTATTTCTCTTTTTTTAAGATTTTATTTATTTATTCATGACAGGCAGAGAGAGAGGCAGAGACACAGGCAGAAGGAGAAGCAGGCTCCCTGCAGAGAGCCCAGTGTGGGACTTGATCCCAGGACCTCAGGGTCATGCCCTGGGCTGAAGGCAGACACTCAACCACTGAGCCACCCGGGTGCCCTTATTATCTTTATTTCAAGGAGAAAAATCACTGAGCTTGGAGAAGTAATGAGCAACTACAAGGAACCTATAAGATGGGCGAGCTTGTTACTTTCAGCTTCACAATTATATTTAAATTGATTTTACTTACTTCCGGTCAGTACTTTTAGTGTGATTTTGAATTTTTCCAAACTGACCAATACTGGCTAGTCATTTAAGACTTTTAATTATTAAGATTTTTGAATAGTTAAGATAATCAATGTTTTTTTTCTGTGTGATTTTCTAAGTTACTTATAATTTATAAATTTAGAATTTAAAAAAATATATATTTCATATAAAATTATCCAAATTTAATTCCTTTAAGAAATTATTTCAAAGAGACACAAATTGCAAACATATCTACAATGGAATATTAGAAAAGAACTAAGCTGTTATTTATCCCTGGAGAGTGAAAAAATGCATCACCTTATTTTGGGCTCCTAATCTCTGGGCGTATGGATTTCAGGGCAAGGAGAAATATTCGAGAATAAACTTAGCCCTGGCTGCGTGTAGGTAATTTAAGAACAAAACCTCCAGTCTGTTTGAATGTCTGTGTAAAATTCAGAATATTCCATTTCTTCTGTATAAACAGGGCATATTTCTACTTCAGTATAGGGTAATAAATATTTACTCATATAAAAATGTTCACTGAATAAAAATATGCTCGAGATAAAAATACTAAAAAGATGTCTGACAGTTCAGGATTAAAAATGAGAACATTTAACAGTGGAATCATTATCAATATTTCTGTGAAATCTTCCTTATGCATTCTGGCAGACTGCTAAATTGATCCACATCAGCCAGAAAAAGAAGATAAACTAATGAGGACAAGTGAAAGGAAAATGATACCAGGTCAGGAAAGAAAAGAATAAATGAAACATTTGTTGGGATGTATTTAGACTACTCTTGTCATAATTGGGTGATCAAATGAGACTTTATATTTTCAAAATAGTGAAGATATATATATTTAAGATTTTATTTATTTATTCATAAGAGACACAGAGGGAGGCAGAGACACAGGCAGAGGGAAAAGCAGGCTCCCTGAGGGGAACACGATGTGGGACTCGATCCCAGGACCCCGGGGTCATGGCCTGAGCCAAAGAGAGCAACCCAGGTGCCTGTAATTAATTTAGAAATTTAGTTACTGGATGTGACCAGTAACATTATTTATTGTCTGAATAAATACTTATTTACTTATTGTCTGAAGCTTTTCCTGCTTAAAATTATCACGTTGTGCATGGAGAAACACTCTCAAGATAGTTCCTACATCAGGTAAACCTATTTAAAGAGGGATCACTAGTGAAATGAGAAACACTAAATAAAGCCATAGAGGAAACGACCAGAATGATTTGAGGTTTACTGAGATATCCGCATTTCCTCAAATATCTACTGCGACACTTGAGATACTCATCGTTAGAATCAATAGCATATTACTGAATAAAGTTTAAGACTGAACTCTGGGTGTTTATGAGAAAGCCACACTTGTAACTCCTGAAAACTCTCAGTAACTGGGGGTTGGGGTGTGGAGCAGGGGATGTAATCTGTGCTGGAACAGGGGAGCCAGGAGTTGGAAGGGTAAGATGCCAGGGAGGTCAGGCTTTTTCTAAAATGGGAGAGAGTAACAAGATAAATATTATATGTCTCACAAGCACTGTGCCAAAAATGGCCTTTTATTATTTTGTTTTCTCTGGACCAATATGTGGGAATTGTAATATCATATCCACCAATACAAAAACTAACATTCATCTAAAACAATGTAATAAGGCTAATAATAATGGCAAAACAAACATACTAACCAGAAATAAAGCAAAAGTGGCTTAACTTTTTATATAATCAGGATATTTTTAGATTTCAGTGGGCTGCTTCCACCTACGGCCCCATCCCCTACACACATACATACACATCACATAGATACAGTCTTTTATTCTCCAACTCTACGGTGTCTTCATAAAAAAAAAATAATGTGCAAGCCAGTTTCAAGAGACTCTCTAGAGTAGTACTTTAGTAGATTTTAAGAGGAAATTTGTCTTGTGATATTTAAAATGTGTATCCCTGATACATATGCTGAAATTGTACTTCAATTAAATGATGTACCTACCAAAGAATATATACACTTAAGATAACATGAAAAATATTTCGAATGTTAAAAAGCAGGTAAGTTAAGCAGCTAACATATCCAAATCCGTTACATTTGATGATAATATCATCATTGAATTTGAATTCATCATTGAATTTCTGTAAAGTGAAACAGATGGCAAAAAAATAAATCGCTTATACCAATACATATCATGTGCAAAAGGTTAATTGAATTGCCCTGTCATCAATTCAGAAAACAAATATGCAATGCTAGTGTCAAACCATTAGATGTAAGTCAAGGTTCTTTTCTTTATAGTTCAACTCAACTAGTGTGGTTACATTAATTATAATGATTTTAGTTCTATTAAGAATGAAGATTTAAGAGATTAATTTATTTTAAAAATCAAATGTTCTTGGCCTCTTAAAGGAGCATGTTATGCTCATGATGTTGCCAATGGGATTCAGATGCACTTTCTGTTTAATGTGATCGAGGAGCAGCCCTTAGCCAATGACGGTGGCGATCAGTTGATCCTTTCCACATGCAACAGCCAATATAAAAAATTTAGATCTAAAAACTCTCTCAGGCACAATTTGCCATGGAAAGCATACTGAAGCCATTAAAAATTGTGTTGGCTCAGGGGTTTAGTGCCGCCTTCAGCTCAGGACCTGATCCTGGAGACCTAGGATCGAGTCCCACGTTGGGCTCCCTGCATGGAATCTGCTTCTCCCTCTGCCTGTGTCTCTGTCTCTCATAAATAAATAACCTCTTTTAAAAAATGTGTAAAGTAGATAGTGATATGGTAGGCCGGCTCTCACCTCCCAGAGATAAGAAAAAAAATTAGTAAAGAAATCCAACCCTGGGTACAAATTTCAACTCTGTAGTCAGTAGACAACTCACTTCTTAAATTCTTCTATTTTCTTTCTCTTTTCATAGTTTTTCTCCACTTATTCTTTTACATGTTTCATTTTTGTAATTTTTAGTGCTACAAATAGAAATTCCCTATTAAATTCTCACCTCTGCATGTAAGATTTGAAATAGATTTATTACTTTAGTGTGTGTGTGTGTGTGTGTACATGTGCATGTGTGGGTCTTTAAGCTTGAAGTTTGCCTTCAAGTTCTTTATTAAAATGTTCTTAATCATACTCACATTTATATCTTCAGTGTCTATGACAGTGACTGACAGCTGGAGTTGGTTTAAATGATTTTCCAATGAATACATTATTTAACTTTTTAATGTGCATCAATTTCTAGAATACTCAGCAGTACTAGAGGGAATAATATATGACCAATTTAATTAAATTGGCTTCGCGATATCTTTTCCAAGGTCCGTATTGGTATTTTGGAATCGCTAATGGCTATTACATGAATGCCCCAGTTGAACTTCAAACCTAAATTATCTAAAATATACTGGTCCCCCTACCCCCAGATATGCTGTGTCGATCAGTGTCCCAGTGTTAAATCCAGTCGCTGCACTTGCCTTCGATGGCAGCCCGGACTATGAAGTTTCACCACTACTGCCTAAGTCGGCCTGCAAACTAAATTGATTGTGCTCTGTTCCGCTGCCTAAAAATGTTGATTTGGCTTCTTAGCTTAACTAGAGCCCCACTTTCTTTTTCTCATGTCCTTCTACTTCCAGCCACCACCACTTTTTTATAACATGTTGTGCAATCTTCTACTAGTGGGCTTTTCCTCAAAGTATTCCCTCTAAGTGGAAAACTCTCCTTCTCTTTACCTCTATTTCTTCCATTTACACTTGTACCATTTTTTTTTCCAATCTCCATCTAAGATGCCACTGTCTCAGCTGGCCACTCATCTGTTGATCTATTCTTTTCCCTAAGTAGCTACTGCCCAATGACAGGAACTGTGTGCTCCATTTGGAAAGTCATGCTCTTGTTCTGCAAAATCTTACAGTTCATTAAGAGGCTACCTATGGAAATAAAAAATGGAAACATAACAATATCTATCATATTAAAAATAATTTAATAGTCTAGTCCTGAGTCTAATTAGGAGGACTTATTAACTAGATCCCAAACTTTTCATTAGCTTCAGTAATCCCCTGACATATTACAAAGATGTTCTCCAAAGGTGCAAGCTTATAGATACCGTATGTACTTTGTTCTGAATTACACAAATATTGCTTCAGGGGATATTTTTAGGGAAGCCATCAGTAGGAACAGCAAAATACAAAGCATCCCTGAGAAATCTGTAATTAGAAGTATTATTTTTAACCCATTCCATTATATATGGTATATGTATATACACACAGTTACAGGAAAGGATATTCAATAAAATTGAAAAATCTGTTACTTATAGGAAGTCGACGAAGATCTTTTCAGTCAGAATATGTTTCTTTCCCCCGTATGACCATAACAATTTTTTGTACTATGAAATGACCATGGCCTCTCTTCCCTCTCTTAACTGTAAACCCCTAGAAGGAATGGTTGGCCACCACCATTTCACAGCAACAGCTCTTGTCAAGGTAAGCAATCACAGGGCTCTCTTCTCTGTCATCGCTTCATTTAATCCTTTAGGGGCAATTACTATAGTAAGAAAAATAGTGCTTCTTTTGCCACTACTATTTCTTGTCTTTACTAGAAATAGTTTTTCCTGTTTTTTTCTTCTACTTCTTCTTCATTGTCTGGTTCATTATTTTTATCTGCACAATATTTAATGGTTTTCATTGTGTGGAACTCCATCTTGTTCTTTCTCTGCTCGTTCTTGCTCTTTCTCTCCCCTCCCTCTCTTTTTCCCTCCTTCCCTACATATTAGGTCATTTTCTTACAAACTTACATATTCTTATGGTTGATGACTCAAAAACCAATAACATTTTCTGATCTCTGCATTTAAATATGCAGTTGTATTTGGATGTCTCCACTTTGACATCTAATGAAAATGTCAGCATTTTGCATGGCTAAAGAACTTTTTTCCTCCCAAATGTAGTCTCAAGATTCCATTCTGAACTATGTCATCAAATAGAAGCATTATAGACCCACCCAGCTTTTCATGTGTTTCATATAAGACTTTTTTTTTTGTTTTCCCTCACTTTTTCTATCCTTTCCCTACTCCCTGTGTCCAATCCACAAAAAAATGTATGTTGACTGTCTCACCAAAATTTAGTTTCTAAAATATGCCGTCTGTGTTATATATCAACCATTTTAGTTCTGTTACCATCATTTCTCATGTGGATAAATCAACTGCATCTTCACAATTTTTTGCCTCTATGTTGCTTCTGTCCAATTGAGTCTCTGAATAATGGCAGAAGTTACTATCCGTATAAATTGGAATATATCTGACCCTTTTTAATATAAATCCCTTCAGTGGCTTCTCAATGCAATCAGAAAAAAAAATTCTAAATCACTTCCATGACCTACAAATTATCAAATAATCTGTCCCCATCCAAGCGTTTTCCTTCTCTTTTGTGCCAGTTCGTGGCTGCACATCTTCAAGATATTAATAGCTAATTTACCCGGTACTTTCTTTTCAAGAACGTTTGCATAGCAGGCAGCTTTGGACAGCAAACAGAGGTGCCTCCTTCCCTTGTGTAAATCTGCCTGCTATTCCAGAGTAATACAGATAATGTCCCCTGCAGAGGGTGAGGATGAATGTGATCACCAGCAGTCCCTAGATGATGTTGAAGTTTCTAATATCAGTATTTCTTTTCTGGAGTGCATCCCGCCCAGTGTACTTGTAACATCTGACTCTCATCACATTGCCCTGTGGAACTGACACTCTGTTATTCGAGCTCCTGCTATTGCTCTGAGTAATAAAACTGACTTTTGTGTCTGACTCAGGAGTCTTATGTTTTTTCTTGGTACCTACACAACTCTTGCAGACTAACTTGTTGGCTTGCAAATAAATAAGCTAAAATCTCAGATGCTTTCGCACTTCCTGACTTGATAATTGCATCTTCATCACAATATCTAACTTTCAGTTTCCCAAATAGTAATCTTCTTTCCTATGTCAACTTCTGTACAGTTTTCTTCCAGAGAGAATGCTATTTTCCCCTCTGTATGACATATTTAACTTTATTTAAGTCTCAGTTTCATGATAACACTGATAGCTTATCTCTAACAACCTCACCTAAAGTATGTTATACTTGTATTCCCTCTATTTTGATTCATGTTCACACATTATAATTTGAATGTGTTTTCCTGTTTTTGCTCTTTCTGTATTAGCAACTATCATGAGAATCAAACAATATCAGAAAGTCACTTTGGCTTCTCCAACACCTCATCCCTAAAGATTGCCTTGACATTCACAAGGCAACTCAATCCTGATAGAGGATGACATAAATTACTGTAAATGCTCCAAATATGTTTATCAATTTTATGTCAATTCCAATTGCATTCAAAGTATATAGCACTCATGAAATTAGCAAAGAAACCTAGAAAAGAAAAACTGTAAAATATGTATCTGCTTAGATTTTATCTAATATATGCAACAGTTGGCATATTTCTAAAACGTCAGTGATAAATGTACTTCCTTTAGCTAGATATTAAATGGCTTTTTTGTAACTTTTATAGGGATTTTATAAAGGAAAATTTACATTGTGAAGTCAAGTTTTTTCTAAGCTAATATAACTTAATATTCCATTTATCATCCCTATTGTCTTTAATTAAAGATAGAACAGCTTTAGCAAAGATGAAAGTTTATGTGACTGTTTTTGGAGTGGTTTGGAAAACATCGTGTGAGTGTGTGTATGTTTATTTAATACATGGATACGAACATGCAGATATTGTCAGGACAACTGAATCAAACTTAGACTCTTGTAATAAACTCATTGGTAGCTAATATGTGTGCTTTAAATGAAGTGTTAATATAGTAACCAAAGAACTTATTTTTATCTGACTCTTTCCTATTTAAGAGTATAAAACAAATAATATCATTAGCTCTCTCCAAGAAAAGCAGAAGAAATCCAGCAAAGAATCCTCAGTTGAATATTTTATTCACCTGACTATTTTCAGAGTGAAAATTGTGAGCTTTTATTGTCAGTTATGGGCTCAGAGGTGCAGTAGAACTAAAAGCAGAAAGAAATTTTGTCCTCATGTTGTTTACTTAATCATTCTTTACCATGAAATAATTTAGTTTCTTCTTAGGTAAGTAAACCATAGAGAACATTCAGGTATTAATCTAGAGAAAGTTTTATTTTATGTTTTTTTTTAATAGACACTTAAAAGCAGCTACCTTAATTATTGAACTTTTTTTAAAAGTAATCTCTACATCATTATGAATCTCAAACTTAGAATCTCAAAATCAGTAGTTGCATGTTCTACTGATTGAGCCAACCAGGCACCCCTGAAACATCTATTTATTAATATCTGGCATTTTTAGAGCTCTTAATTTCTTTGGGTGACAGCATTTGTTTGTTTGCTTAAGACTCCTTCCTCTAATCAAAATGAATTTTATATTTAAATAACTCATCATAATATAATTTATAATACGAACTATCAGTGTATTTGTCATTGCAAGCACAGATATATAATGGAATTATAATTAACAAAGCCTATATTATTATAACAGTAAGTTCTAAGAAAACTTAGAAGAGTTTCTGATTTCCAAAGACATTAAAATTTATTTAAAGAACATATTTTTTAGGAGTCTCTTTTTTAGATTATCAAAAATGTAATTAGCTTTCTTACACTTTTGCAGTATACATGAAATATTTCATTTCATTTGTAAAAGCTCCTATTTGATTATATATCATCCTAAGAAAAAGTAAAAATATCATTTAACAAAATCCTCTTGAAGTAAAGGTTTCCAGTAAATATCTTTACAGAGGTTTGTGATGTTTTAGTGTCATGCTTTTCTTGTTATAATAGTGCACTTAGTTCTACACAGAGGACACAGAAAAAGAGCATCTTAATATGTTAAATTAAGATATCCTGATTTTCTTACTGCCAATTTATCACTATGCTAATACAACTTAATTTTGTTTTAATACATGTGGTATATATTCAAACTATTAGTCACAGTTCATATTTATATCAGGCTAACTCTGTGTCAGGCATCGTTAAGTACCTTCTCCTTTATATTTAACAAAATCCCTGTATATGGGAGCTCTAATGATCTCTATTGAACACATTTGGAACTCAAGATTTATAAAAGACGCACATAAAATGTCCATGGCCACAGGTATCTGCTGACCTGATTATGTAGATACTGCCAGATGGAAGAGGAAAGGATTAGCAATACAGGCATTACTAAAGAGCGTAGTTAGTACACCCTTCAAAATAAATATCTATCCCACTGTTTTAGAGGTGTAGAGATGTTCTTTTTTTTTTCTCTTGAGATGTGGAAAAGTTCTAACCCTACTGTTAAAAGAGATATAAATTCAAGATGACCTATTAGCAGCTCATGGTGTCACTCCCCAAGAAACTGCTTCTCCTAGTTTCTGCACAGCTGTTAAACACAGCCATGCCCTCAGCTAAATTACAGTTGTCAGACTAGCTCGTTTGCATTTAAGGCAGGAGTTTTTATAAAAACCTCAATTCAGGAGCCAATTATTTATTCCTCCTTTAAGTCTACCCAAGGATACAATTCCTTGCTTTTGATCACTGCACTGCTGCATTATTCACCGTATCAAAGACTAATATCTTTGTTCTTATAAGGTGTTGCCTGAACAGATTTTCATCATGGGCCGCAGGATATAAAACCATAAATTTGACTTTAATGCTGGTGTCGCTCATGGAGTCTAGTAAGTGACCTATTTTTACCAAGCACATAGTTTTGTGATTTCCTTTATCTTGAGAGCAGAGACTTGCCTTAATCAGTTGACTACATTTTGTCTGTCATATTATTATCCTGTTGCTAGCTTCTCATCCCAACAAAGCCCTAGAAGACAAGCAAATGCTAGCTCCTTCCCAAATCTGCTGAATCATTCTACCATCCTATAAGTAAATTGCATAGTTGTTGGCAAAACTGAAAAAGTTGAACCCAGCCACTAAATATATTGTAGGTATTTAGGATTTAAAAGTTTTTTTGTGGGTCATGATGTATTATCTGGTATTACACATGCTGACTCATGAAAACAAATGAAAAATAGAAGAAGATACATGAAACAACTGGTTGTAGACCTAAGACAGTTCAGTAAATCTTATGAAAAGGGAAACATACCAGGTGAGCCTCATGTTCTGACTGGCTTTTGTCTGGGGAAACTACTTATAGTAGATTATATTAATGAACATTTATCCAGAGAATAGGAGTAGAGAGAACTTTTCCAAACCCATGACTGAAATAACAATGTATCTTTTCTTACTTTTATTTGTTTTACTCCAGGTAATCTAAGTAACACCCAGACTTCAAATACTGATTAGATATATGGATAATATATACATACCTCAGACTTCTAATTGTCTTACTGACAATCATATTTGTCACTGTATTTCACTACCAGACACTACTCAGTACCTTCAAAGTAATTATAACAATAAACCGTAATCAATTCCAGTTGGTTAAAGCATTCATATAAATAAGGAAGTGGAAATTTGCAATAAAAAATAAAAATAAAAATGTGGTTATAGCATGATTTGTTGAAAGCCTATAAACATTCTCCTTTACCTCACAATTGTATATACTCCACCAAATTATTTTGATTATTAAATCAGATGGCATATGTACATAGCTGAGGAAAAGGTCTAGATTATTATAAAAGTTATTAAAATGTATATTTTTTGTGTTCTTCTCTTTTGTGGAGTCCTTTCTCTCTCTCTCTCTCAACTTTTTGTAAGGCAAAACAATAATGGCTTCTCAATTTTATTCACACCCGTCTTTTCCACAATAACACTAATAAGAACCATAACAAATGCATTTTTCACCATGAATTTTTTTTGGTCTTTGGGGTTAATTTTGCTCAGTATTCTTTGAGTTGTATTTTCCAGAAATGGTGATGGGCCCCTAAAGTCCACAAAAAAATCTTCCTTGTTTCAGCTTACATCCTAGGCAAGCAATTTTAATTTATCAATAGACTTATTTAGATTTGATTTTATTACAGTATGTTTGGATAATATAAGGGAATGGTCCTCAATTGATTAATGCTTGTTTAAATAAGCAATTTTTGTCTAGAAAGTGAAAGAAGAGTGTCCCTGGTGGAGCTACTGGGAATTACTACTGAGTTAATAAGCTGAAGATTGAAAGCAGAGATCAGGACAGATAAATCACTGACAGAAATTGCAGCAGAATCAGAGACAATCACCATCAGTGCCTGGCCAGCTAGGGAACACTGAAGATCAGGGTGAGGAAGCACTGGGATAAGTGTTTGGATCTAGGCTGATGGCATAACAAGACAAAACAAAACAACAACAAAAATATTCTAGCCTGTAGGAAACTACCTAGGGTCCATGCATATATATTGTGAAGAAGGGGAGGGTCTTTATTTTGGACAAGTTCTATAGTTAACCCAGTCTGCTCAGCTCATGTGCCTTGAAGACTCAAACAACTCGACTGGATTTAAAGAGAATGATAAAGGAGGAGGGAGCAGAGATGGAAGAGGAGCAGTGGCATCAATAGTGGGAGAATATTGGGATCATCAGATTTGTCATATAAAACTGTTCTGTCCAATACTATATGTTGGCAAATTGAATTTAAATGAAAAAACACAACAAAACAAAAAACTTACAACTGTTTTGTCCAGAAACAAAACAATGGGCTTAATCAATTGCTTGAACTGTGTAGATTAATGGTCAGTAGGAAAACTGGTAAGTCATTAAAGACTATGGTAGGGGTTTATTAGGTCACATTCAGCCAATCTCAAATGAAAAACTAATCTAAATTGTGAACAAATGCACAGGTTCCTATTAGTCTGTAGTTCCTTGTGTGTATGTGTGTATGTATATGTATATAAGCTACTTCTATAATACTGTTATGCTTCCTTATGATCAAATTCCAATGGTGGATATTTTGGTTTCATTGATATTGTTCAGTATGGACACTATTAGCAATGACAGCGATGCTAAGGATATAATGTATGTGGAACAGCTTTAAAAAGTAAGGAAACCTTATATTAGACAAAGCTGAGCAGAATTGACTTTTCATTACTACCAACAATCACACATTCAAAGAGCCAAATTATATGTCATTTTTTTCTTTTTTACCATCATAGGCATTTTAATACTTGAATTACAAGAATGCAAATTATACATCCACTCATAAGTACACTGCATTGTTAAATTTACAGGATCTGCATCTAAGATTCACCTGATGAAAGTGTGTGAAAGTCCTTAGGCCTATTCTGCGTGCTGGAAAGGGAGAAACATTTCAAACATAGTAAATGTTCTCTTGACAATCACAGTGTGGGAGTACATTGCTTACTCGTGAAGCAACATCTTATTTCTGAGGTCTAGCCAGAACTCTCCAGGGCAGCAAAATATTAAAAAGGTAGGGCAGCTTTTAGCTATGCTTGTTTACTTAAACTAAAAAAAAAAATGGAAATGTTAGCATTGAACAATGATCAGAATCATATTAAGACTGTGGTGCTTGAAACCAAACTGTGTACTTTCAACATGAAATATGTTTACGATTTTAAATTCTTTCCAGTCAAAATAAAAAATATCAGCTCTTTACAAAGCAAGTATTTTGGCATTGCTAGTATAAGCTTACCCTAAATTCCTGTCAAAAGGCTAATTTTTAATCCCCAATTGTTTTTAATTCTGTTATTTATATATCTTACATATATTATTGATAGTTGTGCCTCTACTCTTGCATTTCATCAAAATAGCTTTATGAACATGATCTAATATATTCAATTTTTTAATTAAAAATTTAAAAGTTTGTCCTTCTCCTGGTAAGAGAACACTCTTGGTACTGTTAAAAATATCATTTTAGTGCATATTTTTATAAGGCAAGGAAACATATAGAGTCCATGTAAATATGGACTAAATCACTAAAAATATTTCATTATTATAAGTCTAATTGTGAAAACTAATTGTGATGATAATACTAAGCTATTTATTCAGATATATGTCAGTTCCTTTCCCAGGACACACGCTTCTGTCCAGCAACCTGAAACAGATTTTATGGTCTAAATGGATGATCTAAATCCTCAATAGATATTTCTGGGTTTCTTATCCCACTAAGATTCCTGCTAAGCAGTTGCAATTTCCTCTTCTCACTGAGGTTAACAATGAAATATCAACCATTTTTTTCTACCCAATCTCCCAATAAAAATGTAATTCAATCTGATTAATTCTCAAGGTAAAACACTCTGAATATTTTAAAGAGAGTAGTGAGGCTTCGCTTCAGCCCCACAATGGGACTACTACTACTATTTCCATCAAGTAATCCTTGCAGTTGCTCTTGGTAACAATCCAGCGGTCTTTTGTCATCTTTTTGATGATAGTGGTTGCTAAATTAGCTTGGATTTGCTATTTTCACCAGCCCTGGATCTTTTTAGAAGGCATTTTTTATCCAGAGCAGCAGTAACTCCTAGAGCTAAACGTATAACTTTCACTATCCCTTCTTGAAAAGTCCCTGAATTATTTGTGCTAGACAGCATGTGTCTCAGCAATTTACTGTAAAGAAAGTACTCACTCAAAATTCTCTAGTCCCATGGCAGCTCATTCAAGAAATTATATATATATATTTTTTTTTTTTCTGCTGAAAATTCCCAAGTGTTGTATTAGAAAATAATCCCTCCATTCTCCTTCTACATTTCTTCTAAGAGTCCTCATCCATATCTTTTCCTTTCTAATTTCAGGCACATCTTCTTCCTTTCCCCACTTATAGATGAGAAAGTCATGTCTCAGGTTACCAGTCCAATACCTATTAAGAACCAGAATATAGTCCCTAGTTTCCATTTCTACTCTCTTCCTGATGTTTCTTTCACTTTCTTGCCTTTTACACTTTGTGAGGCTAATATTACTAGTTTATAGTGCTATTAAATATCAGCTGTTCTTTATCAGTACAGAAATGGTTTAAAAGTAAGCTTATTTGAATATAAAGGATTCAAAGGCAGTCACTATTTACCAACCCATATCCTCTTTCTCCTTACATTCTAGTAGCAATTAAGTTTCATCATTTGTGCCAGACACTGTCTGAAAAACAAACAAAAAGAAATGAGTAAAAATACATAGGTCATATGTGCTGTGAAACTTCCTGGAAAACTTTATATCCCTAATTAAACAAGAAAATGATTGATAAAAACAAGAAGAAGAAAAAAGGGAAAAAATAAAAGAGGGGAAAAAACAAGAAGAAGAAAAAAGGGAAAAAAAAAACAAGAAGAAGAAAAAAGGGAGAAAACAAGAAGAAGAAAAAAGGGGAAAAAATAAGGAGAAAAACTTTCTCAATCTTTCTCTCTGTGCCTCCTTCTGTTTCTCTGTTTGTCTAACTGTCTTTAGATGTATTTTTAGGTGAATATTATGTGTGGAGCTGCAGCATTTACAATTTATAGTCATGAGTGTTAGCCTGAGCAAGAAAGTTATTATACCAAGAAGAGCAAAAACCCAGGAAAAGCTCAGGCCTTGTATGACATCATGGACAACCTGAAGTGATCAACCAACCGTGCAACAGTCCACTTGAGGTAGGATAGGAGAAACTGCCTGGATAGTAAACTACCTTTATACGTATATTCTCTGCCCTGTAATTAGAGTAGTCTAACTGAAACCAATGCTTATGATAAAGAGATTCTAAATAACAGTAAAATACCTGTAGGGAAATAACTTTTCTAAATTGAAGAGTTTAGTCATACATTTTCTAGCAAGATGTTCTAAGAGGTCCTTATTAGTAAATGTAACACTGAGTCCTTACTCAGCCTCTGGATTATAGGCTTACACATACTTGAGGACTGTCCTAAAATTTAATCTCTAACTTCTATATTATAATGACTGTTTCTTAAACTATTCTTTGAGTTTGAAATTAAAAACTTCTTGAACATTTACAACTGATATAAGCAACCCTATAAATAGCTATCATATAATTTAAAACTCATTTTTACTGTTTTTATTTACCAGTTGCAAATAGCTAAATTTAAACTCTTTTCATAAGGATAAGTTCAATCATTTATTCAGTTTTGGCCACAATATTTTTGTTTCTATGATATTACAAACGTAATAACTGCAATGAAATCTCCATAAAAAGTTACCTCCCCATTGAGAATTAATTAATTTTTAAAGATTTTATTCATTTATTCATTTATTCACACACACACACACACACACACACACACACACAGAGGCAGAGGGAGAAGCAGGCTCCATGCAGGGAGCCTGACGTGGGACTTGATCCGGTCTCCAGGATCAGGCCCTGGGCTAAGGGTGGCGCTAAAATGCTGAGCCACCCGGGCTGCCTTATGTATCTTTTTAATAACTGTATTCCAAGAATGAAAGAGACAGGAAGAGAAAAGCAAGAAAGAAGGAGAAAGTACTGTAGAGTATGAGGGAGGGAGGGAGGAAGTGGGGAGGAGGTGATGGAGAAAGCACAGTGACTTGGCACATGTTTTTGTCTGTTTTATATTATCTGTAAAATGATCATGGGACTAAATGTAGAGCATCTTATTCATAAACACTATTTGCATTAACTTTAAAAGTGCAAAAAAAATCCAATCATCCATTTTGTTAAGTCAAGTCTTAGAGCAAGATTTTTACCAAATGTAAATAAAAATCTCATGGTTAAAGATATTTTTGCATCTCTGGGCAAAGGATATTTAAACACAAATGCATGTGGTTGAATGTGAGTTCTGTATGTTTGAGTGTGTTATGTGTGTGTTGTGCGTGTATGTATGGGAATGGTGTTTACACACACCTCTCAAGAAATGGTCTTCGGAGAAAAGATATGGAAAATATGTGAGTGTTGTCTAGCACGTATAATTCAGGACAAACATGGGTTAAAGGTTAAAGTAGGTAGGATTCATTCGATCTCTTTCATTTCTTGGGAACAAGCTATTTTCGGTTAATTGATTTTCACAGCTCATTGAGTCATGTTCACCTGCTAAATGTCACCTTGCTTTTTTTTGCAGTGATTGTTTGCACTTGAATGGTCCGTATCACCACTTGAGGTATAGTTTGTACCATAGTGTTAATTGTAATTTCTACCTGAGGTGTAAATATTGTAATTTTACTATGTCTGTCTTTCTTTGAAATATTAACACATCTCTAATTTTACTGGGTCAAGTCAGCTTTCCTGATAACGATTACTTGGAATCAAATAGAGCACAGAAAATCCTCTGGAGGCACAAGATTGCTTGAAACCCAGAATGTACACAAACGTTTAAGAGAAAATTCGCTATAAAGTTTCTAAAAGGTTTGCATCACCTAATGTGCTTAAAGTGAAATAATTTTCATCATCTTTGTCAACTGATGATTGCATGTCTTCAGCAGGTGTGACAGACTATTTTAAAGAACTTAATGAAAATATATAGAAAACAATGCTGAGTTGAATGGAATACAGACTTCACAGATTGAAATAGTATTGCCTTTAGGAAGAGGATGTTCAATATCGGATATAATACGTCAGAATGATATAATGATATGATGATATAAATATAAATATAAAAATTTTTTATAATTTTCAAATGGGTTTGGTTTTATAAAACATCTTTGAAATTTATTGGTATTTAGCTTATGAGTGGAAGATTTCATTTCTGAATCCTTGATTGAAGCTAATCAATGTAAGTGACAAAGATTCATGGGAACAATACATTGAAGCTAAACTAAAGAATCAAATTGGGGGAAAAAAAATATATATATATTTTTAAATCTATATAAAGATAAGCTGCATAAGTCGATTGATATCTACTTAGGTTTGAACTCCATTTCACCTCCTGAACTGGTCGCGTTACTCAACTACAGAAAACCAACCAATGATCACTTGAGCATAGGTGGGTATTTGAAGAAATGAAGTGGTGTTTTTTTCAGCTACTATCCAGTATCATATCAGTCATTCACTAACTAAGCAAGTATCAAAAGCTAACAACCCAATGCATGACAAAGTTGAATGCCATCCTGCATTTCTAGGCATTCGGACTGACATGACTGAGAGAGTTGTAGAGATTTAGGTGACTTAATATGGAATATTTTCAAAGCCTGATTCATCCAAAAGTAGATTTGATGTTTCCTTTCCAAGCTACTGTAAACAAAAAAGGTGACTCTAATCTCATCGAACTGTCTTGTATATTCTGCCCTTGGAAAAGCGATATCTGTCCTTAAACTTTCAGCATAATACACTCACCTCGGTCACTCTGAATTATTGGAGGTCTTATAAGTTATGATCCGAGGGTACTGGTGAGGGATTTTCCACCATGTCTTAGTGAGGAGGTCTGCAAACCGTTTTTACAAAAACAACCGCACAGATGGCCAAGATTTACCAAGGCAAAACAAAACCCAACCATTTCAGCACTCTGGATGTCAATCCAAGGCTTGCAAATAATATGAGAAACATTTATTCTTGAGAAATAAATTTCTGTTGTCTCTAAGCTACATACTCTGTGGTACTTTGTTACAGCAGACCGAACCAGACTGAGACACAGGAATACAGATGAGCAAAAACCTTTCTTAGCCTGAATCTACAGGTTGCAATGATCTATTGATCAGAGTTAATTTGACATTCTTGTTTTGATGGAATTAACACTGCTTTTCAAAATCACAAAGCTGGTGTCTCATCTTTCTTGGCTTCAATTCTCTTTCCTCATCCATACCAAAAGCACAAGAATTCAATACTCAATATGCATTTCTACTCCTCTTCCTTCCTCTGTCTTTGTTATTCGTAGCCTACTTGTCAGGCATACATTAATATTTTACAGCAACAACCTCCTACTCTTCTGGCCTCTAGTTATTTGTCCATTCAGTACATTCTCTGCTCTACAGCTGGAGTGATCTTTGCAACATGCTAATCTACTTTCACTCTTCACAAGGGCAAGCTTCTCCATAGTTTCCCATTTCAATCACTCTACAGTCTAATTTTCTTGCACATGGCTGAAACGCTATATATTCCTACTTGCATAAAGTTTCACCTCATAACCTATATGCCAACAAGCTGAAACCACAATGTGCCATAGTCTTGCTTGCTTCAGATCTTTACGTATGTTATTTTCTCTGCTAGAAATATCCACTTCCTTATCTCATCCAACATTTTCTCCCCTATTCCCGATGACTTTACCTGGCTAATCCTAATCATCCTTTAGATTTTATATAAACATAATTTTCTCTGGGAAGCTTCCTTCCTTAAAGTCCTTCACAATAAAAGCTCCTGCTATACACTCCTATTGTATTTCAACCTGTAGGGTAATCAGATCTCTGAACCACTTTACATAGCAAATGTTCAATAATTATCTAATGGACAAATGAATGAGTAGAACTCTGAATATAGTATTAAAATTTTAGTTGAGCAAAGTTTAATGTTGGGCCCTGTGAAACTTGGCATATTGGTTAAAGTATGTGCACATTTCCCAGCTCTAGCCAACTTTCCATGATTAAAACCATAAATTAAAGAAGCAACTTGCTGACACTTTGTCAGCATTCAATCAACTCCCCCCAGCGATTATCTAATTTTCTCCTGAAATAAATTTTCTCCTTCCACACTCCCTCAGGCAATAGACTGAGTAAACAGATGAACCTTGAAGTGAATTCTGTAGGACATTTAAGCTCTTTATATATATGTATATGTATACATATTTCAAACTTTAGAAATTCACATTCTTACTTCATTTGTATTTGTATCTCTGTACCTGTGAATAAAAAAACCACCACAAAGTAATTGTGTCATTGGTAGATTAAACATTTGTCTTACCCATTAATAATTTGTTTTGGCATTATAGATAAGTAGGAACTGGTATTTGGTATATTTGTCATTACTAATAAATATGTTCTGAAGGTCAAAGCATCAAATGACTTTATGAGCCCAGGAATAAATTATTAGCTTACTATGTTCTAATTCTCATAACTAAGGTGTTTAAGAGCTCCAGGATGAATATATCTGGGAAGGCAGTAGGTTGAATGCTAATTAATGGGCTCTTCTATAAGGGAAATGATCGATTTTATTATAATTACATAGCAAATAAATTTTAGATATTAATATAAAAGCTATGTATGTCAAATTAAAGTCTTAGAATTACATGCATGTCTATAAGTGGTGACTAAATAGTGTATTGCATGAGGTAGATATTTCAATTTTCAAATATTTATTTATTTATTTTTTGTTTATTTACACGATGACATCTGCTTCCTCTAGTAAATAAAATAATGCTGAAAGGGCACGTAGAAGTTTTATTAAGGTTGGGAGAGAAACAGATTCAATTCTATAAACTATTATATTCTATATATTTACATATAACAGACATCTCTGTGTATGTGTATGTGTATACTCATCGGTGAAAGCAAGGCAAATGTAATCTCTTAAATATCAATTTGGGCTTGGAATATGTAAGTAAGTTGAGGCATATTTTGCTAATTTTTAAGAGATGTCAAGTGACGAGTCATTGGTGACAATGATTGTTAATTGTGTTCCCTTAAAATTCATATACTGAACTTCTAGACCTTAGCACGTTAAAATATGACCTTATTCTGAAAAGGGTCACTGGAGATATAATTGGTTAAGATAGGGTCAGGCTGAAGTAGGGTGGGACCCTAAATCAATATGACTGGTGTGCCCTTATACAAAGAATGCCATATAAAATAAATAAAAAGACACCCAGAAAGAAGACCCTGTGAACACCCAGTGAGAACACCACTTACAAGTCCCAAAGACACAGATTGCCAGCAAACTTCCAAGAGCTAAGACAGAGGGATGGAACAGACTTCCTTACAGCCCTCGGAAAGAAGGATCCTTGCCAACATCCTGATCTCGGACTTCTAGCCTTCAGAACTGTGCATCAATAAACGTCTATAATTTAAGCCAACCATCTTGCGGTACGTTGTTACCTGAGCAAATTAATACAATGACCAAATACCTATACCTATTTATAACCATGAGTTATAGACTCATGAAGACTTTAGCTGATTTGGACTCTAAGTATTTTAGCTAAGAGACATTAACTCAAATATAATCAGGGTAGGATTAGCTTGACCAACGTGCATGCATTAGTGTGAGATGCACATCAATCTCCGGCGAGTGTTAATTGGAATGGTCACTCAAGCTTGCTCTGTCTCTTCAAATTATGTTTTGTGTTATTTCTTTTTCTTTTTAGTATGCTTTGTAATTTTTTCTTGGTAGCAGGACGTAATGTGCCAGGTAAAAGGGATTATTTCAGTAGGCCTTTGGTAACGTGGTGGTAAGATGTGGGGGCAGAGGAAGCAATATGTCTATAGCTCATATTGGGTCTCGGTCTTTCAGTGAGCCTATGCTTTCAGACGGTGAACATCACAGTGTTTCTCTGTTTTTTTCTCTCCCCTTAGTTGGGACAGGATGGGCTCATGTGGACTGAAGACCGGTACTTTCCTTCTCACTCATGGAAGGCTTGAGTTGGGTATTTCCCTTGCGCCAGGTCTGCTATGCTGTGATAATAAACACCCCAGTGGCCGATGAGCCTTTGGTTAACGAGTTTCTCCTGAAGGCAGGCCTCTCAAGGACAGTACGCTCTGGTATCTGTGGAGTTTTCTATAATATATGCTGTGAGAACCTTGTTAAGCTTTTGGAATTAAATCTCATAACATTGTGGGAGTCCATCTGTGACTGGGTACCCCTAGAGTTTTTAAGACTCACTGGCATCCAAGCCAAGGTTCTTGGCAATTTGTCATTTATAGTTCAGGTTTTCCTGGTTTCTGCAGAAATTTACACTCATCTCCAGTAAGTAGGAATTCCCTATATTTACCTATTTCTCTCCAGTCACTGTGGTTTGCCCTGTGGCCTCTCCTTTTTATTATTATTTTTTTGTTTCTGCTTTTTTTTTTAAAGTAATCTCTACACACAGAGTGGGACTTGAACTCACTGCCTTGAGATCAAGTCACGTGCTCTATAGACTAAGCCAGCCACGTGCGTGCCCCCTCCTTATTCTTACAGATCCGAGAATTATTCATCTTTCTTCCTGTTGAGTTGTTTGTTTTGTTGTGTTTATTTGCTATTAGGATGGAGTGGTACATTTCAACTCCTTCCACCTGGAATCAGAAACCAGAAGCCCATTTACCTGGTTTGTAAACACTTCTAAGCTTCTCAGGAAATGAGAGGCCTGTTTTCTTCTTAAATTATGGATGGCATAGCAACATTGCACTTTTTAATATTTGAAGTTATAACTCTGATTTCATTTTATTTATTTATTTATTTTTTTAAGTAATGTCTACATCCAAACTGCTGTGCCACCCAGGCTGCCCCATAACTCTGATCTTAAAATTTGCCTCGGCATATTATAAATCTTATCTTTTGAAATTTTGGCTGAAAATCATACATGTATTAAGGTAGAATCATCACGATACTATAATTATTTCTAGTGTGTTACGTTTTGCTCAATTTTTATATAATATTCCTAGTTATTCAAACATGTTTCTCCCCTTTAAAAATAACTATGGATTTAAAAATATGTGATTATGTGATGAAATATAATAAGAATTGTAAGTCAAAATACAACCAAAATCAACATGATAGTATATGTGTATCTCATTGAAATGTGTAAAAATTGCACTAATTGTAGACTGTGCTTTTCTTCTTTGTCATTACTTAGAACTGGAATACAAGACTATAGTTACTTAGTAAAAGAAATGTGAATAATGAAAACAGATGTGGAATAAATATATTAGGCTTAAAAACAGTATATTTGCAATTTCATCTATGTACAGATACCTTTGCTTAGTACCATCCTTCCCAGAGTTCCTTAAGACTCCATAATGCCTTATTGTTCAGAAAGTGTGAATATTCTCATTTTTTTTCCTAATAATGATCTTACTTAGCTTATGAACATATAAAATAGCATCTTGTTTTCTTCAATTTAATGCTCACAACAACTTTGTACAGGAGAGAACTTACATGACTTACCCAATAGAGAAAAATAGAGGTTAGGCTGGAACATTGCATCATCTCCATCTTCAGAAGTGTCCAGGTGGCAAGATCGGAACACAGAACAAAGGAAGGAACGTCTAGTGGTTCCATCACGGCCTGTGTGTGTGTGTGTGTGTGTGTGTGTGAGCTACCAGAGTAGTTCTGTGTAGCTGTTAGGGTGCCCTGTAGCAGCACACAAACTATTCTCAACAATTGTGGGGAGATTTTAATTAAAATGCAAATAATAAAAAATGATGAAAGGGAAAAAGATAGCACATCGCAGCTGTGTGATGCCATTCACTGCTTTCCAGATCAAATTGCTGTGGCTTTTGTTATTTAGTAAACCTGTTTTCGACTCTGATGTATCTTAAAGTGCCGCAAAGGTTCTACTACACTACAGTGCAAGCAAGCTGCGAGACAGACTCAGGGAGATGTTCCTAGTTGGCGGACTCTGATTCTCAAGACGAGTACAGCCATTCTAGGATTCCTTTGAAGGTGTTAGGGGTGCCTGTGGTGAATTATCCCTTGGGGCTAAAGCCTTTCCCGATCCCCCTACAAAAAGTGAATCTCTTTCTATTCCAAACTAACCACAGCGCTTTGCCCCATCTCTGTTGTTATAACTTGTGAACCTTGGGTGGGGGGAGGGCCCATCTCCCTCCTTTCCCCCATCCCTACCTCATTCCACTCCAACGCAGGTAGAATTGAAACTCTGAATTATGCAGGTACCATGGCTAGTCTTTTAAGTGGTCCCTGGAATGACTCTTCCCACCCTCCCGGCCCCCCAGCCCCTGCCTAGGGTGCCAGAGAAATGAGAAGCTCTCAGGCTGCTCTCAGCTAATGTCTCAGGTTCTCTCTCCCTGCCTCTCTCACTCATTACCCAGCCCCTTCCCTTGCTCTTGTGTTTCTCTGGCTTGTAGATCCCTCCCCCTTCTTTCCATGAGACACAAAAAGGACAAATGCCTGTGTCTGGGGCTCCATCCTTCTGTCCTGATGGTGCAGAGAGGCAAGTGACGATGGGCCCTGTGCAGGGCAAGAGGCAAAGCCTTCTGGCTCTCTTGTGTGCTCACCTTTTCTTCCTGTGTGGCGTGTTCATTCTTCCAGGGCAGATTTTCTCTTCTCACTAGTATTATGCTGAAATATAAAGGACTAAAGTCCACTTGTGTGTTTACAAAAATGAGTAAAAAGATCCTCTGTGGCCTGTTTTGTTTCTCGGCCGCAGCGTGGCCACCAGCCACACAGGGAGACATCCTCTGTGTGTTCCAACGTCAATCACCACAAGTCTACATGGAGATTTCAGTCAAAAAAGAAGTCAGTTAGGGGCACTTGGTTTGGTTCAGTAGGCTAAGCGGTTAAGCATCTGACTTTGGCTCAGGTCATGATCTCAGGGTCTTGGGATTGAGCCCCAAGTCAGGCTCCGCACTCAGCAGGGAGTCTGTCTGCTTCTCCCTCTGCCACCTGCCCCCCACCCCAGGCTCATTCTCTTTCCCCCTCTCTCTCTCTCCAATAAATAAATAAAAACTTAAAGAAATGTTAGTCAAAAAGCCCAAGTAGAAACTATTTTTTTTGCCCTTGTTATTCATATATATGAATATATATATATATATGATAAAATATATAAACATTTCATGCATAAACTCATATAGGATAAATAGGCTTAGAAATCTGCGTTTTGGGTTCTATTTTATTTGCACTCCAAACATTCTACCCTGAGTCATATTACAGTCCTTTGCTCACATGTTTGCCTTTCCTCTAAGATATGGACCATATATTATCAACCTGCTTTTCTTGGATACCTACATGGGTCACAGAGAATTGATTCTTGATGCATGACAATTCTAAGGCCTGACGGAGCTACTGACTAGGCTACCGAATGAACACATCAGTGAGTACGATAGTAACCTGACGAGTTCAATAACAACATATACGTCATTCACTGTTGGGGTTGAGGAAACTCTGGAAGCAGCTGCGAAGTCACCGTGATTGTGCACATGTGCCACATTTCAGAGATTACTGCTAAATGAAGATCAAGTTAGTATTTGTATTTCCCCAGGGAAAACAGAGACTTGAATCTCCAAGACAAGTGGCTGCCTTACAGGTACTGGCTGAGTTTTAATCTGCAAAGGGAAGAAAGAGGGTAAGAAATTTAATCTTATACCCTGTTTCCAAGCTAAATCATCTCACCCTTTCAGACCTATTCCTCATCCCATCCACAGAGGGAGAAGGGGGAAAGTAATTCCCGGCGCTGCTTCCTTCTCCCTGGCAGTCCCTGTGTCAATGACACTGGCCCACAGACTGAGGGAAAATATTACCCTCATTCTTCCCCAAACACAGGCCTTGCAAATGGCCTTCTTCACTTTGTCCTTCAGGCTGTGCTCACAACAGCTCTGCAATGAGCATGTTTAGACTATAGGACGTGTCGCCAGGATGATGTAAGCCTTCATAACATGGCTGTCCTGATGATTTTTAAAAGGATCACTGCCTTTGAGTTTGGAGTGCATCATCTGGTCAGGAAAGATCCAATGTGCTTTTTTGATTTGTGAAATTTTGATGGCACATTAGGCATGGTGAGTTGCATAGAAAAGAGATGGTTGACAATCCTCTCTAGCCGTTTCATTTTTGTTCACATTTAGGTGTGTGAAATCATTCTAAGTGGTACTGAGACTTTTACCCCAAAGTATTATGAAATCAGATAATCCTTTTTAAGTATTAAAAGTATGCTGGCAACCTTACATAGCTCATCATTTAAATATCGTGCCAAAAGATGCTTATTTAAATATTAAATAATACATAGCTTACATAATTTTTAAAGAATACATTTAAAATGTTTTAGAATTATAAAAGGTATTGGCATAATTTTATAATCATTAAAATCAGCTGGAAGTTACTAATCAGAGTGCATTTGGGGGCAGTTATTAAATGTAAAAGGGCTAAGGTTGGTGAATCCAATCCACCCTTCATATTCCAGGGAAACAAAGTGCTGGAATGATGGAACTTCATCACAGTTTTGCAGAGCGAGGGTCTCATTCTCTAACTCCAAACCCTGTGGGTGACAGAGATGACACGATTTCTCTTCTTCTTCCCTAAATATCCCACCTCACCCTGCACTGCATTTCTTTTTGCTTGCTTATTTGTTTCTTTACTGATGGTCCTTTGGAAAACCGAAAACTTGATATTCATTATCTCACTGTTGCCTGGACCTGAGATGGATCTCTACATCCGTAGACTCTTCTCACTTATTTTTCTTCCGTTAACATCTTGAGCAAGACAGAGGAGGAAGACAGGAAGCGGTCAACCTGATGAGCATCTGCTGACAGGGGACATCAGAAAACGACTATCTGGATGGTCACCTCATACAAAAACACACTTGAAATAAACTTGACAAATCAAAGTGTAGGTTGTGAGAGTCATAAAGTATGAAGCGATGAACTCAGGGCTCATTTCTTCTACTTTTATATATCAAGGAAAGCACTTCCATTGTAATAATTAATTGACTAAGATTGTATTGAAATATATGAAATAAAAAGAAAGAAATATATGAAATACAACAAAGCCCTGACCAAAGAGAATATGAGAGTCTACTACAAAGTTATTTTTCTCAAGGTCAAGCTGTATATACGATTTGAAATATTTTCCAACCAAACTTTAATGAATCAGAATAGACACTGTCTTCTCTCTCTATCTCCCTCTGTTTTTAAGGTATAAGAAGCAGGTGTCCCAGGAATTGATATTTTGTCACTTTGCCATTCAATATTATATAATATGTTTAAGCTCTGCTCTAGAATAAAAATTAGAAGGGCAAACGAATATTAAGAAGGATGAATCTAATTTAGAATGGCTTTATGTAGCAGCTTATGGTGGGATATTGATAGATTTTTTTAAAAATTTTAAATATAATGATTTCTTTGAATTTTTAATCTTTTAATGATTATGACCATTTATATTTATGTTTTGCATGGCATTTTGTTTCAGAGATATGATATTTATTTGTCTTCTTAAAAATTGCCTTCTGCTCAGCGTCATAGAGCAAATATATAAAGTTGGTATAAATAGCTCTAGGTTAGCTAAAAACAAAGCAAGTCTGACAATTCAGAAAAAAAGGTCATTGCCAACTATAGGGAAAAAGGCAGTTAGTTGGCAGCTACAATATTCATTTAATGCAAGTCATAATTTGCATGCAAATGTATGACTCTGATGTTATGATATTCAATAAAGAAATGTTAGCCTTCTAGCTATAATAGAATCATTAACCGATGAGGGATAATATCAGCATTTTTGGTTGTTTTTGAAATGATTGTTGGGTTGGCCAGGTGGAGATTTTGCAATAATTGAGTTGGGATATCTCCCACCTGATGGGTTGTTTTCCTCTTTGATTGATTCTGCTACAAAATGTTATTTCCCAGCCTCGCTCTTCTGCCCCGTGAAAGCCATTGAGCTGGCTCACGTTCCTAAGCACTGATCCATTTAGCTATTGCTCTGCTGAATATAATGGTGCTGAAATGGCTTGCTCCGGTTTGAGGGAGTGAGTGCGTGTGAGTGAGCGAGTCTGTGGTCACATAACTGTAATCTTAGAGCTTAGCAAAGACCTCCAACTAGCTTCAGCCAACCCCATTCCTATCCACACCATCAATAGTTTAATTATTTCCAAGGAAGGTCCTTTCCACACAGTTGTATTGTAAGTGAATTGTAACTGCTTTCCCCTAATTGTCTGCTTTGTACTTTATTCACAGACATGCTCTCCTGCAATGGCGTTGATCAACACATTGCTCCCACTTTTTTTTTTTTTTTCTCTTTTGCCCGAATCTGACTCATTCAGATTTTCAGGCTATTTGTAGAAGATGTCTCATTAGCCCCTGCATGTAAGATTAACGTGGAAGCAGATTTTGAAATTATTTCTGGTATTTTTGGGTCTTCCAAAAGATATGCAAAAAAGACTTGCTATTTTATCGTGCAAAAATGATTTTTTAGCATTTAATAAGGATAATGTGCATAAATGAAATATATACTTGCTCAGCCACAGATATCATAAAATATAACCTCAAGTTTATGTTGGTGTATTTTTTTAAGTAAGAACTTTGTAAATATTACTTACTGCAAACTTCCTTTTATAGGAAAATAGATGCATTAATTTCAGGAGAAAGAATGTTTTTCTTAGTTCATGATGTTAATGATTCAGTTATTTATATATACAATACCTACTACAATACCTACTAGAGATACACATTGAATTGGCTTTTTGTTTTCTTCTTTTATTTGTTTAACTGTGCCAAGTATCTTTATTTTCTTTTAACTTTTTAACTTTTTATTTAAATCCCAATGAACTTACAATATAATATTAGTTCCAGGTGTGCAACACAGTGTTTCAACACTTTTGTACAAAATAACGTACACACAGAGGCCACATGGCCAGTGACTGAAAGCCCAATCTCTGTCACTTCCACTTCCAAATAGTGTGTGTGTGTGTGTGTGTGTGTGTGTAGAGGGTATATACTTGTTCCTGTGTCAAGTTGTTTGTGCAAGAGGTAGAAATATGGAGTTGTATAGGAGATAACAAATACTATGATCAATATCACAGTTTAATACATTAATATAAACTTGAGGTTAGATTTTATTGTAATGGGGCTGCCTTGGGGGTGGGGTCCCTAGATAGCCGCAGGTCTTTGCTGCGGTCACCAAGAAGACCAAGGGATGAGAAAACGAGTGGGTCCAGCTCCACCCACTCAACTCCACCTGGAAAGTGAGGAGGTGGCCACAGATGGAGCTCTATTCAAACTTTGGACAATGGGTTTTGGAGAGCTCTTGCGTTAGGACTCAACCCAAACTTCTTGGGCATAATAGCATGTTGTATAATTTGTAAATGTATATAAATCTGCTTTATGAGGCTGGAATGTGTGTGTGTGTAGCGGCTCTAACTTATTATTTTGTAGGTTTGCCACTAACCTGTTTACTCAGTCTTACGGGCTATCAAAAAATGGAATATCTTGATATAATATATACATGAGGGATCCTGATATAACTGTTCTCACCTGATTAGTGTCCTGCACAAAATGTGTGCTTCAGTAAAGAAAATGCACGTAAATCAAAATTCTTATAAAATGTCCTATACTTGAACATTTTTATACTTAATCATTTGTAGCTTTTCGCAAGAAATTTTTTAAAGATTTTATTTATTTAGGGATCCCTGGGTGGCGCAGCGGTTTAGCGCCTGCCTTTGGCCCAGGGCGCGATCCTGGAGACCTGGGATCGAATCCCACGTCGGGCTCCCTGTGCATGGAGCCTGCTTCTCCCTCTGCCTATGTCTCTGCCTCTCTATCTCTCTGTGTGACTATCATGAATAAAAAAATTAATAAATAAATAAATAAAAAATAAAAAAATGTAAAGATTTTATTTATTTATTCATGAGAGACACAGAGAGAGGCAGAGGGAAAAGCACGTGGGACTCGATCCCAGGATCCCAGGATCATGACCTGAGCCAAAGACAGATGCTCAACCACTGAGCCACCCAGCGGCCCCTCAAAAATCTTTTTTTGACACCTATGTATGTTCATATTTTGTCTTCCCTATGCAGCTCCTTAACAAGCTCTAGAGAGCTCCAAACCAACTAAAATTATAATGAGTTCTGAAGTTGTTTTTATAAAGTAAACATAGTGTCCACAGATGAATCAAATCAATAACTTGGAAGCCTGTGTATACCATAATTTTATTATAAAAATTATACTTTTAATAGGTTTAGGACTATTTTAAAAGCTTACTTAAGTACTGCTAATCTTACAAATTCTTAAAGTTATTTCATGGTTTAACATTAATATGAATGTCTTAAGGCTATTATATTTAGAAAGGTGATTGAATTTTAATGTCTAAAGTACAATTATACATGCATAAGTATAGGAATATACTTTGATTAAAATTCTGAGAAGTTAAAAAGTGTGGAGAACACAGTGGGAAGAGATACTGAATACCTTTAGTAAGACATACTTAAGAGATATATGTTGAGAAGGGATTGGGAATAACAAGTTAGGTCATGGTGAGCATTTTGGGGAGAAGCATCATGAGGACTATGGCTCCATGGAAGTGTGATTAGATATGAGGTGTCTTGGCTGAAACCAGACTCCTTACTAGGGAAGGGGATCACTGTGAAGCCTGGCTGGGAAGAATGAAGAGAAGTGTGATCGCAGAGACTGGCCAGGTGCAGTGTGACATTTCCAGATCTGCAGAACTGTCCTCCCACCCACCGCATTTGCATAGGCTTCATCTGCACTTGCAGATGCAATCGTTGATCATTCACTTGCATGATGTTCCTTTCCCATAAGACACTCTACTCCAAGAAAAAAAAAGTGTACACATATGTTTATGACAAATTTTCTTAATCCTTAATCAGTTCCAAATGTTTTTGAAATAAAATCACATTGGATGGAGAAAAAGAAAAAAAAAGTATGATATATGTCTTTTAACTATTATGGGAATAGCTGAATTCTTTCACTTCTTGTCCAGTTCATGTGCTGGGCGTGAGTGAGCGTTATTTTTTTTTTTAATTTTTTAAAAGATTTTATGTACTTATTCATGAAACACAGAGAAAGAGAGGCAGAGACACAAACAGAGGGAAAAGTAGGCCCTTTGAGGGGAGCCTGATGCGGGACTCAATCCCAGGACCCCAGGACCCCAGAATCATGACCTGAGCCAAAAGCAGATGCTCAACCACTGAGTCCCCTACATGTCCTGATAGACTGAAACTTCATTCAAGATTTGCATTATAATAATATCTTCTAAAGTTACTCTCTTGAAAGTAAGTAGATTTCATCAAGCCTACGTGTTCTAATATGAATAATAGGAAGAGTAGTTTTTCTTTATAGTATATAGAAAATCACCTAAGATTTTTTTGAAAAACAAATACAGAATTGCAAAATATTGTACACATTGTTTTAAACTTCTACTTTTGACTCTTTCTGAATAATTTTTTTTCAGGGCTGATATCTAGCTGGACTACACCAAAATAGAGTATATGCTGTATACTTATGCCTGGCACTATTCAGTTATTTAGAACCTTTGACAATATTGTGCTTGTAATATTATTGTTGTTAAATATTTTGAACATCACTCTTCTATATTTATTTGATTTATTCATAGGAGGTGAAAAGTTCCTCATGCATGGCTTATTCATGGAGAATAGTGGTGAAGAGGGACAGGTTGAGGAAAATAGAGAATACTGACTTTTTTTGAATAGGCATATATATGAGCTCAAATAATCATCTACCAAAAAAAGTATGTTTATGTTGATGGCAGACATATGAATAAGATTGTCTCCAAAGTCTTTTTTAAGAATAACTTCTGCAAACTACGGTCTCAAAACTGTTCGACAGGCATTAAATTTAAGGTTGAGATAGCATTCTAGGTAATAAGAAAGAGAAACGTGAATGAGACATTTCATGTTATTTCAGATCATTAACAACTTTAAAGTCAAAGAAAAAGATGTGTTTTATCATTCGAAAATGTAATCATTTTAATCATTATTAAATTATACATATCGATGAGGCAGTGTCAGGAATGAACACACATACAATACTTATTATGGGCATACGAGTATCGCTTGTTGGAGAATGTAGTCCCAAATATATCTATGCACATACTCCTTGGCGTTGTTATAAACACACGCACACACACACATACACACACGCATGCACACGTACACATAAACACAGCTCTGATACGATCCATAAAATGTATTGGTAGTGAAAGGTGAAACAGTACTGAATAATTAAAAAAGGAAAAAATAATGTTTCTTGCTCTTAGAACAACATGATTTTCCCTAATGTCTTTGTAGGTGCTCATATAATTGTTTAGTAAAATCATGCTTTTAGTTTTCTACTAAAAAATGATTAAAAATAAAAGTGATATTGTCTAGATGAAATAGACATGATTTCCTACAAAAACATAATTTTCTCCAAAAGTTTACTGTTTCTTTTCACATTTTTTTCTGAATACTAATTATGTAAGTTTTATTCAAAAAGTAAAGGAAAACTCAAGTTTTGTGATGTTTTTTATAAAAACATTTAGCTATCACTTGCTCTGGTAAAATAAATAAAGAAAAACAAAGAAAGAAAGAAGGTGGGGATGAAGTAGCAGGAGAGTAAAACTATGATAATAAACCTCAAGAATGTAAAGCAGATATATTGCTGTGTCAGTGATCTATGATTATGTTTATTCTGTGGGGGTGAGGGGGGGAGTGGAGAAGATAATGAAGTCATGTTTTTTAGAGAATTGTGTCTTCTATTGATTTTAAAGAACTAGCGAATATCCCAAATGTTCTACAATCTATTCTGCAAAGACCTATTTAAATTCATGTGGGATCAGAAAATGTCTGCAAGTACAAAATAAAAAAAAGATACATACATCTTGCAGCCTATACTGATAAAAGTCTATTTTCAGTTTTCTTTTAACTTCTGGGAACAATCTAGTTGGACATGACTGGTTCCTAGGTCCTTTGGGTGATGTTTAATGGGGGAGCTGTGGTTTTCCATAAGAAGATGACATCTTGGCTCATCCAATATAGTGGTTACTAGGCATACATGGCTAAAATTAGAGTTTCTTTTTTTAAGGTTTTATTTATTTATTCATGAGAGACACACAGAGAGACACAGGCAGAGGGAGAAGCAGGCCCCCTTCGGGGAGCCCGATGTGGGATTCCATCCCAGGACCCCGGGGATCACGCCCTGAGCCAAAGGTAGACACTTAATCTTTGAGCCACCCAGGTGGCCCCATTTCACTAAATTTAAAAATTAAATTGTTCTATAGGAACAATGGGGGAGACGGGTCTAGGTGGAAATTTAAGACATCCACAGCAACTGTTCCTTGACACTCCTAAGTCTGCACTGTGTGGGAGGCTTCCTCTAGACTTTTGTCCTGTGACCAATGTTAAGATCCTATAGTTGGGCCGTGAATCCCCTTGCTTCTTATGGTGCAGGATTCCTATACTCTTACCTTATTCCATGCTCAGTTCTGAGTAACCCATTAAATAATTTAGCTGAATTATTCTCGCCAGTTTGTATGACACCCACCGTGTGTCTCAGGTAACAAGAGTTCACATTTGTATCTGTCTTTGGTGATGTCTCTCTTTCCTTAAATCTCAGATTAGTTGATTGTTCCATGTCTTAGCTTGAACCACCTTTAGGAAATATCATGGACTGGGAGGCTTACACAATAGAAATTTATTTTCTTGCAGTTGAAGAGCATAAAAGTCTAAGATTAAGGTACCAGGCTGGTGGGTTTCTGGTAAGAACTCTCTGGCTCGTAGCTGTTTGCCTTCTCACTCTGTCCTCTCCTTACATGGAAGGCAGAGAACTCTCTGGTGGCTCTTTTTATAAGGCACTAATCTCATCACAAGGGCCCCACTCTTATGTCCTCATCTAAACTTAATTACCTTCAAAGGCGCCAACTCCAAATACCATCGTAGTGGAGGTGACAGCTTCAATTTACGAATTTAATAGTGGTGGTGGTGAGGCGCGGTCATGATTCAGTCCACAGCATACTGGGACCTCAGGTGTCTGAGAGTATCAAGAAAAAATATGATTACATACATCTATATGGATATTTTTTCTTGTTAAATCGATTAGAGTGATGTTCTTTCCGGCTTTCTGCATTCTAAGTAGGAGTTGAAAGGAAAATACACATTAATGTTTAAAACCACATATTTTTAATTTTACCTCCTTTCTAGAACCTTGGGGTAAAATATGATAGTGATTATCTACAAGTGTTATGTCTACTTTCCTTATAGAGAAATAATACTGTGTTTTTATTTCAAATATGACAAATATTCTGTTTTCTACTCATTTCCTCAATACACAAGCACCTACTAGAAACGTGTGTTTACCCAAACACATATACATAACTTATCATTGCACATGTCAGCTCTTTTCAGAGTCTTGATCAAAACATGCAATGGGAACCCCATACTGCATTTATGCTTTGATTTTCCAGTTCAGTATTTAATAGAGAAAATATATGTTGTTTGGGTATTTACCTAATGTATTCTGTATCCATATAAAGTCACGTTTCTTCTGCTGTAATGACTTCTTCAAGTTATTTTTTGTTGTTTTTTTGTTTGGTTGGTTTTGTAATTGTTGTATCTAAAGAGAGCTCTGTCTTGTTTCCTCGTGTAAATATAATGACATGGTAAAGTAAGGCAGTTATGATGAACTAGAAATTATAGAGTTCATTTTATTACTCCTCAAGCCAGATCTAGGAAGGGTCTACTGGACTCACTTTATCCACCTAAAAGTGCTCACTTCTAGGTTTTAGGCTGGATTGAGCTCAGGCCAGAGAGCACCAGAGCGGTACAGATGGTAAACTTAACCACTGCTTTTATGGTGCCTCAAATTCTGGTTTCCTTCTGTTTGCTCATATTTGTATTTTTCCAAGTTCTCAAATAGCTGTCCCTACATTCTAGTCCAGTTTTTTCCAGTGGAGTTTAGTGGGATATAAAAGGTGTTTATAGGATATGTTAAAAGGATAAAAAAAATGTGTTTATCCTCACTGGCTCTGGAACCCTGATATGTATATTTTAAATATTTTTATTTTAAGTATTTGTAGAATTAAACATTGTTTTATGACTCTGATTAACTATGTCATACTTTGAGTATAGGTTTATTGTTTTGAACAAAAGAATCACATATTACAATGTTATGTTTGGTAGATGTTATTCTCCAACAAAATAGTATAACTGGATCCACATAGTTAGAATCCTATGCAATTTATTTTTTTTTCTAGTCAAAGAAAAACTTTTCATTCTTAATATATTTTCTTTTATGTTCTAGGAAGGAGGAGTAATACAGATGAAGTGGAATCCATTCATTCCTTCTACCAGAGGAAGGTGTCTAGAAAAACAAAATAAGAAAGCATAGCACCTGGTCTAATCTTTCTGTCAACTGGGCTTCCAAGTGAATAGCAGAAAGATATTTGCTAAGAGAAAAATGCTTTACCTGCAAAATGCTGATAGCAACATATCCTTGGCTAAAGGATGATACCAAAGAAATAAGACCCATGACTTAGATTCAGTGAGGCATGGCTCCCTGGAAAACCTCACTTGAGATAAGCAGCTCTATACAGTGTAAAAGGTGTTTTATAGTGTAAATGTTCCCCACTGTGTGAGGAACCCCACAAACCTCGGTTAAAGGCCTCATCTACTCGGGGCCAGAGATGCACACCTAATGGATCAGGGAAGAACCTGGTGAGCCCCTTGATGTTCTAGACTTCCTTCTGCTTTGTCAGAGTGTCTTGATTATTCTTTTAAATTATTTAGTAAAGTTTGATACTGGTTAATATCTAAAATTGTATGAGTCTGAATTGATAATCAGATCTTAGGTGATAGTACATACTCCAATTTTAAAAAATGCTTTCTAGTTATTTTCCTTGTCCCTCTTTTTTTACATTTCCCCTGCATTATTATTATTATTATTATTATTATTATTATCATTATTTTTAATTTTTCTTAGTTCCTTGAGAGATTGCCCTTCATCTCATGAAAGGAACATTGTAAGTGCTTCTTTCTTCCTGGTTGATGTCCCCCCTAAAATCTGTTTGGGACAAGAGTGTGTTTCTTTCCCTAACTGCTCCCATAAATGAAAGATAATGAGGATAATGTAGAAATTATTTTTTCCACTGGAAATGTGTATATCTGTAGTTCCTAATTAGACAAAATCACTTGGGCATACTCATGAGATGGTGGTGTTGGTGATGTAGTTCCTTTTCTAAATTTTAGTACAAATATCTTAGAGTTAGGTTTGTACATATAAAACCTGAGGTGGTTTACTTTTTTGTTGAGTACAATATATTCATGGTAAAAATGGGAAGCAATGCTTAATCTCCTCACAGGTGTATACTAGAATTTTTTTTCTTTTTTTTTAAGATTTTATTTATTTATTCATGAGAGAGAGAGAGAGAGAGAGAGAGAGAGAGAGAGGCAGAGACACAGGAAGAGGGAGAGACAGGCTCCATGCAAGGAGCCTGATGTGGGACTCACACCCTGGGCCGAAGGCAGGCACTAAACCACTGAGCCACCCAGGGATCCCCTTTTTTTCTTTTTTGAATTCCTAACTTAGAAAAAAAAACTGACACAATTAAAGAAAAATAGAAATTAAAGACAGTTTATAAAAAATAAAATCCTTTAGTATTTTGACTAAAACTCTCAATTATTCTTTAATTCCCTCAGCATCCGTGTGAGTGTATTTTACGACATGTTACTTAGTGTTCAAGTTTTAAAAGTTCTTTGCAAGGACAAGTTCTTCGTATGGTTATAAGAATCCAGACATAATTGTATAAATAGAGATAGACTCTTGGACAGGAAATGTGGCCTGGGGTAAAGGCACAGGGCTACTACCTAAGTCCCAGGGAGGACCCTTGCTTCTTCTCCTTCTCATTCTGATCTATCGCAAGTGTAGACTTTACTCAAGAGGGAATCAGAGGGCGAAAAAGTTGAGTTGAAACAAACACCAAGGAGATCAGATTCTTGATATTCAGAATGAAGTGCAGAAATGTAGAGAGCTTATAAGGAATATCCAACACATCTCCTAATTAATATGTAAAAGTCTTCCTACTTTCAAGTCTAAAAAGTATCTGCACAGGTGAGAATGCTAGAGCATATTGGCCTAACCTTGGAAGTGCTTTGTGGTAGGATTTAGGCACTCTGCATTTCAGGATGTTTGGGAGCTAATAAACATAATTTCAGTTTCATCAGATTTTCTCTATTCTATCTTGATAATGGACTCTATCACCTTGTCTAGACCACACTGTACACAGCGATGAGAGACAAAGGGATTAGTTGGGGGTCCCATACACTAGGTTGTTCTGTTGTACCAGCATCAACAACCAAACTTTTGTTACCTCCTCATATTCCATGTTCTAAATACAGAATAGGTTTTATTAAAATATCTTTCCCTCATGTAACAGATAGATTTAATATTCTCTCCCATTCAGCTCCATACTCGCACACCACCTGTACATTTTTCCTATGGTTGTATTATGTCAAGAAATCCAATCCCATGACCAGTGCAAAAAATACAAGCTTAGAGTCACAAAATTAACTAGAAGAGGCATTTCATAGACATGTGTGTGTTTTCCCATACTTCTCAGATATTTAAGCCTTGGTGAGTCTCTAAGAATGTAGCCAGATTTCCCCCATTATTTCATTTTATGAAGATTTTTTTTAACTAAACAAAATTATTTCTGTACTAGAAAATGAGATACTTAAGGTTTGAGTGGTGTATTGACATTACCACTTTAACTCAGTGGATTTAGAAAACATGGCTTATTATGGAATTAAGTAAAATTATGAACATAAATTTCTTATATGAACCCAAGAAAAAATGAAATGCACTAGAAGGATTGAATATAAATATTTTTAAATTAAAAATATATTTAATTTATATGCAAACACACTTTTAAATTATCTTAAAGATTATCAACTATATAGAATAATAAATATTTAAAAATATAAACACTTAAAAATAGTATGGATTTATGAGATTTATAATATATGTAGATTGAAAGAGAGGAAAACAAAAACATAAATTGCATGTGGGGGAATAAATGTAATTTTATTCTTTGCTATAAGGTTCTTAAAGTTTGATATAATATGTGAAAAGATTATGGTAAATTATAAAGTGTATTTTATTCTCTAGAGAAAACACTAAAAATAACCAGAAAAGGTATGTCTAGAAAGCCAATGAAGAAGAAAATGAAATAATAAAAATTCAAGAGGAATATAAAAAGTTCAAAAGTGAGAAAAGTATATAGCAAATACTTTGACTGTAGAATTAAATCTTACCATAACATTATTTATGAAATATAATGTGCTAAATTTTATAATTAAAGTACAGAAGTGGTCTATCTGTGTAATAAAGCATACACGATGTGTCTGCAAGTGATACATATTTAATTAAAAAATGAATATAACAGTCTGGAAAATATATATAATATGCAAATAGTAAGCATGATATAGCAAGTAAGTACTTTCATATTAAACAAGGTAGATTCCAGTGTAAGAACTCTTACAGAGATAAAGTGGGACATTTTACAATTCATCAAGAAAACATACTAATCATAAATGCATATGCACTTAATAAATAGTGTCAAGTTATATAAAACAAAACTAATAGAACTGAAAAGAGTAATAGGAAAATCCATGCAGATTTTAACACTTGTCAATAACTAATAGAAAAGGAAGAAAAAAATATGAGTAAATAAGATTTTAATAATACTGTGAACCAACTTCCTTCACATAAAGAATACTATACTCCAAAACAGTAGTATTCAAACCTTTATATGTATCCATGAAATATCTATACCAATAGATGTTCTATTGAGTCATAAAATGAGTCTCAATAAATTTCAAAAGATCAAAACCATACAGAGTATGATCTCTGAGCCCAACGGTATTAGGTTGGGAAATAGCTATTCTCAATATATTTTGTAATCATGCAACTCACTTATAATATGATTTATGTTTATAATACTAAGAAAAATCAGAAAGTATTGTAATATAAATTAAATAAAGTTAGCATGCAAAATTTGTGGAATTTATTTAATGATAGCCTAGCCTCAAATGTCTATTTTAGAAAAAAGTAAAAAATAAAAGTGTAAAATCAGCGATCTTAACTTCCATATTAAAAAAACATAAAAGAAGAGCAATTAAACCAAAAGTAAATAGAAAAAAGGAAACAATTAGGGTAATAATGAAAAACATGAAATAAATAAAACCAACCAAACTATAAAGAAAGCCACTGAAGCCAAAACACATTATTTGAAAATAGAAGTAAAACTGATGAACTCCCCTTAATACAGATCAAGAAAAAAAGGACTGAAAATCACAAATTACCAATATTAAAAATGAAAGAAGATGTATCACAAGAGATACTGCAGATATTCAGGAAATAAAAAGGAAATGTTGGGAACTAATTTATGCCAGTAAATTTGGAAACTTCGTTAAAATAGTAAAATCCTGAAAAAAAATCAGAAACAACATAGATGGAATAAGGAATTTAAATAAACTCCTATCAATACAATTAAGTTTAAACAACAAAAAAATTCCCTAAAATACAACTCTAGACCTTATTAACTTTAGGAGTCCAATCAAATATTTAAGAAGTAAACAGTAACAATCCTATATAAATTCCTTCAGAAAATATTAGAAAAGAAAACAAACCTAGACTTAATTTCAGATGTCAGCAGAACCATGGCTCCAAACACATTTACCAGAAAGACAATTACTGAATAATACATTTGATGAATACAGACACATATTCTTAATAAAGTTTTAGAAGTAAAGTGTACCAATTTATAAGATGGAAAACAACTCATGCCAGTGAGTTTCATTGTAGGAATGCAAGGTTGGGTAGTATCTGAAAAGCAATCGATGTAAATAACTATACTAAATAAATAGAGAAGAAGCATCATAGAATTTTCTCAATAGCTGTAGAAAGAATGCACTTCCCAAAACTGAATGCTATCCATGATAAAAAATAACAAACAAAATACAAAACAAAAACAAAAACGTCCCCATGCAAACTAGGATCAGAAGGAAATGTTCTCATTCATTTGGGGAATATAAATAATAGTGAAAGGGAATATAAGGGAAGGGGGAAGAAATGTGTGGGAAATATCAGAAAGGGAGACAGAACGTAAAGACTGCTAGCTCTGGGAAACGAACTAGGGGTGGTAGAAGGGGAGGAGGGCGGGGGGTGGGAGTGAATGGGTGATGGGCACTGGGGGTTATTCTGTATGTTAATAAATTGAACACCAATAAAAAATAAATTAAAAAAAAAAAAGGAAATGTTCTCAAACTGATAAAGGATATCAATGAAACAGTCACTTGTGCCTTTTCTAGCAGGGCTCACATATGTAGAATGTTCTTCTTTATAAATACCTTTTCCCTCTAATTAAAAGTTTAAATCCACATTAATTAATTTCTCGTGTTTTAGTTTAGATTTCAAGACATTGACCACGATTTTTAGATGCTAATTATATTTAGCATCAACATTAAATTGAGTATGTATGGGGTTCTGTATCCACAATGTGTTGGGCAACTTTGCAGATAATAGCTTTGAAAATATAAGAAATTAAAATCTACTAGCAATAAATGTTGCTCCTTTGGGATTCTTGTTCCAGGGAAAGTCTAGTCATAGTTATTTATTTTATTTGTACAAACATTAAATCAAAAATCCTATAAAATTAAGTTCTATGTTCAGTAAACCAAAATTCCTCCTTGGTACATTTCAAAACACATTTCCCAATGTGTTATCTTCTCTAGGAGCCATTCAACTGAAGTGATTAAACACACCACCACTATTACCACTAGCGTCATTTTTTTGTGCTCCAGTGCACTGTAGGTTCATTATAAAGCAATTTCTACACTTCTAAGATGGATTTATTTTTGGTAGTGTTTTATCTTCTCTAAATACTCATATGGGAATCATGTAGTTACCATTATTGTAAGATTCTCATTCAATTATGTGGTTTGCCACTGGTTTATTAAATTAATATCTATAGGTAACCTGAATGATGTTTCAGTGAATCAGAAAGTTTCAGAAAAAGAGTTCTAACCCTTCATATTTTTGTTGGTCAAAAAATCCAATGGCTTGGTCAGTATTACACACACTTGCTATAATAGCTAAAGGCAAAATGTTTCCAATTAACTTACTGTGGAGGCACCTAGCTCTTATGAATTATTCTTATGAATTAAATTCCCAAAGATTTTAGGGTACTCAGCCTGAGATCTTTACATTTCTGCATTTTGGCTTTGGTGCTAAGTTTGAAAGAAAGAAAAGCATATGTCATTTCCAGGCTCATGAATCATTCTATTTTTCCTATTTGCCTTATTTGACTATTTTTAATATCAAAGCCATTCATCATTGTTAACAGTAAGCTTTTACAAATATTAGGGGATTTTTGTTTTGTTTTGTTTTTTGTACAAATACTAGTTTTTTAATAGGCTTTTGAATTGTGAGAAATAAACAATATTAATTCTTTGTAATTCAATTTCAGCCATCATTGTCATAATAAATAATTTTATACTCATCTATCAAATCTGGGCTGAAAAAAAAACCAAAATAGTTCAATGCAACTCATAGATTGAAAAGTGAGACCACGCTTGTATTTATTTGTTCATGGACAGTTTCATTTCCCTCAGTAGCAGTTTTCATCAAAGAAATAGGAATAGATTAATTGTTCCAAAGATGAAGTGCAACACCTTTTTCACAACGGGTTTACTGCCAGAACACAGGTGTTGTGAAAACCACCACTAAACCTAAACCAAAATGAGAAAGGAAAAGACTCACATCAACATTGTGGTCATTGGACACGTAGATTCGGGCAAGTCAACCACTCCTGGCCATCCGATCTACAAATGTGGTGGGATTGACCAAAGAACTATCAAAATAGTTGAGAAGGAGGCTGCTGAGATGGGAATGGGCTCCTTCAAGTATGCCTGGGTCTTGGATAAACTGAAAACTGAACATGAACATGGTGTCACCATTGATATGTCCCTGTGGAATTCTGAGACCAGCCAAGTATTATGTGACCATGACTGATGCCCCAGGACACAGAGACTTTATCAAAAACATGGTTACAGGCACATCTCAGGCTGACTGTGCTGTCCTGAGTTAGTGTTGGTGAATTTGGAGCAGGTTATCTCCAAGAATGGGCCGACCCGTGAGCATGCCCTTCTGGCTTACACACTGGGTGTAAAACAACTAACTGTTGGTGTTAACAAAATGGATGAGCCATTGAGCCACCTTGCAGCCAAGAGAGATACAAGGAAATCGTTAAGGAAGTCAGAGCCTACATTAAGAAAATTGGCTACAACCCTGACACAGTAGCATTTGTGCCAATTTCTGGTTGGAATGGTGACAACATGCTGGAGCCAAGTGCTATCACACCTTGGTGCAAGGGATGGAAAGTCCCCATAAAGATGGGAGTGCCAATGGAACCACACTGCTTGAAGCTCTGGATAGCATCCTGCCACCAACTCATTCAACTGACAGGCCCTTGCGTCTGCCCCTCCAGGACGTCTACAAAATTGGTGGTATTGGTACCATCCCTGTGGGCCAAGTGGAGACTGATGTTCATAAGCCTGGCATGGTGGTCACCTTTGTTCCAGTCAATGTTATAACTGAAGTAAAGTCTGGTGAAATGCACCATTAAGCTTTGAGTGAGGCTCTTCCTGGGGACAATGTGGGCTTCAATGTCAAGGACATATCTGTCAAAGATGTTCGTGGTGGCAGTGTGGCTGGTGACAGCAAAAATGACCCACCCATGGAAGCAGCTGGCTTCATGGTTCAGGTGATTATCCTGAACCATCCAGGCCAAATCAGTGCTGGATATGCACCTGGGGATTGTCACACGGCTCACAGTGCTTGCAAGTTTGCTGAGCTGAAGGAGAAGACAGATCGTCGTTCTGGAAAAAAAGCTGGAAGATGGTCCCTGGCAAACCATGTGTGTTGAGAGCTTCTCCGACTGACTATCCTCCTCTGGGTCATTTTGCTGTTCGTGACATGAGACAGATGGTTGCTGTGGGTGTCATCAAATAAATGGGCAAGAGGCAGCTGGAAATGGCAAAGTCACCATGTCTGCCCAGAAATCTCAGAAGGCTAAATGAATATTATCCCCAATACCTGCCACCCCAGTCTTAATCATTGGTGGAAGCAGGTCTCAGATGTGTTTGTGTCAACTGGCCATTTAAGTTTAATAGTAAGACTGGCTAATGATAACAATGCATCATAAAACCTTCAGAAGGAAAGAAGAGTGTTCTGTGGACCATTGTGTGTGTGTGTGTGTGTTTGTGTGATTGTGTGGCAGTTTTAAGTTATTAGTTTTTAAAATCAGTACTTTTTAATGGAAACTACCAAAAATCTGTCACAGAATTTTGAGACCCATTAAAACAAAAATTTAATGAGAAAAAAAAGATGGAGTGCAACACTCATAAAGCAGATATAAAGTTCAAAGAAGATATGAACAAAAGAGTTCGAAAGAAAAATAAAACCCTGAAAGAATCACAATAAATAGTACGTGGAATGGCTCTTGATTACTTCCTAATGGAAATACTCCATCAGCGTTACCTAAATTCCATCTGCATTGCTGCATGCTATCTTGATGAATTGCAGATCTATAAAAAATTTGAAAAATAATTTTCACCTTTCAACAGAGAATATACAGATCCACTGCTAGGCTTTAAGCTTATATTATTCTTGTTATATATGTATAGATCCAATGTAATTCATATAGTAAATGAAGAGGGGAAAAAAGAACACTTCAGCTTCGCACCCATTATTGGAGAAGAAACCAATACTGCGTAATGAAAACCAAGCTTTTCTTCTTTTTGTCCCCAGTTTTCAGCTTTAAATTAAGTCATTTTAAAAGCAGCACATGTCTTACTTGAACTACAAAAAGGTGAAACGAAATTTTTGGTAACTGAATTTTTATTTTCCTTTTAATTTCTGGTTCACACATAAATTCATTTATCTTTTTACATTGTTATTATTTTTTAATATGTGGATATGAGAGGCTGAGATATCTTTGGGTGCTTAGATTTTTTAAAGCCATAAAATAATGTCCAAAAAGAATGACAAAATTGAAGTTAAACATTATTTAAAAAGTCACAAGTTATATATATACATATATATATACATATACATATGAATGTTTATGAATATAATATATAAATATATGTGAATATATAAATATTCATATATAAAGCTAAAGTTTTAGTTTTCTGAAAAACAATTATTTTTTTCTTTTTGAGAATTACTATCTAATTATTTTTAATCAATACAGACTTAGCATTGTATTCAGGTTTACTGAAAGAGGAAGAGGTAACTGAATTGGAACATTCTAACATAGGTAATCAGCAAAAAATAATTTAAAATAAACTAAGAGTTATTCTTTTTACCTCAGTATTATCTGTGTCTTAAGCACTATGGTTACTGAAATAAAAATTATTATTTTTTTTTTTGTTTTTTTTTTGAAATAAAAATTATTGATATTAATGTGAGTCACCTTTATCAGATTAATTGATGTTTAGTAAGGAAAATGGGCATAGTTAGCTCTTCTGGAATGAAACAATCACACTGCTTATGTCAACCAGTTATTAAGAAGTTAGAAATAGTCAAAATACATTATTCCCGACTGGTTATATCTTTAGTGTCTGGTGGGTATATTTAAAAAAATAATTATTTTCAAATAAAATCTGAGAGGCAGAAAATTACTTTGTTTAAATATCCTTTCTATACCTAATACTGAGGTATGAATCTAATAAAGAATATACAGGATAGAGATAAGAAAATCTATAAAATACTGACAAAAAAATAAGAGAACAAAATAATTTGAGACATATCATATTTATGAATCACATGACTCAATATTGGTAAGATGTTAATTCTTCTCAATTTGATGTATAGATCCAATGCAGTAGCAATCAAAATCTCAGCACATTATTTTGTAGATATAAATAAACTGATTTTAAAATTTATATGGAAAGGGAAAGGATTTGGAATAATCAACACAACACTGAGGAAAAAGAACAAGGTTGCAAGATTCATGGTATTATAAGATCTAATACAGAGCTTCAATAATCAATATACCATCTCGTTGTGGAAATAATAGACATCTAGATAAATGGAACAGAATAGAGAACCCAACAATATCACCCCAAAGACATAGTCAACTGATTTTGACAGAGGCAAAAGGAAATTGAAGAGAAAAAAAGTCTTCAATAAATTATGATGAAACACTTGGACATCCATATGCAAAAATAAAAAAATAACATGCTATGTCTTATGTAAAAATTCTCAATATGGACCATATAGTTAAATATAAGATGAAAGCTTTAAAACTTTTAAAAGAAAACTTAGGTGAAAGTTTACAGAACCTTGGATTTGGTGATGAGTTTTTAGATTCAATAACAAAATCACAATTCACGAATAAAAAAACTGAGAAGTTGGACTTTATTAAAATTCAAATCTTTGCTCCATGAAAAACCCATTTTTAAGAGAATGAAAAGGCAAGTAACAACTTGGAAAAATATTTGGGAATCACATACTGAACAGGTATCCAAAATATATAATGGAACCTTGAAACTCAAAGCCATAAATTACATAACATAGAATAACATAACATAACATAACATAACATAAAACATACCAGGCTTGCACAGACACCATAGGAAAGATATACGTGTGGCTAATAAGCATACGAAAATATGTGCAACATCATTTGGCTTTAGGGAACTGTGGAGTCAAATAACTTCTTATTAATAGACACTGATTAGAATGGCTAAAATATAAAAATAAATCTTATAATATCCATTACTAGTGTGAAACAACAGGAAAACATACCTAATACTATGGGATACAGAAAGTATGATCTTCCTATTTACCCAAGTGATTTTAAAACATATACCCCCATGAAAGACCGATGCTTGAATGTTTACAGTACCTGTATTTGTTAATTACCAAAAACTCCAAGCAATTAAAATGGCTTCTTAGTTTCCATAGGAGGATGGACAAATAAACTGTGGGACATCATACAACACAATATTATAGCAATAAACATGAACTGGCACTAGATTTGTGATAATTTCTCAATGTATACAAATGTTGAATCATTACATTGTACACATGAAACTATTATAACATTGTCTGTCAATTACACCTCAGCAAAAAAACCCCAAAAATTTGAAGAAATCAGCTATTAGAGTGTTTTACAGGTTATTGGTAAGAGACTAATTTTTTTTTCTAAAGAAAAGAATTAGCTATCAAGCCACACAAAATTATTATGCTTAAATCTTAGTTGGGGTTGAAAAGGAAGCCTGTCTGAAAAGGCTACTTGCTATATAATTCCATTTATATGAGTTTCTAGAAAAGGCAAAACTAGATTAGTGATTTCCAGGGGTATGAGATGTGCAAGTTGAATAAATGAAGCATAATTTTTTTGTTTATTTTGTTTATTTTGTTTAAGTTTATTTTTTTGGATGGTAAAACTCTTTTGTATGATATTGCAATAATGGATCCTAAACATTTATCAAACTGCGTAGGACTTTATAGCACACAGACTTGAATTATAGTGTATGCAAATTTTTAAAAGTCATCTAGGAGATAGGGGGATCCCAGTATGGAATGCAGACTGTGACAAATGAATCTAGCTGTACTACAAAATTTTCGTAAACTCATCTGAGAGCATAGTCTGAAAAGGTGATAGTCTAAGTAACTTTGGAAATGAGTGGAGAGCATAAAAGATGACCCTGGAGAAATCCAGTAAATTTTACTCCCCCAAGTAAAGAGGAGCTGAAAAACAAAAGCACCATTATGAAGTTATGTTGAGAAACATGGGAACCTACCAAAAGAGCCCCTAATAGCCAAAGCTGGAACAATAAAATTGAATAAAAATAGCTAAATAATGCTGAATTATAACACAAAGGATAAAATAAATGTCAGTGAACCCATATTGAGAGAAATAAATGATTGAATAAGTAAGTGAATGAGGGAGAGAAACAACTATCTTTGCAGAAATATTCCAAATGATTTCTGTAGATCATAAATCTCCTCCCTGAAGGAGATGGAGCAGAATTCCTATTCTCCATGTGTGACCTGCCCCTAGTGACTTCTTTCCAAAGAGTACCATATGGAGGAATCATCTTAACAGTGGGAAAAACCTGCTGAACACCACCTCAGCTTGGCGGTCAAGTTTAAGATCAACAGCGCTACTTGGATAGCATGTGTACTTGACCCCATGTGATGAGAATGGAGCCTTCCCTCCGTGGTCTTCCTTCCTTCCAAAGCCCATAACGTCAGTCTGATCATGAAGTAAACATCAGAAGAACCCCAACTGAGGAATAGTCCACAAAATATCCAACCCATACTCCTCAAGACTAGAAAGGCCATCGAAGTCAAAGAACGTCTAAGAAATACAATCTAGAGGAATCTATAGAGACTTGATGACCAAATTTAATGTGTTATCCTAGATAGGATCTTAGAAGAGAAAAAAGATATTGGGTAAAAACCAGGGAAATATGGATAAAGTATGGACTTTAATTAATAATCTACTGGTATCGGTTGATTGTTGTGGCAAATATACAACACTAATGTAGGAAGTGGTTAATTGAACAAGGAGACCATTAAATGGAGGTGGCTCATGTAAACAAGTCACAGTCCAAGCCCAGAAAGACCTTAAGGTTCAAAATTGAAACCTAAGGAGAACCAATCACAAATAGTCAACTTGGCTTTAAGTGATAGCCAATCAGGAATTTCCTTATTTGCTTTTGCCTTTCCTCTATAAAAGTCTCTCCCTAGCTCGTGTCTGTAGAATTCTAACCACTTCTGGTTGGGTGCTCCCTGATTCTAGTAGATTTTTGTTGAAATGAACTCTTTCACATTTTTAACATGCCTTGGTTTATTTTTTTTTAACAGATGCTCATGATAGAGAAAACAGTACAGGAACTCTCTGGAACATTTTCATAACTTTTCTGTAAATCTAACTCTTTTAAATAAGATTATTTGAAAATTAGTTTCTTAAGACCAGTAATTTACACAACACTGCATTTTAAGAGGTAGATTTAAATTTGACTAAGATCTTCTCTATTCCAAATTTATATTGCACAAACCCTGCTCATAATAATAATAATAAAATGAATAGTTTATTAAACACTGAATGGTCCATGTGAGCATACGTTTTAGGATGTAACAGTGAGCCCACTTAATTCACAGAAGATATAATTTATTTATTTCTATCTTGCCTTCATGGTTCAACATGATTATGTGTGTATTTTTTCCCTAGGCTGTGACATGGGGGAGGAGCTATTTCTCGAGTATAGGAAAAGTAAAGGCAGAGATGATGCCAATTTCTCTTTCTTCTACCTTCCATCCCTGTCCCTGTGAGAGAAGTTCCAAATGTAGTTGTTCTGTATCAGTGGGATTATGCTCCAGATGCAATGATGTCACTGCCTTCTTTTATGGGATGTGTTTACCTGGAACTGGGCTTTCATTTTCAATTGGTTGAGTTTATTTTAACTGAGAAATCCTCAGGAAGAATTTGGGACTGAGTATGTTATCTGAGTAAGTAAGACGTGCACTGTAGGGGCCCTAATCCCTCCTGGAGCTACCACTCTTCCTTCTTCTAAAGCCATAGTAGAGTCTTCCCTGGTCCCCAGAATTATACTTCTATCATGAGTGGGGCTGAGAGGGCTAAGGGGGAAACCGTGAGATAATAAATGGATAAACTGCTACATTTGAATGTTACATTACAATAAAACGTTTTATGCTATTCCAGTTAGGTCCGACTATTATGTAAATTAAGTATTTGTCTTTCAGTAGAATTTATAAGCACCATGATTTTCTTATTAAATATATTCTTAATCATTTTAGGCATTTGTGAATATAACATTTACTGCTTCAGTTTCTAGGTGGCTACATACTAAATGTTGGGCCAGACCAGCAGTGGGGTGCTGGGCGAATGTGTCCTCCACATCCCTAGGATGAATTTTCCCCAAACACCCTTAATCTACTGCCTCATTCATTATTGTTTCATTATTCAGGGAAAGTGAATTCCTGATCAGTGAATATGGGAAATAACTGGTATGTGTAACTCAGCTCTCTCCATCCTCCTTGACTTTGGGAGTTTGGTACATAGACAAAGCACTCATCCGGTCAATCCCAAGTTTAAGAGATAGACTCTCTCGGCCAGGTTTCAGCATCAGCACGCCCAACTTTTGCTACACAGCTAAACTTCATTCTCTAACATCAGCGTTTTGGGTCAAATAAATGATACTTCTGTCCCCGTTCATACTTTTTTGTCAATCTCAATTGGTTCCGAACCAAGATGGAACCACAGCTGCGAAAATTAATGATGCCTACCTCAAGCCCCAGCTGCGGACGAGACCAAAGCCATGGATTTATGTTTACTCATATTTCAAATGTATTTTATGTTAGTTAGCTTGCTCTTTGTGGAAATTAGGTCTTGGTGTCAAGTGAACTTATATTGTGTTTCGTGGAAAGTGCGCTGGACAATGAGGTACGGCTGGCTCTGTGGGGCAGGCAGGTGCCCAGAGCCTTTTCAGACCCAAGAAGGAGGAACTGCCTCTGCCTGGTTCTCATGATTTCCTAGCTCTGGAGCCACGGAGGAGAAGACCCTAAACGTGTCGAGCTTCTTCCCTGTTCCAGCATGCCAAGGGACTAAGGACACAGAGAACGTTCTATCTCCCAGGATATCTCCCAGGACACGGTTTAACCAATGGTTTGTTCCTTTCTGATATTCTGGGGTTTTGCCTGATATTCACATTTTTATTCACACCAGAGATTTCAGTAGGCTCTAAGGCGTCTCACACACAGTCTGGGCCCAGCATCCTGCTCCGCTGGGGTCACAGGCTGCTTTCTTGGGAGTTGAAAATAAGGAGAAGACATACCTGAGCTACCACCTTCACAGAATCCTCTCCTTGCTCCCTCTGCATTCTATTTACTTAGAAAAACAAGATAATTTTCTCTCTCTGAAACCTGACCATCATCATGGGCTGTGACTTTTTGATGAAGGTGGAGGTGCTTGGGAATGGGGGCAGGACTGCAACAACTGGGAGGACAGGAAAGCTCCAAGTCAGACCAGCACCGTCTACTTTTTCTCATCTCTCTCAAGCCATTACAAACAGACAGTTAAAATTTTATAGGTAGGACAGCTATTGACCTAATATTCCTACTTTACCTCTGAATAAGTTAGTATCTCTTAATTATTTTAACCTAAATATTCCCATTTTACCCTTGAATAAGTCAGTTAGTGTCTGTTCATTGTTTCGAGCATGTTCTTTTACTTCTTAAGTGTCCCTGTTTGGATGATAAATTTATAGTCACCTTAAATACAGATAATTTTTCTTAATTGTTTCCACAGTTAAAGTGTAGGAAAAAGTCATTATGAGGGTAGGCATTGATTTTCTTTGCAATTAACCTTTAGCTAAAACATTCTGAATGTATTTGTATTTAATGAATGCAGGGCAGCCGAGTTATATTTTGACCAAAATTTTAATATATGACTCATTATTTGGATCTATCGGTCTTTTTTTGCATTTATTATAAGTGATAATTAGCATGTATGTATTGTAGTCATAATCCTTTTTATATACCTCGAATTAACACTTTTTTTTGCAAGTGTCACGAAGTTAAAGTCTTTTCACACATTTATTATAATAATTGATTCATAGCTTGTCACCAGGCAGGAGTCTGTACATTTTTTGTCCTCACAACAAACCTCAGGAAAGTATTTTATCATTTTTGTCATTTTACAACTTCAAAAGTAAGAAAGGGTAAAGAGCTTTCCCAAAGACACAGAGTTAGTGAGTGACAGACCGTATACTGAAGCGTGGTCTGTTTTTCCCAGGGGCCTGGGTGCTGAACCACCATTCTGTACACACCCCCTCCCCTCAGAATTCCCCACAGACCGTGAAGCCCGGTCAGTGACTCACGTCCTACATTCACCACCTTGCAAAACTGTAGGCTCTCTGTCCATTTGTCTAACCCAGCACTGTTCTCATCTTTTTGGGGGTTTCCTAACTATATTCTCTAGAACTCTTTGTATGATCAAGCTGTTAGGTTCTTTTCCATTTGTAGGCATAACTGAGATGTGAGTCATCTATTTACCATTTCTAGAGTTAGTGAACAGTCTCTATGGAATTTCTCCCTGTATAAAAGTGCCCTGTCCCATTAGTCACACCAGAATATGGAATACTAGGGGTGCCTGGGTGGCTCAGTTGGTTAAGCATCTGCTTTTGGTCTCAAGACATGATCCCATGATCCTGGGATGGAGTCTGCTTCTTTCTCTACCCTCTGCCGCTCCCTGCCACTTGTGTGCTCGAGCATGCACACTCTCTCTCTTTCAAATAAATTTTAAAAATCTTAAAAAAAAAAAAGAGTATAGAATATCTTGTGGAACACTAGGTCAGGCTTTAGAAACATGCTTGAGGGGTGCCTCACTGGCTCAGTCGGTAGAGCATGTGACTCTTATCTTGGGGTTGTAAATTGGACCTCCACATTGGTTGTAGAGATTACATAAAAATACAATCTTAAAAAAAAAAGAAATGTATTTGAACATAAGTTTTAAAAAACTCCAGCAATTACAAGCAGTGATCTTTTCTGCTTACCGATCTACCCATAATAAGACAGGATTTTTGTCACAGTTCTTGAGGTTTTACTTTTCCATCATTCCAAATCTGGAATGAATAATAATTTCCCAATTCTCATAGTGGCACTTTGGTTCAGTCTGGGTGAGTCTAGTTCTAACTACTGTGACCAGGTAATAGATTATCATAAAATTGTACCAAGGCAATCATCTTGAGCTACTTGGGTTCATGCATAAGGATAAGACAATCTCTGTATAGAGCTGGAGAGACACTTCACTAGCTGGTTGGTACTTAATGAGTACAGAGAAATTACTGACTTTGATCTCAGTCATCTATATTTCCTTCTTAATTCTCAAAGATCTCATTTCCTATGTCACCGAAGATATCTACACCGTTAGGTGAGTTGTCACGAAGTTCTCCAGACTAGAATTAAGAACCCATTTCCAAAAAAAAAAAAAAAAAAAAAAAAAAAAAAAAAAAAGAACCCATTTCCAATCGTCATTTCTGTAGGTTTTCCATCGGTATATAACAAATCACCTCACACTTAGAATCTTCAATGACATTCATTATGTCAAGTTCTGTAGAAGTTGGTTAGTAACCTTAGTTACATACTCAGTTTCTTTTGTTGTGTAACCTAACTACAGTAGATGCACTGGGGGGTGCACAGCGGGGACAACATTCCTGTCTACCACACTAGAATATGGAAATGTGTCTTCAAAAACAAAAACAAACAAAGGAAGTGGTGGAGAGGTTTTAAACTGATTTTATGAATCGATCATATTCCTGAAATCGGTCTGATAAAAATAGCACAAGAAAGGAACAGCTGTCCTGCAGCTAATAAGGGGAGCAGGGTATGGTTGTCTTTTGATCTTACTACCCTAATCCGTCAGGGGATAGTGAAATTATTACACACACAAAGTCTAATTTGACTTCTCTGTATCTTTCTGTCTCTGTTTCTCTGTCTCTCTGTCTCCCTCTGTCCTGTTCCTCTCTCTCTCTTTCTTTTTAAGTGTTTGGAGTTATTTTAGAGGTAAATGGGCAGCAGATTAAAGGTTATTAATGCATTTACTAATTCATTTATTCAGCAAATATGTCTTTTATTTTTAATTAGAACTTTTCATGTGTTTCAAAAACATTAGTAACAGATTTTCAGAAGCCATTCAAGGAAATTGTCACCATTCGGCATTCCTATCTCCATAGCCCTCGGGTTTTACTTCTCTTAAGAAACACTCAAACCACCTATTAGGCTATCCCCAAACTGTCTAATATAGGCATTCTTTTTTGATCCCAGGCCCTTTACTGGCCCAAATTTCCAGAGACAGTCCTACATGTCTCTAAGTCTACCTCAGCTTCACCTAAGCCTTCAGCTTGCTGCGTGGTAAGGATATTTTTATAGATGATGTTTGTAAAGGATGTGAGACAGTAAATGAACTCCTCCTGGTCTGCGTTCATTTTTAAAAATATTTAAGCAAAAGACAGCAGATATATTAAACTAACACACCTATTAAAATGAATACATGTGTGTCTCCTAAATACATAAATTAAGTAATAGGTGACTGAAGAAAAATTAAATTGGACTTTCTTAAACACTTTGTGCATCAAAGAACATGATTAGGAAACTGAAACACACACACACACACACACAGAACGGGAGAAGTATTTACAAACAATATATCCAAGGAGGGACTTTTATCACATTGCTTCCGTATCTACTGGTTCTAGCAATAGTTGTACTGCAGAGCAGAAGAGACTTCTTGTGTGCTTGTATCTGTGTGTGTGTGTGTGTGTGTATTATACATATCAAATCCCACATTAACTAAATTGTCCTAAGATACATTTTCATTTTATTAACTTATTGATTATTGATCTTCCTTAAAGCAAATAAGCATTTGAAATACCTTACTACATAACTTTCTAATAATGATGATTATCCCCAATATTATACAATGTGTCCTCTATTATTTCAACTGATTTCTTTTTCCTTTTAGTCAGAACAAAGTTTGTTGCCAATGAGGAGAACCTGTCTTCTCCAATTTCCAGAGCACATTTGCCATAACTGAGGAAATGTTTTCTGAGTACTATTTACAGAAATTACGTTGACATTTATAGTGGGTATTATGCAGGGGTTTTAAAATCCAAAGGTCAGAACAAAATTCAAAGCAGCTTACTCAAGCCATGGGGAGGGAAGAACTCAATCATCTTTTGGATCATGAGCACTGGAGTTAGAATGGCATGAGTCCCTCACTTGCTAATTCCTGGCTCTGGTGCACTGACTTTATTTTCCAGGCTATCTTCTCTATATCGTGAATACCGGGCCACTGTTAGTTCCAGCTTATGTCTCTACATAGTTAAAAAGAAGAATTTTCTTTCCTGTATACAAGATTAAGAGGGAAAGAAAGAGAACAAGAGGATGAAAGAGGAAGAGAGGAAAACACTCCAGGGAAGGCCTATTGCTCGCCTTTGATGTCATGGTTCCTTTTGCACTAACAGCCAAGGACAGGCTGTGAACGAGGAAGGTGCTTCTCATCTGTGGATGTGATTTGAGCTGGGGTAACAGAAGAAGGTCTCTGGAAGAAAAATGAAGGTACAGTCAGAAAAGTCACTGGAAGACATCATGCTAGCTGGACAGCATTGAACTGATGTCTACCAGAGGGCACGTTCATTCTCTTTTCTCTTTGGTTTCTAACTTTTCAAATAATAATTATTTTCCATTTCACAATATTTGTAAGTCACCTCAAAGGTGTTATAAAAGAAATGAATAGGTCCAGAAAAAAGGTCCAGTTGCACAGGGGATTGAGGAACCTTCCTGGAAAAGAAGGGACTTAATGCGGGATTTAATAAATGTGTAGGATGTTCGGAGAACATAATAGAACCAGGAGGCCAACTTGGGAAAACAGAAGGTGATTAAGGCTCATTTGGGCTGTTTGTGTAACAGAGAAGATAAAGATCTGACAATGTGATTGAGTTGGTAAAATAAACCAAGGGATGTAGGAAAGTAGGGTAACTTCTGTGAGTTCGAGCCACAAGAGTGAGGGCGGCCATCATCAGGGGAGAAATGAGGTCTTGGACCCATGGGGTCAGGCCCACTTCACTCTTTTGAACTTGTCAGAGTTTCTGAGTGTTCTGGGAAACACAAAGGGCCATAAAGACATAACTAAAGCTTTGAGGGGCAAATGACACTCAGCCATCATTGTGGATCATTAAGCATTTCTCACTTATTATGGGAGAACTATCACGGGTCCCTCACTATTACAAGGCAAACAAGTAGGCTGCTCCGAAGAGATCTTCTCAACTATGAAATGACGCTTCAAGAAAAATAGTGGGGTATCGCAGCAGAGAGAGAGAGTACGTTTTGCTAAACTAACTAACGATCCCCACAGATGAGTATATATTATTAGATAATCTACATTTCCAAATACAAGGACACCCTCGTCCTTGTATAATAAATAAAAGAGCGTGGGGCGAGAAAGCCACCTCGAGGATTTTTACTCTCACAGGTACTTTATTTCATTCTTCTCCCGGTCCTAAGCTAAAGTGGCACAGAACAAATGCTTGGCAGTTTGGAGTGCAGTGTCTATTGTTCCCGAAGTGCCATCTGGCACAGCAATCTCGGCTGCGGAAAGTGCTTAATGACCGTCCTGACTGACGGTTATAATGGATGCATCTCGGCTACTCTTGCAAGATCTATGAGTAATTCTAACCAGACGGATGACAGTCACAAATCTCAACAGAGTGTTCAGTTGTTTCCAACTCCCAAGACCTTTGAAGATTGTGAAATTTAGCAAAGGAAGCAGACTGGTAAACAAAGTTAGAACATGTCCTCATACATAATGAAATACTCAATAAACAACAAAGGCACATTACGGAGAGTCTCGCTCTTCTTGTTCAGAGCAGCCCTGCTACATGACTTCGATGCAGGAAGCTAAAGAGAACAATTCGCTTGCTCATATTTCACAGACAGAAGCCAGTGTTGCCTTGAACTTCCTCAAATAATAGCATTTCTAGCATAAACTCCACGTGCGAACCGAAACATTAATAAGGGCAGGAGCAGAAAGGAGACAAAAGAAATCAACTGGAGATAAGGGCACTGTGCAAAGTGGCTCTTGGAATGACAGAGACTATGTGTGGGTACCAGTTATACTCGGATAGGTAAATACTTATTTCTGACTTTTGCATTCTCAGCCCAGGTGCCTCAACTTGCGGAAATGGTGACCCTCCAGTATCGACATGGAGTCAGATATCTCAGAAGGGAAAGAAATACCTTGTATTTTGCAAACGTCCCTTGGCACAGGTAAATGCATTTTAGATCTTGAGAAGCTGATCAAAGTTAAACCCAACTAAATTAACAAATCACCTTTATAGAACACTGCTCTATTCACGTGAATAATTGTCAGTAATAAAGAGCACGTCCCTTAGTATTTAGTCGATGTTTCCTAACCTCAGATTGTGCAACAAAACTGTATTTAAATATTTATAGTGAAAATATTAAATGAATACACTGAAACTAGTCAGGTTGTATGAAATAAATGGCATGTTCGTATTTATAGATAATATTATGGGTCTTTTATTCATTTTTTCCCTCAAGGGGGATCTTCTATATGCATGTGTTAGCTCATGCAAAGATTAAAAGACATGAGTCTTGCCTCAAGGAATACACAATTTAGGAGTTAGGTAGTCTGAATATTACCTAGTAATGTGGACTAGATGAGTACCCTGAATCATCCATCTTTTCTGGATGTTTGTCACTGTGATCAGTGCTGTAGCTTTAAACTGATCAAATTTGGGACTTGGCCAAAGAAGGTCTGCCTGTCATTAGAGAGAACTGTTTTTATTTATTTTATTTATTTTTATTTTTTATTTTTTTTAGAACTGTTTTTAGATGTGCAAGGTACCTCCGCACTTTATTTTGACTTAATTAGCTTTATGACATAATCTAAACGGAGCCACAAAACAGAGCTCTCTAATACGAGAAAAGCTTGAAATGGGCTCAACTTGCAGGAAGAAAGATTCCGAACCATACAGATGTTCTTGCTGCCACTATTTTAATTGGAGACAACTTTCATCAGTAAAAATTCTGATTAAGGCAACAGTTTTTGGCTACACTGGCAATCTACTTAAGCGTTCAAACAACTTTCGGAGTCTGTGAGTTTGGACACGGGGCTGGCTCTGCATCTAAATATCACCCCCACCACCCCCACTCCCACCGGCTCCATACACTATTTGGTAAGATCCTAAAGAATGCATACCATGTCCTATTCATTAATTCAGTACCTGAAGCATTAAGTGTAACGTCTAAACTGGAGGTTGGCACATCATGATGAAGTCGTCTAAGGACAGACTCTAGATGAGTGGGGCAAAACATACTGTGAAAAGTCTGTTCACGTCAGATGACATAAATAGCACACCCATCTCTTTTTGCATTCTGTATAGGAATTCAAAGGTAAGTCAGTTCATCAGTAGAGGACTTGGGAACACAGGGGCATACATCACGTCAGAATATAATAATTACCAAATGCTAATTATAAGCATTTTCTAGTATTTAATTTTTTTTATTCTCAAAGATGACCCATTTTATAAGATTCCATATTTAACGTTCAGTTTTAGTTTTATTTCTTTATTTCCCTAGATTTGCAACTTTTGTGTATGTGTATGAAAATGTATTTGTGTGTCAGGATTCGTGTATACTTCTGAACTCTGAATGTCCTGAAAATGTAGCTGGTTCTCCAAAAATCTATCAGGAATGTAACATTCATACCCATTAATCTCACAGTTTGGACAATAAGATTTTCTTATAACAAAAAGCCTTTCTCTAATGCAAAAAATATTATCCAATTATATGAACCTCTCAGAAATGTTATCTATACTTTTGTTTACTTAAATGACATATTCTTAGTATAGTGTGTGAGTATATTGGTCTATTTTCCCTTTGTTTTCTTCTATAACCTCTTTGATTAAGGTCATAATAATCTGGACTAGAGTTATCACTTCTTAACTCTCCATGGTGTCACGGCGTTTTCTCACACCAATAGATTACAGGTCCTAAGGTAATCTTTCTATGACACAAAATTGAATTTAAATTATTTTAAATATGAAAAGAAAAATACATCTGTTAAAAAATTAAAACACACACACACAAAATCTAAAACACCTTTTCATCTCACACATCACTGAAAGAATACAGTCCATATTACTTGGTTAAAATATACAAGAGCTGTGGCAATCCAACCACAATCTGACAATCTTGATTTCTCACTGGTCTCACAGTTGTGCCCCTGTGCTAGCTACATGTAATATATCCATCTTCCAAGTGTCTGTGGTTATAAAAATGATTAGTGAGCATCTCATTTTTTAAAGTCCTTTCTCAAATATTTTCTACCTATTATTTCTCTGCTTAGAATACCCTTCACTGCCAGTCACTGAAAGGCCTCTCCTACTCATTCTTGATAACCTAGTGGTTTGTCCATCCTTCTGCAAAGGTTCCCTCTGCTCCCTCCACTAGCTCTCTATCCTGTTTCCCTGCCTATTTGAATTATGATTTCTTGTTGATTAATCTATTTTCATGGGATCAGGTAATAATTCTTTAGCTGTGAGTTGTAACTTCTGTTTTAGTTTTTTGTTGGTCTTGTACTGAGAGAAGAACCATTTGTTGTATCTGTTGTTGTTGTTGTTGTTGGAATCAAGGTCCCAGGAGAAAGTGAAATTATCCATGAGGTCCATCACTTGAAGAATGAGCATTTGTGAAGAATATGTATAAAATCCAAACTAAGCGAGAGCTATAAATGGTCTGGAGAATACGATTCTTCATGTCTTGATAATGACTTTAGAGAATAAAGTTATCTAGCATGGAACTTTAGCTCAGGAACCAGTGAAATGGTAATTTCCAATATGGAGTCTGAGCAGGAGCTTTGAGGTAAAGCACCCAAGTAGTTGAAAGTCTGCTAAACTCTGGAGACACAGGAAAACCCACACCTACACAATTGGGTTAGCACAGGATCCTCAAACGCTGAGGACATGTTTATGGAAAATCAAAGGTATGTTTCCTAAGCTGGAATAAGTATTTGCTTCTATTAATGATGCTCACTTTCCATTATTTAGTTCTTCTCTGTATTTGGAAAGACTTTGAAAGTTTCAGCTTTTCTCAGCTAAACTAAGGAACAGAAAGAAGAATCTTTTGTTCCTACTTGAGTCATAATTGTAATATGGAATCTCCCAAAATAAGATAAAATTTAAGAAGACAAAATTGGGCTCACACTGATCTGTAGCTTTTTCTGTCTTTATATTCTATTTCAATCCATGGAAGTTCTGAATTTTATTTTTCTTGGGAATTTGGAAATATATTAAACTCTCTTCCCAGTTTCTTAAAGGTCAGTAGCTCCCCAAAAGTCTGTGTTACATCTAATATGGCTGTCATATATTTTTTCTGGTCCTTCCTACATGGGCTATTGATCAAAATTTATTAAAAATATAAATAAATGTATCAATGATTTAACTTTTTTGCATCTATACATCTGATATACTCTCCTGTAATAACAATTTTCGTAAAGTCAACTAAGGTAAATGAGACTAAGCAAATCTATGCCTGCAGATGATAGTAACACAATATATACATTTATTACTAGTTTGCTATTTATTTTATTTATCTTTCCTAGGTGTTAGGTGATTCATCTGTCCTTTTAAATACTGCTAAAGAATTTTTTTTATTTTTTTTTATTTTTTTATTATTTTTTTTTTTTAGGATAGTCACAGAGAGAGAGAGAGGCAGAGACATAGGCAGAGGGAGAAGCAGGCTCCATGCACCGAGAGCCCGATGTTGGATTTGATCCCGGGTCTGCCAGGATTGCGCCCTGGGCCAAAGGCAGGCGCTAAACCGCTGCGCCACCCAGGGATCCCTAAAGAATTTTTTTAAAGCACATTTTCCTCTCTTTGATTGATTAGGCATTTGGAAACCAGTGGGTCAATCTTCTGTTCAAAGAATTAAAATGCTCTAGAAGAAACAGATATAATGATATAAATTTGGCTGCTGATGCACCATTGAAATTATTTTTCCATTATCTCAAGTATGGTTTGGTTAGTTGAGATTGATCAGTAAGTGCTAGTTTCATTAGCAAGGTCTCACGTTAACAACAGAGGTTGGAGCTAAGTATTTCATATACATTTCACTCAGGGAATTTTCTGTTACCAAAAAGAATAACTATCAGTAATGATAGTTGATCAGCATCATTGACCTGGTGTTTATTCCTCTTCATACATGATCTATGAATTGGTATGCCTTTTTTGCCATCTTAGGAGAGTTTAATCAATTGCTTTCTGTACATTCCATGGAATACTCTCCACAAATTTCCAGGGTTAAAGATTCTTATAAATGAGTTGAGTTAAAATGTCACACTAATAAATTTTGGTCCCATTTCTGTTATAGAGATCTATGCTCTAATACTGTATGTATGGATAATTCTTTTTTTTTTTTAAGATTTTTAAGTTTTGAGAGAGAAAGAGAGTGAGAGAGAGAGCTGGGGGAAGGGCAGGAGAGGGAGAGAATCTCAAGTGGACTCCCTGTTGAGCATGGAGCTCAAGATGTGGCTCAATTTCAAGACCCTGAGCTCATGACCTAAGCTGAAATCAAGAGTCAGATTCTTAACCAACTGAGCCACCCAGTTGCCCCATGTCTGAATAATTCTAAAGTTTTGTAGGTGATGGATGATGCCTACATATATCAGACTGTTGCCCTGATAGACTGAATTTGGTTGAATCTGCATGTATCACTGCTGATTCTACTGCATTCAATATGTATTGAATCAATCTATGCCAGATTACTCATTGAAGCTGGAAAAGGATCCATCTCAAAAAAGAACTCTAAAGCATCATTTGAGAAGTATTTGTCTCTCCTCAATGGAGTTTATATTTTTCACGATTACATTTTTCTTATTCATTTGTTTTTAAGTTTTTCCTGCTATTGATAACTTGAAATGTTTATGACACCTTGAATGTGAGTGTCATTTTCTGGACTATTGTATGCTCTGAGCTATGGATATAAATTTCTTGGTGGTAACAGTGAAAGCCAATTATTTTATTTATTCTCTATTCTTATGTTATTCCATTTCCTTGCAGAAGAGTCTGGTTGGAACAACTGTGGCCAGTGTTATTCTATAACTGAAAAGTAGTTGCTAACCCACTCTTATGTGCCTCCATAAGGAAGACAAGGGTACTTGAATTTGTAATTAATTACTTATTTCAGGTTCAACTGACTGTCCACTTATTGGAGAAGAAGACAGAGTAGATTTAGGGGTCCAACTTTTTTTTGTGGCTTCATTCAAATGTAAGAAATGCTTAACAATATCTACACCAGTAGAGGTACACACATTTTTGCTCCTAAATTTCAGTATTCATGTTTTTGAAATGCCCTGGTTAAAGGCTGCACATTTCATACTCTGGCTAATTTCTGTACAGTTTCAGCAACATGAAAAGTATTTCCAAAATACTATGGTCAGCTGCTGGCCTATGCCAACCTAATCTAATTACTTGGCCAGGATCCCTTGTGTTTGCACCATTGGTCTTTCTTTCATGCAAAAGGTAGAGTTTCACTGTTTTGCAAAAAAGGGTAGTGGAAGAAGATGATGGATTTTGATCTTCTGTGTTAAAATAACATTTGGAGATGCTTTGTGATGACAGTAAAAGTCATTGTTCAAGACAATATCAACTTTAGTTAAATTTCTGATTCTGTAGAACAGAACCTTGAAAGGTATTAGTTTATTGACTTAATTTGACCTTCAAGGGCTTACAATTTTTAAAATCTCATTCTTTTATTTTTGGTTTTCTAAATATTCCAGTAGACACTTACTTATTGGCTTCTTCCATGTGATTTTTATAGTCCTTTATCCCCTCCTAGCAAAAATAATGAACCTATTCTTTTTCTTATTCTTTTTTTAAATTGGTTTTGGCACAGAAACCTACCTACATTAATATATCTGACTTACCAATTCAACAATTGCTTTGGTAGGGATTTAAAAATTTATGCTAAAATCAGTCTGTGTAGTCATACTCATAGCTTACTATTCTTACAGAACATGGAAAAGAGAAAGGAAATCATAAAATCTATGTCAATACTATCAAACTCTGTCTAAAAGTGTTTTTTTTTAATAGTAACCTTATAGCAATACAGTCTCTGGAAATAAATTTGGTTTTAATAGCACAGGGCTCTAGGGATCCTTTGATTGTCTGATTTAGAATGCTAGCCTAAGCAGTGTGAAAATTAAAGGTTGAAATAGCTCGGTTATCCATGACATTTTACTGCGGTGTTACTGCTGTGGATATATAATAGATTATTAAAATATTTGTTTCCCCAGTGGGATTTTCATTCCTGGTGTTTTGATTGTGATAAGAGCAGTAATCCTTTAACTCTCCCTTTGGGTATAATAAAATTCTTCCAAGTAAATGAGAATCAATCATAGATTTCAAATAAGCTGGACAACCTTTAACCACTGCAGAGAGTGCTGACAGCTGACATTGACATTTCTGGATTCTCCTTGTCTATTAATTTTATTTTTCACCTATGTTTATGTTAGTACAGACCATTTTTGTTTTATGTGATAGGGCCAACTCCTGTGATAGTCTGCATTCTACCCTGCGAGGAAAAACCATCCTCTGAGTAGAGATAAAAGAAGGACTTTCCTCTGAATTTATTTCTGTTAAAACGAAATACGTCAGTTTTCCATTGCAGAAGTGATGAACTGCAAAACGAAGCTTATTCATAGTTATCAAAATATCGGAAAACATGTGCACACATTTGTACACATACAGTTTCTTCTGATGCACTTCAACAAACTGTTCATTTCAAAATTATCCATCCTATCCAGAAGAGTTTCATGAATCTGCAGCCTTTTTTTTTTCTGTTGTCTTTTGCAGTAAGTAAATTGTCATGACCTCATCTTCATTCTTGGTAGTGATTCACTATGACTAACATCCATTCTCATTTTCAAGAGGACGTGTTAACACGGCTCTGCACAGGGTCTTTGGACCTAAACGTATGCTGACTTGGGCAGACTTAGAGTGCGATCCCTTTCAAACTGGTAGCCTTTACATATCTACTCAGTACTTACTTCAGTGACTTTAGAATTGGGGTAGGAAAAGACTGTATGTGTGTGTGTGTGTGTGTGTGTGTGTGTGTGTGTGTGTTATGATGTTACACTGATGAGAAAGACACACGCACACATGGGGGAGGAGAGAGAGAGAAATTAATTATCGTCACCCTCCTCCTTTAACCACACACATATTATGCAGAGATAATGGGAGAAAAAGCAATAAAAATACAAAAAAGCATGTATCTTAGGAATAATAAGCACATCTCTAATATATGGAATAACCCCTCTCTATCTCTAGAGAGAGGTATTACTTACATATATTATATGCATATGAACATAGACTATATATAATCTCTCTATACATATATTTATAAATATATATTTATATAGTCTCCCTATTTTCATGTATATCCCTGATAAATATATATGGCTTGGCAACTTCAGGAGAGTCTTTTAGTTTAGCCATTATTTAGGTCACAGCTACTCAATGTCAGCATTGTAAAAGATCAGGAAATATGACAACCATTGTAGCAGTGATGCACAGATTTTTACGTAATGCTAAGCAGTAATCAAATAGACCGAAGGGAATATTATTGGGAAGGTATTATTATGTAATGACTTATTTCACAATGATTAAGTCACAGTGGAGCCTCCTTCTTTCATTTTCACCTACCAACATTACACTGTCATTGTAATATCCTATAATATCCTTAAAAGAGTAGTCACAAGGGTTGTTTCATCTTAAAACCCTCATATTGATTTATCTAGAATTATTTCAGTAAGTACGTTCTAATCAGAAATGAGTGATTAAGAAAGGTAAGGAGGGACCATGTTTCCAATAATCGGGTAAATGAAATGCACCAATGAAACCCTATATATTCTTTAAGATCCAACTTAGATATTATCTTCAGCTTTAAATGTTACTTTCTTTTAAGAATTTGTTATTTTGTGCGGTGCCTGGGTGGCTCAGTCAGTTAAGTGTCTGCGTTTGGCTCAGGTCATGATCCTGGGGTCCTGGGATTAAGCCCCATGTCGGGCTCCCTTTTCAGCGGAGACTCTGCTTCTCCTTCTACCACTTTTTCCCCTGCTTGTGCTATCTCTCTCTCTAGTAAATAAATAAAATATTTTTTAAAAAAAGAATTTGCTATTTCTTCATTCCACTCTCATAACACACTGTGCAAGTCCCTTTCACAGCACTTGCAGCCTCTTCTAAAATACCTATTTTCCTGATGTCAAGGAGAGCAATTAGTCATGTTTTAACAGGTTTTGCAGCTCCATCTTCCTAGTGGGCTTTGTAGCTTCTGAAATTTCTTCTAACTACTTTCATTTAAGAATTTGTTATTTCTTCCTCTCTCCTTCTATAATGCATTGCCTATCTGTCTTTTATAGCACATATAGCTCTTTCTCATAGACCTATCTTTCAGACTTCAAGGACGGAAATTAATCATGTTTTAATGGTCTTTGTAGTCCCAGATTCTAATTCATGAATGCAGTGTGGATGCGTTTCCATAAGCGATTTGGGGCTATAAAATACAGTGATATAAAATAATGTTTAAATGTCACAATTCCTACCTTATACACAAAACACCCATGCAAAGGTCTGAGAGACACATCTCTAATAAACGTACAGAATTTACAAATGGTTCAGATAAACCGTTCCTTGCTTTTAGAATCCTTTAGAGATACCAAGCATTTATAGAAAAACTGGAGAAAAGGGAAAAGATTGTTTTAGAAATCTATTTGTAGGACTGCCGTATTGCATCACATACCCACAGGAGAGGAAATAGGGTTGAGGCAACGATATCTTCTTGATGGTAACATACAACATTCTGAGAGAAGTTTCAAGAGCATCACTAGGAGAGTTGTTATGAAAGATTTTCTCTCCATTGTGGAGAGAGCAAATTGGTGCCGTGCTCATGCCTGAGAATCCTAAAGAACGCCTCTGGGATCTACCCTCCGTGGAAGGTAAAAGAAGGGTTGGGTTGATTAAATGCTCGATGGCAGGGAAGCTGAAACAGTCCTGCTGTTTTGATATTAGCCTGGGATCCTGGAGATTCTTCAGGCATGGGGTAAATTTACCATGGGCAAAAAAACGGCAATGATGGAGACATGAGCGTGGTCACATTCTGTTCTCCCTGACAGGTTTGCCTGGGAGGGATGGGATGTTCAAGAGAAAGACGAAAGTTTCGCAGATACTGAGAAAAGTCATACAGCCCTCTACCAAGATCTTTAGAGCTGAGGAGAGAGGAGAACAACAGAAAATTTTGGAAGCCACATTTATAGTGCCATGAGCCAAGTTAGAATTGCCCTACCCCGTCCTACCTCTTCACCTTCCTCTGACTTAGTTCCTGTAGGAAAATGGAACCACAATCCAACCAGCGAATCAGAGTTGCACCCGGGGACAGCAGAAAGCAGCCCGACTCTTCATTGAACCCTGAATCCTCTATCCTTAAAGTGACTCGAATTGAAGGAGGAAAGATTTGGCCCAGAGCCACGTTCTAGATTATGATAAATATAGAGGACTAGACATTTGCATGCATGAGCAGCTTTGAGACAGCTAGGACTATCGTAGTGCGGGATAAGGCAGAGGAAGCCAAAGGCCAGGACTTTCCTATAGGGATAAGGAAAGTTACCCTCACTGCATGAAACTTAAAAAGACTATAGAAGGAAAAAAAAAAAAAAAACAGTATTGGGTTTTGATTTATCATGAGTCACATTGATTCAACACAGGCTGCATGTAGCATAAACACATGGGTGGATTAAACAGTAAGGGGAACAGGCCGAGACCAAATCCTCTTGTGTCTGTAGCAAGGGTGCATTCCACACTGTGTTGAGGAGATATTAGGGATAGTTCACAAGTTTGCATCCCTGCTAGGCCATCCTGTCTTTGAAAAATCTCACTGATAATTTTATCATAACCAGAACTGATCTGCTGGTCATCTTCCCCAACTGCGGTTACTCTCATGAGCGACATTACTTTTTGAAATCTGTGAGTTTTAGCTACTCCTCTATTCTCATCTCAAATTCCGATCAACCACTAAATCCTATTCATATACTTTCTATTCTTTTCTTGAAGCATTTCCTTCTCCCTTCTCCCATGCCTAATTCCTTGACTTAGCCTTCTACCACCTTTGCATCTATCACTTCCTTACTGGTTTCCTGGTTTTCAGGGATACCACAACCACTCATGATCCAAGCAGAGGGAATTAATCATACGCTATCCTGCTTAAAACGTGATCATGTAATAAGTGTGTTTAAAACCATACAGAAGCTTGGGCCACCTGGGTGGCTCAGTGGTTGAGCGTCTGCCTTCGGCTCCGGTTGTGACCCTGGGGTCCTGGGATCGAGTCCCGCATCAGGCTCCCTGCGTGAAGCCTGTTTCTCCCTCTGCCTGTGTCTCTGCCTCTCTCTCTCTCTCTTTCCCATGAAAAAATAAACAAAATCTTTAAAAAAAATACAGAAGCTTACCTTTGCCCTAACCATGGATAATGACCACGTAAATTACAGGTTCCTTACAGACCTGAACCCTGTTTGTCCATCTATGGTTTATTCTCATCGCTGAACTCTTCACTCACCTTCTGTTTCCTTGCCATATTCTAACTATTGCTGTCCATAATTTGCAAATGAGAAACAAGCTTATTCAGGTTAAATAACCTAAATAATCATCTCCCCAGAACTAAAGCCCATACAACATGAGACTGTGTTACTTGTTCACCCCATGCAAAGAACTCAGATGTCTTCCCTTCCAGGTTGTAAGTATATCTTGAATATTTTTCAATGCCTGAGACTTTAGGGAAATGCCACTAGTTCCAATCTGGGTTTGATGCTGCAAAGATAAATGCCTGGAATTGATTCTGAGAGAGATGTTCAGGAATTAAGGTTAAGTGTATTCTCAGCAATATTACCTACTAGGAGGAGAAGGAAGCAAGAGTGGGTAGGTAGAGACATCGAATCATAATGCGTTCATAAGAGAGGCTTCAGCTTGTCTCAGCGAGTGTGATGGAGCTGAGATAGCCTGTCGGAGTTGTCCGAAATTGAAGCAAGGGAGGGAAGGTAGTGGTTTTAGAATTTAGAACCCTTGTTAGGGGTTGCCTGAGAGGTAGGGTAAGAAAAGCTTCCATTTCTCTGGCAGCTGTGCCAGGAGGAAGACCCTGAGGAGTTTGTGACAACCAGCCCGTCTGTGCCGCCTGAGTGCTCACTCAGAGGGGATGTCACCCAGGAACCCATGTCCTTGGGTCCTTCAGGGTCGTGGGTCATCCTGACCAGTCCCCTCCCACTGAGGCCTCTCCTGTCTGCCTCCACACCCTATACCCCCACCCATCTGGCCAGGGCTTGAACTCACTTCTAACCCTATTAATCAATCATTTCAAACAGCTTTCATTTACTATGTAGCACCCAGACCACACATTGTCCCCAAGTTCAGCTTGTTTAGTTAGCAGATTAAATGTGACATTATAATAAAAAGGTTACACACAATTATAGACATGATACCTGATGCATCTTAATCTTAGATATTATTAATTCTTCACACTCGTGTCTTATGGTACGACTCTGATGTCACCTAAAAGAATACACTCTAACCCTGCTACATGGAGGTGGAAAAAGTTTATTTATTTATTTTTTTTCACTTTGAAAATGCTTTAATGGCAGGGTCTGTACAGCGTGTGATGTCAAGACAGGAAGAGAAGCAAGCGCACGTGCAGTGAGACACGGTATCAGAGAACAGGTTGTGAGTGAATAGCGTTGACATGGCTTCCATGCTTTCCCGGGTACCAGATAGGTGGAGGCCACCTCCTTTGCAAACTTGTGCTCTTCCTCCGCTGTGGCATCCTGGTGCTGCTCATGTTGCTCTCAGCCGTGGTGAACTCCGTCTTGCCCCTGCCCTTGTCCCTATACTGGTGTAGGAAGGCCTTGTGCCAGGGCATGGCTGTGAACTGCTTTCATACATGTCTGAGAAGGCCTCAAATGACAAATAAGTCCCAGTTGCAACTCCACGCAATTTAATTATCCTACATGCTATCAAGGGTTTGGAATTGGGTTGATTAGGTCTTGAAGATATATACCAAAGTTAAAACCTATGGTTTCAGAATAATTTATGTAAAGTAACTCTTTCTAGAAATAATTAAGTGTAGCGTTGGTTATCTGGTCTGACCATCTCTGGTGTTTGATAATAAAGCTCTAGCATCAGCAGTAAGAACAAATTACTTACATTTCTAGTCTCAATGGTTTTGATACACGTATTTATTTTATTCGTATCAAATCATCTGGGGTTCTGGTTCAAACAGTATAATTCTTAAAACCTACAAGATTAAGGATCAAAGCATATTTCTATTAGATACTGTTTAGTCTATTATTCTCCCTTAATTTAATTAGCACCAATACTGGCCTTTGTGGTAAAAGGCATGAGCTGCTATTAATATCTCTAACTTGATTGCAGTATGGATTCCTAGAATTCAATACTGAATTTTCACATAATTCATAATGCAGTATTTATCATAGAATAAGATAGAGTTAGAGTTTAGTGTCATTCCTGAATGATGCCTCTGCAAGGCTGAGGGAATAACAATTATTTGGGGAAGCACCATAACTGAAAGGCCCTTGGTCTTTACAATGAATATTGGCCTAAGAAATCTGATTTTGCACTTCGTGATTGTAGAATATGATGGGCAAAAAAATGGCAGGATGCTTACTTTAGATGACTGCCCCTCGGAAACCTAGAATTGTAAAGACTTACCCATCCAGGCAATAATACATTCCTTGGATTAATCAGGATACACACGTTGGAAAGAATTCAGGATTGCACACAAAGTGAATATTTTGGAGTGCTCTGGTTGTAGAAAATCCTTAAAGTTTCAAATCATTTCATATACAAAAATGCCTTCCACCATCCCATCAAAAGAATATCCCAAAACTGGCATATTTAGGGCAGTTTTTCTCAGAGTATAAAATATAAGAAAAGTGGGAGTTGTAAATATTAATTGGGATCCGGGATTTGACAGTGTGACTGGTCACATATCAGATCTCAAAATTTTCCCTTGTTCACTGACATGGTATCTGGGGCAAATTTGTCCCACAAAGATTGACTGTTTTTGACACTTCGGAGGGGATAAAATGTTTAAAGTAGAATTTAGGTTTAATCTCATTTTGAGTAAGTTTAAAAATATTCATTGGGCAGATTACCTCACTAAAATGGAAAACATTTTCTTCTAGTTTTTTATTAGTTTATTTTAGTATTTTGTTCATAACTATGTTCGTCAGGACAGGCAATAGAATTAGCTTTATTTTTACCCAATGCAAACATTTAAATTTAATGAAGGGAAACTTTTTTCTTCCTCAAAAAGCTATATACAGTTTCAATCGATCTCAAATAACATTCAACCAGGACCATGCCTGGATTTTTCTATTAATAAGTTGATAGTAATAGAGAGACTGGTTGGCCAGCTGCTCAGACCAGGTCTCATCTGGTGTTTCAACGTTATTGAAGTATTCTAAGCTTAGTACTGGTCTTCAGGTTTGTCCGATTCAGAATATTAACTTCATCCATTCATCCAAAGGCGCTGAGTTCGTGCTTAAAGTAACTAATTTAAAATTAGAAAATCAAAGTATTAATTTATAGTTTATATACAGAAAGATATATTCTATTTCTAATTTCTCCCAGTGGATAGGTTTGGGGAGGTATCTAAATTGCAAGACCTGTGAGCATCATTTTTAGCCTCCACCCCCCAAAAAAAATTATTCATGACAGTGCAGTGAATTGTCTTTTCAAAACTAGGAACACTTCTGTCTAGGAAACTGCCATCTTACACTAGTGGGGCTACTTGCTATACTCATTCACCAGCACTCTGAGCCAGAATATAGCAGTGTTGCAAGTTAACTAATTTCATGTATTTTTTAAACATTTCAGACTGTAATCTTTGGTGGAGTTTTGGAAAATCTTCAGTCCTTTGAGGAATTATGAGGATATCCTGGTCATGAGCCCTTCTTCAAAGGCTTCGGCACTACCCTAGTGTCTTTCTGTTTATGCTCATTCTTACTGGATTCTGCTTTATCAGGCATCATTTAGTAATGAACTAAATTTTGCAAGTGCTCAAATATTTAGGTCACTGTTCATTCTGTACATTATGACCCCAAAATACCTCCACTCTACCAATCTTTCATTGGTCTCATTAAGAAGTTCCCAGAATATTTGATGCAAGCTTCATTTCATAGCAGGAGAATGAGAGCCCTTTACCATTTGGTTTCATTCTCTATCCTACTTTCCAAAAATGGATCTCCATTATTTTAACCACATGACACAATTTGCCAACTAATTTCAGAATCAAAGGACTTCTTACTTATCTCCAAATTCAGGCAGAGGAGAATAACTAACAATAATAAAAACAAACTGATTTTAATAAGAAAATGCCCTCTTACCAATTATGAGATATTTATTTTGAAAATAAGAAGCTGACGTTAAACTTTGGGAAAGTTTATGAGGTAAAACATAAAGGCCTAGATATCATACATATAACACTCTTCCAGTAACTATATTTTTGAGGTAATGGTATTAAATCTTGTGTATCTTTCAAATTTTGTATGTAAATCAAGCAAATCTGCGATGCCAAATTTTTAAAGTAGGAACAAAATGATCATTCGATACAAGTGTTAAATAGCTCTTTTTCATTTAATTTTTTAATAATAAATTTATTTTTTATTGGTGTTCAATTTGCCAACATACAGAATAACACCCAGGCTCTTTTTCATTTAATCATGCATAAGTTGACATTTTCACATCAATATGTATAAATCTACCTTTTTAAAAAAAGTTATTTAGTATTTCATTTTACAGAAGTAACAAAATTAGATCCTTATGTATGAACTTGTTCCCAGTTGTTTGTTTGTTTGTTTGTTTTTTTCCCAATGCTACAGATAATGTGTAATAAGCAGCCTTGTTCAGATATCTTGATAGACTTCTGCAAATTTATCTTTAGGGGAGATTTTTACAAGAGAAATTGATGGGAAAATGAATATGAATGTATGTGTAACATAAAAGGTTGACTATTTGTCCCATCATCCTCCAAATAAGCTCTTCTTATCTACATTCCAACCACAAAATACCAGAGGCCTGTTGTCTCCTATATTAATGAACATTTACTATTTTTAACTCAGGTAAAAAGAGGCACAAAATGGATTTTAATCATACCTCAGTGAAAGATAAGCCAAAAAATAGTACACATGGCCAATATATTTTCAATCCTCCTTTCCTCTTCCTTTATTCCTTCATCATCATATTCTTTTGTTAATCTCATAAATAGTCCAAGATATTACTTAATGAATATGATTCATAATACTTGCTTTTGATTTGGTGATTCTAATAATAAGAGATATTTACTTAATATCAGATGAGTTAGCAGTTATAGGGAATATGTTCATAAGCCTCTCCTCTGGACTTAACCATGTAAAACACAAAGTTAGTTAACTATAACAACAGGCTTATGAAAGCAAAATATTTCAGATGTGGTATCAGGCAGTTATCCAGTCTTTTGGGGTAAGGATCCCATATCAATTTTCTTAGCACATCACACTGTCTATTACATATATTTATGGAAATCACATATTCCCTAGAGAGTCTCTGAAGCAGGAAAAAGGATCTCTGTGTATAAGTGAGTAGAACAGTTCACACCTCCTTTGTATGTTTATTTGAGATGTATGTCTGTTTAAGAACATCTATGGAGTAAAGAATATATAAAAAGCACTATTTTGCTATTATGATGGTTACTGTGAGTGCATGTAAGATTTGATGAAGAAAAGAAATAAAAAGTTATTTTAAGCGTCACAAAAACTTAAGTGGAGGTTTGGATTTATTAAAATTGTATTCTGAAGTCTCATGGGTTGTAATCAGATCCTAAAGTTTTAAGTAATCTCTGGTCAGACGAGGTAACAAGTTGAGCCAGGTATTTTAGTGCCCTCATGGGTTTACTGTATTCAAGTGTTTTAATTTAAGGGCAAATGCTTGTAAATATGCCATTTGAATGGCCTATAAGATGTCATTATTTACATGACAGATAAATACACTCTTGCTACTTGGCAGAAGCAAGAGTAGGAAGTACAGTAAATATGCAGAGTGGGACCCCAAGGATATCTTTGTTCCCCAGAACGGAGGGAGTAGACAAGCCTAGAGCATGTCTCTACTGCCTGCTGGGGTACCGGAATGAATGCACAGTGCATTCTCCAACTGAGAATGTAAGCCAAAAATTGAGCCATAAACCTAAGCAATCATTGCTGGTTTAAATCTGCACTTAACCTCAGCAACGGACTAGTCATTAGTGAGACTGCTAATCCCTTAAATGGAAAGGATGTCTGATTCCAGTTCCTCTCAGTAAACAGGTTTGTATGGCCAAGCCAATGCCAGGGAGCTTGGCAAGGGTTTAACGTTGTATGAGCTTGCTCAGGTAAAGATACATTAAAATAAAACTTAATTTTTCCTTCAATATAAATAGTTCGTTCTGGATGCCTGGGTGGCTCAGTGGTTGAGCATCTGCCTTTGGCTCAGGTTGTGACCCCGAGGTCCTGGGATCGAGTCCCACATCAGGCTCCCTGTAGGGAGCCTGCTTCTCCCTCTGCCTGTGTCTCTGCCTCTCTCTCTCTCTATGTCTCTTATGAATAAATAAATAAAATCTCTAAAAAACATTAGTCTTTAAAAAATAATAAAATAAAATAAATAGTTCATTTAACACTATATTTACTTTGTAAATGTTAGCAAACCTTGCAGAAAAGCAGATCATCTGAAAATTTATTTTGTTCAGGCTATCAGAGATAAGGAACCTACATTACGTAAGCACAAGATCTTGAGGACAATGATCCTTGATATGGACAACTATTTCACATACCAATTAATTACTTCAACTTTTTTGCCTTTAAGAGATGTTGCGGGGGTGTGATAAATTTTTCATTATCTACATTGTGGTGATACTTTCATGGTGTAAACATATACCATAATTTATCAAGATGTATATTTTAAATATGTACATTTTCCTGAATGTCTAGGTAAACATGTAAAAATGTACACAGAAATTTTTTGGTTTGTTATTAAGGTGCAAAACTCAATTCCCTCAAAAATCCTATAGAAACTGATATATAAATAGACACACACATAAATTTTATGGATGGAAGTGGGGATGCCCACATACCTTCTCCTTTCCCTTTGCTCATGCTCCCTGAGATAGCCCTAATGAAGCCAATATCCTTTGGCCTCGGAATAGAAGTCTGATATATTATGTTGCTCGGTTCATGGAAGGCAAAAAAAATACATTTTTTTTCGTAGAAATATTTCCAATAATATATGCTTAAGAAGTAAAGGTTTTGAGATATGAAGGCCTAAATGCCAACTCTGGCCAAATAGTCATTTGTAAAAGTTACCTTTTAATGATGCCTAATGTATGACTAACACGATCCTCAGAAATTTTTTATGAATAATCAATAAATTTCACAAGGTCTCTATAAAAATGATTTCTCTTTTATTTATACATGAGAAGCCAAACCTTTTGAGAAGTCATGTGATTTTCCCAGTCATATGGGTAGTAAATGATAAAAGATCCAACCCATGTTTGTCTCCTCCAAGATCCCTTATGATTTGTGTGTATAGGAAGATTTTCTAGACTTTTAAAGACACCAAGATGCTGACTCATATGACATCAGGGTTGAGAGAGATACTAGAAATAATTGCTGTCAAATCTCTTTAACAAATAAAATGGAGGGAAAACATCTGCTCTGGGTTCATGCTTGTTATGGTGGAATTATTTCGGTTCTCTTACTCTGTCATTATCAAAGAAATCTGTCTGCAGAGACCTTGCAAATCGGTATAAAAAATAATGAGACTGTGTGTTAGAAGCTCCTTGATTATGTTTTGTTTCATTCTTGTTTTTTGTTTAGTCTTCAGTAAATTTCCTGAATCAGGAATATGAGACTATAAAGGTTCTAATTTCTTTTCTATTCTCAGTTTTCCTCTTATCTGTGTCTTCTGGAAAGTGCCCCAGAAGGCCACCCAATGTAGATATGCTTCTGCTTAGGATAAAGGTATAGAAAAAAAAAAAAAACCCAGTACAGAAATTTTGAAGAACACAGAGATAGTGAAAGTTGACTTGTCCCAAGAGCCAGAACTTCAAGGAGGCTGTTTTAAATGTCTGCATGTTCTAAATAACACTTTGGCCCATGAAGCACTTTCAGAAAGTAATATTAACGTAGTATGACTAACCTTTTTTTTTTTTTTCTGCTTACATCGACAATTATTCAATAATGGCATAGGCATTTCTAAGACCATTCTATTAATTTTCTAGTATTTCTGTTAACTGTAACAGTAAAAATGGGGGTTTACCCCTTAAGTCTTTCATCAAAAGAACCTGCAGTGAGGAGTGTAGTTAGCAGACATCCTATAGCTGCCGTGGCTTTGGTATCTTCCACGACACTCATATTCAGGTATGTTTTCCCCAGACTCTTTCCAGGTAATGACTAAGAAGAGTTAGGTACTATATCTGGAATATTCCTACCCAAAATGGAACTTCTTTAGAAGGTACTCTTTGCTCTGGGATTCCTACCACTGGACTGAAACCTTCTCAGGGCAGCACCGCAAACGAAGTCTCTTTCTACTCAATTCTGTTTCTTCCAATTCTCCATTAACAAATGCCATACTTGTAACTTCCTGGAAAATGGTTACTTCTGAATGTAAGTTAAAAAAAAAGAGTTTTAGGCCTTTTAGGCCTAAGTTCAGGTACTGATGTAAACAACTAAAACCCTAATACTGTGTTTGTAGCTCTATTTCTGTTCCTCAAATTATTTGAAGTTGTTATAAGGTCAGACATCTCATGCTAATTTGGTCGTTGTGATGATTATAAGTCACACTTACTGGTGCACTGAAGTAAACCCTCTACCTAACTAGCCTTGATATATGTACACATGCATATACATGAGGGGGACGTGTGTGTGTAAAGTATGGCCTTTATACATAGATGAAAGTACTTAATACAAAGTCTAACACCTGCTTCACAAGTACTATTCAAATTAAATAAGTGAGATGTGAAGACATTTCTCTTTATGCTGGCTGTGCCTCCTATGCAACGTTGCTAGGCTGTCATAAAATAAATGACACTTTAAATTCATGGTAATGGGAACAGTTGCTTCCTGGTTGCATTGAAAAAATGCCTTTATATCCATATGATATTTCCTATAGCTTCATTATTTCCATTTAAAATCAACAAGTTTACAGTTAACCATCCTGTATTTACTATATTTAAATTAATACCACTTAAATTGTTAATTAAGATCATACCCTGGCATGGGGGAGAGGGGGGAAATGAGCATAGAAATACATCTTCTGCATTCCAGCTTCTAAAATAAGCACAATGTAATGCTAAAAATATTTAAAGGTAATTGTGTCCTGGAAATAACCACAATATAATGAAATAAAAGCTCTTGGGACGCCTGGGTGGCTCAGCGGTTGAGTATCTGCCTTTGGCTCAGGGCGTGATCCTGGTCCAGGGATCGAGTCCCACGTCGGGATCCCTGCATGAAGCCTGCTTCTCCCTCTGTCTATCTCTCTCTCTGTATGTGTGTCTCTAATGAATAAATAATAAATAGAATCTTAAAAAAAGAGTAAAAGCTCTTGGCTAGTCTGATTCAATCACTCATCCTCACATATACATAAACTAGCAGAGGATAGCCTAGCAGAAGAGTTAAAACCAATGAAATAAGAAAATAAAAACATAAATACCACAGATAAAATCAAAGAAGCCAATTTCTTTGAGATCAGAAAAATCTGATCTATCATGGAGAATACAGAGAAGGTACAAATTACAACATTAGGAATTAAGGAGGGAGGGGGATTTCTACAGATATTATTCCCATTAAAAGAAAAATAAACAGCACCAGAAAACATGAAATGATTAGATATAAGTGTAGCAGAGTATGTGCAAGATCAACATGTAAAATACATGTAAAGCACTGACAAGAAGAATTAAAGAAAACCTACGTAAACTAAGATATTTCCTTTTCATGGATTAATTTATCAGTTAAAATGCCACTTTTTCCTAAATCAAGCCATCAGTCTTATTCAATCCCAATAAAAATCCCAGAGGCTTTTTCTCCCGCACAATGAAAACTGAACTGATTCCAAAATTAAGACAGAGGAACTAAATTAATCAATACAATTTTGAAACAGAAGAAAATATTTGGAGGATTCTCATTACTTAATTTCAAGAGCTGCCACAAGCTCCCATAAATGAGATAATGGGATATTGACATAGGGAGGGTACAGCAATCAATGGGAAAAAATTATAGTCCAAAAAGATATGACTACATATATTGTCAATTGATTTTCAAAGAAGTTGTGAAGGAAACATAATGGAGAAAGTATAGAGCTTTCAACAAATGTCCTGGAACATCTCGACTCTCTCTCTCTCTGTCTCTCTCTCCCCCACCTCTCTCTATATATCTGTTTTTATCTCTTCCAGAAGAAAATATTTTCAAAACACACAATTGATGAAGGACTTACATATGTAATATATAAAGAATTAGCAAAATGCAATGAAAAAATTTAAATGGACATTTCAAGAAGAAAGATACATGGATTGCAAATCAGCAAATGAAACAAACTGCTTTTCATGGCCACAGTCCAAGCTCTAAGAATGAGCTGGCCATTGGCAAACTATTCCATCTGCTTTGCTTGTACCAGGTTCCTGTTACCACATTGCTTCCAAATCACTGGGGTAGGAATAATTATTTTTTTTCCCTCTCTGCTCCATTGATCCTTTCTTATTTTAAAAAATAAAAATGTTTGCATTAAAAAAAAGACACATTCATCATAGATTTTATGCATTTTCTGTGTTTCTGAACAGTAAAATATAAAGTGAGGTGTTTATCAGTAGTAGTCTAATTTTTTGCAGGGGGTTAGACTAAAGAAATCTTAAAAATTCAAATAAAATAAAGCATATCGGCAGTTTCTTTCAGAAAGAACTTTTTTTTTTTTTTTTTTTTTTTTTTAGATTTAAGGAAAAGAAAAATCTCAATTCATTTGGTTTAAACAAAGCTGATGGCATCTAAGGAATAGTACGGTTTGTGGTTTGGATCCATTATGACTCTGCCAGCTTCAACAGTCACATGAGGGACAAGGCTTCCTGAGTGTTACTGGGAGGTGCCAAAACGAAGTCTTCCTCTCCTTAACTGAAAAGAGGGATGATAGGGATGACATTCAAACAACTGAGGAAATGCAGAATCATGCTGGAACTATGTTAGTCGTGAATTGCTAATTCTGAGGAAGCAAAAAAATGTAAAACTCAATAAAATTGACTATTTGACAGCAGCTGTAAACATTTCCTGAACAAACCAGGCCCAGGTCAATGAGTTTGCACCCCTGAAGGAAAACTAACTGGAGCAGATGCAGTGGCATCAAGTAACACGTTCAAGGAAAATAAAATGATGGTCAAGATGATGATCGCATCTAAAATTAACTACTCAGTCACATGAATTTTTTTGTAACATACCTTTTCCCCCCCAAAAGTGCACTGATTGCGTAGGAATCGCCGAGAATAAAAATAGTAACAATTGTTGCATGACTCAATAGATACTATTTTAAAATAAATAGTATACAATTGTAGTACCTAAGAAACATAATACCAGAAAATATCACAACTCACTCTTGTATGCCATAAAAATGTTAAATGGAGTATCATTCAATTCAAATTTATAGTATATGCACTTATAAAACATGGAAACTGATTATTATAGTGACTTTAACATAAATTTTAAATTTTTTACTATCTTTTTTGTCTTCAGACTTTTTACTTGAAAATTTAAGAGAAATAAAAAATCATCTTAATGTTCTGATAGTCTTATTTTGCTAAACAAAAGTTGTTATGAATAAGATTTTCGATCTCTAGGGTTACACATTCTGTGGGTATTCAGAGCATAATTTTACTTTTAAAACATAGTAGAGAGAAAAGAGATTATTCTCCCTACCCAAAGCATTTTTATGTTTATATCATAGAGTCTCTTGCATTTACACATGTCTACTTGAAACATTCATGATTTTCTCCTGCTTTTACATGCTAAACTTTTGTATTGCTTGTTTTTGGGAAATCTACTTAGCATCAGTTTACTTATCCTTTCGTTTTATCAGCTATTGTTCATTTCACAAATTTCTGAGGGAACTGTACATTTGATTGCAGATTAGATAGTTTTTAAAGTAAGACAAAAACATAGTCCTGGCCATTAAATAGTTTGCTATCTAGGAAGGGGAGAGAGAAACGTATAAAAAAGAAAATTGTCTCATGTGGAAAGTTGTTGTTTTACGAAGTGATGGATGTTCAACATCCACTTATTTGAATACTATGTCATACTTAAGCCATTCATTAAAAAAGAAATAAAATGGACACTACTCAAAGAATAAACTCACTGAATCAGGTCTAAATGATAACTCCAAAGGTAGTTAGAATTAAGCTTTAAATTTAGAACTAAGGGTAAGAGCGATTACAGTAAGCAGTATAAATACTGCAAAAATTTTAAATTGAATAATATAACTTGAATACTATAACTAACTTGAATAACTTGAAATACTATAAACCTCAATTACTAGAACGGGACAAAAAGGAAAAGAAAAGTCTAGAGTTTCCATGAAATAAACCAATAGAGAAGATGTGGGGTCAGTAAAATTATAGATAAAATGACACTATTTGACTGAATATAAACAAAAAATAAGTTCTATAAAATTCTATAAAAAAATAAAAATACACTCTTAAATAATCCTTGAAGAAGAACTAAAAATTATTGAGGTATAATTAATATACAGTGTTATGTTAGTTTCAGGTGTATGATATAATGATTCAACAATTCAATTCAGTGCTCACCATGATAAATATATTCCTAATTCCATTTATCTATTTCACTCATCTCTCATCCTCCTCCCCTCTGGTAACCACCAGTGGTTTCTCTGTATTTTCTTGTTGGTTATTTGGTCTTTTTTTTTTTTTCTTTGTATGCTTGCTTATTTTGTTTCTTAAATCTCACATATAAGTAAAATCATCCGGTATTTGTCTTTCTCTGACTAATTTCACTTGTCTTTTCATTCATCATTATACTCTCTAGGTCCATCCATGTTATAAATGGCAAAATCTCATTCTTTTTTATGACTGAAAAATATTTCATTATATACATACACACACATACACATGCACACCCTACATCCTTATCCATTCATCTATGGATGGACACTCGGGCTGCTTCCATATCTTGGCTATTATAAATAATGCTGAAATAAACATAGAGGTGCATGTATCTTTTTGAATTAGTGTATTAATTTTCTTTGGATAAATGCCCAGTAGTGGAATTACTGGATCATATGATAATTTTATTTTTAATTAAAAAAATATTTTATATATGTATTCATGAGAGACACAGAGAGAGAGAGAGGCAGAGACTGGTGGAGGGAGAAGAAGGCTCCCTGCAGGGATCAATCCCAGGACCTTGGGGATCATGCCTCAAGCTCAGGCAGATGCTCAACCACTGAGCCACCCAGGTGCCACTATTTTTAATTTTAGAGTCAACTCCATACTCTTTTACACAGTGAATGCACTAATTTGCATTCCCACCAACAGTGCACAAGGATTCCTTTTTTCATACATTCCTTGCCAACACTCGTTGTTTCTTGTCTTTTTGATTTTAGTCATTCTGACAGGTGTGGGGTGATAGATCACTGTGGTTTTGGTCTGCAATTCCCTGATGGTCAGTGGTGTTGAACATGTTTTCATAATTTTGATAGCCATTTGTATGTCCTCTTTTAAAAATGTCTATTCGGATCCTTTGTTCATTTTAAATCCGATTATTTGTTTTGTGTTGAGTTGTATAGGTTCTTTATATTATTAGATATAACCTTATTAGATATTACTTTATTAGATATAACCTTTGCAAATATCTTCTCCTATTCAGCAGGTTCCCTTGCCATTTTGTTGAAGTTCCTTTCACTGTGCAAAAGCTTTTTATTTTGGTGTAATCTCAACAGTTTATCTCTCCTTTTGTTTCCCTTGCTTGAAGGAGACATATTTAGGAAAAAGTTTCAATGGCTGATGTCCAAGAAATGACTGTCTATGTTTTCTTCTAGGAGTTTTGTGGTTTAGAGTGATCTATTTTTAATTCTAACTTTTAAAGATGTATATTATTTTTCATTGCTAAAATTTGAATTTTGGTACTACAATTTTACAAAGATGTACCTTAGTGTAGGTAGCTACACATTCTCTCTGGTACTCATTGGGTGCAACCTGATAATTTGTCTCTCTTCAATATTAGCAAATGTTTTTCTATTATTTCTTATACCCACTTCTTTTCTATTTTATCTCCTTTTGTGACTCTTTTTGATGAGTGATGAGATTTTTTACATTGCCAACATTTTCTTAGCTTTTCTCAAATATATTATTTATATTTGTAATGTTGCACTGGTTTCAAATCTCTGGCTCAATCTTCCAGACCACTACTTCTTTTTTTTTTTTTTAGCATTTTCCATTCAGCTATTCAGTCCCTTTGGTTGTTTGTTCATTTGTTTTTCTCCCTCCTCCACCTTGCTTTTGATGTTAGACACATCTAACATATCTTTCTAGGGATGTAATACTAAGAAAGAGGAGAGGGGAGAAGGGGAAGGGGAGAAAAAGAAAGGAAAGCAAGCAAGGAAGTAAGCTTTTGGAAATGCTGAATCAGCAATTTTCTTGAGAAAATAGTGTTCTATGGAAAAAATAGATATTGATGATTAATAATTGGAAAATTGTTCTGATGAGCTTGTCTCAGGATGTGAAAAATGGTTTTTTTTTATTTTTTTAAAGATTTTATTTATTTATTCATGAGAGAGACAGAGAGAAGCAGAGACATAGGCAGAGGGAGAAGCAGGCTCCATGCAAGGAGCCCGGGGACTCCATCCCGTGTTTCCAGGATCATGCTCTGGGCTGAAGGTGGGCTAAACCATTGAGCCACCCAGGCTTCCCAGGCTGTGAAAAATGTTAAGCATACCATAACCAATTAACTTTACTTATAATTCCACTTTAATAAATGTAAAACATACTGTATTTTTAATTTACAATCTATGTCTAATCACTAAAATATGTTTTTTTTCAAAAATAGAAAATACAATTTTAAAGCAAAAGAAATGATATTCTTATATTTTAAAAAGCATAAATAGTGTCTTTGCTCTCAGTGTCATATACAATAGTGGTGACTCATAGATTCATGCAAACATCTACAAATCTACAATGCAAATGTCATGGTAGAGGACAGCCACATACAAATATGATGTAATGTTCTGAACTTTGTAATTAAAGTGTGCCTAATTTGTTAAGTAGTAATTTCTTGGTTCATATGCAAAGCTAATGTCGATATGTCTGCTACTATGGCCCTTTACTGCTATGTTCAAACCATGTCAAAAGGCTTATTTCAAGTGTAGTTCAAAGATTTAGGACTAATTTTTATATAATCTGCTTACCTAAGTAAAATCATTAAGTTCATTCTATTATTCAGAAGTCTCTATTAATAGGCCATAGACTTAAGGAGGTGAATTAGAACACAATTTATTTTGTGTGGGGGAGAGACACTTTGCATGTGAGTGGAGACCGAAATTTAGAGATGCCTTATTTTGCTTCTGATCCACTTGGTCAGATAAAAACTCTGTTTCAATTAAATTTTAAGAGAACCCTATTTACCCTGCAAACAAATAAAATGTCTGATTCTAAAGAAGTTTTATTTTTTTTCTAGGTTGGTCAATTATTTGTCCGCCCATTGTCTACAGGATGTGAAATCATCCCTAGGATACCTCTGCTTCTTCCCTGGAAAAAAATAGGAAGCCCGTTGGAATTATAAATGTTGGGGCAGAGAAGATGATCACAGGTAAGTAGCCTTAGGTGCAAACAGGTGTTGGAACTGCATGGGGTAAAGCATCAGTTTCGACACAAAGAAGAATCTCAAAAAAAGATCTTTTTTCAACTACTTTCAGATTGCTGTCTAGGAAACCCTGACTGGTTTCAGTCTCCCTGCAGGAGCCTGAATCTGATACTAGAAATTGAATAACAAGAGGGAGTTAGCCCTGTTTTATAGTCAATTTTAGGAACTGTGAACTACAGTGAAGTTCAAAATATACCAGGAGGTGAGATTTAATTGTTCAAAAATGAAGTCTGATGGCAAATAATCATCTAAGCCTGGTAAGTTGCTATATCATGTTAGCTAATCAAATCAGCAGAAATAAGTGTTAAATCTAAGAGGCAATGTCAAATGTCATTCATAAGTAGCTTTTGTATGTATTAGGGTCTCCAAAGTCTAACTTGTCTTCAAGGCTTCCTATTATAGGTAAATGTTTTCTGAGATTGTTGCCAGCATCCGTGCATGAGAAAAGGTTTAGAATATGTGTTTACTCTTCTATGCCTTCACGAGATGCTAGTTGAGTTCTTCCATTCTCTCAAGCTGCAAAATGCCTCTCTGCCTTAATACTAGGTTTCTGGGTACCTTTCCTATATTCAGGCTTATGATGGGAGCCCTGTCCCCATTCTTCATCAACTTTATTTTAAGCAAAAATCCTAGAATGCCCAGGTGTCTCTCATTCCCACTAACATCCCTTTCACTTCAGAGGCTGTACTTCACCTTGACGACGAGCACCAAGCATCTTTCCCACAATCGCCCTGTTTTCAGGGCTAGCTTAGCACTGAACCGGATTTGACAAATGATTTCTTCAACATAATCTCATCTTTTTTTTTTTTTTTTTTTGGTTTCTTCCCAGTGGACGATATTTATGTTCTTTCATTATTTCAACTACCACTCCACTTGTGGATTTTTATTTTCATTCTCTGTGATTTTAATTTTATGAAAAAGTGAATTTCAAATCTACATTAAACTAAGTTGAACACGAAGCCTTAGTGAAGGAGGTCTGGCGATCTTGTTTACAAAAATATGGCTACTGTCCTTTGATCTTAAAATTTAAGGAAGGATACTTTACGTAGCTTTGTGTTTGCACGTGTCAGCAGCAGAGCAGAGTAACAGACCCTGGCATTCCCTGCCAGATGTTCTTCAGCTACCATGTCTCTTCAGTAGATCATTTTTTGGTAGTAAAGACGTCACTTCCACAAATTGTCCATCCCCAGCTTTGGGTTGGGTCTCAATTTTTAGCATCATCTTCATTAAGTCACTGTCACAGAGCGTGTGTACAGCCTGACAAGCCTGCATCCATACATTCAGCTGGAGAATATTCAATGTCACCTTCAAAGCCAGTTTCTTTCTCAGGCTCCAGAAGAACGGCTGCTTCTGGGTTTCCATCATCTTATGAGATCTATGGGGAGTTTGAGGCCTTTGGCTCTCATTGGCAGTCAGAACTGTTTTCCCAAAAAGGCATATTCATCATGAAGGGTTCTTTGCAGTGCTGAGACTACTGCCCTTTCCTCACTATACTTTTCTTAGTTGCCCAAGTTCTAGTTTTACCAGTTGGATCCATGTATATTGTTTCTTTGCAAGCCTTGATCCATTTTTCTTCTGAAATTAACTCCTCTGAAATAATAGCCTGTTTGTTTGGTATTTTCAGAATTGGTTGGTTCTTCGTTCTCCATTTTCCATTTTCTGGTGAGTCTTCACCATCCTCAGGCAAGAATTTCATGACCAAGGCTTAGGGTAGAGGGAAGGTGCTCCACTGGGAAAGAGAATGAAAGAAAGGACAAGCCCAAGGGAACAGTGTGGCAGGCCTTTCACAGGCCAGCCAAACCACTGTGGTCTTCCCTGGAGTTGTAAGACAATCATTTGTGTTGTTTTAAGCCATTAAGTTTGTGGTTGTTTTGTTAGAGGAGCAATAGGGAACTAATGCAGATGGGAAAGGACATCCTTAAAAGAAGAATCTGCAAGATGCAAAGCCTCAAGGCATGACCTTTTCAGAAATGAAGGAAGGTCTGGAGTGTGTTCTGAGTCTGGTAAAAGAAGGGCTGAGGAAGAGACTCATACCAGTCGAGAAAAGTAGGGTTACCTAAAAGCTGACAAAGGTCTTCCACATTTTAAAAGAAGATTTCTACCTTATAAAATAATTCTGACAGTAATGAGCTGGCTGGAAATGAGCTGGTGGTATAACACCAAATGATTTTTTTTTTTTAATATTCGATAGGACTTTACTATATTCTAGTCATATTAGCCTTTCACAAATGCTTAAATTAGAAAAGCACAAGAGGATAGTTTTAGTTACATCTAATAATGTCCTCTACCATGCTTTTATCTTTGTTCATAACGATTCCTTATTTCATCTTCTTTTCTTGTAAGAATGAGCATAAAAAATTATCACAATAAGAGTAACAGTGTACTGTAATTTCTCCTAGGTACTCTGCCATACGGCACCTGTCTCTGTTATTTAATTTAACTTGATCTGTTGAAAATCAGGCTTGTAAGGGCTCATATGTCATACTCGTTAAAATGTCATATTCTTTAAAGAATCTAATTCCAAAGAGACATGCATCCTTTAATAAGAAACATTTTCATGCTGTACAGATAAGAAGTAAAAATTCAAAAAGTGTCCCATGAACAAAATAAAATGCATTATATTTTTTAAAAATATTTTATTTATTTATTCATGAGAGACAGAGAGAGAGAGAGAGAGGCAGAGACACAGGCAGAGGCAGAGACATAGGCAGAGGGAGAAGCAGGCTCCATGCAGGGAGCCCAACGTGGGACTCGATCCTGGGACCCAGGATCAGGCCCTGGGCTGAAAGCAGGCACTAAGCCACTAAGCCACCTAGGCTGCCCCATAAAATGCATTTTAAAATAATATTGATCATTAGGTAGATAAATAGGCAGCCTATTTTTGCCTATTCAAATCTTTAGTTTAATAATTCATTTGTCCAAGGAAATGCAACTTATTTTGGATGAATGCATTTAGATATTTAGGAAAATGCAATTTGTCTACCTATAATAATAAACAACTTAAAAATAAATTCTCAGCCCCAAAAGATATGAAAGTAAAGAACAATGACACTCATTCAATATTAATAATAAAAATGAAAATTAACATAAACTGGATATATCATTTTATGCTAAAATGCACATTTTTAAAAGTTGTCTAATTTAAGAAATATTGCAGCAAAAATAGTATACATATTCCTTACAAGAGGGACTTATAATCTGTATAACATTTTTTCTACATTTTTGTAAAACCTCATTATATAGCAAAAGTCATATGGTGCTCATTCTTTTTTTAAATTTATTATTATTTTTTATTTTTTTAAGATTTTATTTATTCATGAGAGACAGAGAGTGAAAGGCAGAGACACAGGCAGAGGGAGAAGCAGGCTCCCTGTTGGAGCCCGATGTGGGACTTGATCCCAGGACCCCAGGATCACACCTGGGCTGAAGGCAGATGCTTAACTGACTGAGCCACCCAGGTGCACCAGCATTTTGTTTTAATAAGAAACATTTTCGGGGCGCCTGCATGGCTCAGCTGGTTAAGTGGCTGATGTCAGCTCAGGTCCTGATCTCAGCGTTCTGGGATGGAGGCCCCAGGTCGGGCTCCTTGTTCAGCAGGGATGCTTCTCCTTTTCTCTCTGCCTCTCCCACTGCTCATGCTCTCCCTTTCTCAAAAACATAAATAAAATATCTTTAAAAATATATTTTAAACTTAGATTTACTTACATTCCTTATATTACACGGAAAATGTTATTCTTTCTTTAATTTCTAGAAATTTGCTAATTTCAAGTTTACTTCCTTCTTTGACCCGGGTTTTCATTAGAAGACTATTCATTCTCAGGGTCTGAATCCTTTTTCTATCTTTGTTCAAGTCTTTTCCCAATTGTAACTTCCCAGTGAAAATTTCCCCAACCACACACCACCTTGTCATTAATCTTTTCCTATGCTTGGTTTTTCCCCATAACACTTACCATTAATCAAAATATTATATATATTTGATTCTTATTTTTAATGGTCCTTCTCTCCCTTCTAATAAAAAGTTAGCTCCAAGGAAACAAATGTGTTTGCTAAGTATTTTTCTCGCTCTCCCCTTAGATTGCAAAAATCTTCGTTGCTCAAAGTAAACCGTATCTATTTTTGAGTTGATGAGTCAGTGAATAAATGGATTTTGATGGCAAAGGATTTTGGTTTATTTGTACATTGTTGATCTTCTGACGTTTCAATTTCTGCTAAGAAAACTATTATTATCATCATCATGACTGACTGTGAGAACCTGCAGAAGAGACCATGTAGACTGTAGTTCTCAAATCCCTGAGAAGAGTTTGCAACACAGGATGCTGCTGTTTGAGGGGTTTGGAGAAGGTGGGGGTGGAACTGGATGCAAACTCAGTAACTTGGAAACCATCCTGACTCTTCCAGGGAGCCTGGCGTGGAGACTCTGTGTTTCTTGATTATCAAGGAAAGCAGCTACTTTTTTTTTTTTTTTTAATTTTTTTTTAATTTATTTATGATAGTCACAGAGAGAGGGAGAGAGGCAGAGACACAGGCAGAGGGAGAAGCAGGCTCCATGCACCGGGAGCCCGACGTGGGATTCGATCCCGGGTCTCCAGGATCGCGCCCTGGGCCAAAGGCAGGCGCCAAACCGCTGCGCCACCCAGGGATCCCCCGAAAGCAGCTACTTGAGGGGACAAGTCAATATCTGCCTATTTGTTGCACACAAGTACTGGAGTAACCAAAGCCTTTCGTTGAACCCATCAGTAGAGAGGCAGGTGTATACCGCCAGGTTCAGAAACAGCTATCCCTGCTTAACTTTGAGAACGCAGGCCCCTCAGTACTTTTCGTAAGACATACCTGACTTCTTAAAGGTGTTCTGGCAAATTTCCTATTTTTCACTGCATATCTTTTTTCGCCTTAGTTCATCCATCCCTGCTAAATAGACATCCGCAGATTGACCTCCCTGTGGGGTAAGCGACCTTACATGCTTTGAGACAAAGTCCCACCAACTCAGGTTGGTTAAAGGGCCCACTTCTCTGTGGTCTTGCTTTCCACGGTTTCCGTTACCCTCACTCAACCACCGTCAGGAAGCAGATGATCTTCCTTCTGATGTACTGACAAGTCAATATCAGCCAGGCACTACCTCACAATGTCTACATCTTTACCCCAATTCTTCTCATCATATTTGCATTTTATCATCTCACATCAACACAAGACGAAGGGTGAGATATTTTAAGACAGAGACCATATTCATATAACTTTTATTACACTGTATTGTTATATTGACTCTATTTTATTATGTTGTTGTCAATCTATTATCATGCATAATTTATAAATTTCACTTTATCATAAATATATATGTAGAGGAAAAACATAGTATGTATACAGTTCAGGCCTATCTATGGTTTTGGATCAAAACCTTTGTGCATTAGGAGAGACAACTGTAGTTTAAAAGAAAGATATCCAAATAAAAATGTAATTGTTGTATTGATTAAATAGGATAAAAAGAAAATAACTGTAGAACTTAAAAAGAATTCCATTTCTTAATTATTAAGTCTAATTATGCAATGGAAGATAACACTTATAAGAGTGAATAGGAAAAATATTTCACAGAAATTTAAAAAGTGTAAAAATAACTAATAAAATCATACAAGACAAAAAGAAAAGATTTCAAATATTCAAAAAGAATTAAAGATGATACATCAAAGAAGGGAGAGAAGTGGGGGGCGGGGGAGGGAGGAAATTAGGATAGTCTCTTTAACAGTGAGAAATATGATTCCATTGTTCATAATATATTCATGATATTCACAATACATTCAACTGCTTGCTCAATCTTGGAATGCACAAAAAAGTATCAGAATTACCAACATGAATTCTACAAACATGAATTCTACTAGCTAGAGGTTAATATTTCTTTAATAGTTTGTGTTTCACATGAGTATATAGTTCAAATAGAGGGCTCAAGATTTACTTGGATTAGTTCTTATACCCTCTTCAGGGTGAAGTTGGTTAGGCCTTTTATGTGAATTTAATTTAGTCCATCTGTTTCAGTTTGAATTCCATTTTTAATGGTACTTTTACCAAAATTGTTCATAGTTTTTATTTATTTTGTTCTCTTCCTCTCCCCAACTCTCAGTCTCTCAAATTGACTCTCTTCTCTCTCTCTATCCCTCTTTCTCCTTCCCTCACCCTCTTTCTCCCTCTCCACTATGTAAAATCATAATCTAGTTCCAATAATCAGAACCGCACCAAAATGTATATGCATAAGACTGACACAGCATGACGTCCTTCATTCCTTCATTCTCCCCCCCCCCCCCCCCGCCACTATGTTCCATCCAACTACCTACAGGTAAGTAATCCTGTGCAGCTCTGGTTACACTCTCGTATTTTAGAGTTGCCATAAATATATTTGCCTACCGCCTCCTTATTTTTAACACAACATGAAAAATATTATTTTTTCTCCACTTAAGATATGCCTCATATTGCTTCTCAGCCTTTTAGCTGTGATCAAGTGTAAAATTCGCTTGGGAATCATGCTACATCAGCTCAACAGAGATATTCCTCATTATTTTTACAGCTTCATAGTACATCATTGTGTCTATATACATTGATGATTTAGCTAACCTCTATGTTTGGGCATTTAATTTCCAATAATTCTTCAATTACAAATAAGGTTGCAATTATACAGTAATGCTACAGTGTTTGGTACTATATACATAGCATATTTATATACATATATATAGTGTGTATATATATAGTAGCATTGTTATATATTTATCTTTATATTTTATAAATATTTATTATGTAATATTAAATAATTTATTTGATATTATTTGTTATATTAAATTAAATATTATTATTTAAATATTAAAACAAGGTGATATCCTCCAGTTAAATTTGTGGAAGTGAGATTACCAGGTCAAAAGGAAATATGTAGATTTTTTGGATATTACCAAATTCCCTTCCTTAGGGATATGGCAATCCCTTAGCAATTCATAGGAGTTCTTTTCCCGCATAGACTCACCGCAGAGTGAACTGTAATTTCTCTGTCATCTATCTATCATCTATCTGTCTACCTGTCATCTGTCTACCTATCTTCCTAACTACATATTGATCTACCTATGTATGTTGTAGCTTATCTGAATTTTGCCAGACTTATAAGTGAAAAATATCTCAGTATAGTTTTACATTTCCTTTGTTATAAGGAAACTTAAATAATATTTCATACATGTAAGGGCCTTTCTGTATTTTTAAATAAATTTTGTTTATGTCTCTGCCTATTTTTTGGATTTTTAAAAGACTTTATTTTTTAAACAGGTTTGGGTTCACAGAATTGAGAGGAAAAGTATCTTTAAAGGATCCATCAACTCTGCTACTGTCAAAGACTAGTTGGCTATATTTGTGTTTGTCTACTTCTAAGCTTTTAAATCTATTCTATTTATCTATTAGTCTGTTCTTCTACCAATACTACCCTCTCTTGATTACTGAGCTTTACAGTAAGTTTATAGTTGTCTAGTGTTAGTCCTCCATCTGTTCTTCTCCTTCGATATTGTTTGGGTATTTTGGTTCCTTTGTTTCTCCATATAATCTTTAGAATCAGTTTGTTGATATTCACAAAATAATTTGCTGAGATTTTGATGCAATTACATTAATTTATACATCAATTTGGGAAGACCTAATATTTTGACATTATTAATTATGCTATATTTCCTCTTTGATTTTCTTCAACAGAGTTTTACTTGTTTCCCTTATACTTATTTTGTATGTATTTTGTTAGATTTGTTCATAAATATGTCATTTGTGAGTGCTAATGAAAATGGCAGTGTTTTTAATTTCAAATTCCACTTGTTTGTTGATGGTATACAGAAAAATGATTGATTTCTGTATGTTAAGTTTGTGTACTGAAACCTTACTTTAAACCTTACTAATTCAAAAGATTTTTAGTCATTCTTTCAGATGTCTACCTAGACAATCATGTCACTGCAAAGACAGTTTTATGTTTCCCTTCTAAATCAGTATATTTTTGGTTTCCTTTTCTTGTCTTATTGTATAGTAGGAATACTCTGAATTTCTTACCAGTAGTTATGATCTTAGCTGTAGGTTTTAGTGTAGATATTCTTTATCAAGTTGAGGAAGGTGTTCCTCTATTCTTTGTTTATTAAGAGTAATGATCATGAATAGTTGTTAGTTTTGTAAAATAATTCTTCTGTATCTGTTGCCTTACATATCTAGAATAAATCCCATTTGGCCATAATATATAATTCTTTTTATATAATGTTTAATTTAATTTGCTATTTTGTTGAGAATTTTTACATCTTTATTCATGAGGAGATTGATCTAGAGTTTTCTTGTAATGTTTTGTCTGTAATGTTTTAGAGTAATACTGGCCTCAAAGAATGAGTTAGAAGTGTTCCCTCTGTATCTTTTGAAAGAGATTGTAGAGAATTAGTATAATTCCTTAGATTTTTGGTTGAATTCACTAGTGAACCAATCTGGATCCAGTGTCTACTGTTTTGGACTTTTGAATTGGCTAAGAGCCACCAATTTATTGAATGTTAATGTGGAGAGTAGGATACCTTTTTCTTTCTTTCTTTCTTTCTTTCTTTCTTTCTTTCTTTCTTTCTTTCTTTTCTTTCTTTCTTTCTTTCTTTCTTTCTTTCTTCTTTCTTTCTTTCTTTCTTTCTTTCTCTTTCTTTCTTCTTTCTTTCTTTCTTTCTTTCTTTCTTTCTTTCATGTTAGGAATATCACTCATGTTCCTGCATTTAGTAAAATGCTGATTTTAGGGTTAGATTATATAAATTACATGTGTCATGTTAAAAAATTAAACATCAATTATTATTTCTTTGAGTTTTTTTTCTCCGTACCCAGAATGGGTTATAAATTTTGCAAAGCTTTTTCCATCATTTCAGGGGACTATCAGATAATTTTCTCCTTAGATCTATTAATATAGTGTATAAAAAAGAGTTGACATAGCAGACCTCATTGCTATTCTTTGAAAAACCTATCTATATGTTTGACCCTTGGCTGTCATATAGGAGCTTGGATTTTGGGAGGATCATCATCACTCTAATGGATGAGTGGCTCACTGCCTAAACTCTGCACAAGCAATGTGATTGACACGAACTCCCTTATTTTCCTCTAGGAGTCTGGAATTTTGATAAATGCTAGACAGAAGATGCCTGTATAACTAACTTGTCACAGAAACCCTGGATACTCAGTCCCTGATGAGCTTCTCTGGTTGACAATATTTCACACATGTTGTCAAAACTTGTTGCTGAGAGAATTAAGTATGGCCTATATGACTTCACTGGAAGAAGACTTTTGGGAACTTGTACCTGGTTTCATATGGACTTTTCTTCCGTGCCTTTTCCATTTGCTGATTTTCTTTCTATCTTCTCACTATAATAAAAAACAACTACAAATATGACTATATGCTGACTTTGTGAGTCCTACTAGCACATCTTCCAAACAAGGGTTGATCTTGGGAGTTTCTAACACATATGATGCTTTATATTAGTGGATCTCCTAATATTGTATTAACACTGTATTCCTAGAATAAATCCCACTTGATTATGGCATATTTGTTTCTAATGAGGTGTTGTATTCTGTTTAATATTATTTCTAGAACTTTTGAATCAATATTTATAAGTAATGTTGGCTATAATTTTCATTTTTAACTCTATCATGTTTAGGTATAAATATATTTATTCACAAAAAGTACTAGAAGTTTTCCTTTATTTTCTATGAGCTGGAAAAGTGAGAAAAGCATTGGGACTCTCTAGCCTTTGAAATTTTGATGGGAATTTTCCTTTGAAATAATTTGGGCTTGATGATTTATAGTGAATAAGCTTCTTGATAAACTTGTCTATTCTTACATGGAAATTACCTTATTTTATTTTAAATTTAACTCCAGTATAGTTAACATATTAGTTTATATAGCATATTATATATATGTATATATTATATTAGTTTCAAGTATACAACACAATGATTCAACAATTCTATACATTACTCACTGCTCAGCATGATAGGTGTACTCTTAATCCCTTCATGTATTTCATTCACCCATCCCCTCATCCACCTTTCCTCTGGTAATCATCAGTTTGTTCTTTATAGTTAAGAGTCTATTTTCTGGTTTGTTTCTTTCTCCTTTTGTTTTGTTTCTTAGATTCCACATAGGAGAGAAATCATATGATATTTGTCTTTCTCTGACTTATTTCACTTAATCATTATACTCTCTAGATCCATCCATATTATTGTTCTTTTCTATGGCTGAGTACTCTTCTGTTACATATTTATGTATCACATCTTCTTTATTCATTCATCTGTTGATGGACACTTAGATTGCTTCTAATAATTTGGTTATCATGAATTATGCTGTACTAAACATAGGAGTGAATTTATCTTTTCAAAATAGTGTTTTTATATTCTTTGGGTAAATAACCAGGAGTGGAATTACTGGCTCATATAGTAAGTCTGTTTCCAATTTTTTGAGGAACCTCCATATTGTTTTCCACAGTGGCTATATCTAGAGTAGGGTCAATTTTGACAGATGATATTTTCCTATAAAATTCCCATTTCATATTTAAAATATACTGCAGAATAAGATTATTTTTTCAATCTATTCAATTTTAATGATTATTCCTCCCTTATCCTTTTTTTTTAATTTTTATTACTTCTATTTACTTCGTTTTCCTTAAGTTATCTAGTCATTGGTCTTTTTTGTGAACTTTTCCCAAAAATTATCATCTTTTATTTAGTAATTGCATATCAGCTGTTTTCCTATCTCTACATTGTTGAATTTTGTTTTTATCTTCATTATTTCCTTTCTTGCTTTTTTCTCTTATTTCACTTCTTTTTCTATCCCTATACTATCTTTGTTCTGGGAATTTTATTCACTTATATTTTGAATTTTTATTTAGAAAAGGGTTTAACGGGTTTAACTTTTTCATATATTCTGATATAAAATACTTCATTATTATTAATTTTTAGAAATATCATTAAATTAAGATTGTATTTTACCTTTTGTCAAGGAGTTTAATAAAAAAACAAAAGTTAGGAAAATAATGGAGATCTAGTTTATGTACAATTATAATACATTACAAACATTAAATAGCCCACTTGTTTTGACTCTTTAGATTAACCATAAATAGCTACAACAGTTGTACAGTATAACAGCTATAAACAGCTTTTCCTTTTCACTAGAAAACTTCATATAACAGAATATGAAACAGCTTGAAATTAATGGGAAAATCATGTGCTGGAAATAGAGCATCTTGACTTTCCTATTTCTACCTGATGGAGGCCAAAGAACTTCAATAGTTCACAGGCTATGCTGAGACAAATTATAAAAGAAACATAAAATAGAGATATTTGTGTAGAGTACATTGCCCAGAGATGCAACAAATTGGTCTTTCTAAAAATGATACGGTGCAATGGAGACAGCTAAGAGCTTGTTAGCAATTCCTACAGGTCCCAAGGGGTTTAAACTGTTCAGAAACAGAACAGAACACAGTTCAGTATATTTTCATAGAGACTAAAAAGTTTTCACAAAACTCACTCTGGAAATCTTTGGGGAAAAACATACTTTGCTACTGTTTTCTGGTAACTTTGTCTGTTCTCAGAATAATCCTCAAAACCATTTTGGGTTGACCCCCACAGCCCAGCTATCTGGCAATATTGATAGGAGTCATGCCCTTCTGCCAGCTGGACCTGACTGGACCAACTGTTAGTGGGCAAGGGTGTCACTTTTAATTTCAGTAGGTAGGTGTCCTGAAGTGACATTCATTGTGAAATATTCCTGCATATTTTTGTCTTTTTTTTTGTTGTCGTTACTTACCTGCCTATAAACATCTAGTATTTAATGGGTGACTCCTATATTTATATCTCTTATATTTCTCTAGTCTCTTTATACCCCCTGCATTCTCTCCCACATCATGTACTTCCTCATATGGACCATCAAAAAACTATTTCATTATTTCATGTAGTTTCCCCTCAGTAATTGATTAATATCTTAAGTCTTCCTGGTTAAAGCACTGCCCTCTTTCACCTGAATTATTTAATAACCTCCTAACTGGCCTGATTTTTGCCCGTTGTTCCCCTACAGTCTATTCTTAACATGACAGCTATTGTGATAGTAAACGGTGTCCCTCTTCTGTTGAAATATTTCCAATACAGTGGCTTGTTTTGTCTCTAAGACATAAAGCCTAATTATTTAAAATGACCATGGAAATCCAACATGTTCTGAGTCTTTCTTTTAATTTCCTGACTTGACCTCCTACCTCTTCTCTCTTCCTGTAGCATTTCACCTCTCCTCAATGCAGTGATAGTAGAGGTATTATAGTGAGTTTGCTACTTGTTTCTTCAGTTTTTTTCAAGACAAAGGGGATGGAGAAGTTTATGAAATTCCTGTAGAGAGTATATTATAGTTCCATTTAAAATACTGTAAATACTTAATCATTTTAGGGGCCTTTTTCTTTCTTTTAATAACTGACAGAAAATTAAAAATGCGGTTTCAGGAAAAGAATTTTATTGAGATCAGAAATCGCTATTCACTTGTGATTGTGAATAGTTATTTAAGTATATTTAAATTTCCATTACTGAACTTCTCCTTTATAGTTATAACATTGGAATCAAAAGCTGTTACATTAAATTACCTTATCGGGATAAAACAGTTGGTTAAAATACATTTTGTCAAGGATAATGTTTTATTTGTACACACTCTGTTACAAATGACTCATGTAAATATTGCTATTTTTGTCCATATTTTCAGGCATTTTTAAAAGATATTTGCAGGAGTGCCTGCATGGCTCAGTCAGTTAAGCCTCCAACTCCTGGTTTCGACCCAAGTCTTGATCTTGGGGTCATGAGACTGAGACTCAGACAGACTGCCCACTTGGTGGGAATCTGCTTGAGATTCTCTCCTCCTCCCTCTACCTTTCCCCCCACTTGCACATACACAATAAATAAATAAATAAATAAATAAATAAATAAATAAATAAATACTAAAAGATATATAAAAACATTGCCAATAACAAATTCATCAGATTTTATTTTATTTTTTTAAGATTTTATTTATTTATTCATGAGAGACACACAGAGAGAGAGGCAGAGACACAGGCAGAGGGAGAAGCAGGCTCCATGCACCGGGAGCCCGACGTGGGATTCGATCCCAGGTCTCCAGGATCGCGCCCTGGGCCAAAGGCAGGCGCTAAACCGCTGCGCCACCCAGGGATCCCTCATCAGATTTTAAAGTCTTTTCAGGAGACAGTCTTAAAGTAAAGAGAGGACATGTTTTTTGGAAACTTTTTTTTTTTTTTGAGAGTTTTGGATAGCATTATCTTGCTCAATTGTTATAATAAAGCAAGAGAGTACTGAATCTCAGAAAGATAAATGGTTCTTTCAATGGCATACAGCAAGTATGCATCAGAACTGAGACTTAAGTCATTTCTCCCTACAAACGTTCTGCTCTTCCAACTGTGCCACCCCATGGTCTTTTAAACACCTGTAATGATTTTTCATATAATGACCACTGATGTATTCACTGCCTTTAAAATCTTTACATATCAGGAAAAATGTTTAATATCTGATTACATATTAACTTTATTTTGTTGAAAGAGTAAGGCACTTAAATATATACTATGATATATCATGTAAATATTTTAAATGTGGCACTTTTTTCTCTTAAAGATAGATATTAGCAGTTGGGATTATTTTTGATGAAAATAGTTTTATTTTTGTGGAGGGTACTTTATATACTCACTCTTTTTGATGTAGTTCTGTAAGTCTTGAAAACAGTACTCAACTCAGAAGTGTAGCGGCCACCACAATTGAGATACAGAACTGTACCGTCTCTCCAAAATATTGCAGTCTCTGCCTCCCTGGCTTAATCCCTAAAACCACTTCTAGCTCCCAATAGTCACTGATCTGTTTTTATGTGTTTTTGGTTTTTTTTTGTTGTTGTTGTTGTTCCTACCATTTTTCCTTTTCCAAAATATCATGTAATTGGAATCGTATTAAATGTAGCCTTTTGAATCTGGCTTTTCCACTAGCGTAATGTATTTGAAATTCATGCTGTTGCATGTATCAGTGGTTTGTTCTTTTTCATTGCCAAATACATACTTCATTGCATGGATGTATCAGATCTATCACAGTTTGTTTACTCATTTACTAATGAAGTTTCCTTCCAGATTTTGGTGATAGTGAGTCAAACTACTATGAACTTTCTGGAAAGATTTTTGTTTGAACATAATTCATTTCTGTGGGATGAATATCTAAAAATGAATTATTGAGTTTTGTATAGGTGTTGCTCAACTTTATAAGAATCTGACAAACGGAGTGGTTGCACTGTAAAAGTAGATTTAATATTGTATCGTGACTATATCGGCTCAGTAACAGAATTTGAATTTCCTAATATTAATACTGTATTTTAATCTACTATGAAAATCTGTGTTCTAGAAAAATTCAGCCATTTATCCTAAACATTTTCCATGTTAGTCAAGTTGATTTCATAGTATTCAGATTTGTATCCTAATAAATGAGACTAAAAAAAAAAATAATTGAGACTCAGAGCCAAATAACGAGTTAGTAGTAAGTTGAACTATTTTTAAATGACTGTGTTCAGTAATTTTCTCATTTAAATGATTAATATGTACTTCAAAATTTTTAATTAATTCCAATATTAAAGTATTATAAATTAAACCTAAATCTTTTGAATAATTGGAGTAACTATATTAAAGTTGAAATTCAGAAAACTTTCTCTTACAATATTTAACTTGAAATAAAGTATTAGAGCTTAGTAGGCAAAGCAAATTTAGCAACACTGATGTAACAGCCAGCCTTTCAAAACTACATTTGATTTTCATATGCCCATTCAGAGGGCATCTTAACGTTTGTGACAATTGGTTTTCTTCTCGAAAGCTCCCAACACATGGAACATTAATTAACAGACCAAAATGGAAATATTTCAACTTCTTCAGATGGAGTAACCATTCCCAAAATGGATCTGATGTTGGTACATGCTTATATCACTGAAGAATCTCACTCGGAATCGCCTGAATGTCAGGCCTTTACTGTTTGACTATCACGTGATTTGATCAGGAAAGTCACACTGGATATAAAATATGCCATAAATGTGAAGGCTAACTCAAATGGCTTCATCTTCCTCACAGTATTTGTGGTTGACCAACCACTTTGACTTAAATATAAGAACTAATTATTTATCTCTGTGAATATTCCTTCTACCATGATTAGCTCTCTTTACCCGCTCCCTAAGTTTGATAGGCCTGTTAAGTTTTAGTATGGATCACACTGTCTTTTCTCTACATTCGTAATAATTTGAAATCTTATATTTTCCAATTTTCTAGTTAAGTTACCTCCTTTGGGATGAGTGTCCATGCCTATCTCTAATGATTCCTCTGAGCTTATGTTTCACTTATCCTTCAGCTTATGGGGCGTATCTATTGTCTGCTCACAGGCAGCAGTAAACTGCAACCTAAACTGAACAGTACATTTTATTTCATGACATATGATTCTTCTCCAGAATTGGGTAAAATTTGCCAAGTTACCTGGGCTTGAAACACCCACCCTTAACATTCCCCTCTCTTTTATCTACCCAACCGTTATCCTATCAGAAGTTCTCTTATTGAGGCTAGTCTTTTCCAGTTCCTTCTCTTTTCCTTCAAAAACAACATTCTAGTCCAAATCTTCATGCTTATTTCCTTGATCATTCAATAATCTTTTTTTTGTATATTTTTTATTGGAGCTTGACCTGCCAACATATAATGTAACATCCAGTGCTTATCCCATCAAGTGCCCCCTTCAGTTCCTGTCACCCAGTCACCCTGTACCCCCACCCTCTTCCCCTTCCACCCCCTTGTTCATTTCCCAGAGTTAGGAATCTCTCATGTTTTGTCACCCTCTCTGATTTTTCCCACTCACTTTCTCTCCTTTCCCCTATAATCCCTTTCACTATTTTTTATAATCTAATTGGTCTCATTTTCCAGCCATTACCCATTCTTACCTCATATAACCCTCCAAAGTGAAGGTTCATTTACTCAGTTATATTTCAAAAATTGCAAAATTGCATTGGTTTCATAAGCATAACCAAGTGAGGAACAAATTCCATCACTTGTCATCATAATGTCAGTTTTTCTTTCCAGCCTAACTTCTCTAAGCTTTCAGAATCTCTGTGCACAGGGGAAATTAGACTGTTTAAATGTGCTTTATATATATATATATATATATATATATATATATATATATATAGTTGTTGTTCCTCTGTGCCTTTATTATGATTTTTCTCTGCTTTTACTGTATCCTCACTGTGTGTGTGTGTTTATCTAGGGCACACCAGTAATTTTTATTTCCTTCTGTATAATTTTTACATATTTCCAAGCTTTATTTTTTTTTATTTCCAAGCTTTATACAATGGATATTATTTGTCATAAGAAACTATACATGATTCCTATTGATAAGGAAAGTAGGATCAGTAATATTAATAGTAATATTAATATTCTTTAGTAATATACACTTGTATCCACCTTAAAAGTAAATTTCAATGAGTCTTCTTCTAACCCCTTCAATTTAATATTATATATCTTTCTCTTTGGAGGTCTCAGAATTCCTCATTAAAGCATCATTAACTTGATTCACAAATGCATTTTTTCAGTAAGGTTAAGAATCATTATTAATGATTTCTTCCTTCACCCAAACCATAAACAACTGGTTAAACTCCTTGTTGATTTTTAAACATTTTTCAGACTTTCCAGTTTCAAACACCACTACTCAGATGTGCATCCCTAATCTTTCTTTGCCTGAGTGATTTACTAGCCTTTATACTGGTTCTTTTTCTGATTTCTTTTCTCTACAAGAACATCCTCCATCTAAAATAAGATTTTGCATATATTACTGACCATATACCAAACAATGTGTTTGATAAATTATTAATCAAACAAATGGAAGGCAACAGAGCTAAAAAAATGAATTTTGCTTACTCATTGGTGAGATAACTATATCCAAATTCACTTGTACTACATACAAGATTTTTCATGCAAGTCATTACTGTGAATACCTTTACCCTCTGTTGAAGTTTTATAGACAGATTTTTGTTAACAACAAAATAGTTTGGTCATGCTGAAACTTATCAACCATCTATACCATTTTTTTCCAAAATATGATTATGTACCTGATGATATGCAAAGACTTTTCAAGAGATATGTATGTGGATATCATCCGTTTTAATGGAACAATATCTAGATCCTCAATGGTTATATCTACTCTTTCCTTATTGTTCTACCTGAGAATGAATCTTATGTCCTACAGAGTCTCTGTCCCCACCTTTTTTTCTTCCATATTTGTCCTTCACTCAACCAATATAAGTCATAGGGGACATTTTTCCAGAGTGTAGAAAACTCTCACAACACTAAGAAACATGGGTATCCATGTTAAGAAATAGATAAAACAGAGCTACTTATATGAATACGCATAAATTTCAACATCGTAATGTTGACTTAAAAGATTGAAGAGAATGCTTGTAGAATATTACCCCTTATATAAGGACTTAAAGTTAAGAAAGCATTATAAATGGTTTACAAGTATGTACATATGTAAGATGTGTCCAGACTACATAAGAACACTTTTAGATACATGATCTCTGGAGGGAAAGTGCTTAGGGTTAAATTCTAGGCAAACTCCTACTGGCTATGACTTCAGAAGCTGCTTATTACTCTCTTAAGGATGTTGCTTCCTCCTATGTAATATGGGGACATGATAGTTCTAATTTATGGAATTTGAATGAGAATGTAAGATACCTAGAACAGTTTCTGGCATGTGGTACAACTCAATAGATACTTATTTTCTTATTTACATTAATAAAAGTATGAACATAAACAGTATATGTCAACTCTAAGATTGTGGTTACTTTTCCAGAGGAAAGAGAAAAGGTTTTATTTGTATCTGTACCATTTCATTTCCTTAAATAAAAACAATAACATTTGAAGCAAATATCATACTTCTGTATGGCCTAATCTTAACTAGCTAATTGTACCTTCAACTACTCTGTTTCCAAATGAGGTCATCTCCTGAGGTACTGTACATTAGGACTTTAACATTAAATTTTGAGGAGACACAATTTAAACCATAATAGGAAGAGACCCCTAAGGAAGTACCAGGACTTCAAACGCACCCAGGCCATACTTCTTAGTGGAAGTCTTCCTTAAAGAGTCTGGAAATTTCTCAAATCATAGCAGTTCTGGATTTGAATTAAGAAGCAGGTTTTATATATATAAAGGTAAGAACAAAATGACTGAGTTGACTTCCCATATGCTTTACCTCATCACCAACGCCCTGGGGTCAAAAGTGGAAGGAAAAAAGATGGAGAAGATTAAATTCTCACTGAGTGTTTCTTATGAGAAAAATGTAGAACAGAGAAAACTTACATTATACTTTTTAGAAGGTTTCTCAGGGAACAGAATATGTTATACTGAAGCATGCCAAGAAAGAAAGAACAGAAAATGTTTCAGGAATGGCAGGGAGGAATTGGCTTTCATTTATTTTTTTCTTCTTTTTATCATATATGGTTTCTTTTTTCTTAAGATTTTTATTTATTCATTCATAAGAGACACAGAGAAAGAGAGAGGCAGAGACACAGGCAGAGGGAGAAGCAGGATCCAGGCAGGGAGCCCCACATGGGACTCGATCCCAGAACTCCAGGATTATGCCCTGGGCTGAAGGCAGGTGCTAAACTGCTTAGCCACCAATGGATCCCCTCATATATGGTTTCTACATCTTTTTTTGTCTTCACAAAGAAAACTGAATTATGTGACCAACATCAATGACACAGTGAAATGAGCTCTGTCTTTGCATTTTCATGAAATAAGATAAACACAATGTGCCATCAGGGTTGTAGGACACTGCTGAGAGACCAGGAACCATACTGGCTGAACTTGAATACAGTTCATATAAATCCAGAAATGAATAATTCTTGTTGTTGCTGGATACGATTTGGGTTAAGGAGAAACAGCATTATTTGCCATCAGGAACCAAATCAGCTAACACCGATACTAATCTAAGACCTCCAAGAAAACATCACTCGAAGTAGTGCTGCAATGGCTCCTTCCCTTGACACAGCACTGCAGTTAAAGAGGTCAAGCAAGGGGAGGGAAGAAGATCCCTGGGTTTGGTCAGGAGAGCCCAGAGCCAGGGCAGGTTGGAGATAAAAGTCCCTAACATGCCTTCAGTGTAACACCATGGTCCATAAGGGAGGGAGTTTTGGTCATTAAGACATTATTCTCTTAAATGTTTCAGAGATTACAATGGGGAGGGGGACGACTCCACTTACAGTAGAAGGAGGGGATTAAATGTCATTGTGAATTGTCCTTTCCTTCAGAAGTTGCCCATTTCTTAGACCCAAGGTTTCCAGGAAGGCCTCCTCCATGAATGCCTCCAGAAAAAAAAAGTGAATTACTTACATTTTCAACCAAAGAAGAGAGGGAAAGTTTAAAACTAAAAGTGAAGTTAAATAAATGAAAGAGAAGGTGAGAATTGGGAACAGTAGATATCAGTTATCTTATACAGATCTACCAAGACTGACCAGGAGGAAATATAGGGAAAAAATAAAAGAAAAGAAAAGAAAAGAAAGAAAAGAAAAAAGAAAAGAAAAGAAAAAAAAAGAAAAGAAAAAAAGAAAAGAAAAGAAAGAAAAGAAAAGGAAAAGAAAAGAAAAGAAAAGAAGAGAAGAGAAAAGAAAAGAAAAGAAGAGAAAGAAAAAAGAAAGAAAAGAACAGAAAAGAAAAGAAAAGAAAAGAAAAGAAAGAAAAGAAAAGAAAAGAACAGAAAAGAAAAGAAAAGAAAAGAAAAAAATAAGAAAAGAAAGAAAAGAAAAGAAAAGAAAAAAAGAAAAGAAAAGAAAGAAAAAAGAAAAGAAAAGAAAGAAAGAAGAAAAGAAAAGAAAGAAAGAAAAGAAAAGAAAAGGAAAAGAAAAGAAGAGAAGAGAAAAGAAAGAAAAGAAGAGAAAGAAAAAAGAAAGAAAAGAAAAGAACAGAAAAGAAAGAAAAGAAAAGAAAGAAAAGAAAAGAAAGAAAAAAGAAAAGAAAAGAAAGAATAGAAAAGAAAAGAAAAGAAAAGAAAAGAAAAGAAAGAAAAGAAAAGAAAAGAAAAGAAAAGAAAAGAAAAGAAAAGAAAAGAAGGGGGTTGGAGCAAGATGGCGGAAGAGCAGGGTCCCCAAGTCACCTGTCTCCACCAAACTACCTAGAAAACCTTCAAATTATCCTGAAAATCTATGAATTCGGCCTGAGAATTAAAGAGAGACCAGCTGGAATGCAACAGTGAGAAGAGTTCGCGCATCTACCAAGGTAGGAAGACGGGGAAAAAAGAAATAAAGGAACAAAGGCCTCCAAGGGGGAGGGGCCCGCGAGGAGCCGGGCTGAGGCCGGGGCGAGTGTCCCCAGGACAGGAGAGCCCCGTCCCGGAGGAGCAGGAGCTGCACCGACCTTCCCGGGGGAAAGGGGCTCGCGGGGAGTTAGAGCAGGACCCAGGAGGGCGGGGATGCCCTCGGGCTCCCGGGGACACTAACAGACACCTGCGCCCCGGGAGAGTGCGCCGAGCTCCCTAAGGGCTGCAGCGCGCACGGCGGGACCCGGAGCAGCTCGGGGGGCTCGGGGGCGGCTCCGCGGAGGGGGCTGCGGGGCGGGAGCAGCTCGGGGGGCTCGGGTGGAGGAAGAGGCTCCGTGCGGAGGGGGCTGCGCGGTTCCAGGAGCAGCTCGGAGGGGCTCGGGGGCGGCTCCGCGGAGGGGGCTGCGCGGCCCGGGAGCGCGAATCCACCAGCGCAGGCTCCGGAGCACAGGGCGCCGGGACACAGCCCAGGATCCCGCCTCCCCCGGGACAGGCAGAGGCCGGGAGGGCCCAGGACAGCAAGGACGCTCCTGCCCCAGCTGAGCAGATCCGCGGCCCCGCCCGGAGCCTCCAGGCCCTGCAGACGGAGACCTCCGGGGCTACTGCGGGGGCTGACTCCAGGGCTCCAGAGCTGCCCCGCCACTGGGGCTGTTCCTCCTGCGGCCTCACGGGGTAAACAACCCCCACTGAGCCCTGCACCAGGCAGGGGCACAGCAGCCCCCCCAAGTGCTAACACCTGAAAATCAGCACAGCAGGCCCCTCCCCCAGAACACCAGCTAGACTGACTGACAACTTCCAGGAGAAGCCAAGGGACTTAAAGTACACAGAAGCAGAAGATACTCCCCCGTGGTTCTTTTTTTTGTTTTGTTTTGTTTTGCTTTTTGATTTGTTTCCTTCCCCCACCCCCCCTTTTTTTTTTCTCCTTTCTTTTTCTTTCTCATTTCTTCTTTTTTTTTCCTTTTTTTTCTTCCCTTTTTTTTCTCTTTCTCTTTTCTTTCCTTCTTTCTCTCCTCTCTTTTTCTCTTTTTCCCAATACAACTTGCTTTTGGCCACTCTGCACTGAGCAAAATGACTAGAAGGAAAACCTCACCTCAAAAGAAAGAATCAGAAACAGTCCTCTCTCCCACAGAGTTACAAAATCTGGATTACAATTCAATGTCAGAAAGCCGATTCAGAAGCACTATTATACAGCTACTGGTGGCTCTAGAAAAAAGTATAAAGGACTCAAGAGACTTCATGACTGCAGAATTTAGAGCTAATCAGGCAGAAATTAAAAATCAATTGAATGAGATGCAATCCAAACTAGAAGTCCTAACGACGAGGGTTAACGAGGTGGAAGAACGAGTGAGTGACCAAGAAGACAACTTGATAGCAAAGAGGGAAACTGAGGAAAAAAGAGACAAACAATTAAAAGACCATGAAGATAGATTAAGGGAAATAAACGACAGCCTGAGGAAGAAAAACCTACGTTTAATTGGGGTTCCCGAGGGCGCCGAAAGGGACAGAGGGCCAGAATATGTATTTGAACAAATTCTAGCTGAAAACTTTCCTAATCTGGGAAGGGAAACAGGCATTCAGATTCAGGAAATAGAGAGATCCCCCCCTAAAATCAATAAAAACCGTTCAACACCTCGACATTTAATTGTGAAGCTTGCAAATTCCAAAGATAAAGAGAAGATCCTTAAAGCAGCAAGAGACAAGAAGTCCCTGACTTTTATGGGGAGGAGTATTAGGGTAACAGCAGACCTCTCCACAGAGACCTGGCAGGCCAGAAAGGGCTGGCAGGATATATTCAGGGTCCTAAATGAGAAGAACATGCAACCAAGAATACTTTATCCAGCAAGGCTCTCATTCAAAATGGAAGGAGAGATAAAGAGCTTCCAAGACAGGCAGCAACTAAAAGAATATGTGACCTCCAAACCAGCTCTGCAAGAAATTTTAAGGGGGACTCTTAAAATTCCCCTTTAAGAAGAAGTTCAGTGGAACAGTCCACAAAAACAAAGACTGAATAGATATCATGATGACACTAAACTCATATCTCTCAATAGTAACTCTGAATGTGAACGGGCTTAATGACCCCATCAAAAGGCGCAGGGTTTCAGACTGGATAAAAAAGCAGGACCCATCTATTTGATGTCTACAAGAGACTCATTTTAGACAGAAGGACACCTACAGCCTGAAAATAAAAGGTTGGAGAACCATTTACCATTCGAATGGTCCTCAAAAGAAAGCAGGGGTAGCCATCCTTATATCAGATAAACGAAAATTTACCCCAAAGACTGTAGTGAGAGATGAAGAGGGACACTATATCATACTTAAAGGATCTATTCAACAAGAGGACTTAACAATCCTCAATATATATGCTCCGAATGTGGGAGCTGCCAAATATATAAATCAATTATTAACCAAAGTGAAGAAATACTTAGATAATAATACACTTATACTTGGTGACTTCAATCTAGCTCTTTCTATACTCGATAGGTCTTCTAAGCACATCTCCAAAGAAACGAGAGCTTTAAATGATACACTGGACCAGATGGATTTCACAGATATCTACAGAACTTTACATCCAAACTCAACTGAATACACATTCTTCTCAGGCGCACATGGAACTTTCTCCAGAATAGACCACATATTGGGTCACAAATCGGGTCTGAACCGATACCGAAAGATTGGGATTGTCCCCTGCATGTTCTCAGACCATAATGCCTTGAAATTAGAACTAAATCACAACAAGAAGTTTGGAAGGACCTCAAACACGTGGAGGTTAAGGACCATCCTGCTAAAAGATAAAAGGGTCAACCAGGAAATTAAGGAAGAATTAAAAAGATTCATGGAAACTAATGAGAATGAAGATACAACCGTTCAAAATCTTTGGGATGCAGCAAAAGCAGTCCTAAGGGGGAAATACATCGCAATACAAGCATCCATTCAAAAACTGGAAAGAACTCAAATACAAAAGCTAACCTTACACATAAAGGAGCTAGAGAAAAAAACAGCAAATAGATCCTACACCCAAGAGAAGAAGGGAGTTAATAAAGATGCGAGCAGAACTCAACGAAATCGAGACCGAAGAACTGTGGAACAGATCAACAGAACCAGGAGTTGGTTCTTTGAAAGAATTAATAAGATAGATAAACCATTAGCCAGCCTTATTAAAAAGAAGAGAGAGAAGACTCAAATTAATAAAATCATGAATGAGAAAGGAGAGATCACTACCAACACCAAGGAAATACAAACGATTTTAAAAACATATTATGAACAGCTATACGCCAATAAATTAGGCAATCTAGAAGAAATGGACGCATTCCTGGAAAGCCACAAACTACCAAAACTGGAACAGGAAGAAATAGAAAACCTGAACAGACCAATAACCAGGGAAGAAATTGAAGCAGTGATCAAAAACCTCCCAAGACACAAGAGTCCAGGGCCAGATGGCTTCCCAGGAGAATTTTATCAAACGTTTAAAGAAGAAATCATACCTATTCTCCTAAAGCTGTTTGGAAAGATAGAAAGAGATGGAGTACTTCCAAATTCGTTCTATGAAGCCAGCATCACCTTAATTCCAAAGCCAGACAAAGACCCCACCAAAAAGGAGAATTACAGACCAATATCCCTGATGAACATGGATGCAAAAATTCTCAACAAGATACTGGCCAATAGGATCCAACAGTACATTAAGAAAATTATTCACCATGACCAAGTAGGATTTATCCCTGGGACACAAGGCTGGTTCAACACCCGTAAAACAATCAATGTGATTCATCATATCAGCAAGAGAAAAACCAAGAACCATATGATCCTCTCATTGGATGCAGAGAAAGCATTTGACAAAATACAGCATCCATTCCTGATCAAAACTCTTCAGAGTGTAGGGATAGAGGGAACATTCCTCGACATCTTAAAAGCCATCTATGAAAAGCCCACAGCAAATATCATTCTCAATGGGGAAGCACTGGGAGCCTTTCCCCTAAGATCAGGAACAAGACAGGGATGTCCACTCTCACCACTGCTATTCAACATAGTACTGGAAGTCCTAGCCTCAGCAATCAGGCAACAGAAAGACATTAAAGGCATTCAAATTGGCAAAGAAGAAGTCAAACTCTCCCTCTTCGCCGATGACATGATACTCTACATAGAAAACCCAAAAGTCTCCACCCCAAGATTGCTAGAACTCATACAGCAATTCGGTAGCGTGGCAGGATACAAAATCAATGCCCAGAAGTCAGTGGCATTTCTATACACTAACAATGAGACTGAAGAAAGAGAAATTAAGGAGTCAATCCCATTTACAATTGCACCCAAAAGCATAAGATACCTAGGAATAAACCTCACCAAAGAGGTAAAGGATCTATACCCTCAAAACTATAGAACACTTCTGAAAGAAATTGAGGAAGACACAAAGAGATGGAAAAATATTCCATGCTCATGGATTGGCAGAATTAATATTGTGAAAATGTCAATGTTACCCAGGGCAATGTACACGTTTAATGCAATCCCTATCAAAATACCATGGACTTTCTTCAGAGAGTTAGAACAAATTATTTTAAGATTTGTGTGGAATCAGAAAAGACCCCGAATAGCCAGGGGAATTTTAAAAAAGAAAACCATATCTGGGGGCATCACAATGCCAGATTTCAGGTTGTACTACAAAGCTGTGGTCATCAAGACAGGTGGTACTGGCAGAAAAACAGACACATAGATCAGTGGAACAGAATAGAGAATCCAGAAGTGGACCCTGAACTTTATGGGCAACTAATATTCGATAAAGGAGGAAAGACTATCCATTGGAAGAAAGACAGTCTCTTCAATAAATGGTGCTGGGAAAATTGGACATCCACATGCAGAAGAATGAAACTAGACCACTCTCTTTCACCATACACAAAGATAAACTCAAAATGGATGAAAGATCTAAATGTGAGACAAGATTCCATCAAAATCCTAGAGAAGAACACAGGCAACACCCTTTTTGAACTCGGCCATAGTAACTTCTTGCAAGATACATCCACGAAGGCAAAAGAAACAAAAGCAAAAATGAACTATTGGGACTTCATCAAGATAAGAAGCTTTTGCACAGCAAAGGATACAGTCAACAAAACTCAAAGACAACCTACAGAATGGGAGAAGATATTTGCAAATGACATATCAGATAAAGGGCTAGTTTCCAAGATCTATAAAGAACTTATTAAACTCAACACCAAAGAAACAAACAATCCAATCATGAAATGGGCAAAAGACATGAACAGAAATCTCACAGAGGAAGACATAGACATGGCCAACACGCACATGAGAAAATGCTCTGCATCACTTGCCATCAGGGAAATACAAATCAAAACCACAATGAGATCCCACCTCACACCAGTGAGAATGGGGAAAATTAACAAGGCAGGAAACAACAAATGTTGGAGAGGATGCGGAGAAAAGGGAACCCTCTTACACTGTTGGTGGGAATGTGAACTGGTGCAGCCACTCTGGAAAACTGTGTGGAGGTTCCTCAAACAGTTAAAAATATACCTGCCCTACGACCCAGCAATTGCACTGTTGGGGATTTACCCCAAAGATACAAATGCAATGAAACGCCGGGACACCTGCACCCCGATGTTTCTAGCAGCAATGGCCACGATAGCCAAACTGTGGAAGGAGCCTCGGTGTCCAACGAAAGATGAATGGATAAAGAAGATGTGGTTTATGTATACAATGGAATATTACTCAGCTATTAGAAATGACAAATACCCACCATTTGCTTCAACGTGGATGGAACTGGAGGGTATTATGCTGAGTGAAGTAAGTCAGTCGGAGAAGGACAAACATTATATGTTCTCATTCATTTGGGGAATATAAATAATAGTGAAAGGGAAAATAAGGGAAGGGAGAAGAAATGTGTGGGAAATATCAGAAAGGGAGACAGAACGTAAAGACTGCTAACTCTGGGAAACGAACTAGGGGTGGTAGAAGGGGAGGAGGGCGGGGGGTGGGAGTGAATGGGTGACGGGCACTGGGTGTTATTCTGTATGTTAGTAAATTGAACACCAATAAAAATAAATAAATTAAAAAAAAAAGAAAAGAAAAAAGAAAGAAAAGAAAAGAAAAGAAAAGAAAAGAAAGAAAAGAAAAAAAAGAAAAGAAAAGAAAAGAAAAGAAAAGAAAAAAAAAAAGAAAAAAAGGAAAGAAACCATGGGTTTGTGAACTCCTACATGAGCCCAGATCCTGCTATTTCCAGGTCTGGGTAATGAGAATCTGAGGGAAGTGGGGATTTTGGTAGCTAGATAGGTAAGGAGGAGCAAAATAAATGTTAATAAGATTTTCTATACACGATATAGTTCTACCTCCATCAAGAAACCAAATAAGATTTCTGGATTGTATTGTAATTCTTTTCTCTGACTGCTTTCCTAATGATAGTGTTCCCAAACTAAATCCCATGGGTTTCTTCATTCATGTATTTTACATACTGCCAGTTCAGTCTCCCCCACCCCCGCCCCCCTAGATTATTTGTTCTCATGATTTTTGTACAATAATCACCTAAACTATATTGTGGTTATTCACAAAAAATTCCACTCTGTATGTCAGCACTTTCCAAAAAGAAAAAGAGCTTGGACATGGAGAAAGTTGATGATGCCACTCCTAAATAACTTCGGCCCCTCAAATGCTTCTTCCTAGAATTTTGGGAGTTCATGGTTAATATGTCCATTCAAAAATCCCTGTGTAGTTCTGAAGGATTCTGTTAGAAGGGCAAGTTATTTGCTCCCAAACACAGGGCAAACTTCTTTCCAGTATTATTATGGCAAGTAATTACCTTATTAGAAAACCATCATTATTACAAATTTAAATTATTTATTTTTGAACCTTTCCTATTCCACTTTTATTTCATTTTACTTTTTTTTCCCAATTGTTTATTTTTTGTTTGTTTGTTTTGATTCCAGTACAGTTAACATACAGTGATAGGTTAGTTTCAGGTGTAAAACATAGTGATTCCACAATTTTATACATTAATGACCTTACTAAATTCATTTATTAGATCTAGAAGTGTGTGTGTGTGTGTGTGCGTGTATAGTCATGATGGTTTTCTATATATAGTATCATGTCTTCTGCAAACAGTGAGTTTTACTTCTTTGTTACAAATTTGGATGCCTTTTTTCTTTTCTTTTCTCTCCCTTTCTCTCTTTTTTTTTTTCTTTCCTTTTTCTTTTTTTTCTTGTCTGATTGTTATGGTTAGGACTTCCACTACCAGGTTTAATTAAAGTAGTGAGAGTGAACAACCTTATCTTGTTCCTGATCTTAGGGAAAAAGCTCTCAGGCTTTCACCATCATGTATGATGTTAGCTGTGTCTTCTTTTTTTTTTAATCTATGACTTTTATGATTTTGAAATATATTCCCTCTAAACTTACTTTGTCAAGGGTTTTTTAACATGAATAGATGTACTTTGTCAAACACTTTTCTCTCCATCTACTGAAATGAGCATATGATTTTTATCCTTTCTCTTACTGATGTATTGCATTGATTGATTTCAAGTATTACCCTTTTATCTCATTTGATCATGATGGTGAGTGATTTTCTTTAAAATATATTGTTGGATTCAGTTTGCTAATATTTTATTGAGGATTTTGCATCTCTGTTCATCAGAGATACTGGCCGGTAATTCTCTTTTTTTGTAGTGTCTTTACTTGGCTTTGCTAACAGTGTGATATTTGCCTCATAGAATGAATTTCCCCCCTTTTCTATTTTCCTGGAATAGTTTGAGAACAGGTATTAACTCTTCTTTAAATGCTTGCTAGAAGTCACCTATGAAGCCGTCTGGTCCTGGACTTTTGTTTGTTGGGAGTTTTCTGATTATTGATTCAATTTCACTGCTGGTATATGGTCTGTTCAAATTTTCTATTTCTTCTCAATTCAGTTTTGGGAGGTTTTATGTTTCTAGGAATTTATTTCTTCCAAGTTGTCTGATTTGTTGGCATATAATTTTTCATAATATTCTCTTAAAATTGTTTATACGTGGTGTCAGTTATTTATCTTCTTTCATTTCTGATTTTATTTCCATCCCCTCTTTTCTTTTTTATATGAGTCTGGCCAAAAGTTATCAATTTTGTTGATCTTTTCAAAGAACCAGGTCCTGTTTTCATTGTTCTGTTCTACTATAAAAAAAAAAAAAGATTTCATTTATTTGACAGAGAGAGAGAGAGAGAGAGAGAGAGAGAGAGAGAGAGAGAACAAGCAGGGGGAAAGGAGGCAGAAGGAGGAGAAGCAGGCTTCCCACTGAGCAGGTAGCCCAATGTGGGGCTTGGTCCCAGGACCCGGGGATCATGACCCTAGCCAAAGGCAGATGCTTAACTAACTGAGCCACCCAAGTGCCCTGTTCTACTTTTTTTTTTTTTTTTTTGGTAAGTTTTTATTTTGTTTATCTCTGCTTTATTTTCATTACTTCCTTCCTTTTACTAGTTTTGTGTTTTGTTCGTTCTTTTTCTAGCTCCTTTTAGCATAAGTTTAGGTTGTTTCTTTGAAAATTTTCTTGCTTCTTGAGTTAGGCCTGTATTGCTATAAACTTACCTCTTAGAACAGCTTTTGCTGTATCCCAAAGATTTGGGACTGTTGTGTTTTCATTTTTGTCTCCATGCATTTTTTGATTCTTCTCTGACTTCTTTGGTTGATCTCTTCATTGTTTAGCACCATGTTATTTAACCTCCATATATTTATACTCTGTCTAGATGTTTCCTTGTGGTTGGCTTCTAGTTTCATAGTGTTGTGGTTGGAAGAGATACATGGTGTGACTTCCATCTTTTTAAATTTGCTGTGACTTGTTTTGCAGTCTAATATATAATCTGTTCTGGAGCATGTTCCCTGTGCATTAGAAAAGAATGCGTATTCTGCTGTTTTAGGATTCTCAATGTATCTGTTAGATCCATCTGATCCATCTGATTCAAAGCCACTGTTTCCTTGTAGATTTTCTATTTTAATGATGTACCCATTTATGTAAATGGGGTGTTAAATTCCCCTACTATTGCTACATTACCATCAATTCCTTTCAGTTTGTTATTAGCTGCTCTGTGTATTTGGGTACTCCCATGTTGGGTGCATAAGTGTTTACAATTGCTGTATCTTCTTGTTGGATTATTCCCTTTATGATTATACAGTGTCCTTGCCTCTTGTTACAGTCTTTGTTTTATTTTTTTTGTCCAATGTAAGTATTATTACCCCAGTTTTCTTTTCATTTCTATTTGTATGGTAAATGTTTCTCTACCTCTTCACTTTCAAGCTGCATGTATCTTTAGATCTGAAATGAATGTTTTTTTTTTTTAGGTAGTATATAGATCAGTCTTGCCTTTTTATCCATTCCATTACCCTATATCTTTTAGTTTTTAGTGTTTGGTCCATTTATATTCAAAATAACTATTGACAGGTGTGTAATAATTGTCATTTTGTTACATATTGTATGGTTGGTCATCTTTTAGTTCTCCTCTGTTCCTTTCTTCTCTTGCTGTATTCTTTCATAGTTTGCTGGCTTTCTTTAGCAATATACTCGGGTATCTTTCCCTTTATTTTTTGTATATTTATTACCAGTTTTTGATTTGTGGTTACCTTTATGTTTCTATATATAACATCTTCTGCATATAGTAGTCTATATTAAGTTTATGGTCACTATGGTTTGAATCCATTCTTTACTCTTCTCCTGGACACATTTTAGGGATATAACATCATACCTTACACCCTTTTATTTTGTGAATCCCCTGACTATTATAGATACAGTTATTTTTATTGCCCTGCTTTTGTACTTCCTACTTTTCTTACTCCTACTTATAGTCTTCCCATTTTGCTCAAAGACTCCCTTTTAACGTTTCTTGTAAGGCTGGTTTAGTAATTGTGAATTCCCCTAACTTTTGTTTGTCTTGAAAATTCTTTGTTTCCTATTCTGAATGATGGCCTCACCAAACAAAGTATTATTGGTTGCAGGGTGTTTTGTTTGTTTGTTTGTTTTCTTTTTTTTCTTTTTTCTTTTCTTTTAGCACTTTGAATATACCCTGCCATTCTTTTTTGGGCCTGAAAAGTTTCTACTGAAAAATCAGCAGATAGCCTTATGGGGTTTCTTTTGCATTAACTATTTTCTTTCCTCTTTCTTTCTTTTCTCTTACTGCTTTTAAAATTCTCTTTTGATCAGTACTCTTTTTTTTTTTTTTTTGCCATTTTTATTACTATGTGCTTTTGTGTAGATCTTCCTGGGTTTATTTTTTTGGGGGGCTCTCTGCATCTCTGGGATCTGGATTTCTGTTTCCTTCCCAGATTTGGGGGAGCTATTATTCTCCAAATAAATTTCCTTCCCACTTTTCTTTTTCTTTTCCTTATGGGAATCCTATAATGCAAATTTTTTTACATTTGATGGTTTCACTGGGTTTTCTATTTTCATTTTTTATTATTATTAATTTATCTCTCACCTATTCAGCTTGAGTGCTTTCCATTACTACTTCCTCCAGGTCACTTATCCATTCTTCTGTTTCCTCTTGTCTACTGTTTATCCTATCTAGTGTACATCTAATTTGAATAATTGTGTTCTTTATCTCTGTTTCTTTTTTATATTTTCTGTCATTGTTGAGGGTCTCACTGAGGTTCTCCACTATTTTCTAAAGTCCAGGGAGTATCTTTATGACCATTATTTTAAATTATCTATTGGGCAGATTACTTATCTTCATTTCCATTAGCTGTCTTACTGTGATTTTGCCCTGTTCTCTCATCTGGGACACATTCCTCTATCTTTGCATTTTGTTTATCTCTGTATCTGTGTCTATGTGTTTGGATAGTCAGCTATATATCTTACTCCTGAAAGTAGTGGCCTTATGAAGAATAGTGCCCTGTAGTGCCCTGCAGTGCAATCTCCCCTGTTCACCAGAACCTAGGGCTTCAGGGTGTTTCCTGTGTGCATTGTGTCCCTACCTTTGTGGGTGAGCTGTGACTGCCTTCAGTCTAGTCCTCGACGATGGCTCCCTTGGTCTGTTGTGAGCAGGGTTTTGTTTCTGTGTTGTTAGTGGACCAGTCTGGGGCTGCCTTGGGCTTGACTTGGGTTAATTCAGTCATTTGCCACAAATGCAGTAGCACTGATTTTCAGGGTGCTTTTTCTGTGTTGTCCTTTGAGAGGCTTTCATTGGTGAGTAGGGTCTGTAGTGAGACCCAATGTCTGTGCCCAGTCCACTCCTAGAGCAGCAGCTGGACTAGTATGTGTTTATTTCCAACCTCCTCTCCAGGGCAGGAGTCACTTTGGAGTGGTGATGGTACCTGTTGGGGCTGCTTGCACAATGCCAGGCTTGTGGCACCACTTTTGATGGGCTCTAGCCAAGACTGGAGGAGGCAAGTCCATGGGAGAGTGTGAGGGAGGGCTTATGGCATCAGTAAGATTTGCACTAGTCCATGTCAGGAATGGATTTGCAACTGCCTGGAAAAACTCCTGTGGAGGCCAGAGGGGATTGGCAAGGGTAGGTCCAAGGGAGAACACAAGAATAGGGTATACTATTAGCAAGCTAGATGAAGAATTTTAGTGATATGTTGGTACCCTTAGATGTCCATATATCTAGGCTAGGGGTATGGGAGACAAATGGAGCCCACCAGCTCTTATTTTCTTGAAGAAGTTTCCCAAAGATTGCTGACCTTCCAACAATCACTCTGAGATTAGTAAATAAATCTTCCCATATACGTCAGGTGCTTTTTCTTTCTTTCTTTTTTTTTCGGGGGTGGGGGTGCGGTTTGGGGTTGTTTTGTTTTTGTTTTTCATTTTCCCTACTTCTATTTCTATGCTGTATTTCTCGGGGGTTGTTTATTGTGTTATCCCTTTAAGGGCAAGGACACAGTTTCCTATTGCCCTCCTGTCTCTCTCATAGCCGAAACCATTGAGTTTTAAAGTTCTAGGTGTTAAACCCCACGTTGTTAGGCCCCTCTGATTTTCAAAGCCAAATGTTATAGGGATCTGTCTTCTTCACCATGTGGGCTCTTGTGCCTGGGGTTCCTGGTATGGGGGTCCAGTACTCTCCCCTCACTTCATCCATAGCTTCCTTCTCTCCCAGAGACAGTTCTGCAGGTCCTGTTGGCTCCAAACTGTGTGTCCACCCTTCCTACCCACTTCAATATGGCCTGTTATCTGCATTTATCTGTGAAGAGTCTGTTCTGACAGTTTCTGGGTTGTCTTTTTGGTTATCTATACTGATGTGGGTGTTTTCTAGTTATATCCATTGGACGTGGTGAAATTAGGATTCTAATCCACTATCTTTTAAATTCTAATCCTCCACTGCTCAATTGATTATGAATACTTAATAAAAATCATTTCATCAGAGGATCCCTGGGTGGCGCAGCGGTTTGGCGCCTGCCTTTGGCCCAGGGCGCGATCCTGGAGACCGGGGATCGAATCCCACGTCGGGCTCCCAGTGCATGGAGCCTGCTTCTCCCTCTGCCTGTGTCTCTGCCTCTCTCTCTCTCTCTGTGACTATCATAAATAAATAAAAATTAAAAAAAAAAAAAAAGAATTGTTAAAAAAAAATCATTTCATCAAAAGACATTTTCTTTTTCAAATTGATTATATATTGAATGGCATTATTTTGGAAATATTGGTTTACGTTTCTTAAAAATTATTTTTCCTGGTTATGTCTTTAAATATGGCTACTAGAAAATTTAAAATGAAACATATGGGCCACATTATATTCCTATTTCTGTTGTAATCCAATAAGAGTTTTATTTGAAATATCACTACATGGTCCATTTGTGATATTATAATTAAACTCATTTGAATAGAGTCTAAAAAAACAAGAAATCCAAAAAAAGAAAAAACAAACCCAAAACAACCCCCCACAACTTTCCACTTTACTTAATATTAGTAAATAATGCAGCTAAAATGAATTTGTAGTTACATTGCCCCTTGAATATATAAACACAGTTTCTTCATTTTTATACAGTTGACTTTATATTTATTCCCTCACTTTTAAAAGTCTACTTTTTTTTAAATTTTCCCTAAGGTATTACAAAGTAAGAAGAACTATTTTTAAAAAGTGGCTTCCCAAATATTGTACTGAATAAATTCACTTATTGAAGGCAGAACAAATAATGTAGAATGCATTTTTTTCAGGAATTATTGTTTCAATGGTTTCTTGTGCCAAAACCTCCTGAGTAAGCTAAACACAAATCATGTGAGAAATCGACTAGATGAAATTTTCCACTCAGAGGCTTGGATTCCACTCTTTGATGAAAACCATATTTGGGTTTTGAAGCTGTAGGACCACCCTCAGAAATTCACTCATGGGGATAAAAAATATTAATATCTTGAACAACACGAAAAGCAGTACAAAACAGAGCAACAAACCACAGGTATGTTCTTAAATGTGTCTATATTTTTCCAAGATAGAACTATTTGAGAAATATGTAGTATTTTCAAGTCATATTTAATAATTTTACATGTATTCTAATTTAAAGATTTTCCCATATGTATAAATCGTACTATCCTTACTAATAATTTACACAATTAAAGATTATAATAGAAAAGTTTGAAAAGTCATCCCCAATCAAATATGATAAAAAGAAGAATTGATTTGAAAGAAAATAAGAGTAGGCCCATACAGTCATCTCTACTACTATGTTAAAAATTCAATTAATAACTAAGGCTTTTATAAATATTGGTATCTTATATAGATCTGGGAATTAATTTAAGAGTAAACCATATACTTAAAGAAAATAATAAAAGTCAATGTCATCTGATGCAGGTTGTTGAATTCACCCTGCAAAGATGAGATCAATCCACAGTGCGTAGTATACTTTTTGTTTTGTTTATCATATTTAATTGTCTCTCAAATAACACAGTTGTAATTTCTTTCAAAAGATTATTTACTCTCTGTTAGTTCTCTTTCTTGTGAATTTTGTCATTAAAAAATGAGCAAACATCAGAGTTTAGGAAAAACAAATGAAAAAAATAAACAACCAAACAAAAACAAAGAACAAAAACCTCTGCCATTTCATAATGCTAGGTTTTTATTTTTCTTAATTACAGTCATTGATGTTATTAATAAGACAGGTGAATAAGTATTAATAAAGAGCAACCTATTTATTTATTTTTAAAACATTTATTTATTTATGAGTGAGTGAGAGAGAGAGAGAGAGAGAGAGAAAGATGGTACAAGTAGGGGAGAAAGGGTGAGGGAGAGAGAATCCAAGCAGACTTGTGCTGAGGGCAGGGCCTGACCTGGAGCTCAATCCCATGACCCTGAAATCATGACTGGAGCAGAAACCTAGAGTCAGACATTTAACCAACTGAGCCACCGGGGTGCCCCAACAGCAACCTTATTTATTATTAGTAGCATGAATATCTATGGAAAACTGTGATGATCTTTTTGTTACATAAATTTTAATGCCCAGAGGAATCACTTTTCCTTGAACATCAGGGACCCATACTCACCTGCATTGACCTTGGCTTCAACTGCTATCAATTATACTGATGTTAACAAAAATTAATAAATTTCATATCGTCAAAGCATTGTCTCAGGAACTATGTTAACTGCCACTATATTTTCTTTGCTTTAAAATAGATATAACATAAAAAAGTATATTGTATAACCCAAGAAATTTCATTTGCTTTCTTACCTTGTATTTTGCCACATTTTCTCATTTCTTGGATGAATTTGTACATTTTCCCCCTTCTTTTCACTATTGGTCTTTTTTTTTCAGGAAAAGAATATAATAGGAACCCATGCATTTACTTATAGAAGAGAGGAAATACAAACCAAACCAAAGCAAACATGAATTCATAGAAACCACATGGTCCACAAAGGAACAGAGATAGAAGACAGGAAAGGATCACGGATTATGGCAGAGCTGCTCTGAATTTAAAATAGTGGCTTATCCAAAGAAACCTGCTCCAGGTTAAAACAAATATGGATTCTTTCATTCATAAGTTTTCTCATCTACTCCATCAAAAGTCAATGCTGAGAGTGCCTAAAGCTGATGCTCACAGTCTTTTTTTTTTTTTTCTCACAGTCTTCTAAATCCAGGGTATTTTGTAAAAAGTGTCTGTAACTGTCCCTGCCTTTTAAAGCTTCCTAAAAAGTGGAAGACATGCTTATATAAATGGCTTATATAAATGGCTTATATAAATGGCTATGTTATTTAATTTAATTTCATAATTATATCATTTTAAAATAATAGTTTATTTGACCACTGGTATTATTTTTTTCCTATCTTAATTGATATATTTGACTATTATTGATTTTATATTTAATTTCTGGGATACTTATCTTTGAGATCACTGGGAAATATTCTAAGAAAATAATATGACAGTCCCTATGGTTATTCTCTAAGCACTTTTTACCTATCATATTTACTGGAACTTAATTTAGTTAAAATCTATACATCCTAAGCTAGTGTTTAGTTTTTGTAATTTACAATTAAGTTGATTTTTAACAATTGACAAATTCTTTTATTACTGATATTGGAATTATTTTTTAAAAAGAAAATCAAAGTGTTTTTGTCCAAAAAAATGACTCTCAAAAAATAAAACTCAAAATATTTGGTTCTGTGATTTATTGAATTGTTTTTATGGATAAGAGATTTGGAGGAATTAAAGAGAACAGCATTAATTTCCTGTTCCCATGGAGGAATAGTAGTGGCAGGAACAAGAGTAAAAAATGTGACAAGGAAATGATGTAATATTAGACTACATGTGGAATACTAGGGATACGTGAAAAGCTTGCTTCTAACAAGAAAAAAAATAAGGTGTTATTTAGGTATTACTCATCAGCTACAAAATATTTTGACAGACCTTATGTTTTATTTAGTTATAGATATTTTAAAAATAGCTTTACTGACATATAATTCACATGCCCTACACCAACTAAAGTGTACAAGTCAGTGAATTTTACCATGTTCATAGAATTGTGAAACTATGATCATAGTTTTATAACATTGTCATTATCCTCAAAGGAAATCCTGTGCCCATCAGCACTCACCCTCCATTAGTCCCTATTACCCTAGCCCTTCATAACACTAATTTACTTTCAACCTCTATGGATTTGCCGATTTTGAATTCTTCATACAAGTGGAAGCATATAATATTCAGTCATATGTGACTGACCTCTTTACGTAGCATAATGTTTTCAAGGTATATCTGTGTTTCTAGTATGTTGGCGATAATCCATTCCTTTTTGGCTTGAATACCTTTTTGTTATCTAGATAATGGATTTTATTTATCACATCATAAGTATTCATATACAAATTCATGGATGTTTGGATTGTTTCTACCTTTGACTCTTAGGAATAATGATTCCTAACAAGAACTCTGAACATTTATATGGAAGTTTTCCATAAGCCTTCATTTCTCGAGTGCACATATCTAGGAGGTGAATTGCTAGATCAAAAGGAAAGTCTATGTATGGTTAACTTGTAAGAACTGCCAGACTGTGCTATTTTATAACCCTATCATTTAATAATCTCAATAATCAATTTCATAATTTCTCTATACCTTCACCAACACTTTTTGATTATCTGTGGTTTTAAGTATAGCTGTTTTAGTCGATGTGAAGTGATATTTCATTGTGTTTTTACTTTTTAAGAGTATTTTTAGAGCAGATTTAGGTTCACAGAAAAATTGAGGAGAAACCACAGAGATTTATTTCTCATATAGCCGCTGACACATAGGCGTAGCCTCGCCCATTATTAACATCCCACACGACAGTACTATATTTGTTACAACTGATGAAACTACATTGACATATCATAATCACTCTGCTTCCATAGTTTACCTTACAGTTCACTCTTGTTTGGACAAATGTATAATAAACATCCATCATTACAGTACCATATAAAGTATTTTCACTTTCTTAACATTTTTCTGTGCTCTGCCTATTTATCCTCCTCCCACCCCAGCTCCTAGCAACCACTGATCTTTTCTACTGATTCTACAGTTTTGCCTTCTCCAGAATGCCATATTATTGTAATCATGCAGTATGTGGCCTTTTCAGATGGCTTCTTTCACTTACTAATATGTATTTCAATTTCCTCAATGTCTTTTCACAGTTTGATAGCTCATTTTTGTTTAACATTAAACAATGTTCAATTGTCTGGATATACCACAGTTTATTTACCCATTCACCTACTAAAGGACATCCTACTTGCTTCCAAGCTTTTGGCAACTGTAAATCGAGTTATTATATACATCTCTGTACAAGTTTTTGTGTGGACATAAGCTTTCAAATTCTTTGGGTAAATACCAAGGATTGCAATTGCCAGATCATATGGCAAGCATATGTTCAGTTTAGCAAGAAACCATCAAACTGTCTTTCAGAATAGCTGTACTATTTTGCATTCCCACCAATAATGAGAGTTCCTGTTCTCTTTATTATTATTTTTTTAACATTCAAGACTCCTCAAAAGAAAGGTGTCATTACCCATTGGCCAAAACAAACAAACAACCCCCCCAAAACTGAACTTACCAGAGTCATAAAAACAACTAAATGAAATTATTAGCTTCTTAAAGAACAGTACTTGTTTTGAATAGTCTGTCTCAGGCTTTATAGGGTATTAAGATCCCTGGGCCCTACACACAAATGCATTCCCCTGATCATAATAATTACTGTTGACTAAGGAGGCTAGTGTTTACCTATGCTAGATGAGTTGACTGGTACACTGGGAATGATATATGAAAAACAAAGTAAAGACAAGGGAATGGAAAGAAACTATGCCTCAAAACCACAAAGTAAGAAAATGCTAAATTCTGGATCAAGTGCTATTGCTAGAGGTAGGAAATACAAACATGCAGTTTCTTAAGGAAAAATAGGGAAATCGTAAAAATAATGGACATACTTTTAAGCAAACAGTTTGAACAAAGAGCACAAACAAGAAAGTCTCCCATGGTTCCAGAGGGCAGGGGTGCAAGTATGGTAGACACTCAAAAGAAGTTTGTCATACATACCTGGACTCAAAGGAGGTCTCAACACTGACAAGGAATGAAAGCCAATGAACAGCAATAAATAAATTATGGACAACACAAAATTTGATGTATCCACAAAGTTTGTGTCTGATATATGTACTGATATTTTCACTTTTTTTTTTCCTCCTGCAAAACCAAGTGCTCTGGAGAACTTCATTAAATAGTTTTGTTTTTTTTAAAGGGATGTTCAGAAAAAAGAAAACTATGATTAAAAATTACATCTTACTTTTGCAAAGGTTGAGTCCTCTGGGAAAAGTTATCTTCTTTACTTGTGCTATTTACTTAGAGAAGGCTCAACAGAACAATATTATTCACAACCAGAATTCAACAATTCGATACCCAATTTTACTATAAAGATATACACATTCAATATGATAATGGATAGGCAGGAATAATTTTCCAATGCCTTTTTTTTTATTTTTATTTATTTATGGTAGTCAGAGAGAGAGAGAGAGAAAGAGAGAGGCAGAGACATAGGCAGAGGGAGAAGCAGGTTCCATGCACCGGGAGCCTGATGTGGGATTCGATCCCGGGTCTCCAGGATCGCGCCCTGGGCCAAAGGCAGGCGCCAAACCGCTGCGCCACCCAGGGATCCCTCCAATGCCTTTTTAAATAGGGTGTAGACATCTCATCTTCAACAATCCTAATAATACCTAAGTATGTAAGTATGTCTGCTATTATGTAAAGATGTTAATACAGTTCAATAATTTTAATTCAACTCATCATGCAGGGATAATAAGATAAAATATTTATCATCAAGGAGTTCTTAGTCTTTTAAGGAAATATAAATAGATAAATAAACATCTACAAAATAATGTCATTATTGCTTTGAAAAATGACTACATGAGTTTCACTAGAAAAACATTTAAAGTATTACATTTAATTTTGAGAACCACATTTTAAGAGTACTACTGAGAATTCAAATAGTTTAGAAGAAGGTGACCAGATTAATTAAGGATTGAAAATGAAACTAAATTGAAGAAGTTTAATATATATGTTTTATGTTCCTGGAGCAGAGAATGCCAGAAGGAAACATTACAGCTGAGTTTTGAATATGTAACAAGCTATTATTTCAATATCGGAAGCAAATTACACCCTTCCAGAGGGCAAACATATGACTAAGTGTAATTAGATTAAAAAGACTCATTTAAAAATCACTATTTAATATTTATAGCTTCCCAGCAAAACAAAGAACTATTTTGTTAAATATTCATAACTCTTAAGTATATTAATTATATCAGTTGAGGTTTATTAGCAGCCTAGATAACCATGTGACATTATTGAAGCAACTTGTTTTCTCACTGGCCAATTAAACTAAATAATCTCCTCAATCTCTATGGATTAAAAGACATTTTAAGTCAAACTATAAAATAAAGTCAACATACTCCGTATGTGCAAATAAGATCTTTTTTAGTTGCCAAAATTGGTGAAAGGATGCTACTGAAATTTGGTATGTCAGAACAGGGATACCAGACATCCTACAAAGCCCAGGTTTGGAAACCTACAAAATTTTGAATAACCTAACATTCATTGACATAACAGTCTGTTAAAATTATCTAAGCCTAAACCCATATATTTTAATGCAGAAGGTATATTTATATATATATTACTGTGAAAGCTAGTACAGTGTCCTTTCTAATATAAAACCATCTTCATCTACTGGGGCATTTTAAATAGATAACAGCAGGGTCACCGTGTATTTAAAAAAAAAAAAAAAACTACATTTCTACGTAAAAGTAGTGCAAACCAGAAAAAATATTTTCATTGACAATATTGTCAAAAATAAAACACTTAAGATTAAATTTAATAAAAAGAGTGCAAAACTTATATGCTGAGAAGAACTACAAAATACTGCTGAGAAAAAAATGTAAATCCAAATAAATGTATACACATATATATTCATGGATTGGAAGACTTAATACATTCTGGCACATAGATGAATTCCAAAAACATTATGCTGTATGGATGAACCCAGACACAAAAGACATATATTGTGAGATTCTACTAATATGAAATCTCCAGACAAAACAAATCTATTCAGACAGTAAGAATGGGAATGAGCACTGACTGCAAAGAACTCAAAATATCTTTTACTGATGATAAATATGTTACCTTACTGGATTGTGGTATTGAATTTCACACTTATTGAAATGAGTGAATTTTATAGCATTTGAACAATACATTTTTCAAATTACTGCAAAAAAAGCTGCTAGATATCCAAATGCTCACACACATGCATATGTTTGTTAAATATACTTTTTTAAATCTTGGAGTGAGTGATCAAAAGTCCAGAAACTAAAATTAAAATGACTAATAATTTTAACAGTTTAAAATATTAACCAAAACAAAACCAAATTCTTCTGAATGAAAACGATTCCACATATAGTTATATGGAAATAAAGAAAAAGAGGGAGAGAGATGGAGCACAAACTGATATCTTCAATTTAATATGAAATAGAATATCAAAAATCAGTACAGAGAAATAAATCAGAAACATAGTTTTTATGACAAGAAATGCAAATGGCCAGTAAGCTTTCGAGTTCCACCTCATAATTGTCATTATAAATCAAAAGAAAATCATGACCCTTTTATCAGCAACCTAAATAGTAAATAAGACTTTTTGAAGTTTGTTAGTACACATTGTTGGAAAGACTGTGGGAAAGAGGTACTTCCACATGTCTCTGGTCATATAGTTTTTTTCTGAAATCATTTTTGAAAGGCAATTGGCTGAGAGCTATTAGAATTAAATGTACTTATCATTTTCCCAACTGTTTTTCCTTCAGGAATTCACTCCACAGAGTTTCTAAGGGTCTCCTGCCTAATCGGTCATCATAGAATTTATGGCTTTGCAAAAATGGAAATAACAAAAAATGGCTATCAATTTTAAACTTCTAAAATAAATCATGATATGCCCATGAATGGAATGCACAGCTGTCCACAGAATGTATAAAAGCATAACTGACACCATTACCCTGATATCCTTGTCATATGTAAGATCTAAACAAAACAATACAAACAAAACAGGTAAAGAGAAGAGATCAGTGGCTTCCAGGGAGGAAGAGTATTGGAGGGTGAGAGAAGGGGGTAAAGGGGTCATTTGTATAATGATGGATGATAACTTTTGGGAGTGATCACTTTGTAGTGTATTCAGATGTCGGATTGTGGTGTACACCTGAGACTTATGTAATAAAAAAACAAAAAGAGCATACAACAAAAAATTTAGCTGTTGTCTACTGTAATAGAAAGAAAAAGGTTATTTGTGGAGAAATTCTCAAATTCAAATAAAACGTGTCATTTAGTTACTGGTACAATACTAATATTGATTTCTTAGTTATGGTAATTGTACTATAGAAGTGTAAGACATCAATCAGAGGGGAAATGGATGAAGGGTAAAATGAAATTTCTTGTATTATTTTTCAACTTCAATATCTAAAATTATTTCAAAAAAAATAAGAACTGCTATTGAATGATGGGTTTGATAGTTTTATGTTAAGTTTAAAAAAATCAGGAAGAAGAAATAAAACAAATCAAAACCAGAACAGAAAAAGGAAGTAATCTATATTGAATACTCATGTCCCCTCCCCTTTTATATTCAGTGTTCTATATCCCTGGAAAAAAGCACCTGTAATTGTTTATAAATAGTTACTGATGACAAGGTTCCTGGCTGCTGCCTTGAGGCTCAAGGGTTTTACCGTATGAATAATGAAAAATAAAATTTGAGTCTCTCTGTGTCCAAAGTAAGAGTAATAACAGCAGTTCTGTGAACCTCATGTGTTTGAAGTAAATCCCAGAGTAATAAGCTAGCTCAGCAGTCACAGGTGACAACTGAGATGCCAATGGCAAACAGCAGCCTGCACTGTCCACCGCCCCGACCATCTTGCAGAGCTCCGAGGAGGTCCCCGCATGGCTCTGTTTGCTCTTTGCAATCAGCATCCAGGCACCAATCCAGGTGATGGCTCTCTCCCAGAGAGAGTCTCCAGGCCAGGCCAAGGTGTAGCACTCCTCCTCCCATCTATTCATTTTCTTTTTGTCCTTTTGTCTTTAATCAGCTATTTGGGAAAGGGCCTTATTATTTAACGGCAGAAGAAAAACTCAGTCGGTGAAGAACTTAGGAAGGCACAATTTAATTAAATTGAGAAAGATTACTGCCCAGGAGCTGTACAACAATTATACAGTGTGTGTGTGTGTGTGTGTGTGTGTGTGTGTGTGATAGAAAAATTGACAGCATTTAAATGTTTTTATTCACATGTAAGGGAAAAAAATGTCTTATTATAATGCTTGATTTATGAAATCACAGATTTGTTTTTACCCTGAAGTCTTTTTAAAAATACCTTGAGTAATCATAATTCCACTAAGCTTAACATTTTAAATCATTCAGAAAATAAAAATGAGAGTTAACATTTCTTAGATGTTTATCATGTGCCAGGCTCTGTTTTAAGGACTCAACATGTATTATCTCTTTTAATTTATGCAAGGTCATTATAAGATGGGTAATATTATCTCCCCAATTTATGGGATAAAACAGAACACTGACGATGACTTGTCAAAGAATACACAGCTGAAATGTGATGGAGCAAGAATTAAACTCATTCGATCTAACCCCTGAATTGTTCTCTGTATCATCCATTCCCCTTTCTGTCAATGAGAACTCAGTATTCTTAAAGAAAATTTTGCTATACGACAGCACACTGTTGACTTTTGTCATTACTAAAACATGTACACTTGTATCTTCTCTGTCTTGCATGAAAATAAATGTTTTGGCTTTAATCTATGGATGAGACCAGCTGTTTTACTACAGACAGATCCTAAATAAAAATAATACCACATTATTCTAAGAAAAAGAGTCAACGTTTCTACAATTTGATTAGTTGGAAAGAAACACGAAGATATTATCTAGAACTGCTTCATAATTACCTACTTGGTGACAGACGGTGGGTTAAAATCTCCTCCCACAGTCCCCACTTTTCAGCAATTATTTTGGGGTTTTCACTAGTGAAGAGACATTGCAAAGATGACCATATCCGAAAGTAAGATTGGGAAGGAATGAAATGAGGAGTTCAAAGACAGTTTCTTCTGTTTCTCTGCCCATCTATTGGCCTATCAAGCTATTTATACACTGATGATGTTATGAAAATTGAACCCAGATACACATGCCATCAACACCAGACAATATTAATGGCTATGATGGAGCTTACAGACATAGGAAGCACCAAATACACAATGATATTTGGATGCAATGTAGGTGCGATCTTGCGACCAGGGATGGATCTAGTTTGAGTTTATTTCTCTTTATGTGCAAAATCAACTTTATAATAAATCCAAACTCATATGAAGATTTTTTTAATTCTCAAAAAATTCAGAATGCATATAAATAATTAGACCTTGTCTGATATGCCAATGTTGCCATAAATAGAACAATTATTATATTTATGGTTGTTGTTGTTTTTTTCTTTTGTATTTTGTTCCAAAGGAATGACCCTGATGAGAATCCAAAGCTAAAGTAGAAGAGCAGGGCTACATCACCAAAACTGCTGAGAAAAAAAACTGTAGTGTGAACAGGGTTTTGTAATAGTCCTCATGTCAGAGTGACTTTTTACTCTGTTCAGTCCTCTAAGCTAAGAATAACGTGCCCCATTTAATATCCTATATAATAAATAAAAAATGTACTAAAAGAGAAGGTTGTATCATGTGTCTGGTATCATGTACTTGGCTGATCCTCAATAATGGGAACATATCTCATCCTGACCATTCATTTATGGTGGATAGGTGCTCCTGTCAGAAAGAAAGGGAACACATTTAGTATTAGTTATGGCAGAAACAGCTCTGATTTAAAAGCTGAAATATGACTAAAGCAGAAAATAATCATTGAAAATTAGGCACGAAATAAAAATATGATCACAACAAAGGCTACAGAATGTGGGATTTTGCTTAATCCCCACCTTTAGATGAATAATTAAGTTAGTTTTTAGGTCTTACAAGTAAAAATTCTGAAACAACACCTGAACTGTGATAGATAAAGAATGAAACAATGATGATCCAAAAATCATTCTTGAGGACTTATTAGATGAATCCAGTGAATTTCCCCAGTCCGTGCAAATCTCTAGGTCTCTCTGCTCTCTGAGTAATGAAGTAGCTATCCAATGAGTCAATCAGAGTTCACATGAACTGCTGCTGTCTGAGTAATGAAGTAGCTATCCAATGAGTCAATCAGAGTTCACATGAATAGGCTCTTTTCTTTGCTCCCAGGTTACAAAGGAATCAGAGTTAAAGGTTACTTGACCACATCTGTAGGCTAAAAGTGACAGGTGGCTCCTATATCTTTGAGAGGAAACTAGACCACGATGTCAATTAAGATGACATTTGCAAGTTGGTTGCAAAGACCAATTCACCAAAGCCAACCTACGTGTTACTATCATGAAGAAGGAGTCTGGCAAGAAGCAGTCTAGGCAGCATTAGAAATTCTAGAAATCCTTGGGTCATTAAATAGCATTCAGGACGCTAACATTAGGCTAGGAGCTTGAAAGTTTATAATTTGCACACACACATGCACACACACATGCAAATCCTAAGTAATTGCTGAGGTTAGATAAGTTTATTAAGCTTTCATGTCTACAACTATAACACAGAACCTTACATTTTAGGTAAGGAAGAAGGATCAATAAAGTATCATTCTAACAAGTGAAATATTATCAAATATTATCACTGTTGTGCAGATTTGACAACTGAAGTCCACAGAGGGACTTTAGGTGAAATCTCCAAAGATCCAGTGAAAGTGAGGACTTCAGATATTTTTTTAACTAATTAATTATTAATATTTAAATTCAAGTTAGTTAACATATAGTGCACTATTAGTTTCAGGGGTAGAATTTAGTGATTCACCAGTTGCATAGAACACCCAGCACTCATTACTTCCCATGCCCTTCTCCATGCCCATCACCCAGTTACCCCGTCCCCCCACTCACCTCCCCTCCAGCAGCCTTCAGTTTATTCCCTAGAGTTGAGTCTCTTACAGTTTTCCTCTTTCTCTGTTTTTATCTTATTTTATTTTTCCTTCCCTTCCCCTATATTCATCTGTTTTGTTTCTTAAATTCCACAAACGAGTGAAATCATATGGTATTTGTCTTTCTCTGATTGACTTATGTCATATAGCATAATATGCTCTAGTTCAGACACTGTTTACTGATGTATTTTTTCTCTATCAGATACATATTTCTGGTATGGGTATAAATTTCTGATATTGATAAGGGCAACATTACATGACTGCCATTCTGAAATATAACTACAAATGAGCTCTATCTTATTTTTATTTCTGTAATCATTTTGACTAAGGATATTTTAAAAAGAGGCAAAACTCATCAACACTGAACTTCTTCAGATCATTTTCTTTCTTTTCTTTTTTTTTTTTTTTTTTCACATTCTTAAAAACAGTTAACCCATCTTGGCTTGATGAATCAAAGAGTAAAATACTTGGAAACAAGTCCAGATTGTTCGAACTCTGCTTGAGTAAGCCATTTGAACCATTTGCTTTTTGATTGACAGCCATCCAAGATACAGTTTCATGTATCACCCACTTTTCAAACATTTGTGTTACACCATTTTGCTTTTAAGGAAGACCTAGATTAGTACCTGTTTTTGCTCACTAAAGACATCCAAAGAGGATTTTTCCTTTTACACAGAAAGGCTAAAAGCAAAAAATAGCATTCAGTGTTTGTTTTGCAGCGAGCTGTCACAGAAATAGCAAGGACCCCAAGCAGCAAAAGTGGCCCCACCAAGGTCTTCCCGCAGGAACTACACTCAGGATCTCAGCATCAAACTGCCATAGCTTTGAACTGTGTCAGCAGTTGTGCTTTATTTCACTTTATTTTGTGCATCCATTAGTTAGATGTGTCCTAAGATCAGAAAAACCTAAGAAAGGTTATTTTGGGGTCTGGGAATGCTATGTTTTTCTTCCATAAGAACTGATGCTAATTGCTTCTGCACTTCATCCCATTTTGGCCTATGAGAGTTTTCACTGAAATGCTCTACTTTCAGATAGTGGGAGAAAGCTGTATTATATTCCTTTCAAATAGAGAATATCACACTAATGAAACCTTTCTGCTTTTGAAATAACAACACCATGACTTAATTGACTTTATGTCTGCCGTCTTTAATGGCTGTATGGGCAATGTTGTGAATGATTCCTCACAGGCATCAAAGATACCTAAGTATCTTGATGCCAAAATGCCATTTCCTCTGATGTGTCAAATTAATCTACATTTCTCAGATTGTAGTTGTTTCACCGCCCCATCGTTAGTAAAAGTTTACCAATGCTGATAACAAATACGTTCCGGGCATGCAGAGCTCAAAAGATGTGAAAACTGTTAAGTCCACAAAAAAGTATACAAAAAGGTTAATTATTCACATCCTAAGGCTTTTTGCAGAGAGACGGGCAGGCTCCAAAGAGATCCAGAAATGACTCCAGAGACTAAGGAAGGAGACTGACTTAGCTTTTAATGTGGTGAGAGGCTCCAACGCATGAGAGCCAGGATGTGTGTGGTTTGAACTTCCCACTGGCACCAAAAGAGGGAGCACCTAGACTTTGATATCAGCTTGAGCAGCCGAAGCATGGAGGGAAGACTGACTGGTGGGACTTGAATCCCATTAGCAGTCAAATATCAAAAAGAGAGTCACCTTTTTATTATACTTACCTACCCCAAGTAGTAGCAGATGTGTTTCCCTAAGGTGTAAAAGCCTACAGGGAATTAAATAAAAGATCCTTCTTTTAATGAATAATTAATGTATATCTATTTTTTCCCCCTCAGTTTTACAAATGTTTGTTAAGGGCAAAGCCTGGAGATAGAAACGGTCTTATTCTGAATTCAGATATATGGCAGCGTAGGGAGGCAAGCAAGAACAATTTTCTTTTAATGACTTTATGCTTTCCATTTGGGGATACAAAACAAACTTTTTGATAGAGAAGCCTGTGAGACAAAGCAGAGAACATCAATAAAACATACTTAATGTACAGACACCTACACATACATATACACATATGAGTTTTCAAGATTTGAAAAGTAAGCAATTCTTTTCTGCTATTTGCAATACCCATTTCTAGAATGTGTCGTTAACTGAAACAAAACAAAACAAAACAAAACCATGTTTAAAAGGCAAGGAAATAGAGTTTGGCAATGTTGATTTAGCAAAAATAATTTGAATATTTCCTTGGGTCTCTTGAATTTCCAAATCCAGTGGGTGAACTATTTTCATTTCTTCAGTATTTGTCATGCATTAGTCAACCAGGCATTTAAAGGCTATGCTGAATTAAAATAGTTGCCTCAACGAGAGAATAACAAGTAGGATAAGTATTCCCTTGGATAAATCTTACAAAAACATTTCGTATAATTCTAAGAAATTAAGATAGTAAATGACTCTAGGAACAATGTAATATTTTGTGAGGTGAATAATTTTCAATAATTTAATGTCAATAAAATTGAAAGAATGCACTAAAGCAATCAGCTGATAGCTTATTAAAACAAATTTTGGTAATACCAACATGTGATTTTTTGTTCCATAACTCAAAAGAAGTTTAAACAATTGAATGATGTTGCTACAATAATTTCCCTCTATGCAGATGTATTTATTTTGATGTAGAAGCCTTATAATGGTTTTACCTTTATGGTACTGAAAAGTAAGAGTGGGAATTATGCTGAATAATGAATTCTCCTTCTAGCGAGAATATCATATTCAGCCATGATTTATAACTTATTGAAAAAAGAGCTACATTTAGTTAAGAAATGCACTTGTGAATTCTGAGCATGTGGTCTAAGGTACAGATTTAGGCTAAAACCTTAAGGTTAACCAGGCATTTCCTTTTGTATGTACCCTTTTGGCTTCACTAACAAATAAATTTACCAACAGAACAAAGAGAGAGAGAATGAGAGAGAGAGAGAGATATGCATTTGCAATAATATTTCACATCTTTGTTATGTTTAATAGTGATTTTTAAAAGTTTTGTTCTTTCTGTACTGATAAAAAGTATGGGTATTGTTGAATTCTAAAAATTCACTTTAAAAATTAGATTGTTATAATGAGAGAAGATAATGTATTAAATCAAAATTTAGTGGGAATTAGGTGACAACTAAAACACTGTCAGTGTCTGGGCCTTGGCCCTTGGCCCACCCAGGGTCTTCTGCAGTTTGGGGAACATGCTGCCCACACAGAGACAGCTTCCTGCCTTAAGATTTCCATCTCTCAGCCTAAGAGTTTCCTCTCGCTGTTGTGGCTTGCTTGACCCAAACCTGGGAAGGCAGGGGAGTTCCTTGAATTAATGCCTCCAAGAGAAAAATTTCACCAGTAAGGTAAGAGGGTACATAAATAAGCCATATTTCTTGCCTTTCAATGAGATCATTATGGTGCATGGATAAGTCTGTCTCCCCAAATGTTTCAGTAGGATCTGAAACACTCACTGCTATGGTTGCCTGGCCCACCGCAGCAACACACTCATGAATACACTCTACTGTTTCCTTCCCTCTGCTTCACATCCCTAGTCCTTTACCATGCTTCCCCGAAGATCTCCAAAATGAAATACTTAATACCACATCATTGCCCGCAGTATGATACCATTAGTATCAGACCCAACAAAAAACCTAACTTTACAAAGAAATGTGGTAATTTTATATTTAACATATTATCAATTACAATATGCCTAAATTACAACCTTTTAGACTTTAAATTAATAATGGGAAACTATAGTAGTCACCTCAAATGTGAAAGGGAATATCAATTATCAAAGTTATTTTAAGGGGTACATGAGTAGATCACTGTCATGTAGAAAGATATTTTCTCTGTTTTGGGAACAGGAGCCAAAATGGGATTATAAACCTATAAAGAGACACAGGCAAAGACACGGAAAGTCTAGGCAGAGGAGGAAAAAACACGTTCTGTTGAGTTTAGGCTTTCCATTTCTAACCATACCTTTTGTTTTGGGGGAGTTGACCTTATAGTGAAGAACTGAAGGAAAAAGAAGAAATGAATGGGAAGGATGTGAAGAAAATCCCTATTGTCCACTCAGTTTTAGTTGCTGTGTAACCATCAGCGAGTTACTTAGCTTCCTTAAAATCTAATCAGAACTATAAAATAAGGAAAGACTTTTAGCATCTTAGATTTTTTCAAACAAATACTTCTGAAATGTCACTCATTTTTACGAATAGGAAGTAGGAAAATCGTGTGCAGGTACCTTTTCAATTTGACCTAGGAAAATGTAGGTAACTTCACGGGCTTGCCGTGAGGATTAGTTGAGTTAATTCATTCAAAGTGCTTGGCCCGGTGCCTGGAATAGGGGGAGTGTTAAAAATGTCATATAAGCCAATAAACAAGAGATACTCAGGAGAGTATGTTTGTTTGTTTAAATTCTTGAGGTAAGTTTGAGGGAAATCCCTGTTTCCCACATGACAGGGAGGCTACAGAGACCCAGTATTAGAAGGGGTAAACTTAAGCTCTGAAAGTCACTTCTTGGGTTCTCATGATATTTTAAAGTTAAATATCGAACTCCATCCAATTCTAAACTTCAGAAATTTGGGAAGAGAAATACACTATTAAGCGACAAAATGTACTAACTAGTAGATGTGACTTTGATTTTCTCTTAGCACGCAAGATAGTAGAACCAGTAATCTTATAGGAGTTCAAAATCCTAACCTCCTTCTATCATAACGTTGGATTCTCACTTCTGTTCCTGCCTCACACGTTAGTGCCATTGAGATGTGTTACACTGCAGAGAGTGTATAATGTCTTATGACATAGGATACACTCAAGAACCTTTACTACTTTAGAAACAGTCATAATATGTGGTATAACGTGATCCATCAAAATATCCACAGATAAAAAATAATGAATGAGTCTTCCCAACTTCGGTATAGTTGTTTCTACTGATACAAGATAGTGCCATGTGTATTTACATGCAATTTGTCCCTTGGGGCTAGTTTTAGAGCTGGATGATATAAATATTGTCTATCAGTTTAAGGATAAAGATTAATCCCAAATGCCACAAATTGATCATCCTATTTAACTCTACAAAGAAGTTAATTTTGGAAATAATAGACTCTTTTCTGAATTGAAATGCTCCATTTACAGATTAATTTAAAAGTCTCTATTCTTGGCAAAATTCTAAGATGGACCTCTTACCACTTGGTGTATCCTATGGATATAGAAATACGTGGTATAAATCTATATTATGCATATTACAGATATAATACATATTTATGTGGTACATATTATATGCATTACATATATATGTATATATATATATATATATATTCCATTCATTAAAAAAAGTAGGAAATTCTGCCATGTGTAACATGTGTGGACCTTGAGGACACTATGCTAAATGAATTAGGCGACCCAACAAAATAAATACTGTATAATTTCACCTATATGTGAAATCTAAAAACATTAAACTCACAGAAACAGAGAGTATAATGGTGGTTGTCAGGAGTAAGAGGTGGAGGGAATGGGAAGGTATTGGGTGAAGTGTACAAACTTTCAGTTATAAGATGAATAGGTTCCAAGATCTAATGCAGACCATGGTGGCTATAGCTAAGAATACTGTACTGTGTACTTGGGAGATCCTGGGAAAGCACAGTTTAATGTCCTTACCATTATAAAAACAAAATGGTAATGAGTGAAGGGTGTGTAAGCTAATCTGCGTGGATATCATTTCATAATATACAAGTGTGTCAAACCATCACATTGTTTACCTCAAATTTATACAATATTATATGTCAATTATATCTCAATAAAGTTGAAGAGAAACAAAGAAGTAGATATAAACAGATTTTCATCCAGAATTATAATTACTTGACTCCAAATGGGTCAACGTACTTTGTAGTTTATTATTATTATTATTATTATTAATATTATAGTTGTTGTTATTAATATTATTATTATTAAACCAACTTTGGTTTTACCATATCTAATTTACTGGTAAGGAGACTGAGCCATGACTGCATGAGGCATTATAACCAAGGTCATAAATTATTAGGTGAAGAGTTGAACTGGGATCTATGTGCTTCAATTCAATGCCCATGTGATTGACCTAACTATGATGCCTCTATCAGTACCCCACACACACTTTCCCCAAGACAAAAGAAACAAAGCAAAAAGAATTAAAGAAAAAAAGATATATATATTTGTTACTGTCATTTTTTCTAGATTAATTTTTTAAAGTTTTTATGTTAGGGATACCTGGGTGGCTCAGCAGCTAATCGTCTGCTTCTGCTCAGGGTGTGATCCCAGGTCCTGGGATCGAGTTCCTCATCGGGCTCCCTGTAGGGAGCCTGCTTCTCCCTCTGCCTGTGTCTCTGCCTCTGTCTCTGCATCTCTCATAAATAAATAAATAAATAAATATCTTCGAAAAATAAATAAATAAATAAATATCTTCAAAAAATAAAGTATTTACATTATATAATGTCATATGTTACTTTTAGTAGTAAAAATAAAACATTTTAAAAACCTAACATTAAAGAGTGTCACGAAGTTCAGTTACGTCTCTCAAATACCTCTTGTTAGTTATCTCTAAACTACTCGGAATAAAATCTTTTTTCTTTTTTAAATATCTCTAGACAAACAAGTTAATAACCGTTCTTCGAAAATCATTGTTATTGTTTCAGTTAAAATGTAATTTCAGTACATTTCCTTCTTATTGTGAGAAATGATTGGTCAATATTCTCTGGAATAAGCCCTTCAAATAGGTTATTTCCATAATTGCCCCTTCTAAGCCACTACTTTACTGAAAAGCCAAGACTGATGTGTCTCCTTTTGTTTCAAACCACTACTTAAATTTCTTAGAACTTCAATACTATGTAAGATAACCTCTGAAATACTTAATAAAATACCTATAAAAATCAAATGCCTCTTAAAAAACAAATTTTACCCTGCCTCTGGCTTATTACTAGAGAGTGCATGGAATACCAGGTTTTCACTGGAGTAAAATGAAAAGAAGAAAACGGAAAGCTCCTTACTGTACAGCAAGATCCTAGGGCTAGTGGTGCCTAGCAGAGAGTATTAACTAACCATCCCTGCAGAACATGGATGGCACTGTTTTCCCACTTTATCTATATTGCCAACCTTCACAGCTCCATGAGGAAGAGAATGCTGTGACTTGAGAGACATCTGGAACTAATGCCCTTTCCTTTTCTCCAAAAAAAGGCACAAAAGTCAGATAGTTGAACTTACATCATCATCATCATCATCATCATCATCATCATCATCATATTCCTTTATTGTAATGAATTAGTCCTTATGAAAATGTTTGCCCAACGAATTAAAATACCTATATAAATTTAAACCTTCAAATTCCTCCCAATATTACACCACATTAAAAGTAGCCAATCGACAGCAAAAAATTCCACTTCCCCAAACTTTGGAAGAAAGTTGGAAGCCAAGCGCTGAGCCATCTGGATGTGTGAGTCTGTGCTGGAAGGCAAAGCCCCAAGTGCAGTAGAGGGCAATGAAGAGAGACGTGATGTTGAACTGGTTATTAGATATAAAAGATGTTCAACCTTTTAAATCCCAAGATGGGTCTTGACTAATGAAAATTTTTAAACTGTATCATTTTTATTATGTTTACTGTCCTTAGAGCAAAACCACATAACAAAGACTTTCTTCAGAACAGAATAACTAAGATAAAACATAAATGTAACAATTTGCTAAAAATTCTATAAATACTGTATGACAAGAAATGATATCTGTAGCTGGCAGAGGGCTAAATATACTTGAGTGTCATCGTATTTGAATCATACCGAAATCCGTTAAGATTATTGCGATTCTCTTCCAATTTACAGAGATAAACTTTTTCAGACAGTCGGAAATCAAGGAGTTGGTTTATGGCAGACTGAATATACAAATCTACATCTATCCAACTCCTGAGATTTTCCGTTTTCCCTCTACTTCATTCAGAAATCATGTTCATCACTAAGATATTTATCCTTTGTTCACATCATTTTAACAACAAGACGATTTAATATATAGCTGATTAAATTTGTTATCCTAAGAAAACTATAATATAAGGATATCCTATGAGCCAGAAGTGTTTATATTTGAATAAACATTAGATATTACTATATTAGCTTCAAGGATGACCTTTTATTATTATTTTTTACAAGGAATTAGGATAATCTTATGTAGGCTCCTATTTATACATTTGCTGTATAAAATAAGGCACAGAAAAACTTTTATAGTACTTTATTTTCTCATAAATGGTATCTTGTCAACTTTTGTAAGTCTATTTTATTATGTTGTTAGAAATAAAATCTTAAAAAAAAAAAAAAAAAAGGGCAGCCCAGGTTGCTCAGGTTTAGCGCCACCTTCAGCCCAGGGGCTGATCCTGGAGATCTGGGATCGAGTCTTGCAGGGAGTCCTCCTCCCTGCATGGAGCCTGCTTCTCCTTCTGCCTGGGTCTCTGCCTCTCTCTCTCTTTATTTCTTTCCCTCTCTCTCTTTCTCTCTCTCTCATGAATAAATAAATAAAATCTTAAATTAATAATAATAATAATAATAATATGCTATTGGACATTACATAGGGTTGGGCAGGATCCACAATGGAGAGGCACATTTAAAGAAAGCCAGGTCTAGACAAAGCCAGCTGTCTCCTTGTCTCGTAAAGATATACTCTACTTCATATAGAGAAAAGGAGTTAAGTCAAGGGAATAAGTGGGTTTTCAAGTCTGAAATATTCCAAATTCAACGTCAACCTGGGTCAATTAAAGTGGTACATGTACCAGCTTTGAACCTCACTGGGTTTCAATGTTCTTGTTTTTATCTATAAAACAAGATGCCTGCCAACTTCCTTCCCAAATGCACACAGACACCAGGAGTTTGTTTGTTCTTGTTTTTTGTTTTGTTTTTAGCAGACTTGAGATAAATTAAGTAAGCTAATATGATACTTTATAGACACTATGTCCTTAGTATTCCCGGTACTGTCAATGCTTGCCATCAACTGGATTGCTGGGATGTTTATGATTTCCTTTGCTTTTGCTTGACCTTATAAAATGCAGTACCCTCACATATGTTCTCTTTACTGGATTAACCAGTGGCATAATGATTTTGTGTGCTTATGAATGTGTGATTGTGTGTGTGTGTGTGTGTGTGTGCATGCCTGAGAGAGGTACGGAAAAGGAGAAGAGGAAGGAGGACAGGGAGGAAGAGGAGAAATGAGAGAAGAAAGGAAACAAAATAGAGAACAAAGAAAGTCAAAGAAAGTAAAAGGGAGGAAAATATATAAGACTTTAAGGGTTAGATAACAGAAATTTGTTTATTAAGTAAAATATTTTGCAATAATGTCATTGGTTTATGACAATCTGGAGAAAATAAGTTTAGTTCAATTGTCTGTGTTTCTCCCCTCCACAATCTTAATTGCTATAGGTTGAGAGACTGACAATCTGAAATAGAAAACTAATTCATTAGACTTTTATTTGCAAATTTCTAGGTTTCGATAATTATAGCTGAATGATATTGTTTAAACTTGAGGCTGAATACATTTCTCATATTAATACTTGAAAATTGAGAGTTAATTTAGGTTTATTACATACCGATGTATTTATAGAAACTACCGTTGTCTTCGTATGTTTAAAGAAAGGCATAGTAAATACAGAGTGTTTGCTTAAAGGACATCATGCAAATTGATTTTCATAAAAAATGTTCAAGGGTTGTTTATTTTAAACTGTAAAATGCAGTCCAATCATCACTCCACACGTTTGGAGAAGCTTTGTGGTTAAATTAGGGATCTCAATATGACTGAGGCTATTGACAGAGGTGAGGAGTAGTCCTGGCAGAGCTGAATTGGCCTCTTTCCTGGTGTCCTTCTTGGAAAGAGATACCTTTTGCCTCCCACACGTTTGTTGTCCAATCAACCACCAGGCATCTGGTACAGCAGATGGGCCCCGTGTCTACCTGGAACAGTGGTGCCAGGACAGTCAGTGCTTCTCCACTTCTGCATGAATTTACTTGTGCTTTACGAGTTAGAGAGCTTCTGTCTATCCTGGAAATATGTATTGAGCAGTAAATATGTAGAAGACTGAGAGGTTGATTTTTTAAATTATTTAAGACCTTTATTAACAGGTGCTTGTCTTTTGTTGACTCTTTTGAAAAAAATCAAGTTGTAAACTTTTATTACAAATTAAAAATGAGGTTCTCAAATATCTCGACTGTCTGCGAGGTTAAAAACTGAATACAGACATGAATCCTGACCTCAAGAAAAAAGAAAAGAAGTTTCTCTAAGATAAGTCCTTTGCCCACCTTTAGCTTTAAATCCTGTTTGATGTTTTTCTCACCAAGTTGACTTCTGGTCTGGTGATCCAGTCACTGAGGGATTGCATATTACTTTAATCTTCAGGTGATGTTTCTTCTTTTTATTTTTTTATGTTCTTCTATTTTTATATACTCTATGACTTGTATTCCTTTTTTACATGCTAGCTTTGTTTTATTAGCTCTCACCATCTCCATGGTTTATCCCACTTCTCAGTTCTATTTCCTTTCCTGGGAATGTGACCAGCTTTAGGGGGTTCTTAATCATTTCAGATTGTCTGAAGAACTTCTTTTCAACATGCACATGCTATAACTATCCCCCCGGAGTTTTTCATTGCATAGGTCTAGGGTGTGCCTTGTGTATTCTCTCCAGTTCTGGTTATATTGCTGACACTGATTAATTAATCACCGATTCAGAAATGACTATGTCTATGGCTATTGCAGTTACCTTTCCCTTGAATTTTAGGAACCAAGTTTCCTGTGGTGGGAACAGAAATAAAAATACCCCAGAATTTCAGTAGTAACCTTGTTGTATATTTTCTATGGCATAGAGAGAGGCTGGACAGGATATTATATCAAAGGTTCTATTACAGTACCTATAAAACTGAACAGACAAGCAAGGAAAACCTTGCTTATAGGACAATAGTTTATTGCAAGAACATATGGATATGTTCTTGCTTTGCTCCTAATAATTATCTCCATGTTATCGAAAAGCTTTGGGCTGAGAATATTCAGTAAGTTGTAGTGTATTGAAATATACCCACCACTCATTAAAAAAAATGGCAGGCTCATGGTTTTGCTTTTGTGAAATAAGTAGTAAAATAAACCACAAAATAAGTAACACCTCAGATCTTTGATATGTAACAATCATTAGGTACTTTAATGGATTGCACAACTGAAAAATAAATAGGTAAAACAGAGTCAAAATTAATCATTACTTTAAGTCCCTTTCATCAACAAAAGATGTCTGCTAGAACGATCATCTTGATTCCTAGTCATCTCCACCTCTTTCCATAGTTTTCCATATGCTTAAATTAAAGATCACAGATTTGGGATGAATACACTCCATTTGCTTTGACGTGGATGGAACTGGAGGATATGATGCTGGGTGAAGTAAGTTAGAGAAGGACAATCATCACATGGACTCACTCATATGGGGAATATAAGAAATAAAGGGATTATAAGGAAAAGGAGGGGAACTGAGTAGGGAAAATTAGAGAGGGAGACAAACCATGAGAGAATCCTAACTCTGGGAAAGGCACAAAGGGTTACAGAAGGGATTGGGGGGATGGAGTAACTGGGTGACGGGCACTGAGGAGGGCACTTGATGCAATGAGCACTGGGTGTTATATGTTGGTAAATAGAACTTAAATAAAAACAAATGCAAAAAATTAAAAAAAATTCTCTTGTTAGGAGATACTTTATATGAAACTTTTAAAAAAAGAACACATAAATTTGACTGAAAAAAATATATACACTGTCCTCCCACTCTCTAGATTTCTATACACATGTAGTTTAGAGAAAATACCATATTTTCATTAATCTTGTCATCTAATTTCTATTTTGTTCTTTAATCATCATTAGTCGCTGAATTTAGACAAGAACATGTGACTCTTGATTTGTCTAGAAGTTATCACACAAATATTGTCCTAACTCTACAGCAAAACCAAACAGGAAAAATAAGATAAGCATCACAATTATCCTTCTAATTAGTTTTCAAAATAAAAACTGTTGATCACCTACATACTGCTGAAGTTAATACTTGCCACTGATATTTCAGATCATGGTTCAGAGAGGACTGAAATGTTTAATAGATGTTTTGCATTAAAGGCAATGAGACAGTATCCTAAAAACATTATTTCTTTACTGAGACTCTGAAGTGGTAATGATCTGCATGTTTGGATTTTCAGGTACAATGGCAAAATATCATCGTCAAAACCAAGTGAAACAAAAAATAACCAAGATTGCATACAAAAATGGTTTGTCATCTCAAAATCAGTAACATTTAATGACTAATAAATTTTTTTAATTGATACAGCTTGCCAAGATTTTATACTCTCCAAGTTTTGATTGCCAAAGTAGAGCATGTTTTACAAATTAAAGTCTAGATTTGCTGCCTCTTATACATTTCCTTCATTGCTCTCCCCACCAGTCTCTACCCATAGTGTGGACAACAACCAGGCTATTCTTAGTTTAAAGCAGATGACTTGATGCAGCCATAGTCCAGTCCTGTGCCTGCCCATCGCTTTCTCTTTCTCATCAGTGTCACAAAGATGTGCTCTGTTCTTTGAAGCTACTTTATCTTGTTCTGTCTCCATTCCTCCTATTGCTTTTAATGGTTTGTATCTTTATCCTGCATTAAAATATCCTATGAAAACTATTACAACCTTAGTATTGAATTATTTTAAAGCATATTATTTGAGGATATGACCAACCATATTATTTATAGTTCCCTTTATAACAATTCATAAAATAAAAAGTTTTATAGACTTAGATAACAGGGAAATCTTTCCTCTTGTCTAAATACACTTTGTTTTTTCTTTTTCCCCTCAGGCAATGGAACTGAGATTCCCCCTATTTTCCTTTGTATACCAGAAGACTACAGAACCAGATTTGCAGCCATATTTTAGGATACTTGTAATGTCCACATCCACAAACTGTCTTATTCCTGGTATCTTCTTTTTTTAAAGATTTTTATTTATTTATTCAAGAGAGACACAGAGAGAAAGAGAGAAAGAGAGAGGCAGAGACACAGGCAGAGGGAGAAACAGGCTCCATTCAGGGAGCCCCACGTGGGACTCAAACCCGGGACTCCAGGATCACGTCCTGAGTGGAAGGAAGAGGCTCAACCGCTGAGCCACCCAGGCGTCCCATTATTCCTGGTATCTTCTATGTACACTTCTCCTGCACCTATTCTGTATTGGTATTTTTCAATTTAATTGGCCATATTTAGATAATTTTGTAAATGACTTCTCCTCTCTGGTGTAATAAGGGGATTATATATAAAGAAACTACACAAGGATCCCTCTTGAACCACTGCTATTCAATGTCATATAAGGAATTTCCAGCCAGAACAATTAGGAAAAAAGAAAAAAAGTAAAAAACATTCAAACTATTAAGAAAGAAGTAAAATCATCTCTATTCACAGATGACATATTCCTATATATATATATATATATATTCCAATGAATGCAAAAGAAAGCCACTAGAACTAATAAACAAATAGAGCAAAATAGGCAAGTATGAGATTAACACGCAAAAAGAAATTATGTTTCTATAAGCATGCAGTGAATAATCGAAAATGATTAAGAAAGCCATTCAATTAATAATAGCATCTAAAAGAACAAAATACCTAGGAATAAATTAAACCAAGAATGTGAGTTGTACACTAAAAACTACAAATCATGGCTGAATGAAATTAATGACCTAAATAAATGAAAAGACAACCCATATCCATCTATTACAAAGCTTAATATTGTTAAAAAGGTAATACTTCTTAAATGATATATAGACTCAATTAATCCCAATCAAAATTCCAACAATCATTTTTTTTTCAGAAGTGGAGAAGCTAATCATCAAATCCATATGGAATCCAAAGGGATCCCAAATAACCGAAACAGTCTTTAAAAAGAAGCACAAGTTTGAAGGCCTTATACTTCTTGATTTCAAAACTTAATACAAAGCTACAATGATCAAAACATGTGGTACCGGAATATGTAAAAATGCATGGGGAGATGGAATTCAGAAATAAATGATACATCATTTATTACAGAATTGTTATATCCACAGTCAATTAATTTTCCACAAGGATGCCAAGAGCACTCAATGGGGGAAAAATTGTCTCCTTAACAAATGGTGCTGGGACAACCAGGAAACTACTTGCAAGAGAATGGATTTGGACCTCAACTTCTAACATATACAGAAACTAATTCCAATGGATTAACAGTGTAAGTATAAGATATAAAACCATAAAAATCTTATAGGAAAAACTAGGGGGTCAAAAAAAAAGAAAGGAAAAGAAAAACTAGGTGTCACTTTTTAGGACCTTGGATTGAGCAATGGACTTTTTAGGTTTGAATAAAAAAGTACAAGCAGCAACAACAAAAAAAGTAAATAAATGATTTCATCAAAATTAAAAGCTTTTGTATATCAGAAGATATCATCGAGAAAATGAAAGACATCATACAAAGTAGAAAACATTTGAAAAACATTGGTCTAGGATTCATTTTATCAGTTTACAACTCAATGATAAAAAGACAACTCAATCCAAATGTGTAAAGAACGTGAATACTCTGTATTTCTCCAAATAAGACACACAAGTGGCTAACAATATTTTAAAAGGTATTCAACATTTTAGTCATTAGGGAAGTGCAAATCAAAATGACAGATACCACTCCATGCCTACTAGGATGACCATAACAACAAACAAACAAAAAATCAAGAACTTAGCAAGTGTTACCAAAGATGCTGAAAAACTGAGAGCTTTGTACATTGTTGTTGGAAATACAAAATAGGGTGCCTGGGTGGCTTAGTGGTTGAGGGTCTGCCTTTGGCTCAGGGTGTGATCCCGGGGTCTTGGGATTGGGTCCCACATCAGGCTCCCTGCAGGGAGCCTGCTTCTCCCTCTGCCTGTGTCTCAGCCTCTCTCTCTGTGTCTCTCATAAAAAAAAAATAAATAAATAAAAATAAATAAATAAATAAATAAATAAATAAATAAATAAATAAATAAAATCTTTTTAAAAAGAAGAGAAAGAAAAAAGGAAATGCAAAATGGGATGCAAAATGATTCAGCCATTAAGAAAGCAGCTTGGAGTTCTCTCAAAGTTAAGGGTGGAATTACAAACGACCCAGTGATTCCATTCTGAAGTGTACATTCAAAAGAACTGCAAGTCCACACTCAAACACGTACAAGGGTATACAAGTTTATAGTAACACTATCCGCAGTATCCAAAATGTAGAAGCAGCTCAAGTACCTGTCAGCTGATGAATGGATAAACAAGTTGTTGTACATGCCTGTGATGGAGTACTAAGCATTCATAGCGAGGTACTGATACAATTATAATTTAGAGTTCCTCATTGGAAGACAGGAGTAGGAATCTGGTTAAATCATAAATAGTGTTCAGGGTAAGCCTCCATGAAGAATGTCCAAAGATTAGCAGATCTGAAAGCTCTGGGAGAGACTTCAGCAGGAAGTCCTTCCAGGCAGGAGCTCTCCAGGCAGAGGGGACAAGGAGAACGAGGTTGACACTTGCCTGGCATGTTTTCCATGAAAGCCAATGTGGCATAAAGATGCATTTAAAAAGGAGAGCAGTAGGAGATGACATCACAGAGTGCCTGACAGGCCAGGATATGTAGATAATTTGGGGCCATTTTAATATATATATATTTTTTTTTCTTGAGAAAAGAGAATCACTGTAAGGTTTAAACAGAGGATGGAAATGATCAAACTGATATTGTAAATGGACTATTCTACTGATATCTACAAGACAGATTGTAGAAAAGCAAGGAAATAAAAATTAGGATCCCAGCTAAGAAAAGATGCTAGTTTGGACTGTGTTAGAAGCAGAGAGGAAGTGGGACATGGTCAGATTATGGGTAGTTTGTTGGTAGCATTTATTTTGTGGTGTGAAAGGACAATGACATCAAGAATAATTTCATTATTTATTGGACTGAGCACCTGGATGGTCTGAGTTGCCATGAACCAAAATGAGAAAAGTTGTAGGTGAAGCAAATGGTCTAGAGAATACTAATATTTTTTAAAGATTATGTTACTCTACACTTCATAGACTTTTCCCTCAACAATTTATTCCTTAAACAAGTCGCCGTTATTTCTTTCACTCTAGAAATTTTGTATCGTTATGCTGTTTCACTACTTTTAGTAAGATCTTCAATATATGCCATTCCATCTTCCACAGTAATACCATATTGAGGGATTTTGAATAATGATGTTACTTTAATTTGTTGCATATTTGAAGGTGTACACCCTTCTAGATTTTGTTTTCCAAGTAAGAGTAAAGAGTGTTCATTTGTATTCTTCAGACTTTTATAGGTCAGTATCATGACCCAATGTTTGTGGTGCAGCCTTACGCCATAAAACAGTTTCCTCTTGGGGGGGATACAGTTCTAGTTTACCGTCTTTATTAAATCCTCTTCAACCATCTATTAATCAACTGGTCTCTACTACAAACCTGTTTAGGAAAATACATTGGCTCACATTTTATATTTCCTACAAGAGATCTCCTATAATACAGTCATGTGTATATTTTGTGACTATAATGATTTGGGGCCTAGACAAATCATAAAAAGAAAAAGTTTAAAAATATCTAAAATAAATATACTCTATTAGCACTCCCAAGGGCATTTTTTCTTATTTCAGTGACCAAACATGCATCCAGGAATAGAGCTCTGGGGCTATTTCAGCTGAGAACCTAGTTTGTGGTGTTTACTCAACCACGGATAAGGCTTAACTTGATTTGAAAAGGGAAATAAAACATAATTGTTTTTCTCTCATATATATCCTGGATTGAAACTTACAAAGATCAAAAGTGAAAAGAATTAACTGAATCTGCTACTGTAAAAGAGAAGAAAAAATACTATTTTCATTGGCTTTTTTGTTCTTCATTATGCTAACTTCAAAAGTTACTGAACTGTTTTCAAAAATTACTTTAAAAGATCAAATATAGCAGCTAAGTAGAATAAAGATTACTCATTATGAGAGTCAAAAATTCAACTGAAATGAAAATGTAGATTTGAGTAAAATATAAATATTATTGTATTTTCTCTGACAGGGAGATTAAAGAAGTGAAAATTCAATGCAGAACTGAAAAATAACATACTGATTCTCATGGTTTTTAAAAATAAACTTATATTACAAAACTCTGTATATAATAATAAATGATATTTGCATTTTTATTATCTCTTTCACCACATGCAAACTTAAGAGAACCTATTCAGAAATATCAGTACTATATTTACACTTTATAACTCTTTACTCCTCCTCCATTTACACAGAAAGCATTTTAGCAAAATTCCTCAGTGCATGCAAGGTGATCAACAAGGATGCAAAAATAATATAGTTGTAACAGTATCTGGCACCACCTTTCCACACGTATAGATCAAATGGGTTCCCTAACCACAATTCTGACAGCGGCTGAGTAGCCTGTGATTCAACTAACTTCTGACACTATCCATGCAGAGATAACATCAGATCCCACAGTTTAAGGGCTCAGTCCCCCAAGACTCTCCTCCGCTCCGGACCCCAAGCACAAGCCTAGGTTGCTACATGCGTTTCTAACCAACTGGCTGTAATCAGAAGTTCCAGCAACTCCCTCCTTGGGTTCGATTAATTTGCTAAAGTGGCTCACAGAACTCGGAGACGCATCTTACTTACCGGATTACCAATTTATTATAAAGAAATATGATTCAGGAACAGTCACATGGAAGAGATTGCATGGGTCAAGGTAAATAATGAAAGCTTCCATACGCATTCCTAGTGTACCACTCTTTCTCATGTGTTCACCAACCTGGAAGGAATCTGTACCCTGTCTTTTGGATTTTAGAGAGACTTGATTACATAGGAATGATTGACTAAGTCACTGGTGATTGATTCTACCTCTACCCCCTCTCTCATCCAGAAAACCAGGGAATGTGACCGTTCACAATTGGTTCGGCTGGCAACCAACTCTTGTCCTTAGGTGCCTTTCAAATGTCACCTCATTCATATAAACCCAGTTGTGGTGGAAAGGAACTTGTTACAACTAATGAGATACCTATGTTTCACTATTATGGCACTGAAGAGATTTCAGGAACTGAGGGCAAGAGATCAAACATCCAGATAAAAGAGTCTCCCAACTGGCCCAAGTGTTTCCTAAGGGAAAATCCCAAGGGTTTTGGGAACTATAAGCCATGAACCATAGATAAACACCAAATATACATGAAACTTGTACTTAGTCATCTCAATGACCAAACATACTTTTCTCATAAATCACAATATCACAATTCTCATTGCATGTAGAGTTTCATTGTCTAACAATAAGAAAGAAATGTTTGAAAATTTGAATTACCACTAACAATAGGAAAGCTGACACTACCCTGTATACTGTTAAAAATGATTAAATAAAACAATTTAGGTGATGTATATTTTGTGACTATAATGGACACTTCATGAAATGGACAGTCTCCTTTCAGAGAATTTTAAAATAGGAGCGAAAGAAGGAGGCTTTAATAGGATAAAGGCTTAAAAAAAAGGAAGAAGAAAGTAGAAATCCTTAATTGGCTGGGGTCATAGAATTAACTTTGTTTTGTATAAGAACAAAAAAAGAAATAAGTATAAACCCCAGAATTTGGTTCATACTTGACAATTGGTGGACTTGATAAATGTTGTTTCTGGTCAAGTAGAACACTTAGTAGGGGCATAAAAATTACTTAAGTTCTGTTTGTGAATGTGACATCCTAGCAAAGAGTGGCTCCATCTTGGACCTAGAAAGTTAGTTGAAGGTCCAAAAGATTTCATTTAAAATTGGGGAAATTTGGGGATCCCTGGGTGGCGCAGCGGTTTGGCGCCTGCCTTTGGCCCAGGTGCGCGATCCTGGAGACCTGGGATCGAATCCCACATCGGGCTCCCGGTGTATGGAGCCTGCTTCTCCCTCTGTCTATGTCTCTGCCCCTCTCTCTCTCTCACTGTGTGCTTATCATAAATAAAATTAAAAAAAAATTTAAAAAAAAAATTGGGGAAATTTGCCAAAAATATCCATACAACCAAAGTGACAAAAATTTGAAGGCAAATATAGAAAGCTACATAGTTGTGAAGGAAACTTAGCTCTTTTAATACTTAGAAGACAGTAAAAGGAAGCCAAATTTGGATAAATATATGTTCAGTAATTGATGCTTCAGTATTTTATCTTATTTGAAAATAATCTGGATATTCAATGACTATTCATCATTTAACTTACCTCTTGTAATTTTAAGGTTTCAAGTTACCAAAAGATATTGGAAACTATTTTTACGTAGGCATACCATAAAGCATATTTTTTGTTAAAAACTCATTTATAAACTTTTATTTTACTAATATCTATTTACTTGTTAACAGTTATGTTGAGGTTAGAAAATTTCATGAGACATTAAAATATCTAACTATATTCAAGTTATCCTTCTTGCAGACAACTTATGTAACAGAGGTCACAAAGGATACTAAGATACTATCTCACTAAACTCCAGAGCCACTCCTAAAGATAGCCCAAAGGAGTGGTGGGGAGGGTGCCGGGCACACACCCAATTCCCCTGAGAGCTGGCAATAATTAGTAGGACTCTAGACACAAATGAAGTGCAACACACATTCTTCATATTCTTGACCAGCCATATTTTTGGATCTTCAACCTCACACCTGAGCTGTCTGCATACACCACAATGGACAATCTGTAAACCTGACACAGGCAGAAACCCAAACAAAGTTCTCAAGACACAAAATAAGACAAAATACAGGCTTCTAAGACAATGGGGTTTAAAAGAGAGAGTGTAGTCCCAGTGAGTGTACCAGGATTTGGCAAGGTTTTCCATTAATTTTAATTTTTAGTTTTCCTTTGGCTGGTCAAAGGAATAAAAGATGGCAGTTTGCTGGAGAATCCTTTGGGGTTCTATCAACTCTGGGAAGGGGTCTATATGGAGACCTCTGGTCCTCCTGTGAGAGTATAAATGCAGGCATTTGAGTCAGTGTCAAAGGGTTTGCACAAAACCTTGGAAGAAAATCTCTTTCCCAGTATCTTAGTTGATTGCAAGTAAGACACCAACTTCCAGGACAGTGTTTTAATGATGAGCCTCCTCAGAGGGTGCAACAGGGGAGGCGCAGGTTTTGCATTAGGTTTCTGGTCTTGGAGCTGCTACAGTTGGTAAGCCACTAACTTGGGAAATTTTTGTTTACAGTTTTCAGAGGAAAAGGCAACTGAGATAAAGGATCAATAGACTGAGTACTCAACTAATACAGGACAGAGTGGGGCAGGAAGAATCATTAGTCTTATAGTTTGGGTGGGGGCATTAGGTGTCTCATATCTTTAATTTTTCAATAAATTTTTTTCACTAAATCTTCAATTAAGCTAGCTTGGAATACTGATGACTTTTGGATCCCTCTGCATGCCAATTACAATTGGTACCCCATTCTCTTTGTTTTATTTATTGGCCTTTGCTTTCAAGAGAATTTTACAAATGGACAATCTTACCTAATCAGAATGTTCCCCATAACCACCACTATAATTCTAAGTAGTCTTAGTAAGATTCTACCATTTTTGTAAATGTCTGCAGCTTCTGAAATGACAGTTCTTAGACAAAGAATACACAGGTATTCTAGAACGTGGCACTGTCAATTCTCTGAAATTGAGGATCCCATGTCTTTAGCTAAACCGTGGGTATTTCAGAGCCAAATTGATACCTAAGACAGATACGCCTGTAGGTTGGAAATTTTGTGGTGTTTATAGTGTACCTCATTGCACAGAAATTTTCTTGAGATTGGCAGGTGACTCGGTGTCAATCTAACCCATTCTGTGTTCAACGTATCCTAGGACAGGAATCTTAAAGTAGGTGGTAAGCATTCTAACAGCTTTTAAATGCTCCATCTATGTCTAGCAATTTTTCAGCTTTGGCTTCTGAGATTCCCACTAGGGATACATCTATTAGCCATTTCACTAGAAGATTTCTTTACAGTGGCTGATGCTCTAATGGCTTTTAATAGTTCAAATTGTGCCTATTTCGATTTTGAATTTGATGGTCAAAACAATCCAAATTTCTTGTCTTTATTTCCTCAAGTTCCCTGGGTGCTTATGCTGTAGACTTACCTTGAGATTGTGAACGTCCTCTGATGTTTGGCACCATAACAGGCTCCCTATATAAGCACCTCAGAAGCTTTCCAGGAATAACAATTTTCAAATAAAGTTTCTTTGGATCAGAGAGCTGCACACTAGGGAGCTCAAATCTGAGACTTGACTTACCCAGCACCCTTGGTAATGATGAGAGGAACAGGGAACTCAGGAAGTTCAGTGGACGCCTTGTGTGTATATCTCTTGTTGGGAAGGCCTTCAGATCCCATACACATCACCAAATACTGTTAAAAAATGGTTGAAGGAGGGATCCCTGGGTGGTGCAGCGGTTTGGTGCCTGCCTTTGGCCCAGGAGACCCGGGATCGAATCCCACGTCGGGCTCCCAGTGCATGGAGCCTGCTTCTCCCTCTGCCTGTGTCTCTGCCTCTCTCTCTCTCTCTGTGTGTGTGTGTGTGACTATCATAAATAAATAAAAATTTTAAAAAAATGGTTGAAGGAAACAATTTAGGTGATACAAACAAACTTTAATACTTCATGAAGTGGATGGTCTCTTTTTGGAGAACTATAACATGAGGTAAAAGGCAAGGAGCTTTTGTAGGATAAAGAATAAAAAACAAGGAAGAGAAAAATAGAAAATATCTGATTGGCTGGGGTCACATAGTCAACCTTATTTGGGGTGAGGAAGAACAAGGAAATAATTACAGAGCCCAGAGCCAGCTGACTGGTTATTCATACTTCTGGTCAAGTGGAGCATTTACAGGGACACAAAAGTTTCCCATAGCTAATGTGGCACCTCAAGCATAAGCAGTTCCACCTTGAGTATAGAGTTATTTCTATTTGATATGTGGTGGGTAAGCTAAAGAAGAATCCTCTGAAGGGCATTTACATCCTAATACCTGGAAATTGTGAGTATTACCTTATATAATACCATTTTTGTGTATATGATTAAATATTTTATGGTAGGGAGATAAGCTTTGATTACCAGTGTGGGCTCTAATTGCTGTCACATGCTTCCTTTTAAGGAAAGGCCATAGGGTGATTTGACAACACCCAGAAGAGAAGGGGATGTGAAGGTGGAGTAGAGAGATTTGAAGATGCTGACTTTGAAGACTGGAGTGAAGCCAAGGAATGCTGGCAACCACTTGAAACTGGAAAAAGCATGAGATGAATTCTCCCTTGAAGCCTCTCAAAAGATGGAAGCTGCACTAACACCTTGATTTCAACCCTCTGTTACTGATTTTGGACTGGCTTCGAGAACTGTGAGAGAATTAACTTCTTGTTTCATGTCATCAGATTTGGGGTAATTTGCTGCAGCACCCATGAGAAACTAATATAAGCTGCTATCCAGCCAAATCTGGATCTAATTATATCTGACAAAGAGTCAATGAAGTTTCAAAGTTTTCAAGAAGGTAATTATATCCACTATTATTTATGAGGGATCTCATCTTCATTAATATTGTGAATCGAGTTAAGTGCTCATATAATATTAAGTAATTAAAACCTGTAAAACCTGTAAACCATTTACTTATAAGCATCCAGAAAATAAATAGAATCTTCAGCACTTTTTTTTCAGGATTTTAAGAATCATGATATTCAATTTCATATGTTACAAAATTTCATTAGGCTTATTCCTTTTTAGATTTTCAACTTAATCATGGAGAAGTGACACATCTCTTGAGAAGCACTTGTACTTTCTGTCAGAGTAAAAAATAGCCCTAATGACACACGCACACACAGACAGTGTGGATACAGATCAAAATACATTCTTTTGTTAACAAATGTTGTTGGAAATTGAAAAAACAAACATTTGAAGATATCACTAATTAGAACAAAACATGCAACATGGAAAGTGTGCTATGCAGATTGCTCAAAAATGTAGATACTTAGATTGCCACAGGATTTTTAAAATGGAATACTAAGAGTTCCTCAGGAATATTTTCAGCCTCAAACTCATGCACACACAGATTGCACAACATATATGTGCATGTGTACAGGTGCATGTGATGTGTGTGTATTTATGTATATGTACATGTACATATGACAGGGTAGATACAGCTGAAGAGAGAGTTAGTAAACTTAGAGCAGACGCCCAAGCCCACCTTCCGGCTCTTCCCCGACAATTGCTGTTGACCACAGATCACAGAGAGGGTCAGCTAAGACAGAAATAATTGCGGATCACTGTGAGGACGGCAGAGGAACAGGATCCCCAAGTCACCCGGTCCCACCGACTCACCTGGATAACTATCAAACCATCCTGAACACCTGCGAATCCGACCTGAGGTTTAGAGAGAGAACAGCGGGAATGCCACAGAAAGAAGAGTCTGTGCTTCTAACAAGGTAGGAAGGAGGAGAAAATACAAAAGAATCCAGAGGCGGAGGGGCCCCTGCGAGGAGCCTCGGGGACAGGAGAGCCCTGCCCTGGAGATGCGGGGATTTTAACACCCTCCTCTGCACCAGTTTCCTCCCAGACGGAAAGGCGCTCAGCAGGGAAACTGGGCAGGATCGCAGGAGGGGCAGTGGGGCTCCAGGTTCTGGGGGTCACTAACACAGGAGGGCGCCTGGGGGAGAGCACCCCACACCCCACTGGCCGAGCTCGGTAAAGGGCTGGAGCACGTGCCCTGTGGCTCTGCGTGGAAGGGGCTGCATGGTCCGGGGAGTGAATCCAGTAGCGCAGGCCCCAGATCCCAGGGCACCGGGGGACACAGCCCAGGATCCTGCGCTCCCCCGGGACAGGCGGAGGCGGGGAGGGCACAGGACAGCAAGGACTCCCCCAAGCTGTGCAGATCAGTGCCCCCCATCCCTGGGAGCATCCAGGCCAGCACACTGGGAGACTGTGGTGGTTACTGCAGGAGCTGACTCCAGGGCTGGAGACCTGGGTGCCATCAGTGCGGTTGTTCCTCTTGGTGTCATCCTGTGCCTGGGGGGAGGGGGCGGGGGCGGGCCACCAGGTAACAGGGGCCTTACAGGGTAAACAGCTCCCACTGAGCCATGCACCCAGCAGGGGCCGGGGCAGCTCCCCAGGTGCACACACCTGAGAACCAGCAGAGCAGGCCCCTCCCCCAGAGACCAGCTGGAAGGACAGGGGAAGAGCAAGTTCTTGACTGAGCAGTGCTGGAAAGCTCAGAGCAAGTCGAGGGATTTACAGTATATAGAACCAGAGGGTACCCTGCCTTGTTTTCATCCTTTTTCTAGCACAACTAGTTTTTATATCAAACTGTAAATTTCCATTTTTTTCCCTCTTTTCCCACCTTAACTACATATCTTACCACTCTCCATTTTTAAGATTCTTCCTTTTTGACTTTCATATTTCTACAATTACAGGTCATAGATATATTTACCACTTCCAGATTCCGTTCAACATACTCAACTTAATTTTGGGAGATGCATAAGATATGGTTTTGTTGTTGTTTTGTGTTTTCTCTGCCTATTTTGTTCTACAATGGCGGAAGTTAATACCTTCTAAACATGACCAGCATGCACCCAGAACCAGATGGAACACCATGCTGGTTCATTCTGTGAGATTATATTCTCTCTTCAATCCCATTCTGTCCCCCTCTTTTATCTCATTTATGTTTTGATGATCAATGGTGGGGCCTTCTACAAGTATTTCTGGTTTATATAAATTTGGAACTGAGCATCTTCTAACATACATATTAATATACTCAGAACCAAGAGTATCACCCTCTAGAACTCCTCAGGTAGACTACATTCTCGCTCCACTAGCTTTGTCATCACCACCATCTCTCAGTCCCACCCCCATTTTTTTTCTTTTAGTTTTTCTTTCTTCTTTGGGATTCTTGGCCTTTTATTTCTTATTACTTTGTTTTAAAATTTGAATTTCACTTTAGTGGTCCTTTTGTTTTATTTCATTCTGATCTTTGTTTTCAAATTCTGGTCTCTGACCTCGGCAGAATCATCTAGAGTGAAATTTACTTAGGTCGTTGTTGATATTCTTGACTCAGCCCACTCATACAGTCACTGCACTGAGCAAAATGACTAGAAAGAAGAACTCACTACAAAAGAAAGAATCAGAATCAGTACTCTCTGCCACAGTTACAGAATTTGGATTACAATTCAATGTCAGAAAGCCAATTCAGAAGCACAATTATAAAGCTACTGGTGGCTCTGGAAAAAAGCATAAAGGGTTAAAGAGACTTCATGACTGCAGAATTTAAATTTAATCAGGCCAAAATTAAAAATCAATTAAATGAGATGCCAAACTGGAGGTTCTAATGACAAGGGTTAATGTAGAAGGATGAGTGAGTGACATAGAAGACAAGTTGATGGCAAGGAAGGAAGCCAAGAAAAAAGAGAAAAACAATTAAAAGACCACGAGGAAAGATTAAGGGAAATAAATGATAGCCTCAGAAGGAAAAATCTATGTATAATTGGGGTCCTAGAGAGCACCGAGAGGGCCAGAGGGCCAGAAAGCATATCTGAATGAATCATAGCTGAGAACTTCCCTAATTTGGGGAGCAAAACAGGCATTCAGATCCAGGAGATAGAGAGGTCACTGCAAAAATGAATAAAAACCATTCAACAACTGGACATTTAATAGTGAAACTTGGGAATTCCAAAGATAAAGAGAAAATCCTTAAAGCAGCAAGAGATAAGAGATCCCTAATGTATATGGGGAGAAATATTAGATTAACAGCAGATCTCTCCACAGAGATCTGGCAGGCCAGAAAGGGCTGGCGGGATGTACTCAGGGTCCTAAATGAGAAGAACATGCAGCCAAGAATACTTTATCCAGCAAGGCTCTCATTCAGATTAGGAGAGATAAAGAGCTTCCAAGATAGGCAGAATCTGAAAGAATATGTGACCACCAAACCAGCTCTGCAAGAAATATTAAGGGGAACTCTGCAAAAGAAAGAGGAAGCCCAAAGAAATAATTCACAAAAACAGGGACTGAATAGGTATTATGATGACACTAAATTCATATCTCTCAATAGTAATGCTGAACATGAATGGGCTTAATGATCCCATCGAAAGATGCAGGGTTTCAGACTAGATAAAAAAGCAGGACCCATCTACTTGCTGTCTACCAGAGACTCATTTGAGACCTAAGGACACCACCAGCCTGAAAATGAAAGGGTGGAGAACAATTTACCACTCAAATGGTCCTCAAAAGAAAGCAGGAGTAGTAATCCCCATATCAGATAAATTAAAGTTTATCTCCAATATGGTAGTAAGAGATGAAGAAGGACACTATATTATACTGAAAGAGTTAATCCAACATGAGGACCTAATAATCATGAATATTTATGCCCATAAAGGGGGAGCCACCAAGTATATCAATCAATTAATAACCAAAGGAAAGACGTACTTAGATAATAATACACTTATACTGGGAGACTTCAACATGGTGCTTTCTGCAAATGACAGATTTTCTAAGCACAACATCACCAAAGAAATAAGAAATGATACACTGGACCAGATAGATTTCACAGAAATTTACAGAACTTTACATCCAAACACAACTGAATACACATTCTTCTCAAGTGCACATGGAACTGTCTCCGGAATAGACCACATACTGGGTCACAAATCAGGTCTCAATCAATACCAAAAGATTGGGATCATCCCCTGCATATTTTCAGACCATAATGCTTTTAAACTTGAACTCAATCAAAAGAAGAAATTTAGAAGAAACTCAAACACGTGGAGATCAAAGAGCATCCTGCTAAAAGATGAATGGGTCAACCAGGAAATTAGAGAAGAATTAAAAAGATTCATGGTAACTAATGAGAATGAAGATACAACCGTTCAAAATCTTTGGGATACAGCAAAAGCAGTCCTAAGAAGGAAATACCTCACGATACAAGCATCCCTCAAAAAATTGGAATAAACTAAAATACACAAGGTAACCTCACACCTAAAGGAACTGGAGAAAGAACAGCAAATAAAAACTACACCAAGCAGGAGATGAGAGTTAATAAAGATTTGAACAGAACTCAATAAAATGGAGACCAGAAGAACTGTGGAACAGATCAACAAAACCAGGAGTTGGTTCTTTGAAAGAATTAATAAGATATATAAACCATTGGCCAACCTTATTAAAAAGAAAAAAAAAGACAAATTAATAGAATCTTGAATGAAAGAGGAGAGATTACAATCAATACCAAGGAAATAGAAACATTTTAAAAACTTACTATAAGCAGCTATACGCCAATAAATTAGGCAATCTTGAAGAAATGGACGCATTTCTGGAAAACCATAGACTACCAAAACTGTAACAGGAAGAGATAGAAAACCTGAACAGGCCGATAACCAAGGAGGAAATTGAAGAAGTCGTCAAAAACTTCCCAAGACACAAAATTCCAGGGCCAGATGGCTTCCCAGGGGAACTCTAGCAAATGTTTAAAGAAGAAACAATACCTATTCTACTAAAGCTGTTACAGAAGATAGAAAGGGATGGAATACTTCCACACTCATTCTATGAGGCCAGCATCACCTTAATTCCAAAACCAGACAAAGACCCCACCAAAAAGGAGAATTACGGACCAATATCCCTGATGAGCACAGATGAAAAAATTCTCACCAACATAGTAGTCAATAGGATCCAACAGTACGTTAGGAAGATTATTCACCATGACCAAATGGGATTTATCCCCGGGATGCAAGGCTGGTTCAACACTCATAAAGCAATCAACGTGATAGATCATATCAACAGGAGAAAAACAAGAACCATTTGATCCTCTCAATAGATGCAGAGAAAGCATTTGACAAAATACAGCATCCATTCCTGACCAAACTCTTCAGAGTGTAGGGATAGAGGAAACATTTCTCAGCATCTTAAAAGCCATCTACAAAAAGCCCACAGCAAATATTATTCTCAATGGGGAAAAACTGAGAGCCTTTCCTCTAAGATCGGGAACAAGACAGGGATGTCCACTCTCACCACTGCTATTCAACAGAGTACTGGAAGTCCTAGCCTCAGCAACCAGGCAACAAAAAGAAATAAAAGGCATTCAAATTGGCAAAGAAAAAAAAATTGGCAAAGAAGAAGTCAAACTCTCCCTCTTTGCAGATGATATTATACTGTATATAGAAAACCCCAAACACTCTACCCCAAGATTGCAAGAACTCATACAGCAATTCGGCAGCATGGCAGGATACAAAATCAATGCCCAGAAGTCAGTGGCATTTCTATACAATAACAATGAAACTGAAGAAAGAGAGATTAAGGAGTCAATGCCATTTACAATAGCACCCAAAAGCATAAGATACCTAGGAACAAACCTAACAAAGAGGTAAAGGATCTATACCCTAAAAGCTACAGAACACTTCTGAAAGAAATTGAGGAAGACACAAAGAGGTGAAAAAATATTCCATGCTCATGGATTGGAAGAATTAACATTGTGAAAATGTCTATGCTACCCAGGGCAATTTATATGTTCAATGCAATCCCTATCAAAATACCATGGACTTTTTCAGAGAGTTGGAATAAATCATCTTAAGCTTTGCGTGGAATCAGAAAAGACCCCAAATAGTGAGGGGGCTATTGAAAAAGAAAACCAGAGCTGGGGCATCACAATGCCAGATTTCAGGTTGTACTCCAAAGCTGTGGTCATCAAGACAGTGTGGTACTGGCACAAAAACAGACACATAGATCAATGGAACAGAATAGAGAACCCAGAAATGGACCCTCAACTCTATGGTCAACTAATATTTGACAAAGTAGGAAAGACTATTCACTGGAAAAAGGACAGTCTCTTCAATAGATGCTGCTGGGAAAATTGGGCAGCCACGTGTGGAAGAATGAAACCAGACCATTCTCTTATACCAGACACAAAGATAAACTCAAAATGGATGAAAGATCTAAATGTGAGACAAGAATCCATCAAAATCCTAGAGGACAACACAGGCAACACCCTTTTTGAACCTGGCCACAGCAACTTCTTGCAAGATACATCTATGAAGGTAAGGGAAAGAAAAGCAAAAATTAATTATTGGGACTTAATCAAGATAAAAAGCTTCTGCACAGCAAAAGAAAAGTCAACAAAACTAAAAGACAACCTACAGAATGGAAGAAGCTATTTGCAAATGACATATCAGATCAAGGGCTAGTATCCAAGATCCATAAAGAACTTATTAAACTCAACAACAAAGAAACAAACAATCCAATCATGAAATGGGCAAAAGACATGAACAGGAATCTCACAGAGGAAGACATAGACTTGGCCAACAGGCACGTGAGAAAATGCTCTGCATCACTTGCCATCAGGGAAACACAAATCAAACCACAATGAGATCCCACCTCACACCAGTGAGAATGGGGAAAATTATCAAGGCAGGAAACCACAAATGTTGGAGAGGATGCGGAGAAAGGGGTACCCTCCTGCACTGATGGTGGGAATGTGACCTGGTGCAACCACCAGAGTGGAAAACTGTGCGGAGGTTCCTCAAAGAGTTAAAAATAGACCTGCCCCACGACCCAGCAATTGCACTGCTGGGGATTTACCCCAAAGATACAGATGCAGTGAAACGCCAGGACACCTGCACCCCGATGTTCATAGCAGCAAGGTCCACAGTAGCCAAACTGTGGAGGGAGCCTCGGTGTCCATCGACAGATGATGGATAGAGAAGCTGTGGTCTCTGTATACAATGGAATATTCCTCAGCCATTAGAAACGACAAATACCCATCATTTGCTTCGACGTGGATGGACCCGGAGGGTATGATGCTGAGTGAAGTAAGTCAGTTGGCGAAGGACAAACATTATATGGTCTCATTCATTTGGGGAATATAAAAAATAGTGAAAGGGAATAAAGGGGAAAGGAGAGAAAAATGAGTGGGAAATATCAGTGAGGGAGACAGAACATGAGAGACTCCTAACTCTGGGAAACAAACAAGGGGTAGTGGAAGGGGAGGTGGGTGACTGGGTGATGGGCACTGAGAGGGGCACTTGATGGGATGAGCACTGGGTTATATTCTATGTGTTGGCAAATTGGACTCCAATAAAAAATATACAAAAAATAGGTTGCGAGTCATAGAGGACTGAGGAGGCATTATACACATTTAATGTTTTTTACATAGCTAGAGATAATTGGGTAGTGAAAGTATTTGTGAGATATGAGCTTGACCTTTTCTTAGAAATAAAAAAAATTGTTTTCAGTTTTAAAAAGCCAAATTACTCCCAATTATTACCAATAAAAAAAAATTCTCACACCACATTAAGGGTAATACAACCAACGTGTTGCCATAAAAACGCAAATGAGCAAAAGCGTCCAGAAAAAAATGATTATAATCAAGGATAATATTCTTTGAATTCATCTTTAAATTGTCTTATTGAGGAATCCCTGGGTGGCGCAGCGGTTTGGCGCCTGCCTTTGGCCCAGGGCGCAATCCTGGAGACCCGGGATCGAATCCCACGTCGGGCTCCCTGCATGGAGCCTGCTTCTCCCTCTGCCTGTGTCTCTGCCTCTCTCTCTTTCTCTCTGTGTGACTATCATAAATAAGTAAAAATTTTTAAAAAAATTGTCTTATTGAGCTACAAGTGATCTGTAAAAACCTATATGTATTTAATTATACAACTTGGTAAATTCGGAGATAAGTATACATCTGTGAAACCATCACCACTATCTATGCTATTAATATCCATCATCTCCTGAAGTTTCACTCCACCCTGTTTATTATTTTTTTATAAGTGGAATTGTTTTGGTGAATGGTGGTAAAATTAAGATATTTTCAGACAAACATAGAATGTAGTACAATTATGAAAATAGTTTTCTCCTTTGTTAGGTTTATATGTCAATATCAAGAAGCAGAATAAAACTAAAATCTGAACAATAGCATATAATTCTGTAAAAGCAACTTAAAAGCAAAGACAAAAGAAACAATTAAAAATACATTTTAAGAATTAAATCCATAAATACCATAAAGAATTATTTGTGTAGATAAATGAAAATAAATGTAGTAAGTTAGATGCATTTCTTAAAGTTCTGCATATGTCAGTATATCTAAAAGATAAAGTTCAGAAAAGTCAAAGTAAATTAATAGCAATAAGAAGATGAATGAGGCAAAAAATCAGGAATATGAAGACAGTATATCACTATCAGATGAAACAGAGTTGAAGTAAAAAAAAGGTAATGATCCCATATATTTGAGAAGTGGTTAAATTGGTAAGACAAAAGATTTCTAAACATGTTATGTATCAAAAAGCAAAACATTAGTAATTAATATACAAGGAGATACAGAAGTATACAAAATAGGTGAAGGGAATTAAGATGTACAATCTTTCAATTATCAAATAAATAAAACACGAGGAGGGATAGTGCAATGTACAGTGTGGGGAATATATTCAATTCTATTCTAAAAACATGGTATGGTCACAGATGATAACTAGACACTTAGCGATCATATACAAATACTGGATCATTATATCGTACACCTGACCCTAATATAATATTGTATGTCAATTATACTTCAACAACAGAACATGCAATGGACCCTTGAACATCAAAGGTTTGAACTGCATGGGTCCACTGACGCGTGGATTTTTTTTCAATAAATACAGTACTATAAATATATTTTCTCTTTATGATTTTCTTAATAATATTTCTTTTCTCCAGCTTACTTTGTTGTAAGACTACAGCGTATAATACATATAACATACGAAATATGTATTAATTGACTGCTTATGCTATTGGTAAGGTTTTCATTCAGGTCAACAGCAGTCTATTGGTAGTTATGTTTTTTAAGAGTCAAAAGTTATATGCAGATTTTCAACCACACAAAGGTTGGTGCCCCCATCCCCTGTGTCGGTCAAGAGTCATCCTTATATGTAATGTTTGAATGACAAAAATATAAACTCGATCAAAATGTCAAGTGCATTACTCAGTTTGCAGTGCAGTGTCCATTATATTTTATTCAAATATGCATAAAATAATTACAAATATGACCAAATTCTTGATAATAGAATTTCAAAAAATAAAATATTAGAGCATTAATCTCCGATTACATTGACAGAATCATAATAGTCACAACAAAGACATAACAAAAATATGTTAACTAAGATAAAATCTCTAGTCATTGAGTCAATGAAAAAATTACAATGGTGATTACAATATACTTAGACTAAAAAATGATAAAATATAAAATTTTTCATTGAAATTTAATATTTAGAGGAAAAGTAATAGCTTTAAGGATTTTCTTTTTATCAAGAAAGAGCAAACAAAAACAAATGATCATAGTACCCAATTTATTACCAGATAATTAAAAAATTCTCATGGAAATGCTGAGGTCACTTCATCTTCAACTCTGTGTTTTTTGCCTCGGCATCCAACATTTAAGTTCCTTGTGTACTCTCGATGTTTGTCAAACTATATATTCTTTTTAAGATATTTATTTTCTTAATATTTTTCTTAATTATTTTTCTCTTAGTATTTTTCTTAATTATTTTTTCCCTCACAGATACTGTCCCAACCTAAATAGAAATATAATGTAAAGTTCCTATTACTACAAATAGAGGTTACATTCCACAGCTTTCTATGAAATTTCTTTGTACAATAAAATAGTAAGCTTTAAAAATATGATGGGTAAAAATAATTCCTTTATAATTATGCCTTTTTATTTTTATTTTTTAGAAGATTTTATTTATTATTTATTCTTTCTTAATGGCTGAATCATTTTGCATCCCATTTTGCACTTCCTTTTTTTTTTTTTAAAGGTTTTATTCATTTATTTACGAGAGACAGAGATTGAGAGAGAGAGAGAGAGATAGGCAGAGGGAGAAGCAGGTTCCCTGCGGGGAGGCAGCCCATAGTATGTGTCTTTTAGAACTGATTTGATTAGGTTCATTTATGGCTTCTAATTTATCTATTTACCTATCTATTTTAATAGCATTTTTTCAACCCAAAGTTATATCTTTTATTTTATTTTAAGTTATATCTTTTAAAATAAAGCTTTATCATTGAAAATCTACTAAAATTTCACAATGTCTTGCAAATCAATGCCACATAACTATTCTATTATTTTCTCTCTTCATAGCTTTTTGAGTATATTTTAATTAAGTTTAGTTTTCTTTCAGTCTCTCCTGAAAGCACTTCATCATTTGCTGTCTTACTTCAGTGTCATTTCCATTTCTACTTATTTGCTACTATCACCTTTTCCCTCAGGAAGTAGGCTGTGTGCAAAGGCATGATCTTCAGAGAACAAAGTTGGCTTTAAAATACCTTCTCTGCTACCATTCAATATCACTTGAGAGGCTTGTCGAATACTAATGTTTACTCAGGTAAATAATAAATAGTTAAACATTACTGGACTTGTTTCAAACATTTTTCATGGTTTTAAATCTTTTTACAGCATAAACATACATATTATGTAATCAAGGATTTGTACAGCTAATATAATGATTTCAAATTTTCAGCTACAAAATAAGCTAGGCAAAATTATTGGAGCATTTTTTGTTGTTTTTGTTAGGCTTTTAGACCGAATATATATATATATATATATATATATATATATATATATATATATATATATTATATATTATATATGTTTTTTAAAATTTTTATTAAGTGAGCCCTTGTATTTTAGGTTGTTGCATCCCATTACTATGTTTAGTCATGAAAATGTAGCTACGAATTAATATCAGCTATAACAATTTTTCTTGGACTAAATGAATCTCTCTCATTTCAAGCTTAGAAATACAACTTAATATGATAGTAATTTCTTTGACATTAAATAAAGGTATCTTAGAAACATTTACTGGTGGCTTTAAGGAGGGATATAATTCTAAAGCAACAATCTTTAAAAAAATATTTAATTAATGTATTTATTTATGAGAGACTTAGAGAGTCAGAGACACAAGCAGAAGGAGAAGCGGGATCCCTGCAGGGAGCCCGATTTGGGACTCGATCCCAGGACCCTGGGATCACCACCTGAGCCGAAGGGAGATGCTCAACCGCGGAGCCACCCAGGTGTCCCTAAAGCTGCAATCTAACAACGCTTAAAATTGTGAGAATTAAGCAGCTCATTTTAGGAGCCATTGGCCACTATGTGCGTGTGTGTGTGCATGTTAAACAGAGAAGAAAGAAACAGAGGTGACAGAGAGAAAATGTGAGGAAGAAAAAGAGAATGAGAATGTGAATGATTGATTGATGGTTCTGAATTTGAAGTGTGTTTTTGCCCCAGTCTTTCATATCTGATACATCTTATAAGAGGTTTTGAAGAATGTTCAAGGCCAAACTTTCATCAAAGTCAAGCACAGAACTGGTACTGCAGTTTGTCCTGATAAAGAGAACCAAGATGCAGAGGATGCTTTATTTTGGTTCCTGAATTATCAAATTAAATATCTTTAAATGCATGCTTATAAATATGAGCTCCTTTCATAGTGTATGTTCTTAACTTTTCCTATATGATCATGTGCTCTGCAATGTTTCATGTAAACACAATGATATATAACATTGCTTACTGATAAAAGAAGTGTTAAAACATATTTGCAATTTAACAAGTTTATTTGAGCAAAAATCAGCTTGGATTGGGCAATGCCAAACCAGAAGTGGTTACAGTCCTCTGCCCACAGGAACCAGGGAGGAACGACTTATATTAAGAAAGGTGGGGATCCCTGGGTGGCGCCACGGTTTGGCGCCTGCCTTTGGCCCAGGGCGCGATCCTGGAGACCCGGGATCGAATCCCACGTTGGGCTCCCGGTGCATGGAGCCTGCTTCTCCCTCTGCCTGTGTCTCTGCGCCTCTCTCTCTCTCTCTCTCTGTGACTATCATAAATAAATAAAAATTAAAAAAAAAAAAAAAGAAAGGTGGATACAAAGAGAGGAAATTATTTTATTGACTGAAGCTTAAATCCCACTTGGGTATCTGAGATTGGTTGTTCTTAGGTTTCCATTTTGTGACCTTGAGGCATCTATGGGCTTAGATTTTGGGTTACTTATGTGGATCAGCATGGCATCAAAGCCGCCTCAGTCTAATGACCTCCCTGATCAACAGATGTTAGTATCTGAAACACACTAATCATGAGTCTAGATTTTAGAGATGGCTGATGCCAAATTATTAAAGTATTAAAATATGTTGACATAAGAGTTAATTAATTGACATAGAATTTTAGAATAATTTTCCTTATTCAAGATATGTGGCTGTTCTGGGAAAAAAACATTCTGGGCTCCGGCGATCATACATATTTGAGGTTTATGAATCCAACAAAACCAAAAGCCTAATAAACTACAGAATAGAACTATAGTTTGACAGCATTGTCTGGTCCTGGGACTAATACCTCTCGGTTCTATTCTGATTCTGGAGAGAGACGCATTTTCTTACAGAAATGTGTTTTCATTTAACTTAGGTAGATTCCTAGGACTAAAAATTAGTAGGTTATACACTCATACTGATTTTTAACTTTTAATTTTTTTTAGAGGGGGGGAGGAGGAGGAGGAGGAGGAGCGGAGCCAGCCGCGCCCCCCTCAACTTTTAATTTTAAAATCACATACTTAGAACTTGCATTTCTGCTATCATTGTTTTGTAGTGTTCAATGTACAATCCCTGTAGTTCCTTTGTTAAATTTATTCCAAAATCTTTTATTCCTTTTGGTGCTATTGTGAATGGAATTTTTTCTTGTATCCTGTGAAGGTACTCATATGAAATCCTGAATCATGTCACTTGTGAAGTAAGCCAGTTTTACTTTTTTTTTTTCTTCCTTTCTTTTATGGCTGTTTTCATTTGTTTCTTTGTTTATTGTTTCTCCCTTTTTGCATTGGCTGGAACCCTTAGTGCAACATCAACTAGAGGCAGTGAGAGACTGGACCATCATGTTCTCTTTGGAACAAAAATCAGTTTTGTAAGTAGGATGTGAGCTCTAGGTGATTGTCATGCATTTTTTTTTCATTTTAATTTTTGTTTTCTTTTTCCAGTAGGTGGTTTTTATCCTAAAGATAAAGGATGAAGGCCTAAAACGTTCCTTCTTTTTTTTTCCTTGTTTCTTGAGAATATTGTCCCGAATAAGTTTGGGATTTGTCAAACGCTCCTTCATTTTTTTGAGATGACCATGTGACTTTTGTCATTCTTTTAAGCAATTTGATAAATGACATTAAATTACTTTTTATGTCAAGCCATATTTGCCTTCTTGGACTAAATATCACTTGGAAATGGTTCAAAAATTGTTATGTACATTGCTGTATTCAACTTGCTATATTTTATAGAATTGTTGATTTATGTTTATCAGAGGTCCCTGTCTGTATTACTTTTATTTTCTCATGATGTCTTGGTGTTGCACTGGTGTCAGGATAGTACTGATTTAGTAGAACAATGCAGGAAGTGTTCACTCCTCTTCTGTATTCTCTAAGACTTTTTATGAAGACTGCTATTATTTTTTCATTAAATATTTTATATATTCTAGCAATGAACTCATCAGGGCCTGGGACATTTTGTGGAGAGATTCTTAATTAGTAATTCAATTTATTTACTTGTTGTGGCTGTATAATAATATTCTCTTCTTGAAAAAAATCAGTTTCAGTAATTCCTATTTTTTTTAGAAATATGTCCAATTCATCAAGTTGTCTTGTTTGTTGACATACAATTGCTTATAGCTTCCTGTTATAATGCTTTTAATTTCTTCACAGTTCATTGCAATACCTTCTTTTTAAAGTTTGATTTTAGTATTTTTTCCCTCCTTTTCACTTTGTCAATCTGGTTAAGGTTTTTCAATGTTGTTGATCTTTAGAAAGTATTAAATCTTTTTTATTTATATTCTCTATTTTTTTTCACTTTTCCACTTTAACGATTTTAATATTTGTTTGCCTGCTTATATTGGGTTTAGTTCTTTTACCAATTTCTCAAGATTGCAATTGATTTTGAGTTAGTTCTTTGCTTTTACTATAGGCATTTAAAACATGTTATGAACTGAATTCTATCTCCCCCGAAGTTCATATGTTGAGCCCTAATACCCAGTGTGCCTGTATTTGGAGATATTTTTAAGAAGGTCATTAAGGTTAGATGACATTATAAGAATGGAGATCTAATCCAATAGGAATGGTGCCCCTTTTAGAAGAGGAAGAGACGCCAGAGATATGCATGCACAGATGAAAGGCCCTGTGAAAACAGCAAAAAAACAGCCTTGACAAGCCAATGAGATAGGGCACGGGAGAAACCAAATCTGCCATATCTGGTAGTCCTGCATCTCCATCCTCCAGAGCTGGGAGAGAAAAAGCTTCTAGTATTTAAACTATCCATTATGTGGCCTTCTGCATGGGAGCCTGAGCATACTCATACTGAGCTATATATTTTTCCTGTAAGTATTCCTTTAGCTGCATCCCATTTATTGTGATATGTCGTGGTTTTGTTTTCATTTAGCTCATAACATTTTCTGTATTCCCTGTGATTTCCTCCTGAACCCCGGCATTATTTTTAAGTGTGTTGCTTAATTCTCATCTTTGCTTGTCGATTTCCCTAATTTCCTGATTTTGTTGCTGTCTAATCTAATTCCGACTTGGTCGGAGAACATACTTTGTATGATTTCAAAGATTTTTACATTTATGGAGGCTTGTTTTACAACTTACCATACGGTCTATATTGGAGAATGTTCTTTATCAGCTTCAGAAGAATAAGTTTTCTCCTTTTGCTGGGTAGAGTGCTCTATAGATATTACTTAGGTCTGTTTGGTTCACAGTGTTTAGAAGTCTTCTGAATACTTACCATTTTTTTTCTGACTTATTTTTACTCATCCCTAGGAGACAGTTATTTATGTGTCTTAGTGTTATTGCTAATTTGCCAATCTTTCCAATCTATTCTATCAGGTTTTATTCATGTATTTGGGGTCTCATTTGTTAGGTGCACATATATTTATAACTTTTATATCTTCATGATATAAATTGGCCCTTTAACATTGTAAACTGTCTTTTATCTTAGGTATTTTTTTTCTTTTTGTCCAATGTATACATATTTTTTCAGATATTAGCAGTCACTCAAGGTTTTTTATGGTTACTGTCTGATAACATTTTTCCTATATTTTATTGCCAATTTATTTCTGTCTTCAAATATGTGAACTGTATGCTTCTTTTATTTATTTATTTTTAAGAAAGCTTTCCTTTTTTTTCTTAAGACTTTATTTATTTATTCATGAGAGACCCAGAGAGAGACACACACACACAGGCAGAGGGAGAAGCAGGTTCCCTGCAGGGAGCCCTAGCGGGACTCGATATCAGAACCCCGGGATTACACCCTGAGCCAAAGGCAGATGCTTAACCACTGAGCCACCCAGGGGTCCCCGTGTGCTTCTTTTAAACAGCCAGCATGGAGTTATATCTTGCTTTTTATTCAGTCAGACAAATATGTCTTCAGTTTACAGTGTTATTCCATTCACATTTAATATCATTACTGATGTGGTTGGATTCATGCCTGTCATTTTATTGATGAAAATATACATAAATTGTGTATGAATATATACAATATACAAAAATGTAAATTACATATAAAATATATACAAATCTGTTATATCTCCTTTTTACCAGCTCCCCAGCTTCTTTTATACTTAAGTGGATATTTTTAGTATACCATTAACATTTTTCTTGTTTCATTTATGCTTTATTCTACCCTGAGTTACTTTCTTTGAGGTTGCTTTAGGGATATATAAAATATATAAATATAAAATATCTATATATGTAACTATAACACCTATATCTATGGAAGTAATATATTTGAAAATGATAGTCCTAGGAGGGTGGTCACTATATATATATATATACATACATTTTTTCATATCTTTAAAACCAGTTCAGATATGAAGAGATTTCAGAAAAGAGAAATTATATTTATCATCAATTACAGAACTCTACATAATTACTATTTCTAGCACTCTATTTCTTCTTGTGGTTATGAGTTACTTACTGATGTCTGATGGTGTTTTTTATAAGCCTCAAAATATAATTTTATAATTATTGTTTCACACAATTTTCTTTTAAATTTGTTAAAACAGTAGTTATATTGCCTCTTACAATTATCTACATAACTACCTTTCTAAATGATCTTTATTTCCTTGAGAGGATTTCATTTGCCATCTAATGTCATTTTCTATTATCTGGAATAATTTCCTGTAGCACTTCTTCTAGAATAGTCCATTATGAAAGAATTATCGTCTGTTTACCTATGGATATCTTTATTTCACTTTTGAAGGATAATTACACTAGATATGAAACTATTGGTTGATACTTTTTTCTTTCTTCTGTGCTCTGAATATGCCATCTCACTGTCTTCTGACTCCCACTGCTATTTCCGGGCAGCTACTATTCTTAGCTCCCCATGCCTGTAGGACTTTGCTTTCCTCTTATGTTAAGGTTTCCTTCTATCCTGTGCCTTTACAATGTGACCGTGAGGAGTCTAGTTGGAAATCTCTTTCCACTACTTGAAATTTGCTGAGCTTATTGGAAATACAGATAAATTATTTTCATCAAATTTGGGAATTTTGTGCTTCTATATCTTCTTTCCTCTTTATCTCCATTATGCATATGTTTGTGGATATCTCATATCATCTAGGAGTTCCTATTTACTATTCTCCATTCCTTTTCTTTTCTTTTCTTTTCTTTTTTTTCTTTTTTCTTTTCTTTTCTTTTCTTTTTTTCTTTCTTTTCTTTTTTTCTTTTTTCTTTTTTCTTTTCTTTCTTTTCTCTTTCTTTTCTTTTCACAGGATAGTCCCTATAAAGACACTCTAGCTTGTTGATTCATTCTTCTTCCATTTCAAATCTGTTGATCTTCTCTGGTAAATTTATATTTCAGTTATTGCAATTTTTTAACTCTAGAGAATCCATTTGGCTGTTTTTAAAATGCTTATCTCTGTATTGATTGTTTTCTATTTGATGAGTCATCATTGCCATACATTCCTTTAGTTATTTAATTGTGGTTTATTTCAGTTCTTTGGAGATATTTCTAACTTCTTGATAATTTCAACATGTAAGACCCCTCAGACAATTGTTTTTTGTTGATTTCTCTTTTTTTCCTGTGTTAAATTTTCCTGTTTATCCTTTTGCACATCTAACTTTTTTGATGCTGTTATTGTTGAAAACTGGACATTTTAGATGACATGTCATAACAAATATTGACTCTGGCTTCCCATTCTAGGGTGGTGCCTGTCACTCTTTTGATCGTTGTTTCCTTAGCAACTTGCCTTGCTCAAATGTGTGTAGTCTATTACCCTCACAGTTTGCCTCTGTTTATTTTTTGTCCTTTTAGTCTTATTATTAGTCTAGCCAGTTTCCAGGGTTGTCGTTTGATTGGTATTGCTCAGTTGTCAGCCAATGATTCAGAAGGAATTCTGTTTAAACATCTTGAGCCAGTTAAGCGTTTTACCGCCTGCCAGTGGAGCTGTACATAGGTTAGGGAATGCATTACAGATTAAAAGAGAGTGTAGAAATAAACATTTTGCAGGCACTACCTCCTTCATTCACAAGGCTCCACTTTTATCCATAGATGAGGTGCTGACTGGTCTCTCTTGAGCATGAGTTTAGCTTTGTGCATGCACTAATTTTCCATAGAAACATGGATAAGTGGAATATTTGACACTATTGGGCTCTCTTTCTCCAGGTCTCCCTTCTAAATTCATGATTTGTTTGTTATTTGATGTTTTGCTCCAACTGGTATAGAAATATCAGTATAGTTATTATGGCCTACACTGATTATTTGCTATTATAATTATTATCATTTTTGGTAACATCTCTGGGAGTGAAATCTTCCATGCTTTGATTCCAGTAGAGTTATCTCCTTCTTCACCAGTTCTATCTGCCTCACCCTTGTAGAACTAAGAAGTCCTGAAAAGCTAGGGTAAGAAGTACTGGGAGTGGGCCAGACAAAACACTATATACTTCCATTCTCCTTACTGTAAATCAGATTTTAAATAGGTTCTTTGTCCTATGACTTCTTTCAATTTCCTGAGGCTTTATTTATTATTATTACTGTTTTTTAAAGGAGGTTCTACGCTCAGCATGGAGCCCAGTGTGTGGCTTGAACTCATGACACTGAGATCAGGATCTGAGCTGAGATTAAGCGTCAGACACAAAACCAACTGAGCCACCCTGGCGCCACAATTTCTAGAGTCTTTTAAATGGTTGTTTGAAAAATTCTGCCCAGTTTTGTCATTGTTCTTTTTAGACAGGATTTGCTAAACCCTCATTTAGCCATTCTGGAAGTCACTTATGCCCTTTTAATTTTTGTAATCCCAGAGTCTCTCATGGCGATGGTGGTAATTTACTATCATTCATCAGATTTGTAATTTGTAAGTGTCTGAGCCAGATAAACTTATTTTCCTGGTTTTTATTTATTTATTTTGTGTTTGTTTCTGGTTTTTTTTTTTTTTTTTTTTTGTTTTCATTGATTCTTTTTGAAGATGTAAGAAACTATGTTGTAATGGTCAGTTCTTTGTATTTAGATTTATAATATCACTTTCTAGAAATTATTAGTTTCTGTGTCTACAGAATGCTCTGTAGTTTTATTTTTTTTATTTTTTTTTAGTTTTATTTTTTAAACCTACATACTGTTATTCCAATTTGCACATATCTATGAAATGATAGATTTAAAGATTTTTTTTTTTGCAAAATACGAAAAACTGCATTGACTTAAAAATTATTTCTGTAATACAACATATTCACTCTCTCCCTTTTTAGAAAATATCTATCTCATGTTTCAATATTATATTTCTGGTTTTTGTTGAGGTGAGCCAATGATATTATTATCAGGAAATACACGATTTTGAGATGATCTGAAATCTGAGAGAGCCTTCCTCATCTAACAGAATCTAAAGTTTCTTTGTTACATTGATTTTCACAGGATGCAACTTTCCTCTTAGCTACTAAACCTCAGAATATTTCTTTTTAGCCACTTCATGAACATTTCCATATAAACTCATTTCACATTTTGGTTGCCACTCATTTGGTTGGTTATGATCTTTTTATTTTGAATCACATCTTCTTTTTTCCCCCTGATTGTGTGTGGAGAAAACATTTTAGAATGCAATGGCAAATCATTTTATTTATGTATTCACTTATTATTTCATCCAGGAATATTATTAGATATATACTATGTACCAGCATAGTGCTGTGCTCAGGGGCTATCCTGACAAATAAACACTTTCCCTGAATGTGTATCTATAGTTAAAAAAAAATGGGATGCACAGACATCTAATTTCCAGAAAACTGAAACAGGTTGCATTAAATATACATATTACTTTGTCTGTTATGAAGTTTTAATGTGCATCTGATATTAGCTACCTAAAATTCTTAGATATAATTGGAGATCAGCTTCAATTTTAATGCCAACTCTGAAAGGAAAAAGCCTAAATTTTAGTGCAGCCTAAGAAGTCATTTTTATACAGACATACAACTATAAATATTTAAGTCCATATGATAGGATAATGATGTTTATTAGATTTTATAAGATCTATAAGAATAGCATACTTGTGGCCTTTTCTAGAATTTTTTAAATGAAATCACTTAAATTCTGAATGTTAGGTTTTACATTGTCAAAACAGCATGGTATGCATTATGCTCTTCCAAGAGTAATATTTTGGGGGGAAGATAACATGAAAAAAATAAGCATTTAAAAACGAAGATAGCAAATTAATTTGGATTGTTACAAAAGTACCAAAGTCATTTTATTTATTATGTTTCTTGTCATCTCAATGTTAGGTATATTATGTACTATTTTTAAATTTTTAATATGATAACGAACTTTACAAATATAGCAATAACATAAACCAAACCCAGCTTTTGTATTAAAAATGTGTCTTTTAATTCTTTTAACAAATCACTCATTTCATTGTAATCAGTAAGTCTAAGTTGGACGCATCTTTTTTTTAAAAAATGCTTTCTAAGGAAAGGAGGAAGATTGTGGGCACTGTTATTTCAGGACAAAATATACAAAACCTCTCTAGTACTCCAAGTTTTAACTGTGGTCCTCTAATTTTGAGCTCTTCACTGTGATGACAGAGTCTATTCTTTCCAAAAGCTTCTGCCTTCCTCTGCTGCCACTTCTGCCCATAGTTCTTGTTACTCTGTCAGTTTCTCCTTTGCTAAATTTAAAACTGAATAATGAGGTCACCCACAGGGCCTCCTTCTCCTAGGACTTTTGAAAGCTAAGACTTTTTTAATGTTCAAACCGTGTCTCAAATTCAATTCTTATGATGACATCATGACACTGAATAAAAATAAGAATGGCTTGTCTGGAATTTTATTTTAAATTTTAATAAATGTATTTCATGGTAGTTTGATTTTTGTTTGGTGAGAATTTTTGTTAAACGGTGTAAGAAGTCTGATTTTTATTTGAGTACACTCTCTTTGAACAGATTATTTTTTTTCTTAGAGATGCTGTTTATTTTTAAATTCTCATATGGTAAGATTGGCCTTTTATATATATATATATATATATATATATATATATATATATATATATATACAGGCCTGTGAATTTTAAAACATGTATAAATTCATGTAACCGCCAGCACAGTCACGATACAGTATAAATTCCAACATCCCCCCAGATTACCTCATGCTGTCCCTTTATACTCACACCTGCCCCCCTAACCCTGGCAACCACTGATCCCTTCTCTATCTAGTTTAGTTTTGTTTTTTGAAGAATATCACATAAGTGGAATTATAAAGTATAATTTGAGGCTGGCTTTTTGTACTCAGTGTAATACCTTCTTGTACTCAGTGTACTACCTCTCAAATTATATACCATAATTTGTTATTTTATGTTTTTGGAATATCATAGTATGGTTGTACCACGGTTTATTAATTATTTTAATGGAAAATTTTTATTTTATTTTAAAAATGTTATTAAATTTTTAAAATTTTAATTCCAGTATCATTAACATACAATGTTATATTAGTTTCAGGTGTACTATAGATTACTCAGGGCTCATCATAAGTGTACTCTTAATCCCATTCATATATTTCACTCATCCCCCACCCCCCCACTTCCTCACTGGCAACTATTAATTTGTTTTCTATAGTTAAGAGTCTGTTTCTTGATTTCTCTCTCTCTCTCTCTCTCTCTCTCTCTCTCTCTCTCTCTTCCCTTTTGAACAGATCCTTAAATGGATTGGAATTGTTCTTGTTTTTAATAGTATGTGGGTCTTTACATTTTTTAAAGAGATGAACACAGATGTATTATTTCTAAGAGTTTACTTGAATTACTGTCTTATTTTTGGAAAACATTTCATCTTTAATTAAAGAAAACCTGGTATTTTTTCTGGTAATGTTCTAAATTTATATGCACAGTAAGATGACAAATGCCTTTTTCAGAAAGGATAATGAGCACATGAAGAAGATATAGACTATTCCCTTTAGGTTATATAGAAAACCAACATCTATAAACATAGTATCTGACATGTTTAGTTCAGGTCTGTTTCTGATAGGCTCAACAACACTTCCATTTGATCAGCCATCCTAGGAAAACACTAATTTTGTCATTTTTCAGAAATATAAGAGGCTTAAGCTAATGGATCTCTGCTTTCAGCTTTACCTCTGACTTCAAAGGATGTAGAAGCCCAACTATTGTCAATGTTTATTGCTTATGAAATATTGTAAGAAGACATAAGAAACCCCTTTAATTCAAATGAGACAAAGATGGAAATGTGGGTTATCTCATGTCTATTTTTTTCTTGGTCTCACTTCCAAACATGCATTCTCTTCTGTGTTACCTCAAGTACCAATATCCAGCTCTACAATAAAATATTTAAGGCTTTGTATGTAATAAAAATTAAGTAAATTGTTCTTTGTTATATATCTAGGTGGGTTTTATATGTCCAACAAACCCAGACCTACAGAAGATAATGAATTCGCTAGAGATTCCCCTGGAAGATTATTGTTGTCTTCATGAGATTTAAATCTGCATTTGTCTTTGGTGATTCTATTCCATTTAAGATGATGAAAGTCAAAAGAAAGCTATTTTTACAATTCTGTTTGAGCCCATAGTTATAGTTAATTAAGCTAAAAATGTTTTATATTGACTGAATAGTGCTTAGAATTATAGGTAATTATAAGTGGAAGGAGACACAGTCTTCCATGCAAGCTCTATATGATGTGTGTATTTATATCTATAAAATCATATGAATAGAAATTTGTTGACTTGGCCAATATCAGGAATCTAGATCCATAATCAGAAATCAAAGGATGTAGAAGCCCAACTATTGTCAATGAATTTAATTACATCTTCTTCCCAATAAACATCATTACTTTTTTAGCTCCAACTGCTAGTAATAGGATTATTGCATCTACATTTATCAAACATTCCATGTGAGCTAGCCATTTCACTATACAATATGAAGTGGGAATTTCTGTAGTTTAACCAACAAGAATTTGCTAGTCATATTTATGCAAGATTTACTAAACAGTATGTACACTGGTTAAGTAACCATCTCCCAAATGTAGTCCAGAGAAAACTAAAGATCCAACAGGAGGCCTATCCACTGATATAAATGAATGAGGATGCTAAGCATTTTTCTTTCTCTTCCCCTTCTTGCACTCAACTCTACCTCCAATCCAACTGAGATGGCATCAGAAGAACTCTTTGAAATACTGGGAATGGTAATCTCTAGGATGGAAGATCTGCATATTGACCCTGGGTCAATGATTGATAAGCATCAGAAACTTGTATATTAAATCCAGGCTGCTTCTTCAGTGGGGGGCACAAGAGCATTATTAATATAAACTAGCAAATGTACTTGGAATTTAGGATGCTTAAGACTGGTGTCTCACTATCTTCTGGAAAATTCAGAAGGGGTGGGCTGGGTTATTCAGTGGCACGGAAGGAAACGAGTATCTGAATTAATATGGCTTGCTCTTCCAGATTTTGATTTTTTTTGAGGCAGCCATATGCACAATAAAGAAGGTAGCCGAGCTCCCATCGCCCGTAAACGATTCTACAGGCTGGCTGATGGAGAAAGGCCACCTAAGGTTACAGAATCTGGTCAGGAACACAGCGAGTGTTGCAAGACTTCAAATAAACACTGTTTCTTTCATTTTCATAGGGAACAGAAATTACATTAATCTGTTCTATGAAATATAAATTCAAGAAATGGTAAGGGTCTCTTCATGTTTCTCTTGCATAAAGAATCGACAAGTAGAATTTAATTAAAGAATGGAACAAAGAAATCACCAATTGCACATTATTATCAATAAATGTTCTACCTCCCCTAACATTTTATTTTAGAACAAGTAGTTAAAATAAAAGAAAAAAAAAAGGATCTTTCTAACAGATGCTAAATTTGATCCAAAAGATTTTTCCCCCTTAACTTATAAAAAATCTTATACAAATACAGGATTTTTCTCCTGTTATTTTTTTCCCCTTTGTTGGGGCAAAAAGTATAAATCATTCAAGAAACAATTATGCAACATTGTGGAGAAAGCATCGTATTGAATAAAATTAGTTTAACAAGTCAATTTTAATTTAGTAATTCTTGTAATTTTTTTTGTTCTTGAATCAATTATTAAAGTTAGGAATAAGGTGATTTAAAAAAACAATGAAATAAATAAACTAGGAGAGAAGATAAGGTATAATATATATATTTCACTGTACAAAGTATAACCACTCTGAGATATATTTAAAATGTGAATATTCTTTAAAAAATGTGAATATTCTCACCACACACACAAAATGGTAATTATATGCTATGATGGAAGTGTTAGGTAACACTATGGTGGTCTTATATTGTAATATATGTATATCACATCAATACATTGTACACCTTAAATTCACACAATGTTTTATGTCAATTATACCCAAATAAGGCTGGAAAAATGTGAACATCTAGTAAAGGCAAGTATTCTGAACTATTTTTTTTTATGTCCTAATAGACTGCAATAATTCTTAGCACAATCCCTCATGATTTTAAGTGACAGAAATTTGAATTTGCCAGACAGCAGCTAACTTAGTTGAAGTTAAACTCTCTGGTTACATAATATAATGAGGTTATTTGGCACAAGAACATTAAACTTGTTATTAAGGTTTCATTGATATAGTATTAAATCATCTGATCAAAAACGAAATGCTACATAGAATATGTGGCCTGATATAAAAATGAAGCTAATGATGCAATCAGACACACCTCGGTGATTTAAACTTTCTCTAGTACTTGAGTAGATTTTTTTCCTGTTGTAGAAAACTTCTAATTTTTTTAACCCTTGCACAAAGGTACTACCTTGCAAATTATGTATTTCATATTTGTAGATTATTTTGCTCCAGTCTTCTTTATAAAGTCATTTTCCCCCACTTACATTAGAGAATTTATCACTGACTTTTTACTGTGCAATAAGACTTAATTTTAGGGGCACCGGAGTGGCTCCGTTGGTTAGGTGTCCACCTCTCGATTTCAGCTCAGGTTATGATCTCAGGATCATGAGATCCAGCCTCAGGCCAGGCTCCATGCTCATGCAAATCTGCTTGAGATTCTTTCCCTCTGCTTCTCTCCTCACAGGCTCACAGGTACTCTTTCTCTCTCTCTCTCTAACAAATAAGTCTTAAAAAAAAAAAAAACACTTAATTTTAAACAATATAACCTGTATTCCAGTCCATAAGTCTCTTGGTGGGCTCTGGTCAGCCAATGTAGAATCTGCCCTTGCGTTTGCTGTCAACTGGAAGTGACGATGTGATGCAGGATGGCCTCACTATTAGGTAGTTACCTGGCCCATAAGAATTTCTTGGCTCTCCTCTATTTGACCTCTAATCTTCCAGAAGTCTTGTTCAGGCTAGTCACAGCATAGTCTCAGGACTCTTGAGCTCAGCAAGAGAAGTCAAGCTCTCAGGAGCAAGCCTACGCCTGTCATATCTGATATTCCCATTGTTCAAAGCAGATTATATGTCCAACCCAAATGAAGGTGGAGATCTTAGAAGTCATATTTATTTTCCATCCCCCAATTCACTGTGGCATTTCAGATAGTACAGAGAAGCATGGTAACATTTCATTCATGTTATCATATGTAAGGCAAATTAGCCATTATCCTATTTACTCAGAATAGGAAAGCAGAAGTTCTTTTTGCAAAGCAAACTATAAAACTTCATTTATGTTTTTCTCATTTAAAGCGCCTGTGTTCAAATTATTTGTTAAGCTCGCTTTTTTTTTTTTTTTTTGTATTTTCTAGTTGTCATTCGGAGGAAAATAAAATGTTTAGTTGAGGGATCAAGTAAAATTCTACAGAAAAAAAAATCGCTTGTAAAACTACAATTTTAGTGTAGATGCTGCTGAAGCGAGCACTCTTTCATAAAAAATAAAAAAAAATTGCCACTTCCAGTGAATACATATTTACATCATTAAATAAAATGAATTAAAGGATTTGAATTCTCTATGTTTGTATACGAGTATGAGAAAATCCAAGATTGAATATTATAAGAACATATCTGCTCAAGCATAAATGACCTTATAACTCTAAAACGATAAGTAAAAGCTTCTATTACCGAAGTGAAAAGTTATATTGAGAAACTTCCCATTTGATGAGTAGCTCTAAAGCCATGAATTGAAACTGATATGAAAAATTTATGTAATAATGGTTTCTTTTGAAAATTTAATTGGCTAATTATGTTTCCACTACTCAAAGGAAACAGGTTATCAACAAGTAGCCTTTAAGTATCATTTCTGTCTCTTTTTTAAGAGTCTATACTCTTTATTGCATTCTTTCTCTTCCAGCTTAACTGAGGAATAATTGAAAAATTAAAAAAAGTATATATTTAAAGTGACTATTTGATGTTTTGATATATGTACACATTGGAAAAGACTGAAACAATCAAGTTAGTTAACATATCCACAACCTCACAAAATAGTAACTATTTTCTTCCTTACTTCCTTTTTCCCCTTCTCTCCCCCTCTTCCTCTCTATCTACCTTACTTTTCTCCCTCTTTTTCTTTCTGTGGAAAACACTTTCCAAGATCTACTTGCTTAGCAAAGTTCAAGTGTGCAATGCGGTATTGTTAACTACTGTGACCATGCTATCCATTAGATCTCCAAATTTCATTTATCTGTGTAACTAAAACTTTGTACGCTTTCATCAATATCGCCCCACTTCCCTCCACCTTAGCCCCCGGCAACCCCTGTTCTCCTCTCTGCTTCTGTGAATTTGACTATTTTAGATCCCACTATACGGGACATCATGCAATCTTTCTCTTTCTGTGGTGAGTTTATTTCATTCAGTATGTTCTCCAGATTCATCCATATTGTTGCAAAGGATTTCCTTCCTTTTTAAGGCTGAATAATACTCCTGTGTGTGTTTCTCACCAATTTTTTTTTTTTTTACAATTTATTTATTCATTCATCAACAAACATTTGGATTGCTTTCCTGTTTTGGCTATTAGGAATAATGTTGCAGTGAACAAGGGAATACACACATCTCTTCGAGATCCTGCATTCATTTCTTTGAAATATATACCCAGATATAAGATTGTTAGGTCATATTGCAGTTCTAATTTTAATTTTTCGAGGAAGCTCCAAACTATTTTCTGTAATTGCTATACCGAACTGACATTCCCATCAACTGTGAACAGGGTTTCCCTTTATTGAACATCCTTGTCAACACTTGTTATTTTGGTCTTTTTGGTAATAGTCATTCCAACAGGTCTGAAGTGATATATTATTGTGATTTTGATCTCCATTTCCATTATGACTAGTGAGACTGAGAACCTATGCATATACCTGATGGTCACTTGTATATCTTCTTTTAAGAAATGCCTATTCAGGTCTTCCACCCATCTTTTTAATTGAATTATTTGAGTTCCTTGTATATTTTGGTTATTAATCACTTATCAGAGATGCAGTTTGCAAATATTCGCACCCATTTTATAGATTGTTGTTCACTCTTATTTCCTTTGTTACGCAGATTCTTTTTAGGTTGATATTGTCTGATTTAATCTATTTTTCTTTTGTTACTTGTGCTTTTGATGTCATATCCAAAAAAAAAAAAAAAAAATCACTGCCAAGATCAACACGAAAAAGCTTTCTCCTTTGGTTTCTTCTAGTTTGATGTTTTCAGATATTAGGTCTGAGTCTTTAATCCATTTTGAGTCGATTTTCTGTATATAAAATGAGATAAGGCTCAATATCATTCTTTTGCTCATGGCTATTTAGTTTTCCCAACACTATTAGTTGATCCTTTCCCTACTGTGCGTCCTTGGCACACTTGTCAAATCATAAATGTGTGGATTTCCTGGCTCTCCATCCTGTTCCATCTGTCTATATGTTTGTATCTATGCCAGTATTATATCATTTTGATTACTTCAGCTCTATAATATATTTTGAAATCAGGAAGTGTGATATCTCTAGCTTTGTCCTTTTTGCTCAGGATTGTTTTGGCTAGTCGTGGTCTTTGGTATTTCTATATGAACTTTGGGATTGCTTTTCCTATCTCAGTAAAGAACATCTCAACATTTTAATAGGAATTGCATTGAATCTGTAGATCACTTTGGTCAGTATGGGCATTTTAACAATATTAATTCTTCTAATTCATGAGCACGGAAAGTTTTTCCCTTTAAATCTGTGTCATTTCAATTTCCTTCATCAGAATGTTTTGTTTCATAATTTCAATATACAAGTCTTTCACTTCTTTGGTTAAGTTTAATTCCTAATATTTTATTATTTTGGACATTATTATAAATGGGATTGTTTTTTAAAATGATTTTATATATTATTGTTTTTTTATATATTATTGTTTTTAATTTAGTTGACATATAATATTACATTAGTTTCAGCTGTAGTGACTTGATGAGTTCATATGTGAGGCTCTAAGCATAGCTACCATATGTCACCATACAACACCATTGTAATACCATTGTCTCTATCACCTATGCTGTACCTTTTCCCTGTGATTTACTCATTCTGAAACTGTTTTCTTAATCTCCTTTTTTGGATAGTTTGTTCATAATGTATAAAAATGCAATTGACTTTTGTTATGGTGATTTTGTTTTCTGCAACTTTACTGTGTTCATTGATTACTTCTAACATTTTATTTTTCCTTTTTTTGGTTATCTTGAGGGTTTTCTGCAAATATGATTATGTCATATGCGAAGATAGTTAATTTTACTTTTTCCTCTCTGACTTGGAAGCTCTTGTTAATTTTTTTAATAATAAATTTATTTGTTATTGGTGTTTAATTTGCCAACATACAGAATAACACCCAGTGCTCATCCCATCAAGTGCCCCCCTCAGTGCCCGTCACCCAGTCACCCCCACCACCCCCCCTTCCACCACCCCTAGTTCGTTTCCCAGATTTAGGAGTCTTCATGTTCTGTCTCCCTTTCTGATATTTCCTACCCATTTCTTCTCCCTTCCCTTCTATTCCCTTTCACTATTATTTATATTCCAAATGAATGAGACCATATAATGTTTATCCTTCTCCGATTGACTTATTTCACTCAGCATAATACCCTCCAGTTCCATCCACGTCGAAGCACATGGTGGGTATTTGTCATTTCTAATGGCTGAGGAATATTCCATTTTTTATTTAATTGTTTTGGGTAGAAGTTCTTGTATTATTTTGAATAGAAGCTGAGTATAACAAAATTCTTTAATGAAAGTTACACTTAAGTTATTATTTATCCTGATTTGTTGCTCACTTTTCTTTCTATATTCTTTTTAGAATGTATTTTTAATATCTAAACAATTGTCAGAGTTTAAAGACCGTCTATCACATACAGACATAATTTTAATAATTGATCTTGAAAATCACATTTTTAAAATACCTCCATCTAAAACGAGCAGTCTGAAAACTACAGTTTTTGGGAGAACAAGGCTTTATAAGACCAGAGTATAGGCTGTCTCTATCTATCATAATAACATGTGGATGGCTAAGCAACTTTTTAAAACACATTAAATCCACAGTAAAGTAAGTTGCTTTTTTACTTTACGGCTTCACCTGATTTGGTTTCTACTTTAAAGTGCCAAAACAGCTAGTAGAAAATAAAACTAAAATAGAAATATAAAACAATGTAGAAATACTCAAGCAAACTGAATCTGGAAGCACACAGCTTTTTCTATTTTTTACTCCTTAATTTACTGAAGCCATTTTTGAGTTAGACACGGTGAGCTTGATTCTCAGTGCCACGCATTGGTATATGGAACCCAAAGGTCTTTATAATAATGACAATCACTTCCACTTTTACTACTAGTACTACAAAGACTGTCTTCCTCTTTTGAAACCACCTCAAATACTAGTTACTGCACAAGGCACTTTTAAAAACAAAAAAATTCAGACAGTGACCTTGTGCTCTGGTTATTATTACTTTTCCTCCATTTTACAGATGAAAGAAGTGAGAGTCACACAAGAGAGATCACAAAAATGAAACAGAAACAGAATTTAAACTTCAAAAAAGATTTTCACTCAGACTTTTTTTGACTTTTATGTTTTATTCATTTAACTTTTAAAACACTCCTATAATTGAGTATCAACACAAAAACTTCAGGAGGTAGTGAGAATATTATTATAGTCTTTCACTCACTCACTACTACATATAAAAACGCCAGCAATGAGTATTATCCATTGGCCCCTATTAATTATGAGGGTCTGCCTCTCAGAGGATGTGAAGTATAGGACAGAAGAACCATTTGTTGTGTAAAGCAGTTTGGTTTGGTTTGGATCGCTTGTTTGTTTTTAACATCCTTGGTAAGATTCACGATTAGCAGAAATTTTCCCTGTTCTCACTTATGTACCTAATAACACAAGTTCACAACAGAAAAATTCTATTTGAATGAAATCCATAGTTAAACAAGTTAAGTAGCAATCAAAGCAAATGTGTCCTTAGGAAGAAGCTAACTCTAGGGATTTATTAGACATTCACATTTAAGTGATGTGAAATCACAGTCTATGTTGGCAAAGGCAGATGATGCTCCTGACACATCATCTCCAAAATGTGTGCAGTAGTAGTATAATAGTCTGGTGTGTATATGTAGAAAGTCACTTTTTTATTTCTTTCTATACAACAAACTTTGTGTATTAGAATATTAGTAGTAATAATCCATTTTCTAGATTATTGATATTATAAATTCATGGCTTTGTGGCCTGCAAATTAATAAACATCTGTATTTCTTCATTTCTGATATTTACCATTTTTTATTATTGTGTGCATGAGGATAACCACGATATTGATGAATAGCAGAGGTGATGATTTTATCACCTATCTTATGCCCAATCACAAGAGCAAATTTTGCAGTATTTCAAATGTACCGTGTGATGCTTGCTGAAATTTTGAAATTGTGCAAATGTTCTTCATCAGATTAAGGAAGCTCAGTTCTATTATTTTGTGGAATTGTTATTATTATTCTACACTAATTTTCATAACACCAAGTCAGATGCACACTTAATTTTCAACTTGTTAACATATACAATTGTAACTATTGTTTATATTGAATAAATAGACTGAATGAACAAATCTGTGCTTTTATTTTCTCTAATACCCAATTATTGTTATTTATTTTCATGCTTTCTACCATTATCTCCTTTCTTTCTTTCTTTCTTTCCACTTTCTTTGGATTTATTTTCAGTAGGAATGCTAGTCTTACTCCAAAAAACTATTTCACTACCATAAGTGGAAATCCTCTTCAACTTTGTATTTAAAATTTGAGGCAATCGATAAACCTTAGAATAATGAGATGAATTAAATTTTAAGACTGAAATGTCCTAACAAGAATGAAAATGAGCAAAATGTTTTAGTTGTTACAATTTTAGTATTAGTCATTCCAGAAATGTGAATGCCCCTGCGTGCATTCACATAGGAATGTTATTGTTCTTTCTAGATTTTTTTATGTATCCATCGTATCATATTAAAAAAGGATAACAGAAACTGAAAATTTATAATTTGAGTTTCTTTGTCATCTTTTTCTGAACTTTAGGTAAAAGAGAAAAAAGGGAAGAAATTTTGTTTCTATAGAAATTTGTTTCAGTTTCAGATAGATGAAGATACTCTTTGATAATGCAGAGAAGAACATCATTTTATTGTCAACATGTGGTGGAAATAATGTTTAAAGTCAAGACAATCTTCTCATAACTTCTGTGACCTTCTAATTAATCCTTTGTTGTGTGTTTTCTCCTGTTTTTGACAGGGAACTATTATCCAACATCTGTCCATGAAATCCATACATCTTTCATTGAAAGCTTTTGTATGTGTCTCATTATTAGTATCCACACTTGTTACACCACCATCATCACCTATGATAATTTTAAGAGCCATGTTAATCATAAAGTAAAATAAAAAAATTGTGATTGTTTGGCACTTTAATCTATTTTATCTTTCAATGTTCTTCTTTTCTATTCTAATTCTGGTACTCAATTTCAACATTAAATTTTGTACCTTGGCCCATAATTGAAGGTCTATCAACCTCAAAATTATAAACTCCAATACTATCATATTTACCTTTAACCACACATGCTACTTGTCCTCAATTATTTTTATCATTTTCATTTTATTAATACCCCGAATTTCTAAACTTTTCTCTCTTCCTAGTATATCATCACATTTCCGTGACTTTTTCCTTATTTATCCAGAGTAGATCACATAACACATGTTTTCAATTACCCATTTGAAGGTATTGGCAACATTATCATTTCATTATATTCTCCCCTTTCTTTCCTATCCACAAAAGCACTAATCACATCCTGTCTCTCTTCCAGCACTAACGTCTGCTGAGGGCTGCAGGAGAAAACCGCAGAAACATAAGAATAGTGGGACACCTGGGTGGCTCAGTGGTTGAGCGGCTGCCTTTGGCTGAGGTCGGATCCCAGGGTCCTGGGATCGAGTCCCACATCGGGCTCCCTGAATGGAGCCTGCTTCTCCCTCTGCCTGGGTCTCTGTCTCTCTCTGTGTCTCTCATGAATGAATGAATGAATTAATTAATTAATAAATAAATTAATTAATTAAAAAACTCCATAAGAATGGTTGCTTACAAAAAAATATGATCCATACACAGAGAGGCTCAGATTCATGCAGGAAATATTGAACACGGCCCTGTTCAACTCTTTCCAACTTTTCACAATAGCTCTCTTAAACTTTGACCACTACTCTCAAGTATTTTATTTTACCCATTATCCTTTCTGTCAGCAGGACAGGTAAAGAAATTTGCCAGTGAATTGGGAGGACATTAGTGATGAATTCCCTCCTTCATCCTCCTCCCCCTTCCCCACATTCTCAGAGAAAGGCACTTTTCTTTATCTTTAAGGCAAACTGAGTAATGACTACCACTGGTTGCTGCCCTTGTCATCAATATTCTCATCAAAAATTCACAACCTACCCATTTTCTATTTTTCCTGTAATGAAGAACCCGCTTTTTCAAAGGACTTCTTGCTGCATCCATGAAACATAGTCACACATTTTTTATTGTTAAAATACCCTTTCCTGGGCAGCCCAGGTGGGTTCAGCAGTTTAGTGCCTGCCTTCAGCCCAGGGCCTGATTCTGGGGTCCCGGGATCGAGTCCTGTGTCAGGCTCCCTGCATGGAGCCTGCTTCTCCCTCTGCCTGGGTCTCTGCCTCCCTCTCTCTATCTCTCTCTGTCTCTCTCATTAATAAATAAATAAATAAATAAATAATCTTAAAAAAAAAAGCTTTTCCTTATACTGTATTTCCACTGTAAATGCCCTTAGTCTCCAATCACAAACAAGTAAATTGATAGGACAATCTACACTTGTATTTTTAATTACTACTCACAATTATTTCTTCGATTTTACTAGAGTTTGGCTTCCCAACACATTGGAATCACAGACACAAAAGATATTAACAATGTCTTATTAAAAGTAATTAACAAGTTCAGTGGTCACATTAATTACATTCTCAGCATAATTTCTAATCAGTGTTTACAGCTATCTATGAAACTTCAACTCCCATGATTTTTTTCTCCTAGTTTTTGATTCTCCTTTTATTTTCCTGAGCAGTCTTTCCTACTTTCTTTGAGAGATTTCATCCTTTGATCAAAACTTAAATTTTGGAGTCTCTCATAGACACTTCTCTTATCATTGTATATCTCCATCTCCTTATCTCTACTTCTGTATTCTTTCCCAAATTCAAAATCCACACATCACAATTATGTACTGGCTATTTTTGGGATACCTCACATGTACCTCAAACTCATTACCTTTTCTTGAATACTTATTCATTTCAAAGATTCATTACCTCAGTAAAAATCGCCACCAGCCCAGATGCCCAGGCCAAAGGACTAGATGTCACCATCACCATTATATTCTGGACTCCGGGGATGATATTCTACTCCGTTAACAGCTTCTATGTCTTTAGTGCAGAAGTTTACAGTCACACATCTGTTTCTACCTGCCATTATGAACATCTTTTGAAAAATTAAGACCTGATAATGACCCTGTTTCCTTACAATTGCTCAATGGTTCACTTCATTATAGGCACTATGTCCAACTTCTTAGCATGGTACCTAAGTCCCCATAAGCTGAACCTTGCTCATCTCACCAAGCTTATCTCAGAAGCAGATTTACCAAGGACACCTAACACTTTCTCTTGTAAGCAGCCATTCATGATGAATACAGCTTTCACTATTCATCAATATACAGCTGAAAGATCAACCTCTCTATTGAGTCGTAAAGACATCCCTCTCCTACAGCCAATATTGCTGATTTAGGCATTCCCTCGTTCCTGGGCAAAGACTGCACATTCTTGTTTGTGTAATAATGACAGAAATGTGCTACTGCATTTTCCCATCTATGACCATTTCATCAATTCTTTGAGAGTGGGGAGCAGCTTGTAACTGTTTTTTTTTTGTTTCCACTCTCAGTAACTGATACTTTATAAATATTCAAAAAACATTGAATCAATATTTTTTTTGTGCAGTACAGAGAAGGCTTTTTTGGAACATTCTTAGTATCAATGGAGATAGGATCAGAAACCATGAATACAGATGGAGAAAATTTATTTCATCATAATTTTTTAATTTTCTGTAGGTAACATTAGAACCTCACTTCTTATGTGATTCCTAACTAGAAAAATGCAGCATAGATTCTCCCTTTTTAAAAATGTCTATATATCCAAATAGTAGTTACCATTGTTTTCCAAAATTATGAATATATGATAGGATGCTTTGTCAACTGAAAAGACAAAAACATTTTAAAAATTACCCTCTCCTTTTAAAATAATTATAAACTAATCTGTGGAGATATAATGAAGTTGTAGCTAATTAGCAGAGAGAAGATGAACTTCGAGTCCCTAGAATATGGATACCTTAAGTGATTCAATCACATGGCTACTCAACAACTTTCAGGCCAAAGGAATTATAGATAGAATAGCTAAAAAAGGACAGAGTAGACCTACGTGACCAGAATACGTAAATGACCATGTTCTGGCTTTGGTCATTGGTAGAAAGTAGCAAATGTGGAGAATGGTTTCATTTGATGAACTTTTGTGCTACTATGGTGGCAACACTTTCTCATCTAATTCCAGCTTAATTTATCTGAAATTATGATACTGAAACATTATGAAGTTTCTTTTTCTACAGCAATCCAATTGTCAGAAATGAATAACAGTAAAAACTGAGAAATATATAAACTAAATACTTGAATAAAAATAGCCAGTGATGAGCACCAAATTCTCCTATATCTTCTAAAATGTTTCATATAAACATAGTTTTATTCTTAATAATGATTATTAACAACTATATGATTTAAGGATTATTTTTTCACATTTGACTTTGTTTTGAAAGTGCAAGTTGTACATTCTAATTTTATTTTTTACTTGAGTTCATAATCTTACTAAGTCTAAGTAAACATAACCTTACTGTACTTACAGTACAGCTTCCATGATGCAAAATGGTTCTATGTTTCAATTTCTACAAAAAGAAAACAAAACAAAATCCCCAAAACCAAACAAGAACCTAGTGATAAATGTGTCAATAACAAGTGAATTCTTAAATACTGACGTCAGGGCATTCAGCAACAGATCTCCAAATCCATGTTTTCATGTTTAACTGAAATCAGCAAGTTAGATAAGAGTAAAGTTTCAAATACACTGAGATAAATTCTCTGGCAATGTAACCTGGCTGTCAACAACAAACAGGGTCACAAGTTGATTGGCTGAGCTACAATGTAGAAATGAGCAGCTGAGTTGAAAATGGAAATACTATTCTTTCTTAGAGACAGAAGCAAATATGACATGGTGATAAGCTCTGGAAGTGAGATCTGAGGAAGTACTGATTTTTACATTATGTACCTACGCTTCCCTCCATTCTTGACACGAAGTTATTATTCAGTATGAATGCCTTATGCCGTAAAATATGCCACGACTTTGAAGTCTCCTTGAAAAGCACCTCTACACGAGAATAGTGAATAAGGAACAATAACAACAAAAAAAAGGGGAATTTCAAAGATGAAAGGTTCTAGTGAATTGAGTATGTCCAGAAAGTCATCTGTAATTACTACTGATCAACTGTACAGACCATGAAAAAAGAAATGAAAAAGGAGACACGTAACAAAGTATTACTGAGGCATTGATAGTTTTCATATTTATACTTTAAAAAAAGGATTTTATTTATTTGAGAGAGAGAAAGAGAGCATGAGTGGGGAGCCGGGAGAGGGAGAAGTAGGCTCTCTGCTGAGCAGGAAGCCCATCGCGGGATTTGATCCCAGGATCCTGGGATCATGACCTGAATTGAAGGGAGACACTCAACCAACTGAGCCACCCAGGTGCCCCTCGTATTTATACTTTATTGCATAATGTTTAATATTGTGTTTATCCAAGATCATGTTATAATTTTCGAAATGTTATTTTTGGATTATGCCTAAACTACTTGTTGAGTATCTCAAATTCACCTAAAATATTTTTCCCATTGTGCATTTAAAAAATAATCCGTTATTTGACTGCATTCAGCTGTTAAAAAGATTCAAAAGCTTTCCAGGTGAGTACTTAGTTCTAAAGTACCTAATACACCATGAATTACATAGGTATCTTACATAATGACTTCCTAGTTGTTTGACAGTAGCTTATTTCAAAATCCATTAAAGGGTCTAGATAAAATTAATTTTGAATATTAATATTCTTGTAACATCAACATTCACAGTCAACTCAAGTGACCACTCTCATTCCCTATCTTTGGGTGCTTCACAAAACTACTATATGCTAAATTACTATGCATTACCATTTGAAATTAAATAAAAATGTCATATTCACATAACAATTGCATCTTAACCCTCACAACACTGAATAACCTAATAGAAATTGAATTTAAACGATAATTGAATAAAATGAATTTCATTAGGAACATTTTTATGACCAATTCAAATACTTCTGAAATTGTACTGGACAAAATGGCAAGTGGAATGGAAACTAACAAAATGATGCTCTGTTTAGTCCCTAGACTAGGAGACACTAGGGGTCAGATTTCACAACCCCCCCCAAATTGGAAATTGGAGATTTAATACATTTACGTAATAATACAAATTTAATATGGAGAGTTTTTAAAAATTTAGAAGAAAGCATTTTTCTTCGTCCTATAAATAAAAGTTCATTCCCAGCATCCTGTAATACATAAAACCATAAGCGATGCTTTTTTCTAAAAATTTTACCATTTGAAATTTTGTCAGATATGTATACTATACACATATTTTTTTTAAAAAGGGTATTCTGTTTTCTAAAATGTAGTTGATGTTCTTATAATGAATGAAAATGACTTCAAAGTGTCACACTTTTGGCCGTTTAGAAATTAGATTTTCAATGCAAGTATATTAATTTCTGTGGTGATAGTTGCAGTTCTACTTTTTATAGTATGTTCTTTACTAATTAAATTGAAACATAGTCCACACAATAGAGTTATACTGATAGTCTTGTGTTTACAATCTGTAGTAAATTTTTCTAGATATAGTACTTTTTTCATGCTAAGTTACATGCTGTACTATATTACATTAGTCCCCTTATCTTGTGACATATTATCTTCATTTATAATTTAGACAGGTGATTTCAGTGCATGATTTGCTTTCCTAAGTTTTTAAATATTAGTGATCTGTTGAAGAACACACTACCTTATTGAACAGAAATTTTAAGTAGTATCTATCCATTTTAAAACAGATACTTGTTATTATGTAAATAAGTAATATTTTTGTGGTTTCAAGTTTTTTAAAATTCCAGTTAGTCAACATAGAGTGTAATATGAGTTTCAGGAGTAGAATTTATTTATTTATTTATTTATTTATTTATTTATTTATTTATTTATGGATTTACTTATTTGTTCATTTATTCATTTATTTTTTATTTTTAAAGATTTTATTCATTTATTCATGACAGAGAGAGAGAGGCAGAGACACAGGCAGAGGGAGAAGCAGGCTCCATACAGGGAGCCCGACGTGGGACTTGATCCTGGGACTCCAGGATCACGCCCTGGGCCAAAGGCAGGTGCCAAACCGCTGAGCCACCCAGGGATCTCCTAGGAGTAGAATTTAATGACTCATCACTTACATATAAGACCCGGTGCTCATCACAAGTGCCCTCTTTAATCCCCATTACCCATTCACCCATCTCCCCACCATCTCCCCTCCAGTGACCCTCAATTTGTTCTCTAGAGTTACGAGTCTGTTTTATGGTTTGCCTCTTTTTTATTTTTTTTTAATTTTGCTCACATTCATCTGTTTTGTATCTTAACTTCCACATATGAGTAAAATCATATGGTATTTGTCTTCCTCTGACATATATTTTGCTTAGCAAAATATACACTAGCTCCATCCATGTCCTCGCAAATGCCAAAATATCATTCTTTTGGATGGCTAATATCCCATTTTATATATATGGAATAAATATATACCCCACTTTCTCTATCCATTCATCAGTCAATGGAAATTTGGGCTCTTTCCATAGTTTGGCTATTGTTGAAAGTGCTTCTATCAACATTGGGGTGCATGCACCCCTTCGAATCAGTATTCCTGTATCCTTTGGGTAAATACTTAGCAGTACAATTGCTGGGTGGTAGAGTAGTTCTATTTTTAACTTTCTGAGGAACCTCCGTATTGTTCTCCAGAGTGGCTGCCCCAGTTTGCATTCCCACCAACGCATAAGAGGGTTTCCCTTTCTCTGCATTCTCGCCAACAACCTATTGTTTCCGGTGTTCTTAACTAAGCCATTCTGACAGGTGTGAGGTGGCATCTCACTGTAGTTTTGATTTGCATTTCCCTGATGAACACTGATGTTGAGCATCTTGTCCTTTGTTAGTCATCGGGATGTCTTCTTTGGAAAGATGTCTATGCATGTCTTCTGCCCATTTTTTTACTGAATTTTTTTGGGGGTGTTTGATAAGTTCTTAATAGATTTTGGATACTATCTCTTTATCAGATATGCCATTTGCAAATATCTTCTCTGTTCCGTAGGTTGCTTTTCAGTTTTGTTAATTGTGTCTTTTGCTGTGCAGAAGCTTTTTATCTTGATGAAGTCCAAATAGTTCATTTTTGCTTTTGTTTCCCTTGCCTCAGGAGACATATCTAGTGCGAAGTTGCTATAGACGATGTCAAAGAGGTTTCTCTGGCTGTGTTTTCCTCTAGAAATTTTATAGTTTCAAGTCTCACATTTAGGGGCTGTGTGGGTCAGTATATGAGCGTCTGCCTTGGGCTCAGGGTGTGATCCCGGGGTCCTGGAGTCAAGTCCCACATTGGACTCCCCACAGGGAGCCTGCTTCTCCCTCTGCCCGTGTCTCTGCCTCTTTTCTCTGTCTCTCATGAATAAATAAATGAAATCTTAAAAAAAAAAAAGTCTCACATTTAGGTCTTTCATCCATTTTGAATTTATTTTTGTGAATGGGAGAAGAAAGTGGCGCAGTTTGATTCTTCTGCATGTGGCTATCCAGTTTTCCCAAAGCCATTTGTTGAAGAGACTATATTTTTCCCTTGGATATTCTTTCCTGCTTTGTTGAAGATTAGTTTTCCGATTACTTGTGGACCCATTTCTGGGTTCCCTGTTCTGTTCCATTGATCTATGTGTCTGTTTTTGTGCCAGAACCATGATGTCTTGGTCACTACAGGTTTGTAAAAATAGCTTTAAGTCCAGAACTGTGATGACTCCACTCCCTCCCCGCTTTTTTAAGATTTCTTTGGTTATTCAGGTTCTTGTGGTTCCACGCAAATTTTAAGATTGTTCGTTCCAGGTCTGTGAAAAATGTGGTATTTTGATCCGGTTTGCACTTGAACAGTGTAGATTGCTTTGGGTATTGTAGATATTTTAACAATGTTTGTTCTTCCAATTCATAAGCATGGAATGTTTTTCCATCTCTTTGTGTCCTCTTCAATTACTTTCATAAATGTTTTATAGTGTTCAGAGTACAGATTTTTAATACCACTTTGGTTTAGGAATCTTAAGATTTTGGGTGCAATTATAAATGGGATCAATTCCTTGAATTCTTTTGCTGCTATGCTGCTTCATTTTTGATGCAACATATTTCTGTACATTGATTTTGTATCCTGCAACTTTGCTGAACTTGTGTATCAGTGCTAGCAAGTCTGTGGTGGAGTCTCAGGTTTTCTACATTGAGTATCATGTCATACGCAAGTATTTAAAGTACATTTTCCTTGCCGATTTGGATACCTTTTATTTCTGTTATCTGATTACTGAGGTTTGGACTTCCAGTACTTTGCAAATGGTGGTGGAATAAGTGGTCATCCCTGTCATATTCCTGACCTTTGAAGAAAAGCTCTCTGTCTTTCCCTCTTGAGGATGATATTAACGGTGGATCTTTCATATATGGCCTGCATGATGTTGACGTCTGTACTCTCTACCCTTACTTGGTTGAGAGTTTTTTTTATCAAGAATGGATGTGGTGGACCTGCATGATGCAGTCGATGAGGTGTCTGACTCCGAATTTTGGCTCAGGTCATCATCTCAAGGTTGTGAGATGGAGCCCCATGTTAGGCTCCCAGCTCGGCATGGAGTCTACTTAAGAATCTCTCCTTCTCCCTCTTCCCCTCTCCCTGCATGCAGGCAAGCTCACTCTCTCTATAAATAAATAAATAAATAAATAAATAAATAAATAAATAAACAAACAAATAAATAAATAAAATCTTAAACAAAAGAATGGATGTTGTACTTTGTCAAATGTTTTTCTGTATCTGTTGAAAGGATCATATGGTTCTTATCCTTTCTTTTATTAATGTGGTGTATCACGTTGATTGATTTGTGAGTATTGATCCACTCCTGCAGCCCAGGGCTAAATCTTACTTGATTGTGGTGAATGATTCGTTTAATGTACTATTGGATTTGATTTGCTAGTATTTTGTTGAGAATTTTTCCATCCATGTTCATCAGGGATATTGGCCTGTAAGTCTCTTTATCAGTGAGGTCTCTGTCTGATTTTGGAATCAAGGTAATACTGTCCTCATAGAATGAGTTTGGAAGTTTTCCTTCCATTTCTATTTTTTGGAAATGTTTGAGAAGAATAGATATTAACTCTTCTTCAAATGTCTGATAGAACTCTCCTGGGAAGCCATCCAGCCCTGGACTTTAGTGTTTGGGAGATTTTTAGTTGCTGATTCAATTTCTTTGCTGCTTATTGGTCTTTTCAACTTTTCTGTTTCTTCCAGTTTCAGTTTTGGTAGTTTACATGTTTCTAGGAATTTATCAGCTTCTTCCAGATTGCTCACTTTGTTGCCATATGTTTTTTTTCATAATATTCTCTTATAAGCGTTTGTATTTCTGTGGTGTTTGCGATCTCTCCTCTCTCATTCATGATGTGATTTTATTTATTTGGATCCTTTCTCTTTTCTTTTTCATAAGTCTAGGTATGTGTTTATTAATTTTATTTTTTAAAGAATTAGCTTGTGGCTTCACTGATCTGTTCTACTGTTTTTGTTTCTTTCCTTTTTTTTTTTAGGATTTTATTTATTTGAGAGACAAAAAGAGAGATAGAGGCAACAAACGGGGGGAGTGGCAGGCAGAGGGACAGGGAGAAATAGGCTCTCTACTGAGCAGAGAAGCCTGATGTAGGACTCAACCCCAGGACCTGGATCATGACCTGAGCCAAAGGCAGATGTTTAACTGACTGAGCCACCCAGGTGCTATTTCTGCTCTATTCTTTATTGCTTCCTTCTGCTGGCTTTAGATTATATTATTCTATTTCTAGCTCCTTTAGGTGTAAGATTAGGTTGAGTATGTGAGATTCTTCTTGCTTTTTTAAATAGGCCTGTATTGCCATATACTTCCCTCTCCACTTTTGTTTTATCCTAATGGTTTTGGACCGTTGTGTTTTCATTTACATTTGTTTCCCTGTTTTTTTTTCCCCCATTTATTCTTTAATTGCTTAGTTGACTCATTCATGATATTCTTTAACCTCCATGTATTTGTGGTCTTTCCAAAGTTTTTTCTTGTGCTTGACCTCAAGTTTCATAGCATTGTGGTCCGAAAATATGCATGGTGTGATCTCAGTCTTTTGCATTGTTGAGGCCTGACTTATGACCTAGCGTGTGATCTGTTCTGGAGAATGCTCCATGTGCACTCAAAAAGAATGTATATGCTGCTGCTTTAGGATGAAATGTTCTGAATACGTCTGTTAAGTCCATCTGATCCAGTGTGTCATTCAAAGCCATTGTCTCCTTATTGATTTTCTCCTTCAATGATCTGTCCATTGCTGTAAGTGGGGTGTTAAATTCCCCTACACTTATTGCATTGTTATCAATGAATTTCTTTACGTTTGTTATGAATTGATTTACATATTTGGGTGCTTCCTAGTTGAGAGGGCATAAATATTTACAATTGTTAGGCCTTCTTGATCAATAGGATCTTTAATTATGATACAATGCCCTTCTTCATCTCTTGTTACAGTCTTTGGTTTAAAATCTAGTTTGTCAATCCAGTCATGAAATGGGCAAAAGACATGAACGGAGATCTCACAGAGGAAGACATAGACATGGCCACAAGTACATGAGAAAATGCTCCGCATCACTTGCCATCAGGGAAATACAAATCAAAGCCACAATGAGATCCCACCTCACACCAGTGAGAATGGGGAAAATTAACAAGACAGGAAACCACAAATGTTGGAGAGGATGTGGAGAAAGGGAAACCCTCTTGCACTGTTGGTGGGAATGTGAAATGGTGCAGCCACTCTGGAAAACTGTGTGGAGGTTCCTCAAAGAGCTAAAAATAGACCTGCCCTCGACCCAGCAATTGCACTGTTGGGGATTTACCCCAAAGATACAGATGCAGTGAAACACCAGAACACCTGCACCCCAATGTTTCTAGCAGCAATGTCCACAATAGCCAAACTGTGGAAGGAGCCTCGGTGTCCATCGACAGATGAATGGATAAAGAAGATGTGGTCTATGTATACAGTGGAATATTCCTCAGCCATTAGAAACGACAAATACCCACCTTTTGCTTCAATGTGGATGGAACTGGAGGGTATTATGCTGAGTGAAGTAAGTCAATCAGAGAAGGACAAACATCATATGGTCTCATTCATTTGGGTGATGTAAAAAATAGTGAAAGGGAATAAAAGGGAAAGGAGAGAAAATGAGTGGGAAATATCAGAGAGGGAGACAGAACATGAGAGACTCCTAACTCTGGGAAACGAACAAGGGGTAATGGAAGGGGAGGAGGGCGAGGGGTGGGGGTGACTGGGTGATGGGCACTGAGGGGGGCACTGGATGGGATGAGCACTGGGTGTTATGCTATATGTTGGCAAATCGAACTCCAATAAAAACATATACAAAAGAAGTCTAGTTTGTCTGACATAAGAATGGCTACTCTGGCTTTCTTCTGATGTTCATTAGTATGATAAATTGTTCTCCATTCCCTCACTTTCAAACTGCAGGTGTCTTTAGATCTAAAATGAGTCTCTTGTAAGCAACATAAAGATAGGTCCTGTGTTTTTTTTTTTTTAATATACATTCTCATACCTTGTGTCTTTTGATTGGAACATTTAGTCCATTTACATTCACAGTGATTATTGATAGATATGAATTTAGGGCTGTTGTATCACCTGTTAAGTTGTTGTTTCTGGAGAATTTCTTTACCTTTCTAGTCTTTGTTGCTTTTAGTCTTTTTTTTCCCACTCAAAAAGTCCTCTTTAACATTTCTTTCAGGGCTGGATTTGTGGTCACAAATTCCTTCACTTTTTGTTTGTCTGGTAAAGTCTTTATCTCTCCTTCTATTCTGAATTACAGGCTTGCTGGATAAACTATTCTTGGCTGCATAGTTTTCCTATTCAGCATTTGTTGAGGCCTGATTATGAATACGTCATGCCACCTGCTTCCGGTCTGCCATGTTTCTGTGTAAAGATCTCCTGCTAGCCTTATTTGTTTTCCCTTATAAAGTTAGAGATTTCTTTTCCCTTTCTGCTTTTAGCATTTTTTTTTCTCATCTCTGTATTTTGCAAATTTTACTACAATGTGTCTTGGTGTTGTTCTGCTTCGATTGATTTTGATGGAAGTTTTCCGTGTCTCCTGAATTTATATGTCTGTTTCCTTCCCCAGAGTAGGGAATTTTTCAGCTATGATTCCCACAAATAAAGCTTCTGCCCTCTTTGCCCTCTCTTCTCCTTCTGGGACTCCTATGCTATGGATGTTATTCCACTTTATGGAGTCACTGAGTTCCCTAAGTCTATGTTTGTGATCTAATCTTTTTCTTTCTCTCTTCTTTTCAACTTCATTATTCTCCAAAAATATACCATCTATATTTATTTGTTCCTCGGCTTCCTCCAGCCTTGTGGTCATTACATCTAATTGGTTTTGAATCTCTAGGATTTTTCATTCATTGTGGTCTGACTAGCTTTAAGGTCTTTTATCTCTGTGGTAAGAGACTCCCTGGGATCTTCCATGCTTTCCTCAAGGCTGGCCAGTCTTATGATTGTTGCTTTAAATTCTGGATCAGGCATATTACTCATACGTATTTCGATTAGATCCTTAGCCATGACCTTTTCTTGTTCTTTTATGATGAGTTCCTCTGTCTTGGCATTTTGTCTAGGTCTCTGTCCTCTCTGTTAGGAAAGCTTGTTATATTTCCTGCTCCTGAGAGTAGTGGCTTTTTAAAGAAGAGGCCATATGCTGTCCAGGAGGACACTGGCACTCCAGGAGGTGTATGCTGTCTGCACCCTGCTGCTGTGTTTAGGCTGCTCTTTCCCTCAAGTGAGTCTTCTGCAGAACTTCTCCTTGCCTGCAGTGGTGAATGTTTGGACCTTGGTCAGAGTGTGGCAGATTTTAACTAGGTGTGCTCTGGTCTGCTTATTAAAAGAGGCCTGATGCTATTTCCACTAGAGTGAAAGCTTTTCAGCGCTCTATGGTCACTAGATTTGGTGCATGTGTGCAGGGTGTGTGCTGGTCTTCTGGGGTGGGGGGAGCTCACTGCTCTGGTTCTCAGGCACATTTACCCTAGTAGAGAAGCATCTGCAGAGCACAGAGGGGTAGGGCTTGGTGTAAGCACCTCTGGCTTCCTCTGTTGGTGCTGCTTCCTGAGGTTAGTTTATGCTAAGGAGTGGGGAGAGACATGGCATCAGCCAGCTTTCTTGTCCCTGGAGAGGAGAGTTCACACCCACTGCTCTCCAGGAAGCCCTCCCAGAAGAGAAAACAATCTCCCCTGTGGGTCCCAGGCATCCCTCAGATCTCTGCCTTCTGCTCCCCGCCCCTCCCCCTCCAGCAGTGCTGTGCACCTGTGTTCTATTCTGCACAGGTCAGTTGAGTTTTAAAACTCCAAATTTTATGAACTGTGCTGGTCCTTTAGGGGGAGGGTGTCGTTGTACTGGGACTGATGCAAGTTTGTCCCAGAAGGACAGTCACATTAACGCACAGGAGCATGGGATTTGGAGTAAAACACAACAAAGAGCCATTGTCCAGTTTAGCAATACTCAGCAGGTGTCTCTGCACCTATGCTGGGGAGTGGTGGAGGGAAATGGTGCCCACCAGTCTTTTGTCCCTGGAGAGGCAATGCCATCTCTTCCAGATTCAATTTAAGAAGGTGGAACCGTGTCTCTGTCTCTCCCAGTACATCCCAGGGGATCCTCAGACTGTGCCATCTGTTCCCAGGCTTCTTCACTCCGCCACCGGAGCACTGTAGTGACCTCAGGGTTCCACAACAGCTACATCGTGGTCCCCTGAAACCTCAGTCTTTGAGCTTCACAGGTTGTAAAAGCTCAGGATAATCAGCCCCTCTCCTTTCCCCAGCCAACAGCTCTGGGTAAGTGTTTTCCTTGTGCAATCCCCTGTGTGTGCATCTCTCTCTCTCTCTCTCTCTCTCTCTCTCTCTGTTCAGGGTTCCCTACCAACCACAGCATCCACGATCCACCTCTTCTCTCAACCATGTCTCCACGCCTCCCAAAACTTGGCCTCTTCTCTCCCTCCAGTTGTGCAGGTTTTTTCTGTCAGTCCTCAGATTGATTTCTTGGGTATTCAGAATGATTTGATATTTATCTAGCTGTGTTTGAGGGATGAAGCAAGCCTAGGGTCCTCCTACTCAGCTGTCTTAGCTCCTTCAATTAAATAAGTAATTTTCATCTCTTTAAAGTTTAACGATGGATTCTTCACTTTCTTATTGCTCCTCACCCTTTGTTCTGTTAGCTGTATGTGATACATAATAATTCACCTTCACGATGTGTTCATGTTTATGGTAATGTCAATCAAAAGGTTTGAGTTAACATATAATGTTTGTCCTTCTCCGACTGACTTACTTCACTCAGCATAATACCCTCCAGTTCCATCCACGTTGAAGCAAATGGTGGGTATTTGTCATTTCTAATAGCTGAGTAATATTCCATTGTATACATAAACCACATCTTCTTTATCCATTCATCTTTCGTTGGACACCGAGGCTCCTTCCACAGTTTGGCTATCGTGGCCATTGCTGCTAGAAACATCGGGGTGCAGGTGTCCCGGCGTTTCATTGCATTTGTATCTTTGGGGTAAATCCCCAACAGTGCAATTGCTGGGTCGTAGGGCAGGTCTATTTTTAACTCTTTGAGGAACCTCCACACAGTTTTCCAGAGTGGCTGCACCAGTTCACATTCCCACCAACAGTGTAGGAGGGTTCCCTTTTCTCCGCATCCTCTCCAACATTTGTTGTTTCCTGCCTTGTTAATTTTCCCCATTCTCACTGGTGTGAGGGGGTGGTGGAAGGGGAGGAGGGCGGGGGGTGGGAGTGAATGGGTGACGGGCACTGGGTGTTATTCTGTATGTTAGTAAATTGAACACCAATAAAAAAAAAAAAATAAAAATAAAAAAAAAAAAAAATAAAAAAATAAAAGTTTTTATTAAGCATAAAAAAAAAAAAAAAAAAAAAAAAAAAAAAAAAAAAAAAAAAAAAAAAAAAAAAAAAAAAGGTTTGAGTTAAATGTGATTTTAAGCAGTCAATCTAAAGAGATGATCTTTGGGAGATGACAGTAGATACCTGGTCTGTAGGTTATTTGCTAGCTCATTGCAAAGCTCAGCAATCACCGTGAGGTTTTCATTTCACAAGGCCAGTACTTAAGGAGTAGTCTCATTTGTGTTTGAGTGAGAATGCCCTATCACATGGCAAATGTTATGAAAAAGGGAGACTTCCAAACTACAAAAATCTTTCCCAACAGGGCAGAAATACAATATTTGCTTACAAAGACAGCAGATTCATCTAAGGACAGGTGACAATATAGAGTTTGTCATACATTTTCAAAAAGTCATCATACTAAAATACAGCTTCTTAAGTAAATGTGAAGGTTGAGACAGATCATTTACATGCTGCAATAAATACTGTCCTATACAATATGTAATGATATATTCCTCCCACAATGGGATCCCTGTTTAAATTCATTCAAATATTGGATTTTAAACAATAATTAGTTCACAGATTTAACCATATTTTGCTCTTTTGCTTGGCTGGTGTGCAACTGTTACATTAGTGTAGACTGAAGTTTGCAAGTTTTATACACAGTATAAAGGTTTTACATAGAGATAATGCCTAGAGAAAGATCATTTTATTTGGAAGATTGCCATTGAAATAACCATGAAACCAATTTCTTTATGAATTACAACTTATAAACACTATCAATTGTAATTCCAAACACCATACGTTGGATAGCATTTGTTATATAAATAATGAATAAATTGCCTTGCGATAATTATTGTTCTTGGCTAATTGTTTAGTGTACAGAATTTGACGGGCCTCAATTTTTATGGGGGAATCTATTTCATTTTTTAGACACTATTATAATCTTACATGTTTCTATATTTATTATGTAACATGAACTTATCTAATATCTATTCTTTTAAACACTGAAATCCAACTTATGCATATTGAGCTGCGTCTCTATACTCACTAAAGTAGGCATTCAAATGCGTAAGAATGAGGACTTTGCCATCAAGGAGGGATCCTGGAATACAGATTGGAGCCACAATAGCATGTAAAAGGATACAAAGGAAAAAAGAAGAGTCCAATCCAGGTACTTATTAAATATTGAGGAGTGCGTAGTGTAGTAAGTGGATCCTAAAAATTTACAGTGAAAAAGAAAAAAAAAAAAAAAAAAAAGGCCAGAATGACTATTGATCCTATTGGAGCCTTTGGAGACTTTGAACCTATTTTCTAATTGTTATTGTTTCTACATCTGAACGTATTTACAAATTGAAGTGTGTTCTACACTGCACTGACCATTTCATAAGTGTCCTAGAGGATCACCATCCTCACTGGGGGAGAGAGCAAATATAGAAGTATGTCACTAAGAAAAATCCCCTGCCTCATTTCCCCAGTGAATGAATCAGTGCTTCTCACTATATTCGGCTTTTGGGGAACTGGAGACAGAGTAAGACTCTGAAAATAATTACAACTTTCCTATTAAAGCCTTTAGAAAAGGAGGCAGCCACCAAATAAAGGCATTCTCCAGACGTACCACCTTAGGATTCTGGATTTGGGGTTTGGCATGGCCACCAGATACAACACTTCTGATTTATCTAGCTCAGCTTCATACTGAATTCTTATTGAAACTGAATGCCTGATTCATAGAAGTCTAGGGAGTTTTCAGCCTGATAAGCCCATTTTTGAGGCTGGCTAAACTTACGCTGCTATACGAATAATACTGTAAGATGAACCTTAAAAGTCTTCCTTATTAAACTAACTACCTAACTAACCAAGTAACTAAAAAAACAAAAACAAAAAAACAAAACAAAACAAAAACAAAAACAAAAAAAAAAGAAGAAGAAGAGGAAGAATTCTCCCTTATAAAATGAATGTATTATATTGAAGAATTCAGCCAGCCTGGCCTCAGCAGCATGCTGGCTTTAAATGAAAAGATGATGGCTATTTCTATGGAGGAAAATACGATCTCCCATTGTGCTGCCTAAATCAAATTAGAGCCACTGACTTTTTTGAGGTCCCAGATTCAGAGTCTCCCCTAATTCCCTAGGCCTTGTTTACAGATAGTTCAGCTAAACTGAAAACTGATGATGTCTGCTGTGGCTGTTCAGCTTGAACACAAGCAGCTGTGCAAAAACAAAATTGGATATGGTTGCTACGCTCAGTGGGGAAAACTCAAAATTTTAGACTTGCAGATTAAAAAGGAAATACAGTGTAAGACCAAGAGCTGTGTTAGCAGATTGTGGTTGCTGGTCAAACTATCTGGATTATTTGCTCAGATGCCCAAGGTAAGGGCTCCTCTCTGATGAGACTAAACGGAATCATGCTTGCAGTATCTAAAATTGCCACAATGGTTGAATGGATCCATCACTGTATTGGACGTGGCAATACACACGCACCATTATAGCCTGGACACAAGGGAATGGACTCTGTATGTCTGTCACAGAGGAGGCTACTGCTTCTCAAACTTGTGACTGACCTGTTTACCTTTAAGTGAGAGAGTCCATATCATAGTAAGTGTGGTGCTGCTTACCCTAAAACATTGACTACATCGGATCTTTATCCTCATGTGGAGGCCCTGCGGTGCTTCATCAGTATTTACTTCTGACTTCTTAGGTGATTGATCAGCTATCTCTGGCCATCCCATTGAGACTCTTTTTTTTTTTTTTTTTTTTTTATTTTTATGATAGTCACACACACAGAGAGAGAGAGAGAGGCAGAGACACAGGCAGAGGGAGAAGCAGGCTCCATGCACCGGGAGCCTGATGTGGGATTCGATCCCGGGTCTCCAGGATCGCGCCCTGGGTCAAAGGCAGGCGCCAAACCCATTGAGACTCTTGAGACAAATATTTGCTGTATGTTCAATTTTTCTTATGGAAAAAGTCTCTCAACAATAGACTAATACTCTTACCCTACTTCCCTTGCACTTCCCGGGGGCACACACCTAAGTAAGGCAGTTCTGTTATTAAAGGCAGATGTTCCCTGAAAGAGATTATCTTATCTAAGCTTCTTACAGAATAATGATGGAAACAAAAAGTTAGGAGATTATAGAAGTCATAGGACCAGCATTAAAATCCTCCCTAGACATTTCTGACCATAGCTCTTTTTTCTAACTTTGACATACCCAGTGGGTGGCACTCTATCTGGATGGAATCCTGGGTAAAAGTAGTTCTCAGGGATTACAACTTAATTCCAGTTAATTTTCATCAAAATGCTTTTCCCCTCTTGCACCTGATTCTTCCAGATAAATTATTTTGGTGCCAGTAGGGGATGACTGGTAAAAGATGAAGTTGTATCTTCTGGAACTGGGCACCCAGACTTTATGCCTGTGGAGAGAGAACCCAAACCAAGAAACCTAAAGAGGGAATGCTTTAGGTTCTGGGAAGTGTGTGTGTGTGTGTGTGTGTGTGTGTGTGTGTGGTCAGGGGATAGCACTGATGTTCGTTATATTTCAAACATGTACTGGGAGGTTTCATCTGAATAGTGTCTTAGTGCAGCTTTTTCAATTTGTCATAAATGCCTCTGAATATAGCTCAGTCGGCTTTCTATCTCAAGTCAGTTCTGACCCGAGACTATGGTGGATGACTTCAGCTCCTGAAAGTCCCAAGCGTAACACCTCAAGATGCTTCCGCATATTGATTTGAGATGAAAAATGCCACCTTGCTGATAGTGTAGATAAGCAGGACCAACTGAACTGGCTGTACCCGGAAAGTTCCTCACAAAACAAGGGCTGGGAAAAAAACCAAACAAAACAAAACACAAGGGTTGGACTCACTCATTACTCAGACTGAACTAGGAACTAGGAACTACAGCTTACTGACCAGCTATGAGGCCCCATGAGAGACCCGATGAGATGCTACATTGGAGGCATTATCAAACCATATCCCTTATTGATATATGTCCCACATGGGGGTCTAAGCATTATAAACAACTGTTTTTAAGAGACAATATATATACCCTCCTATTTAGATGTTGGGTATTATCTTGCCTTCCTCTCAACACATTACGACTTGCACCTTAGTGGTGGTAATGAGCATTTAAGGAAACGCCACTATGAATTAAGGTAATTCTTGAATCTTTTTTAAATTTTTTTAATAATAAATTTATCTTTATTTGTGTTCAATTTGCCAACATACAGAATAACACCCAGTGCTCATCCCGTCAAGTGCCCCCCTCACTGCCCGTCACCCAGTCACCCCCACCCCCCGCCCTCCTCCTCTTCCACCACCCCTAGTTCATTTCCCAGAGTTAGGAATCTTCCATGTTCTGTCTCCCTTTCTGATATTTCCTACCCATTTCTTCTCCCTTCCCTTCTATTCCCTTTCACTATTATTTATATTCCCCAAATGAATGAGACCATATAATGTTTGTCCTTCTCCAATTGACTTATTTTACTCAGCATCATACCCTCCAGTTCCATCCACGTCGAAGCAAATGGTGGGTATTTGTCATTTCTAATGGCTGAGGAATATTCCATTGTATACATCTTTATCCATCATCTTTCGATGGACACCGAGGCTCCTTCCACAGTTTGGCTACTGTGGACATTGCTGCTAGAAACATCGGGGTGCAGGTGTCCCGGCGTTTCATTGCATCTGTATCTTTGGGGTAAATCCCTAGCAGAGCAGTGCAATTGCTGGGTCGTAGGGTTTCTTCAGCTGGCTAGATCCAGGACCCTGGGAATCATGGCCAAGGTCATCGCTGGAATTTGGCTTCATTCAGATGCCAGGATTCCTGCTGACAGTAGCTTTGAGTGCCATATAAACAAGCTGAATGAATTTTGTACTGGCCAGTGTTAGGTTAAGCAGAGAATCTGATGCAATAGTATTTGCATGGGAAAATTTACCAAAGACTTTAACAGTGTGGAAACCAGGGGTAAATCTGTTGGGAGACAATTTGCCTTGAATATTTGTGCTTTTCTGCCTGGTTCAGATCTTTGAAGCAAAAGCACATGTTTAAACAGTAAATATACCTTAGAAGATTGAAAGAATGTTTCTATAAATACCTCTGAAGAGATCTGAAAACATAAAGAATTCTCTTCCCCTTCCTGGGGACTTGAGTATACATTTGAAGGTAGAAAACCAAGAGATGCACTTCTCTGCTCCTCCAGAAGAAATGCGCCTAGGTAACCAATCTGTCTTACTCACTAGTATGGACAATGGCGATATGTGTCAGCAGTCTACAAAACTCAGAGTTTCTTAAAATTTGGAATCACATAGTTGGGCAATCTATTGTATTTACCTAAGTTGCCCCATAAGGATTGGGATGGAGCCCTAAGCACTAAGACACTCTGGCTGCTCTAAGAAGTGGCCAGTGTCTCTGACCCCAGGATACGGTATCTTCTGTCAGTATGGGTCTATAAAATGATAGCAGGCTTACTCATTAGCTTGCAAGTAGGGTAAATCCAGTCACTTGACAGTTTCTGATCTAACTCTTGGAAATCTAGATTCGGTGTCATTGTGAGACTTTATCTAAGTCTAGTGATTTTGTGCATGATTATGGAAAGGAATACTAAGTGATGAAATGCACAATGCCATCATTCAAGGATATAAACACATTGTACAGAAAAATGTATATGTATTCTAAATCACTGGTGAAAGCTGACATGGAGACACAATAAGCAATTACTATAGATAATATAATGTAAGACAAAAGTGCTAGAATGAGGAGAGGTGGGTGGGTGAATGGGTGAAACAGGTGAAGAGGATTGAGTACACTTATCATGAAGAGTCCTGAGTCATGTATGGGATTGCTGAATCACTATTTTGTACCCCTGGAATGAATATAACACTGTGTGTTAATCATACCTGAATTATATATATAAATAAATAAAAGTAAGTGCGATGATAAAACAAGACATCAGCTTAAGTGAGGAATCAGTAGAGTACACTTCAAGGATTGGCTTGGGAAGTAGGATAAAAGAAAATGGGACTGTGAGTTTTTACAGACACATAAAGAATCTCTAACTTAAAGGAGTCGTTAATCATGTCATATGCTTCATAGACCATGTAGTTGTGTAATTGGCTATAGGACGTGAACAGGGGGAAGCGATTAGTGACTTTGGTAAATAAGGGATTTATTTTTGAATGAATGGAATAAAACCCAAGTAGAATGGGTAAGTGGAGGACATGAGGCTAGAAAGTAGAGACAACACTTTTAGCTAGCTCGTCACAGATATTTTACTGTGAGAAGTGATAGAGAAATGTAACAGTGGCAGAGGAGAACATGGGACCACGAGAATGTTATTTTAAAGATGGACAACATCAAGTGTTTGAATGTGGCAGGGGTGCTCAGCGGAAATGAAGAAATTTAAGATGAAGGAAGTGAGAGATTAAAGGAAAGAGTGAAATTGTGTACACAGGACATGAACCTGAATTCCAGAGTTTATATATATACTATATGTTAAAATTGTATGTAAAATAAAATATATGTTATACACACAGAGATGTAAAATACGTATACATATATATGCTCAATAACTCTGGTTGTGTTTCTGTGAAGCCGACTTTCCATTATATTTATACAGTCCCCAAACATGTGTTCATAGGTATGTTACCACCTTACTTTTAATCAGGCCTGGTAGAGAATAAAGAAACAAGTATATATGTATTTCTTTCTCTAGGAGCAGAGGCTGAAGTTGACTAACGCTTGACTGAGGTAGTTCAGAAAGGCTACTCGCTGAGTAATCTTTCTTAATTCTAACATAATTCACAAAATAAATTAGAACACAAAAATTAATATATTAATTGGAAGTGTCATTTAAAAAACTAATTATTTTAATTATTTTTAAAACATTTTACTTATTTATTTAGGAGAAGAGAGAGGGAGCATGAGCACGAGTGGGGTGGGGAGGGGCAGAGGCAGAGGGAGAAGCAGACTCCTTCGTGAGCGGGGAGCCCAGCATGGGGTTCCATCCCAGGACCCCAAGATCATGACCTGAGCCGAAGGCAGATGCTTAACTGACTGAGCCACCCAGGCGTCCCTCATTATTGTAACTATTAAAATGTACTTAACCAGTGGTTTTATTCAAAATGACCACTTGTATTCAAAACAACTGCTGGTTTCACAAAATCCAATATTTTATTATTAAATCTCCTCTGATCAGATACCACCATCCTCTCCCAAATGTGTAAAATCTAGCCCTTTTTCTCCCCGCCTCCCCATGTTCATATTCTCTACTTTTTCTCCCTTTTACAGGGTCATGAATTACTTGTCCTGCTAATTATTTGTACTTTTCCTATTTAACTTCCTTCTTTGTCTTTATCTCTAATCCATGAAAATGATCACAATGTAAATGGCTTCATGCTGGTAGTTATTGTAATATTGTACCGTTTTGTGGTTAAGTTGTAAAGATCTACATGCTAGGCCTAAGTCACTGGTAGCAGGTCTCAAGTGACCAGGCAGGCTGATCTCCAATTTAAATGGCAATTCAAAATGTCTTCATTTGACTGACACTAGAATTATGATTGGCGTAATTTGATTTTTCTTGGCTAGAATAAGCACTTAAAACTAGCATACAACACAAATCAAAGTTAGTTACTTCATCACCAATATGAAGGTGACGATTATTGAATGCACATATTAACACTAGTATAAATCAAACTATAAATACAGTATTATATAATAGAAATGTCCCTTAGAGACTATGTTTGTGTCAATAAAATATAGCGGAGACATAAACCTTCCACACAGTGGAGAAATGATTCTAGATTTAGAACACCATTTTCATTTTTCATGTTCTTTCTGCTGGGTGAAAGAAAATTCTCTGATTATCCAGATGGTTCTCCACATTTCACATGAGATGAATATTAAATGAAAAGGCAAAAATCATGTCTGTCAGACTGCAGTCCTGGATATTTGGACTCATGAGATTATTCTGAAGCATCCCAACTGAGTAAGCAAAAATTAAACATTGTTTTGATGGCTAGAATGAGCTTTCTCATTATGCTTTTATGTTACCCTCCATGTCGATACTGTGCTTTTTATTTGATAACAGATTTTCATAACTGAAATAATATAATGTCAGATGGCTACGGCATACAAGTGGGGGAAGAAAGAACACACATGTCCATGACATTTGAACTATCCGGGACTGTAGAAAACTATGTTGTTCAAAGTTGAGAATTTGTTAAATCCAATTAATAATTATTTATAGAGATTAAAACACAATGAGGAAAAGCAATGGACAGACTTTGTTCAACATTAGCATGCAGGAACAAATTTCATGTTCTAAATAAAGCTGTTAGAATAAAAAAATTAGTTAATGTAATGCTGTTTCTCAATTCTTAATTTAAATATCTAATTACATTAAATATCATTCTCTTTCTTGGAAAAATAAATGTTAATTTGTATGCACTTAATGGAATTTCTATTAAGTTTCATTTTCCAAGCTCATATGAAATGTTCTAGTTATCCCTGAAACTTAAGCCCAGCTAAGATAGAGTAGAAATGATAGCTTGCTGTGTTCATTAGAGTACTTAAGGCTCTTGTTGTATTTCCTGAGGCACATACTCACATGCATATGTATAGGAACAGCATGTGGGGAGAGATATTGACAGTATGGTTAGTTTAAGTTTAGGATTTCTTGTCATGCTTTCTGTGTTTCTGCAATGCACTGGATTTTGGAAATGATTTATGAGTCATGTGCATGATTGCTTAGTGTTGAAATTACCACTGCAAGAATTCACAGTCTGGCTTGTTTGCTGTTACTGACAGAATTTGTGGGTTCAGGTTTGTCATACAAAGCAAATTGAATATCAGTCACTGATGCTTTTGTGATGCTTTCGATATTTAAAGAGGATCTTACCATTATTGTTTAATTTTATCCTCAGAGTAATTCTTTTTAGGTACTGAAAACATCCCTACTCTTATTATAAGTAAAGAAATCTGTGGTACTTGGGGGTTGTTGATTTTTATGAGCATATTTTTAAATTAGGAAATAATTTAATTGAGGTTAATTGAGGAATATTAGGGGGATACCCAATATCTCTGGCAGAAGGAAGAGTTTCTGAGCTTCTGTTTGGGAAAGAAAGATATATTCCATTGACTTCCATTGATTTTTCTCAAAGACTTATTTTTGCTATATGTAGACTATTTGACTACATGAATGCCACAATATTTATATTGTATTAAGATAATATTTACTACTGAATCTGCAAGAAGTACGCTAACAAACATAAAATACTGGTATTGTATTTGCAATTCATCTGAGAAGTCATGTTCTTCAGAACAGAAATTGTATCTGGGTGACAAGGTCTAGATGTGATGCTCACAAAAAATCATTCTTCCTTCTTCTTGACCCAAAGTGTCAAAGCTGTCTAAAAATATGTAATATGGGCTAGATGCTAGAATGACAGTTTACATCAGGAGAAAAGCTAAGATACAGGGGAAATATGCACATGAAATATACTTGAGAGGTTGTGCTAGCACACTGGGAAATTAGCAGAAGATGTCTCAGGCAACATAGGGACAGACAGACATTACAATCCCAGGAAACAATTAGATATAATATAATATCTGTATTTGTAAACTTGTTTATATTAGAGTTCTATTTTCTCCTGCATTTAGTGATTCCATCATCAAGCAAATATTTTTCAGTCCTCTTACATATAAGATTCTATTCTAGAAACTGTAAATACATCTATAAACAAAATAAATATAACTCTTTGCTTTAATGGATCATTTCCAGTTATGACTGTATTCTAAATTTTTCCAAGCTCTTCTAGTTGGGTTAGTTGAATTAAAAGAGCTTTTCATTTTGTTTTTTGCTTTGTTTTTTCCTCTCCATATTTGCAAGGGAAAATGCAGTGATAATCACTGATAGAAACAAAATAGGAGGAGGGATATATGGGGAGCAACTAAGCAACTGCTCAGCTACCTCTTTTTTTTTTACCTAATTAGCTGATTTTTCCCAGTTAAGAACCTTAGAAATTCTGGATATTGCTTAATAATGCAAATTTCTTTTGTCCCTCTAGGGACTGTGTTTGGTTTCTAATTCTATATCATCCTTTTAGAAATCACCTGCATTTTCTCCAAGCATTAAGTAATGGGGGCCTTCAAATGTACATCAATATACATTTAAAAATGGATACATAAAATATCTATTGGTTTTCCTATATATATACACACACACACATACTTGCATATGTATAGTTGAGTGTGAATCTTTAGTTTGGCATGATTTTGTGATAATAGTTGTTTTGTGTTTTGTTCTGTTTGGCTGATATAGAGTCCATAGCATAGCTCCAGGAATATAATCATCCCTAAATATTTATATGGTTTTATTACTCACATATACTTTCAAGGATTATTCTAGAGGATATGAATAGTCTATAGGTGTATTTGACTTCTATAGCTGTGTAACAAATTGCCACAAACATAACTGTTTAACTAGCATGCATGTATGAGAGCTCACAGTTCTGTCAGTCAAAAGGAGTTCAGGTACAGCATCACTGGATTCTCTCTTTTCAGGGTCTCAAAAGGCTAACACCAAGGCATCTGCCAGGTTACACACTCATTTAGGACTCAGGGTCTTCCAACTTTATTGATTTTGGCCAAATTAATTTTCTTGTGGTTATTGGACTAAGATCCTCATTTTCTTGATGGCAGTAGGGAGAGGATGTTCTTAGCTCTGAAAGGCCATGCACATCCCTTGCCACAAGACTTTTTCATCTTTAAAGGTAGCAATGGAAACTCTTCATGCTGGATTCCTCTTGTAACTTAGGATACCTTTCACTAGGAATATCTCACCATTTTTAAGGATTCTTTTGGTCAGGTCAGGGCCACCAAGGGTAACCTCTTTTTTAAAAGTCGACTGTGCCATATACTGTCATGTAGTCATGGAGTGGCTAGCCCATCACGGAACAAGAATTTTGTGACCATCTGAGAAATCTGCCCACTCTCAGTATCACTTAATATGTTATAAAGTGAAACTCATCTGTGCTCTCACAGCATGGCTGGTATGGATCAAGATAATAATGAATTTGTGTTTTGTAGTATATGCATAATCTTTTTTTGACTATATATAGGAAGGGATACATTCTTGCTTTGAAGCTATCATTTTAGGGGTGCCTTGGTGGCATGGTGGACTAGTTGTCCGACTCTTGATTTTGGCTTGGGTCTTGATCTCATGGGTCATGGGATCTATGGTGCAGAGTCTGCTTGGGATTCTCTCTCTTTCTCCTCTTGCTCCTCCCCACCCCTGCTTACACACACACACACACACACACACTCAAATAAATCAATCAATCTTTTTTAAGAAAAGAAAAAGAAACACTATCATTTTAATGTAATTCTATTTCATCCAGGAGGGACTTGGAATTCAAAGTCCAAGTCATAATAAGTTATCATTATGTGCATCTATTAAATGGAAGTACCAGAGAAACACTTAACAATCTGAGATAAAGAGTTGTTTTAAAAAAATAACTATCCTGATGTCACCAACTTGATTCATGAACATAAAAGGAGTTGAATCCAAGAACCCAGAATCAGTTTCATATTTCCTTTAACACTAGATTTTAAGTAAAACATCTAAATTACTTTCTCTAGTTAATAACATAAAGTTTCAAATGGCAATAATTAGAAATGCTTGACATTATTTCTAAACTTACTTAAAATCGATATAATAATGTTCAGATTCTATTTAGAGTTGAAAAATACAAACAAGTTCATATGTATATATATAATTGAGTATTTAGAGAAATTATTTAGAAGTACACATTTGGGATACTTTGATCAATGACTGATCAATAAAAGGATGTGTGTTAAAAAAATCACAAATCTTGCATCTGTATGCTTGAATCACAATCCATGTTATTGACACTTATATTTGATTTGGGGGGTTAGGTTTAATTTAGAACCCTAAACAGACTCATTCATTTTTTCCAGTAAATATATTTTTAGAGCTTGGTATCTGCCAAACATGTACTAGGTTATGTGGAGGGCAATGGGAAGAGGAAGAGAGAAAAAGAACAAACAACAGAGTACTGACTAGATGAAGAGCAGAAGGGATTGTGGGGAAGAGAAACAAAAGAGCACAGAAAAATTAATTAATGGAGGAATCAAGATGACCAAAGAAAACACCAGCAATGGAGAAATAGGAGGAGGAAGAGAAAATGGATTGGCTGGAAAAAAAAAAAAAAAAGCTGGTAGAATTAAATAAGTAAACTTCTAATTTTGGCTTCACCATCCTTTGACTTGAGCATATTGCCTTGAGATGACATGATGTCTGAGCCTTCAGTATCACATTTGTATACCAGACAGATAAAAGGAGACCAATAGAGTATATGAGTGGATACTGACACTTGGATAACCATGCAATAACTTTCTTTTACATCCATTGGTAAAAAACTATGACACATTATCACTGCTAACTACAAGGGCCCCTGATAACTGTTAGCTGGCACACTGGTATCTCATCCTCCACACCCTCAAAATCAAGGATCTGTCAGGAAGGCAAACATAGTAGGAAAATAAGATGGTGAGTAACAACACACTTGATCTCTGACCCAGAAGATGGAGATGCAGGTATTTTGGAAATGGTACAAAGACAGAAATTTCCTCTGTGAAGGCCTCCTTTTTAAAACAAGATCCAATGCTTAAGATCAAAGAAGTGCTGGTAGGGTAAAAGTTGAAGAACTGAAAAAGAATTGTAAATAAGAACAGTAAAGAAGGCTTGTTTAATAGCCACAAAGAAACTAGGTATGTATGGAGATCATGAGTCTTTCGTGACAAATAAAAATTTTTAAATGTTTTTCTAATGGTTAGCAACGTTGGTGTTAACCAAGAAAGACAGACATTTGTATTAACACAGGGTTGCTATTAGGGAGTTAAAGTTATTGAGGAAATAATGTGTTTTTTTTTTTATTTTTTTGAAATAATGGCTTAAATAACATAGCATAGAAAGTAAGCAGAGTAGCAAAAAGAGAAACACCCAATAAGACTACTGGAGTTAAGGCTGCGGATTTCAAGTAATGGTAAAAAGAATTATATTGTGAATAATTGAGTTGTGACACCTATAAAGATAGATAGGTAAGGTCAGATTTTGAAATAAATTTCTGATTTCAGTGGGGGTAATAATTTCAGTGTTAATATGAGAGAGACATAATGGCAATGAACAACTCAATGTCTAAGGTCTTGATGACTGAAGAGGTCAACAATCTAAAAGTCTGGGTTATTGGACAGATCACAGATATGGACTCTGAACGTATGTGGATAACTGCATTAAACTATTTGGACAAGAACAGGAAGACTATAAGCCAGTGCTAAAACAAATAAAAGGGAATAGATAGAAAAGGCCTGAAAACTGAAAGTTACTATCATAACAGAGTTGGATTTCCTTTTAGATATTGATATCGATGAAAAATGCAATAATCGCAAACTTCCATTTGAGATAGAAAGCAAGATTCCAGAGAAGACCAAGTTGGTGAACATATTGGGAAATGTAAGAATATCTTTTAACCTCAGAATAGTCTTCTACAGAAGACACAAAGTGAATGGAAAAGGAGTGAAATATATACTAAAAAATGTAGACAGCAATGAAACAATAGTCCTGGTAAGAAAGAAGCAAAGGTACCAGGACTGTAAGATATTGAAATTGGTGCAAGCTGGAAGGACATTTTTGACTCATATTTTTTTCCGGTATGCAAAAAGAATCTGAACTAAGATGCTAGAAATACAAATGCAGAATTAAGTGCACACTGGTTAGTGTGAAAATAACAAAATCTGTTGATAACTTCTGTCGCCAGGCTATGGATACAGGGTTCATTATACTGTTCTGCTAACTTGTATAGAACATTGTAATACCGGTTCTTTCCATGTCTATGTGAAGTCTACAGAGTCAATGTTATGAAGATTTTATAATATACATTAAAATTTTATAGAATTTGGCTTCCATTAATAATGGAGTCACTTGTTTAGATTGGCCTACTCACATAAAACCATTACAGAATGTGATAAATGTAGTAACATTTTAACTATTCAAAGGCATTATAGAGTAACTAAAGCAGAGGAGAGGGGAGGAAAGGAGAGGGGAATCTCCTCAAAGTAGAATTGGAACACTTTACATCTCAATTTGCACAGGACTCAGATGGCAAAATCCTCAGCCTTCCATAGAGAAATCTAAAATTAATCAGAGGCAATAAAAGTAAATCTAAAATTGTAAATTTTTGAAGGATTTGAAGAATATCATCATGATTAAGGGACAGGTAAGGATTTATTTAGTAGAATGCATAAAAAGATTCACAAAAGAAATAAAGGAAGATTAGATTTCATTAACATTTTAAAGGTCTGACAATCAAAGTTACTTTCAATAAAGTTAGTAGGATAGTCAATTACACACTAAGAGAAAGTATTCTCCAAAAGATATATTTTAGAAAATTATATTGCCTAAAGCTCAATAATATAATGATGCAAACTGATTAAAAATGGGGGAAATCATTTGAAAAGATACTTTAAAGTACATAGCCAGTGGTCAATATGCCCATGAACAGTGTTAAAAATCATTTAGTCATCAGGAAGTATAATGTATATTGGCAATGAGATAACATTACATAGCCACTGGAATGACTAAAATAAAAATGTAAAAATGATAACAATAACAAATGTTTGCAAGGATATGGGATAGATTTTTCATATTATCCTGATTCAGTCCTTTTGATAAAAAACATATGTCAGTTTCTTATACAGTTAATTAGGCAACTACTCTTTCATCCAGTGATTTCATTATTAATTCTACATTCAAGGGAAATTTTGTAAAAAGTACATTCTTTATTCACAGTATTTCAAAACAGATAAAAAATTGTCTATGATCAGGATAAGAGATAATTTGTGATATCTTCATATAATAGGATGTGACATCATTAAAAAGAATGAACTACTGATATACGCAACATGGATAAATGTCACAGAAATTTTGCTGGGAAAAAATAATACCCAATTTTGATTCAATTTATGGGAAGTTATGTAACAGTAATGCAACATTAAAAAGAAAACCAGAATGGTGGATTTCAATTGTATGTTGGGTTGAATATGAAGTAATATATGAAAATTTGGGGGGAGATGTAAATCTTCCATATTATGATAAAGGTATGCTTTCTAGAATCATATGCAGTTTCAAATATGTATATATAAGATTCATATGTTTCAAGTAAATTAATTGCATTAAGAGTGATAATAATAATAGCAAGAGTGAAAGTTTGAAGGTACAGGTTGCAAATAATGGAAGAACGTTGATAATTGCTGAATCCACAATTATGAATATCGAGAAGATTATTATACTATCCTTTTACCAGTGAATGTTTAAATTTTGCATAAAAAGTAAACATCTATTGACATGGTAAGCAGATTTGCACTTCATATTCTTAGAAAAGAAGAACAAAAATGTAGAACTGTAACTGAAATTAATTGCATTAAAGAGTTTGAAAAAATATGTATGATTTGGAATGAATCCTTATTCTAATTTGGCATAGGACAGGTTCAAGTAAATGTAAATATTTACCAGGAATTCATTTTAGGTGAAGACCTAGGTTTGAGAAATTTAGTGTCATAGGTTTGAAAGTATCTTCCTAAAAGTTCACATTAGCAATGAGATTTGCAGAAATAAGGACTGCACAGGAATAGAAGGCTAGAGGGCTGCCTACACAATGTTGAAGGTGGTCTGTATTTTGAGATCTGCAATAACTGAAACCGGAGAAAATTCACAGAAAAATAAATGAAAAAGAACTACATGATGACTGAAGTGAGGGAAGAAAAAAGTCTTTAAAAGAGAGATGAACAATTGGCTAAGCCAGTAAAAGACTAAATACTCATATGGGAACACTAGATTTTCCTACTGTTGAGTGATCAGCATTGCATAATTTTCTTTTTTCTTTTTCTTTTTTTTTTTTTTTAAACTTTGAAAGAGTCTCAGTATCTCTAAAAAGGAAAACTGACATTTCCAGTGCCTGGATTTTCACTGAATGAAACAAACTCCTTTAGAAGAGAATTAAAGAACAACATAAAAACACCCTTTAAAAACTAGTTCTGAAAATATTTTTGCTTTATTTTAGTCTGAAAAATTGGCCAATATTTAAAACTTTGGGATTTAGTTCACAAACAATGAATATCCACAACACAGTTCTATTGGTGATGTATTCACTTGGGTAATTTTTTCTTTAAATTGTTTATAACATGCTCATTTGCTTTTAAAAGCATATGAAGATGATTCTCATTATTTATATAAGGACAATTCACTCATATGTCAACTGACTTTTGACAGAGAGTATGCTCAAAGTGCTAAGTATACTATAAAAAAAAACCCTCAATACTTCTCTCACTGTCACACTTTACACAAAACTAACTTGAATTAAATTATAGACCTAAGTATAAAACAACACTGCAATAACTCTAGAAGAAACTATAGAAGAGCATTGTATCAACTTGGAATAGGCAAGATTTTCTTAAGCTAAAAAGAAGCAATGATCATAGAAATAGACAAAAAAAGTTTAGTAATATGAACTACACAAAATTAGAACTATCAGGAAAAGACACTTCAGAAAATGAATGTGTAAGCCCTATACTTGGAGATATTATCCACAACACATATACCTGCAAAGGAAGTATACACAGATTATTTAAAAATACAACGGAAAATGAGAAAGATAAAAAACAATTAGAATATGCAAAATACTTGAACATTGACAAAAGTAAACATATGAATGGTTAGCAAGTATATTTCAATTTGGAGTTCCAGATTCAGCTTCAAAATAACAAGAACTTGTGTCACTTTCATAATTACAGAAAATCTGGAGAAACAGGCGAATACAGAAAATCACAGCTATGATCTGCTTACCTGGAGCAAAACCGCTAGAGCCATGCAATAAATGGTAACTTTGATGAATTGCTGGAGGCAGAGTGTCGACTGCTGGGAGAATGAGAAACTCAGAGGGTCCTATTTTCAGGAACGTACAACCTCAGAAACTACAACAGGATCTCCTGTTGAAAGCAAAGGAGAAACGAAACAAAACAAAACAAAATAAAACACCCAAAAAACTCTTCTGTTTCTGGCACGGGGAGAGGGAAATTAGCTATTTTAAAATATGTCTAGAGTGTACTCCATCATAAATGCTTTCTTAGCTGTGGAAAAGAAAGACTTTGGCAGAGCCACATCCAACCTCACAGAATAGAAATTACTAAATTCTTCACCTCTAGCCTACCTGTCTCATCCAAAGGGGGGAGCGGGAAGCGGGAAGCTGAGACACACTTCATAAATGTCACAGATCAGGGACATAGGCTCACTAAAAGATGGCTGCTTTTCCTTTACAGCAGGGGATAAGACAAGAATGCTTCCTTTCATCAAGCCTGTTCAAGGTTGCACTAGGATCACTAGCTAGGGTCTTAAAACAAGAAAATTGAAAAAAAAAAAAAAAGTAGACATATTGGAAAAGAAGACATAAAACTGTCTTACTGATTGCTTGACTTTCTACATAAAAACATGAAAGAGGCAACTAATAACTGGTTATCGTAAGGTTTCAGAATACAAGATTAATATTCAAAAAGTCAACTGCCTTCTTATACACTGGCAGTGAAAAATTGAATTAGGCCTTAAAAACATAATACTGCTTGTAATAGCACCCAAAATTAAATACTCAGGTATAACTTTAATAACACAGATTAGAGGATCTATTTACAGAAAACTGGAAAGCTGTTAAAAGATTTTTTAATCAGATTAAATGGAGATATTTCATGCACATTGACTGCAAGGCTCAATTTCTATTTATTATTCTCAACTGGATCTAGACATTCAACACAATCCAATGAAAATCCCATCAAACTATCTTATGAATATTGAGAAACTCATTGTAAATTTGTATGGAAATTCATAATAGCCAATTCAATAAACAAGAAGAGCAAAGCTGGAGGACAGACTTTATCCAACTTTAAGGTGAACTACATAAATGTAAAATAATCAAAACAGTGTGGTATGGCAAAAATACAGACGTAGCTCAATTTGCTCCAAAGAATACTGAGTCCAGAAACAGAGCCACACTAATATATTCAATATTGTCAAATGAGTCAGTGGAGTAAGGACCATTTAATGAACAAAGAATAATCTTTTTTATTTTTATTATTTATTTATTTTAAAGATTTTATTTATTTATTCATCAGAGACACACAGAGAGAGGCAGAAACACAGGCAGAGAGACACACAGAGAGCCATATGCGGGGCTCGATCCCAAGACCCTGGAATTGTGCCTTGAGCTGAAGGCATATGCTCAACCACTGAGCCACCCAGGCGTTCTGAAAGACACTTTTAACAGAAAGAAAAGCCAAGTCACAGAGTGTGAGAAAATATGTGTAAGACACTTATCTGATAAAGGAAATATATCCAAAATATTGAGAGAATTCTTAAACTGAACAATAAGAAAATAAATAACCCAATTAAAAAAAATGGGCAGAAGATCTGAATGAATAACTCTCAAAAGAAGATATAAAGATGGCAAATGATTATATAAAATGACGACCAACACCATGTCACCAGGTAATTGGAAATTAAGATAATTAGTTAAAATACACATTCCTATTAGAATGGCTAAAATAAAGAAGATGAAAACCCTGAAAATTCAAAATACTGGCAAGAACGCTGAGCAACAGGCCTCTCATTTGTTGCTGATAAAAATGCAAATGTATAGAGCAGCCAAATTAGAATGTAACTTGGCAGTTCCTTATGAAGCCAAACACAGTCTTACATACAATCCAAGTTATCACACTTCTAGGTGTGCTCCACTGTATTTGAAAATTTATGTTTACACAAAAGAACCTGAGCATGAATATTTATAAAACATTTATTCATAATTGCCAAAACCGGAAATAACAAATATGTTTTTTTCCATAGAATTAATAAAATAATGTGTTATACCTATACAAAGGAATATTACACTCAGTGATAAAAAGATCTGAGCTATCAAATAATATTCCTTTTTATTTAATTACAAAAGGAAATTTATTTCAAAAGCATAAGGGAACATTTATTTACATTTGGATAAAGTGATAAGAGGTGTCACAAAAACAAACTCATGAGCTGAAGTTTTTCATTCAAATTTTTGAAGCAAAAATAACCTAGGTTGTGCACTATTGCCTTAGGAAAGGCAAGGGGAGCAATGAGGCGGTAAAGCAAGGAACACGATCAACTCAATATCGAACTTGAGAAAGTAAAGTCACTTTTGCTCAGCTTTGAGTTTGCAAATACGATTTAAAAGAGAAAAAGAGAAAAAGTTATACTTAACATTCAAATTTAATTAACTGTAGTCCCAATACAGTATCTGTATTTGAAATGGCTTTAGGCCACCTCAAACCATATTCCTTAGTGGAAGAAGCCTAGTTTGAAGATCTATGATTCTAATTCTAAACAATTCTGGAAAAATAAAAGCTACAGAGACAGTAAATTAATCAGTGGTTGCCAAGGTTTGGGAGAAGGGCTCAGATGAAGCAGAGAGTTGCTGTAGGGTAGTAAGGATGATCCTATGAGGGTGGGCGCATGGCATAGCACATTTGTCTAAACTCGCAGAACTTTACAGCACAGAGTATGAACTTGAATGTACATAAAATTAAGGATAGAGGAATTTAGAAGGTCAGGAGATTCCAGGTGCGAATTCCGACCATGACAAAAGAATCTTAACTGCATTACGAGTGTATGAAACAAACTCACTGAAGGTTGTTGCTGATGTAAATAACTTTGGAAATGAGTAACACTGTGAGATGAAGATGGGAAATAAAACCTGCTCATGAGCTCTGTACCCAAAACGGATAAAGCTGTTTTCTGGGGCTGTATGAGGTTAACAATTCTGATACTGCTATACTTGTTTCCTTAAAGAACCATTACGTACACGGATTACAGAGAGTAGGACCCAGATTTCTCACTGTCGCAGTAGGAATCCAGAGATAAAGAAGGGAAACAAGGCTAAAATGACCCAGATGGCAATGGTTTAGAGTTGGAAACATGAGGATAAACTCATGTTTGGCTTAGCATCGATACAGGACACTACATATCGAAATAGAGATGTGTACATATACATTGGTTAGTATGCCACATATATTTATTTTTTGCATTAAATGAGAGGGCCTAACACAAATGACACCCCAGTAGCAATGAGCCTATGTAGGGTCCAAATCTGGCTCTCTAGTATCATTCTCCAAGAAAGAAATTAGGGCTCCTTAGAGATATGACTAATCCTAGAAAGAAAGAGATATTCTAGGTGAACCTGCTAGCATTTGTAATGCTAAAAAGTAAACAGAAAAAAGCATCAGACTTATAAATACAGAGAACAAACTGATGGTGCCTGGGGGTGGTGCAAAACCAGTATAAAGGGGAGTAGGAGATACAGGCTTCAGGCTAAGGAATGAATAAGTCATGAGAACAAAAGGTACAGCAGAGGGAACACTGTACCACTGTTCTCAGTCAATGGTATGGTGACAGGCGGTAGCTACGCTTGTGGTGAGTATACCAATAACCTATGGAGTTGGTGAATCACTATGTCGTATACCCGAAACTAATGTGACATTGTGTGTCAGTTATACTAAAAAAAAGAAAGAAAGAAAAGAGAAAAAAAAAAAGAAAAAGTGTGGGAGTATAGCAAAAGTACATAAGAGCCAAATGAAAGAGGTCCCAGTAGCCAAAGCTGGAACAATTTGAACAGAAAAATAAATAAATTAGTATGAGATTGTAACCTAATAAATGTCCATGAGTTTATTATGACATGAATAATTAACTGAATAAATTAATAAATGGGATGAAAAGACAAATCTCCCAGGCTGAGATTTTAAATAATTTAAGTGCACACCACCCCAAAGGAGTGACAGCTTAACTCCCCATTACTTCTGGTTTGGCTGAGTTTATTAACTCCTATTCAAAGTTGAGAGCAAGGGAAAGGGAGAAGGAACAATAACCTTATAGCCGAGGAATCTGAGAAGGACTATCTGAACCAGGTGACAACCTGGTTGTCAAAACCAACACTCATAAATCATGCTGATAGTTTTTGCCTTTCATATGATGTAACGAAAATGGCATTTTCCCTCGGTGCTCTCTTGCTCTCTATCCCAATAACTCGTATTACCAGTCTCATCATAATATGATATCAGATAGATTCCAATAATGGGTATCCTACAGCATACCAGACCACTGCTCCTCAAAATAGATAAGGTCATCAAAACCAAAGGAAGTCTGAGAAACTGTCATAGTCAAGAGGAATCTAATGAGAATGGCAACTAAGTAAAATGTGATATCCTCGTTGGGATCGTGGAACAGAAAAGGGATGTTAGGCAAAAACTACGAAAATATGAATAATGTATGGACTTTAATGATGTGTCAATATCCTTTTGCATAGTAACAAATACCACATTAAGGATCCCTGGGTGACTCAGTGGTTGAGTGTCTGCCTTCGGCTCAGGGCATGATCCTGGGGTCCCGGGAGTCTGCTTCTCCCTCTGCCTGTGTCTCTGCCACTCTCTCTCTGTGTCTCTCATGAATAAATAAAATCTTAAAAAAAAAAAAAAACAAATACCACATTAATGTTAGATAATAGGAGAGACTGTGTGCAGTAATAAGGTAACTCTATACTATTTTCACATTTTTTCTGTAAATACAAAATTGTTCTAATATAGTGTTTATTAAAAAAATATATTCAGCATCATTAGAATTCTAGGGGATGAAAACTGAAGCCTTTAGGATGGCTAAAATGTGCAGGTTTCACCATATCAAGGGCTAGCAAGTATGCAGAGCAAACCAAGCTACATTGTTGGAAGCCGTGTCCAACTTGCAAGCGCTCTGGAAACCAATTTGGCGATCTTCCGTAATTAAAATTCACCCACCATGATTTACTCCTAAGCATTTAGTCAAGAGAGAGAAGGTACTATCATGAAAAGCTTTTCACAATTGCTTTGGGCTTCTTTAAAATTGATAATCGCCCTAAACTGGGAACGATGAGCATGTCTCTTAATGAGAAGAATAAGCAAATCTAATTGTGTTCTACTTATGAAAAGCAACACTACTAAGAAATAAAAAGAAACAAACATAGGTAGTAGAAACGAGAGAAGTAACAAAAGTGGTCCCAGAATGATAGATTCTGTATACCACTATTTATTTGAAATTCTAGAAATGACAGACTATTTATAATGCTAGAAATAAGGCTATTTGTTGCCTGGGCTTGGGTATCCTACAGCATACCAGACCATACCAGACCACTGTGGGTGGGTAAAAGGTATTGACTTACTAGCACCCCAAGGGGACTTTATCTGAGGAGATAAAAATATTCTTATATTGATTGGGGTGGTAGTCATATGGCTGTGTACATTTGCCAAAGTCACTGACTTATTTACTTAAAATGTGTGAATTTTAAGGGAATCATTTCACAATAAAGTTCATTTTTAAAAATGGAAGGAGTTAAATGTAAAAAAAGTATAATTTCCCGAGTTTCTTATATTTTGGCATCCTTTTGTATTGCTTTCATCCTACAACTTTTATGAAATATCTGATTCTTTCAGATTGGAGTGATATATTGATATTTTTTCAATTTTTTTTCAAGTGATCATTTGCTTCTTTGCATATCAAATTTTAATAGCAGATCTATATCTCTCTACACATATATATTCAGAGTCAGATACTTAAATCATCATGTAGAGGAATGAAAAGACACTAAAACCTCTCATACATTAGAAACATAATGGTACACACAGGATCGAGACTGCATAAATGATCATTAGGTGACATTATTTTTTTAAGTAAAAGCAATGTATTTGGTTCTATAAAAGAGCTGCAAAATGGATTAATATCAAAATTTCTTCAATTCTCCGCTTTGTAATCCTGACTTGAGTTCATATGTTTGTCATGCTTGGCTACTGTAGGGAATGTGTTTGGAGATTAATGTAATTCCCATTTCTTAAGAAAATAAATGGATTCCTATTGCAAGTCTCTAACTGATTTCCCACATCTGTTTCCCCTTAAAGTACTTATCTTAAGGGGTTTCTGAGCCTAGAAAGTGGGAGTTCTGAGGTTAGATCTATGAGCATCAATTTGCAGTTTTATTTATTTTTTAATATGCAATTAAAAATTGCACAATGTTGACCTTTTTAATACCAAATCTCCTTAGATCACATGGTATGTATTATATGACACAAGTATGTGTAACAGGGGCGCCTGGGTGTCTCAGTAGGTTAAGTGTCTGCCTTTAGTTCAGGTCATGATCTTGGGGTCCTGGACAGAGGCTGCTCAGCAAGGAGTCTGTTTTTCCCTCTCCCACTGTCCCTCCCCCTCACTCCTGTGCATGCGTCTATTTTCAATCTCTCTCAAATAAATAAATAAAATATATATTTTTAAATATGTGTAACAAAAATGTGAGAGAAGGAATAATATCAGACGATACTTAACACCGTGATTTTGTGATTTTCCTGAATAGCCGGGAAATGATACAATTCAGTAAGACAGGCTTTACGGATGCAGGGAAGGTTCACGAAGGCTAAAGATCTTTACATGTCACAAATTGATCTTCCTATTGCACAGTTGTGGGAATTGTGGCCATGAGATATTGGAGAGGTTGAGAATATTCCTGAGGTCACATCATTATTCGCTGCAAATTTTGGAATTTTAAATTATTCATCTGTTGCTCTTTCTGCTCTATTCTCAATGGACACATGCAGGCACGATCATTACCTCATCTACTCCCCAGAGATTCTAATTCAGTACTTTGGGATGAAATTCAAACATGTGTTTTTCAAAGAGAATAGAAAAAAGAACGTCGGCAATGTTGGCATGCTTACCAGGTTTAGAATGGCTGCATTGTACTATGTAAAATCATCTAACATAAGAGTGTCTATCTCTTAAAATAAATGCATTTAATATTCAACTTTATATTTATTCGGTATGAAAAGTTGGATCTTTCATCATATTTGGCTCTTTTTTTCCATTTAAATAACATCCTCACATGATTTAAAGGTTACCATAAAATCAGAAACATGATTCTCCTATGTTACCAGACCATATCCATTTTTTTCAGTCCCACAGCTTTCATTTACAAATAGAAAAATATTCCTGTCTTAAAGAAGAATGAAATACAAAACCCTTTCTGTAATACTCCTTTTATATTGCCCTGAGAATGAAGGTGAAGAAATGTTAACAAAAATCAGAAACCATCTTGTAATAATGGAGAAATTGGAAATATAACATTCGACTTTAAAAATGAGAAGAGCTGGTGATGGAAATAAATCCATTTTAGAATCTGATTTTTTTTTTTAAGTCAGAGATCTTTGGGTTGCAAGGAAAGAACCTCAACTAAGTTGACTCAGACAAAAAGAGGAAGATGAAGTAAAATAGATCTCAAGAATAAAACAAAGGTCACTGAGTGAATGAAGCCAAGACCTGTGTTGAGCAAACAGTAGGCGTTGGTAGGTTAAAATTCCTTTCTCACTAGGGTTGTGTAACCAACCAACCCCTCTCTCTCTCTCTCTCCTGTTTCTCGCCACAAGAGTGGCCACACTTCTCTCTTGCCTGGCTATGCCAGTTTCCTCAATTCCCTCATCTTCTTAATGGGTCGCTGTAAACCTCCAGCCCCAGCTCAGCATGATGAATGTCCAGCTGCACTGTCCACGGCCACCGATAGCCCCATGTCATAATTCAAATTTTTGAGTACAACAGTGAGAGGAGGGCCTGGGTTTTTGTGTGAGACAGACTAAGATGGAAGAAAAGAGGGAATTATTTGGAAGAAGTACGGTTAGCTGTCTCTTATTTCCATTTCTCAGTGGTGTACCGTCTAGGCGTTAGTACGGGCCTACCAGGACATGCAGAATCCGGCACCGCCTCTTCACTAGTTTCACATCATGATGCTCTGCACCTTCTCTATGTGCCTTCCCATCCTCCTCCTCTCCTCACCACCCCCCCCCATTTTTTCCCCATTTCTCAACAATATGCTCTTTTTTTTTTCAGCTCAAGGCCTTTAAACAGCTACATTTTTCTTCCTGGAATGCTTTTCATACTTCTCCTAGTTAATTCCTACTTATTCAGATTGATTTGAAAATGTAGAAAATAATAGTTAATGGCTGTTTCCATTTTTAAGAATAAAATCACCTGTTTCAATAGTCAACGGAAAATAATGTGTTTTCTTCTTTGAGTATAAAAATCAAGATAAAAGGGATCATATCTTTCTTTTTAAGTATTCCTAAAATAAGTATTCAGTAAGCATCTACTGAGTTGATGGATTGGGGCATAAATGAACAGATGAGTGGATGAATGAACACATTTTACCCAGTAAAATTCAGTTGCTGGAACCACATTCTCAGAACGTGATTGTTTGGTTTTATTTAGTGTTTTCCTTTGGCTAGTTCCTCTAACAGAGGTAGTTCATATAGTTTACCTATGAAGTCCAGCTCTGGACGTGTAACCCACAAATAAATCACATAAATTGGCACAATATAGCTTTTATTCTCGCTGTATGTGCAGTTCTGGTAAGAATAATAAAAGAATTAATAATATTTTGCTGAATGCCACTGCCAAAATCCAGATAAACATGTCCTTAAATATTGGGATTTTTCACAATTTGTGAAGGTGAAATTGCCGTTATCTTCCTTAGATACATTTCAGGGGGTCTAGGTGAATATTACAGTTTCTGTGCAGGTCCATCTTTCCCATTGTTAGGTGAATTCTTCCTGCCAGACACAGGGTCATGCAATCACTATCCCAGCTCTCTCTTGAAGACTGCAAAACATCATGTGGGGTTACCTGAAGGGGAAAGAAAAATTGTTTTCTTCAAAAATAAGTATGACCTAGCTGGCTTTTCTACACCTAAACTTTCCAAGTTATACTGATTGCCACAACAGTGGCAGTGGGGAAGTGAGGAATGAGATGCTGTCAAGTGGGGTCTGAAACAGTGTTTAGGGATACTGTGCCGGGAGGAATTAAGTTGGCTGACAGCAGGCACATGAAATCAAAAATGTCTATCTGAAAATACAGGTTGAATATTGCATTAAAGACAAGCAATGAGTAGAAGTAAATCCAAAAAGTAGAATGAGATGTAAATTAGCAACAAAATTACTGATGAGTTTAGGCACAAGTAGGAACTAATTCTGACACAGTAGCCTATTCATTTTCTCTGCCATCGCTCGCTCTTTGGTATTGATCATTAGGAGTCAATGAGCAAGGGACAAATGTCCATTGGGAGCCAACATGTCTATAAGTGACACAAAATGCGCCTCCCAATTGAGAGACACTGAGAATTGGTTTCCAGGTTTATCATTTAGCTGGAGTTAGTTTCTACATTTTTAAATTCATCTAGGATTTTTTTAAGATCACTTAAATAGTTGCTATTATTAATACATTACTTAAATCTTTGTTATTATCAAAAGTAATGATTTTATTTTATATTATGCATCTCAGATATTTCTTAGAGACCACACCAGAGCAGCTCAAGAGAACTCTAATTAGAAACAATCTCCATGCAGGAAAAGAAAATTGGGATTAGAAATTATACACAAGTTCATGAAGATAATTTAAACCATGACCAAATGGCATTGATAATTAATCATATTGGCAAAATTCCTTTGGATAAACTGATCTAGTTTGTATTAGTAATGATGAAGTGTTTGTACTTCACAATGTGATACATTGTGAGCACAATGGCCTCAATTCTTCCCTAGATATTTTGCTCTTTCCTTTTATTCACATTTATAGCTAAATGAAATAATTTGGTCCAGCTGATGATCCATTGCTATGAGCTTGAAGTCCTTTTCCTTCCATCAGCATCTGGCCTGACTAGATTCAAAGTAAAACAGAAATTCTTGAGGAGCAAGGAGCCAGAGGCCAGCTTTCCTGTGCCGTCTGACCTGCCTCCAGAACTGTATGGAAGTAAAGGTCGGCCATGGGTTTGGAACATTCTTTATAGCAAAGCACCAGACACACATGGGAACATGTGGGTTCCCTCCTGAGAATCCTACAGCATGCGAAATGTAGGTGTAAGATGTCATGCCCCAAATGTTACATGTTCTTATTTGTACTAGATGTTCACCCTTAAAGTTGTATCTCCACCCCTAACAAAACTGCATAGGTCACTCTTGTGAACATGGATGCTGGTTATACTTTTAATGGTCATTAATAGTGTTACTAAAACATTAATTTTCTTAATTCACTTTGTTAAGCTTTGGAATGAAGACTAGCAAACTTGACAATACTAAGAGAGTATGTAGGCATAAAATCATCCTCAAAAGAATGTATTGTAGTAGTGGTAGATAAGAGTAAGTAGAATTAAATCAATTAAGTAATTTAAAGAATTCAAATGAGTCAAGCTGGAAGATTACCATTACCTGAGTTCTCATTTTTTTCTTACTTGAATATTAAGACAGAGGACAACAGAAAACAAAGATATCCAAGGAAAATATTCATTTGTAGCTATCTTTTTAATAATAGCATATGTCAGTGCCTTTGATAACTTATTAATGGGGACATCTGGGTGGCTCAATGGTTGAGCGTGTGCCTTCGGCCCAGGGCATGACCCCGGCATCCTGGGATCGAGTCCCACATCAAGCTTCCTGATGGAGCCTGCTTCTCCCTCTGCCTGTGTCTCTGCCTCTCTCTCTCTCTCTCATGAATGAATAAATAAAATCTTTAAAAAAATTAAAAAAAAAACACATTTCTATTTCATTAACAAGTTTTCTTTTTTTTTAAATAAAGATATCAGTTCTCCTGGCTCTACAGTGTGTATAATGCAGATCTCCGAATTTCTCAGCCTCCGTAATCATTGGGGGCAATTCCTCATAATCTGTCTCTCTCTCCTTCTTCCTTTATATATCTGCAGATAGATATAGATATAAATATTGATACATATCCTATTACTTCTTTCTCTGAAGAACTCTGACTAATACACTCTTAGCTTTCTCAATTTTTTTTTCTCATCACAACTCTCAGCTTTCTTCCCTTGATAGGATGCTGCTTACATGACACGAACACTAGCAGTAAAAATAACGTGGTACAGGACACACTTCTTTTAGGATTCCTTTGTTCATGACACTGCCATTCTGTGTTTGAAAGGCAATATTTCACTCTTAATAAAGGAATAGGAAGTTATCAATAGGGATTCCAATTTTTTTAAAGAAAAGTAAGAATACTGAAAACTACTTCATTTCTGAGAGTCCCCATAATCCAATGGAGAAATAACAAGAGATGCTACACTTTCAATAGAGGCAAATCTCAAAAACAATAAAGCACCTACTCTTATTTGTATCTGCTCAGGACCACTTTCTAAGTAGAGGTAGTTTCTTGCTTTAAAACTACGAAGTGCATGGGATGCCTGGGTGGCTCAGCGGTTGAGCATCTGCCTCTGGCCCAGGTCATGATCCCAGGATCTAGGACAAAGTCCCACATCCAGCTCCCTATGGGGAGCCTGCTTCTCCCTCTGCCTGTGTGTGTGTGTGTGTGTGTGTGTGTCTCATGAATAAATAAATAAAACTTTAAAAGAAGAAAATAGAATAAAACCACAAAGTGCAAACCTCTTCATCCCTTTAAGAAAACTATTTCCCTCCCTTTGGATGTGGTCTTATCCTTCAATTCATCAGTCAGCCTAACAAATGATGCATGTGATGTATTATTAGTTACAGTCTTATTACAGTTATTAAGTGTAAACTGACACAATAGGAAAACTTTCTAAGGAGAGTTTGAGGTGAACTATGGAATAACAATGACAGTCCCTTCTGAGATCTCCCCATCAGAGTGAGAATCAGAACGAGTGTTCCTCTGGTAATCCAGTGCCTAAACACTGAATGAGACCCTTGCCTAAGAGGAGAGGACATTCATTTTGAGGGAAAATTAACCCCCCACTTTATTATTGAAGAAAGAGAAAAAAATCCTTGAAATGAACATAACTCGACGGTCTGCAGTCTATGGCAGATCTAGGTTTACCATATTATGCAGAGCAGGGTCAATTCAAAATCTGCTTCCCGCCCACACTTCCTACAGACAGCTTTAACTGCACCAATGGTTCTCAATCTCGCCTGCTCATTAGAACAAACAAAATGTAAAAATGAAAAAGTACTGAGAACAGACAACCCAAGACATATGGAGTAGGGCTTACTATGTAATAGGATTGTCTGAGGTAGGACCTGAGCATCAGAAAGCTTTCAGCTCCCCATGTATATTCTCGTGTATCAACGGAATTGAGAACTAGTGCTCTAAATTTAGTTTCAAGGAACTAAAAAAATAAAAAGTTCTAAATAAAAAATATACAAAGTCCAAGAGGTACATTTGTATAACATTAGAAAACATCACAAGTACAGTTTATTAATATGCCAGAGGGAGAAGAGAGAGGGAGAGAGAACATTTTTATATACCAAATGCTGTTCTTCCTATCATTTCAGTAAATAAGCATATGCCCCAGAGTGATGTGAGATGAAGAAATGGATGTACTGTTCCTTCAGTAGGCTCCGGTTCCCACAACCCTCTCCTACGTGGAGGCCTGTCAGAGCACTGAGAGTAAATATTTACATTAATATTAAATAGATTGTTCTTAGGACGTGGCTTCTAAAATTAAGCCAACAGCCTTTCTGGTGCTCAGCCACGGAGTGATGATCTGTCTCAACAATGAAGAGAAAAACTGTGATACTGACTATACTGAAAGATATTACGTTCTTAGCAGGTACTTTCTGAAGGACTCTGACTGCAATTGGAGGTCAATTAGCCTAAATTTGCTCCACGTGTGCATGTGATTTTCTCTAGGTGAGGCCAGGTCATACTCCCCGGCAGGATCTTTTCTCTCTTCTGAGCTATGTAGAAGGGAAGCAACATATCCTTACTATAGTGTGTGAGCAAAACCCACAAGGTAAGTGAGGTTACACTCATAATTCATCAGCCATAATATAACTTCTTGTTTTATCTATAGGACAGACACCAACAGATTCAAAGGGGGAAAATTAAGAGTTATTAGTATATTTGTCAGTGAGGTGTTACAATGTTTTAGCCTCAACTCAAATCTCTGGGACAGCTTTTAAGCCATGTTACAAAACACAAATGGGTTTGAGCCCAGTGGGTGAAGTTTAGAATTGTCACCTGAGGGCAGCCTGGGTGGCTCAGTGGTTTAGCGCCGTCTTCAGCCCAGGGTGTGATCTTGGAGTCCTGGGATCGAGTCCTACGTCGGGCTCCCTGCATGGAGCCTGCTTCTCCCTCTGCCTCTTTCTCTCTCTCTCTCTCTGTGTCTCTCATGAATAAATAAAATTAAAAAGAAAAAAGAATTGTCACCTGAGAGGTGATTGTCATTTGTATTGGCCTTGAAATTTCTATTTCTAATATTAGGCAAGGATGTTACATTTCTAAATTGATCAAACAATCTTTTTGTTTTTTCTTCAAGGCTTCACCACAACTGATCTTAAATGCTAAGAAGAAAAGCTTTCTCATACTTAGTGCAAATAAAATATCAATCTGTCATGTTTTAACATTGCTGTTGATCATATTGACCAAGTGCCATCTACTCCATTTGGTGTCATTGTTAATCACAGGTTTGAAGTGATACTTGTGGAAGTACAAGCCTAGATCACCGCAGTAGTGGTTTTATTTCAGATATACAAAGTAGGATATATAGGATATTCAAAATCAAGTGTTCTTAATTTATACCATCACAACCAATAGTAGTGAGATATGGGGAAGACAGCTAAGACTGAGAAACTCTCCTAGATTTCTGGTTACTCCACCAACGAAGCAACTCATAACAGTTGAAATTTAGGTAAAGGTTAAATCTAACCCTGAAGTAACTAGTGTAGGAGGGAGAGTCAAATATCAGATATCGATCTAACACCATCTGTAATAACTACAGTTACGGTTCTACTGAACTTTTTGTTTCATATCTTTGTAGACAGTGTGGATGGTCATGGCTTTGCTTGGGAATCTATAATGTATTGGCTTTAATGGAAGCTGCATGGAAAGTGCACAATCCCTTTGTGTGATTTATTTCTCAGTCTCAGCACTATCTAGAGAATTCTTTGCTGTGAAGTACAGTCCTGTACATTGTAGATTTAGCAGAAGTCATATACTCTACTCACTGGATACCAGTAACTCTCTTCCAGTTGTGACACACTTATTCTCCCTCCACACACATATGAAGAGTCAATGATATTTATGAGTCTACAAATTTTGTCTTACCTTAGATCAGTCCCTTCCGATATTTCCAGTTGTGTTAACTAATTAGTTTCTATTTTGGCTTATGCTACTTTGATTTGTGTTTTTGTCCCTTCACATGAAAGAGTCCCACTTTTACAGTGATTATCCATGGAATTTCAGAACTTTATAAGGTAAAGGGTGGTATTTAAGAGAAGACTGCCAGGAAAAAAGGTCTATGAAGAACAAAGAAATAAAATACACAACAGGTCAAATCTAAATGTCGAGGTGGGGGGAGAATCTCAATCATAAGGAGAAGAGCCCCATGTTGTCAGGTCAAAGAACCAGAAAGAATGAGACAAATAATGATAATGGTCACAATTTTTATAAAGAACTACAGAGTGAAGAAGTTGATTGTTTTCTAGGTGAGCTTCAGTTAAGACCACAATCATACCCAACATCTTGATTACAGGATTGCAGAGGACCAAGCTATAGCCATATTTAGACTCTTGACCTGCAGAAAATAAATGTGTTTTTATCTGCTAATATTGTGGCAATGTTATTATACAGCAGTAGATAACTTATACGTGTTGGGAATAGCATAGATGTGGTATTCTAAGGCATAGGGAAACTGAAATATTAGAGAGAATTATCTTATAAAACCCACTTACCCACCAGAAAGGTGGCAGAGGACATACCTTTCACCATAGCTGTGATGGAGGACCCGGAATTCTTGAAGGACTATATGGTGCCTCTTCATTGTAGGTAGAAATTATAGAGGGAAATTCTACTAGTGAAGTGGGGTATCTAAACATAAAGGGAATGATGGGATCATGATGGTAGGTACTGAATGAAGGAAACTAAATCATCAAAGCAAGACAAGGTTATTACAAGAGCCTGGTTATTATAATAAACAGGAGAATCAAAACAGTGAATATCAGAATATTCTGAGTCACAGACACCCGAGGGACTGGCTAGTTGGTCACAGTGTTCCTAGCTATAAAGTTGATAAGCAGACTACTAATTTCTTACTGGATCTACACAAATAGAAAAGCTCTAGGTCCAACGAACAAAAGTCTGACTTGAGTCCCTAACATAGGGAGCCACAGTACCCTCAACCAACCCCCAGTCTTGGGTCAGTAAGCATACAAAGTAAGCTTGGTCCTCTTGAATAAGGGCTCTACTATTATGTCAAAATTATACTTTCAATCTTTCTCATTATCTTCCTATAGATATTCACCAGGATCACTGCGCACAGTTTTATAATATTACTAAACTATGATTGACACAAGTCTTGAATGACCAAAATACCACTATGGTCCAATGTTCAGGGAAGGATTTATGGAGGTCAGGAAATCAAGTCCATTTTTAGCTTAAGTCTACTTCATATTAGGCTCAGTGAGTCCTCAAATCTACCTTGTACTTGCTTTTCCAGGTCTGGAATACATAATTAGAGCAGACATACTTAGTATCTAGTAGAATCAACAAATCCCTACATTAGTTATCTATTGCTGTATACTGATATTACCGTAAATTTAGTGGCTTAAAACTATTTCATAGCTTTCTATCTCATAGCTCTTTTGAGTGTGGAGTCCATGCAGACTTAGCTGGATTACCTAAAACACTGCAATCAACATGTAATCCAAAGCCAAGTTCTCCTCAGAAGCTCTATTGGAGAAAGATCCCTTCCAGGCTGTTATTGCAGCATTCAGTTCCAGTAGGTTTCCAGACTGAGGGTCACAGTTCCTTGTTGGATGTCATGCAGATTGCCCTCAGTTCCTTGCCATGTGACCCTCCTAAACAGCAGCACACAACATGGCAACTTGCTCCTACTAGGGGTAAAAGGGATTAGGAGTGAGAAGAATAAAATAATATGAGTTTAACCACTATCATCATCCAGAATATAAGGAGAGAGAAAGAATTTCCCAGGCAAACAAAAACTAAAGGAGTTTTTAACCACTAAACAAGCTCTGCAAGAAATATTAAACAGGGCTCTGAGTGGGAAAGAACAGACTCCAGAAAGGAAAAGAAATTCTCCAGAAACAACAACTTCACAGGCAATACAATGACACTAAATTCATATCTATCAATAATCACTGTGAATGTAAATGGACTAAATGTTCTAATCAAAAGACACAGGGTATGAGAATGTATTAAAAAAAAACCCAAGACCTATCCTTCTGTTGCTCACAAGAGACTCATTTTATTTTATTTTTAAGATTTATTTATTTATTTATTTATTCATGACAGATATATATATATATATATATATATATATATATATATATATATAGAGAGAGAGAGAGAGAGAGAGAGAGAGAGGCAGAGACACAGGCAGAGGGAGAAGCAGGCTCCATGCCAGGAGCCTGATGTGGGACTCGATCCCAGGACTTCAGGATTGCGCCCTGGGCCAAGGCAGGTGCTAAACTGCTGAGCCACCCAGGGATCCCCAAGACTCATTTTAGATCTAAAGACACCTGCATTTTGAAAGTGACGGGATGGAGAACAATTTACCATACTAATGAACATAAGAAGAAAGCCAGAGTAGCTATTCTTATGTCAGACCAACTAGATTTTTTTTATTTCTTTTTTTTTTTTATTGGTGTTCAATTTACTAACATACAGAATAACCTCCAGTGCCCGTCACCCATTCACTCCCACCCCCCGCCCTCCTCCCCTTCCAACATCCCTAGTTCGTTTCCCAGAGTTAGCAGTCTTTACGTTCTGTCTCCCTTTCTGATATTTCCCACACATTTCTTCCCCCTTCCCTTATATTCCCTTTCACTATTATTTATATTCCCCAAATGAATGAGAACATATTTTAAAGACTGTAATAAGAGATGAAGAAAGGCATTATATCATAATTAAGGAGCCTATTCATCAAGAAGGCCTAACAATTGTAAGTATTTATGCCCTCTCAACTAGGAAGCATCCAAATATGTAAATCAATTCATAACAAACATAAAGAAATTCATTGATAACAATACAATAAGCGTAGGGGACTTTAACACCCCACTTACAACAATGGACAGATTACTGAAGCAGAAAAATCAAAAGGGAGACAATGGCTTAGAATGACACACTGGATCAGATGGACTTAACAGACATATTCAGAACATTTCATTCTAAAGCAGAATACACATTCTTTTTGAGTGCACATGGGGCATTCTCCAGAACAGATCACACTGGGTCACAAATCAAGCCTCAACCAGTACAAAAAGACCGAGATCTCACTGTGCATATTTTCTGACCACAATTCTATGGAACTTGAAGTCAAGCACAAGAGCAAATTTGGAAAGACCACAAATACATGGAGGTTAAAGAACATCCTACTAAAGAAGGGATGAATGAGTCAGACGGGAATTAAAGAATAAATAGAAAAATACATGAAAGTAAAACAAAATGAAAATACAACAATCCAAAGGGCCCTAGGATGCAGGAATAAAAGGGAAGTATATAGCAATATAGGCCTACCTCAAGAAGCAAGAAAAGTCTCAAATATACAGTGGATTCTTCCATCTGAAGGAGTTAGAACAGGACCAGAAAATAAAGCCTAAAGCCAGTGGGAGAAGGGAAATAATAAAGATTAGAGCAAAAATAAATGATATAGAAACACCAAAACAGTAGAAGAGATCGATCAAATTAAGAGCTGATTCTTTGAAAGAATAAATAAAATTGAGTAACCCCTAGCAGACTTGTCAAAAAGAGAAAGGACCCAAATAAATAAAATCACAACTGAAAGAGAGAGATCACAAGCAACACTACAGAAATACAAACAATTATAAGAGAATATTTAAAAAATATATGCTAACAAATTGGGCTGTCTAGAAGAAATGAATAAATTCCTAGAAACATAGAAACTACCAAAATTGAAACAGAAAGAAACAGAAAAGTTGAAAAGACCAATAACCAGCAAAGAAATTGAATCAGTAATCAAAAATCTCCCAACAAACAAAAATCCAGGGTCAGATTGCTTCCTGGGGGAATGCTACCACACATTTAAAGAAGAGTTAATACATATTCTTCTCAAACCATTCCAAAAAATAGAAATGGAAGGAAACTTTCCAAACCCATTCTATGAGGACAGCATTATCTTGATTTCAAAACCAAAGACCCTACTGAAAAGGGGAATTGCAGACTAATATTTCTGATGAACATAAATGCAAAAATTCTTAACAAAATACTAGCTAAATGAATCCAACAATACATTAAAAGAATTATGCACCATGATCAGGTGGGATTTATTCTTGGGTTGCAAAGGTGGTTCAATATTCACAAACCAAGCAATGTGACACACCACATTAATAAAAGAAAGGATAAGAACAATATGATTCTCTCAACAGATGCAAAAAAGGCATGTGATGAAATAGAATAACCATTTTTGATTAAAAAACCCTCAACAGAGTAGGGGTAGAGGGAACAGACTTCAACATCAGAAAGGCCATATATGAAAGACACATTAGCTAAGATCATCCCCAAAGGTGAAAGACTGCGAGCCTTTTCTCTACAGTCAGGAATCAGACAGGGATGCCCACTCTCACCACTGTTATTTAACACAGTACTGGAAGCCCCAGCCTCTGCAATCAGACAACAAAAAGAAATAAAAGGCATTGGATCAGCAAAAAGAAAGTCATATTTTCACTATTCGCAGATGACATGAGACTCTATATAGAAAACCTGAGGGACACCAACAAAAAAACTGCTAGCACTGATATACAAATTCAGCAAAGCTATAGGATACAAAATCATACAAAAATCTGTTGCATTTTTATACTCCAATGATGAAGCAGCAGAAAGAGAAATAAAGAAATCAATCCCATTTACAACTGCACCAAAAACCCATAAGGTAACTAGGAATAAACCTAAACAAAGAGAGAAAAGATCTGTACTGTGCAAACTATAGAACACTTAGGAAAGAAATTGAAAAGGAAACAAAAAAATGGAAAAACATTCCATGCTCATGGATTGGAAGAAAAAAAAAACTGTTAAAATGTCTATACTACTCACAGCAATATATGCATTTAATGCAATCCCTATCAAAACACCACCAATATTTTTTTTTCACAGACCTAGAAGAGACAATCCTAAAGTTTGTATGGAAGCACAAAAGACCTCAAAAGCCAAGGTAAGCTGGGAAATGAAAGCAAAGCTGGAAGCATCACAATTCTAGACCTCAAGCTATATTACAAACCTGTAGTGACCAAGACATCATGGTCCTGGCACAAAAACATATAGGTCAATGGAACAGAACAGAGAACCCAGAAACGAGTCCACCAGTAAATGGTAAACTAATCTTCAACAAAGCAGGAAAGAATATCCAAAAGAAAAAAGAATACAGTCTCATCTACAAATGGTGTTGGGAAAACTGGACAGTGACATTCAGGAGAATGAATCTAGACCACATTTTATACTAGACACAAAAATAAATTCAAAATAGATGAAAGTCCTAAAGGAGAGACAGGAAACTATCAGAATCCTAGAGATGAACACAGGCAGCAACCTCTTCGACATCAGCCATAGGGAACTTCTTGGTATACATGGCTTCTGAGGTAAGGTAAACTAAAAGGGTCGGGGGAAGCCTTAGGACTTCATCAAAATAAAAAGCTTCTGCACAGCAAAGGAAACAATCAACAAAATTAAAAGGCAGCCTACAGAATGGAAGAAGATATTTGCAAAGGATGTATCTGATAAAGGGTTAGTATCCAAAATCTATAAAGAAATTATCAAACTCAACACCTCCCAAAATAAATAATTCAGTTAAGAAATAGGCAGAAGACATGCATACATATATTTCCAAAGAAGACGTCCAGACGGCTCACAAAGGACAAGATGCCAGCATCACTGATCATCAGGGAAATGCAAATCAAAACCACAATGAGGTATCACGTCACACCTGTCAGAATGGCTAAACTTAGCAACACAGGAAACCACAAATGTTGGCGAGGATGTGGAGAAAGGGGAACCCCCTTCACTGTTGGTGGGAATGCAAACTGGTGCGGCCACTTTGGAAAAACAGTGTGGAGGGTCCTCAGAAAGTTAAAAGTAGAGCTGCCCCAGAGAACCAGTAAGTGCACTAATAGGGATTTACCCAAAGGATACAAAATACTGATTCAAAGGGGTACATGCACCCTGATGTTAATAATAATACAGCAGCATTATCAACAATAGCTAAACTACGGAGAGAACTGAAATGTCTATCAACTGAGGAATAGATAAAGAAGATGTGGCATGCACACATGCATGCGTGCGCACACACACATACACACACGCAGTGGAATACTACCCAGCCATCAGGAAGAATGAAGTCTTGCCATTTGCAACAACGTGGATAGAGCTAGAGTATGTTATGCTAAGCAAAATAAGTCTGTCAGAGAAGGACAAATACCACATGATTTCACTCAAATGCAGAATTTAAGAAACAAAAGAGAAGAAAGGAAAGAAGAAGGAAAAAAAGAGAGTGAGGCAAATCATAAAGAGACTCTTAACTATAGAGAACAAACTGAGGGTCACTGGAGGGGAGGTGAGCAGGGAATGGGCTAAATGGGTGCTGGGGATTAAGGAGGGCACCTGTGATGAGCTCCCTGTGCTACATGTAGGTGATGGATCACTAACTTCTATTCCTGAAACCAATATTTTATGCTTATGCTGTCATTATAATTTAAACAAAAACTTATAAAATAAAACTAATAATAAAATCTGACACAAATATCATAAAATATTATAATTAATAAGTTCTCATTGGTTAAATAAAAAAGAACAAAGAAATAAAGCAATGGTACATATTAAGAAAAAAAAAAGAGTTTAAGCCCTTGCATCAGGATCTTGAATCCACTCCTTTGGATTCTTAAAAGGGTTGAGATTCTTGTCTACCAACTCTGAAGATGATCCCTACATATGATTAATGATTCATAGGATTTATATTGAAGAAGAGACAAGAGAACATTCTACACAGCCTAGAGTAGGTGGCAGTTTGGGAATACAGTAAACAGTATGGGAAGGACTATCACTGGCTTGTTCAAGAACAGACCATCGTGGGATGCAGATCTCTTACTACTATGTATACAAGGATGAGGTTGGTTATACGTATTTGTGCTTGGCTCTGGAAGGCCTCAGGTGCCTGTATAAGCAATTTCTGAATTTCATCTCACAGTTATTGTGAAATCAGTGCCTCTGAACAGAGAAAAATATGAATTAAACAATATGGCTATTATAAATATTCAATAAATCATCGGTAGATACAGTAATAATCATTATTACATATACATGCTCCAATGTCCTCTTGAACAACTTTGAATCAGCTGTAGACTCAAATAACACTGGTAAATTGTTTTTGACTGTTTTCAATATATTAATATGTCCCCTAAAGTGCAGCTTTAATGCAAATAGGTTACAAGTATATGGGGTTCTATTGTGACTAGGTTGCTAATTCCTCCTTTTAATGGACATTTTATGTTGTTGAAATGGAGATAATCGATTCCGTTAACCTCAATATCTACCGGTATGCGATGCGATGGAAAACAGCTCTTACCAGTTCATTGTGAAAAACACACTGAGAAGCTTTTCAACAGTCACCGATCAGGTAGAATGAAACACACACTTTGGGAGAATGACTTCAAATAATTATACCTGACACGTCTGCCAACTAATGTCAATATGGCATTAAAAATTAAAAACGGATTTCTGTGCATGAAACATATTTTTGTGACACTTAGTATATGAAGGAAATAAATCAAGCAACTCTCTTCAATGTTTAACACTTGTCAGTGCGGGGATGCCTTGAGGTTGTGTCAGATTCACCTCTAGTTAAGATTTATCATTGATGCCATCTTCTTGCATTTCAGTATGAAAGCATCTAGTAAAGGAATTATTATTTGTCAGCACTTAGGTACCAATGTGGGAAAAATTAACTAAAAGATAACATCCAGATCTTATTATGATAATAAAGGTGATTTAAACTTTGGTAATATTTCTATGATGCTGAAAATGATGACAGCACATGATGACTTCCTCATGATGAGTACTGAGAAAAAAAAACTGTTTCTCATGTAATAATAATAGAAGAAGCAATGTAACCAAATTTTAAACATGAAAATCAAGAAAATGAAAGTAAAATTATTTTATTTTGAAGGTGATCTTTACTCAGTATCACTAGTATTTATTGATTATGTATAATGTGCAGTAGAGTAGTTGCCTCCCCTACTTTATTTTTTTAGTCATCTGCTCTATGTTATAAGTCATTTGAGAGCTACAAGAATGTGTACTAACCTTGGTATCACCAGTTTAAATATGTAACTCAATAATGATTTGATAAATTCATAGAGAATTTGAATAAATTGACAGAAAAATTGTTTTCAGGATTGTCAATCATAAAATTGGGATGCTAACTGCCACCTCTTATTCCCTCATAAAGAGAATTTTTAAAATGAAAGTGGTTTTATTATACAAAATATAATAGGTTTCTTCTATAATACTACAAAAGGATATCATTGATCTAGTTTTTAAAGAATGCCAGCATTTAATAGGAAAATATGCAGCTTTATACTTGAATGGTCTATGCGTGTGTGTGTGTGTGTGTGTGTGTGCATGTATATGTTGGAAAATGAGAAGACGGATGATTGAAGTTAATTTTGTCAAGTAGCCGAGGAGCCCTTGATCAGCAGGCAATTGCTAGATCATCTCTCTCTCTCCACATTTTGACAGATTTGGCCAGGGAGGGTAACAATATGCACACATGAAATTAGACTAGTATTTGTGTAACAGCAGCATGCATGAGCTTCATTTTTGTATCAGTTCCCCCTTTGCCCCCAAGTCCCATAAAGGCAAAGCCAAGTGAGCTCATAGGAGGGCTGTGCACACTGAGATCTCTGGCACGGCTAAGGAGACGCGAGCTTAAGCAACCCCCAACCGGATGAGGATGCTACTGATACACCTACCCGGACTTTATCCTAGAGGGACCCATTATGTTATAATACTAGTTGGGAGACACATTTTCCCTCTGACCTAGAGAGAGATAATATATTTAGCTACCACAGCTATTTGATACGAAATTATGTCTCGACTTGAAAAGACAGTTTGAGATAAAACTTATCTTAAGCCATGCAGGAACCCTAGGAGGAACTGTCTCACCACAATGATAAGCGCAGGCTCAAACCAGCAGGCCCAATACTCTCCAGTTATCACTTATTAATGAAGGTACCTTATCTCGTCTAAGAGACCATAAAACTGGGTATGACTGCAATTGTTGGTTGTCCAACACCTTTGTACAAAATCTGAAGGCTCTCTTCTATAGCTGACCCTTTTGAAAGAACAATCACTGGCCAAGAGCTAGTGCTGTGCTCTGGTATGGATTATCTATGTGTATGTATATATATTTTTTTAAAATTAGTATCTTTATTGTAAAGAGGTTTTAGATTCACAGTAAAATTAAGCAGAATGTATAGAGTCGACATGTACTTTCTGTTTCCACACACAAAACCTCCCCCACCATCAGGGTCCCTCATCACAGCACTATATTTGTTACGGTCAGCGAACCTACACTGACATGTGATTTTCACCCAAAGTCCACAGTTTACATGGAGGTTCGCCCTTGGAGTTGTGCATTCTATGGGTTTTGACAAATGTATGAACTATGTATCTAGCATGTGTGTGACACAGAGTGGTTACAGTGCCCTAAATATCCTCTGTGCCAGGCTTATTTCCCTCTCCCTTCCCTCCTACCCACGGCACCTTACTCTTCATTGTCTCCAGAGTTGGGACTTTTCCGGAATGCCATATATAGTTGGAACCAAACTAGCCTTTTCAGACTGGCCTCTTTCACTTAGCAATATACACTTACGTGTGCTCCACATCTTTTCGTGGTTGGATAGCGCATTTCTTTTCACATCTGAATAATATTCATTGTCTGGATTTACCATTCGTCAGTTCACCTACTGAAGAGCATCTCCATTGCTTCCAAACTTGGAAATTATGAGTAAAGCTGCTATAAACATCTATGTGCAGGGTGTTGCATGTGTGTGTGTGGGGGGGGTGTGTGTGGTGTATTAAGTTTTCAATCTATTTCGTTCAATTGAAAGTGAGGGCAATTGCTGGATCATTTGATAAGAGTGTGTCGGATTCACAAGAGGCTGGACCCTGTTTTCTAGAGGGGCTGTACCACGGTGCATTCTTGGCAGCAAGAAATGAGAGTTCCCGTTGCTTCACATTCCCCTCGCCAGCATTTGATGTCGCCAGAGTCCTGGAATGTCGTGCTCCACTCCAAGCTGTGTTTGGAGAGGAGTGTGCCAACGGGAAAAGAAGAGGAGTGGGTTGCGGGGAGATGGAGGGAGGGAGGGTGTGTGTGAACTCCAGCTAGCAGGTAAACAGTGCTTAAAAACCTTCTTACGTCTTACGTTACAGTAATCTTTGTCTTTCACTTACAAATATCCTTCCAGTTATGAGAAGTAATGAGAGTAAAATACAGTTAACATGAAATGCTGTTTCATTGAAGCTTTTCTGGTTGTGTGTTTCCCGTCCAATTTCTGTCACAGGAGAATGAAGGCTAACATGCAGAAGATGGTCGTGCTGCTTGTACCCTCGAATTTTTTTTCCACCTGCTACAAACTAAAACGAATGCCAGAAAGCATAGCTTCTTGTAACGCACACCTCTAACGCCTGTATCCTTGCTTCATGGAAATACCATGTGCTGGGGGAGGCCTCTGTGAGCCACGGGAAGCACAAAACTGATGGGAGTGTGAACCCACACTCATTTTTCAAGCAGGAAATGCTCATTCTCTGTGTTGAACTTTCAAATGAGATTTTGTTTGGATGACATGATTCAGATGCTAAAAACAAATTCCTTAAAAAAAAAAAAAAAAAAAGAAACAACTGCTGTAGCAAATAGGGGCATCCGATGTGTTTGTTACTAAAATTGAATTTTGGTAGGGGGAGAAAGATCTATACCTTAAATTTATACAGGATCCCACTGTTTTTTCCTTTATGTTAAAGTGAGGAAAACTCATTTTCCTAGAATTAAAAAAAAAAAAACAAAAAACAAAAAAACAAAAAACAAGGAAGGGATTCCATTTTGAAATAACCTGAATTTGCATGACTGGATAACAGAAAAACAAATGAACAACAACAAAAAAACACAAAAGAAAAAGAAAAAGAAGGTTAAATATACCTCTGCAGTGACTTTGCCACTTAGCAAGATGAACCAAATCTTTGACATTATTTACCATGCAGGGTGTTTTTCTGATAAAATCCTTTTGAAGGACCTTCACCATTTTATCTTTCACACTTTTCCCAGCTTAATGTGACAAAGCGAGAAAATAAAATTGTGAGACATATACATGATTACCAAAGCTAACGGCGTCCCCTCCTCTCAAGGTTAAGAGTAGAAGTAGCAGAAAAAATAAAATAATAACATTTCTAAGGTAGTCACTAATATATCATTTACTTTTAGTAGTAGTCAATATTATTTCTAGGTTATCTTTATAAACATGAATGCGTAACTATTTTTTGCCTGCATTCAGAGAAACAGCTCAAACTTTGAGATATCCTAGAAATGAGGCTCGGGAGAAAGAAGGCACAGAGAAAACTCTTAAAGGAAAAAGACTCCTCCTGGGAGAAAAATAAGACACCTGTGCTGTAAAATAATTGATCAGAAACTTCAATGGATTGCAAAGGCTAATGTGGTAATTTTTGAGACAAAAATCGAAAACAACAACAACAACAACCCAACAGCAACCACATTCCATTGTATTAAAAAATGAAATTTCTAGAAGGAGAAATGTGAGCGAGTCATAGCTCAGGGGAAAGGTTATCTTCATTTCCTATCAGAATTAACAAGTGAAATGGATGTCAGAAGACGCGCAGCAAAGTCACTCTCTAGGTGTACCCTGAATGACAAGCGAGCAGGTTCATTCCCAAAGGAAATCAGTGAGCAAAATTTATTTGAAGGAGTAATTATCCAAAGTAAGAAAACCTTTGAAGCTCTTTGAGCCCTGAAATGGGCAACTCCTCTGTCAAAGATCTGATAGAGGTAAGGAAAAATAAAGTACGTTGCATTCTGTCCTTTTAAAGGAGAAAGTAGTTGCTTTCCTCAACTGAAACTTGAAATAATTTAATTGTCCTTGCCAGCACAGTCTTAACTAAAATCCGGCAAACATGACACTATCTCACTTACAACATAAAATACCCTATTCTTCTAAAGAATTATCCCTCCTCTTATGGCAAAATTCAAGCTATCAAACAGATTTGAAGACAGATGAAGCTCTAGGTGCCTAGATGATTGATTTTAAAAAGCCCCATATTAACTGGGAAAATGAATGTCATCATGAAAAGGAATGATGGTAATATTGATCATCTAGAATTAAATATTTCTTTTTGAGTCTAATAAGCCAAACGAAAGTAAAAGCAAACTTGAATATATTATCCAATGAAATGTATAGATCTTGGGGAGGCTGGAGATTGTAGGTAAAGGGCAAGACTCATTTTCTATGGTTTTTCTGTACGTTCTATAGATTTATTTTCTATGCTTAATTTACTGTAACCACGGTGACACTACTGTAAGCAATGTCGAACTGAACATTTTAATTAATTATTGTTTTTAATGAATTTTGTACCTGATGCCTACCTGGTGCATTATGAAGTCTGACCCAGATAGATAAAGTTACTAATATATTTGCTTAGTGAAAAATTTAAATTGGATATTCCTTTATTCTGAGCCAATTTTTTTGAATACTTGAGTATTATTTTCATAATAAAATAATTTATATCCTTGCAATTCACACTTATTACATCATTTTGGATGTAAATTGAACATATTAACAATGTTGTGTAATCTTGCTCAAAACCCCCTAACTGCCCCTCTTGCCAGAAGTGAGGACAGTGGGGGTAAGGGGTGTTAGCTCAAAAGTCAGCTTTGTCTTTTCCATGGCTCCAGGTAGCATCAGGAAGTCCCCTTCTTACATGACCATCACCTTGCCTATAACCCCTAGTCCAAGGGATAATGGCATTTCACAATTGCTATTCTGTGGATTGCCTGACGTTTCCTACTTTTTTCTATCTCTTGCAATAATTAGGACCCAGAATTTTAAAAAGATTTTTATTTATTTATGCATTAACATGAGAGACCCAGAGAGAGAGGCAGAGACGCAGGCAGAGGGAGAAGCAGGCTCCCTGCGGGGAGCCCAATGCGGGGAGGACCCTGGGGTCACGACCTGACCCAGAGGCAGATGCCCAACCGCTGAGCCACCCTGGCGTCCCAGCACCCAGACTTAAATTCTTTGAACCTCACAACGTAACAGAGGCCTTACTTCCCAGACTGCACAGCCAGCCGTGTTTCTGGGACTACATGCTGCCGAGGACATTAACTCACGTTTACATCAGCAGCTCTCTTTGAGAAGGTACATTAATAAGGTGGCTTTTTTGTATTAACATTAGACTGCAGCTACTCGTTTAACCTCAGATATGGGTAATACAAAATGTTCTACTTCAACGATTCTCTAACACATCTTTGGAGTTTGTGGTGCTCCAGGCGTCTCTCTGACCTTGAACCTCATTCTCCCAAGGGCAGTGTCTTTATTTTTAATTAATGATCTCTAAGTACCTGACCCTAGGGTATCTCATTTCCTAGGTTTTATTTCTTGATAAGAATGTTGTCATAATTCTAGACGTTAATAATAGGTCTGCTGCCTTCCATTTAAATTCTCAAGACTCACATGTCTGTTCCCATCTAGTCTGATAAACTGGAGATTATCACATACTTCTACTTTATCTATTGTAATTGCATTTTAGTTATCATTTCTTTCTGGTTTGATCTCCGGATATTATATGACTCCATTTACTTCTCCCCAGGTTACTGTTGCCTTGGTTACCCATCACTGCTTCGGCACTTCCATAGCCACCCCTCACCCAAATCCTCACACCTAGGTGTCCACTGCCAGCCTCAAGTTGGGACCATTTGGTTGCATCACAATTCCAGTTATGGCAGAAGGCTGTGATGGTTTTATATTTCTACCTAAATATATGAAAGAAATTCAATACAATAATTTTGCGAGGCACATTCTATTAACTTTGCTGATAGAAAAATAACTCAGGTTCTGCCTCAAAGGCTTTTCCAAGGTATCTTTAGAAAGTCCTAGGACTAAAGGACTTAACTGAGTTTAACGTTTAAGGAATATATTTTTTAATACTTTTTTTTCCCACTCCAGATAAGTGATAAAAAACATTTTGACATTTGAAAAATGGAATGGTTTGAGCATTTGTTTTAATTGTAGTTCTCTTATGTGACTCCAAATTTGTATTGGGTCATTTATCCATTGCAGAGTAAATGGTATATTAGTTCATTAATTAAGCATACTGTAAGTATCCACATGTGACAGACATCACTCTGACTGAACATGATAATCATCTTCATTTTATATGAAACATACCATAAAGTATGTTTGGAGCATCCAGAGAATGTTACAGGAAAATCGTATCTTTCTCAGGTGACCATGGCTTATCGCCTGCGTTGCCCCTTGGCATTCAGTAACTTTAATCTCTTTTATCTGGTGTTAAGGCAACTGCCACCTAATATTTTCATATCACTTCCTGTATTTTATTTACACAATATCTTAACAGTCAACAAAATGATTGCCCTCTATTCTCTGAACCATGGCTTAACGTTTACTATCCTTTTAGAGATTATATTCCTTTTTTTGTTGGAAAATATTCACCTTCTATTCAAATCCTACCTACTGTTTAGGATCCAACTCCTGTTTTTGCACCATGAAAATTTCCCATATTACTCTTGCCTATGAATTAACTCAGAGTATTTGATCTTTCCCTCATTTCCTCCCTTATTTGTGCCCCTGTAACACTTTCTAGATCCCTCTATTACAATATATGAAATATCGTGTTATGATTTTCTGTAGTAAAACCTGAGCCTCTTCTGTACAGCTTCTGTAATAACCTATAAACTACAATAACTGTGAGGTTCTCCAGGACAAGACATATGTTAAGGCCTATTACAGTTCTTAGCACATAATAGAAAATAAGTATATGCTTTGTTTAATAGAACCGCATTGCTCACTGGATACCCTGTTGTACTATAAATTCCTTCACATCCGTGGCTTACCTCTTCTATTGCAAACAAAATATAAACACTAGGAGGAAGGAACCACGTCAAGTTGAAGCTGATGTAAACTAAGCACCTTTCAATAGTGCACAAGAATAACTGTCTACATAGGAGAGATTCCTTCAAGAACATTGTTATGATGTTTTTTTTCAATACAAGTCTGGGAGAGGGGTGTTATGAATCATGAGAAAATTAAAAATATTTACACGTTTGGCATATATAATTTTGAACAAAATCTATCTTGCAATATTTTGGGATTAATTTCTTCACTTCAGAATTACTAAGCATTACTTCATTAAGAAAAGCATCTACTCACTAAACATTAACGAGCACCTATTATATATCACCCATGGATATTAATCATATTATCGCAAGCAAGAGAGAGTTTCAAAAAATGGAGTTATTTAAAGAAGGGAACACCACTGTGTGAAAGACCATAATAAAGAAATTTAAACTGGAAAGGAGTGGATCACAGATCGATGCCCTTAGCTAGAGACCTTGAGATATACCGGAGAGAATGAGTAGTGGTTCCCCCTGCAAGTGGGAAGTTAGCAAGAGTAAGCAGGTAGAATGCCGTCTGTGTAAAGTATTCAGGCTCAGAGGCCTGAGAGAGACCCCCCAATGATGACACTTGTCATGGAATATGAAAAAATAAGATATTTTATGTTGCTATAAAGAATAAATATATATTTAGAGAAAAGTTTTGTGATCAAGCAAAGAGAAAACAGTGGCATTATGTGAAGACTGACTAGCAGAATGAGGAGTTTAATGGGGAACCCCAGGGGGTTGATGGTACCACTCCTTGATCCTTTGTGAACCTCTGGAATTGTGGAGTGGGAACATGAAGTGATTCGGACCCTATTTGTGACAGGCTCTATTGTAAATAGAGCCTAATAGAGAAATCAAAATCACGTATAGGGAACAAAAGTTTCAGAAAGTTCTTTCTTTTCTTCTTAAAATTGTTATTTCATTTTTACATACCCTGAAAGAGGCTGACTTTTGCTTATTTAGGCAGTGTTTTCTAACTGCTTCAGCTCCTTGCCTTTCACCCTATATTGCTACAGTAGTTTCAAAGCCCAATATAAGAAGGGCTGTGGTCTGAGGAGAGACACTGCTTTGTCTGTTATTTATGCCATAAGGAATGGGAATCTGCAAACGTGAGATCAGAGCTAGAAGGTTCACTGAGCATAAAGGTATAGGGGTGTGTGGGTCATATAGGATGTGCAGGTGTATGGGTCAGCATGTGGGGTAAATTTAATTTGAGAGGTTGATGTAGTTAAGATAGACTAGAATAAAACATTCTGCCTACATTCCCCCACGACCTTTGAATACCCATGACCCCAATGGAATAGTGACAAATAAACATAAATAAATAATCCCTCCTAGAGGTTTCCATTTTACTTTATCCATCAATGTGTGCATTTCAGTTTAAAGCAAAGGCTAGGGGCAGCCCGGGTAGCTCAGCGATTTTGCGCCGCCTCCAGCCCAGGGTGTGATCCTGGAGACCCGGGATCGAGTCCCACGTTGGGCTCCCTGCATGGAGCCTGCTTCTCCCTTTGCCTGTGTCTCTGCCTCTCTCTCTCTCTCTCTGTCTCCCTATGTCTCTAATGAATAAATAAATAAAATATTAAAAAAAAAGCAAAGACTATACTGTGTTTCTGGGTGTGCTATCTATATGTATGTATCTATATCTATATATCTATATCTACATACACACATATGATGGAGAACTAAAGTGCCTAATTTTTAACACTGTATCTATCTTAGCTTTATATTTTATTTTTAAATATTTTATTTATTTATTTGGGGGAGAGAGAGAGAGAGCGTGTACTCAGGCAAGGAGGTAAGGGGAAGGGGAGGGAAAGAGAGACGTTCCAAGAAGGTCTCTGAGCATGAGTGTGAGCTCAACTCAGGGTTTCATCTCACACGACCTGAGCTGAGAGTCAGACCCTTAATCGACTGAACTACCCAGGTGTCCCCTGTCTACTTTAGTTTTGTAGTGTTTGATAATTGTCTACCCTTAACCACATTTTTTTCATGTATAAAATAAAGATACCTCCTCAGATTTTCTAAGTATTAAATATTTCTATGAAACATCACCTAGCAGAGTATATATCACATGTGCTCAATAAACACTAAAATGACCTAATGTCACACCAATGCATATTGGGGCGTGGGGGTGATCTTTCCTGCCTTTGTTTTTTTTTTTTGTTTTGTTTTTTTCATTTTTTTTTCTTCTCTTTCCTGCCTTTGAATGGAGAACATCTTCCCAAGCCTCTTCTTTAATCCAGGATTTCCAAACCGTCACACATAATTTGGATTATGTTTACATGTAGGCATAGGAGCTGCAATGATATCCTATCTACTTCACTAAAAAGAATATATTTGAATATAACATATTATTACAGACTATTGAATCTCTTACACGTTTTTAAGTGATTCATTCTTATATTTATGTCACCACAGAGTACAAAAAATAACATATACATGCAATACACCTTATAATTGACCACCACAAAGATAGCAAATAGGTTTGATCTCACAAGATAGTTCTAACCGACGGGTAAGGACTATCATGATTTCAGTGTGGATGAGGAATGGAAGCTGGCACATGAGTTCATTCAGAGGGTACTCTAATTGATTAACAATATCCAGTATTAGGATAAGAGGGAGAGGTAGTGGCTCTCTAGGGATGGTTATTTTCCATCTCTAGATTATTTTGTTTAACTTTGTAATATATTAATAACCAAGACAATACCATATTGCAATAATCTTCATTAAAAGTTTTATTTTTAATAAAATTTTAATGTTTATCTTCATTACAAGTTTTATTTTTTAAACTATGTAGTCTAAAACTTACTCCAAGCCATATTTAAAACAAAAGGAACCTAAGCAGCAAGCAGGCTTTTCATTCAAAATGTGTGTTAGCAAACCTTTGCCTTGGTAAGAAATACAACAGACTTATTACTTTGCAGTGCCCTGTAGCACATAAAGAATTTGATTAATGCATTTGCAAATGACATTGAAATAACTTATATTTATATATGTGCATGAATAAAATGGTTTTAATTTGAAAAATACAATATTTATGATTGAGGCTATTTATCTTCTTAAGGGATAGAATCAAGAAATTAATTATGTTCTCACAATGATTAAAAATAGAATTTCACCTAAATGACCTCCCTTGTTTACCTCTGAGAGAAGGATGAGTCTCTATTTGAATAGTTTAATGTATCCACTCCTCATTAGCTTGGATATAGTGAATTCTATTATTTTCTAACAAATACATAATATGTGAAGAGCAGCCTTTAAATATCTTTTTTATTCAATGAAACATCAAAAGAAAATTAATGCTTCATAGTTATTTAAAACATTAAAGGAGACATTATACTAGAGAATTAAATATTTAAATTAAAATGGTTCTTAAAATAATTGGCAGTAAGAAATGTTACCAGTAAGTATCAAACAGTAACTCTGTAACAGCTATTTTATTCATATTAAGGCTTTCTAAAAAATGGTTATATGTTAGCAAATTGAACTTCAATAAAAAATAAATAAATATTTAAAAAATAAAATCATGAAAAATTAAAAATGGTATAGACTAGATTAAATCATAACTCAAAAGTCCCAAGATAGGTTTTTTTTCCTTCATTACAACAATTCAGATAGGAGACCTAAATGGTTTCAAATTGTGCCATACGTTTCTTTTGTTGCCCACGAAGTCCAATGCAATTTGAATCATAACTTTCAGGATTCTTTTGCAATGTGCCTATCCAATTTTCCTAGCACCATTTTTCAGTACTATCTTTTCTCCATTGAGTATTCTTGGCTCCCTTGTCAAATATTAATTGACTATACATGCATGGGTTTATTTCTGGTCTCCCAGCACTATTCCATTAGGTTATGTATTTATTTCTATGTCAGAACCATACTGTATGTTTCATTACTGTAGTTTGTAGTATGGTTTGAAATTAGGAAGTGTGATGCCTCTGGTTTTGTTCTTCCTCAGAATTGCTTTGGCTATTCAGGATTTTTTGTGTCTCCATGCAAGTTTCAGATTTTCTTTTCTATTTCTGGGAAAAATGCTTTGTAATTTTGATAGGGATTGAAGTAAATCTGTAAATGGCTTTGGATAGCATGGGGATTTTAACAATATTAATTCTTCTAATCCATGAACATAGGATACCCTTCCATTTGTGTCTTTTACTTCTTTCTTCAAAGTCTTGTAGCTTTCATTGTACATCTTTTACTTCCTTGGCTACATTTATTGATATTTGTATTTTTGATACTACTGTGAGTGAGACTTTTTTTTTCCAGATGTCTTCTTGTTAGAGTATAGAAATGCAATCATTTTCTGTATGTTGATTTTATATCCTGCAGCTTTACGGAATTTGTTGACTAGTTCCAACTTTTTGGCTTAGTCTTTAGTATTTTCTATACCTAAGATCACATCAACTGCAAATAATGACAATATTACTCCTTCCTTTTTGATTTGGATGCCTTTTATTTCATTATTTTGTTTGACTGCTTTAGCTAACTAAGACTTCCCGTACTTTTTGAATAAGTGTATTGAGAGGGTACTTTTTTCTTGTTCCAGATCTTAGAGAAAAGCTTTTGATCTTACACCAATGAGTATGATGTTAGCTGTGGTCTTACATGTATGTAATGACTTTATTAAGTTAACATATGTTAATATATTTTATACACAATATGTTGAGGGTTTTTAAAATCAGGAAACCATGTTTTAATTTGTCAAATAATTCATTTCTGTATATACTAAAATTATCATATTGTTATTATTTTTCATTCTATTATTGTGGCATATCACATTGATTGGTTTACTTGTGCTAAATCATCCTTGTTTCCCAGGAATAAAACTGGCAATATTTAAATAGAGGAAATGAGAGAAGCAAGATTCCATGTTGTGGTAGAATGGGATTTGCTTACAAGATCAAAGTAATTTGTTTTTGAAGTCATCTAAGGCTCTTAAGAGCCAGTGCATACATCGTTTCCCAAGTCTTCATTCAGGGACATCATCTTGGTAGCTTGAAATTGAAAACGGCAGGTATATTTATGACACAGAAATTCTTAAACATTACAAATCAGTGTCTCCCTCTCCACCACCAAAATGAAGAACAGGATTACCTGCTTACTACTCAGTCAGACAGCTTGGTTCAAAGCCTATCTTCCTCCTAACAACAGTGTGATCTTGGATGTTTCTCAGACTCTACAATTATGACCTTTGTCTCCTTAAAATGAGGATAATAGTAAAAAGATGGTTATCTTTTAATTTTTTACAAGTATTTTATCAGATAATCAACCTCAAGCATTTAGAACATCGCCTGTTACCTAATGGGCTTGATAAATGTGTGCTAAAAATATTTATTATTATTTTGCTTAAAGATTTTCAGAAGCTGGAATGCTACATTGTGAAATAAGGCAGTTGGCAGCAACATGGTTTAGGAAGATTAAGTTGGCCTGGGTGTGGAAAGTTCACTGGAGTTTGCAGAGACCCAGGGTTGTAAAGTTTAGCAATTTGTGTACAACATAGCCAACAACCTTTCTTAAGGTTATTCTGAGCAGTATGCAAGGGCGGTCATGTGTTACGAAAGTTCTATCATTCATCCGCCAAAAGACAAAATGGTTGATTTTGATGGAAATGTATTTAATGGCCCATAGATTTAGTCATGGTCACAAAGAGTAAAGACCTACAAATAAAACCTGTTTCCTGGTATGTAGTGTAGCTCTGACTAGTCCCTTAACTTCACTATAAGCTGAGTTTTTTCCTGAAACAAAACCTGAATAGAGAAATGATATTTTCAAACATCATTAGAAATTAAAATCCAAATAAATTAGATTTGCATAAGAGTCTAAATAATTAACTGGATGTCTAAATATATTCAGGTATTATTCAAAGATTTAGGTGATTTAAACATGAATATAATAGTCTTTATTCTGAATAGTCACTGTATTTATGTGATGTGCATATATACATATAAATTTTAAATTAAATATCTATCTTCAAGCCACAACAGAAAATTCTAAAGATTCATAATCAGAAAATCAGCTTGCATAGTAAAGACATTTTCTTAAAATAGGTAAAATTTGATAAAAAATTTGTAGGTAGAGAAGAGAAACAAAGAGATAATGCACTATGTGTCATATCTCTAAATCATGAAAAGCCTGAGGTTTAATGGAGAAAAGGCTACCAAAATATAGGACAAAAATAAGACCGCAATACCATGTAATAAGCAGAGCTATAAGTATTTGGAATTAGGAATCAGATAATTCATATTATCACTCCACAAGATTAAGTAAAGTTTTATAAGAAAAATTGTTGCCTAAAAGATTAGTTATAACTATTTTTCTACTCAGCAATGTAAAAGCATTTAATTTTGTATCATCATCATCATTATTATTATCACGAAATTAATTACATGGCAGAGAAATACTGCCTTTAGGTGTATATACAACCCTTAATGTGAGTAGTAACATGCCCTTTTGGTTTTCCCTCCTCGGAGTACATCTCAGAGTCAAAAGTAGATTTTATGTTGTCCTTATGAGCAGTTGACATTTTGTAGAGCTGATTGTTTTGTATCTAGTGTGTCTATCTTGTGAGTTTATTATGAGTTTTTTTCTTGAGTAGATACTTTTCAAAGAATACGGAGTCTTCAAAGGTCAACAGATGTAAGTCTTGACAAGAGAAAGAAACACTGATACAGCTTGTCTCACAATCTACATCAAAGCTAATAAGGGAATTTGATGAAAGTGGAAAAGCAAGATTATCTTTATAAAAAAAAAAGATGAAAGTAGCAGGTTCATTACTCTTGCTCCTTTTGATTTAAACTATAAAATTAAATAAATTACAATGCAAAATCCATTATACAAGCTCCATTTAGTTCAGTAAAATTTGGTACAGCTGGGTAAAAGAGCAGATGGTGATATTGTGATTGTGGACAGCACTCTCCAAAACCTAACTGAGAATGCTTGAGGGGGGGACAAAAAGGCAGGTGTAATATATAGGTACTCATATTTACATTTCACCCTAGATAGCCATCATGCACATCTGTTCTTGGATGTCAAAGAAAAACATGATTCCTTTAGCTTTTTTATCCAGGAGGCTCATCAAATGCTTTGGAGATTGAGGTGGGATATTGTGAGAAACGTGTTCGAGTTTGATGGTCTCTTAATCTATAGTTATTTCAACCAAAAAGAAATAGCTAACATAACTAGAATTTTATCATCTCAGATGCAGTCTTCATCAGAAATTTGAGGAACTATAAGACCATAATATATTTGATTCTGAGGAATGGAGGGAAAAAATCTGTAATTTGCATCATAAATTGCTCAAGTGGTTCACAAAAGCTTCTTCTATGCATACTGATTTTTATTAACAAAATTTGATCATTGTGTCTACAGAACACATTACATACTTTTGTGTTGGGATGGGTAGGCTAAATAATTTTACAGTTGAGTAAACCAAGCCTCAAATAGAATTCATTATTTTCATACAGTCATGCAATTTATGAGAGAAAAATCTAATAGTTAAATTTAGTCTCAGTATCAGGAAGATTTTCTACATAATTATCATAATTTCTGACTCTATCAAGCTTAAACAGTAGATTAAGTTATTATCCCACCTAACAAAATCTTCAGGAAAGAGGGCAGAGAATCCAGGGTTGGTTACATAACCAGCTCAACAGTGTCACTAACAATCGAGGTACCTTCCATATCTTCACTGTGCCACCTTGTGACAGACAAGACATATTTGATCCCATGGTTAGTTTCCCACATGGTCACAAGACATCTGAGCGGCAGGTGGCCTCTGGGGAAAGCCGATTCCTTGTTCCACCTAGTGTAACAGAGAGAATTTTCCTCATCAAGTATTCAAGCCATAGCCTTTTAATCTAGACCGGACAACTTAAGATACTCTATCCATCTTTTGTCAAATAAGAATCAACAAAATGTCAAGTGGAATGGTGATGATGATGATGATGATGATGATGATGATGATGATGATAGTGATGTGATGATAATAAAACTGGCCTCAGTATTTATTATGGGTCAAATTCAGATGTATTATATACCTTATATACATCTAATACATTTAATATATATGGATGCATACATATTCATGTAGAAAGATGACTTTTGGGCAAAAAATAGCACTAACTACAGTCTCTAGTATTCAACACCATTCGGTATGTGTAATGAAAACTCTCATTTGTTGGTTAGTTTGTTTTTTTAAATTTTTATTTATTTGAGAGAGAGAGAACATACATGGGCTGGGGAGAGGAGCAGAAGAGGAAGGAGAGGGAGAGAATCTCACGCAGACTCCACGCTCAGTACAGAGCCCAATGTGGGGCTCGATCTCACAACCCTGAGACCATGACCTGAGCTGAAATCATGAGTTGAGCCCTCAACTGACTTTACCACTCGGGTGCCCCAGGAGAACTGTTATGGAAAAAAGCCCCAGGAATTATTTTGTTACTGTGTTTTAAGATTAATTAATTAAATACAGAAAATTAGGTTGATGGAGACCTTAAAGTTCATTTAATCAAAACACTTATCTCATTCTTTTTTTTTTTCATTCATTTTTAAAAAGATTTTATTTATTCATGAGAGACACACAGTGAGAGGCAGGGCCATGAGAAAAGGGAGAAGCAGACTCACTGTGAGAAGCCTGATGTGGGACATGATCCCAGGACCCCGGGATCACAACCTGAGTCAAAGGCAGACACTCAACCACTGAGCCACCCAGGTGACCCCTACTTCATTCTTTCATTAAAAATCTACCCCACTTTTGAATACCTGATGTTGACAAAAACTTGCTATCTGGTAAGCCTATAGAGGCCTATAGAGAAGATATTGCTGCAGTTTATGTAACCACCAGTAGCGATGGATTTTTCCACATTCTTTGGTAACAATATATTTAAATGTCCGTGGGTTACTGTTACTATTTCTAAAAGATATGAAAATGTCCTTTTAAATAATTTATACTATTTTTCCTTTAGATTGGAGACTGATTCCTAAAAGTATTTTTTAAAACTCTAAATTGAAGTGTAATCATGAATTTTCACAAGTTTAACACAACTACACACCAACATCCAGATCAGGAAATAGGACATCAATAGCATCCCAACTACCAGTAATTACATTGGTTTTATTTCTTATGTCTCATATCTTTTATTTATTTATTTTATTTATTTTTTAAAGATTTTATTTATTTATCCATGAGAGACAAAGAGAGAGAGAGAGAGAGGCAGAGACACAGACAGAGGGAAAAGCAGGCTCCATGCAGGGAGCCCGATGTGGGACTTGATCCCTGGACTCCAGGATCACGCCCTGGGCCAAAGGCAGGCACTAAACCGCTGAGCCACCCAGGTGTCCCTGTCTCATATCTTTTAAATCTTATTTTTGGCTATTCTCTCTTCTCCCTCTCTTTGCAAACATGGAATCTAAGCAATATTTCCCACAGTGTGAATAATGGAATTCAACCTCTTGTATATGAGAGAGTGTGTGTGCATTGTAGGTTAAAATTCAGTAAGAAACTTTACACAAGCTATGATGTTGGAGTCTAGAAACAACTGTATTAAGCAGATGAAGAACATTTATTTTGCAAATAATCTATTACTGTATTCATTTGACAACTTTAGCTGGCACATCTCCAGAACTTTAAGAAAACGATGATGAATAATATATCCTGAATTCTCTCAATTTAAAATATCTACTCTTTATTTATGTCAAATTATATAATATGCAAAGTTTAGGTTTACACTCTTGTATAACACTAACACTTATAGTAGGAAGACCACTGTAAAGCTGGTACTGCAAAGTACTGGTGTTTCTCCTGTGGCTTTCTCAAAAAATAGTGTGCCATTGATTCATTTACCAATGGACAGTTAATGGTTAATATTTAATCTAAAAAAAAAGGTTTTTTTTTTAAGGTTGTGTTTTACAACCTGTGGTATTCCTCAATTGGAATAATGAAGTAAAAGAATAATTTTATTGACTTTCAAAGTTTATGTATTCAGAAGTTATATTTCAATGGCTTTTGGTCCTATTTGTGTTGTTTTCAGTTTTCATATGCCAGTTTCTCTACAGAAAAATGACAAGAAATTACATTTTCCCCCAAATAATAGCAATGCAAAAGGTTCTAAATAACCAGCTAACTTGTTTCAAAAAATAAAACAAAACAAATTTTATTGATTTTTTTTCTAAATTAAATTATAAAATTTCTAAATTAAGCAATAACCCAGTTAAGGAGTCCTTTATACATACACTGTATTCATACATATATTGCATTTATATCCATAAGGTATAGATTTTCTAATCAAAGTTGTTAATCTATAGCCCTGTGAAAATGAGTTTAAGGTAATCCTCATTGGTAATCTCTGGTTAGTGTAAACATACTAATTTGAAATCATCAGAATGTTTCAGGAATCTCTAAGAATCATAACTGTTACTGAACTAAATTAGAATATTAATTGTAGTAGCTTTTAGATGAAAAGTTTAAAAAGTATACTACTTTTTGTATGAGTTCTTCAAGTGTGTTTGCCTAAAATTTCTTAACTATGAAATGTTATGTAATTTAATGCTTAAATGTTAATATAAATGTTGTAATGAAATTGTATACATATTAATTATGCATTTTATATATTTAAGCTTTTTTTAAAAAACTTCGGATGCTTTATCTCCTTTTACCCCATAAATAGATTGAGTTTTTGCTGCTCTGGGAATTAAAAGTGTGTGTATATGTGTGTATGTAAATATGTAAATATACATATATATATAAAATCATATCTATTTACACATTTATACATATTATACATACATTCACACATACATATATATCCTTCAAAAATAATGGGGCTATATTTGTTCTGTGTTACTGGTACATTTTGGGGAAATACATTTATTTAGAATACATTCACTTCCATGTAACTAAAATCTTATTGTACATTAGCTATTAAAATACAAGTAAATTCTTAACAGTCAAAACTTAGATAAAGGTAAGTTTAGGCCAGACATCTGAGATGAAAGAGGATGAGTGGAAAGGGAAAACCTACATTAGTATGAGAGGTATAACTCGGGAGGACTTCTAAAAGTATATATCTAAATAACATATTTAGCCTAGAGGATTTTACAAAAATAAATCTGCAACAGAGACAATGTCTTCCAGAGAAACTTATATATTCACATTTAAAAAATGGGGGGAAAAAAAAGCAGTGACTTCACTGAATTAAATTGTGTTTTATATTTGCCCCTAATGACTCAGGTCAAGGTAAGCAGGGAAGCCTATAACCTAAGAGCCTCAATAAAAAAATCAATCATCTCTAGGTCTCTTTGGACACTGTCTGATAATTGTTGGCAGAGTTACTCTGCATAGTGTTTTTATTATTTTAGTAACAACTCTTATTATGAGATCTATCCTTTTAGCAAATTTCTAAGTGCAAAATATAGTGTTAGTCATAAGCACAAAGTTGTATAGACCTCCGTGTCATTAGTGCCAAAGATATTAGACAATTTAAAATTGAAGGATCAGTCTTTTATTGTCAACCATTTAAATCACACTCACACGTGGACACATATACAATTCACATGCACACCAAGACTTAAAGGAAAATCTGTACAAAATTTTCCATTTTAGATTTATCTTTCGGGTTTGACAGTAACAAAAGTGCATATAATCACTTCGCCAAAACATTCAGGTTTATAGAGCAGTTAACATTTGTACTTAATTTGTATTTCTCTAGTCCTCAGTAATTCAGACACCTGCTCTCAAACTGATAAGCAATTTATCTCTTAATGTTTCAACAACTTCAGATTTTATGGAATGTTTTGAAGACTTAGAGAAGCTTTTCAAACGATTAAAATGTTTTAGACTAAAAAGTAATCTTCACTGTAATGCTAAAATTTGACAATAAGCTCTTTGAGAACCCCTTCAAAATAGTTCTTTTTGAACGTTCTGAAATAGGCCCATTAAGTCTTTGACTCTAAAGTCATCATTAAATTACTAATAAAATACTGAAAATCCTTTGTCATAAGTTTGATATGTGGATGTAAATGGACATAAATTTGATCATGTGAGTATAAAATTATATAATTTTCATATTCATTATACTAATATATCAAATCTATTTCATCTCACAACTGTATCTATGCATTCTAAATTAAACATTGAAGCCATGATCTGAATAGCTGTACATATTTATTGTCTTACTCATCTATATTGCAGGAATATACTGTAATTTGATTAAAATTATTCAGAAATTTAGACAAATTCTCACTTAAATTATGCTCATCAATGTATATTGAAATCTTGTTCAAGTCACCATCATTTCTCCCCTTTATTATCTGAAAGGCTCACTAACATGTCTCTACACTATCATAACTGTTATCCTTCAGTCTCCTCTTCACAAAGCAGCTAAACCATAATCCAGACCGTGTAACTCTTCTGTTCTCCACAATATCTCATTTTCTTTCTATCTGAAACCTGATTGAAAAACATTATAAGATTTTGGGATACTATGCATCATCTGTACTATCCTGAAAATAAATCAATACAATGATCAAGATTAATTAAACACATTTTCACAAAAGTATGTTCAAGCCTCCTTAATTAATTGCTAATAATAGAACGACTTTCAACATTTTTAAAAATCTAGTGGAAACAGTGTGTTATTTACAGATTTTTATTCATCTTTATCTATTCCTTTTATGACACTGAGCAAAAAATTAGTTTTAATATTCTAATATTTGTTTTCCAACTATAGAGAACAGCAGGTGTTACCAGAAAGAAAGTAGGTAGGGGGATGGGTGAAATAGGTGAAGGGAATTAAAGGTATACTTGGAGTTCAATTTTTAACAAAATAATATTAATTTTTCAATCTCAGAATATTGGAGACTATTATTATTGAATATGTCTTTATTTATTTTATTAAAGTTTACCTTAAATGTTTTACATTAAATTTTTTGCATTAAATTTTTTAATTGATGGCTGGGTATGCACGCTTAAAGTAGAATGATAGGCGGATTATCCCATGGTACTCAAATAAACTAAGAAAATACCACAAAAAATATGGTCTAATTGTGGAAGACAAAACCACAGCATTTCTGATCCTTCTTTGTGCATGAGGAGAATTATAGTTTTCTACCTCCAAAGTTAGTTGTGGTCATGCGACTCCTATGACATGTGAGCAAAAATGATGTTGTTTTTAATTTAGATTGGAAGCAAGGTACTAAAAATGAATTAATCAAAATATTACATCTCTGAGAAAAATGCATAAAAAGAATTGGACAGAATCAGAAAACAAGTTTAAACTGGTTATATCCAGGCTGTTGTAGGGGGTTGAGAAGAGGTGGAAATATTCATTTTATGTTTAAAAACAGATCCTTGGAACAGGGAAAGTGAGAGAAAAATTCTATGAAGATAGAATTTGGTGAGTGAGAATTAGGTGTTGGTGCAGCTAATCATTGTAACTGTTCTGTGGAGATTTTTTAACTTTAGTCTTGCTTATTTTCACCAAGACTATGTTGATAGAATAAAATTTCTCAGACATTGCTCTCCACATATCCTTTGAAATCTATTTTAAAATGTGAGGATCTATTACTAAGACAGAAAGCTAGACTGTGTATTGGTTAGACAGTTAGCAATTTATGCTACTTGTCTCACAACCTCAGAATACAACCAGCTGCTTAGATTCAGTAAGTTGGAGTCTCATCTTTTCACATACGGACTCTAATTTGTTAGGACAAACTACTGATTCTGTTTTAAAAAATTATGTCAAATCCAAGCATTTCTAGTCTTTTCCATTGTTACAACCCTAGTCTAAGTCGCTGATCTATGCCACTTGGTCTTTTACAACAGCTCCCTGACCAATGTCTTTGCACACCATGCATGCTCTAACATTAGGCCCTTGATTTTAGCTCATTCTTTCGGCTAAATACTGTGCACTGGAAAATAGCAAGTCTTGGAATCCCTTCCAGTTCCAAGTCAGAGGTAGAGACGCCTCCACCCTTATAGATTTTCTTTGGCTTTTCTCTTAGCACCAGACTATTTGTCTCCAAAATACAGAATAACAGAATTCTTACAACTTTGTCTTCCTTCTTTAATGTTTTTCTCGAGGGTGGTCATCAAGCAGAGCTATGTGACTACAGCGGAACAAAATGTTCTGTCTCTTTATCTGCTTTCATTTTCTTATATTGATCATACTAATTTATTCTTCCTTCTTTTGTTCTTCCTGACACAATTCTGGAAAACACTACTAGAGTTTGGTACATAGCTAGTTGCATAAGTGTTGGCATTACACACACACACACACACACACACACGCACATTTATTACAGGTAGTATATAAATGTTTATTATGTATATTTATATATACATATAGAAGTATAAATATGTGTGTGTGTGTATATTTACACACCTGCAGTTTCAAAGTGTTAGGGTCTGTTAAGAGTGTATAGTGTAGCTGAAATCTGTCATTTGTTTAATTACCGAAGAGTTAGCCAGGCTGGAGTGTGTTCTAGGCGGAGGGAAGACAATGTTCAAAGGCTGTATCCTATTTACAGTAATGCAAGTGGCTATATTTGTGTGAGGCAGACAGAGCAAGTGGAGGAAGAGATGTGCTAAGAAACTAAGATGTTGATGGAGACGTCAGCTCTCAAAGAGTCTTCTGAACCACGCGATTTGAGAATAACAGGGCATTGCTAAAGGGATCTGAGCAGGAGGCAGAAATGGGGAGAAGATGTGTTTCTTAGCAGCTATGGCTTGAAGGGTTTTCTGCGGGAATTTAACAGCCTTTCACCCACTTCAAATAGTCTCCTCTATTCTTTGAGGGAATATTTAATATTTTTGAAATCTTATTACAAACGTAATACAAATGCAGTTTCACACACAAGTTCTCTTGTTATCAAGCATTTTGAAACTATAAACCAGTCTCAGATAGCCATTTGCTTAGAGCCTCCACAGTTCCTTAGAATAACTTACTGCTGTTGTGGAAATGAAACAGACAGACAAAATTGAAGGCTAAGAGCTCAACTAACAAGTTTTCACAACAGTTAGGGGGATCTGGCCCCAGGTGGTAACAGTAGGGAAGGAGAGAAGAGCCTGCTTTAGAAAAATGATCAGGAAATATAAGACAGGGGTTTTGGCTCATTTGAAATGACATCTGAGAAAGAGGGAGGAATCAAGGATAAGAATAATATTTTTGGTTTCAGCATCAAAATTTTAGGTATTCAGAAATATATTAGACATCACAGATTTTTGGGGGGGAGCTGTCATTAATTAAACTTTAAGCATGTTGAGAAGAGTAATGTATGGGACATCTAGATGCAAAAGTTCAGCAGTTTTGAGCTTTATTGTTGTTGCCACTGTCTAGTTAGCTGTGTCCTTATCCAGAGACTAGTTTAATTTCTACACTGTGTCCTACAATGAATCTGAAATACTGTGACAACAGAGTTCAAAACTGAAAACATGCATCTATCTTTGGCATCTTATTAAATAGAAGTTCAAGTATCCTAAAAATATTTAATTCCCTCCCCTGTGCAAGGTAAAACACTAACTGACTCACCAAACATCATTCTCTTCAATATATTGATGGTACGGTTATAGCTGTGTGTGTTAAATAGCCCACCTAGATACCCTATAAATCAATTTTAGCCACTACAGTTGAACGATAATATTAATTTACATTTGCATGTAAAATTTTAAACTTGCAGCTTTTCCTATATATTTATTTTCCCCCACCCCATAAGTCAAGAATGGGAAACAAAAATAAGCCTGCACAAATACAATCCTACACAAAGATAATGAGAGGATATAGATTAGGACTTATTCTTAGACTATGGATGTGAGATGAGAATCAAAATGTAAGTTTTTATATTGTAAAATAATTAGTGAATAGTCATAAACAATTAGTTATTTTGGCTTTTTACCCAGTTGTATGAAAATGAAACAAAGAAGAAAGCATATTTCATTTAACAACAATAAGGATGAAAAAAAAGAAAAAAAAAAGGACAGGAAAGATAGGTTCCCAAACTCCAAAAGAACACAGGTTTGCATAACAAATCTTGCAGAACAATCTGCCTCAGCAGATCTCACTGCTGTCATGATAGTATCTGAATTATTGAAGAAGGTAATTCAGGTGAAGCATTATCTGCAGAGATTTTTTAACACTGATGAATTTCTTTTATTTTGAAGCACATTCTTCTTAGAACTAAAAGTAGTAGCAAATGTGTATGTGTGCGTGTGCATGTGTGTGTGTGTCTGAGCTTAGTATGCAGGGCATAACATTTTGGATTTTCACAGACTTCTTTTTCCTCTCCCCACACTTATCTTTAGTCCCAAGCAAAGCTACAAAGAAGGAATCTCATTTATTTAAAGGATTTATTCTCATTTATTTAGAGGATGATGCATGAAAATGCAGGTTGTGTGTGTGTGTATGTGCGTGCGTGTGCAGGCAATATCCCAGATATTCAGATTTCATTGAAAAATGGTGACTGCAGAAGGAGAAGTGGAAGAAGAGGAATTAGGATCAGGGAAAAGAGTGGTTGCCAAATTTCATCATTAAAAGAAAGACTTCATCTGGAGTAAAAAGTGAGAACCTTCCCAAGGTTTCCAAGTGCTTAAAAATAGGAAATACAATTACTAAGTGAAATAAACCAGTCAGAGAAAAACAAATACCATATGATTTTACTCATATATGGACCTTAAGGAACAAAACAAACAAGCAAAGGGAAAAATTAAGAGAGACACCTCAACAAACAGACTGTTAATTATAGAGAACTAATGGTTATCAGAAGGGAAGTGAGTGAGGGATGGACGAAACAGATGATGGGGATCAAGGTGTCCACTTGTGATGAGCACAGGGTGTTGCAGGGAATTGTTGAACCACTAGTTGCAGGCTGGAAACTAATACAACACTGCATGTTAACTAACTGCAATTAAAAAATTTTTAAAAGAACATGTCTTCTGCCCATTTCATGATTGGATTGTTTGTTTCCTTGCTGTTGAGTTTAATAAATTCTTTATAGATCTCGGAAACTAGCCCTTTATCTGATACGTCATTTGCAAATATCTTCTCCCATTCTGTAGGTTGTCTTTGTGTTTTGTTGACGGTATCTTTTGCTGTGCAAAAGCTTCTTATCTTGATGAAGTCCCCAAAAAATACAAAAACAGGATCTACACTTTCAAACTGCTATTGTCTCCCACAGAGAAAGAACTGCAAAGAACAAAATTCTTGAGCCTGTGGGAAGCCTGATGTGGGACTCAATCCCAGGACCCTGGGATCTCAGCCTGAGCCAAAGGCAGACGCTCAACCATTGAACCACTAAAACAAAATTCTTATTTGTTCACTAACCATATAAAAACTACCTGATGCAAGTTTTAGAATGTAGGAAATTCTGATTTCATAAATGGTACACCTATTTTTTTTTTTAATTTCCCAATCCAAAATTTCCCATGTGTCCTTGTCTTGACTGAAACAGTTTTATCAACCTTCCATCTTTTAAGGCACTTCAAAAGATCTTCATAGAAAAAGTCCTTGGTATTTGAGTCTCAACACTGGATTTGTTATTATAAAACAGGCACAAGTCAAGGCTTTGTGTCCTAATAATAGAACCTGGGTGGGTCACTTTATTTTTCTGATATCCCTTTGTCATCTGTACATAAGAGATTATAGTGTTTGGTTCGTAGGATTATTGTTAGAACAATTAAAATGGTAACTACGTTTATAAACTTAAAGCACCAAACATTTAGTACATTATTAATATGATCAATTCATTTCATAGCCAGTATTTTTATTTGATATTGTTTTATTTTTCATTTTGTGTTTTAAACATCCACAAAGAATGTTAGGAATTAATTATATTTTAATTTTGAAATGAATTTAGTATTTTTCTACTTAAAATAAATCTAAAACAAAAATTGATTTTCAGAAATATAAGTTCCATTAATAACAAAATAAATTATATCTAATTAGCCTTTCTCCAGAGATAATAAACTATATAAACTACAAATACATATTATTTCATATGTTATATATGTCATGACATACGTGTAATATATACAATATGTAATATGCTATATCTTAAATATAGTACAATGCAATATAACAGTTTGAACACTTTAATGAAAAACCGATGAAAGCAGAAAATCAGAGTGAAACCAAGCTTAAGAGAAAAAAATATTTTATAAAGTAACATAATGGACAAAACTTTTCAATTTATACAAGATACTTTACTGGATTATGGAATCAGAACTTGAAGCTGGGTTTCCAGAGTGGCTGCACACTAAGAGAGGAGAATCTCAGCTAAAAGAAACAGAAGGGTGAATGAACCATCCAATCAATACACAGTTTCACCTCAAAACTATGGTTGACTTTCTAACTGTGCAAAAGGAGGCTGAGAGGGCACCCTGCAGGAACACAGCAGGAAACCACATCAGGAAGTCTAAAATTGCTGAAAAGAGATGAAAGCAGCTACCCAGAGCTGTATAGACAGGATTAGGAGTACAAAACCTGCTGAGTTAAAGGATCTTGGCAAAAACCTCTTAGTGTCAGCGAAAATCCAGAAATCATGCCTTAAGGATAAGGGTTGCATAATAGGATTAAGGGGTATAGTTTAAGACTAAAGACAGAACTGAAATAAACTCACCAAAATAAAACCTAAAACCAACTCTACTCTAGATCAAGGCAATTCACCTGAAATTGTCTGCCTACTAGTATAAAACACATCATTTTTGGAGGCCAATAAAAATTATCTAAACTGAACCACACAGAGAAAAAAATACTAAACACACCTGCACGCGCACGCATGTGCACACACACACACACACACACACACACCCCTAGGCAAATCACAAAGAAACTGCTAAAACCAAAAATAAGATGCAATAATGAAAACAGTCAGAGAAAATGAACATTATTAAAATAAATGCAAGATAGGAAAAATGTCTGGTTTCTTATCAGTAACAGTAAAAAAGGCAATAAAAGAAACTAAGTTGTTTAAAAATATGTACTTTGTTAACCTAGAATTCTATGTATAATAAAAATACTTTAGAAATTATAACAAATGAAAACATTTTAACAAAAAATAGAACCCCACAGTACTGAAATAGCAAGGAAAATTCTTCAAGATGAAAAAAAATTGTATAAGGTGGAAACAAACATCTCAAGAATAGAAGGAAAAATGAATCACATCACAGCTATGGTAGATCAAAATCAATGAAAAAAGGTGAACTTAAACACAATTGTATACATAATTATACTAAAGGTAAAATGACTAAGTACCAATAATAAAAGCAAACATTCTCAGAATGTATTAAAATCAATAAACAGATACCATCAATTTATGCTACAGACACTTTAAGTCTAAGTACATTGGTGAGGAGATATTATGTAAACCCTAAGCACACTTAACTGTATTAATGGTAAACTAAATAGACTCCAAGGTAAGGGATATTATCAGAAACTAGAGGATTTCACAATGACATGTAAATTCATCAAGAAGACAAAATAGTTCTAAAAGTATAATAAAGTAACTTAAAAAGATATGAGACAAAAATAATGAGCTTAAAGAGAAAATAAAACAGTGCTCCTTCGGAATTGAAGAATTAAAATGCTTACCTCAGTAATGAAGAAAAAGGAAAAAATAATTTAAATATAGAAAATTCAAAAAACACTATCACAAAACTAATCTAACACAGATACGTATAGAACACCGCAACAAAAAACTGCAGAACGCCTCTATTTTGTGTATAGGGAATGTTCATGTTTCTGGACTACGCAATAAGACTCAGTAAATACCAAATGGACAAAAAGGTATAGACAGATTCTCTAACAGAAATAGAATGAAATTAAAAATAAATAACAATAAGACCTCTAGAGAATGTCCAAAGGTTTTGAAATTAGTAAACTTACTACATAAGTCAAGGATTTGTCGATCACAAACAACATTAGGAAATACTTTGACCTGGGTGGCTCAGTGGTTGAGCCACTGTCTTCGGCTCAGGTCACGATCCCAAGGTCCTGGGTTTTAGTCTTACATCGGGCTCCCTGAGGGAACCTGCTTCTCCCTCTGCCTGTGTCTCTGCCTCTCTCTCTCTCATGAATAAACAAAATCTTTAAAAAAAGGAAATACTTTGACCTAAATGATAATTAAAGCACAACATGCTCAGTATGTGGAATAAATCTAGAACAATAAATAGAAAATGTATGGCTCCCAATGATTAAACAAGGAGGATGTATAATAAGTGACCCAAATTCCACCACAAGCTTGATGAAAAAAAAAAAAAGGACAAATTAAACATAAACTAGAAGGGAAATTTAAAAGAGAATTAAAAACTCTATGAAAGAGATTTGCAGGTAGACAATAGAGAGAAAATCTTTAGAACCAAAAAATATTTCTATGAAAAAATTAGTAAAACCAACAAACCTTTAGTAACTGTCCCTAAGAATGAGAGAACACACAAATTTCCAATGTCAGGAATACGAGAGGATATCTCCTATATCGTAGGATATTGTAATATGATATATAACATACGTATATATGTATATTATTCACATACATACATCATTGTTCTAAATAGATAAACCCTAAGGAATTTATCAAAAAGGAAAAGTATTAATAATGATTGTTTTTAAGTTAAGACTATTACTATGTCACTTTGGGTTCCCCAGGACTAAATCAATGAGTTATTACTATATTATTATCTTGGCTAGGGCCACTGATGATCGTTTCTAAGGAGAATTGTGCCACTGTACCAAAGAAGGAAGGAAGACTGTGTCGGGGACACAGGAGATTCTTTGGGATGTCTCTTAGTAACCATGCCGTGATCTAGGTCAATGGAAAACCACAATAGACTAATTCAGGCAGGACGACGAATGGTCCAGACCCCAAAAGAAATGAATGACTGAGTCTCCTGACCGTGTAAAGAACCATGACCAGCCAAGGTAATATGGAATGGTAATACTACCAATGAGGTATTATGCTGAGAGCAAAGGTAATTTGGGATGGGCACTAAAATTTCACCTTAATTAAAAGCTGAATTTCGGGGCTCCTGGGTGGCAGAGTCGGTGAGCCTGACTCTAGGTTTCATCTCAGGTCATGATCTCAGCGTCATGGGATTGAGTCCCATGTCTGGCTCCCCACTCAGCGTGGAGTCTGCTCCCTCTCCCTCTTGAGTACCGGACATATATGAGGTGACATAATATGACATAATGACATAATAAATGCACTAATCCCCAGGACAACTTTTCTAAATAAAAAACACCAAACTTTGCAGAGCACTGAATTTTATATTATCTATATTTGGAGAATAAAAGATTTTGTCCATAAAAAGGCTGAAGCCTTTACATGTGACATTTCATTACTAAAACTAGGAAAATGCTGATAATTTTTTTTCTTTTTTGTTAAGTAATTCTGTAATCAAAGCATTTGTTAATCTACTTAAAGTATAAAGGTATTTGCAGTAAACTCACATATACAATATGGTACTTGTATACATACTTACACTAATTTAAATGTAAAATGAGAAGGAAACAAATATGGTATCTATTTAGTAAAACACTGATATAGTTGAAAGCATATTTAGTCACTGCATTCTGGTATCTAAAGTAAATAAGGGAAACCTAACAGGTTTCATGAATTTCATTATTAAATAAAAACATTTCATTTTTTGAAAGGAAAAAAATATTTTCCCTGGAAAAAATCTGAATCAATCAAACTGGTTGTTAAGAATTTCCCATATAGGATTTTGATTTCTATTTTCATCTTAAATATTAAAAGACTTCAAATTAAATATATTTCAGTGAAAATATTTCTGTGAAACTATAAAGAGTTTTGACTTTAGCTTTTAACTTTAACTTTATTATAATGGGATTTTTTTCCCCTGAAATATCTTTTATCACATTCTTTGAAGTATAATTTATATACAATAAAATTAATTCATGTTAAGTATTAGGTTCAATGAGTTGTGACTAACATAAATCTTTGTGCATGCCTTCTTTCACTCAGCATAATGCTTTGAGATGAACTCAAGTTGTGTGGTTATCTTCTTTTTTCTTTTTCATTTCTGTGTGGTATTCTAATGTACGTACATCACCAATCATCTATAAATAGACATCCAAACTATTTCCAGTATTGGATATTATTATTATTAATAGGTTCACTATTAATGTTTCTGAAAAATATTTTTGTAGGCATACAGTTCATTTATCAAATGTAAATGCCCGGGATAATTGCCTGGCCTCATGGAATGTCTCTGTTTGACCATATAAAAATGTGTGTTGTATAATCTTTGTCTCATTTAGCCTCCCTACCAGCTGAATAATAATTTCCACATATGTTGTGACATGATGATTGAGGCCGATTTTTTTTTCCCTATGGCTACCCAGTTGTTCTAGCATTATGTGTTAAAAATACTTTATTTTTCAGGGCACCTGGATGGCTCAGTGGTTGAATGTCTGCCTTCAGTTCAGGACAAGATCCTGGGATCCTGAGTCGAGTCCTGCATTAGGCTCCCCGAGGGGAGCCTGCTTCTCCCTCTGCCTGTGTCTCTTGCCTCTCTCACTGTGTCTCTCATGAATAAATAAATAAAATCTTAAAAAAAAACCTTTCTTTTCCTCTATGGCATCATTTAAAAACATAAATTGACCATTTAAAGTGTAGGTATATATTTTTTTTCAGCTTAATTATGATATAATGGACAAATAATGGGTCTGTTTCTTGATTATCTATTCAATGACATTGTTGTATATATTTATCAATTACCAGTATCATTCTTACTTATAGTAAGTAGCTTTATAGCTGGTCTTAGAATCAAATAGTGGTATTTTCCAAAATTTTCTTTTGGCTTTTTCTAGATCCCTCAATTATACAGATGTATATAATATATATGTATATTATATAATACATATATTTCTTTCTATCTTTACTTCTAACTCTTTCTCCATAAACCCTTCAATTTTCTACAAAAAGTACTAGTGGATAGGGATTTGTTTGATTGAAAGTATGTTCAATCTGTAGATCAATTTGGGCACAGTTAACTTACCAATAATAAGTATTCCAATCCATGAACATGGTATATTTTTAGGTATTTCCAATATCTTTTAGCAATATTTCAGTTTTTTTATTGTTCCAATATTGTACATATTTTATTTTATTCTAGCGTAAATGTTTTTAAATATCATATTTAATTGTTACTGCTAGCATATATAAATATAACTGGATTTTTATATTAATCTTTTATCCTGCAACCTTGTTAAATCCACTTATCATTCTAGACATAATTTTGTAGACACATAAGGACTCATCATTTGCCTGGACTTACAGAGTTTCACTCTTTTCATGTGAGGCTTATTATTTACCCACAGAATCATCAGGATCCTATGTACACTTCTGTGGTTCTCTCCTTCCTTTCCAATTCACATTTCTCAGATTCCAGACACATAATTTCTTCTATTCTGATTACTGTCTCTACAACTGGGTGTTCTGCTAATTATATCATTCCTTAAAATTTTGCCCATAATACTTCCAGGCAGAAACCCAGTGTGATAATAGAGTATACATCATTTACTTTCCTTCTTATGGGACTAACATCCCATGACATCCCTACCTTTAGCTCAATATCTATAAACAATTATAACATATGTTTTTTTCATTGTTTTCATTATTTACAATGAGGGAGATAATCCAGTACAAATTAGTATCTCATGGTAAGAAACAGAATATAATTTGTTTAATATTCTATGGCTCTAGAAAATAAATATTGTCTCCTCTAAACTGCTGGTTTTCAACTTCTTTGAATGTCTGATAATCTTTTGCTGAAACCTTCAAATTTAAGTAACATAACACATCAGTTCTGGAAATCAGAATCTCAATCATCTCCAGGGCATGTTGTTATTCTTTGCTTAATATCTTTTCAGAGCTAATTTTGTAAAGTCAATATTCCTTGCCAGGTTTGGCCACTTGAGCCTCTGCTCAGTTAGCTTAGTGGTCAGTTAATGATTGCACAGAGATGTCCTTAACCACCTGTAATCTCTGTGTTTTACAACCTCTTATGAGAGGCTGTGTGTCTGTTTGTATGTGTGTTGGAGCACATCTTCAACACTCAGCCAGTCAGGTAACAATTCTGCCTCTGTCTTCATTTCCTGCTTAAGCAAAGCCTCAATGTCAGGCCAAGAAGAGCATTTAAGGCAGTCTCAAATCTTTCCTAGGCAAAAACATAGACCTATATCCAAGTGTTTGGCCTTACAGCTCCCCAGGAATATGCTGGAGCTTTTTAGGATTCTATGGACATCTTATTTTTCAATGTTTCCTTTCAAACATTTTTGGTTTACCTACCATTTGCCCCAAGTCTTATTTTTAAGTCAGGGGACCAAAATTAATCAGTTCCCTATAATGGTTTTTCACGATCATTCCTGGAGAGAGAAGTTTATTCCTCTATAGGAGTTCCATGTCAGGTCAAATACAGGCGGTCTTGGAAGTGGTGTTGTACGGAGAACTACCAGATTGGTCAAATAATAGCATCTTTAGGAATAAGACTTTGAAAGACCTATAATCTTACTTGACTCCTCTGGTAGCTGCAAAGCTATTGGCTTCACCATGATTGTCGCCATTGGTTTTTTAAGTGTATTATAGGGCTGGACAGAATGATATAGGGAATAGGTAAATTAAGACATCACAAAGCTCTCTGTTCTTATCAAAATTCAGCCTCCCATCACCCTATTTGAATAAACACTCCCTGAACTGCTGTAAACCTTTGGCTAATTTCCAGAGTTCTGAAGAAGTTGATTCTGACATTTTATTTTGTCAGTTTTATCATTGCTTTTATGTAGGAGAGAATTTGCAGAGGTCTTTACTTCACCACTTATACTAATGTTTCATGGGGATTATATTTTAAATTGCTCCATTTTATCTCTTTTATTTATGTGATAGACATTTCCATCATCTTTTTTAGTGGAGAGAATAAACCATTTTATCGCTTTCCTAGTGGCAAGGCTCAAGATTGACAAATAACTTCACCCAATAATGTATTACAAAAGAAATAAATACAAACTAGGGACAAGAGAATGACAATTTCACAGCTCTATGATGATCACTCCTACAAGGGAAAATACCCTGGTAGTTGTTTAGGTCTACTTGACATTTATTCAAAGGCAATGAAAGCATGTGTTAGTTTTATCTTTATCTATTTCTGTTTAAAGTAAAAGAGCATCCTAGGTAATTACAAATATTGTATTAAGTAGGTTTGCAATATGCGTATGTCAAAAGTGGAAGCAAAGGGTAAGAGAACTTTGAAAAATATGCCATTTTAGTATTTCATGAATATAAAGTAAGTTAGTTTGTCCAGTCTAAATGGGAAAGGCCAACTTTCTGAGAAAATAGCAAAGTGATGAAATTACCAAGGATTTAATATTTTTACATTATAATTATTTAGCTTATATGTCTTTCTTAACTCCCTGATAAATATCCTAACCCCCCAAAAAGCATGCAAATTTCAGTTGAATTAAGATTATGGATATAGCAAAAACAATAATCAAAATAAGGACAATAGTTGGGATGCCTGGGTGACTCAGTGGTTGAGGGCCTGCCTTCGGCTCAGGGCATGACCCTGGAGTCCCAGGATCGAGTCCCACATTGGGTTCCCTGCATGGAGCCTGCTTCTCCCTCTGCCTCTGTCTCTCATGAATAAATAAAATATTTTAAAAAATAAAGACAATAGCAATATTATGTCATATGGCTTATGAGTTGGGTTGCCTAAGATAGTCCTAGTTTGCACACAATGTCTTTAATTAATTGTTAATATCTTCCTTGACAGTAAAAACATGCATATGGTGTGTGTGGGGGAGTAGAATTGTATTACATGGTTTTATTACAGAGTTAAAGATAGACACAGAGACATAGAGACACATCAGGATAAGAATGTAACACCCCTTTGGAATCTGTCCTGTGCTCACTTGTGCAGAAGCATCTTCTATCACTCTCTCTAAACTAATTTTACTCTAGATATTGTGAATCAACTTGAGTTTTGTAAATGCCCTCTGACATCAGCTTTTTTCTCTTTCAGAAAGACCCTTCCATCTGAGTACTAGCCAGGGTTTACTCCTCTCTCAGATTCTATGTGAAACTACTTCCTATGGCTGCCCAACTGTCACTGAGACTGTCACTAGGTCCCTTTTAAATATTCTCATAACTCCTGCACTCTCCGATCCCTTTTATCCTTAATATCAATAAGTTTGGTAATTCTGACTTTCCAACAGTCAAGGCTTTAGTATATTCTATTCTTAATGAGTGGCAATTAAGATATCACTGGTGAAAAAAGGAATATTTTTTCATATATGAGTATGATAATTTTTCTTCTTCCTTGTTAGCATATAAATGACAACTTTCTTTTACATCTCCATTTTTTTTCTATCTTAAACCATATTAAATTGTTTTATCTTTTCCTCTAGCCCAAAAGCTTCTTAGTAGTTTATCCTGTGAACCAGTGATTAACAGCATTTCATATAAATAGAAAATTAGTCATTACATTTTAAAATAGGAAGGCTTTTATTATTTGCTAAAAAGAAACACTAATATAGATGCTATCTGTCAACAAACACCCGTAGACATGAACTGGAGTTTTGGAAGTATATTAGAGAAACCGATAATCATGGTAGCATTTAAAATCACTGTTTAGAAACAGAGCTTAAAGTATAAAATTTCTGAGAAGTACACAACCATACTTTTTTACACAAAAGCTGTTCCTCCCTTTCTTAAGCACCTGGTTTCCATAATTTTGATTCAATTATATTCATGCAATCAAATAAAACAAGTAATTTAAAAGAGATGAATCATTGTCTTAGAGCTATTATAAAAATAAATGTTACTTAAAATGCCAGAAGATATATTATTCATAGGTATATTATAGTCTATCACAATGAAGAGAAAGGTAATATTCATATTTAAATTTAAACTAGAGTCTAATAACATGACTATTTACATTAATGTAAAGCAGAAGTTTTCAATTTATGGTATGGGGACTACAAGAAAACTTCAGTCTTTTGAATTCCCTTTTCTCATAAGTGAACAGTAGAATCTTCCACAAGTTATAAGACACTGTGATTGGGTCCCTGCTCTGCCAACTATTGAAATGTGTGCATGTGTATTATTTTCTTACCTCAAAAACTATTTAAATTCCAACATGATAAATATGTATAGATATAAAACCAAATTCTTTGTGGTCCAGAATATTTTTTTCTAGAAGGTAAAAAAGTATTTGGAAACCATACAGTTTGAGAACCACTGATTTAAGAGAGTATGTATTTTAAATTTCACATTTATATTAGGCAAAAGATATTTAAAGCTCTTTCTTTAAAATTGACTTGATGTTTCAATTATTTCACCTTTTTTGAAAGAGGACATCATTTTGGTTATATTCAATGATGACAAAATTTATTAAGTGGTATATTTAGTCTTTCTCACAAAAAGAAAAAGTCATTAAAATTCAAAAGTATAAAAATACACATTTAAAATTTTGAGAAATAAATTTACTAACTTAAAATAGATAAATTATCTATTAAATCCAGAAAACATCTTTTTGGATATATAGTTTTAGATACTGATGAAATTAACCAAATATGAAGAAAAGTAGCATTATAATAATTTTGACAATTTCATGTTGAATGGCACAAATTTAATCTTGTGTGTCATTTATTAAGGCTCCAGTATTTTGGCAAAAGCTATTTTAAATTAAAATAGAATACCCAGTGGATATAATTACAAAACAACTCAAGTTTTATTCTAAACTGTAGTAATTGATCCTACAGTGAGATTTATTCTGTAATCATGGAAGTCAATGGCATTTACAACTAGAATAAATTAAGGTAAATGAAGAGGAAAATTGTATTCTGTATAACATTTAGTTCATTATAGGCTTAAACAACTATGTCAATCCATGTTCATCAATAGAAATTACGGTGCTTGCTGACATAATTGAATCAAAATATTATCTCCAAGAAACAGCCTATGTTACACAGCATAAAAATTATTGTTTTGTGTGTTTTTTTTTTAAACTGATCTGCTTTTCAAGTCCTTAATAAAAGGGATAAAAAATGTGGATAATTTGCAACACTATTGTATATGATCTCTTTTGTATCTTAATATAAAGAGAAAATCTGAAATTGTACCCTGTAGCTCCAGGGGAACTTGTTCCTTTAGGATTCTTTTTAGAAATTCTATTATGCTTATCTTTACTAGTTATTTTAATTAGAATCCCCATGATTAATTCGAGATTGAATATAGATTCTTGTAAAAACCATCCCAATGAGATCTATAGATTCTGCTTCTGAATGAAACATTATTACTTACTAAGAGATGAACCTTATGTTTACAAGAAATAATAATAATTACAGTAGTAGCAGCAGTAGTAGCAATAATAGTAATAATGATATTGTCAACCATGCAAAATTTCCCATGAAATAAATGAGAGAATCGCTTCTTTAAGAAAAGGCAGAATGGGGTAATAAGCCAGCACCTAATTGGGCAGTACTCTAGTGTTCAATTATTATATTATCTTTAATAATTATTTAATACTTAATATATGTACTCTTCATTGAACTGAAGCATGACTCCCAAAGACAAGGTAGACCGTGCTTTTTTAAAAAAAATTACGTATTTCTTGCTTATCAACTCAAATTCCCACTTCATTTTGAGAACATACTTCTACTACTACTATTATTATCATTATCATTATTATTATTATTATTATTAACTTCTGGAAGTTACATTTGATTCTTTATCATACACCTTTGATTATCCTATACAGACTACAATTTCATGTGGAAATAGTTAAGCAAGTCTATTATTACATCATATATAATGGAACTCCATTCCTGGAAAAAGGTGCCAGGTTGAATTTAAAAATTGCTAAATATGAAAAACATTTCAGAGAGAAGTCTTTTAAATAGAACTTTAAACTGAGCATGGAAGAGAAGGCAGCTCTTTCTTCTAGGACCTCTAAAATGACAGAGCCAAAGAATCTGAATGTATGCATAAAACCTGGGTATAGAAACATGCGTGGAAATATTCCCATATATTAACATTTTTATCTATATTTATCTAAACATTGGCTCTTAAGGATATCTCCAGTCCTAATTCATTACCAAAATGATCATTCTAGCCTCCTTAACTTGCATATCTGTAACCTCCCGCTCTGTGAGAAATTTGGCCCTTACCATCTGACATGATTGTTTAATTCCCATAGGAAACAGCTTTGTCAACTAGAAGACAGGGTCGGGTGAAATCATTTTTGCCTTTGGTTTTATAATGTCCGTTCATTTCCAAGGTTATTTGGGCCAGAACCTTTTCTCTCAACTCACTCATACATTAGTAATACATCTAGAGTCTTTTTTCGCATATGGCGCCCCACCCTGAGATTCCCCAATGCATTTTTAAATTTGCAAATGGTACAGTTTAATTTTTGTGCGGTAAAGCTCTATGGAATTTGGCCATTGTGTCATAGCTTGTATTCACTACTACAGTATTACACAGAATAGTCTCACCAGCCTACAACATCTCTTTCGTTTCCCCTCTTAAGTTCTCTCCCAATCTCAAACCCCTGATCACCGCTGGTAATTTTATATCTCTATGCTTTTCCTCCCCCAGAGGCCTTTCAAAGTATGTAGTGGTTTTAGACATACTGGTTTCACTCAGTATTATGTCTTTAGGATTCACCCACGGCCTTCATTGTTTGGCAGCAGAGTGCTTTTCAGTGCTAAATACACCATGTGTGGATACACCACAGTTTATTTATACATTAACCTTTTGAAGGTTACTGTTTTAATTCTGTGTATGGGTGATTACGAGTAAAGCTTCTACAAACATTCATATGCAGATTTTCGCATGGAAATGATTTTTAAATCAGTTGGATAAATACCTAGGAACACAATGACTGGATTGTATGATAAAACTATGTTTAACTTTGGAAAAACTGTCCAATCATTTTCTGAAGTGGTTGTACCATTTGGCATTTCCTATGAATAGATTTTTGTTTCTCAGCATTATTGCCAGTAGTTGGTCTTATTTTTGCTTTTTGCCATTGAGATAGGTATTTAATAATGTCTCATTTTTGTTTTACCTTGCAATTGCCTTAAGACAAATGATGTGGAGCAACTTTTTTATATGCTTGTTTAGCATTTGTAGATGTTCCTTATTTAGGTGTCTATTCAGATCTTTGGCCAGTTTTTATTTTTTTACTATTGATATTAAGTATTGTGTATTTTGGATCAAATTGTCAGATATATATTTTGCAAACATTTTCTCCTAGTTGTGTGATGTGTCTTTCATTCATCTTACAGCAACTTCTGAATTGCAGAAATTTGTAATACAGAGAAGGTCTATCTTATCTTTTCTTTCACAGAAAACTCTATCATTATTGTATCTAATATCTAATACATATCAGATACATGTCTTGTCATTTTTTGTTTCATTCAAAATATTACAGCTTTTCATTTTATATTTAGATCTATGATCCATTTTGAATTAACTTCTGTGTAAGTTGTAATATCTGTGCCCAGATTAGTGGTTTTATAAATCAATATTCAATTGTCTCAAAATGATCAAATGATAAAAATGACTAAATGATAAAAGTCAGTCATTCTTCATTGAATTGCCTTTGTTTCTTTAGTGAAGAAAAGTTGACTATAATTTCAGTTTAAGTATGGACTTTCTAATTTGTTCCAATAGCGCATGTCTATTTTTTCACCAGTGCACATAAACCCAGAGTAAGCCTTGAGATATGTTAGTTCAAGTACTTCACCCTCACCTCTTTGTTTCTTTAGGGTTTGTTAACTATGCTAGGTCTCTCACCTTTCCTTTTTTTTTTTTCTCTCACCTTTCCATATGAAATTTAGAATCAGTTTATTGATACCTATAAAATAATTTTTATTGAGTTTCTGACTGGTATTGTATTGAATCTATAGATCAAATTGAGAAGAACTGACATCAAAATAATACTGCATAACCCAATCTGTGGACTTGGAATGTATCTCCATTTATTTGGAATGTCTTTGAATTTGAATCACTGTTTTATAGTTTCCCACATCAGCCCTGCACTTATTTCATTAGATTCATACTTGAGTATTCCATTTTACTGCATGCTACTTTACATATTTTTTTAAATCCCAAATGCCAATTGTTGGTATGTAAAAAAGCATTCTGTTGTATATTACTTTCTTTTGATCTTGTTACACTCACTTATTAGTTACAGGTTTTTTTTTTTTTTTTTTTTTTGGTCAGGTTTTTGGAATTTTCTATGTAAATGATCATGCCATGTACAAATAAAACCAGATTTTTTCATTCCAATCTATACATTTAGTTTCCCTTTTTGGTCTTATTTCACCAGCTAGGATTTATAGTATGATACTAAATAGGTATGCCGAGAAAATATATTTGTTCCTTATCCTTGATCTCAGGAGTTAAATTTCTGGTTTATTATTTTATAAGATTTTTGTAAATATTCTTTATCACATGGCAATAGTTCCCTTATATTCATAGTTTGATGAATGTTACTATAAATCAGTGTTGGATTTTGTCTAATGTTTTTACAATTGATATGAGAATATGATGTTTCTTTCTATTTTGATATGGTGGTAGCTTCTATTGATTGATATTTGAATGTTTAACTAGTCTTGCATACCAGAAATAATCCCACCCAGGCATGGTGTAAGATGATTCCACTTTTATGACATTATTGCTTTTCATGTGCTCTGTAGGTGATTTACAGCATGTCCATTTCCATCCTCTTATCCTTTGTTACATTTCTGTCATACATTTCACTTATTGATATGCTGTGATTCATACATTGATTCAATTGTTACTTTCAAGGAGCTGTTATTGGGACACCTGGGTGGCTCAGTGGTTGAGTGTCTGCCTTTGACTCAGGAAATGATTCCAGGGTCCTGGGATCAAATCCCACATCAGGCTCCCTCTGGGGAGCCTGTTTCTCTCTATGCATATGTCTCTGCCTCTCTCTCTGGGTCTCTCATGAATAAATAAAATCTTTAAAAAAAACCCAATGACTTGCTATTTTATAGATTATCAAGAAAAAAATCTTTAATCAAAATTAAAATAAAAAAAATTTAACTTATCTTCATTTATTCCTTTTATGATGCTCTTTCTTTCCACAAACTACTAAATCATTCTGAACACCTTTAAACCCAACCAGAGATCTAAGAAAAGAATAGCTGCAACTTTACAAATAGAAAATGACTACTTTCTGCAAGGTAGGGGGTGTGGAGAAGTGAATACCAAGTAATATATTGGAAGATAAACTTCGGGGGAAGGGAGCCTCCATTAGCCAACTATTGGAAAGTGATACAGCTGTGGAGTGCAAAATTGAAACTTTTAGAAGTCTGCTCTGGTGAGGGATATCTCTGACTGAAAGGTGCTCAGGTGGTGAAGTAGAGGTGCAATCCTAGGTGGAATAGTGTATTTAGTCTTTCAATTTTAATTTTTTCTCTTTCTTTTTCAACCAATTTCTTATTTTATCAACTCTTTTTTTATCAATTTTTTAAAAAAAATCTTTCTTTTTTGATTTTCATTTCTACAGTTGCAGTCTACCCTTTCATTGTCTTTAATTTATATATTACATAAATTAAATATATAAGTGAGGAGAAAGCCCAAATTAAACTTATATAAATTTATATATTAAAAATTAAATATAAAAATATAAATCTATCTATATATATAAACATTAACCTAAAATATATACATATATAATTATTTTACTTTCCTTACAATCTTGGGATGCAGTTTCTTCAAACAGATCAAAATATGCCCAGAATCTAGTGTATGGCTCTATTCTCGTTACATAATATCCACATTCCTTTTTTTCGCTTCTTTTTTTTTCTGTTTTATTAAAGTCTTTTAAATTTTCATCTTTACAGTTACAATCTATCCTTTCAATGTGTTTTAGTTATATATTATAATTATGAATATACACACACACACACACACACACACATATTTTTCTTTACAATTTTGAGATGTAGTTTCTTCTAACAAACCAGCCGAAATAAACTCAGAACTCTGTTCTGTTCACCTGTCTGCTTATATTCCCTTTTTTGTCTTTTAATTTTTATTTTTACAGTCACATTCTATCCTCTCATAATTTTTGTACATATAAATTTTTCTTTCATTATAATTTTGGGATCTCGTTTTCTAACAAATGGACTAAAATACACACAGGATCCAGTGTATTGCTCTATTCTGTTCATTTGTCTGATTATATTTTTCCTCTCTCCTCCTCTCTCTCTTTCTCTTTTTCAGTTTCAGGTCTCTTCTGATTTGTTTAGTGTAGATTTCTCTGGGGTGATTATTGCCATTTTAGTACTTAGCTCCTTCATTCATCTATTCTTCCCTGAGTAAAATGACAAGACAGAAAAACTCACCTCAAAAAAGGGAATAAGAGGCAGTACTACCTTCCAGGGACCTAATCAGTATGGATATAAGTAAGATGTCAGAAATAGGGTTCAGAATAACGATTATAAAGAAACTAGCTGGGCTTGAAAAAAAAAAAAACATTAAAAAGACCCTAAAGAATCCCTTTCCAGAGAAATAAAAGAACTAAAATATAATCAAGTCAAAATAAAGAAGCTGTTAATGAGATGCAATAAAAAACGTAAGCTTTAATGGCTAGGATAAATTAGGCAGAAGAGAGAACTAGTGATATAGAAAACTAAATGATGGAGAATAAAGAAGCTGAGAAAACTAGAGATCATGAAGGGAGAATTCAAGAGATAAATGACACAGTAAAGTGAAACAATATAAAACAATTGTGATCCCAAAAGAAGAGGAAAGAGAGAGGGGGGCAGTTGGTAAATTGGAGCAAATTATAGCAGAGAACTTCCCTGATCAGGGAAGGAAATAGGCATCTTAGTCCACACAGGAGGCACAGAGAATCCCCCTCAAAATCAACAAAAATAGGTAAATGCCCAGACATATAATAGTGAAACTTGCAAATCTCAGAGACAAAGAGAAAATCCTGAAAGCAGCTGGGGACAAGAGGCCTGTAACATACAAGGGTAGAAATATTAGAGTGGCAATAGACCTCTCCACAGAGACCTGGCAGGTCAGAAAGGACTGACATGATATACTCAGGGTGCTAAATGAGGAAAATATTCAGTCATGAATATTTTATACAGCTAGAATGTCATTCAAAATAGAAGACCTGATAAAAAGCTTCTAGGTCAAACAGAAACTAAAAGCATTTGTGATCACCAAACCAACCCTACAAGAAATATTAAAAAAGGAATCCTTTAAGTGAAGAGAAAGCCCAAAGGTAACATAGACCAGAAAGGAACAAAAACAACATACAGAAACAGTGACTTTACAAGTAATCCAATGGCACCAAATTCAAATTAGTAACTCTGAATGTAAATCAAAAGTCACAAGGTATCAGAGTGGATAAAAAAGCAAGCCCCATAAATATTCTGTCTGCAAGAGACTCATTTTATTTTATGTATTTAAATTTTTTTTTCATTTATTTATTCATGAGAGAGAGAGGCAGAGACACAGGCAGAGGGAGAAGCAGGCTCCATGCAGGGAGCCTGATGTGGGACTTGATCCCAGGTCTCCAGGATCACACCCTGGGCTGAAGGTGGCACTAAACCACTGAGCCACCAAGGCTACCCAAGAGACTCATTTTAGACCCAAAGTCACCTCCGGATTGAAAGTGAGGGTGTGGAAAACCATTTATCATGCTAACAGACTTCAAAGGAAAGATGGGGGCAGCAATCCTTATATCAGGAAAATTAGATTTTAAACCAAAGACTGCAATAAGAGATAATTAATTAAAAGGTCTATCCAACAAGAAGACCTAACAATTGTAAATATTCATGCCCCTAACATGGGAGTAGCCAGTTATATAAGCCCATTAATAACAATATTAGAAGAACACATTGATAACAATACAATGATAGTAGGGAACTTTAACACCCTACTCACTGCAATGGACAGATTACGTAAGCAGAAGATGAGTAAGAAAACCAGGGCTATGAATGACACACTGAAACAAATAGACTTCAGAACATTCCAACCTAAAGCAATAGGATACACCCTTCTTGAGCGCACATGGAATACTCTCCAGAACATATCACGTATTGAGTCACAAATCAGGTCTCAACTGGTACCAAAAGACTGGAATCATTCCCTGCATATTGTTGTACCATAATGCTTTGAAACCAGAACCCAATTACAAGAGGACATTTGGCAAGAACGCAAATACATGGAGGCTAAAGAGCATCCTACTAAAGAATGAATGGGTCAACCGTGAAGTTAAAGAAGAACTAAAAATTCATGGAAGCAAATGAAAATGAAAGCACAACTAACTGTTCAAAACCTTTGGAATGCAGCAAAAGCAGTCTAAGAGGGAAGTATATAGAAGTAAAAGCCTGTATCAAGAAACAAGAAAAGTCTCAAATACATAACCTAATCTTACACCTAAGGAAGCTGGAGAAAGAACAGCAAATAAAGCCTAAGCCTAGCAGGAGAAGAGAAATAATAAAGATTAGAGTATAAATCAATAAATAGCAACCAGAAGCAGAGTAGAATAGATCAGTAAAACTAAGAGCTGGTTCTTTGAAAGAATAAGATTGATAAAGCCATGACCAGATTTATCAAAAAGAAAAGAACTAAGACCCAAATAATGAAAATCATGAATGAAAGAGGAGAGATCACAACCAACACTGAAGAAATACAAACAATTAGAAGAACATATTATAAGCGAATATATGCCAACAAATTAGGCAGTCTGCAAGAAATGGATACATTCCCAGAGATGTATAAACTACCAAAACTGAAACAGGAAGAAATAGAAAATCTTAACAGATCCATAGCCAGCAAGGAAATTGAAGCAGTCCTCAAAAACCTTCCAATAAACAAGAGTCCAGGGCTGCATGGCTTCCCAGGGGAATTCTGTCAAACATTTAAAGAAGAATTAACACCGATTTTTCCGAAGCTATTTTAAAAAATAGAAATGGAAGGAAAACTTCCAAACCCTATGTGGCCAGAATTACCTTGATCCCAAAACCAGACAAAGACCTCACCAAAAAGTAGAATTTCAGACTAATATCCCTGATGAACATGGATGCAAAAATTCTCACTGAAATACTAGCCTCACCAAAAAGGAGAATTTCAGACCAATATCCCTGATGAACATGGATGCAAAAATTCTCACTGAAATACTAGCCAATAGGATCCAAGATATATTAAAAGAATCATTCACTATGACCAAGTGAGCCCTGGTCTTCAAAGGTGATTCACCATCTGCAAATCAATGTGATACACTACATTAATAAAAAAGGGGGGGGTGGCAAGAACAATGGGAGCCTCTCAAGACATGCAGAAAAAGCATTTGACAAGCACAACAACCTTTTTTTTGATTAAAACTGCTTACAGTGTAGGGATAGAGGGAACATTCCTCGATATTATAAAAGCCATATGTAAAAGCCCACCTCAAATATCATTCTCAATCGGGAAAACAGCAGGATGTCCACTCTCACCACTGCTGTTCGACATAGTACTGGAAGTCCTAGCCTCAGCAATCATACAACAAAAGGAAATAAAAGGCATCCAAATTGGCAAAGAAGAAGTTAAACTCTTAGTCTTTGTAGATGACATGAAACTCTATATAGAAAACCCAAAAGACTCCACCCAAAATTTCTAGCATTCATACAGGAATTCAGCAAAGTGGCAGGATACAAAATCAGTGCACAAAAATCAGTTGCATTTCCATATGCTAAAAATGGGACAGAAGAAAGAGAAATTAAGGAGTCAATCCCATTTACAATTGTAGCCAAAACCATAAGATACCTAGGAATAAACCTAACCAAAGAGATAAAAGATATGTACTCGGAAAACTAAGGAACACTCATGAAAGAAATGAGGAAGACACAAAGAAATGGAAAAATGTTCCATGCTCAAGGGTTGAAAGAACAAATAATGTTAAAATGTCCACGCTACCTAGAGCAATCTATTTATTCAATGCAATCTCTATCAAAATACCATCAACTTTTTTCACAGAGCTGGAACAAATAATCCTAAAATTTGTGTGGAATCAGAAAACACTGGAATAGCCAAAGGAAAGTTGAAAAAGAGAACCAAAGATGGTGGCTGGGGAGTTGGGTTGACAGGGTGATGAACATTAAGGAGGGCGTGTGATGTAAGACCACTGGGTATTATAAAGACCAATGAATCACTAACCTCTACCTCTGAAACCAATAATACATTACTTGTTAATTAACCAAATTTAAATAAAATTAAAAGAAAATAAAAAAGATCTCTTCAGGCTATGTGTGTGTATGTGTGTGCGGTACATATTCTGTGTTTTGGGATGTCTTGTAATATTTCTCTGGAAAGCCAGATATGCTTTATTTGGATAACAGGAACTGAGGCAAATAGGGCCCTAGTGTGAGCATTCATGTTAATCTCTGTGTATGTTATCCCTTTACTTATGATCGCTATAAATGCCAGAATTGGAATTAATCTAGTGCTCTTGTTCTGTCTCCCCCTAGACACTGGACCTGTGTTACTACTCAGAGAGAGCCTGTGTCTTACACCTCTTTCAGCTGCAGTTTGCTGTTACTCTCCTGGAACACTCTTGGTACAGTGGTCAGCGGGGAGGAATGAGATGTGTTATATAATCTTCTCATTAAATCTCACTCTTTCGGTGAGCCTGTGTCTCTGGCCTGTGACCTTCACAAATGATACTTCTCTTGGATAACTTTCCCCCCACATCAGTGATATAGGAAAGTGAGAGGGGCTGAAGTTACAAAATGCCCTTTCTGCCTTCATTATACAAAGGTTTTTTATGTTTTGCATAAAGATTACTCAGAAGATCCTTCTGAAGGGTCCTTTCGTAGATCTTTTAGTTGAAAATCTGCTATAGGGTTTTTGGAGTTAAATCCCACAAAAATATAGGAAGCTGCCTAAGACTCAAGTTTTATACTTTATGCTAGTCCACATTCAGCCTCCAGGAATTTCTCAAAATTACATTAAATTGTCCTTACCGGTTTATGGTTCCACTATCCTCTGCTCCACATCTTGGCTAGACTTGAAATTGGCCTGTCTTTCTAGATTATAGTATGACAATGACAATTTGCCCTGTAAACTAATTTCTATTAAATCTTTTCTCTTTTCAGTCTGCTTAGCTTTTTCTTGTCAGGCAAGAAGGACTACTTGTAAGTTCTTTACATGTCAGAATTAAAACTAAAACTCTTGCTTTACTTTTGAAAAAATCTAGACACTAGTTTATACAATGGAGTAGAAAACTATTAAAATGTTAAATGTTGTAAATATTAGGTCTCTTAAAGATTTCAGTTTTCGATGATTATAGGTTGTGCCATTTAAATTATTATGGAATTTTAATCTGCCCTGCATCATAAAAATCTTGAGATTCAGATATAATCTATCACTGTTGGTTCACATAAAAGAAACACGATAACCAAAATATGAATACTTGGACTGTTCTTTATAATAGAGATCTTTAGTTTGCTAATAACCAACCAAATGTCATATAACATACTTTATTTGAAAGTTTTAAGTTTAAGAACTTCTTAAAAATGTGTCTTATCCATTGTCATTATTTACAATTATCTTTAATTAGTAGTACTAAGAGTAGGGATAGAAATATAGTGTATTTCTATGTAAGATCTGTTAGAGACATTCAATGAAAATATGTCATGTTACCTATAATAGACCCAAAATGCTATGTAAATAATCTGATTACTCTCGGAGTTTCTGATTAATTGATAAAATAACCATATTTAAGGTACTGACTTCTATGTTTTCTTCGCAAGGAAACATTCAGCCAATTTGTTTGAAAATTTATGTTAAAATTTCTGGGAAATACTTGATGCTCTGGAACAAATACTTGACTATATCATTTAAAAGTTATACTATTCCATCTAGAGAATAGACAAGAAAAGGGAAAATGCAATGTTATATAATTATTTATAATATTTCAATAGTATTGTTAAATACTGAGCCCTTACTATATATTCCCAAAGAAAATTATAAACACTTTAAGACTTAATCATGGCTTTTTTTTTTTTAAGATTTCATTGATTTATTTGAAAGAGAGCATGAGTGGGGGTGGGGCTGGGAGGAGAGGGACAAGCAGACTCCCCACTGAGCATGGAGCCAAGTATAGGGCTCCATCGCAGGACCGTGAGATCATGACTTAAGCCAAAGTCAGATGTTTAACTGACTGAGCCAGTGCCTCTAATCATGGCTTTTTTTTTTTAAAAAAAGATTTTATTTATTTATTCATGAGAGACACAGAGAGAGAGGCAGAGACACAGCGGAAGAAGCAGGCTCCCTGTGGGGAGCCCCATGTGGGACTCGATCCTAGGACCCCAGGATTATTCCCTGAGCCAAAGGCACATGCTCAACCACTGAGCCCCTCTAATCATGGCTTTTTTTTTTTAAATAAAATATTTGGGCTTCTTGATAACTTGAATGGACTAGATAACTGAGGATATAACTTCTATAATATCTTATTATTACAGTGTAAATCTTTATTCTAAATATTTTTACACCGTGAAAATTGCTATTTACTTTTTATACCAAATGTGTTTTAAGTTGATATACAGTTGACTGAGAAGCAAAGAAATTATTAAGTACAATGAATTACAATGAATGGAAAACTAAGAAACCACTTACCAGTCATGGACCAACTATAGTTGGAAGGAACAAATTGTGCTGAATTAAAGCTTTTCACAAGACATGGTCAATATGCAATAGCTTACATTGAAATTCCTACTATAAACTGATAACAGAAATCATATATATGAATTTCAACAACCAAGAAAAATAACTGATATTATGAATGAAATAATTAAGACATTTCAATACTTCGTACTTTGAATATGACTTTGTGAGGCAAATTCAGGAAATTCATCTTGGTTATAAGTACAAACAATTTGGTTAAAGTTAAAGTCTCGAAAGTTAGAGCTTTCCTGGTGCCCTTTTGCTATCAAGAAAAGAGCAATCATTAAAAGTTAATGCAGTTCTTTGTGCATTTGGTATGCCTCTGTAACTGATTTTTTTTTTAAAGAGAAAAGAAAAAAGAAAAGAAAAGGAAAGAAACAAAACCCATCTCTAAAATAAGATAGTTTCACTGACTTCTAGGACAAGGTGAGTACCCTCCTACTGCAGGAAAATGTCTTTAAATAAAACAGATTTATTGTAGAGACTTCAAAAATATTTTTAAACTTAAAAGTACTTGGGAGAAGAACTTTTTAAATAGAGTGGTAAAGAAACTGGCAGATCTTCAACTCGTATGTGTAAATATTATAAAGAAATAATAGTTTATAGTTTAGTTTATATAGGCCTTATAGTTTAATAGAAAACATTAAAGTTCAAATCTCTCCACATCTCCCCAGAAATAAGCTAACTTACTAAAGGAGATCAGATCCAACAACCTACCATGTGCCCATAAATTACACTTAAAAGTGAGGATTTTTATAAACCCCAATATTAATGGTAAGTAGGGAAATAAGCATTTGAATCCAGCCAGGTGAGCTATAGATAACACCTCAGAGCAAATCGACAGGAAGAAATTAAGTAGGAAAAGGAGAGTATAGCCATGCTGTACAGGTTATGGAAAAAATATCACTCTGAGATAGGAGTCACACCTCGAATGCAGAGATATCGACCACACCGCAGACACCTGGTAGCTGAGAGTAGTGATTATTGGGGAAACAACAGTAGGAGATTTGAAAGTGTGTGTGTGACCAGAGTTACGGGTGAGTGTGTTCTTTGCTTCTCCAATGTTACTATTTCTTGCCTTTTCAGTGAAGGGAATTAGGATACCTATACCTACACCTATATTTACCTATATTTGTATCTGTATCTTCAGCAGACTCACTTGTCCATAAATTTATGTCATGACCCATAAATATCCTCTTGTTAAGGCCCCACAATTTGAAAACTTTCTCTCTCCCCATGAAAAGAGCTTTATTTTATTGGCCTTAACAGGTTTCTTCTAACACAAAGTCCCAATTAGAGCCTTAGAGTTTCTAGAAAGTAGCTTACTCCTGAAACTCTTTCCCAGTGCCAAAGCTTCAGTAAATATCATAACCAAACTATGGGGAACTAAGGCATAAAAAACATAGACTTTAAGTCTTATTCCTGAGATGTGAGTAAAGATTTAAGGAACTATACCAATACATAACAAAATACAAGCCAAATTTGGAAACTAACTTGAAGTTTGATTGTAGTGAAGCTGCTTCATCTTAAAAAATTCTAGGTTGTATGTAAGGCTGCAGTTTTCAAAGGCTGGTTTATAAGATCTCTTTAATCAGAATTTTCTGGAATAGAGATCATTGGTACCACTCAAAATCCTACAAGATCAAATTTCTAAAGATGAAACATGGGAATCTGGATTTAAGAATATTCCCAGATAAAAAAAAAAAAAAGAATATTCCCAGATGATTCTTCAGGATTAGAAAGTTGCACAATGTGGTCTACTCCTCTTTAAGGGCCACTCAGATATTTGTCTGATTTCAAATGAGGTAAGGTAACTAAAACAGGCCATGTGGAAGTTACAGGGCCTTGTATGTAGTAGAGGGAAAGGGAAAAACATCCTAAGAAAACTGTCTTCCTAAAGTGAAAGACTGATTTTTCCTAGAAAATTGCTACTTTTTGAAAAATAATGAATCAGTGCCTAAAATTGAGTAGTTCCTTCGGCAGTGCTCCAAGAAGAGCTGGTAACTGAATCTTTTCTCAAACAAGAGCCTCTTGTAGGCCTTTACTGGAGACTCTGACAGATTACTACTCGAGCGCTCCATTTGACAGCAGCTTCTCTCCCACACCAGGCCAAGAAGACAAGAAGACGTGGGGACGCAATGCTGTATATTGCTTTATTACAATGTAACCTTAGGTCATTAGTTAGCCTAGTCATGCTACAATTCCCCTCAAACATAAGCAGGATAATTTTATTACAAATCACATATATTTGAAATAAAGGTAAGCATTCTTTTTTCTTTTTTTTTTGTTTCATAATTACACCTGTTCTGAAACATTAGAACTATTGCAGATCTATACTCTGAATTTCCTGAATGGTACTAACAGTCTCTATTTCATCAGCAGACACTTGTTCCCATCTCTTCTCTGTCTCTCACTAAAGCCGTAACTCCAAGTATAACTGCTAGTATAAAGTTCTGATGCTAAGAAGGAGCCAATGTAAATTTACTAATAGATTAATGCCAATACTTTCCCATCTCTATTCATCTATAATCGTTAAGTTCACTTCATTTTATATCTTGAGCAGATTCTTTTCTTTCTTGATTGCTAACACCCTTTTAAAAAGTGTGCCGGGCACCTGGGTGGCTCAGTCGGTTAAGCAGCTGCCTTTGGTTCAGGTCATGATCTCAGAATCCTGGGATCAAGTCCCACATCAGGCTCCCTGCTCAGCGGGGAGTCTGCTTCTCCCTCTCCCTTTACCCCTCCCCATTGCTAATGTACATGGTCTCTTTCTCTCTCTCTCCCCCTCAATAAATAAATAAAATCTTTAAAAAATAAAAAAAATAAGTGTCATGTTAGATTATTCTCTGCTTAGAATACTCCAATGGCATCTAATCTCCTCAATAAAAAACATATTCTTAATAATGATCCATAAGGTCCTACGTGACTTGACCCCTGCTAGAGCTCTGACATTAGGTCCTACTACTTGTTCTGTCTTGGGCACCCACTGTTCTTCAAATATTCCAGGCACACTTCTCCAAAATGGTTTAACATCTGCAGTTTCTCCTGTATGGAATGCTCTTTCCTCAGAGCTATATGGTTCAAATTCTTTTTTCCCCTCCTTAAATATCACTTTCTTACTGAGCAACATAACATTTCCTTTTTCCTTTTCTTAGCATTTATAATATCCAGTTAATGATGATTAGATAGATGAATAGATAGATTGATAGATGATAGATAGATAGACTGATCTTGTATAGTTTCTCTCTCCTCCTCTAGAATATAAATTCTATTAGGAAAGAAAAATTTACCTCTTATCAGTTTTTTTTTTCCCCCTTATCTTAAGCTCTCAAAGCTATGCCTGGAACATGGTGGAAATTCAAGAATTATTTGATAAATAAGTGAATGCTGTATCTTTAGATTGTACAACTAAGTGGCCTGGGAAAAAATTACTCCTTGGGGTGTAAGGAGAAAGCTATAATCCTCAGTGATTTTACAATAGATAGAAACATTTTCACTCCATGACAAAACTACACTGAAGTTTTATTTTAAGGGACATCTAATTGAAAGGAGCAATCTGTTTTTTTCCCCATTGCTTGGTGGTAAGTCACAATTACAAAAACAATCAATTCTATCAGGTCAAAATGAATACAGTGTTCTTTGAATCAAAATACACAGGCCACATGGTGGAGATTATATGTGTTAGATTCTCTGAAATGTAAAAAGATGCAAGACCAACAGACTACAGTCTTTGAGATATGACCTTTAGTATAAACTGTTGGCTTACTGAGTTCTTAGATACCATCATGTAAGGACAATGGTTTTGTCATACCACTGCGAAATAAATATATATGAAAACACCACAAATTTCCCAATCAAAACTGTTTTAAAATTCATTAAGCTAATTGGATAACAATATGGTATTATAATAGAAAATGATACTTACAATAATTGGCCACCCTTATATTTACTCATTTAGATTAAGATTTTGTACACATATATGTACATACATACTGCACTACTCATGCTGTAAAATTTTAGAGTAAATCATACAAATTGATAATTATGAGAACAATTATTTGAAATATCAAATATTTTATACAATATGTGTGTAAATATAATGTAAATTATAATGAGAGTCTTGATTTCCTTAAATTTCTTGATTTCTTACGTGAAAAGACAGAATGCAAAAAGGAAACTGTATTTTAAGAAAATTACTGAAGCAAAAATTAGTTTCAACACTACAGTAGTATTTTCTAATAATTTCTATCTAAAATGTTTTCTTTAAAAAAATAAAAAAAATTTAAAATATTTTCTTTAATGTTATAGTTATGCAGAAAAGATGACGAAAAGTAAAATAGGGGGTAGCCCAGGTGGCTCAGCGGTTTAGCGCTGCCTTCGGCCCAGGGCGTGATCCTGGAGTCCTGGGATCGAGTCCCATGTCGGGCTCCCTGCATGGAGCCTGCTTCTCCCTCTGCCTCTCTCTCTCTCTGTCTGTCTCTCATGAATAAATAAATAAAATCTTAGAAAAAAACTAAAATAGGAAACATCCTAATACAGTCATACAAATATGTTAGAAACATCCTGATATGAGATATGAGGAACAGGGTAATAATTCTGAGGAAAGATTCAGATTAACAATAATTTCAGTGTTGTGTGTTTTAGCATTTAACCTGATTCTACTGAATTGAATCCTTCCTATTACTGGTTTAGTTGATTAGTTATTTGACTGTGATACGACCAATGACAGTATCAAGAAGAATGGCAAGAGTTTGAAACAGCAATAAGAAAATAAATGCACCAAATAGGTACACTCATATATCACTATGATCACATAAATGAGGTCATTTTCAAAGAGGTATTTGGTAGTTTTTTATTTCCTCCTTTATTTTTTTTTATCATTGAAACAGCATTTTCCAAGATTCCATTAATTGAAATCACTGAAAATACAGTGATTGATAGGCTTTAGTTCAGTTAAAATTGCATGCAGAGTTTACCAACAGTTATACTATTGACCTCCAAAGACAGGGAATGATTCATCATCTTTGTTCCCCACCTAAAACACTATTTCTACTCCTTGACTTATTTTCTTGTTGACTCTTTCTCCATAAATCTGACTAGTAACAAGATTTATTTGACATTCCCTAGTAGATCATTACTTTGTACACTAATAAACTCTTGTACTGTCAAAGATTGGTGGTGATTATTTTAGGAAGTAATCAACTTGGTTTTAGTATGTTCTGAATATACAAAACAGATGGGAGAAAATTAAATGTTACTATTTGTAAAACTTCCATTAAGGAGGAAAATCAACTAAAACAACACAGGGGAATGAACTGCTACTCAATACATATGGTTACCTATAAACAAGCTGTGACATGTTACTATATTTATGTAAAAATAATCAAAGGAATAATGTTAATTATAAGTGGCCCCACAACAGAAAATGTACAAATACTAACATTTCCATATATTCCTAAAATGGAAAATACTTAAAAATAGATTAATATACTTAGCAGTTTACCATTTTACTAAAGATCTTGAAAGTAGCCTTTTCATTTTGTTTAAATATAACACCTCGGAGTGAGTTAAGTGCCCTAGATGCCCCATTTTTGCCTACTCTCTCAACTCTATAATTAAACAAGTGCCATACATAATTAAATTTTTCTAAGACTAGAATTGAAGTCATTAAGTTACCAATGAAAAGATTATACAGATTCTTAAGCTGTATATTAAAAGTCAAGAATCACTTTTGAACATTCTAAGAGGAGAAAGGCACTCAAAGACTGTAGGATTTTACTTGATATTCATATTTTTAGTGCCTTCAATTATCTATTGACTAAATAATATTTCTTATTTATTATATGAGAAAAGACGTAGGTCTCTTCAAATTCTATAGATTTAGATGTGAGTCTTTCTATGAAAAAAACTGTAACGAATGCTCCACATTTATTAATTTTCCCCTTTCAGATGTGTTTATTAAGTAACATTTTTGGTGCATAGAATAGGACTTAAGATATTGCTTCATTTCATTTCTTTTTTTCAGGGATGTGTTATTTGCTTATGGTCCCAGTCCTAGTAAACTAATATATCTTTGTTTATAGATGAACTAGTATAAGAAATATACAACATCTAGTCAAGTGCAGGTGTTCATAAAATGTCTTATTTGGCCTTCCAATCCACATCTAAGATTTCAAAGACAGGATTTGTTTTACTATACTGCATTGTTACCCTTCTTCATCTCCTTCTTTCCTTTTTTTTTATTTATTTATTCATGATAGAGAGAGAGAGAGAGAGAGAGACAGAGACAGAGACAGAGACACAGGCAGAGGGAGAAGCAGACTCCATGCCAGGAGCCCGACGCGGGACTCGATCCCAGGACTCCAGGATCGCGCCCTGGGCCGAAGGCAGGCGCTAAACCGCTGAGCCACCCAGGGATCCCCCTTTCCTAATAAATATCACTATTACAACTTGATACTTTTTGTGCATTAATGAGAATGGCAAGCATAGAAGATTCAATTTCAATTCAACCTACATTGCCTTCCTCTTCCTGCATTACAGGCAAAGGAGCTAAGTCATATGTGGTGAGACAATCACTGAGACATTAATTTATGATCTCTTCCTAATGCTGTTGGTGTATGTAACGAATAAGATGTGATCTTAAACCTGCTTTCCTCAATGGCCTATTAATGTCCTTAATATACTTTAATATCTTAATGAAACACAAAGTTAGGATATAATTTGTAAAAGCAGAAGGGAGGGTGTCTAGATGGTGTCCAGTAGGCACCAGGAAGAAGATCAAGTTTCTGTGGGCCACACTCGCTCATGAGTTTCTGGGGATGACTGTGCGGTGCTGCCTGCTGCTGGGCTGTGCTCAGGGAGCTCTAGAAGTCAGCCCTGAAAAGATTACTGGATTTAAACCAGGGAAAAATGCAGCAGTGAAGCCATCTTCAAAGTAGCCTGGATCAACGACCGTTATCACTCGGATCTGTGTGATAGGATAAAGGAAAATCTCCCCTTCAGGGTTGTAATTAGGATTCTAAGGAAGACAGTCTTCCCACTTTGTCCAATTTTTCAATTGAAAGTGGATTTCATCCAAGCCTGGAGAATAGGTGCATTGAGCAGCTTAAACTGGGTTTCAAGAAATACACAAAGTATTTATTTTTTGTATGATGGCAGATGTATTGCATGATTAAGTTTTAATTCCTTTGACTTGTAATACTCTTCTGACTCCATCACATGGCATTGCATAGAAACATTGGGGAGAAAAAAAAGTAGAGGTCAGTACAGTAAAATGTGATTTTTTTAGATTATGTTTCCCTATGTCCTCTGCAGAAAGTGAGATAGATGCTTCTGTCCCAGTGGCAACCAGCGCAAATTGGGCCATGGGTCACAGCAGAGAAGGACACAAATGAGGATAAACAAAGCCAAGGTACAACTTCTGATCAGATTACACAGAAATGATTCAAAAGTACTTGTTTTCCACTTTTATTGCAGAAGACAGGATATGGATTCATCAAAGTGTATGTGTGACAGGGAGGAGTAAGTGGCAGAAAGGCCAAAATTTATTTGAAAGATGTATAGATGAGTCTTATTATTATTAAAATATTTTTAACCAGTATACCTTGTTGCCTGGCCCATGACAGATAATGATTTATTCTATGTATTTATGCTGAGACTCTTAAAAATGAAACAAGAAAACTTTGGGCTTTGATAGGAAATAAAATCAAGCAACAGCCTTAAGGTATCAAAAGTAGTCAGATTGAGCTTTTCAGATCAAGCTTAAAGAATCTATTTTTTTTTCCATTATAGCACTTTGGAGATTGTATACTTGTCCATTAAAACATTAAGACTGAATATTTGAATATACAATGTAGTTCACTGTGTTATTTCCTTAGTCTGCCACTTACTGAAGTAGAGCCATGTGACATTTGGCTATTAAGAAAAAAAAAAGAATAAACTAAAATGTTTGTTGTGAATAGATGTAATTTAATTATAGCATTCAAAAATTATTTTGGTACTTGTACAAATCTACTCAATTTTTGCTTTTATAATATCAAAATTGCATTAGTTATTATTTAAATCTGGAGAAGTCTGTATTGATCAGTTAGTCAAACTCCCTCGTTTTATAGTTGCAGAAATTGAAACACAATAATAAATGAGGTTATTTTCAATCAACATTATGATTTTCCTTTAGTAAAGATGGCATACTTCATCTATTTTTAGTTAAGAAGAATATTGTACATTACCAGAAGGAGTTTGAATCCTATATGGAAGTTAGGTATCATAAATTAGATGGATGTTTAATCAAACCTAGCAAAGAATCTAATGCCTTACATTATATTTGCAATCTCTCAGAAGAGATTTCTGAGCTACATTCAATGAAACATTTTATGTAGTGATATCAAGAGAAGTGGAGAAAAGGTGAGTCAGCCATACAAGAGAAGCTGTGGGCCCTCCACTCACACTCTACAAAAACATAATAGGTGCATGGAATTTTAGATAGACGCATATGACCCTGCCAATTATTAATTTCTATAACCACAATCAGTTTGAATTTTCAGCTTTTGAACCTCTTGTTCACTGTTTTCTCTAATGAATTTTCTTCTCTATATTTTTTTTGCAGTTTTTAATATCTGGGAGATTTCGCATTGTTTAAATATGAACAGAGCTCTATAATCAAGATAAAAGTCCTCTAATCAAGATAAAAGTTCTTAGACTCTTTTTTTTTGAATTTTCATAAACACCCGAATTCTTTCATCTTTTAAATTTTTCTTACAGACTTTGCCATCTGATATCAATAACATAATTGCTTGGCATCCCCCGAAGGAAGTCATTCTCTTTCTTGCTTCTGTGCTTAGCTATACTCTGCTCTATCTCTAGAATTATTTTCCTCACAAGTCACTTCCCTCATCATGATTTTCTCAATGCCTTCAGGTACAAGTATTTGCTGCTCTGTCAGGTATTTCTAGTCTCTTTGCTTTGAGCTTTAGTATAACTCACTAAAGTGCATAAAATATATTGATTATAATATATCAACATTTGATTGCTATCAGAAATTGAGAAGCTATATTGACCCTATTATACATTATTTTTTGCTTATGTCTTTTCTGTGCTGAAGTGACAATAAGAAGAGCAAACTAAATATAAACTGAATACATCAAATAAATATGTATTTAAAAGTAATAAGTATTAAGAGAAAATTTATAAGGCTTTCCTACATGCGTTGCTCTATTAAACAAATGCATCTAAAGAGTACAATGGATTAATTGTTGCAGATGCTATATTATGCCAAAAGTGGGACTGTTGACAATTCATAGGAGACTCTCTCTTAGGAATTGCTCTCTGCCAAATAGAAGTGCCTCATCTAAGTTTACATCCCACTAATGTATGCGGATTTGTCACTGACTGGGCAATATTGGAACTGTGAGGGCACAAGACCCCTTACCTCAATTCTGGACAATTCTTATGCTTGTGCCAGCTCTATGGCTTCCCCTGTGGCATCAACTGAGGCCTGTGTTGTGGCCATATCTCAGTTTGACTGCTTGCTACACCACCTTGCTTCCTTCACTTCCTTGTAGGTAATGCCCCCAAGAACAATCCTCAGTAAGCTCTCTGCACGCAAATCATGTCAGAATCTGTCTCACAGGAATCCAGACTTCACCAAACCAGAGCACTTAATGAAAGAATCTGTCGGTTTTGAAAATCTACCGAACCCAGAATGCCAGTTAACCTTCCCCTCAGGATGGTACTAATTCAAAAAGGGCCTTTGGAGATTGCACCCCCATTTTTTTCTCCCCAGCTCCTCCTATACCATCTTGCAACTAGCAAAGTTAGGGGAAAAGGTAGGACTTCCAGATGGAATTCAAAGAAACTAAAAATAAAGAAAAGAGAAGAGAAGAGAAAAAGGGTTATTTCCTTCCCTATCGCAAGAAACAGGCTACTGTGCTCCAGAACAATGAACGTGAGTTTGTAAATGTGTAACACTATGCTAAAGAAGTCACGTTAATTATAAACAGAGACCATTTTAGGGGCTATTGTGACCAGACAACTTTTCACCATCTGACCAGTGAAGTCATGGATTCTCTGGTATCCACTCCAGGCATGTGTAACAAACAAATTCTAAGAGAAAGTAAAACAATCGAATTGTGTTCTGTTGCATTCGGCATCCAACATGTTCAACCTTGGGGCCTGCATATGGGAATAAAGCAAAACAAAGTTGCGATGTTGTCTGTGCATATTAGTCTCTTTGCGGAAACCTGATTCTTGAGCATTTTATTTTCCTGCCCAATTACTGAATGTGGTGAGTAGAAATGGTTTTCAATGTTCATGAGAAGTGAAGAAAGACCTACTGATTTTGTACCTAAACAGGCAAGGAGAATAGAGAAGGACTTTGAAAGACAACCTGTGGAGGTAAGGAACAGGTGTTGTAAACAGTGCTATGGAGAATGTTCACAGATTTTTAAGTGAAAAACTTCTTGTGAAAAATTCCTCTGGAGTTGTTTCATTCTCCTACATAATATCGTATTCTTCATGTCTGAAGACCTATCTCAGTATTTGGCAAGACATATTTCTAAAACTCACAAAAAAAGAATAAATATATACTGAGAACCCACAAGGCAAGTCCCATTGCAGTACTGTTGTTAAGTTTCTCTGAAGTACAGGAACAAGAATTGGTGTCATATTTGCAACCCTTAACTGAATGATAGAGATGACTCTGACTTAGACGGTAAATTCAAATTAATGACTGATACCTAAGAAGATTGTTCTCTCTTAAACACAAGACTATATGTGTGTGTGTGTGTGTGTGTGTGTGTGTGTGTGTGTGTATTTTTACTTTTTGTATGGGTTTAGTATAAGAGAGACAGATGAAAATCAACAATTTAGGAAACGTTAACCAAACAAATTTTAGGCTCTGAAATACATTTTTTTCTCACTTCTTCGATTTTCTTCTACCTGAAATGCAATTACTATTTGTGGACATGAACACCCGAGGAAAGGAGCCCTAATTATCTTTGTGTTAATACAAGTCTTATTCTGATACTTGAGTAAAAGAAGAGATTTGACAAGAGCTTATTTTAAAACAAATACATTAAAGATTCACCGCTAATATCCTCAATGGGGAAAAACTGAGAGCTTTTCACTTTACGGTCAGGAACAGAACAGGGGTGTCCACTCTAACCATTGGTATTTAGCATAGTACTAGAAGTCCTAGCCCTAACAATCAAACAACAAAAAGAAATATAAAGCATTCACACTGGCAAGGAAGAAGTAAAACTTTCACTATCCGCAGATGACATGATACTCTATAGAAAGTCAAAAAGACTTTATCAAAAACTGCTAGAACAAACAAATTCAGTAAAGTTGCAGGATATAAAATCAATGTACAGAAATCTGTTGCTTTTCTATACACCAATAATAAAGCAGTAGAAAGATAAATTAAGGAATTAATCCCATTTACAATTGCACCAAAAACCATAAAACACCTGGGAATGAACATAACAAAATAGGTTGGAAGACCTATACTCTGAAAACTATAAAACTGCTGATGAAAGAAATTGAAGATGAAACAAAGAAATGGAAAACAGGGGAGCCTTGGTGGTTAAGCATCTGACTTTGGCTCAGGTCATCATCTCAGGATCCTGGAATTGAGCCCCATGTCAAGCTCTATGTTCAGTGAGGAGTCTGTTTCTCTATCTCCCTTTCCCTTTGCCCTCCCCCCACACTGCTTATGTTCTCTCTCTCTCTCTCAAATAAATTTAAAAGTCTTTAAAAAAAGAAATGGAAAAACATTCCAGACTCCTAGATCATTAGAACAAATATTAAAATGTCCATACTACCCAAAGCATTCTACACATCTATCGCAGTCTCTATCAAAATACCAATAGCATTTTACACACAGCTAGAACCAATAATCCTAAAATTTGTATGGAAACCCAAAAGACAACCTTTAAGAAGAAAAGCAAGGCTTTTCACAACTCCAGACCTCAAGCTACATTACAATGATCAAAACAGTATGGTCCTGGCACAAAAACAGACACATAGATCAAAGGAACAGAAGAGAAAACTCAGAAATGAACCCACAACTATAGTTCAATTAATCTTTGACAAATAAGGAAGAATATCTAATGGGAAAAATACAATCTCTTCAAAAATATTGTTGGGAAAGCTGGACAGCAACATGAAAAAGAATGAAACTGGATCACTTTCTTATGCCATACGAAAAATAAATTTAAAATGGATTAAAGATGCAAATCTGAGATTTGAAAACAAAGAAATCCTAGAGGAAAATACAGACAGTAATCTCTTTGACACTGGCTATAGTAGCTTCTTTCTAAATATGTCCCTAAAGGCAAGAAAAACAACAAAAATACACTAATGGGACTTCATCAATAAAACTTCTGCACAGCAAAGGAAACAATCTGAAAAACTAAAAGGCAACCTACAGAATGGAAGAAGATATTTGCAAATGACATACTGATAAAGGGTTAACACCAAAAATATATAAAGAATTGATCAAACTCACTATCCAGAAAACAAATAATCCAATTAAGAAATGGGCAGAAGACATGAATAGGAATTTTTCCAAAGAAGATGTCCAGATGGTTAACATATACATAAAAAAATGCTCAACATCATCAGGGAAATGAAAATCAAAACTACAATAAGATATCACCTCACACCTGTCAGAATGGCTAATATCAACGACGCCAGAAACAACAGGTGCTGGTAAAGATGTGGTTGGGCACTGTTGGTGGGAATGCAAATCGGTGCACTGTGGAAAACAGCATGGAGGTTCCTCAAAAAGTTAAAAATAGAACCACCCTATGACCCAGCAATTGCACTACTGGGTATTTACCCAAAGAATACAAAAATCCTGATTCAAAGGGATACATGTACCCTGATGTTTATAACAGCACTATCAATAATATCCAAATTTGGAAACGCCCAAGTGTCCATTAACTGATGAATGGATAAAGATGAAGTAGTGTACACACACACACACACGCCAGAATATTACTCTGCCCTGAAAAAGAATGAAACCTTGCCATTTGCAAGGAAGTGGATGGAGTTAGAATGGATTATACTGATTCAAGTCCGAGAAAGACAAATACCAAATAATTTCACTCATATGTGGAATTCATGAAACAAAACAAATGAACAAAGGGAAAAAAAAGGGAGGCAAACCAAACCAGACTCTTCACTATAGGGAACAAACTAAACTGATGGTTACCAGAGGAGAGGTGGTAGGGGAGGGGATGGCTAAAATAAGTGATGGGGATAAGGAGTGCACTGGCTGTGCTGAGCACCAACTGTTGTACAGATGTGTTGAATCACTATACTGTATACCTGAAACTAATATTACACTGTATGTTAACTAACTGGCACTTAAATAAAAACTTAAAAAAATAAAACAGATACATGAAAATGGTCCCCCAAATCCCCATTATTCGTGCACTTTAGGGCGAAAATATTTTTATTTCCTGCGAAAACAACAACCCTACTTCACTTACTAACAACTTCATGCTGAATTCTTGGCACAAGAAAAAATTATCATCTAGAGATAGCAAAGCAGAACAGAAGGAATAGGCTTATTTGTGATTACACTCAGAATCAACCCCTCTTCCCTACTTGCTCTTGACGTCTGTATCTAATAACGTGAACTCCTGGCAGAAAAGACAACCCCAAATGGATTACCCACTATGTGTATGTGTATATATATATATATATATATATATATATATATATATGGTCAAAGATAAAATTAAAATACCTAATATCTTATTTATGATACATTAGTTAAAATTGATAAATAACTGTATCAGCTATTCTACAAATCTGTTTTTAATCCATTATTCTGGCTTTATCAGAAGAAGGTTGTAAAGCTAAGGAAGATAAATGTTGCAGGTGTTTAATCAACAGCACGGTCCCTTTTGTAACGTGTGCTTTGGCTCTTCTTCTCATCATATATCTTCATGAAAGGTGGTATTAGTTGGAAACTTTCCGTTGATGGTCTCAGATCATTACAGAGGATGAGGGCATAACCTAAGTGTTTTCTCAGGACAGTTCTCAGCCCTGGTAGATCCTTCCCCTTCCACCTCATCAGTTCTCCACAGCCTGAATTTCTTGACCTTTTGAGGCAAGATGCCAATTCCATCTGTTTACTCAAGCATTTCTGAGATTATGAGTAAAATTTGTTTCAGGATGAATTTATCTATCAAAAGATTAGCTTTCAGTTGCTGATGATAGTTACTAGTGCAAAGTATTCAACTGTGTGTTCTGAATGTGTGTGTTCAGATGTTGAAAAGATAGAAAATGGAATATATGTATTTTTTTAAAGCAGTAGAATTTACATTAATTAATTTGACATATGGTCTCAGGTTCTAGCCAAAGCCAGGGTTTCAGTGAAGAGTACAATTTCTCCCTAATGCCAAGGAAGGAAATGAGAAAAATCTGTCATTGAGTATCTTATCGACCTAAAAAAAAAAAAAAACTGTTACTGTGTCTTAGTAAGAAATATTGTTCGTGTTTTATAACTTTATAGCTTCTCAAAATTTAATCACACTACTTTCATATAAAACAGGTATTTTCTCCTTAAAAATAAGTCTACAACATAAAAAAATCTATCCACTCATTAATGTGAACATTTACATCAGGATAACTGACTCTCATAATTTCTGAGATCATTGCAAAGCATGCATGTGTGCGCTCACTCACACACATTCACACGCACATCTGTCCTTCAGTCTCTTTTACAAAATTAAAGTTTTAAAACTATACTGAATGCATTACTACAGAGGAAAGACAAAATTAAATAGAAAATGCTAAGTAAAAGGCTCTAAAAACAATAGTACCACACTTGCATTGCTTCCAAAGAAAAACTAATAGTCAGATGGAAGACCTCCAGTGTTGGTATCAGTCACGCTACCTACATGAACTGGTCCACTCCCAATATTTAACCTTAAGTACTCTAATACGATAAATGAGAAGGCCGCAGGCTGCAAAATATTAAATAAAATCATATTACATGATTAGATATTACATAGTATTTTCTATATTTTGAAAATACATTTGGTTGATAAAAAAGAAGGAAACAAAATCAAACAGGTTGGTTCAGAGGCAGTTCTTGCAATGATATAGTGTAATATCTATTTTATAATCATATTTTCTGCTCTAATTATTGTATACTTACCTAAACATAAAGTTATACTACTCCTTTTTTTAAATTTTTCTTTATGGAGCTTTATGGAGCTTGAACAACTATAAAATGTCAAGCCAATGAAATTCTCACCCAAAATATTGAAAATGTAGCCATTTATACTGGTAAAAAGTAAATTTTAGAAATCAGATTATTCACCAAATCTGAGATATTCTTAATTTAATTACATAGCAATTATGTTAGAAAAAAAATCAAATGTGTATTCTTGTAAGGTTCATAAATATATTTATACATCTACCTCTACATCTAGCCAAATACATGAAGGTAAGGTGACATAGTATCATTGATTTTTCTACATTACTCTCCCTAACTACTAAAGTAAGAAAAAGTTAAGTCATTTAATATTTTCACATGTTAAGTTGCAAAGTAGAAAGTTGGGGCAAAATATATTTTAATGTCCTTTTTTGAGTCAGAATTTGAATGATATGATAAAGCACGATGTTAGATGTCTATTAATTCAGCCTTGATGTTGGAATGAGAGAATTATACTCATTCAGCCAAAAATATCAAAGTCAAGTTTACCTTGCATATATTGTGTGTAAACTTCCAGATGATCTGAGGACAGTATCCTTCACTTCTCAAATAAATGGGATATAGCATTTCAGCTGCACATGATTAATCATACTCCTTTGTTAACTTTTTTTTTCTTTACTTTATAGACTTATTTCCAAACTCCACAGTTTATTTCTATTTTTTTCCTCAGCAAGTGGACAGAATTAAAATGAAAATGATTATAAAAGTCATTATAAATCTGGCATTGCTCCCAAGCTGGAGAAAAACGATCTTATTTCCATTGGAAGAAAAACTTTCCATTTCAACAAAATAAAAGTCTTCCATGGATTAAGATTCTCTTGCCAGTATTTAAAAGTCTAGCATTGACATAGGGACAGAGGATCTTTTGTTAGATTACTCTTAAATTAAAAAAAAAAATCTAATTGCTATGAATACAAGTAATATAGGCCTTTCTGACAAGCAGAGTGACACTTTGAATTCTAAAATATGTCACACTTATATTTGAGTCTAATTTAATTTTTCCCCTACCAGCATGGTATCCTGAAACAGATGCTTTTAAGAATATCATACAAATCTGCTCTGTTTATCTCACATTGCTTTGGTTTTGTTTTTGTTTTTTTTCTGTTTTTTTTTATTGATTCTCTCAACCTAGCAGGAGTCTTATGATTCCTGACTGGTTCAGTAACTCCATGACTCATCACATAAATTACTCTGTAAAATTGTGTGTGCAGTCAATCTATACCCTATCTAGATGTTTCACATATTAGGGCTGAAAAATGAACACCATCACAGAAATAAATTTAGGAACCTAAACCAAAGTTAAAACTCTTTAAAAAACAAAACTGTATTTTAAGAAATAAGCTTAGGTAAGATAATTAATTTAATATTTCCAGGTGCATTTCTTCCTTGAAAAATGAGAGATTTAAGTCAAATGCTAGTTTAAATCCTTTGAATCAGAAAGTTGAATCCATGGGTCATTTCATTTAAATGCCAGAATTAGAGAAATATGCCCATTTAAATACAAATTCATAATTATTAGTTAAATTTCTAAGATGTTATTTTTCTAGTCTCATTTTTATTATCTATTTCTTTTTATATTTTAATACGTGGATATTTTAGAAGAGAAGATAATTAGGTAGCACCAGCCATAGATCACACTTCTAAAAGAAGCCACACAAGAGGATTAACTCACATAAACACTTGGTCTTTACAAGGGCCAATGAACAAATGCCTTACTGTGCAGTGAATTTCTGAAACTTTAGGGGAAGTTTTTATTCCTTAGCTAGCAGTCCAGTGGAAAATTATGTTAACACCGACTGTTTATAAGAATACATATTCTCACTTCCAGTAAAAATCCTTAGGACTTAAAATAATGGACATTCATATAGGTTCCAATTATGTAGCCACCTACCTACCTACCTACATACATACATATTTTAAAGCCCAAACCAAACCAGCATGAAATTTTAACCCCTGGAACCCCACTCTTAATTTTACCTACTTATAATCCTCTCTTAGAACCCATATTCAAAGGCAATCTAAATCAGAAAGAGGCAAACTCACATTAGTGACTTTGAGACAGTTGTTTCATTTTCATCAGTTTAGCTTAGTAAGTACTTCTTGAAAATATCATAAAGCTTAAATATCTTTAAAGGAAAGAACCCTGTGTACAGTGCCAAAACAAAAATCACAGGTAATATTGAACAAATTCAAAATATAAGGGAGTTTTATTTTTGTTATGTTTTCTGTGGAGGAGAACATCATAGTTTTGTAGGCACTGAATTTTCTAATAGCCTTTATTTGACCTATGTTCTATGTTGGTAGTCTTTTTTTTTTTTTAAAGATTTTATTTATTTATTCATGAGAGACACAGAGAGAGAGAGGCAGAAACACAGGCAGAGGGAGAAGCAGGCTCCATGCAGGGAGCCCTACATGGGACTCGATCCCAGGACCCCAGGGTCATGACCTGAGCTGAAGGCAGCACTAAACCGCTGAGCCACTGGGGCTGCCCCTATGTTGGTAGTGTAAGAAAATAATATAAACTAAAAAAAAGCGGGGGGGACACCTGTGGCTCAGGGAGTGATCCCAGGGTCCTGGGATTGAGTCCTGCATCGGGCTCCCTGCATAGGGCCTGCTTCTCCCTCTGCCTGTGTCTCTATCTCTCTCTGTGTCTCTCATGAATAAATAAGTAAAATATTAAAAAAGAAAACAATATAAAGCAGCTATTTCCTACCATGAGAATATTAGGGTTTCTGTAGGCATAAGCACCAAATAACACATGCATAAATGCACATTTTCATTTTATAATGTTTCACAAGTGTATGCCCTATTGAGTATGTCTGAGATAAAATATGTCTGCCATAATTATCATTTCACCAACTTTTTATATGACACTTGAAATAGATGACAGAGGAAATGCTAAATGGCAAGTGTGTCATAATTGCGCGATATTTTTTAACATACATTAAAAAAACCGTTAATAATTTGTTCTTAATTCAGGTAGTTAAATTGAGAAATCAAATAACTATTGATAGAAATCATTGCTAATATGATGGTTTACAAGCCAATTTATTTGATTTTTAAAAGAATGCTTTGATAAATTAATGGTGAAAATGAGACATATCTTTCTTTTAGAAGAATTACAGATAATATATGTAGATATGCCTCCCTCCAGGAGGTGGACTTTAATTGCCTCCTTCACTCTTCTCACCTTTGGGGTGAACTAGACAGAGAGACTGACTTCCAAAAAAAATAGTGAAGAAAAGGGAAAATAGTAACTTTACGGAAGAGAGAGCTACCAATCACTATCTTAGCTATATGATGAAACATCCTTGTCTGGAGTGTCACGTGGATGCCATATAATGGGTCGTGTGGATGTTATAATATGACATTGGCTATACTACCTGGGTGGTACTCTGTCCAAAAGCTTATAGCAGCTGTCTAATCATGACAAAGAAATTAGATGAACTCAGATTGTAGGCCTTTTACAGAATATCTGACTAAGTGACATCAAGGCAGTCAAAATAGAGAAAAAGGAAAAGGCCAAGAAATTCTCAAAGAGCAGAGGAGACTGGAGACGTTTGTCAAGTAAACACAGGTGCTACCCTGGGTTGGGTTCCTGGTGGTGGTGGGGGAAGACAGTAACGGAAAGTGGTTAAAATCCAAATAAACCAAGGAATAGTTAATAATAGTGCAGCAATGTTCTTATCTTTGATAAATGTGCCGTAATAATGTAAGTTGGTAACACAAAAGAGAAATTAGATGAAAGGCATACGGAAATTCTCTGTACTACCTTTGTAAACTTTCCTGTAAATCTCAATATATTCCAAAATAAAAAGTTTACTTAAAACCAAAATAAAGCAACAACAGTATCTGGGACATGATACTACATACTGCCTATATTCAGTGGAAGTTCTCTTAACCACATGGTTAGTTTTATATTTAGATCAAACCATTTTATTTAATCCCTGTCAAAACATACTCACTGAGGTCTACAACATGAAAAAACTCATCACTGAGAAAGTGTGTCTTTCTTCTCCCACCTAGGAAGTCTGAAAGCTCAGTTGTGTTTTTCACCAATACATTAACCTATTACATGTTTTTTTTAATGTGCATCATCTAAATAATTACTGCATAGCTTCTGAGCTTGAAAAGTTATTGCTCTACAAACTGAGTTGAATATTTTTTAAAGACGCTAACTACATGAATTGCCTAGATTCTGTTTTTATAGTAGCACTGATACTGCAACTTTACCCAAGAGAGAAAAGCTATAAAAATCTCGGTGTATCTAATCACTTCACAGTTTCTTTAAGTTCCTATAACCCTTTAAAGAAAATGAAAAGGAAAGTATAGATGCCATATTTCAGGTAAGATGCAATAACGGTTAAGCAAGGAATTCGCATCTGAGATTAGCAAGATCAAATCCCGTGTTTGCTCTTCGCTAGCTTATGTGATCCTAAAGTAGTACCAAACATGTTCTATACCTCGGTATCCTCACCATTCAAATGATAGAACATGGAAACAATAAAATAAAATGATAGAACCTGGAATTCTTGTGAAAATTATATATGTTAATATATGCATAATATTTAAACTAGTACCAGAGGAAAAAAATAAATTCCATTAACTTTTAGATATAGCTTATTAAAAAATGTATAGTATACTCAACAAATGGACCCATCCTCAAAGAATCATTCTCCATTTGAATTAACTGGCCAAGTACAGTTCCAATAAAAACTAAGAGGGTGATAAGCAGCTATAGAAAACATTACAATTTTAATGAGTACCACTGTGAAAAAAAAATATGCCAGCCATGGACCTATTCTATTAATCTTGCAACTATTAGAATTATCCTGAAGTATTATTAAAATAGAATTGGAAAATAAATAAGACAAAATTTTAAATGCACAAAACTGATAAGGCATAAAACTATCCACAATAGGCTATAACTGAAATATATTGTTCAGTATTGGAGTTAGGTGAAAAGGTTAATGATCTGACGATCTGGTGAGTTTCTGTGTAGCCTGGAGCCATAGATTACAGACCAGATCCATAATCAAGCCTCTCACACTCATTGCACACTGCACTCACTTGGTCAACAAAGTGTGAATGGAGCTAAAAAAAAAGTTCTTCCTATACTACTAGGAAAAGAAGTTAAATACGTGTTTTATTGACATTGATCATATTTTTCATCTTCACACAAGAAATCACCCAATATGTACAGAATCTGCAATGCTTTTAAATCATCCCCTTGTCAATCAGAACCTACTTTCAACATAATGCATTCCTGAAAGTACATCAAATCATAAAGTAGGCAATAAAAGGAATAATACTTTTCTCAAAGAAAAATATGCTATTAGTTATCTCTTCTTAACATCATATAAATATATACTAGAGTGACTTGTATTAGGTATTTTATGATTTTTTTCTTTGAATTTCAAATGATTGTTAATGCATCTGATAAAATTTACAGTATATGTAATTGGAGACTTGCACAAGCAAATGTCAGATACCAATATAAGACACACAGGCATTCACATACACACCTACAATAAATATGAGCCATCTTTTAAATTGTAGCATTTTGCTCCAAGTTGTTAATACTGGAATATACACTGATCGTATGATCTCATCTCATATCACACACACAGCATCTTAGAAGATTGTGTCAAAAGAATAGGATGGAGCGATATGTATTAGGTTGAATCCTGGAATTTAAAGTGACAGAAGATGAGAACTAGAAAACAAGGCTAAAAATAGCATATAGTAACACATATAGTTCAGGAAAAAGGAATACGATGTTAGGAAGAATTAAAGTTATGAGAGAATTTTATACTTACTTAAAACTCCATTAGGAACAATTAATTAAATGGATAAAGGATGGTGAGAGCCAGGTTTCTCACCGTGAGTGGGAATTTATAGATAAACAAAGGGGAGGAAGCTAGAATGAGTCATGTACTGATGGATTACAGTTGGAGACATTAGTAAAAGTTCATGTTTAGCTTAATATGATACAGGTGGTTGGCACAGAGAACTATTTAGGGATATATAAATACACAGGTTTGTATGATTATATATATCTTTGCTCTGCCAGGTAGGAGGGCCTAAGGATCAATGAGTATTTCTAGTACCAGACCTTAGTTTTTAACATGATTGAATCTCAAATAAAAGAGAGAGACCAAGGCTCTTGGAAAAAGGCTTGTTCTAGGACTTGGGGAAGAAATATATAGGATGAATCAGAGCATCTTATTGTAACAGAAAGTAAGAAAGTGCTAGAATAAATAAGACTCAACATTCTGGAATTAAAAAAAAAAAAAACAGTTTCCTTAATTTTTTTCCTAAGGAAATCTAAATAAATTGGACACTTTAGTTAATAATAACGTATCAATATTGGTTAATTTTTTAAAGATTTTATTTATTTATTCATGAGACACACAGAGAGAGAGAGAGGCAGACACATAGGGAGAAGCAGGCTCTTTGCATGATCCCAGGACCCCAGGATCATGGCCTGAGCCGAAGGCAGATGCTCAACCACTGAGCCACCCAGACGTCCCAATATTGGTTAATTGACGTAAGATGTTAATAACTGGAGAAACTATATTAGTGTATATATGAACTTTCTACCTGGGAAGTATCTTCTTAATCAATTCTCATGTAGATCTAAAAATGCTCTAAAAGTCTATTATAAAATAACAAAGAACCTCCATTGGCATAGCACATATACAAAGGAATTGGTCCCTCCCTAGGGAAGGCCTCTAATTTCGTTGCTTCAGGCTTAAATTGAATAAATTAGAAAACTTCATGGTAAAAGTTCCCCAATAATAAATTCATATATAATAACAACAATAGAAACAGAGGATTCAACTTAAATGATTAGTGCTGATGATTAATAATCCAAATTATTGTCAAAGGCTCTACCTTAAAAACTACATATATATGTAACCGTTACCATTATAGATCGTCTGAAATATATAACTTCTTTTTGAGCCCTGTATCTGTATATTTGGGCAAAAGTTAAATAATCATCATAACCTAAATACACTGCAGTGATATATGCATAAGGTGGAGAAAGCAGTGAAAGTGCAATATGTAAACTGTAAGAACCCCTATCCATTACCTAACTATTTATCCATTTAAATTATGAATCACACTCCATTAGCTTAATTAATTCATGGAGAAAAGTTTCTTTCAGTCTGAATCTGAAAGAACTACTCAGCAGGTAACATGTGAGAGAAAAGTGTATCTGGCTTCCAAAGGGAGGTGAATGATGCAATTCCATTATTGAGCTTTTCGTGTTGTTGCAAAATATTTCAAGTTTTATTTCTCTCATCAGAAGATCATTCTTCATTCTATGGTTACTTAATATCTATTTTTTCTAAGTACTATGTTCTTAAAATCTGAGTGGTTCAGTAATATAAACAGCATTTTGTCAGCCTCCCTCTCGGTCCAGATGAGCAAATCTTCCAAACTCCTTTAGTTGCCTAACCATATAGTATTAAAGATTGTTAGCTGTTTATCAGTTTGTCAAATGAAAACTCCTGGTCTAAACAAAAATGAAAATAAGTCCCTGTGGCCATAGCAATGCTGGCTTATAGAAGAAAAGGAGAAAAAAAAAAATTCTGCTTTTTCCATAATTTAAACTCTTTATTCCCTGGACCCACTCACTGTCTTTTTAATTTATTAGTCTCCCCAATCATTTAATTTTAAAGCTTTTTGGTTTAGTCCATTTTATTTATAGTCCTTAATTAGTATTAATATCAAAGTGAAAAGATAATTTGCATAAGAAAATATATTTTCTATCAAATATTTTGCTGGAATCAACTATGCCACTTAAATTTTTTGAGTACAGTTGACACAATGTTACATTTGCCAAATCAGACCTATAAATACAGAAAACCGATGACTGATGACTGCCAGAGGAGAGAGGTGGAAGGATGGGCAAATTGGTAAAGGGAGTGAAGGGAGCAGACTCCCAGCTGTGAAATGAATAAGCCACAGGAATGAAAGTAACAGCATAAAGAATACAATCAATGATATTGTAATAATGTTGTGTGGTGACAGATGGTAGCTACATTGGTGATGAGCATGGCATAATGTATAAATTTGTCAAATTACTATGTTGTACATCTAGTCACTTAACTTTTGAATGAACCTTCAAATCCCAGGGAAGAGTTTGTGAGCTGAAGTTGATCTAAAAAAGTCAGGATTGTAAATGACAGTATTAGCCCTGGAGAGTCTCTACGAATAGTAGACTTCCTCATCTGCCGCTCTTAGATGGAAACTAAACATATTCACAGCTTAACCAGTGCAACAGAGTAGTACTCTGCCAAAGGGTCAAAGGATTTACTCCTCAAATTTTCCTCTCTCATTTTTTTCTTTTTTTAAATAATATTGGCTGAAGCTGTCAGGCCACTATTTAAATGACAAATAGCACAGGAGCAGTCAAATAGATATCATGATACGAGACCTTTGGTAGAAAACAAAGTACAACAGGACATAGGATATAGCAAAATGCAGCCAGAAGCACCCATTTAATAGCCATCTCTCATCTTACATGGCCCAGCCACTATTGGGAAGACCACTGTCTCTTGGATAGACACAATGTAGGACGTAGCACCACAACTACACCTGGTCTCCATTTCATGTCTCCTTTATTACTCCCCACCCCCACTTTGATTAGATGTTTCTTTGGCCAAGATCATAGCATCTGTCAGAAGTCTTAATCTATCAGATTCTTCTCCTCCTTCTCCTTCATCTCAGAAATCTACAAGAGGGATCCCTGGGTGGCGCAGCGGTTTGGCGCCTGCCTTTGGCCCAGGGCGTGATCCTGGAGACCCGGGATCGAATCCCACGTCGGGCTCCCGGTGCATGGAGCCTGCTTCTCCCTCTGCCTGTGTCTCTGCCTCTCTCTCTCTCTCTCTCTCTATGTGACTATCATAAATAAATAAAATTAAAAAAAATATTTAAAAAAAAAGAAATCTACAAGAAACTGAGAACTTCTCTAGTTTACTAAAGAGACTTGTGAACAATATGCATGAGAAACGATGACCTGATTAAGCTGAAATAGGACAGTCTATAGACATTATAGCAAAGTTTATAAAAACATATCAAAACTATTCCAAATCAATTTAAATCTTTCTGTAATCCCCATGTAAAACATTAACATTCTATTGTTAATTTAACCAAATGTTTTGGAAATAATTTTTCAAAGCAAATTTAAAATTTTCAGGGGCACTTGGTGGTTCAGTCAGACTTGGTTTTGGCTCAGGTCCTGATCTCAGGGTCACTGGATGGAGCTGCATGTGGGGTTACACACTCAGCACAGTCTTCTGCCCTCTCCTTCCCCTTCTGCCTTTCCTCCTGCTTTTATTTATTTTAATTTTTTCTCAATATGGCTAATTAAAACAGTATAATCTTAAGATTTTGTGTATGTATGTATGTATGTATGTATGTATGTATTTGAGAGAGAAAGAGTACGTGCACACCCATGAGAGTGTGAGCAGGAGGAGGGGCAGGGACAGAGGGAGAGAGAGCATCTCTCAAGCAGACTCTGAGCTGAGTGTGCTGAGTGTGCAGCATAGACGGAGCTTAGTCTCACGATTCTGATACCATGACCTAAGCCAAAGCAAGAGTCCAACGATCAACTGATAAGTCACCCAAGTGGCCCAAAATAATCTCTTTTAATGAAATCAGTACAAAAGGAAGAATGGGCATTATTTTGTCTAATAATCATTATTAAATTTGCATGATTAATTAAAAAATGCTACACACAGAAAAACTGATCAACATGACAGTGACATGTGGAAGCTGACAAACATAGAAAACATTATTTTCATTTGCATTAAGACCACTTGCAGATCTGGTATGTTGTGTCAAGAAAAAAAAATTAAGCAAATGTCAAAAGATATATTTTAAACAATCAGAGTATGTACTTAGACTAGAGAATAATTAGGCTTTAAGTCAATATTAAAAAATAAGATGAGGAAAGCACCCAACTATGTGGAAATAGAGAAAAACATAATGAAAATATGAAATAGGGCAAAAAAATATAATAAAAATTTGAAAAAATATATGCCTAGGTGATAATGAAATTTTGCATGCAAATATTTCTGTGCACAACAAAAACAAAAGCTGTGCCTAGAGAGAAATTTACATGTTAATATATATACTGGAAAAGAAGAAAGAGAAAGATCAAGGATCTAACTCCTAAATATGTTAGAAAAGGAACAGCAAATCAATCCCAGAAAAAATAAAGGAAAAGAAGGGATATAGAAAAAAGTAAAAGATAAAGAGAAAACAAACATTAAAATATAGTAAATTGACAAAAAAATGTGTTCTTTCTTTGAAAAGTCTGTTAAAATTGATAGAACTCTATCTAGCAAGGCAGATCAAGAAAAAAGTAGAAAGCATACATCAATCTCAACAATGAAAGAAATAAAGAACGAAAGAGCCTACAGACATAAATATAACAACAGCACATTACAAAAATTTAAGAAATATATTTTCTCCAGAAAATTGACAGAATAGTTGGAAGAGGTAAAACCATGGAAAAACACAACAGATAGTCCTGTACCTATTAATTAAAGAAATTGAATCTAGTTTATAAACTCATGAAGAATTATCCAGTCTCAACTGATTTATCATTATCTGTAACATAGACAGTCCTTGAGAATTCAAATAAGCATCCTGACAATTAGGTCATAGTACAAAATATTCGAAGATTCAAGAAACCTAATATTAAACAGATGGAAAGGGAGGAAACCAGAAAACTGGTCAGTGTGATTATGGGATGACTTGAATAATGAGAAGGCAGAAGGAAAGCCTAGGTAGTGTCACATATGGGGCCAGGTGGCTGTGGTTTTCTAGGTATGGGAATAGAGTGTGAGCAAGAAAGGCAATTAATTACCTACGGGTAAAGGAGTTCAGAAACTCCTTGATATTACTCAGCGCAAGTTTACAAGACATGGATACAAATCTCAGGGACTAAGACATCTGTCTAATAATATATCCAGCAGTTGTTCAGTCAGCCAGGGAGTCCATTAGTAATGCTTTCCACTTAATGTATTCTTAAAAGCTAAGTCTGGAGTCTGATCTCTTGAGAAATGTACTTGGTATTTTTAGGTTCCTATTTAGCATATCTGAGAAATCATGATATTAGATTGTTGAGATCTGGGAACTTTAGTATTTTTGCATGGAATTCTAATATTAATTCATCCCTTATTTAAAAAATTAAATTCACAGATTTCTGCTGCATAAAACAACATTAATGAATATTTCCAATGGACTGAATTGGCCAAACAACATGATTTGTTAGTAACAGATTTGCTCTGTGATGTCTTAAAATATCTGATGATTATGATACTTTATTAAAATGTATTCTCAGATAGTTTTCTGAATATTTTACTTGTGTGTTATTAGTTATAATGACCTGGTAGTATGCATGTGGGACATATATGACCTTTAAGACTTTATTCCATAAGAGATACTAACTAAAGTTTCCTGCTAACTATTGTATGAAGGCAGCAGAAAGCTGAGTCAAGAATATCTAATCACACTACCAGGAGGCGGGGCAAGATGGTGGAAGACTAGGGTTCCCCAAGTCACCTGTACCCACCAACTTACCTAGGTAACTTTCAAATCATCCTGAAAATCTATGAATTCGCTCTAAGGTTTAAAGAGAGAACAGCTGGAATGCTACAGAGAGAAGAGTTTACGCTTATAACAAGTACAACTCATTTTTAGACACTCCGCACTGAGCAAAATGACTAGAAAGAAGAACTCACCACAAAAGAAAGAGTCAGAAACAGTTCTCTCTGCCACAGAGTTACAGAATTTGGGTTATAATTCGGTGTCAGAAAGCCAATACAGAAGCATAATTATAAAGCTACTGGTGGCTCTGGAAAAAAAGCATAAAGGATTCAAAAGACTTTATGACTGCAGAATTTAAATCTAATCAGGCCAAAATTAAAAATCAATTAAATGAGATGCAATCCAAACTGGAGGTCTTAACGGCAAGGGTTAATGAGGTAGAAGAAAGAGTGAGTGACATAGAAGACAAGTTGATGGCAAGGAAGGAAGCTGAGGAAAAAGAGAAAAATAATTAAAAGACCATGAAGAAGGGTTAAAGGAAATAAATGACAGCTTCAGAAGGAAAAATCTACGTTTAACTGGGGTTCCAGAGGGCGCCAAAAGGGACAGAGCACCAGAAAGCATATTTGAATGAATCATAACTGAGAACTTCCCTAATTTGGGGAGCGAAACAGGCATTCAGATCCAAGAGATAGAGAGATCCCCCCTGTAAAGTCAATAAAAACCATTCAACACCTGGACATTTAATAGTGAAACTTGCAAATTCCAAAGATAAAGAGAAAAATCCTTAAAGCAGCAAGAGACAAGAGATCCCTAACCTTTATGGGGAGAAATATTAGATTAATAGCAGACCTCTCCACAGAGACCTGGTAGGTCAGAAAGGGCTGGCAGATATATTCAGGGTCCCAAATGAGGAGAACATGCAGCCAAGAATACTTTATCCAGCAAGGCTCTCATTCGGAATAGAAGGAGAGATAAAGAGCTTCCAAGATAGGCAGAAACTGAAAGAATATGTGACCACCAACCAACTCTGCAAGAAATATTAAGGGGGACTCTGTAAAAGAAAGGGTAAGCCCAAAGAAATAATCCACAAAAACAGGGACTGAATAGGTATTATGATGAGACTAGATTCGTATCTGTCAATAGTAACTCTGAACGTGAATGGGCTTAATGACCCCATCAAAAGGCGCAGGGTTTCAGACTAGATAAAAAAGCAAGACCCATCTACTTGCTGTCTACCAGAGACTCATTTGAGACCTAAGGACACCTCCAGCCTGAAAATGAAAGGGTGGAGAACCATTTACCATTCAAATGGTCCTCAAAAGAAAGCAGGGGTAGTAATCCCCATATCAGATAAATTAAAGTTTATCCCCATGATGGTAGTAAGAGATGAATAGGGACACTATATCAGACTTAAAGGGTATATCCAACAAGAGAACCTAAGAATCATGAATATTTATGCCCCTAATGTGGGGCCTGCCAAGTATATCAATCAATTGATAACCAAAGTTAAGACATACTTGGATAATAAAATACTTATACTGGGAAACTTCAACACGGCGCTTTCTGCAAATGACAGATTTTCTAAGAACAACATCTCCAAAGGAACAAGAGCTTTAAATGATACACTGGACCAGATGGGATTTCACAGATATTTACAGAACTTTACATCCAAACACAACTGAATACACATTCTTCTCAAGTGCACATGCAACTTTCTCCAGAATAGACCACATACTGGGTCACAAATCAGGTCTCAACTGATACCAAAAGACTGGGATCGTCCCCTGCATATTTTCAGACCATAATGCTTTGAAACTTGAATTCAATCACAAGAAGAGATTTGGAAGAAATTCAGACACGTGGAGGTTAAAGAGCATCCTACTAAAAGATGAATGGGTCAACCAGGAAATTAGAGAAGAATTAAAAAGATTCATGGTAACTAATGAGAATGAAGATACAACCATTCCAAATCTTTGGGATATAGCAAAAGCAGGCCTGAGAGGGGAATACATCGCAATACAAGCATCCCTCCAAAAATTGGAAAAAAAATGCAAATATATAAGCTAACCTTGCACCTAAAGGAACTGGAGAAAGAACAGCAAATAAAACCTACACCAAGAGGATCCCTGGGTGGCTCAGCAGTTTGGCGTCTGCCTTCAGCCCAGAGCCTGCTTCTCCCTCTGCCTATGTCTCTGCCTCTCTCTCTCTCTCTCTCTCTCTTTCTCTCTCTGAATAAATAAATAAAATCTCTTAAAAAAAAAAAAAACCTACCCCAAGCAGAAGAAGAGAGTTAATAAAGATTCGAGCAGAACTCAATGAAATCGAGACCAGAAGAACTGTGGAACAGATCAACAAAACCAGGAGTTGGTCCTTTGAAAGAATTAATAAGATAGATAAACCATTAGCCAGCCTTATTAAAAAGAAGAGAGAAAAGACTCAAATTAATAAAATCATGAATGAAAAAGGAGAGATCACGACCAATACCAAGGAAATACAAACGATTTTAAAAACATATTATGAGCAGCTATACACCAATAAATTAGGCAGTCTAGAAGAAATGGATGCATTTCTGTAAAACCACAAACTACCAGAACTGGAACAGGAAGAAACAGAAAACCTGAACAGGCTGATAACGAGGGAGGAAATTGAAGCAGTCATCAAAAACCTCCCCAAACACAAAAGCGCAGGGCCAGATGGCTTCCCAGGGGAATACTATCACACATTTAAAGAAGAAACCATACCTATTCTACTAAAGCTGTTTGGAAAGATAGAAAGGGATGGAATACTTCCAAACTCATTTTATGAAGCCAGCATCACCTTAATTCCAAAACCAGACAAAGACCCCACCAAAATGGAGAATTAGAGACCAATATCCCTGATGAATACAGATGCAAACATTCTTAACAAGATACTAGCTGATAGGATCCAACAGGACATTAAGAAGATTATTAACCATGACCAAGTGGTATTTATCCCCAGGATGCAAGGCTGGTTCAACACTCATAAAGCAATTAACATGACAGATCATATCAATAAGAGAAAAAAAAAGAACCATATGATCCTCTCATTAGATGCAGAAAAAGCACTTGACAAAATACAGCATCCATTCCTGATCAAAACTCTTCAGAGTGTAGGGATCAAGGGAACATTCCTCAGCATCTTAAAAGCCATCTATGAAAAGCCCACAGGAAATATCATTCTCAACGGGGAAGCACTGGGAGCCTTTCCCCTAAGATCAGGAACAAGACAGGGATGTCCACTCTCACCACCGCTATTCAACATAGTACTGGAAGTCCTAGCCTCAGCAATCAGACAACAAAAAGACATTAAAGGCATTAAAATTGGCAAAGAAGAAGTCAAACCCTCCTTCTTCGCCGATGACATGATACTGTACATAGAAAACTCCAAAGACTCCACCCCAATATTGCTAGAACTCCTATAGCAATTCGGCAGTGTGGCAGGATACAAAATCAATGTCCAGAAGTCAGTGGCATTTTTATACACAAACAATGAGACTGAAAAGAGAAATTAAGGAGTCAATCCCATTTACAATTGCACCCAACAGCATAAGATACCTAGGAATAAACCTAACCAAAGAGGTAAAGGATCTATACCCTAAAAACTACAGAACACTCTGAAAGAAATTGAGGAAGACACAAAGAGATGGAAAAATATTCCATGCTCATGGATTGGCAGAATTAACATTGTGAAACTGTTAATGTTACCCAGGGCAGTTTACACATTTAATGCAATCCCTATCAAAATAGCATGGGCTTTCTTCAGAGAGTTAGAACAAATCATCTTAAGATTTGTGTGGAATCAGAAAAGACCCCGAATAGCCAGGGGAATATTGAAAAAGAAAACCATATCTGGGGGCATCACAATGCCAGATTTCAGGTTGTCCTACAAAGCTGTGGTCATCAAGACAGTGTGGTACTGGCACAAAAACAGACACATAGATCAATGGGATAGAATAGGGCAGCCCGGGTGGCTCAGAGGTTTACCACTGCCTTCAGCCCAGGGTGTGATCCTGGAGTCCTGGGACTGAGTCTCACATCAGGCTCCCTGCATGGAGCCTGCTTCTCGCTCTGCCTGTGTCTCTGTCTCTGTCTCTGTCTCTCTCTGTGTGTGTCTCTCTTGAATAAATAAATAAAATCTTTTAAAAAATGGAACAGAATAAAGAACCCAGAAATGGGCCCTCAACTCTATGGTCAACTAATATTCAACAAAGCAGGAAAGACTATCCACTGGATAAAGGACAGTCTCTTCAATAAATGGTGCTGGGAACATTGGGCAGCCACGTGCAGAAGAACGAAATTAGGCCATTCTCTTACACCAGACACAAAGATAAACTCCAAATGGATGAAAGATCTAAATGTGAGACAAGAATCCATCAAAATCCTAGAGGAGAACACAGGCAACAAACACCCTTTGTGAATTTGGCCACAGCAACTTCTGCAAGATACATCCATAAAGGCAAGGGAAACAAAAGCAGAAATGAACTATTGGGACTTCATCAAGATAAAACGCTTCTGCACAGCAAAGTATACAGTCAACAAAACTCAAAGACGCCCTACAGATGGGAGGAGATATTTGCAAATGACGTATCAGATAAAGGGCTAGTTTCCAAGATCTATAAAGAACTTAATAAACTCAACAGCAAAGAAACAAACAATCCAATCATGAAATGGGCAAAAGACATGAAGAGAAATCTCACAGAGGAAGACATAGACATGGCCACAAGTACATGAGGAAATGCTCTGCATCACTTGCCATCAGGGAAATACAAATCAAAACCACAATGAGATCCCACCTCACCCCAGTGAGAATGGGGAACATTAACAAGGCAGGGAACCACAAATGTTGGAGAGGATGTGGAGAAAGGGGGACCCTCCTGCACTGTTGGTGGGTGTAACCTGGTGCAGCCACTCTAGAAAACTGTGTGGAGGTTCTACAAAGAGGTAAAAATAGACCTGCCCTACGACCCAGCAATTGCACTGATGGGGATTTGCCCCAAAGATACAGATGCAATGAAACGCCGGGACACCTGCGCCCCGATGTTTATAGCATCAGTGTCCACAAGAGCCACACTGTGGGTGGAGCCTCGGTGTCCGACAGATGATGGATAGAGAAGATGTGGTCTCTGTATACAATGGAGTATTCCTCAGCCATTAGAAATGACAAATACCCACCATTTGCTTCAATGTGGATGGAACTGGAGGGTATTATGCTGAGTGAACTAAGCCAATCAGAGAAGGACAAACCTTATATGGTTTATTCATGTGGGGAATATAAAAAATAGTGAAAAGGAATATAAGGGAAGGGAGAAGAAATGTGTGGGAATATCAGAGACGGAGACAGACCATGAGAGACTCCTAACTCTCTCAACAAGGGGTAGTGGAAGGGGAGGTGGGTGGGAAGTCGGGGTGCCTGGGTGATGGGCACTGAGGGGGCACTTGACGGGGTGAGCACTGAGTGTTATGCTATATCTTGGCAAATCGAATTCCAATTAAAAAAATATACAAAAAAAGAATATCAGGGATCCCTGGGTGGCGCAGCAGTTTGGCGCCTGCCTTTGGCCCAGGGCGCGATCCTGGAGACCCGGGATCGAATCCCACGTCGGGCTCCCGGTGCATGGAGCCTGCTTCTCCCTCTGCCTGTCTCTCTGCCTCTCTCTCTCTCACTGTGTGCCTATCATAAAAAAAAAAAAAAATGAATATCAAATCACTTCTAAAGAGCCATATACATTATGGACTAAATTTAATTAAAATATATAAAAACACTTTATAAAGTATTATAATATTTATAATATGTGTACATGCATACATAGCATGTATACGTACACATGTGTATATGCATGTGTGTATCTGTTCTATTTCTGGCTCTTTCTTGCACTCTCAAAGTTCTCCTTCTTCTATATCCATGATTGTCAAATTCTTTCTTCCTGTTACTGGTATAGATCTGAGCCCTTACTTTTGTATTTAGGATTCTCGCAATATTTATTCGGTTAGTGGTTAAAAATCTGCTTTAAGGCAACAAGTTTTTACCAACAGTATCCTTAAAGAAATCTATGACAATATGCTCTATAAATGGCAGCTGCTAATTATCACTTTTGGAGCAGCTGTTCTCTCTGGTTTCTTTGAACTCTGAATTTCTAGCTCTTTGTTCTTTGGTGTTGGCACTTTCCCTGTCAGTGCTCTGACTCCTCTCTGTGACAAGGGAAGGTCTGTCAAGAAAAGGATGCAGTGCCGAGTTTTCAAAAGGTAACATTTGCTGAAGGGCTTCAATGTGCCAAGGACTGTTGTTAGGGCTTAATCAACACTGGTTTATTTAATCCTCAAAACAACCCAATGATTAGCTCTCACTATCACTCCCATCTCATCTATTAAGAAACTGAGACATAGCAACACGTGTGAGGCAGAGCCTGGCTGTGTACACAGCAGGATTCCTCTGGAGTCCACGTGCCGGGGCTGAAAGTGTTACGCATTTGCAAAATAAGTCAGTCAGAGAAAGACAAATACTATATGATTTCACTTACATGTGGAATTAAGAAGCAAAGCAGATGAACACGAGGGGAAAAGAGAGAGAGAGAGAGAGATGGAAACCAGAACACGGACTCTTAACTATGGAGAATAAACTGAGGGTTGCTGGAGGGGACGTGGGGGGGGGGGTGATGGTTAAATGGATGATGGGTATTAAGGAGGGCACTTGTGATGAGCATCTGGGGTGTGTGGAAGCGATGAGTCACTAAATTCTACTCCTGAAACTCATATTACACTGCATATGAACCAATTGGAATTTAAATTAAAACTTGGGGGATAAAATTGCTACACATCTTCAAGTAGCTTCCTGCCTGGGTCTCCTAACTATTTACCTAAACTCAGACGTTATGAAGGATCTTTGGTTTCCCTCCCAGGATTGTTAAACTGAAAAATCCCTCCTGGATTTTTTTTTTTTTTTGGCATAAAATCAAACGAACAAACAAACCCCACAAAAATTATTCCTTCTTCTCCATGTCTCACCACTTCGTAAGGATTCTATCAGTTTACTGTCCTGTAATCATGATTTATGCTTCCCATTTCTTATCTAGCCTTCAAACTTTAAACTTTTGAAAACTCAATCCATGCTATACTACTGTTTTTAAAAAAATGTATGCCTTCATATCGTCCTTAGGATAAATCCAAACTTTCAGGAGAGAATAATTCCTCTAACCTCCCAGAAACAATAGCATTAACAAAAAAATACTTTTAGGGAGACCACTTTTTATTATAACACCTTTTAACATAAAAATGACTTAGGTAAAAATATAATTTGCCTAGGATCTTTATTTCTTGTTTTCTTGTAAAACAAAATGATACAAATCAATGAGCTTTGGTAAGTACTTGGTTAGCATCCACTCTGGTTCAGTTCCATTTGCTTCTTTGTAGAAAATGTACCACTTATTTAAAACATGAAGGAAGGATAAACCAAAAAAAAAAAAAAAAAAAAAAAAAAACCACAGAAATAAACAGTTCATCCACTCACATTATCTCCTGAATGATTATTTCCTTTCCCAACACTACTTGACTGGAAATTAAAAAAAAAAAAAAAAATTCTCGGGGCACCTGATTGGCTCAGTCGGATGAGCATCTGCCTTCGGCTCAGGTCATGATCTCTGGGTCCTGGGATGGAGCCCCGTGTCAGGCTTCCTGCTCCTTCTTTCCTTTTCTTTCCCCAAGAATCACGCAACCACTGGTTCTAGCAATCTGCTCCACATCTTCCCAGCTATAATGTCTTGGTCCGTCCTTACCATCACCCACCTGGACACAACTTAAACTCACTTGCTCCTTCTAGTGTCACAGTTCTCATTCAGCCACGTCACAAGCATGGTAAGAAAGAAAAACCAAACTCCCTCCTACCTCAGTGCTGTTAAATATGACTGGGGAAAACTTAGCACCTTTTAAAGTGAACAGAATTTACTTGTATAACCATGAAAATCAAGAGGATTTAGTGTGGCTGATCAATTATAATATATTTTTCTAATTTATAAACTATTCCACTCTGCTAGAAAATGTTTCTTTTCTTTTTTTTTATAAGATTTTATTTATTTATTCCTGAGAGGCCTAGAGAGGCAGAGACACAGGCAGAGAGAGAAGCAGAGTCGATGTGGGGATCCTGATGTGGGACTCGATCCCAGGACCCCGGGGATCACGCCCTGGGCCAAAGGCAGACGCCCAACCACTGAGCCCCCCAGGCGCCCCAAGAAACTGTTTCATACCATCTCCTGAAGCACTGCCCTGCTACCCGAACAGTCAACAATACTCAGATCCTACCTCACTGAGATAACCGAACAAAGATGACTTTTAAGTGTCCATCTTGTGTCCATCCACCCGCCCTCCATATTCTATCTTCCTGTTTCCATAAATGAAATATTCATGATCTTACCCACATTCAAGGGGAGCTTTGCAAAAATACTTTCCTTTCTCTTATACATCAGTATTTTCACTCTCTATTGCCTAGACCTTCCACCAAAGCATGCTATTATTTCTCATATCTTAAATTTAAAAAGAAAATCATTGTTAATGCCACTGTGCCGATGAGTACTCAATTTCTTTATTCCCATTTTCAGCAAAAACCTTCAAAAGAGTTTTCTATATTTGGTGGCTGTAATTTCTCCCTTGTCTTTCTCCCATAATCTATCTGCAATCAGGCACTTTTCTCTACTGCTCCAGATCCCAATCTTTCGCTACATCATCAATCCAGATTACATCACATGTGGTAAGCTGAATAAGGACCCTGAAAGATGTTCAGGCATTAATCCTTTTAACCTGGGAATATTTTGCCTTCTATGGTAAAAGAGACTTTGCGATGTGGTTATGTTAAGGGCCTTTAGATAAGGGAGATTGCCCTGAAATACCCTTGCGAGTCCAATGCAATCACCAACGTCCTTATAAGAGGGAAGTGGAGTGTCAGAGTCAGAGAGAGAAAACGTAATCACAGAGAAGTGGCCAGAGAGGAGAAAAGATGCTACGTTCTGTTTTGAAGAAAGGGGAAGGGGCGATAAGGCAAGGAATGCAAGTGGCCTCTAGAAGCCGAAAAGGCAAGGAAAGAGATTTCTCCTTTAAGTCTCTAGAAGGGGCATCGGTGTTTGGACACATTGATTATAGTCCAGTGACTGCTGACTTCCAGAACTGTAAGAAAATAACTTCATGTTGTTCGGAGCCAGTAAGTTTGTGGTAATTTGCTACAGTAGCAATAGAAAATATATAACTCAATGATCAGTACTCACCAATAGGATGGTAGGATAGATAGTGGTGATGATGATGATGATGATGATGATGGTGATGATGATGATGGTGATGATGATGATGATGGTGATGATGATGATGATGGTGATGATAGACCAATATTCAGCAATACTGAACATATCTGAAAATTCCCTCACCATCATATTTTCTTTGCTTGCTTTCTAGGATATCACAGTCTCTACATCTTTAATCACTGTACTTCATTTTCATTGTTAATTCTTCTACTTTACCATGGCTTTTTTCAATTGGCAGAAATTTTTAAAAGAAACGTTAGGTACAATTATAAATACAATTATCCAAGGAAAAAAGAATCATTTATAGACAAATATATCCCAGCCAGATCCTAACCTAATATTCCACAAACAATAAATTTTCCAAAATTCCAAAACAATAACAAAACAATTTTCCAAAATTCCAAAAACAATGAATTTTAAAATAATAGAATGCAAAATTAAATTATAATGTATTATCGTGTCAGAGCCAGTGGGATATTAATATTTAATTCAAAAATTAACATGAAAATTGAGAAGAAAAATATTGAGTTTTGATTTAAGTATTTACTTTTTTTTTAAACTGATTCCAGTCTACCCATTTAAAAAGTAAAAAACAATAGCCAATCATCCGACTTCATACAGAACAAATTGATTACATTTGTCTGAGATAATTTTGTTCACAGATAATGGACTTTCTTTTTAATTATTATTGTATACAAAACTAATCATTTATTATTATTTTTTTGGGGTGGTGGTGCTTAGACAAATTTAGTATGATCTGATTCTGAGAGATTTTGAGACTTTCGGACAAATAGAGTACAAAATTATTAAGGAATAGTTTAAAGTTAAAAAACAAGTTTGCTTTTTTCTTTTTAATATCAGTTCATGAATTAATAATAAGATCTCAATCAAAATACTTTAGCCGCTGTCTCCAAAGACTTTCACAAAATCCATTTTTATAAGAGGAAATACTGAAGTCACAGAGGTGAGGTTTTCTTAATCTCAGGAAATGTTAATGAAAATAATAAAATTTAAATGTACTATTTGATTTTATTTAAAAACCAAAGATTTTTGGATTAATACTGGGAAGTGAGTAAAATCAATCTTAAAATATTGTTTTCCTCTATACAACCAAAGGAAGATGGGTGTGGTATTGGTACAGGACAGACAAGTCCAGCAGAACACAGAACCCAAAGGAAACCTGTGTATAAGACTGTGAATAAGGATGAAAACTACCAAGTTAATGGGGAAAAATATAAGAATATCTTCACAATGTGGAGAAAATAAAGGGCCTTATAAAAAAATCTTCAAAACCAAAGATCGTAAGGTAAATAAAATGGTGGTTTTGATTACTTCAAAATTATAAAAAAAATTTGATGAAGGAAACAGGAAAAGATGAGAATATGAGAGAATTTACAGTAGTTTCTAGAACAGATTAGGATTCCCAGAAAAACCAAACGAGAAGCTGTCATAGGTGAGCACAGGACAGGGCACAGCAACTTAAAGAAATCAAAACTCGAAAGGCACAGGTTGAGAAGTTCAATCGCATTAGCAGTAGGAGGAATTTAAATCAAAGCAACAAAATAAATTCCAAGGAGCAGAATGGAGAGGATGAAGAGAAGAAGGGTAGCATGGAGGAAACAAAGGAGACCTTTGCACCTGCTCAGGGCCGGAGGCGGCTGCAGTGGTCTGAGCTGTTCCACCACCAAGGGGGCATCTGTTAGGTTGGAAACACAAACCTCCTGTGGCCTCTGTCATGGGCCGTGGGGCACAAGGCTGGGAGCAAAGCATGTTTTCTGGTGGATGTAGGGGACTTACTAGTGCGTCCCTATCACAATCAGCAGTAAGAATATCTGGCTTCAAATTCTTTCTCTGGAAGACACCATTGTTTTCCCTTCTTGTAAGTAGTTTTTTAGAAGGAAGCCTCTTCCAAAAGAAAGGGATGGGTTTTCCAGAAGACACTGAGAGTGTCGTATTTCCACTGCTGATCCATTTTTCTCTCCCTTGTGCCTGGAACACAGGGACATTTAAGACTGGGACCCTGCCAGGCTGGTGACTCTAACTCTAATACTCTATATGTATAAGTGGCCCGGTATAAATGCCTTTTATCTTCATTTTACTTGAATTGCCCAATTTAGCCCATCACAAGAGAAATGTGACATAGAAAGAATTGAGAAAAATGACGGAGAATCACATTTTTCAAGAATTTGCTCCAACAGATTTTTTTTCCTTCCTCCTTTAGGACTTACTGTGATTTCACTGCTCATTTTAATATTATCTTCCAAATTATGGTTTCCATGCAGAGCTACTCGGCCCACAAAGGAATACTCTGTAGCCACTCTCTGTTCTGTGTGCTAACAATTAATTTTACTGAAATGTGCTTTAAATATGCAACCGTCATCTAGGTAACATTTACTTACCAGGTATAAATTCTCCAAGTGGTAATTAATCCTTGGGAACCTGGCAAATGTTGGCATGTTTGGCAATGACATCAAACCTAGACCCATTTTTCCCCATACATATTTTAGTGTCCCTTTTGTGAATAAAAAGATAGACGTGTTTTCATGGTTTAATATTTACTAGCATTCTCCAGCTGACTCCGAGACACGGAGAGACAAAAACTGCATGCCAAATTAAGACTTCTCAGGTTGGCGTAAGCAATAAAATGAAAGAAAAGTAATTCAGCTTTTGGTCCCTTACCTCGTCTTCTATCCCCTTTTGCTTGTATCGATAGCCTTCCCAGCTATCAACATCTGGCTTCAAGAATAATTATCACTGATGGTTCATTTTTATTCCAGCTTAAACATGTCCTTGTGTTTCATCTCCAAAGGATACTGTTATTTTAACCTTTATCTTCAATTATGAAATGAAATAGTTTTCCCTAAACAAAATTGTATCAAACAATAAGTTCGAAAAAAATAGATCACAGGGTTTATTGTGTGGCTTGTTTATTTATTTACATTAGCTAAAATCTACAGCTAAAATCATTAAAAGATTATCTTCATTTCCAGCTTCACAGAGATTCAGATAGGTTTCATTTCATGTAAATTATTTTCTCTTGTCTCTTGCCAAAGCACTCACCCATTTAAAAATTTTTGAACTTTATTCTTTATAGTACACATTTACTTATGCTGATCGTGTAGAAACATCTTGAATGTTCAAGTATATCTGCTGAGGCATATGGGATTTGTTTTTACATTTTTAGTACTAAAAATAGTACTAGTTCTAGAGTAGAAATTTGATAAATAATGACTTAAGTACCTTCCGACATGCTCGAACTGTTGAACAACTTTCTGGAATCTCTTCGATGAGATCCTTAAAAAGTTTCACCCTATGCCAAAATAACATAAAAATGTTTAACAAGACACACCGTAGTTTGATGTTTGTGTAATTCCGACAATTGTGAAGTCACCTGCCGGCTATGTCTGCAAAATGACTATGTGTTTAGAAAAAGTTAAAAATCAGGAAACTCTGAATATTTGCCCACAGGGAAACTAACAAAAAAATCCTGTGGCATTTGGAAGTATGTTAAGTTAATGAAAAGTTCAATCCAGGGTATAGAGAGGTAAAACAGCAGAGTTATACTGTGTTAGAAAGCAATTCTTGCTCAACATCACCTGGAGAGGAAGGGTTTAGAGGGACTATACTAGGTCCCCCGTAAAAATCAGTCTGTTAATGCAGGTCCAGAACTTTATAAAACCACCAAATGTGTACAGCTGAACATAGTTATGTGTGAATATACATATGCATATATGTGCATGTCTATAAATACACACACATATACATATATACACACATATATGGTCGTTGGGTTTCCACATGCTTCTACCTCAAGACATATATGTAGACCTATGGACACACACGCATACATTCTGTGAATACACATGTATGTGCATGTGCATATGAGTGTATGTGTTTGTGTGCACATCTCTGTGTGTCCATCCAGACTATTTACACGTAGAGAAGGGAAACTACCAGATTGTGTATAGGGTGGATAAATAAGATGGGAAAGGCTGGGCGGTACTCTACTTTCTCTCCTTTAATAAATATGTGACCCCCCAAACACTGAGTCGGCAATAGATCCTGCCAGGCTTGGCTTTATGCTTTGTTAAGAAGGTCTATCCTCAGTCTTAGGATATAACACATAGCCCTGTGCAGAAGTTGGCAAATTACAGGCCAAATCCATCCTATGGTCTGTTTTTGCTTTGTTTGTATGTTTTGTTATGTTTTTAAAAATATATATATTTTAAAAGACTCCTATCTGTTTGATGTATTGCCTGTGGCTTCTTTTACACTAAGATGGCACAGTTGAGTATTGTTTTAGAGAACATATGGCCACAAAATCTTCAAATATTTACTACCTAGACCTTTATAACCCCTTTGTCAACCCTACTTTATAGAAGTCTTTATGCCTGAAGCACAGACTTTCTCTTTTCTCAAATGACTGCTGAATATCTCAATGAGATCGCTCTACTCTGGAAAGGCTGGAAGTCCAGAATTTCCAGCCCTGTGCAATCTCTAACGTATTTATTTTGCACTCAGTTCTATAACGACTGTTACATTTTAAGCCCCACAGTATCTTACTATGTTTATACAAAGCCTAGCTTTTCATCAAAGATCTAAAAGATATCATACACACATTAGGTACTCTCTTTGTACAACTCTCTCTTTTCCAAAATAATCGTCCACAAATTCCAAGAAATTCAGCACCCTGAAATTTCTATTTCTACATGCTCAGCTCAGCAAGACAACCATTCTCCACTTGGCCTCTCCATCCCCTGCTCTGTAGTCAGAAATTGCTAGAGGATGAAAGTCCAGGCTTGTATGTTTTCCTTTCTCTCAAGATTCTAAGACCTGTTCTACCCATTGCACGTTGCCTGGAAAATGTCATATTTTATATGTTTCCAGTTTTATAGTTGCTTTCAATGAGAGGGTAAGCCTAACACAATTGTCCCACTGTGTCTGGAAGTGTAGCTGTGAATAGTGATTCAATAATGATTTATGGGATAAAAGTATGGCAGACCTATCTCAACATATATTAGTGAGATTTGGGGTTATCGTAGAAAAGGTGTGGCTAGCTACCATGTTTGAACTTGCTAGACAATCTGTCAATGAAGACAGAGTGAGATTCTGAATGTAGTCTGTACCACTGTGGAACTGATAGGCAAAAGTCATTAAAGAGACAAAGCATATGTAAATAAATGTAACCAAAAAATTAGTTTAATAACACCCAAATTTCTTTAGGTCATATTTTAAACTGTACAAGACAGCACAGGCATCAAGTCATATATCTTCTAAAACCTATATCTTTATTATCATATGCAGGGAGGATGCATGCACGAGCCATAAGTTAATTCAAGATGTTTGACTGACATCTCTAATAAGATATTTTATATTAATAACCACTTTAAATATGATAAATGTCAACCCTAACCACTAATAATTACACAGAAAAAAGAAGGATGTTAATTTGCTGAAGAATTGATAACATAGAAAATTACAGGCTAATGAAAACAGTCGCACAAATTAATTTTAGATTAAAGTGACACAATATAGTTTGTGTCTTTATTAGGAAGACCATATTTTCAACAACTGAGGAGAATCACTCTACATTTTGAGATTTCTATGCTGACCCGACATTATCCATACATCTCAACTACACGCTATATCCGTAATTATCTTATTGAATTAGCCTTGATGCTGGACATTATAATCTTCAACATGTCAAAGTAGGAACCATCATTAAGATTTATATTTAAAGGATCACTCAAGAGTCTTTTAAGCTCCCAGACTTATTAAACAGGTTCCAGACCATGCAAGCACCCATCTGAATGTTTAAAGAATTTGCACACTTGGGGTGCCTGGGTGGCTCAGTCAGTCAAGGGGCCGTCTTCCACCCAGCTCATGATCCCAGGGTCCTGGGATCCAGTCCTCACGTCCGGCTCCCTGCTTAGTGGGAGCCTGAGCTCCCCCCTGCCCCCCGCTCATGCGCTCTCTCAAATAAATAAATAAAAACTTTTAAAAGATAATTTTCACACTTGTTTCTGAACATAAATTTTACCAGGTTCACAAAGCTCATTATAGATAAACAAAGTCGGCCAACCAATTCTGGTAAGGGTTAAGGAAGGTGTTTTCTTTCCCCTCTCTGGCTAAGGAACAGTGGAACTAAACTCTAGACTATAAATCAATAATTAATTATGTTGGTAAAGAAGCTACATGCAGTCTGGTATAGAACCGCATGCTTACCCTAATATAGTCTGCATTGAGGTGTTTATATTTTAGAGTTTTACATTAATATTTACTTCCTTCTGATATCTTCCAACATAGGAGTAAGTCATACAATTTTTTCCAGTTTTATGGAGAAATAATTGACATATATCACGGTATAAGTTTAAAGAGTACACCATGATGGCTTAAATTATAGATACTGTGAAATGATTCCCACAATAGGGTCAGCTAGCATCCATCCTTTCACATTCATCCTCTTCCTCTCACCCCCCCCACACACTATCTGCATTGATAGCCACACCTCTGATCGCTTTTTCTAAAATGATTTTCTCCCTCACATATAAGTTTGATCACTTAATATTTGTCTTTCCCTGTCAGATTTTTTTAACTTAGCATAATGACTTCAAGGTCCCTCCATGCTGTTGCAAATGGTAGGATTTCCTTGTGTTTTTTTTTTATTGTTGAATGATATACCATGGTACATCTATGCCATAATTATTGTCTTGGTTATTGTAAATAATGTTATGAATATAGGGGTGCAGATATCTTTTCTATTCAGTATCCTTGTATCCTCTGGGTATATTCTAGAAGTAAAACTGCTAGATCATATGGTGGCTCTATTTTTGATTTTTTGAGGATCTTCTACACTGTTTTCCATAGCCATTGTACCAATTTACAATCCGACCAACAGTGCACAAAGATTCCCTTTTCTCCATATTCATGCCAACATTTGTTATCTCTTGTCTTTTGGATGCTGCACATTATAATAGGTATGATAGATATTTCATTGTGGTTTTAATTTACATCTCCTTAATGACTAGATGTGTTGAGCATCTTTTCATATGCCTGTTGGCCTTTTGCATATCTTTGGAGAAATGTCTATTCAGGTCCTTTGCCTATTTTTAATTTTATTTTAGATTTTTAGTTTTCTTTGCCATTGAATTACATGAATTCTATGTATATTTTGGATATTAGTCCCCTATCAAGTGTATGGTTTGCCATTTTTTCTCATCCAATAGCTTATCTTTCTAGTTTGTTGATGGTTTCTTTTGCTATGAAGCAGCACTGTAGTTTCATATAGTCCCATTTTTTTTTAATGTGCTTGTGCCATAGGTGTCATATCCAAAGAGTCATTATTACCAAGGCCCATGTCAACAAACTTCATTCCTATACTTTCTTCTAGAAGTTACAGGATGTCAGATCTCACATTGAAGTCTTTAATCTATCCTGAGTTAATTTTTGTGGATGAATGATATAAGCTTAGTTTGTTTTACATGTGAATATCCAATTATCTCAGTACCATTTATTGAAAAAATTGTCTTCTTCATTGAATATTTCTGAATCTCTTGTTAAATATTAGTTGACTGTAGATGCATGGAAATATTTCTGGGATCTTGATACTGCTCCACTTGTCTATGTGTGTATTTTTGTGCCAGTACCACACTGTTTTGATGATTACAGCTTTAGAGTACAGTTTGCTATCAGAAAGTGTGATGTCTCTTGCTTTTTCTTTTTCAGGATTTCTTTGAGTATCCAAGGTCTTTTGTGGTTCCATATACAGTTTAGGGCTCTTTTCTTTCCCTATACTTCTTTAAAAAATGCTGTTGGAATCTTAATAAGGATTGCATTAAGTTTATACACGGTTTTTGGTAGTGTTGACCAGTTAATAATAATAATTTTTCCAAATCATATGCATGACACAGCTTTGCATTTATTTGTCTTCAATTTCTTTCATCAGGGTCTGGTTTTCAGTGTAGATATCTTTCACCTCCTTAGTTAAATGTACTCCTAAGTATTTTATTATTTTTGAAGTTATTGTAAATGAGGCAGACTTATTAGTTTTCAGAAAACTGGGTGTTGGTATATAAAAACGCTACTGATTTTTCTATGTTAATCATGTATCCTGCAACTTTATTGAGTTAATTGATCAGATCTAATAATTTTTGGTTGAATATTTAGGGTCTTCTCATATAAAATCATGTTATATGCAGATAGAGTAACTTTTATTTACTTTCCAATTTTAATACTGTCTATTTCTTTCTCTTCCCTGATTGCTCTAGCTAGGATTTCCAGTACTATATTGAATAGGTGTGGTGAGAATGGACACCCTCATCTTGTTCCTGATGTTACAGGAAAAGTTTTCAACCTTTCAACATAGAATACGATGTTAGCTGTGGCTTGACAGCTTACATATATCCTTAGTATGTTGAGACAGGTCCTTATCCCTAATCTATTAAGTGTTTTATCATAAATTGATGTTGAATTTCATATTTTTTCCCTTACTGAGATGACTGTATGAGTCTTTTCTTCTCTTTATTAATGTGATGCACCACACTAATTATTTGCATATGTGGAACCATTCTTGCATCCCAAGGATAAACCTTTCCTGTTCATGGTGAATGATCATTTTAATGTGCTGCTGAATTTGGTGTGCTCATATTTTGAAAATTTTCATATCTATACTCATCAAGGATATTAGCCTGTAGTTGCCCTTTCTACTTGTGTCCTTTTCAGGTTTTGGTATCAGGATAATACTGGTCTCGTAAAATGAATTTGGGAGTATTCCATCTTCTTCAAGCTTTTGGAAAAGTTTGAGAAGTATTAGTGTTAATTCTTTAACTGTTTGGCAAAAAATCACCAGTGAAGCCATCTGGTCCTGGGTTTTTCCTTGTGATATATTTTTTTAAGATTTTATTTATTTATTCATGAGAGACAGAGAAAGAGAGAGAGAGAGGCAGAGACACAGGCAGAGGGAGAAGCAGGCTCCATGCAGGGAGCCCGACGTGGGACCCGATCCCGGGTCCCCAGGATCACACCCTGGGCTGAAGGCGGCACTAAACTGCTGAACCACCCAGGCTGCCCTTGTGAGATCTTAAGCTCTGGTAATCTACGTGTCTTTAAGACTAACATATTACTTGGGCACTACCCGGACAAACTCAGTTGGCCTTGATCCATGTACTGGCTGTTATTAGCCTCTCCCTACTTCTCTATCAAAGTCAGATCCCTAGTGGTGTGAGATCAGAGTAGGGGCTCCTGAAAAGTGACCCACAATGCTGAGGAGAGCTGGCTGTCCCCCCAGGGTTCTCTCGTCCTGCTGGAGGAACCAGAAGCTCAGGGGAGACCTCTTTACATAGTGCTGCACTGGTATGGGGGAAGGGCAATTTGCTCAACACACAGCCACTCTATTACCCTTCTAACGCAGTCTGTCTTGGTATCTGAAGGGGGGACTTCAGCCTCACCTTCATGTTCTAGGATTCCCTTCAGTGGATTCCTGTTCTTGAATAGTTATTAGTTGTTCTTGTGATAGAAAGAAAATTCAGGAAAAACCTAAGTCACCATCTTCATGACATGACTCAAGTCATAAAAATCTTAATTGTATTTTACACAGACACACCAAATAGGATCCTCCTGTTCAGCCCTAAGTAATTTGGAAGTAATTCATGGTGCTGTTTACAGAGAAATATAAAAAGCAGGTTATGAGTGAGCCAAATATTTATTTACTGACTTTCTGCACAAATTATATAGGAAAAGTAGTTTCAAAAGCTTAATAGAAAAAAAAAAACACAAAAGCTTAATAGATAAGTGCTAACTTGCAAGGGTCTGGCCAAGTTTGGTCTTCTAGAGTAGTTTACATTTATGTTTATATTTGTACTTCGATAAACACACCCCCACACAAGCAAAAACAAGAGGCCAAATACTGAAGAATGACATCCATGGCTTTTAACAAAGACTCTCAATCATGGGAAATAAATATTTTCTATCAAGGCAAAAGTATATATTAAATAAATTCAGGTATATTATTAGAAGAGTTTTTTTAATGTCTTTTTATCCCACTCATCTAGTGAAGCATAAAAATCTTTTCTTTGTGGTCACTTATGGCATATAACAAAGTAACCATCTAGTGTATCCTATTGCAAGGCAATAACTCTTACTGAATTTTCAAATGCAAATGTAAATTATATAGTTGATTATTACATCAAGATTGAGATAAGTAAAATCTATGCTGCCCTATATTTTTAAAAAGCAGTTATCAGTTATGTTTCAATTATTTAATATATACAAACTATATTCATGTCTGAGCTTATAAAGCATACTAAGGAAAAAAATACTTTAAAACTCCTAGAGATTGTTTCTGACTAAAACTATAACTGTAATAAAACTTTGCTGTAGAATATAATATAAATAGGATACTTGAATACCTACATATTATGTTGTTCTAGAAATAAATCTTTGAGTTAAATTGAAGAGTACTCTATTCTTAAAATATTTTAAATAAATGTATAAATGCAATTTTATCAGGGCAAAAAGATTTCCAAATGTGCAAGAAGGCAGTTAAAGTGAAAAGATTTGGCAAAAAATTCTTTCAAAGTTAAATAAATCTATTAGAAAAATACTTTAAAAAATAACTGGCCAATTTTCAGTAAGATGTCAGAATCTCACAAACTGGCAAGAATCTAGTGGGTAGAAGTGGGGGTATAGGTGGGCTGATCAATCTTGAATTCTTTGGCACTAGTGCCCATGTGTGTAGCTGATAAAAATTATGACTTTGCCAATGATGGGACTCCAGAGTTATACACACTGCCAGGAGCCACCCCTTCATGACTTCTGATAATCTGATTTTATCTCTGGGTTCTTGAGAAAACTACAGAGGTGAGAGTGCTAGAACTTGCAGGCAGGGTCACCCATTTTTCTTGTTGCAAACAAGATTTCAGCATTGAGCTGTCAGTTTGGAAATAATAATATACCACATATTTAACAACAACAAAACAAAACAAAGCCCTCAATATTTTCCAGAAAGTAACCCTAAAACAGTATATTACGTACAAAAGTAGAAGTATAGGATATTATTCAACGGATCAAGTGCTTAGCAAATTAAAGTGACAACTTTCTTATTACAAAAACTATAATTTCCTACTCAAAATAAGATGAATGAATATACTGACTAGAAAATCATTTTTTTGCTATGCACCTGCACCTAGTAATTACAGCTGTGATTTGTACAACTTTTTATCCTTTGTTCAGAAAAAGTACATTTTATATTGCATCCCACCTGCATTCAACACAGAATAAGTCTCTATAGTAATTATGTAACTGTATTTAAATGACAAGCATGTAATTATAACTTTAAAACTAATTTACAGTAACAGTTGAATTTGGGCTTGAATTTTAACAGCACATTGAATAGAAATGGAAGACAAAAAAATCTACTTGTAGAATGCCGTTATTTCTGGGAGAAGGAAGAAAAATTCTTACAAAAACAATGCACTCTCATTGAGGCAATTAATGGTTGATGCTATGACAACTGAGTGGAGAGTTTCCAACAGCCAACACCATGGATATTCTATCTAGTAAAATCCATTATAAAATTTGTATTCTATTTATCATTTAATGAAGAAAAAAAAGCAAAGACAATTTTAGGAAGAGTTGAAACGACTCGGAGATGATAGAGTGATTTCTCCTGTTTTTACCAGTGAAGAAAACTATTATCAAGAAAGGTCAAAAAACTTACCCAAGTTTACTACTAATTGTTCTTTCTGTTTACAGAATAAAAGCTAAACTCCAATTTTCTGATTCTCAATTGAAAATACTATCCATTTTAGAAACTCAATATGAAGAAGTACATTAATAAACTGAGGTAGATGGGGATCCCTGGATGGCTCAGCAGTTTGGCGCCTGCCTTTGGCCCCGGGTGCGATCTGGAGTCCCGGGATCGAGTCCCACGTCAGGCTCCCGGCATGGAGCCTGCTTCTCCCTCTGCCTGTGTCTCTGCCTCTCTCTCTTTCTCTATCTATCATGAATGAATAAATAAATCTTAAAAAAAAATAAAAAAATAAAAAAAAATAAACTGAGGTAGAGACACCTGGGTGGCTCAATGGTTGAGTGTCTGCCTTCGGCCCAGGGTGTGACCCCGGTGTCCTGGGACCAAGTCCCACATTGGGCTCCCCTCAGGGAGCCTGCTTCCCTCTGCCTATGTCTCTGCCCCTCTCTCTGTGTTTCTCATGAATAAATAAATAAAATCTTTAAAAATAAATAAAATGAGGTATAATTGACATGTAACATTACATACGTTTTAGTTATATAAAATCAAGATTCAATATCCATATGTGCTGCAAAATGATCACCATAGTAAGTCTGACAAACATCCATCACCGTACATACATACGTACATACATACATACATACATACGTACATACACACCGTACGTACATACATACGTACATAAATTTGTTTTCCTTGTGATAAGGACTTAAGATCTACTTTCTTAAGACAGGCCTTTTGATATAAATACTACTATAAGTAGAGAGAAACAAAGGTTTCTCTACCATAGCAAGACTTAAAGAGCCAAGACTCTGCCCAAGATAGATCATCTAGGAATCAGAAAAATGTACTCCTCAAGTTGAGAACTCTCAGAATTATACGTGGTTATGAATAGCTGAGGCTTTATTGAAATATTGCCTCAATTTTCTGAGTACTCTATTCATGTCTTGATAATACATAGAATCAGATGATTTTTGAGATTCCTGACAGCATTGACACTTTAAGAAATCTATTAGTATTTTGTTTGTTACTTATCCTCTACGAAATTATGATACTCTTTTAATCACTCTTAGAGTTTCATAAAGAATGACCTTTTTGGAGAGTAAAACTGCCCAACATTTCACGTCCCCACCCATGTCAACCTCTCCGGTTCTGTTAGATAAAACCAATTGTATCCATCAGCATTATCCTAGAGTCTGCCTTTACGCTTCGCTGGAGGCACTTATCATTTCATCCTGTATCATTGTTATTTATTTTCATGTCTCTCCCCTACTAGTTTTTAAACTCCTTGAGGGCAGAGTCTGTATTTTATTCATTTATATATAGCCCCAGCACCACCATGGTGTCTTGCACACAGAAGGTATACCTTGTCAAATTAATGAATGAATTGCCATTAAAAAGTCTGTGCATCAAAACACAAGGAACACAAAGATAAATCAAATTGTCATATATGCAATTCTAAGAGAAGTATTGTCTTTTCCTGTAACACTTAAGTTATATGTGATGGATCATGATATAAGCTGTGCATCCTTTTGGGAACATTATTTCATGGTTCATTTATTTATTAACCCCTACATTTTTGTAAGAATGAAATTAAACATAGCTGCTAAGGTAGCCAAAAGATATGGCCACAGTTTGTGGTTCTATTAATATAGTATGGATACACTAGATAGATCCTTAACTTTTCATTCCAATTTAAGAAAAAAGGTGAGGCTCGCAGAAATTGTATATAATTAACTATCATTTATATTGTGGAACTACTGAACAAATTCTTTGGGAGTAAACTGGTATTAGAGTGACAATTTAGCAGAACCATAAACATTTTTATAAAATTCAATGCCTCTATTTATATCTAGAAATATATCATAAGAAAACAATTAGTATAAGAATGTAGATGCTTTATTTTCAGCACTCTTTTATCATAGTAATAAAATTGAACACAACCTATGGCCCCAACAATGGAAAATGCTTTTATAGTTATAGTACGCCTATAAAATGATAGCCCAATATGTCCTAGAAAACTCCTCAGTTGGACACCTTGGTTACATCTAGACCTAAGAGAGATGATAATAAACAATTTCCTTTTTTGGGATTCACGACTGGCATCATCGACTGCTGAGACTAAGGGATCTTTGAAATAGTTTTGCTATTTTTCATATTGTATACCTGTTATGGGTACTCAGCGCTGCTCAGGTGCAATGTTAGTGTGCTAACGTACTGGAGAGGTATGCTTATTTTAACTCCTGTGAGTGGCCACGGTAGTGGTAGATTCCACACGCTTTTAAAGTCATTGCACTTCCAAAGCCTTCTAGGATTGTGCAGCTGAAAATACAAACTATGAAATCATTTTGTCATACCAGACATAATGCAGAGACTATGCTGTCTTATGGTTTAACGGTCCTGCTCGGTGGATGCAAAAAGCCAGTAGAGCTTAATGTTTCACTGTGCAATATTATGGCCTAAATAAAGTAACTTCTTCGCCTTCACATCCCTGTGTTTTAATAGTGATTACGCTATTACTAATTGGCGTGTGTCCTTTAATGATGTTATTTCCCTCTTGCCCATAGTTCTTTAAAGTTCTTATTTCCCTCTTGTCCACAGTTATTCAAAGGTCAAATACCAGGCTGTTTTCACCTAGGTGGAAATGCAGTACACTTGAGTTGTCCTCATATGGAGGTACTTCTGCTCCACAGTAATATGCTATCAGTGAATCTGACAAAACCTACTACAAGAGAGACTTCAACTGTGGTCCAAAAATTTCTTTACATTAATGACTGTCTGATAGTGACTTATCAAAAAATTGTTTGTCTTATAAGAGATGTTATCCAGTTACAATGAGAAAAAAAATTGGCAAGCCATGAACTAGGATAAAATCTCAGGCCATTTTCCCCAGATAATTATCTTGTATAACCACAAAGAAAATTTCATTGCCTATTAAAGAATAACCACTGCCCATATGCTTATCTGTTCCTCTAATAAAGGAAGCTCAATAATGGATTATCATCTTTGGATATCAGAGATGACACAATCAATCCAGGTAAGCAGACAAATTTATAGAATCCTGCACCACAGGAAGCCTTGGAGTAATCCAGTAAATGATAAATAAGCTCTTCATCTGGGTTCCCCATTTCTTTCATATGTTACAGAATTAAAACTATCAGTGACCAATGTCACAGTTGATTATAACATGCTTAGTAATGAGAACTTTTGGGGATCAGCTCTTGTTGGGTTTTTGGACTTGAAGACTTCCAATGCTACTGAAATAGATTTACATTTTAGTAGTAACTCTCAATGTATTCATAGATTCCGAGGAAAGTATTGTCTCATCAAAGAAAGAGTCAAAATTTTTAGGGATGGCATTTCTATTTTGTAAAAACCTCCCTTGAACCAAAGTCCTATAGATTGAGACAAGCCCCCAAAAAATCACATCGCGAAAAGAACTAGTTTACTAATACAGTGTGATGCCTATCCTCATTAATTAAAATTTGCTGAGGGTAAAGCCTATAAGCATTATAATCTAATAAGGAAGCAAAATGCACTAAAAGAAGAACCCCCCACCAGATGGGTTTAGTTCAGTAGAGTCATACAGCCACCTCTTCTGTGAGCAAACAACTCCTTACCAACTGCGCTGACCAGTGAGCACAATGGTAGCTCCTCACGTGAGTGCATTCTACTCCCGAAAAGACTAAATGATAAATTTACACATTCTTATAGGCTGTTGCTAATTAACCTATGTAGTTAGAGCGCCAAGCTGTCTTAGGCAAAAAGCCTCAGCACCTGATGTCCCAGCACTAGTGTGGAACATCTTTCCTTTATTAAAAATTGGTCTTCCCAACACTGAAGTTGACATATTTATCAAGCTATTCCTCCTACCCAAATGAGAGAAAAATCAAATAATCCTAGGTACTTCCTGCAGGGAATAAGAGAAACTCTAAGATACTAAAAATATAGAGATTTCATCTTACAATCCAGTCTTAGATCATTTTAATTCTCTAACATTATAGCTGCCAACTAAGTATAACTTCAATAGTCTATCTCTGAAACACTCCACTGAGCCATCTAAATGTTCTCATTCAAATGTCTCTTTTATTATTAATGGACCCTGACTTTGCATTCATACTGTGTACAATATTGTTCAATAACTTTGTTTCTGGCAAACTCAAAGAAATAAAAATTTTCTTCTGTATGATAAGTTGGAAATCTTGAAGGTTGTTAAAGCATGGCTTCAATATCCCCCAGCAATAGAAGTGCTCTTACTTATTGGGTTACCCTTTCTTGATTTAAAGATCCATTTTTTTCTATAAATTCTAAAATTTTCTCCCATCTGTTGAAAAGTCTCTTGCAATCTGCACAGCTCTAAGACTCTACTGCAAAGAAACTTAGTTTTGTGTCTCTGGTGTAAACAATAGCCAAATATTGATATTTAGTTCTCATCCTTTCCCACTTCACCTATGGCATTGTAACTTAGTAAAAAACCCTTAATATCAGTGATTACAAAGCTTCACTGTGTATCAAAATCTGCTTGAGGACTTGATACAAATACTGAGTTTTTTCACTTTCCAAATCCCAAAGATTTAAAATGATAGATTCTAAATATCTGTATTTTCATCAGGATTGGCAGCTGATTCTGAAGCACGTAAATCCAAATAAATTTTAGGAATAATCTTGAATACTTTAATAAGTCCATTGTGTGTGAGACATGACTTCAACATATATTACAGAATCTTTATGGAAATTCTCAATCTGCTATATGAATTTGAGTTTTAATAGGTTTTATTAATGATACACAATTTAATTTTTTTAAATACCATTTTAAAATGTAGAAATAATATAGAAGCCACTGAATTCATTGTTTTACCTGAAAGTTGTCCTTTTGAAAATTCTTTAAGTAGATTTGATAAAACAAACTCTGAATATTTTCTTTTCAAAGTTACAGGATGCCTGTAATTTGGTAATTGAATCTGTTCTCCCAGAAGCCATCCATTTATTAATCAATATTTTTGGAAATTATTTTTAATGTGTGGTGAGTTTCTTGCTTTTTTTAAAAATAAATAACTCTGCTGCCCTTGAATCTGTATTCTCCATTTTATCAACAAAAAGATATTGCATTCTATTCTCTACACAAATCAGCATGAGATAAAGTGGTTTAGGATATAGAAAAAATCAAGGATAAAATTCTGTCCTCAGAGAGATCAGAGTCTTACTAAGAGAGAAAGTGTGTGTGTGTGTTTATTCTTTCATTAAATTTACAAATAAAAAAAATTGCAAATAAATCACTAAAGGATAATCAAAAGAAATATAAATAATTTTCAAATGAGACAGATTAGGAAGAAGCTTTAAAGAATAGAGTTTTATATTTAAGATTTAATTTTAAAAATGCGGGATGCCTGGGTGGCTCAGCAGGATCACACCCTGATCAGTGTGGAGTCCCGCAGGGAGCCTGCTTCTCCCTCTGCCTGTGTCTCTGCCTCTCTCTGTGTCTCTCTTGAATGAATAAAAAATTCTTTTAAAAATTTAATGAAAATAATAATTTTAAAAATGTACAGGAAATGTGGTAAAGTTATGCACAGAAAAAAGCAAGAACAAAGTCAGAGTTAGAACAATCCAAAGGGCGACGGATTTCCGTGATTGTATATCCTAACTCATACAGTCAACTAACAAATTAAATCTATTCCAGTGCACAGTTCTTTTCCATCATAATTATCCACTCTTATATCTCATCATATAACCGCTTAAATAACCATGAGCTTACATTTCTTTTGATAAAAGTCAGTTTTATCACAACTATAATGGCATGCATTTGTAGAAAGATACCTAAAAACATGGATTCTTTTCAAATTATCTTGTTTTCCCAATTACATTATACTTTATACACATATTGTATAATTTAATTTTTTTCTTATAATTTTTCTCCAACAATTCTAAAATCCAAGGAAAAGCCTTGTATGATCAGTCTTAGACATTTCTTGTCAAAAATAATCCTTCTGATTGGCAAGGAATGTGTTTGACTTTTGTCTGCATTCCAATGTACTTTTCTAGTACAATTTACTTTTTTTTAAATCCATATAAATTCAAAGACTACAGAGTTCAGAGCTTAAGTTCAAAGTGTTATAGTTAGGAACAGTGATATTTTTCTCTAACCTCATAGTATTTTGGTAAGAATTAATGTAACAAAATAAACCTAAACAAACAAACCTGGCACATAATAAGTGCTAAATGGGGATTAAATGTAAATTCTCCACAACACAAATTAACATAAAATATAAGATAGTGGCCTAGAATTCTTACACTCAGCCATTAAACCCATACCAACAAAATCTGTCCTCGAGACACTTTATGGACTGAGAAGACTAAATCTCAATTAAGACATTATTTGCTTAATGTGTTTCACAAAAGTTAAAAACACACTTACCACATAAACACCTTACAGTTTTACAGCTGTCCCACCAATTTCTACTAAAACCTTTTTAAATTCTTGTCACTGGATCCTAAAACAATGCTAACTCTAAAAAGATATTGGATTCCTACATCTCTCTCACATATCCAGTATCCTAGAGATAAAAGAAGCCAAAGAAAATAATATGATAACACAATAATTCTCCTAAATCTTTTCAAAACTTGAACATGAGTAATATCTGAGCATGATTAATACATTTAGAAAGAGCTAAAGACTGTTTCCTTAGAGAAGATTGATAATGCAAAGTGTCCCAGTAAAACTTTTTATAAAAGAAAGAATGTAAGAGTAAACAAAATGCATAACTTAAAATTAATTTAGAAAAAATATAGTACATTTATATATGCACAATGTACACATAAATGAATATATGTAGATATATGCTGTGTGCATATATACATATTTGCACATACACATACAAACGGAATTATATGCCAATATATTTGCAAACGTAGACAAAATGCATACTTTTCTGGAAAAATACAAAATGTCAAATTGGCAAAGCACACAACAACAAGCATGGTAGTAACTGAAATGCTAATTAGAGACCTCTTACTCCCCCCCCATACTTGCATACCCCCCCACACAAACTTTATGCATTTACAAGATTGCTTTATCTGAATAGTCTACCAAATTATCAAGGAATTCTCTATCTTATATAAGTTTTCATAGAAAAAATGAGAGAAATGCCTTACTTCCTTGTGAAATAAACTTAATTCCAAAATTTGTAAAGATGGGACAATAAAAGAGAAGGCATTTCTGTAGTGATCACAAAATGCCACAAGTCCAAATTATTATATTATCTTAGTTCATCTTTGTATTTTTAAATGCATATATATGTTTTACCCAAGTGATTCAAAAGTAATTTTAGTAAGAAAAACTTTTGTAAATGTCTTACCATGAATTAAATAAGATGCAAATTGTAAAGCAATGCAGGAAAAGCCCTTGATAATGTCCAACATCTTAAAATTTTTAATAATGCTCAGAATTAGCAATAAAGGGATTCTTCTTACCAAATATAGGTCATATATCAATATCACATAAGAAACAACACAGATAAATTTATTTGTAATTCCTTTAAAAAACAAGAAAACACTAGGATGCCTATTGTCTTTCAACAATGAATAAGATGAACTACAGTTCTTCGAATAACTCAGAGGAAGAAGAGAGAAGGAAATGAGGCATGACTCTAACAAAATCTGCACAGAGAAACAGAATATCAATAGCAACCCATGACAAATAGAAGAGCTCAAGAAGGGTGCAAGATTGTAAATTCAGCTAACAAAAATCAATAGATTTACCATGTATCAGCAATACTCATCTAGAAAATATAATAGAAAGCAAAATACTATCTACAATAGCAATATACACTGTGGAGTATTAAGTATGATTCTCTTATAGGATATAAAGAAACACATGAATAATTGGGAAGTTAATAGATTGGACTACTTACTATTGTAAGGCTGCCAATTTTCCACAACCTATTTTAAACATCTACTGAAAGTTCAATTACATTGGTAGAGGGGCTTTTAAAGAACTTACTGTAATATATATATTAGTCAGGGCCCAGAATTCATATAGATTGGAAAATTGAACACATTCCTTTCTCCTCTCAGAATTCACTCAAAAGCTATACAGAGCAGAAAAATAAAAACTCAAACACATGCTTTGATAAAAACATAATATTGATAAGGATTGGCAAAAGCAGTGTTTTTTTTTTCCAGAGTATCCATGTAATGAAGAAGAAAAAAAAAAAATAACATAGATTCCAGGGACTGAACCCAGCTGTAGCAGATCACAAAATATTCCTTCTGAGAAGAAAAGAAAAATATAGGCTAACTAAAGGCAAATAAGCCTCAAGATGTAAGGAAACATAAAATTAGTTCGATGATGGCAGAAGCTATTGGAACCCAGTTAATTTTGGAGAAAAAGAGTAAGATCGCACTAAAATTATACAAACAAGCCATATTTGCAGGAAGCAGTACGTGTTTGCAGTTACTGGGAAAGAGAGGACTTTTGCACTGTGAAAGTGAGCTCTCCAGATACGTTGAAAGTATCCCCACAGCAAGAGAGACCTAATAAACACCTGGACTAGGAAAAACAAACCCATTCAATGGGAAGTAAAACAAGTAAAACAATTGCATAGTATCTATGTAAACATACAAAAAAAGATAAAAATATTAGCAGAATGAATTACTTAAGAAAAACTACCAGAAAAATGTTGCCAAATTGTGTGCATGTCTGAGTGTGTGTGTGTGTGTGTGTCACTATAGACAAAAGAAATCAACATATTTGAAACGAATACATGAAAATGTTTTCCATTTCTGCTTTCATGAATGACTTACTGCCCCAGCTACTGGGGTTGCTGCCAGAAAATAACCTTCAACTGTCTGTCCCTTTAGAGATTGCCTCAGTCAAGAAGTAACTGATTTCCTCAAAGCCTTGCTTATTCCAGAGAAGCCCGTATCTAACAATGGATCAAGGTAATAATAAAAAGGCACAGCCCCTCTACCCCAACTCAGGATAACACTGAAAGGCCTTTCCAGCTGCAGAGCTCCTCATTAGATAATAATCCCTTCACTGGGTGGCTTAGTGGCATTTCTCCACCTGCCCAAACCTGCTTCTTCCGTCTCCCTTCCATAGGTGTCAATATTGCATGCACCCGCTGAAAATATTTTACATTAATTAGCATCTACTCCTGGGATACTGAAATTTTGGCAACTGTTACCAGAAGTGGAGTGGTTCAAGAAAGCAAATGCTAAATACTGGATTTTGTGCCTGAGAGCCATCTTCCTTCCAGCTGGCAATGATGATTCCATTATCTGTGGTAGATGGACCACAGATAGCTTCTGGCATAAGGCAGTGGGATGGTTTTTGAAACATCTATCAACGTAAACTGGGATTTTAAACTCTTGGAAAGGAATGGACCTGCTTGGGGAAATAGTAAGTAGAATTATAATGCGGACTACTGCATGTCGGGACGAGGCCATGCCATCTGCAATGGTGAATTATGCACTTGTTGAAAAATAGTTCCTGGCATGTTACTAAATACTGGCAGAAACAGAGCTCCTGACATGCAACAACAAGGGATAACGTGGAAAGTACCATTCACCACGAACCGGGTTCCTTAGATTCACTGGGTCATAAAGTTGGGGGGCCTGACAATATTCCCTCATAATACGGGAGTGTAAGTGTAGAATCAGACGTGAACAGGACTGAAGAATACAAGCAAACTGCATGACCCGCAGTCCAGATACCCAGGACCTCCAGCAATATTGCAACAGAGACACTCCTTCCGTCCAGTTACAGCCCCTTCAGGACGTTACCTAAGCTCGGATCACAGAGAAGAAAAAACTCTAACTTGGTTCATGAATAATCATCACAGTAAAGCTGCAAGGAAGCCCCATTCAGGAGTGGCCTTTAAAGACAGTGGCAAAGATAAGCTTCCCTGTGGGCAGAGGTTTGTGCAGTGTACCTGGTTTTCTTTGAATAAAATGGGTGGCAGAGGCTTTTATTAAATATTTACTTATGAACAAGAGTGAATTGTTGGCAAACTAGTCAAGGGCTGGAAGGAGGAGGAATGAAAGACCTAAGGAATTGAGGCATGTGGTGGGAATGGGGCGGGGGGTGAAGCATAATGTGGAGATCCTCAGATTGCATATTAACACCCACCACAGTGTACTCGGGACAGGACAAAGTACCCATGTGGACAAAAACTGCTCAACCAACTGGCCTGAACCTCCTCAACCTTAATATAATAGTTTCATCAACTGTCACGAAGGCGGGGGGGGAGATTCTATATGGGACAACTTACCATGTTTCCGAAGTGCTACTACCAAATGTCCACCTTGCCAGCAACAGCAATCAAGGCTGATTCCCAGAACTTCAGTCTTCCAGGACCTGGATCACCAGCTGAGAGAGAGAGAGCATGGACTCTACCGGAGCTATCCCACCCTGAAAAGTAAGGCAAATCACTTTGTCAGAAAAACACACATCATCTGAACACAGGTTTTCTTTTCATGCTTCCTGGGCCTTAGTTAGCACCATTATCAGAGGCGTTACAGAGAATTTAGTCCATGGATGTAGGATTCTTCATGGTATCACTTCGAATCAATAAACTCATTGTACAGCAAAAGAGCGGCAGGAGTGTTTCCATCTCTATGAGATTCATTTGTCATATCGCGTAGCATTCAGTCCAAAAGCTGTCAGTCACGCAAGCAATGACACAGACTGTTGGATGCACAGCTGTAGTGACAGCATGAAAGTGTATCCTACATGAATAGAGGGCCATCTTCCAGCACTTTATATCAAACTGGGATATGGAAAGATAACTTAGATTAATTCTTGTAAATACCTCTGATAATCATAAATAAATCTTAACTCACCCTCCTAACATGGTACAAAATAATTAATGTCAACCAAACCCATGCTGTCTGGAAACTCCCATTGTTATAACCAGTCACTCTAAAGGTTAAAGACCCCCGTCATTTCCACTTTATAAGCCATCCTGAAACATTGTGCCTCTGAGAATCATGCTAGTTTCAGGTTTGAAGTATCTCTATTTTTGAACAGTGTGTTTTTTGGCTCAATAAAATATTTAGACCAAGTAAAGCTCTCTGAATTTTCTTTTGACACTCCCCACTGGTACAAGCACTAAGTTAGTTGAAGCAAGATTCTGTTCCTCGGGTCCATATTCAATTTATGACAGTCATCTATGATCTTGAAAATACGGGATCCCTGGGTGGCACAGCGGTTTGGCGCCTGCCTTTGGCCCAGGGAGTGATCCTGGAGACCCGGGATCAAATCCCACATCAGGCTCCCGGTGCATGGAGCCTGCTTCTCCCTCTGCCTGTGTCTCTGCCTCTCTCTCTCTCTCTCTGTGACTATCATAAATAAATAAAAATTTAAAAAATATATATATAAAAAAAAAAGAAAATACTGTAACATGAGAAGGCATCAAGAGAGTGCTTGAGAAGAAAATGGAAAATATAGATATAAACACAAATACAATAAGATGATTATTCAGCCATAAATAAAAAAAGAATATCCTGCCATTTGTGACAATATGATATCAGGAGAACACATTATGTCAGACACATGTAAAATAAGCCAGATACAGTAAGAAAGATAGTGTATGACCTCACTAATTTGGGGTATGTGAAAAAGTTCAACTCATAGAAACAGTCAAATGATAGCTGCCCGGGGCTGGGAAATGGGGAAAATGGAGATGTTGGTCAAGGGGTATTTACAAACTTTCAGTTGTAAGTTCTGAGGATCTAAAATATAACAAGGTAATTGTAGTTAATAATATTGTATTGTGGGGCCCCTGGGGGGCTCAGCGGTTGAGCGTCTGCCTTTGGCTCAGGGCGTGACCCGGGGTCCCGGGATCAGGTCCCGCATCGGGCTCCCTGCAGGGAGCCTGCTTCTCCCTCTGCCTGTGTCTCTGCCTCTCTCTGGATCTCTCAGGAATAATTAAATAAAATATTTAAAAAACTATAATAATATTGTATTCTTGAAATTTGCTAAGAGAGTACATCTGAAGTGCCTTCAACAACAGAAAGACATCTAAGTAAAGTGATGGCTATGTTAATTGGATTGCAATAATTATTTCACGATGTATATAAATACCAAACAATCATGTTGCACACCTTAGAAATTACCCTGAACAGTGTAAATAAATATACTTTTTAAACTTCTCAATCATACTTCATTAAGCTGGAAAAAAGGCGGCATGAAATTATCAATAAAAATCTAAATTTTTTTAAAAAAAGCAGTTTGGTACAGAATTTAATTTGGAAAGACACAACTTTTATGGTTCTGGCATATAGTAATATGCATGAGAGGTAAACACATTTTGGAAGAAAAGCAGAATTGTACGCTTTTGGAGGAAAATAGGGCTCCAGAATTCAGAAAGGACATGAAAACTGGTTGGAGGAAAAGAAGATCAAGCCCTTGAACTAAAAACAGTAGAAGAGAGGTAAGTCAGAATCATTCAGTAAGTTCCTAATAAATTCTTCAAAACCTGTGTCATAAGGAAGAATAATATTCCTATAAATGCTTGCAAAGTACCAAGAGAGGACGTTTCACCACGGAAATCTGACTTCATGGCCTCACTGGCTGAATCAAGAAACTACTGCATAAGTGGAATGAAAATCTAAAATACGATTCTTGTCTTCATATCCAACAGACAAGAGAAGGTAAGTGTCTTTTTCTTGAGAATTTGATAAGAATTCAGCACCTTAGAACTGCAGTTGCAGTCCAACAGCCTCACCCTGACCAAATATCATGAATGAATATATCCCATTTTACTCAGAAGTTATGACAAAAATAAATACATAATGGAAAGTGAAATATTTAGCTTGCAATCATGTAAATCAAAGACTCGAAGCTTTCTGCTAAGAAGCTGACGGTACACAGAGTGCAAATGGTCCCCTGGGTGTGTGCAGTCGTCACCACGGTGCAGAGTCTGGGCAGGTAATACTGGATGGAAATCATAGCAGCCAAAACAGATACAGCACCTCAGATTTTGGGGTCAATTTGGTCTATTCTCCTGCCCACAGTCCTAAACATGGAGGATGAAGAAGCCTAAGGAGAGCAGCAGTTTTACCTGAAACCAAGTACTGTATGGATACAAAGATTGTTTAATGCATCCCTATGATCTCAGATCTGCTCTGAACATAATGCCTGAGATATGCCTATTATTAAACGACATTACATGGGAGTCTGTAGTTTCCTAGCAAACAGCATAGAGTATTTTAAGTAAAAAAGTCAATGTTGGAGGAAAAAAAAAGTGTTCTAGAAGAAATAATCCATTTCAAGAATATCTACTTTAAGTAATTGATGCCATGACCCTACAGAATTTTATATCTATCTGATTATCGATGAAAAATAAATGCTACTCAGTAGGATGATACTTCTAGGATATAAAGAAATCTCTGAAAGTTATGACAATTTTTTTGCAGGAAAACAGAAATTTGAATTCACAGAAATGCCCAATTTTAGCACATCGCTGTAATTAGATTAGTTGGTTGATCCTGATATTTGCTTCAATGCTCCAAGGGGCAAAAGCTGAAATATCTGGCATGCCAAATATTTAAACTGCACCATTCTTTTTTGAAAGAAGGGGGCTAAAACATTTTGTTGCTATTTTTTCCATACATAACAACTCCAGATAGCAATATTCACGATCTGTTCAATGAACATGGCACAAATGAATGGGAAGCTCTACCAGAACTAGCCCTCATGATAAAACATATTCAAATAGACTTCTAAAAAGATATGTTCATTAAATGTTCTATAAATCTGGGGCAATTTCTAGATTTCCAATTCTAGAAAATTTATGTTAGTAAAAACCAATCAGTGTTCCTCAAATATTGGCAAGCATCAGAATCACCTTAGAGATCTCGTGTAATCAGACTACTGGGCAAAGGATGAGAATTTCTCATTCAGGAGGTCTGGGATTGAGCGGAGGGCTTGCTTTCTAGAAAGTTCCTAGGACCACACTTTGAGAACTTCTGCACTAACAGGTTATGGCTGCACAGAAAAATAATGCAAAGATCCTCACATTCTAGGCAATTCTCAGAATTGAACAGCGTTTGTTTCCATATATTTTCAGAAAATTAATTATACTGGATCTAAGTTTCCAGACACAGTCTTTCAGAGAAAGCAATTTTGGTGGAGAAAATGGAGGGTTGGCTATATTAACTTTCATTAATTTAGTGGCTCTGGTTTGGAGACTCCTGACACAGTCTGAAATGGTTTTCCTTTCCCAGTCATATATTCTTTTCTACTTTTTTCCAATGATGTTCATGTCATCAAATTTTCTTTCATAGAAAACCTACCTGATGTGGTAGTTCTCCTTATGTTCTCACTTCTTTTTAAACTGTCAAAAAAATATCACTTTTACTGTCCCATTAATTGCTTGTACTAAAAAAATACATAGTATTAATGACATCCATTGCAGTATTTTTTTCCAGTTTCCTATACGCCAAAATGTTCTATATCTCTACTTATCTTTAGGCCCATCCACCTGTAATCCTTCCAGAGTTTGTACACTTTCCGTAATAAACTTGGCCTGCCAGGTATCACTCTATCACCTCTCTGCTCCAAATCCATTTTTATTGCCTTTCTGAACTCTGCAGCTCTTTCTCCATAGCCAGAGGGTAGAGTGGCCCAGCTTTGTCACTAGATGGCGCGGGAAGGACACTGGAGCAGACAGGGACTGCATTGTGGGGGTGCTTCTGTTTTCCCCCTTGCTCCCCTGCCCTGTACCCACCCTGTACAGGCAGCCAGGGGGGCTCGCCTCCCCAGATTCCAGCGGCATCATTAGGAGCAGCTCGCAGTCAGTGTGGAGGGGGCCTCCAGGGCCATTCCTCATTGCCAGCTCTGGCCTGTGGGTCTTCAGCAAACTTCTCTGCCATCCAGGCCCAGAGTCATTCGTCTGCAGTGAGGCCTGGTTGGCAGCGGGGAGCGGGAGGGAATCTTCCAGATGTGTGCCTCACATCTAAAGATAATGGCTGCTGCTTTGATCTGTATGATTTACAGGACTTCATAGGTCATCCCTTCTTGCTACTCACTAATGCACCATAGTGTACTTTCTATTCCAATACTGTGTAGTGCTCGTCTCCTCACTGAACACTAAGACCACTGGATTCCAGACTTTCTGCTTACTAATATACTGTGTATATTCTATGATTTTTCCATGTCATTATATATCACAGGGCATGTTTTTAATGAATGCATTATAATTAGAAATAGGAGTCAATGAATATTTTGTCAAATTCTGTAGTTTCAAATATATTAAATAAATATATCAAATAATTTTAAAGTAGCTATATGATTTACAAACTTCAGCAGAGTCTATGATAATTTGAGTTAAATCCATGCCCTTTTCTGCCTACGTAGTTTTAAAAATACGTGGTTTAGGCAAATACGTCAAATGTTCGACTCTATTCTCTATTTTGATTTTAAATACCTAATGTGTTTGGGAAAATATAGTAACTATATAATTATAAATGCTAAACTTCCAATTATTATTGTGAATTGTAACTTCTGAAAAAAATGATCGCTTTGACACTCTCAGTTGTGTAGCAGCTTTAGCATGTAAGGTGGACTCAGTAGGGTACAGAGCTCCCCTCTTCATCTTCCCTCCCACTCACCATTCAGTTCTCTCTGAATCCTTCTTTTCCCACCCCTGGATGGAATGACAGAGTGTTTCTGTAATCTTTCCAGTCTTTTAAAGTCATATAAAAACATTTTTCAATAATTAATAGAATTTAGAATAATGTCAAAATTTCCAATTATTTTCCAATTTAAATCTTTCCTGTCCACACAGCTAGGACACTTCCTTGGGAAACTGTAGCAACAAAGTTGCCCAGTCTCTTCTCTTAAACCCTGACTCACTCACTGACTTCCATCCCTGACTCCCATCCCTGACTCCTCTGCTGACTGGGTGAGGGATAGAAGGTGAGGCTTCTATCAAAAAAATGTCCGAATATATTTATTTGCTTTGGAGCAGATAATGCCTCTTTGCCCTCCACTCTAGCACCTTACAATCCTTTTTGTAATCTCTTGGCTTCCAGTCTTCCACGACTCCATTAGGAAACCTTTGTGCTCTTGGATGAGATCCTTTTGAGATAAGTCACTGTTGTCTCTGGCTCCTCTCTGCAGCCCTGAGAGAGAAATGTACTTTGACTAATGAAAAAGCAACTTGCAGGCATTTCCTTCTGTTCTACCTGTAGGTCAAGCGTAGTACAGCTTCTGGCCTTTCAACCATTCATATTTAAGTCGAACATGAAACCCTTTGTTCCTCAAATTCCAAGGTACACATGTCAATATTTATGAGCATTTCATTTGAAGCACCTTTCTGAATTGAAGACATGGGAGGAACCATCATTTCCTAGTCCGTTGGAAGAGAAGAACCTAGCACATTAACAGTTGTCTCCAAGGATCATTCCACTGTCCTCTTCAACCTTCTGTCAAAACTGAAAGTGGCAATTGGCTAAACCTGTAGAACTAATTCTGTTCACCTCTTTTATATGTTAATGGATGGGATGGACCCCCATCCATCTCACTTTACCATATGGGATCCCTTGTAACTCCATTTTTGGAGCCTCTATCAACACTGAGAAAATAGGAAGATTTATATTTAATAAACTGTTAAATCTACATAATCAAAATGACCCCATATCCCTGTGACTATGCTGATAGAACCGAAAATTCTGCATGAGAATTATGGATAAAATAGTTAGTTCAGCCTCCTTGCATTGCACATGGAATCGTACAACGCCAATCGTAAACTTATTCTCAGATGACTTTGTAGAACAGAGCTGAATTATTAAAATATGTCTACACTTCTCTGGGAAGGGCTGTGGTTTGTAAGCGGCAAACTTCTATCATCAGATTCCCCAACAGTAAAAATATATTGCTTGATCGTCACTGCTTAATGAGTTAAATTTGCCACTGTAAATGAGCCTGATCCTTAAAATGTAAGCCACTCAAACAGAACTTTCTTCAATTTTTTAGGGACAATTTTCCAGATAACTAATGCTACCAGAATTCAACAGTAGCCTGCTTGTTTATGATAAGCCTAATGTAAGATAAGGGTATTATTAAGGTTGTTATTTCTGTCCCTAAGTGTCTAATCAAAAATATAAAATTGTAATACAGCAAACAACACGAAAGTAAAAAATCTATTGGTTTCAATACTTATGAGGCTGCTTTTTTAGAGTTGAGAATATTCCTGAGGCCAAACTCATTAGTCTCTTAGTGATTTAGAAGTAAAATATGGTTTGTTTTATACGATGAAATATATACATTTTATTTAATTTCAGATAAACTTATCAATGTTTTGCATAGGTACATGTAACCATTCAACAGTGCACAGTCTGTGAGGGCCACCTGATGTATAAATACATCAACGGCGAGTCAGATAATTAAATACTTTAACAGAGGTGCAGAGGAAGAGTTATAAATCATAAGAAAAATTATTACTGTACACAGAAATTGAGTAAGGCTTCATGGTCTGAATTTTGCTGTTGCGTGGTTCTTTAGCGTTCCAACTGCAACCTCCATGACAGCAGGGACCAACTGTTTCCTCCATCTTTGTATATACAACACTTGGCATTAAAAGCATAAAACAGTGAATATGTATTGTATTTTTCATTTTAATGAACTTGTATCATTTATGCCTGTTGAATAGGTGTGTTCTACAGATGGTCCCATAGAACAATACAAGTCCGGTAAGTGATTAGGGTTGGAGGTGCAGATATGGCAATTAAAAAATCATCTTTGTAGTTTTAGTCCCCTACCTTATCCTCTAAGAGATGAGTTATTTGACTTAAAATCACTTGACTTGTATGTTAGGGTCAGAGGGGACCCATAAATGACAAAATGGAGGACATGAACAAGGCGGCATATTTTCTTCTCTATCAATCCTAGAAACATTATTGCTAGAAGTCAGGTAAAATTTCTGGGGAGCACATTAGCTTCCCCAAAACACAATAATACTCACAGAGCTACAGCAGATAGTTTGCCACATGAAGCCTTCTGGATTTGAATCATAAATGAAAAGACAATTCTGTGAAGCCTTGAACATGTATGTTTCTTGGCACACGTGTGCTTCTGCATTGCAGATGTGTCTATGATACACAGCCTTGCACAGGGCCTGGAACGGGTAACTCCTCCATGAATATTTGTTAACATAAGATTTACAGCTTCAAATCCAAACCCTAGTAAACAAAGATATCCTGCCTTATATCATCTCACTTCTAGTGGCCACCCATTGTTTTAGTTTATTCCTATCACCAAATTTCTTGAATCAATTCAGCTTTAATCCTTCACATTACACTCAAGCTTTTACTGTCATAAAATTGTCTGCCTTAAGCTCACCAATGAAAGTCAAATTGACAAGACTTTTGGAATATTTACTCTGTGCAAAGCATTTAATAATCAATAAAGTAGACTTTTTTGAATTTTGCATATATTATTAACCTCTTTGAAGTACTTGACATGCTATCCTTTAAAGTGAAGCACATGGGTTCTCTGACCTTATCAAAATTTTAGGTTATGTTCTCATTCCTGTTTCTCTTTCCTCTCTTTTCTTTCATGTCCAATATTTTACTGTTCCTCTATTCAGTGCATCAGTTCTTGAAAAGCTGAAATATGTTTTCTCTCTATCACCGACCTTTACCATGGTTGTCTCATATCCTCAAAGAACAGAGCTGCATTTACATCTAGACAGAATATTTTTCAAATGATCCCATATAGTCTTTTTATGCTTCACATATTTTTTTCACCTTTAAATGCCTACAAATCACTCAGATAGAATAATAATGAAAATATATCACCTAGACATTGTGTCAGTGTTGGAAATGGAGAATATTAAAAAAATGAACTCGTATGTGATTTCTCCCTTCATATTACATTCATTTGTTCTGAAGAATCTACACCTCTCATATTTGCCTCTTTATATTTCTGCCACCACACAGTGTTTGTCATTATTGGTGGTTAGGGTGGATACTTTTGCAAAGTATGTGATTCTTCCACATATTTAATATTCTTGCCAGTGTGTGTCTGTGGTAAAAAAAAAAAATACATGATGTGAGATTTACCCTCAGAACATTTTTAAGTATATGGGATCATTTAGCTATAAGCTGAATATTGTAAAGCAGATCTCTAGCACTTGCTCATTTTGCACACGTTCAACTTTTTGCCCACTGAATAGCCAACTCCCCATTTTCTCCTCCCCCAGCACGTGGCAACCACCATTATACTTTCTGTTTCCATGAACAGGACTATTTTAGATAACTCGTAAGTGGGATAATGCAGTATTTGTCCTTCTGTGACTGGCTATTTTCAATTAGCATAATGTCCTCCAAGTTCACTCATGTCATCACATATGACAAGATTTCCTTCTTTTTGAAAGTTGAATATTTCAGTGCATGTGTTACATTTTCCTTATCAATTTTCCTTATCAATCCATCAATTGGTGGACATTTGAGGTTGTTTCTCCTTCTTGGCTACTGTGAATAATGCTACAATAAACATGAGAGTTCAGATATCTCTTCGAGATCTTGATTTCAATTCTGGATAAATACTTAGAAGTGAGATTACTGGATCATATGGTAAGTAGAGCTACCATAATCTTTTAATCTTTTTGAGGAACCTCTATACTGTTCTCCATAGTGACTACAGCCAAAAGTATTAAAACAAAAGTGAAAATAGACAGGTGAAAATAGACTACATTACACTAACAAGCTTCTGTACAGCAAAGGAAGCAATCATTAGGGTGAAGAGGCAACATACAAAATCGGGAAAAAAGTCCTGCAAACCACCTATCTTCTAAGAGATTAATATTGAAATATATACACTTGGTATGAGTTCAGTCTTTCCAAATTTGTAATATTTGTCATGTCTCTTTTTTATGTGACTTAACCTTGGGGTGCTTCTGTGTATACTTGAGAAAAATGGGTATTCTATTTTTTTTCTTGGAGGGAATGTTTTATATATATTGTTTACAACCACGTATGCTGAAGTATGCATCAAGTAAAAAATGTTCTTGTTGATTTTGCATCTGGAAAATGAAATTTTTTTGGAAATACATGTATGGAATTCCTACAACTCAAGAGCAAAACAAACAATAAATTATTTAAAAATGGTCAAAGGACTTGAATAAATATATCTCCAAAAAAGATATACAATGGTCAACAAGTATATGAAAAGATACTCAACATCACTAATCATCAGAGAAATGCAAACCAAAACCACAAGCCATCACCTCACACCTGTTAGGATGACTGTTATCAATTAAAAGTAAAAAATAACAAGTGGAAGAATTGGAACCAATTATGCACTGCTAGTGGGAATGTTAATATTCTTGATGTCTGAATACTAAATGCCATTATCATCCCCTAGATGTTGTGACTTCCAAAAATGACACCACAGTTCAAACACATCTCAGAGGGAGGATACCAATCCAAGCTGAGAACCACTGGCATAGACAGTATTGCCATTTTAAAGGGTTATGATTTTATCTTGAAGACAATGGAGATGCACTGATGGATTTAATTAAGGAAAAAACATGATCATTACATTTGACAAAAACTCACTTTGACTGATTAAAAAATTGCTTCAGAGCATTCTCCTTGAGGCAGGTATTCATTTGCAGGTTACTATAATAATCTTGGTAAGAGGTGATATGGTAGCCTGAACCCAGGCAAAATGTGGAAAGTGCTAGAGCATCACAAATTTAGAATATATAATATATAATATTTAATGGAGGAAATTAAGGAAGAATTAAAAAGGAAATTAAGGAAGAAGTAAAAAGGAAATTAAGGAAGAATTAAAAAAATTCATGGAAACTAATGAGAATGAAGATACAACCATTCAAAATCTTTGGGATGCAGCAAAAGCGGTCCTAAGGGGGAAATACATCACAATACAAGCATCCATTCAAAAACTGGAAAGAACTCAAATACAAAAGCTAACTTACACATAAAGGAGCTAGAGAAAAAACAGCAGATGGACCCCATGCCCAGCAGAAGAAGAGAGTTAATAAAGATTCAAGCAGAACTCAACGAAATCAAGACCAGAAGAACTGTGGAACAGATCAACAAAACCAGGAGTGGGTTCTTTGAAAGAATTAATAAGATAGATAAGCCATTAGCCAGCCTTATTAAAAATAAGAGAGAGAAGACTCAAATTAATAAAGTCATGAATGAGAAAGGAGAGATCACTACCAACACCAAGGAAATACAAACGATTTTAAAAACATATTATGAACAGCTATATGCCAATAAAATAGGCAATCTAGAAGAAATGGACGCATCCTGGAAAGCCACAAACTACCAAAACTGGAACAGGAAGAAAGAGAAAACCTGAACAGGCCAATAACCAGGGAGGAAATTGAAGCAGTCATCAAAAACCTCCCAAGACACAAAAGTCCAGGGCCAGATGGCTTCCCAGGGGAATTCTATCAAACGTTTAAAGAAGAAACCATAGAAACCATACCTATTCTACTAAAGCTGTTTGGAAAGATAGAAAGAGATGGAGTACTTCCAAATTTGTTCTATGAGGCCAGCATCACCTTAATTCCAAAACCAGACAAAGACGCCACCAAAAAGGAGAATTACAGACCAATATCCCTGATGAACATGGATGCAAAAATTCTCAACAAGATACTAGCCAATAGGATCCAACAGTACATTAAGAAAATTATTCACCATGACCAAGTAGGATTTATTCCCAGGACACAAGGCTGGTTCAACACTCGTAAAACAATCAATGTGATTCATCATATCAGCAAGAGAAAAACCAAGAACCATATGATCCTCTCATTAGATGCAGAGAAAGCATTTGACAAAATACAGCATCCATTCCTGATCAAAACTCTTCAGAGTGTAGGGATAGAGGGAACATTCCTCAACATCTGAAAGCCATCTATGAAAAGCCCACAGCAAATATTATTCTCAATGGGGAAGCACTGGGAGCCTTTCCCCTAAGATCAGGAACAAGACAGGGATGTCCACTCTCACCACTGCTATTCAACATAGTACTGGAAGTCCTAGCCTCAGCAATCAGACAACAAAAAGACATTAAAGGCATTCAAATTGACAAAGAAGAAGTCAAACTCTCCCTCTTCGCCGATGACATGATACTCTACATAGAAAACCCAAAAGTCTCCACCCCAAGATTGCTAGAACTCATACAGCAATTCGGTAGCGTGGCAGGATACAAAATCAATGCCCAGAAGTCAGTGGCATTTCTATACACTAACAATGAGACTCAAGAAAGAGAAATTAAGGAGTCAATCCCATTTACAATTGCACCCAAAAGCATAAGATACCTAGGAATAAACCTCACCAAAGAGGTAAAGGATCTATACCCTAAAAACTATAGAACACTTCTGAAAGAAATTGAGGAAGACACAAAGAGATGGAAAAATATTCCATGCTCATGGATTGGCAGAATTAATATTGTGAAAATGTCAATGTTACCCAGGGCAATTTACACATTTCATGCAATCCCTATCAAAATACCATGGACTTTCTTCAGAGAGTTAGAACAAATTATTTTAAGATTTGTGTGGAATCAGAAAAGACCCCGAATAGCCAGGGGAATTTTAAAAAAGAAAACCATATCTGGGGGCATCACAATGCCAGATTTCAGGTTGTACTACAAAGCTGTGGTCATCAAGACAGTGTGGTACTGGCACAAAAACAGACACATAGATCAATGGAACAGAATAGAGAATCCAGAAGTGGACCCTGAACTTTATGGTCAACTAATATTCGATAAAGGAGGAAAGACTATCCACTGGAAGAAAGACAGTCTCTTCAATAAATGGTGCTGGGAAAATTGGACATCCACATGCAGAAGAATGAAACCAGACCATTCTCTTACACCATACACAAAGATAAACTCAAAATGGATGAAAGATCTAAATGTGAGACAAGAATCCATCAAAATCCTAGAGGAGAACACAGGCAACACCCTTTGTGAATTTGGCCACAGTAACTTCTTGCAAGATACATCCATGAAGGCAAAAGAAACAAAAGCAAAAATGAACTATTGGGACTTCATCAAGATAAGAAGCTTTTGCACAGCAAAGGATACAGTCAACAAAACTCAAAGACAACCTACAGAATGGGAGAAGATATTTGCAAGTGACGTATCAGAAAAAGGGCTAGTTTCCAAGATCTATAAAGAACTTATTAAACTCAACACCAAAGAAACAAACAATCCCATCATGAAATGGGCAAAAGACATGAACAGAAATCTCACAGAGGAAGACATAGACATGGCCAACACGCACATGAGAAAATGCTCCGCATCACTTTCCATCAGGGAAATACAAATCAAAACCACAATGAGATACCACCTCACGCCAGTGAGAATGGGGAAAATTAACAAGGCAGGAAACCACAAATGTTGGAGAGGATGTGGAGAGAGGGGAACCCTCCTGCACTGTTGGTGGGAATGTGACCTGGTGCAGCCACTCTGGAAAACTGTGTGGAGGTTCCTCAAAGAGGTAAAAATAGACCTGCCCTACGACCCAGCAATTGCACTGTTGGGGATTTACCCCAAAGATACAGATGCAATGAAATGCCGGGACACCTGCACCCCGATGTTTCTAGCAGCAATGTCCACAATAGCCAAACTGTGGAAGGAGCCTCGGTGTCCATCGAAAGATGATGGATAAAGAAGCTGTGGTTTATGTATACAATGGAATATTCCTCAGCCATTAGAAAAGACAAATACCCACCATGTGCTTCAATGTGGATGGAACTGGAGGGTATTATGCTGAGTGAAGTAAGTCAGTCGGAGAAGGACAAACATTATATGTTCTCATTCATGTGGGGAATATAAATAATAGTGAAAGGGAATATAAGGGAAGGGAGAAGAAATGTGTGGGAAATATCAGAAAGGGAGACAGAACATAAAGACTCCTAACTCTGGGAAATGAATTAGGGGTGATGGAATGGGAGGAGGGCAGGGGGTGGGGGTGAATACGGGTGACGGGCACTTGGGGGGGGCACTTGACAGGTTGAGCATTGGGTGTTATTCTGTATGTTGGTAAATTGAACTCCAATAAAAAATAAATTTATTAAAAAATATTTAATGTAGTGTGAACCTGAAGGAGATGCTGGGTTCAAGTGTGAGCCCTGATTTCTGACTTGGTAATGGGCAAAGAGAAGGACCATTTTCACTTATTTAAAACCACAGATTCTGGTGAGGCAGATTCTATCGGAGTGGGAAACAGATGTACAGAGATACTATCTGCGACATGTGGCCAAATTAGGTTTTTCCCTCATTTACTGAACTAATTTTATTAAGTTCTTAGACTTTCCCATCCTGACATAAGTTGGAATCACCCATGAAAATATAAAAATGTCAGAGCCAGAGTCTGGGAATATTAGATGAAGGTTGTCTTTTAGGAGAATATTAAAGGAAAAGAAGGAGGAGGTGGAGAAGAAAGATGGAGGAAGGGGAAAGAGAGGAGGAGGAAAAAAGAGGGAAGGAGAGAGGAAAGGAGGGATGGAGAGAGGGAGAGAGGGAGAGAAGAAGATTGCACTATATAAGGTGGGTGGGCAAGGACTGTAGCTATCCATTACTACTTTCCCGCCTGCCTCATAAAATGTGTCTACTATGGTCAAAATGGGTTCTTGAAAAGAGGCCCTAGTCATTTAGCTTCCTGTTATAATTTTACAATTTAAGATAGATAAAGAACCATGGCTTGCAATTCTCATACTTTTTAGATAAATCAAACGAATGGATATATGTGCCCTGAAATCTATTTTGACCACATGATCAAAATTAATTCTGGATGATCTAATAAAACTTGTGGCTTTTATTGAAAAGAGAACTCAATTCCCTTTTTTCTTTAGAATGTTGTTGAGTTCTGTGCGAATATATAAAACATACGTAAAACCGGTATTTGCTCTAACAACACAAAGTATATTTAAAGTTTATTTATAATGACTATATATGAATTGAGTCACGATAATAGTTTCATATATCAGATACATCTATATATGAGTATCTGTATACTGAAATGCAAAGATAAATATATACTGTAGTGTAGTTTCACTTACGTAAGTTTGGAGCAGCTCTCTTTGTAGTAAGGGATACTATAGTAAAAACGGTAAACAACAAGGCCTTAAAAGCGATGTGGAATTCAGATGAGTTTACATTCCTTCTTCATAAAGTGCATTCTAGGAGAACATTTATTATTTAACATACATCAGTGGTTACACCAAGATCAATTAATTAATACATATATGAATTCATGCACCACCTTTTTTTATTCACTCATCCATTTATGAACACTTGGGTTGTTGGTTCCATGTATTGACTATTGAAAGATTTCTTTTTAAACTTTTCTTTCTTTTTTACTTAATGGATATGGGTCAATAATATTTGCTATATAACACAAGGTCTACCTAATATGAATTCATGTAGAATGACAAATAGCAGAGTACTCATTATGCTCGACCTATATATTAGTGATTTTCAAACCTGGCTACTATACTAAGGTCAAATTTGGAGTTTTGTTTTTGTTTAGTCTTCTCTTTTAAAACAAAATTTTAATTCCAAAACCTTCCCCAGGTCTCTTCCCAATTTAATCAAAATATTTGGGTAGGGCCAGGCATTGGTGTATTTAAAAAACTCCTGTAATTCCACCTTTTCTATAAGATTGAGAACTATTGGAGCACCTGATCACAGAGATGCAGCAAAGTAGTAAGTTAATGAAAGGAAAAACACTGGAGGGGGAAAATGTATAAGAAAGCATTTTTTCCTACTACTGCAGTTTCTAAAAAAAAAAAAATCTGTATTTTAAAACCAATATAAAGACATAATAATGCAACTGGTGGATAGAACTTATAGAATGGGATTCTAACAGGATATTCAGGGCATCACTTAAGTGTACTTTTATCCTATCAGGACATGCCTATCATATATGGAATGGATAAAAATATATGCAGTTTCCTGTATGATAAGTAAGAGATGCTTTACATTCTAGTAGGACTTTCTTTTTAAAGTTTATGGTCAAGTGAAGAATACTAAGCACTAATTCTTTATATTGCACAAAAGCATAGGATTTGATTCTAGATAATTATTAATAGTCTCTTATATGAAATGAAATCTTAGTAATTCTAAGAACAATCCAGATTAATTTAAGGAAAAGTTCATTTTCTTTCTGTCAAAAGCCTGTAGCAAATAGTCATCATTAGTCAAGTGTTAAATAATAGAGATTCATTTGGTTTTGAAATAATGAAAAAAAATAATCACTTGTAATATTTAGGGATTATACACAGTCAAAATTTGTGCTAACTTTGGAGAATAATCTGCTATCTTTCATGCATTACACAGGAATATTGCATCTTTCTGCATGTTTCAGTTTTTATCATTTTGTGAACAACATCGTCTGAGCAAAATTATAACAAATCCTGAATAGTAGAAATATCATACCATATAAGTGCCAGACATATCATCTTAAATATCTTATTAATATCTTATAAATTAGAAATAAGATGTCTACCACACATGCGGGGGTAGTACAGTCAGTTAAGTGACTGACTTTTTGTTTTCAGCTCAGGTCATGATCTCAGAGTCGTGAGGTCTAGTCCACCCCATCAGGCTCTACATTCTGCACAGAGTTTGCTTAGGATTCTCTCTCTCTCTCCTTCCCTCTCCCTTTGCCCTTCATCCTACTCTTTCTTTAAAATAAATAAATCTTTAAAAATGACTACTATACAACAAATGTACAGCATGTTATTTTATTTATAAATCTATATATATATTTAATATTTTATTTAAATTAATTTTGCCAACATATAGTATAACACCCAGCACTCATCTCATCAAGTGCCCTCCTTAGTGCCCATCATCTTGTCACCCCATCCTCCCACCCTCCTCCCCTCTGCAACCCTTTGTTTTGTTTCCCAGAGTTAGGAGTGTCTTGTGGTTTGTTTTCCTCTCTATTTTTCCCACTCAGTTTCCTTCCTTTCCCTTATATAATATTTCTCATATTCCACATATGAGTAAAACCATATGATAATTGTCTTTCTCCGATTGACTAATTTCACTCAGCATAAAGGTATGTATAAAACACACCAAGCTATATGTGACATTTTGCTATGACAGCATATTGCTCTCTGTCCAATTAAGAAGTCTAACCAAGAAGACGCAAATAGCCATCATTAGAGAATTACCAACTATTAGTAAGTATTCATGTTGTTGGTCAACAAACATTTTCATTTACTGTGTTAATCTTACTGGAGCTTGCATAGACCCCATGAAATGTGTGGTCTGTGAATACAAGCCAAAAATGGATATTAGTAAGTCACATAAGTGCCAATAAAACCGATTTTCCAGATTGGCCTCATTCTAGTGTTCTCAGAAAGACTAGCACTTTAGCGTTGTTAAAGTCTGCAAATGGAAATCAAGTTGGAATTGCAATTCCAGATACTCAAAATGGCCTTTAAAGTAAATTACATTATAGATAACCTGTATTGCCATTTAGGCACAGTGTCAAAGTCCTTCCCTCAGGGCCTCCATTAGGATGTTCTTTCCTGTCAGTACAAACAAGTTAGCTTTAAAATTGCATGTACCACCATGTGGTTCTCTAAATTACTCTCATACACCTCTCTAGGAGAGCATTTACGTTCAGAACTTGTACTTGCACTACTGACTTCTACCCTGAGAACAGGATTACAGAATTAACCAAGTGCCAGCACCATTTCATAATCTTTTAGCCTTGAACATTTCAAAATGCACTCAGTATATGATTCTATTTTACAAACGACAACTAAGTAAATATGCAGGTAATTCTAAAAGGGAGTGCTAGTTTGTAATTGTATCTTTCATAAAGTCTCTGCGCAGTTAGCTTTTCTCTAAAATTCTCACTTTTTAAGCATTTTCATTTCTTATAAAAACTGATCCAGGCAAGAAAATCAGTTCATATGAAAACATGTTCCATCGTACACTGAAGCTGTCCATTAGGGGATCATTAGTACGAACGAAATGAATGTTTCCCAGCCTGGAAACCAGCCTGTTAATTTTAATTTTGCACATATGCTACTGGCCTGCTGCAGGAGATTTTAATGTTATGTGATACTGCATTTTATGGGCTCACATAGGGCCCTTTTGTCTTGCTTTTCATTTAACTACATAGTCTATTATCGATATCTTTCTGTTGTTCAGTTAGCTACCAAAATACTTTTGATCAATGCAACTCCCAGAGGGAAAAAAAGGCCATAAAAAGCAACAGTTATTAGAACCGTTTTGTCATTACTAAAACTTTCAATTATTAAAAACTGTAAAAAGTCTTAGTCCTTTTCTACTCTTTAAGTGTCTTCAGTGTGCTTCTGCTTGACTACTAAGTACAAACTGCATATGAACACTTAGTTAATCCTTGAAGAAGCACATTGAGTTTGAAGTTATTTAATGCTGCCATATAAATTTCTATTTGAAGGAATTTTCAGTTCCATCTTGAAGTGTATAAAATAATGGGGGAGAGCTAGCAGCATGATTTAATACCTTCCTCCAGAAACAGCTCTGCCTCTAGCAGGAAAACTAGATTTACAAAAAGGAAAAATGGGCAAAAATTGCTACAGCATTCTTGCTCATTGCAAACTCCTACAAAGGAGAGGGTTTTCTTTGTAAAGCAAAGTGCAGAAAAATAAAATACTAAAATAAATTTAACATAACATCCCCTAAGATGTTTTCTTAATGGTATTTTATACAAAGTACTTGTTCTGATAATAAGACTTGTTCTTGCCCTTAGAGTAGTTTAAGTCTGTCAAGTTACAAGTTGTTCCTGATATGTTTTCATTTTTATTTTATTCTTAATTGACAAGGGCAATTCAAAAGGAATGATTATTTAATGCAGGTTTCTTAGAGTTAACTTTGTTGATTAGAAACCATCTCATTGTCTTTAGTTTCAAAAAACCTTCATCAAAATGAGATACTGGTTCTGTCCAGGAAGTGTTCCTAAACTATGTGAAATATATGTATTTTAGCTACCCTAAGTCAATCTATTAAATTAAATTAGAGCATAAGGAGTTCCAGGAAACCAAGCACCGATCTTATCTTACCTTCTCTCAAGGGAAAACATTACGGGTCAACTGTCAGTAAATGTCAGTAAAATGGCATCCAAGAAAATGCCTGAATTCATTTGAACATGGGAATTTAGTGTAAAGTGATCCCTTGAAACAAGAGTACAGCACTTAGAACAGAAACATATTCTTTCAGAAATGTGTTTTTAGTACAATGGCATGAGTTGTACCATCTTTTGCCATCCCATCTGATTTTAAGAATTATATTTACTAGCAATAATACTGATAAGCTTCATGTTTGGGGCTAAGAACACTGAAATTAAACAGAATTTAAAAAAGGAGCTTTAATGGTTCTTCAAATGGTTCTTGAAACCATTCTCCTAAATATGTGCTTATATTCTGGTCTCAATGTCAATATTATTGCATAGTTTTATAAGATGAAGAGCCTACATAATTCATATAATTCATTCATATATTCAGCAACTCATCTTTTATACCCTTTCCCCAGAGGAGCCCTATACTATCTAAATTCACTTTTTATGATATAGGTTCTCATATTTGCCAGATGACTACAGTTAGTCCCTTCATAGAGTATTTCATCTGTAAAAAGATGTAAAATAAAATGAATCAATGTTGAACATGCTTTTTTATAAGATGAAAACCAAGTATCTAAGAATGTTTTTGACTTAGTGTTTTTTTTTTTAAATCCAAGTAATCATTTTAAACAACTTTGGACTACCAATGATTTCTCAGTTGCACTGTGCCATTTGAACTTTATTCATTTTTAAACTGTGGGACAATATACAACCAGTAAAACACACAAATATTAAGTATATATCCCAACGAATATTTATATAACTATATATGTTTATGAATATGTAAATAATAGAGAGCTAGAAACAGAGTAAAGATAGTGATAGAAATAGAGTATGTGTCTGTGAAAGCACTAGCTATATCAACATATAACATTTCCAACACCCATCCCGGTCACATTCCCTATAGGTAACTATTAGGTGGACTCCTGACACTTAGCAACACAGTTTTGTCTGTTCTAAACCTTTTTTTGTTGTTGTTGTTCTAAATTTTATATAAATGTATCATACAGATATATTTTGCCTAAATTCTTTCATTTATCATCTTATTATGTGTAGTTCTTTTATTCCATATTATTCACATGTAGTATTGCTTTGGATTAATGTAAAATGATTCCCTATACATTTCTTTGCTGATAGATATTTGAGTTATTCCAATATTTGGCTTCTATGAATAAAGTTTCTGTGAGCTTTCTTGTGTATATCTCTTGTAGAAATATGCATTTATTAATCTTGAGCATACACCCAAGGGTGGAGTTGATTTTAGTAGATATTTATATATATGTATATACATATATGAACTAAATATATGTATATATATGTATGAACTAAATATCTGCTATATATGGTTCACATGTGAACCATATGTATATAATATAAACATGTGAACCATATATGTATAATATAAATGTAACCAAGTTTAATAAACACTGACAGTCTCCCAAAGTAATTATTTCATTTGGCTTAGATATACGGTTAAATGACATCACTGATTTCTCCTACATTAGGTTCTTTATATTTGCTGAAAGTAGCATCATTTTTAAGTTATGTATATTGAAAGCAGAGAAGCCTTCTCGTGCACCATACTCTTTTCTAGTGAAATAAGTTATAACTCCAAGCCATGGGTAGTACTAATGGCATCAGAAAGGGAGAATACTGTGCAAAGGGCTGTGATAAATAGCATGTGGTTGTTGATAATTTCATTCTCAGACAGAACTACGCACTGTTCTAGAGCCAGGGTCAGCACAATTTCTTTAACAGGCTAGACAGTAAACATTTTTAGCTGTTCCATTTTTGCACAACTACCCAACTTCATATATGGACAATGAATGTGAATTCCATACAATGCTCATGTGTCACAAAATATTATTCTACTTTTGATTTTTGTACAGTCATTTAAAGAATGTATTAACCATTCTTAATCTCTCAAGCCATACCAAAAACAAACAGAACAAAACAAAACACAAAAAACATGAAGCTTGCCAGCTCTAGTCCATAGGTGTTTGCTGACCTGGAGCAAAGAATCCTTGTAAACAACTCTTGGCTAACAAAGACTTTCCCATTATGCTCTATCAACCAATTTGCTTTCATTTTGTGAATGCAGAAATAATAAAGTAAGAGAAAAAGAAAGAATATAGTTTGTTAAAGTCATTTTATAACTATGCTTGCTAAGGGGAAATTCAGACGCATTCAAGAGATAGTTGATATTCTTAAACACTGAAATAAAAGTTTAAGATTAGAGAGTGTCCACCCAAGTTCTGTCATATAAAGAAAGGGCCCATGATGTACTTAATTAGTCTTGCTTTTAAAAAATTACCTGATCTTTGGGGCAACTGGGTGGCTCAGTCTGTGGGGTGCCTGACTTTGGCTTGGGTCATGATCCCAATGTCCTGGGATTGAGGCTCCCTGCTCAATGGGGAGTCTGCTTCTCCTCCCTCTCTCTCTACCTCTCTCTGTTGTTAATGCTCTCCCTTTCTCCCTCTCTCTCTCTCTCTCAAATAAATAAAATCTTAAAAAAATAAATAAAATGAATAAATAAATAGATTCTTGCCATAAACAGATAAATAGTAGAAGAAGAAAAATATGACCAAATGATCACTTGTCATTACCCATTTTGCACACACGCACCTGCACACCATACTCCTCCTATGTGTAATAGTAATAAGATTATATTTTTCCTGGAACCATTCGAGGTTTAAATAGCACATTCAGTTTTAAAATATATTTAGTCCCTTCACCTAGAAAAATTCCCTTGGATTTTTTGGTTTTGTTTTGTTTTTTGTTTTTGTTTTGTTTATTTTGTTTTTAGTCATTGCTCTTTTTCTTACTAGTCTATTCTTAAAAAGACTAAGCCAAGAACCTTATAAAATGCCACATTACTGTACTTTTTCAGATGTCTCTTCACATTTTCCTTTAGCTTTTGGCTATATTCTCTATAAACTGAGAGTTAATTTTAGAGGTTTGGTAAAATTCAAGTTCATTCATGGCAAGAATACTTCCTAGGTGATGTTCTGAATTTTGTATCATGTTTACTTTAAAAAGCACATGGGAACATCTGAGTGGCTCAGTCGGTTAAGTGTCTGACTCTTGATTTCAGCTCAGGTCATGATCTCAGTGTCCTGGGATGGAGCCCTACATCAGGCTCCATGCTCAGGGCAAAGTCTGCTTGTCCTTCTCCCTCTGACCCCCATTTGTGCTCTCTCTCTGTCCCTCAAATAAATAAAATATTTAAAAACAACATGATGATAGGTTGACCTTTTAATTAGTAATACTACGTTTAATTATTTGGTCTAATTTAAGGCTTCTGTGAGGTGAAATTTTATAAATTATATTTTTCAAGGAACTCAATTATCCTAGTTTATTTTAAAAATACATATATAGTAAGTTATAAAAATTTATTTCAAAGATTTTTTAAATATCTCATATATTAATAACTAATTCCTCCTTGCCATATCCAGTTTGGCATTTTTTAGTAGTTTCCTTTTTTTAAAATTAGGCTAGCAGGGCAGCCCCAGTGGCACAGAGGTTTAGCGCCGCCTGCAGCCCGGGGCCTAATCTTGGAGACCCGGGATCTAGTCCCATGTCGGGCTCCCTGCATGGAGCCTGCTTCTCCCTCTGCCAGTGTCTCTGCCTCTCTCTCTCTCTCTCTCTCTCTCTCTGTCTCTATGAATAAATAAAATCTTAAAATAAATAAATAAATAAATAAATAAATAAATAATAAATAAATAAATAAAATTAGGCTAGCAATTATCTTGTTTACTTGAATAAACATTTTTTTCAGAATAATCATTTGAAATTAATTATTTCCAAAATAAAATAAAATATAAAAATTAATTACTTTCACTATTTTACGCTAATTTTTTGTTTTATCTTTGCTATTTTTCCTTTTGCTTACTTTCAGTTCATTTTGTTGTAAACTTTATATATTTTCAGTTTGAAAATTTAGCTTAATCATCTTTAGTCTGCTATATTTTTGCATATAAATATTTAAAGTTTTCCTATCCCTATGATCACCACTTTAATTGGGACTCACAGATATTAAATATTCAGTATTTTCATTATTACTATGCTTCAGAAATCCTGCAATTTTGGTTTGATTTCCAGTTTGACCCAAGAGTTGCTTAATGGAGTTTTTAATTTCTCGATGAAATGATTCTTTTATAAGTAAGGCATTTTAATCATCATAAAGTAATTTCAAAAATAGATTTCTAAGCATACTTTTTACTTTACAGTAGAATTAGATTAACAGAAAAGCTGTGAAGACAGTACAGGGACTACCCAACACACAGTTTCCCTATCATTAACATCTTGCATTATATAGTGCATTTGTTACAATTAAGGAACAAACATTAATACATTAATATGAACTAAAATCAATATTTATTTAGATCCTTAGTTTTTTACCTAGCATTTTTTTTTTTTGCTTTTAGTATACCATCTAGAATACTAACTAAATTGCCTTTTGTAGTCCTATCTCCATAAGCATCTCTTAGAAACTGTTTCTCTCAGATTCTCTTTTTGATTACCCTGACAATTTTGAGGAATATTGATCAGGTATTTTGTAGTATGTGGCTCTACTGGAATTTATCTAATATTATAGCATAGTCACGGTTAGATTAGGGTTATGGACCTGAGGGAGGAAGATCATACAGATCAAGTACCATTTTTCCCATATGTATCAAGGGTACATACCATCAACATGGCTTATCACTGTTGATGTTAACATTGATCTGGCTGAGGAAATGTTTTCCAGGTTTCCTCTTATCCATTCTGTATTCTTTAGAAAGAAATCCCTAGACAGAGACTAATTTCAGGAGTAGGAAGTTATACTCTATCTTTTTGAATGCAAAATATGTACATAAACTATTTGGAATTATTCCTCATGAGAGTTTTATCTCTTCCACTCTGTTATTATTTATTCAATCTTTTACTTATATCAATATGGGAACATGGATATTTTATACATTTTGGTATGATACTATTTTATTTATTTTCCAGCTGAATTGTTCCAGCTTTGGCCACTAGGAATCCTTGTATTTGGTTTCTATATCTCTTTGACATACTCTTCATCGTAGTGATTTTTTTTTTTTTTTGAGTACTGCCTTATTTTCTGGCACTATGGGATACTCCAGGTTTATTTTGTATATTTACTACCCAGTTTTAAATTCAGATATTTATCCAAAGACATCTATCTTTACCCTTTGAGAATAGAACCTTGTTATGTAGAATGCTCTAAGTGTATTTAAAAATGATTGTTTTCTTCCTTTATCACTCCAAAGCTAGAAAAGACATATTTTACAGGTTTCTCCTTCTCCTGAAAATCAAAAATCTTTCTTGGATTTTCTTCATGACAATTTCTCAGAGGTTCCTGGAGGTAAAACCTACTATTATGATGTCCCCATAATAATGAAGTCCCAAGAACTTCTCAGTGTCATGCTCTAGTACACCAAGTCAACAGTAATTCATCAAATGTAAAGTATGAGTTCCTACCAGTTTATGGCTCCAGTGGCTTGAGTTCTAAGTAGTACATCTATGTTATGACTGTCTGGATTTTCCTGTATTTCAAGGTTTCTGAATGGTAGTTTGCCCTGAAAATTCAATTCTGTTATGGGACCATGAAGTGTCACTAATTTTTCAGTTTAGCTTTTTTGTTTTGTTTTGTTTTTATAATGGCAGTTGTAAATGTCATGTGCATGTCAGATCTGAAACTGGAAGTTCAGTAAGTTCTTTTAAAAATTATTTTTAATATACACTTACAATTTTTTAACATTTATAAACTTTGGAAATACAATAAATACCAAAAATTTCCTCCTGAATTACTTGAAAATAATGACATAATGACACATGATCGATCTCCTTTCTGGGTTTGGAACTTCTTTCTGAGAAAATGAGAAACCTGCCTGTCTCCAATTACCCTTAATGTTATATATAATTCTATCACCTCATCTCATCCTTGGGTAGCTGATCTCCTATCTCTGCCAATATATCCTCCCATGTTAAGACATTTTCTTTATTCTGCTTTGACTCTATGTCCATATCTCACACTTAAATGCCCTCTGAGTCACATTAGATCATGCCAACCAATCCCTCCATTAAAAGCCTGCTTCTCATTGTAATTGGGCTTTGGCATCCCTGTTGGACTGGACTATGCCATTGCATGTGAGCCACTCTGCCTATTTACCTTCTGACGCTATGGACCAGGCCACTGGTCTCTAGGAACACTTTCTTTACTCTGCTTGTGCCTCCTACTCTCCACAATAGGTCACCTCCTCATATTTTGGATTTTGTTGACTTTGGGTTTTTGCATAATATGTCACAAGACTCAGATATATGTACTTCCATCACTCTTGTAATATGTTCTTTGAGAACAATTCTAAATGTTAATATTTAAGAATTCTGTTGCAGGAGTGGTTGTATAGCTTCTATTACAGCATATCTTATGCAGATATAAAATGCATATACCAGAGGCACTGAAGAATTTATGAAAGTAGACAGCAGATAGAAGTCAGCATATTAAGGAAGGGATCAACATTAGTTGAATATCTTGTTTTAAAGGCTTTGACTGTACGGAATGACTCATTCTGCACCATGCAGATAACTAACATTTAAATAAACACATTTGCTGGCTTAAAGAAGTAGAGGACGAAGTCCAGGAAAACCACATCCATTTCTGTTGGAAATTGAGAAGTTAAATCTCAGAAAGAAGAAGGCCAAAGAAGGAGGGTCCAAATTCTGTAAAACCTCTTTCTCATTCTTTGGCTGACATCTGGAATATGTAAGCACAAGGAACAACTTCCACTGGGAATTCTGCAAACCGTATTCGGCGCAGGTTATCAGTAGCCAAATTACTCCTTGAAAGTAAGAAATCCAAATTTGCCAATGGGAAGTAAAACTAATTTAGATTTCCAGGGTCCATATCTGCCAGTGAGAATAATTCATAGGGAATAAAGATTAATTACCTCAACATGTATTTTTCCTGCCCGACACCAGCCTCAAAGTAAGAGACAAGATAGCTAATCCATCCCGATATGTGTTCCCAACTCTCAAATAATGTGGTTTATGTACATTCCTTTCTGCCACCTGTAGCCACATTATTGTGACAATTAATAGATGCCACATAACTTTCTGTAGTAAGCTGAGGCTGAGTCGTGGCTCTGTATTTTCAATAACATTTTATTTTTGTAGATCAAGGCTTTTCTTAGAAGTAAATATTTTCACTTACTGTTTTCATTAAAAATTAAAGGTAAATTAGAGGATACTACTGGGTTAAACTAATTTCTCGTAGTTGTACTGATCTACAGTATTTCTGTTTCTTCTAATCATAGAGTAGGACTGCATTTCACTCTAATGGCTAATGAGATATGCGTATGAATGACACGTGAGATCTCTGGAGTAAAGCCTTCAAGAGTCAGTGCACACTCTTCTGCCTTCCCCTTCCCATTTCCATAGTTACAAGTGATTTTCTAGAAGTAGACATTTGTGTCTCCCTGATAGTAGATAACACAGGGAGAGAGTAAGGTATAAGAAAAAGAAAGAACAGCAGCATATTCTCTGTTTTCACACAGACACACAGAAGACAAGTACTTTCACAGACTAGGACTGGAAGGGAAAATAATGTAGGTCATCAAGAAAAAGAATAAGCTAGAAAATGAGAGAGGGATGATAATGTGGTTCATCTGGTAAGTGTTGATTGATTCTGAATAATTAAACAGAAATTTTCTAAATTCTCCATTCCTGAATGTAAACGAAAGACATGCTCAAATGGTCTTTATGAAGAGTCTCTATATAGCCATATATGAATGTCAGTTTAAAAAGTGGCTTTCTAGAACACTCAATCATACAGAGTGTAGATAACAACTGAATTATTTACCAAGCAAACCATGAATGCTGAAAAACATCATTTTTCAAGATGGTTGCATACTATTTAGATATAAGAAAACACTCACCACGTGATAGCTGTAATGCTTATAGGAGAGTTCTATACTCGGTATTTTAAAAAGCAGTAAAGGTCTCTTCCAGTGTCTTTATATCTCCCTCAATATAGCATAAAAATGAAGACTTAGCAGAAATGAATAAGGATTTCATTTGAGTCAAAAGTATTTCTGACTCTAAAATATTTACAGTACTGTCTCCCCTCTACCTTTAGAAAGTTAGGTGTTTTGGCTAGCACAGAAAAGTTAACCAATATTTCATCAATATGCTCCTTCTTTCCATATGAGGACAGAAAATGACTTCCCACGTTCAAAGAAAAATGAAAATCACTGATGTTCTGTAAATAATTCAAACCCCATATGCAAAATAGATCATCAATGTGCTTATGCTAGGAAATGAACAAAGCTAAATGTAAGAGAGCTCTGACGATATAAATTGAAGCAGTCCTACTTCACTGAATATGGAACTGAGGAAACATGTAAAAATATGAGAAAATGTGAGCAATAAATATAGCAGTGACAAATATGAGCAAAAGTTCCCTAAAATGTTCAATTATTCATCTTAGCTTTTCATTTTGTACATGTGAGGAAAGAGATCTTGAATATAAAATTCTAAAACATACAAGCCTCTTATTCTCTTACCTGTTTGACTACTCACCCTTATAATGGGATGTGATAGAAAAGTTATTTTTCTAGACAGATTTTGCTCGGTTGGACATCCACAGAGCATAATTTTCTATTTTCTATGGGCCAACAAGTAGGAGCTTTATGTATTAGAATTCTTTAGGAGCACAAGTCTTCACTTCAAGTAAAATGTGTTTGCCTCCCTTGCCGCTCTATCAAGTTTATTTATGCAAATACTATTGAATGAATCCAGACTTCTAGACTCCCTGTGTACTCCTGTCTGTCGCTATTGCCTTTCTCTAAAAATATTCTAAAGATTTCTGTTGAAATGTTTAGACAAGTAGAATGACACCTAAAAGAAGAAGAAGGAGGAGGAGGAGGTGGAGGAGGAGGAAGTAGGAAAGGAGGAGGAGGAGGAGAAGAAGAACCAGAAATGCTTTTCACTTATTAAATGCTTAGTAGGTCTGCTATTTGCCTAGCCCTGGTTCAGGGTATTACAGGGTATTTAAAAATATTTCTGACTTGAACACTTTGCCTGTAAGTATTTGTGAAGAGGAAATAAAGTGTCCAAAAATGTGTTTCAGATAATGAACACAAAGAATGCCAGAGGGGAAAATAATTGGGAAAACTTCACTGAAAATATGGACTCTAATCACTTGTCAGTTATCCCGTACCTCATATGATCAAAACAATGCACCAGATGTGTGAGTGACACAAATTCTATAAATAAACTATAGGATAATTTGGATGTGAATACATCCCATAATTGAGATACGACTCAGGAGGTCTGAGGGTACAGTTGAAAGATCGGTATAAAATTTCAGTTTCTAGAAGGCTTGTAAAGGAGGTTATATTTCAGTAAAATACAGCTTTAACATTCTGCAACCATGACAGATGAGTATGAGTTTGACTGGAAGAGAAGACAATGAAATGACACACAGAGAGACTAAAATAATGTAGCTGAAGGGGCTACGATACAACTAGAGAACTGCTTGGGGGGGCGATGGTTCAGTATGACTGAAATTTAGGGGGGATTTCTGCATGTTAAGGTATCCTGAATATAAACTATAGCACTCATGATCATAGCATACGTGAATATTTAATAAAATATACTTTAGACTTCAGTTTATAGACCGAAGTGTCATTCTCATTTTTTTTTTCACAAAAGACTAAAAATCCAGCTCTGAAACTAGTATAGAAGATAAACTGGAGATAGAAGTTAATACATATTGTGTTTATCTGTTATTCATACCCATATTTTTGTGTAATAATTATTTTGAGGTGTTTGAAGGAAGCCTAATTACCTGGTATGTTACTAAGCCTCATGTTAGAAGAAACCAAAATCTGAGATAGAATACAAGGATGTTGAGAAGGGTCATGTAACAAAATAAATCAATTTTTTTTGTGGTCAAATAAGCTTGGTAAATGCTGAGTTCCAGAAAATTAAGCAAGAGTCTTCGCTAGAGGACGCAGGATAAAATAAAGCATATTTTTTTTTCAAAAGATTATTTCAGGCAGGAGTCCTAAAATGTTTACACTTCCAAAAACAGCTTTAATGGAGCATCTTAAGGGAACAGTGTTCTAAGGAACACATTTTGGAAGCATAGCTTTTAAATTATTAATTTCTATTACCCAAAACTTCCTATAAATGCTAAGTCAAAAGAGATGAATCCAATTAAAGAAAAAGAGTGAGATGGAAAGTGACTATCTTATGATGCTTCTACCCTTTTACCTCCTCTATCAATGTCACACGTGGCTATCTTAATTCCTGAATATTTTAGGAAGCCTCTAAAGTCAGCATGCTTTCGCTGTCAAGACCTTCTCCTCAGAGTCTGCTGAATCAATCTGCAAAAGCCAAGAGCTACTCTTGCCTACAAATTTTTGATAATACATCAACTGTGCCAGAATAGAGAACCCATCACAGTTCTTCTCACTGAAAGAGAGCTTAAGTGTTTCCCTCTGCTATTATTTTTAACACCTTAATTGAAATACAGTTGCTAGGAGGCACACGAAACATACTTAATGTGTACAATTTGATGAGTTTGCATATTTACAAATATCTGTGATACTATCACCACAGGGAAGGCGGTAAGTGTATTCCACACAACCACAAACTTCCTTGTGTCCCTTCATTTTCTCTCGTGGTTAGAACACTGAAATCTTGACGTGTTAAGTATAGGCAAGGCGTTGTGCAGATTTCGAGAACTTAATCCAACTACCTAGCACAGCTGAGAACCACGACTCCCTATTGCCCCACCTTAGCAACACCAAGTACTGTTTGTTGTATTTTCTGCTTTATGAATCTATTTTTAAATACCTCATGAAAGTGGAATTATACGGAATTTTTCCTTCTGTTACTGGATTATTCCACTTAGCATAATGTCCTCAAGGTTCATTTGTTAACACCAATGGCAAAAGTTCCTTGTCTTTTGAAGGTTGAGTAGGGTTCCATCGTATGTATACACCACAATCTGTTGATCCATTCATCTGCCCATGAAAACTCAGGCTGCTTTCACACTTTGGCCCCCGAAAAAATGTTGCAGTAACACGACGGGGGTGCAGATATCGCCCTGAGATTCTAGTTCAGTTCTTTCAGGTATCCCTACTTCCGATGTGGGCATGTGGACAAACGGGCAGCCTCTACTTTCGGTGGCATACAAAAGGGTACAGTCGCTGTGAAAAACAGTACGTAGGGCTCCTCAAGACATTAAATACAGAACTATGATATGCCCTTCCTTATCGAAGAATACTGAATATGGCAAAGGGAACGCAGGAGGAAAAAAGCATCAGAAATTTAAAGCAAAACGGGGACCTAGGGCATTAAGAAAAAAAACAAAAAACAAAAAACAAAAACAGTGGGGTAATTAAAGAATTTCTCAGGCCCACATTGGAAGTATAGGGCCAGCACCTGCAGAAGATCATGAGTGTGAGGGAAACAGCACTATCATGTAGAGACATGTCTGAGAGGCTATTTTTCTTAAGTCACTTCAAAACCCAGATACGCCAGAGTCTTTTCTTCTCTGCATCTCTGCATTTGGGCCCTTCAGCTGGGAAATGTGACCTGTCTGGACCAATTCAGGGAAGCATCACCCTTTTCAGAACGCAACGCCCATGACTACGAGTTCCGGGCCTGTGTGCTGTCATACAGTGTCACCGCAAGAGGCTGGCCCACGGGCTGGGAGGGACGGGATAACTAACCCTCGCACTGGGAAATGTTTTGCAGATGTTCACTGAGCGCACCAAGTCTACCATCCAGTGGCTTTGACATCTCTTCAGAGAAGGCAAGGTTAGACAAGATCAGGGCTGCAAAGATTTTACCAAGAACATCAAAAGCACATACGATTTATCTACTGGGAAACATTTTAGTTGCAACTGAGTTTGTGACTCAGTGCTTCTCCTCACACATTCTGAGGAAGGGCCTCATTTTCTACTCACATAAGCTCCACTGGAAGACAGAAAAGTAAAGTCTCCTGCAAGTCACTGTGGAGGAAGAAACTGCTCATCATAATTCACTCCTACCGGGCTTTTCACTCTCTAAAGAATTTTACCTGAATGTTAAATCTGAGAGAGTAGAGTGACCTGAAAAAAAAAAAAAAAAAAAAAGAGAGAATTGTATAAAAGGCAGGCAGGATTAATTCTTCGGGGATGCACAGAGCATAATATAAAGCAATGTGGCCTAAATGTCAGGGGTACAGAGCAGCAGACGCGGACTGGGATGGAAGAAAGCAATCGGCGGCAGCATGACTCTGAAAGAACACATGGTGTGGCTGCAAGGGTAAGAAGGAGCGTTTCTGGAGACAGACACAGGCTCTACTGGAACAATCTAAAATAGTAATTTGTCAAATGGCTCACAAGAGTGTCAGAACAGAAGGGGCAGCTGGTCACTGGGTATTTTATCACAGTTGTACATATGGGGCATAATAATAGCAACCAAAATCAGCAGTTGAAGGACAAACACATAATTGCAATATAAATAAGATAGATATTCATGTAAGGGTACATTAAATCAACCCCAGCTATCCCAGTTAACGTCGCCTTACATTTTTATTCTCTCCTACCACGTGTTTGTGTAACACGATACACTTAAGATGAAGCAGTCTTGCATGAGATGCAAAAACTCCATAAGTTCCAGGGTCCATGACTGTGTTTTTCTGGTCTATGAAAATGTTCGATTAATATTTATTGAGTGAGTAAATACGGATTAGTGCATTTAAAAATTGTTTAAGGTCTTTAAAAAAAATATCCACATGTAATCCTCCTCTACTCAGAGGTGAGAAGAAAACCCAGAACAAAGAATTCTTCACATAATCTCCCCCAACTGGTTTTAAATTACTTTATACATAAGATTAAATAATAATTATGGAAACTTTCTGGAATATAATGTAAGGTTATGTTCCCCTAACTCTAGAAAAGAAACAAAAACATCTAGGTGTTTCTTTTGTTTACTAACTATCATAGAGGATTTCGAGCAGTATGCAAATAGTGGTAAGACCAATGTTTCTAAAGGAAAAAGAAATCCAAAAGACAAGCGAAATATAAGGAATACCAGAAATTCCATATATTTTTTGGGGGGCGAGCCAACGTTAGAGAGCTGTTGAAGCAACTGCAGAGCAGCAGAAGGTTAACAGGAAGTCAGACTGTCAGATCGATAGAGAACATCCAAACTGAAGTACTAAAAAAAGAATAATAATTACAGTAACATGATCTAACATGTTGGATAAAAAAAATGTGTCAGAGGGATGGACTCATAAAGCAATAATCAAAGAGATAAGAACTCTTATCTTAAATATTCCAAAACTGATGAATAAAATTAACCCAAATTCTGAAGGGTCTACAGACTCCAGATAGAAAAAAAAAAAAAAAAAAAAAAGTGAGTAGTGAATTCCACAATGGAAAGAGATCCTTAATATGAAACCATGTAAGCCACCGGGATTGTCAATTCACTAACACATTTAAGGTGTTGAAAAGGGGTGTTTGGGTGGCTCAACTGGTTAAACATCCCACTCTTGGTTTTGGCTCAGGTTTTGATCTTATAGGTCTTGAAATTGAGCCCTGCTCTGTGCCCAGTGGGTACTCTGTTTGAAGATTCTTTCCCTCTGCCCCTTCCCCACTCTCTCTTACATGTCCATGTGTGCACGCTCTCTTTTTCTCCAAAATAAATAAATCTCTAAACAGAAAGTGCTGACAGAAAATAAATCTCAACACAAATTAGCCTACTGAGTCAATGAAATCCCAAACAGCCAAAAGATGTTTTATGAAAAAAGATAAGCTGATTTAAAATATGTACATAATACAACCTAGAATAATCCAGGTTATGGTGGAGATAACTTATACTACCAAGTAATCATGATTTAGACCTAGGATTGAGACAGCATGATCTGGCACAACAGAAAAATGGACCAATGAAACGTAAGACACTCCAGAAACTGACCCACCACATAATGATCATTTGATTTACAATTAAGGCCCCACCATAATTCAACAGGAAAAGTGCCATATTTTCAATAATTGGCCTGGAGCTCAGGACTGGAATCCAACACCAGCTGTAGGGAAAGCCTGGTCACTCTTGGAAGAACAAAACTGGACACAGAAGCTACTGCAGGATGCCAGAGGGCAAGGGAGCACATCAACACAATCCACTTGGATCACTTCCACAGTCATATCCTCAGGTTTGGCATTTCTGAGCTGGTCCCACAAGGACTTGGTATTTTCCGTGAGCAGGACACAAAAGGCTTCTCCAACACAGTTAGGAAGCTTGACCATCACCCAAACACTTGGTAGATTGCTGCCATCTCTGATTACACACAATAACCACCCAGCATTTACATTTTAACCCTAAAGATAAATTGGACTTAGTAGGCAGACCACTGTCAGCTGATCTCCCTTAACCAGCAGGAGAGTGTGGGGAAAGAAGAAGTATCTCCGATCACCCACTAACCATCTCTCAAGCCAACTACATCAATTAAATATCCACATGTAAAGGGGGCACATGGGTGGCTCAGCGGTGGAGCATCTGCCTTCCACTCAGGGCATGACCCCAGGGTCCTGGGATCGAGTCCCACATCAGGCTCCCCACATGGAGCCTGCTTCTCCCTCTGCCTGTGTCTCTGCCTCTCTGTCTCATGAATAAATAAATAAAATCTTTAAAAAAGAAATATCCACATGTAAAAATATTGATAGTCTGGACACATCACATAAAAACTCAAGTCCAGATAAATGATAGTTTCATATGTGATCTCATCTTGCAAAAATTAACCTATGTATACATTTATAATTTATATACTTTTTCTAAATGCATAAAATTCACTTTAAAATACCTTTGTATATCTCCTTCCAGTTATTTTACTGTATATATATATATATTTTATTTTTTAGATTATGAAAACTATGCCTATAACATAAAACAGTATTTTTTATTATAAAATTACTACACATTCACTGTAGAAAATCAGTATTTCTATATGACTTTTGTATGCTTATGTGTGTGAATTAAAAGTATAAGTTTTTAAAGCAGCACTAATAAAGCCATAGTTAATGACACCAGAAGGAAGAAAATTTAGTGCTTCGTGATTTTATGATAAACATCTACCACTGTAACAATTAGTTTATTAATCTTATCCAATTAGATAAATGATGGAGACAATTAACATTAGTTCCAAAGATACAAAATATGAAGACTCAGTTTCTTTTTTTTTTTTTTTTTAAAGATTTTATTTATTTATTCATGATAGTCACAGAGGAGAGAGAGAGAGAGAGGCAGAGACACAGGCAGAGGGAGAAGCAGGCTCCATGCACCGGGAGCCCGACGTGGGATTCGATCCCGGGTCTCCAGGATCGCGCCCTGGGCCAAAGGCAGGCGCCAAACCGCTGCGCCACCCAGGGATCCCAAGACTCAGTTTCTTGACCAGTTAGTCATTCTGTTGTACCTCTCATTTCTATTTTTACTACTGAATGTTGGTTTTTATTCTGCTTTTCCTATCTATTTTCTGATCTCATTTTATCTCACCTATGTCATGCTGATATTTTCCTGATTTCCAGGTTTTGTTTTAAAACACGAAGTTTAAAATAATAAATAAATGAATGAATAAATAAATAAATAAATAAAACGTGAAATTTTAAAAGTATAAATATTATAGAAGGATATAAAGGTATTTAAAAAAATTATAGGGCACCTGGGTGGCTCAGTAGGTTAAGTGTCTGCCTTCAGCTCAGGTCATGACCCCAGGGCTCCAGAATCGAGCCCCACATTAGGCTCCCTGCTCTATGGCGAGCCTGCTTCTCCCTCTGCCTCTCTCCTCCTCTCCACTTGTGCTTTCTCTTTCTCACTCACTCTCTCTCAAATAAGTAAATAAAATCTTTAAAGAAAGTAAAAAATAAAAATAAAAAAACATAATAGATGTGGATAAAATAAGCATGAAAAAATTTATCATAATCATCAAAATCTCACTCCTAGGAGTTAATCCCTGAGTAAGATTGTGTGTGTCTATGGTGGGTATCCCCGGACCCCTTTTTCTAGATTAACTTATAAATCACAGGTGTCAAAAATCATACTCTGCACACTGATTTTCTATTTTTAAAATAAGTTTATTGCGATATGATACAGAGATAATAAAATTTCCCCTTTCCAATGTTTTTAAAGATTTTTTTTAAGGGATAGATCATGCAGGAGGCAGGCGCAGAAGGAGAGGGAGAGAGAATCCAAGCAGACTCCACTAAGTGTGGAGACTGATGTAAGGCTCGATCTCACAACCCTAAGATCACGACCTGACCAAAATCGGGAGTTGGATACTTAACTTACTGTGAGACTCAGGTGTCCTTCCCTTGTTCAGATTTATACAATTCAGTTTTTAGTTTACTGTTGCAGTTATGCAATCGCCACTGTATAATTTAGAATATTTCATCACCTCAAAAAGAAAGCATTCACTGTCACTCCCCACCTAATCTCCTAAACACTAGGAAATACAGATCTACCTTCTGCTTCTATGTGTTTGCCTCTTCTGAAGATTTTATATAAATGGAATCATTCAATATGTGGCCTTTAAAAAAATATCCAGCTTCTTTCACTTAGCATCATGTTTTCAACATTCACCTGTGCTCCAGGGTGTATCAGTTCTTCATTACTCTTCATTGCTAAATTATGTTCCATCGTATGACTATACCATATTTTATTATCCATTAATCAGTTGATGGGATTTGGGTCATTTCCAATTGCTTCTTAATATGAATAACACTGCTATGAAATCTCCTGTGCAAGTTTTTATGTGGACATATTGTTTTTAATTCTTGAGTATATGCCTATATGTAATATTTTGTAAAAACTATCAAACTGTTCCCCAACTTGTCTGCACTATTCAATCCCACCAAAACTATATGACTTCTGATTTCTATAAATTCTTGTTAACATTTATATCTGTTGGTCCTTTTTTTTTAATCCATCCTAGTGGTATAATGTGGTACCTCTTTTAATTTAAATTTCTCTAATAATTAATTGTGTGGAGGATATTTTCATGTGCTTTTTGACAACTGCATATTTTCTTTAAAGAAATATCTATTAAATCATTTGTGCATTTTAATTGGGTTACCTTCTTCATGGTGAGTCGTAAGTTTTCTTTATATGTTCTGTATACAAATCCATTATCAGGTATATGATTTTTAAAATATTACTCTAATGACATGTGTTAGATTCCCCTTTTTTGATGATGTCCTTTGAGTATAAGAGTTTTTAATTTTATGAAGTCAAATCAGTCTAATTTTTCTTTCCTTGCTTGTGATTTTGAAGTCATATATAAGAAACCATTACATATCAGAGATTTATTCCTATATCTTTCTTTACGAGTTACAATTTTAGCTCTGACATTTGCATTTGTGATAATTTTCAGTTAAGTTTTGCATATGGGGGGATCCCTGGGTGGCGCAGCGGTTTGGTGCCTGCCTTTGGCCCAGGGCGAAATCCTGGAGACCCGGGATCGAGTCCCACATCTGGCTCCCGGTGCATGGAGCCTGCTTCTCCCTCTGCCTGTGTCTCTGCCTCTCTCTCTCTCTCTCTCTCTCTCTCTCTGTGACTATCATAAATAAATAAAAATTTTTAAAAAAAGTTTTGCATATGGGGTCAATTATCTTACTTTCTATGTGGATATATGGTTGTCTCAGCACCATTTGCTGTTCATTCCCTAGTGAAGTATCTTAACAACCTTGTTTAAAATCAGTTGATCATAAATCTATTTTGATACTCTCAATTATATCCTACTTACCAAAATGTCAATGCTATGTAATACCACACTGTCCTGACAACTGTAGTTTTGTAGTAAATGTAGAAATCTGGAAGAGTGAGTCTCCCAACTTTGTGCTTCAAGATTGTGATGGCTACTTTAGGTCTCTTGCATTCTCATATAGTTTAAGATTCAGCTTATCAGTTTATACAAAAAACACAGCTGGATTTTTACAGGGATAGCGGTGAGTCAGTAGATCAATTTACAGATTTGTCATCTTAAAAATAATATCTTCCAGAGCTGCCTGGATGGCAAAGTCAGTTGAATGTCTAACTTCTGGTTTCAGCTCAACTCATGATCTCAGGGTCCTGGGACCCAGTCCTGCGGCAGGTTCCAGACTCAGCAGGGAGTCTGCTTGAGATTCTCTCCCTCTCCCTCTGCCCTTCCTTTCCTCAAATAAATATAGAAGTCTTTGAAAAAAATTATGTCTTCTAGTCCATTAGCATTGGAGATCTTCCATTTCTTTTGGTCTCCTTTAATGTCTTTCAAGAATATTTGTAATTGTTAGTATACAAGTTTAGAACTAATTTTGTTACATTTATGCCTAAGTATTTTCTTTTTCTTCATGCTACTGTAAATGGAATTGTCTTCTCAATTTTCAGATTGTTCATTGCTATTGTATGTAAATGCAGCACATTTTAATATTATATCCAGAGAACTTTTAAAATGTGTTTATTATCTCAATTAGATTTCTTAAGGAGAAAGCATTCATTCTGCATCATTAAGTATAATGGAAAAAGTATGGGTTTTACATAAAATGCTTTATTAGGTTGTGAGTGTACCTTTCTATTCCTAGTTCGTGTAATTTTTGTGTTTGTGTGTGTGTGTGCATCTTTGTGTGTGATTTTATTGTGAATGCATGTAACATTTTATCAAATGCTTTTCCTCCATCTATTGAGATGGTCGTATCATTTTTGTCATTTATTCTTTTATAGGATATGCTTACATTAATCCCACTTAGTCATGGCATATAATCCTTTTCATATATTGCTAAACTCAGTTTTCTATTATTTTGTTGAGTATTATGCTATTATTTACAATAAATATTGGTCCATAATTTTCTTTCATGTTATGTCTTTATCCCATTGTGGTTTCAGGATATTTCTGGCTTCCTGGAATGGGTTGGGAAATGAACTGCTCCTAATTTTTGAAAGAGTTTTAAAGGACTGGTGTTAATTCTTCTTTCTTCCTTTCATAGAATTCATCAGCTTTACTGGTGCCTAGGCTTTCATTCTGATAATTTTTTTATTATTAATTTAATGTATTACTTGTTATCGAGCTGCTTTATGATGTAGGATGCTGAGTCATCCACATGAACATACTGTTAGGCAGGATACACCCCCTCAAAGAAGCCAGGTCCCAATCACTGAAACCATTAAACCTTACCTCCAACGAGAAGGTATTTACAGATATGATTAAATTAAGAATTTTGAAATGAGGTATGATTATTCTAGATTATCTAGGTGGGCCCTAAATGCACTAAATAAAAGTACCCTTAAAAAAGCAAAGGGAAGTTTGACAAAGAGGAAAAGGTACTCTGAGGACAGAACAAAGAGATTTGATCATGTTGGCCTTGAAAAAAGAGAATAATGTAGCCACAAGCCCAGGAATGCTGGCATTCACCAGAACCTGAAGACCTTAAGCCTGAACTCCCATCTAGAGCCTGTGGAGGAAATGCAGTCTTACTATTTTATTTTAGCCCAGTGATATCAACTTTGGACTTCTGTCCTCCAGAATTGTCAGAGAATAAATTTCTGTTGTTTTAAACCTGGTCTATGGTATTCTGCTTTACAGTAGTCACAGGAAACTGTAGATGTATTCGGATTTTCTATTTTACTTGAATCTCTTTCTGTAGTAACTTTCTAGACATTTGCTCATTCTAGCTCTTTAAAGAATTAGTTGGGATATATTTTTTATGGTACCTTTTTAAAATCACTTTATTTCTTTGTGATTGGCATTAATTTCCCCTAAGTCATTCCTGAATTGTATAATTTCAGGCTTCTTTCTTTAGTCTATAACTGCTTAGCTTAAAATTTTTCAATTTTGTTGATCAATTCAATAAACTGACCAAGGTTTCATTGATTATCTCTATTATTCTTCTGTATTTATTGCCTTTACTTATGCTCTAATCTTCATTATTTTCTCCCTACTGATTGTTTTGGTTTTGATTTGTTCTTCCTTTCTTCTGTTTTTTTTTTTTTTTTTTTTTTTTTGAGATGCCATAAATTTCCCACATAGCACAGCTTTAGCTAAATCTCATATCTTTTGTTGTATTGTGTTTTCACTTTCATTCATTTCATCCTAGAGTAATTTCTAACTTTCTTGTGGTTTGTTGTCTCATTGGTAGCTTACAAAATTGTTAACTCCCCAAGTATTTGTGAACTTCTCAAATTTCTATTATGCTTTCAATTGCTTAAATTTTTTGAGAGTTGTATTAGGGTCTTACATATGGTCTACACTAGAGAATGTTCCATGTGCCCTATATAACAATTTATTCCGCTCTTAATGGGTAAAATGACCTATACATATCTTTTAGGTCGAGTTATTTTATTGTGTTGTTTAGGTCTTTTATTTCCTTATTGATTTCTCTGTTTGTCCTACTCATTATTAAAAATGAGGCATTTGTTTCACCAACTATTATTGGAATTGTTGAATTAATTAATTTACCTGAATTATTTTCTGTTGAATTATTTATTTCTCCCTTCAAATCTGTTTTTGCTTCATGTAATATATAGGCTAGATGCATATATATTTACAATTATTCTATCTTTCTGATAGGCTGAGCATTTTATTATATAATGTAATTTTTTCTAGCAACAACTTTTTTAAGACTCTATTTTTTCTTTTCTTTTTTTTTTAAAGATTTTATTTACTCATTCATGAGAGATAGAGAGAGACAGAGAGGCAGAGACACAGGCAGAGGGAGAAGCAGACTCCATGCAGGGAGCTCGACACAGGACTTGATCCTGGGACTCCAGGATCATGCCCTAGGCCAAAGGCAGGCACTCAACCTCTGAGCCACCCAGGGATCTCCCGAAACTCTATTTTTTCTCATGGAAGTGAAGCAAATCCAGTTCTCTTTTCAGTACAGTTAGAATGGCATATATATTTCTATCTCTGTACTGGTTTTTTTTTTTTTTTTTTTTTTTTTATGATAGTCACAGAGAGAGAGAGAGGGAGGCAAAGACACAGGCAGAGGGAGAAGCAGGCTCCATGCACCGGGAGCCCGATGTGGGATTCGATCCTGGGTCTCCAGGATCATGCCCTGGGCCAAAGGCAGGTGCCAAACTGCTGCGCCACCCAGGATCCCCTATCTCTGTACTTTGAATCAATCTCAGTCTCTGAATTTGAAATTTGTTTTTTCATAGACATACTCACTTGGATCATGTTTTATTTTTACTACTTAATTTTTCTGACAATCTCTGTGATTTTAATAGGAAGTTTAACATTTACATTTTTCAGTAATGACTGATAATGTAGAATTTATATTTGTCACTTTGCTATTTTTTTCTAAATCTCTTATATCTGTCTTCCACCTCTATTTCTCTAATCCTTCCTTCTTTTGTGTTAAACAGATATCCAGTACTATATAATTTTAATCACACTGCTGTCTATTTTACTATATTTTTTCCTTATTACTTCTACCAAGGATTACAGTAGTTGACTTTAAAATGATCTAATTCTGATTATCACTAACTTAGATAGCATACTAAAATTCTATTTCACTGTAACTCCATTCCCTCTCCTTCCTTTGAGTTATTATGTTACACAAATTTTATCTTTAAACATTACAGGCTTCGGTTCCTGGTCAGGGAACCAAATTCTAAAAAAATAAAATAAAAAAAAAAAAGGAAAAAAAAAACATTACAGGCACATCTACACAATTTTATAATTATTGTTTTCTATAGTTGTCAGTTAAGTCACATAGGGAAAGTTTTACAAATGAAAATAAGCTAGAGACTAGTACGCTAGCTAAGTGAAATAAATCAATCAGAGAAAGACAAATACCATATGATTTCACTCATATGTGGAATTTAAGAAACATAACAGATGAACATGGGGGATAAAAGAGAGGCAAACCAGGAAACAGACCCTTAACTATAGAGAACAAACTGAGGGTTACTGGAGGGAGGTGGGTAGGGGGATGGGCTAAATAGGTGATGGAGATTAAGGAGAGCACTTGTGATGAGCACCGGGCATTGTATGTAAATGATGAATCACTAAATTCTACACCTGAAACTAATATTACACTGTATGTTAACTAACTGGAATTTAAATAAAAATTTGGAGAAAGAAAGAAATACATTTGTACTGTCTATATTTTCTATGTAGTTACCTTTATCACTGCTCTTTGATTCTGTTTATTGATTTGTATTATTTAGGGTTCTATCACTTCAGCTTTTGGTAGGACAGGTCTGTAAGCCACAAATTCACTCACTTTTTCTTTATCCGAGGATGTCTTTATTTACTTTCATTTTTGAAAGATAGTTTCACCGTTTATAAGAGGAGTGCTTGACAACTTTTCTTTTAGAATTCTGAAAATTTTATCCTACTACCTTTCAGTCACCCTGGTTTCTGATGAGAAGTCTTTTATTACTATTATTGAGGATACCTTAGTTCCTTTTTTTTCTGCTTTTGAGATTCTGTTTGTTTATGCTTTTGGCAATTTCGCTATGAGGTGGTAAATGTGTTTTCTTTTATCCTACTTAGAGTTCGTTGATGATCTCAGGCATATAGATTAATGCTTTTCATCAAAGTTTGGGTGTTTCTAACCATTATTTCTTTAAATATTATTCTGTATCCCTCTTTTTCTCTCTCTCCTTCTCTCCCTATAGGACTCTGATTATGTGTACACTAGTACATCTGATACTACTTCAAATACCTCTGATATTTTGTTCATTTTTTTAAAAAACATTCCTTTTTCCTTGTTTATTTCTATTCTTCAGAGTAGATGTATCATCAATATTATTCTTTTTTCTGCCTGATGAAATCTGCTATTCAGTCCAATGATTTTTTCACTTCAATTATTGTACCTTTCAACTCCAGAATATCTATACAATTATTCTTAATAATCTCTTTGTTGTTTTAACTTAATAAGGTACTTACTTTCCCTTAATTATTTAAGATGTACTTCTTTAATTCTTTGATCATAGTTATAATTGAAGATTTACAGCCTTTGCTGGTAGTTGAAAGTCTGGTCAGTCTCTGTTGTCCTGCAGGCATACATATATATGATAGGTATATAGGGAAAGGCATGTACACATGGGCACCACACACTATCACAATTTCCTGTTTAAGAAATTCAACTACTTGTTGAATACTGGACATTAAATTAGTATAAAGTGGCATCACTGCAAGTTTGATTCCTCCTCCCCCCCAACAGCTCTCGTTTTGTACTTTCTTATTTTTGTGGTTCTGTTTCTTTAATGACTTGCCTGTACAAATTCTATAACATCTGTGTTTCTTACCATTCAAGATTACTAAAGTCTGTTCAATGTTCAGCTAATGATTAGACACAAATTTACTTCAATTTCCTAAACTAACACATCTCTCAGTCTTTGCTGCGGGCTCACTGTGTATGTCAGAGTATGTCTTCAAAACTCTGGTGGGCCATTTACATTTCTTCCTTAGCCTTCCATTTCTGATTATACAGTCTCACATCAACTTGGGTGAAAGTTTATGAGCTTTTCAGGTGTTTCCTGGACAAAACAGATTCCCCCCATATGTGTGTGTCCTTCTTGATTTCCAGGAGTATTTGTGAAGTTTTAAAGATCTCCTTCGAATATCTCATAATCCAACTTTTTCCTTTCAAGTTTTTTAGTTACCTTCTTGTTGGTCCTAACAGTAGTTTGTCTCAGGCACCTCTGATGGTAATTAGTTGATGATTATTTTCAACAATGAGTGGATCTTCAAGTCTCTAAATATGAAAGTTACTACAAATAATAACATTCACATACTCTAAATAATAACATTCACTAAATAATAACATTCACATAAAGGTTTACTAAAATATAGGTCAATAACATTCACATAAATAAACATAAGTGAAACAAATCAGAAATCAGATATATGTTTACATCTCAAGGGTCGAATGAAGTTCAGAGTGTTGGAGATAACTTTAGATCCCCAAATCTCAAGACACCAGAGCTCAACTGACCCTTACAGAGCTAAATTTACATTTCAAAAAGTAAACATGAAGACTCAGAATCCTTTCTAACCAATTTCCAAGGAGTAAAGGTTTTGTTTCTCTTTTTGAGAGGAGGGAGTAGCTTCTACTTTTTCCTGCATATAGGATGAGAGAATGAAAGTTCTTTGCAAGTTCTGGCCACTTACATAGAAAATTTTTTTCCATCTGGTTTTCGTTGTATTATCCCAAAAGTATACACTGGGGAAAAGGGAGTTAATACACTCTTATGTAAATAATAATAATCTCTTATCTTAAAAAACTGTATGTGTACATTTCACATAAATTTTAAAAAGATAAATGTTAAAAATGCTTCACAATTTGGGTGTCTTTTCATACATTTATAACCATTTATATCCTAATATTTGAAGTGCCAGCTGAAGAATTTTGCTCATTTTTCTATTGGGTTCATGTCAATTTTAACTGTAGGGTTTAGTCATAAGAGCTGCACTTTAATAACAGGAGAGGAATTCATAGGAAAGAGAACAAAGGTAAAGATGAAAGACACAAAATAAATAGGAAGAAGAGAATAAACCCTACATGAGTTAACTCAAAAAAGTCTCAGGTTTGCTGAAAGATATGTCAGTAACAGTGCCTCCTCCTTATTTGTAAGTTTGGGAAAAGAATGAGGACTTCAGAGTTGAAAGCCATTACTTGAAAGTTCCGTAAGTTACAGAACACAAATAATTAGATAGAGAATAACTGATTTCTTTTTTGATTATCAGTGAATACATGAGTTATAAAAGCCAGCAACTGAGGGATGATTCAGTGAAGTTAGACATTTGTGTGTAGTTTTTTCCTTTGACAGCTTCACTATTTACTTTCGGGATAATCTTAGGATATATTAAATAAAATTAATCACTGGCTTAAATCTAATTATTTGTAGTAGAAAGTCTTAAAACACTTGTTATTTTTTAGATATCATTTTTAATATGTATTTTTTGTTATTTGAAATTCACTGTGCTGCTGCAATTTCATCTGAGGAGAAGAAAAAAAATAGTCCTGTTGTTACACAGGACAGAGGTTTCAAATAAACTGAATGAATGGTAATTCTCTAGAGCAACTATTTCAATGTAAACTTTAACAGCATGATTGAAAAAGAGTGAGCTAGTCCATTAAATTTGTTTTGTTACTGTAAAATCTTTCATTCCAAGCAGGAACCATTGCCACCATCCCCCGTACAGTGATGCAGTCTAATTTAACTAATTCCCTCTTCCTCTCATAGACTCATGGACTCCACTTTGATTATACGGACCTACTTAGAGAAAAAATCAGCTGAGCAGTTGACATTCTTTAACTAATGCATCTGATAATTCTTTTCCTGCTGTGAAGTACAGGATCCTCTTTTGTAAACTACATTCAACGGAAAGTGTTACTTTATTTTGGAATTTTTGAAACTTTCAAATAATCCTATTATTTCCCCCATTTTTAAAACTGAGCTGTTATTTTGTCATTTAAACTTTCCTTTTTATATTTAGGAAATGAGTTATGAGTATTTAGTTAGATTCATGTAATGCAATGTCTTCTCCCTTTCTTGTTGGCCTTTTCTCTCTTAGTACTGTTTTCTTGATGAGTAGAAGTTCTTAATTTTAATGAAGTCTAATTTAGCAAACTTTTGTTTTTTTTTTTTTTTTTTTTTTTTTTTTTTTTTTTTTTTTTTTTAATTTTTTTTTAATTTAGCAAACTTTTGATGCATGTTAGCACTTCTGTACCATGTAAAGACATATTTTGCTATTTTAAGTTACTAAGCTCTCCTCCAGAAGCTTTTTTGTTTCATCTTTTACATTTAGGTAAATGATTCTGATCAAATTAATCTTTTGTTTGGTGTGAGGCAAATTTCAAAGTTCTTGTTTATCTTTTTTAAAAATTTTCTAATCCTTGTTATTTATGTTGTTTTTCATGTGGCTTCTCAATTGACCCAAGACCTTCCTTTGAAGTCAACCATTCACCCTTTGGTCTCAGCCATCTGTATAGCAGGTCTTTATACTACTTTCTAAAGAAATAAAAAGGTGAGGTGACTTGATAAGATATGAAAACTTATGATGAATCCACTCATAAAATAAGGCCTAAAAATCTATTTCTTGTGTTGAGGTAGATGTTATTTGGTTGTCAACTCTATAATAGTTAACCTGTATACTATGTTTTATATATTTTTATATATTCCCCAATGGGGAAAAACAGAAGGAGAAAAAGATAATCTTCACGTTGGAAAAATTTAGCTTCAAATTGGCACAGACATCTAACAAAGTAATTTAATATAATCGAGTTGGAAAATGTAAGTAGATTTTTTACCTGCAAAATTAAAGACTTAAAACTTCAAAATGATAGTTCAAAATTTGTATTCATCTATTTTGAAAATGACAGCATGATTATAACTAAAGAGTGATTAACTGAAAATTTTATAACTAAAGAGTGATCAACTGAAAATTTTAGTGTAATGTCATCAATGAGTATCCATACCTGAGCTCTGATAATTCCCAGAATTCCACTGCATTGGGAAGCAAGGAAGCAAAAAAAGTACTTTTTAATGGGTTAAAATATTTCGTTTGTTGGATCAAATTATTTAAACTCACAATATTACTAATTACAAGGTTTACAATATTTTGTTTAGCTGATCTTCTAATACATTGTTAGAGTAGCATCAGAGAACTAGGGCAGATTCGGAAAAGCCTCATCCACTTACACAGATATATATACGTCATGTTCTCACCCCACCTATGGAAAATGAATAGGGCAATTACATGAGCTTGAGAAAAATAAAAAGTTTCCTATAGGTGTTTTAACAAGCTAAGCTACTCTGAATGACATATTGATTGACTACTGGTTTTAACTTCAGAAAGTTTGCAATCATCAGGCGACTGATCCAGATATCTATCTTTCTACTGACTTCCCTAAATGGTTGCTTAAAACAATTGCCATTTTGCCCACTCCAAAGGTTTTGGCCCCGTTCACACAGGAGCAGGTAAGGCAGCTTCTCTACAGTGGCATCTCCTATTATTTTTTATTTTATTTAAATTCAGGTTCTTCACTCAGTCAGCCAATTCTGAGTGCCCATTATGTGCGGGGACACTTTGGAGTCATTGCTTAAAATTCTTAAGAAAATAAATGCCATCCCCTAATTTCTATGTTAAATAATAACAGTTATTATCAATCTAATAATAGTAATAACATAATAATATATTATTAGATTACTTTTTATTATTCTCCTTCCCTCTCTCTTCTTCCTTCTTCATTATTAGTGTTTTTTTATAAGGTTTATATTCTAAGGACCATTTCCAGAAAAACCACCTGTTTCATTAAATCCCCACAACGGACCCAATCTGCAAATGTGGAGATTGAATCTCAGAAAGGTTTAGAAATTTGGCTAGGATACTATAGCTAGTAGAGTTGGACTCACAAAACTAGTTTGTGACTATTATATACTGTACTTCCTCTTTCAAACAGATTTGAATAAAGGGATATGGACATAAATTAATATTATGAGTTTTGTGTGAGTTTAACTAGGTCTTTGGCATAATAAATAGTTGAATGGACTAAGACTTCACTTTCTTAGACACCTTATTTTAGACTTATCTCCTGTTAAGATTTTTCACGCTATATTTTATTTCTAAACAGATCAGCCATATCTCAAGGAAGAACCATGCCACACCTAACTGTTGAGTAAAGTGCCTTACAAATATGTAAGTGTATGGCTAAGTAATAATAATAATTATTATTATAGAGAGCTTACCATATGTCAGACAGTTTAATGCTCATTTAATCATCTTTAAGAACCCTATAAGGTAGGTGACATTATTATCCTTGTTTTATAAATAAGGAAACGGAAACACAACGCGGCTAATTATCTCTACAAGGTCACAGAAAGAAAAGTGATACAGCAAAATTCTAGTCGGTGCAGTCTGGTTCCAGAGTCTATATATATATGACTTCTACAGCTTCCTCCTGTCTTTCTAAGGTATATGTGCACAATATATATGTCTCTTCTGATTTTTCCCTGTGTAAACTGGATTTACACATTGGGAAATACATTTTATTTAGGATTTCTCTAGATAAATATGTATTTAAAATTAAACCACTCACCATATCTAGATTGACTATTTTACCTCAAATAGCTGATATGAACTATTACCCTAGCTTTGCCTTCCATGTAACAGGAGAACAAGTGCCTAAGAAACAGGCAACACAGATAACATTACCTTTATGCCAAATAATAGGAAATGATACTCATGGAAGCAACAACAACAACAACAAAAATGTGCAGAAAGTAATTAATACATGGCAGAGCTGTTACTAAATCTAACTTCTTCTGAATGCTAGTTACCATAATCTATTGCAACAAAACTTTTCTCTGAGAGTGCTATGCATCTTTTAGGTTAAATGTGCAAAAATACTATTATTCCCAAAGAGGTAGTGCCTTTGGCAAGGCAGGTGCACTTTTTCTAATGTGTTCAATGAAATGAACATCTGACTGACTCATTTTTGTTCTGCAGTCTCAGCTGTTGCATGTAAATAACAATTATGCAAACATCTAAAATAAAAAGGATGTCCTTTCCAATGGGTCCCATTTGGTAATTCCCAACTCCATAAAGAGAATGTTTTAAAGACATTCATCTGTGCAGATGTCTAAGGTGGAAACCAAAAACTCTAAAGTCATTGACATTCTATTTGAAAAACAAAGGTCTGTTAAAATCTGTTCAAGGAGGGAGTCATTTTGAGTATTTCCATTGACAAATACAATATATGAGACACTTATTCTATTGCCATTTTTGGAAATTGGAATAAAAGTTACAGAAGCCGAATGCCAGGCATGAAAAAAAGAGAAGACGTGTACATCTCAAAGTTTTTGGACTTTGGAGTAGATTTAATGAAATTTAGGAAAAGGACTGACAAATATGCACCATATTCCCGGCAGTTACACACGTACCCATTTTACTAATCCAGTTAATTTCATGTTCTGTAAAAAAATAAGGTATATTTGTAATAGACATGTATTATGTAAACTAGAAAAGTGAGAATAATATTAGAAAATCTAAGTAGATTTCTATAAACTAATAGGGTAAAAACTGTGAGTCACATAAATAGAGGCATTTGAAAAATACTGGGCAGAGTATCAAAAGCACAATTTGCTAACTCTACAGTAGAAGTGAAAATGTGACTCTCCTTAAGTTTCAGACTATGAACCACATCAGTTGAACAAAAAAAAAAATCACCACCAAAAACAACAGAACCAAACACATGTTTTGTTCTCTTTTTGGACAACTCATTCCCATCACTAAGGAAAATCCTATTGTGATTCATGTATACAAAGTAGTACTACTATACATAGAGCACAAGTAAGTATATGTAATATAGATTATTCAACCAAACAACAAAAAAATAGTTAGATTCAGTGTGAATAAAGGTTAAGAGAATCCTGCTCAAACCACCTTTGTTAACAGAGGTATACTCTGAAAAATGACTTAATCCAAGTACATATATATAAAAAAAATTATGTAGGTTTTCACTGGCCCCAGAAAACAGGTTACACAAAGATGTCTTCTCCTTTCAGTCAATCATAGCATCCACATGAAATACTTTCATCAGTCAGCAAAGCATAAGAGATAAAAACTAATTTAATTGGCACATTTCACCATTTGTTATCAACTCCATGATAGCAATAAATATTATGCTATTTCTTCATAACAATGAAAATATTAGTTGACTTAAAAAAATCACACATCACATGCACTTCTAAATCCTAGCTCTAAAGAAGCTATTATCATTTGAAAATTCTAAATAAATATGGATGGACCACATATTCGCCACCTGCCTACAGCCCCTGTAGTAGAGAAGGTCTTTCTTCTCCCTGCTGATTATTTTAGAGAATATCAACTAGAGACATTTACTAAGTTCACACAAAGATTGGAATATCATTAGAAAAACAATAAAGTGATGCTTATCACAATAGTGGTCTACTTAATGAAATACAGGAAACATTTATTTTACTTGACTATTCTTCTTCCTTTTGATTGAAAAAAAAAAACAAAAACAAAACAATTATGGGGTTGTGGAAGCGGTGGTAGCCCAAGGAACAGATATCTTTGGGTATTATTATAGGTGGACCATCTGCTCTGAAATCCATAATGAACTTTGCACAAATCAAATAAGATTGATGAAATATACCCATGTTAGTTTCCAGAATTCAAAACAGGTCAGCACAGCCAAGTGGACGCAAGGGATGGCACATTTATCTAAACATCTTTGCCCATCACTCAGTCCAAAGAGGAGTTTTAACACATGGCCACTGAACATCTGTTCAGAATACTAAAGGCAACTTCCATATTTCATTAACTATATTTGGCTCTAGGAATCTGAAATTAATATAGTCCTAGGAAAAGGAAATTCCTTCCACATTGAATCTCATCATATGCTACAAAATATCTCCTTAGCTATGTAGGAATCTGGTTCAAGAGTTTTCTGAAATGTAAAGAAAGCATGAAAAACTGCACAGACCAAGTCTCATCCACTAAGAGGAAATGGAAAAATAGTGGGAAAAATTGTTTAGTTTTATTACCCTTTACATGGCCAGTAGAGAAGATTAGGATAGAATTTCAGCCTTTAGAAAGAAGGAAAAAAAAGGGTGTTTTTTGTTGTTGTTGTTTTTATTTATTTTTTTACTGCTTTTGTTTGTTTTTTTCCACAAAGATCATTTGTATTTCTGCCTGGATGTGCATTTAAATTTAACTTATTTCATATAATGGAAATTTACCTATTCAATTGTCCTTTTAGTGATTTAAAATTATGGCTGTCTCATTTACTTTGATTGAATTCATAAAACAAAGCAAGTTTCATTACATATAAAAAACTTAACATGAAAAAAGCACAGAGATACATATTCTAATCACTTGGGATTTCCCCATAGGTAATACAGAAATTATACCAAGAACTGCCTCCCAGAAAAACACCTGATCCAAGTGTTTTCAGAGAACTCTATAAAATCATTGAGGTAGGTAATTTAAATGGTATTTAAATTATTTCAGAGCTTAATTTGTAATTTAATTGTCCAAGTTTTTTGAAGGAAATGTAACAGTGACACCAACACGTGACCAAAATTACATAACAAAATAAAACTATAAAGAAATTTCACTTAAGCTTTCAGTGCAAAACTCCAAAATTAAATATTAACATCAGCATCTTAGCACAGGATACATAATTATGAGAGCTCTAAATCAGAAAAAAAATATTGGAAAAGTATTTTTATAATTTTATAAATCATGTTGGCCAATCTGGGTAGAAACAGGTACTCTCTTACTAATGTCATGGTAATACCCCTGTGGGTAGCAAACTGTTAATGTTTATCAAAATTATAAATGCAGTACTTTTATACTCAGCATTTCTACTTTGGGAAAAAGTACACGTGTGAAATAATATGTGAACAAGGTGGATGCATATTTATAATAGTAACATACTGAAAACAACTTAAATGTCTATAAACAGGATAGAGTAAAAAATTTGTTACATCCAGAGAAAACAACTTCACACATCTTTACATAAGAACAAAAAAATCTATGTATTAACATGGAAAAAAATTGAATATATTCTGAAAAATAGAGGTATTGAACACTGTGAGAGATATGATAATCTTTATTGTAAAAAGAAAAATATGTATCTGCAGACATACATGCGTACACATGTGTGTAACGTTGGTCACTTTTTAAAAGACAGTGTTTAATGACAATGAATACCTGAGTAGGAGGGAGGGTACAGGATATGCAAAAGCATACATAAACTTTTTTCCTTTTTTACATTTTACACTTTTTGACATTTGAAATATGCAACTGTATTAATCTGCAATAATTAGACCTTTAATTTTAAAAAATAATAACATAAGCAAGTCAATGATGCTAACCACTGCTGAAAGGGCAAGTGAACTGAAGTATAAGAAGCTTGAGAGGCACCTGGGTGGCTCCGTGTTTGAGCATCTGCCTTTGGCTCAGGTTGTGACCCTGGGGTCTCGGGATGGAGTCCCACATCGGGCTCTCCGCGGAGAGCCTGCTTCTCCCGCTGCCTGTGTCTCTGCCTCTCTCTGTGTCTCTCATGAATGAATAAAAAAAATCTTGAAAAAAAAAAAAGCAGCTTGAAATTTTTTGTCATTGATTCATTAGTAAGATTTGTCAATGCATATCTCAGATTCTGAGATGTCCCACACTACTGAAACTCATATAAAAGACTTGAGCTCATAGTTTTCCAAATTTACTCGATCATTTGTTTCTTCTTTGAATAGCACATACTGAGAAACAACAGAATCAGTGTTCTATTGAATGCATTTTCAGAAAACATGAAATTATGAAAATTATTCCATAAAATTAAAGAAAAAAATTGTTCTCAGTATTCTATCAGACACAGAAAATCACTGCCTTAAATTTCCATAATCTGTTGGACATGTAAGGCCTGTGTTTCTAATAATGCATTATATATAATTTCATAAAAGTGACATATAAAATTATAACCATTGTGAGAAGTAGTTTGTAATAGAATAAGATAAAAGGCTTGGATATAGGTGAGCTTGAAATCACTTCATGCTGAACTAGCACCATTAGTCCTTTGAATGACCTACATTTTTAATTTGGCATGAAACCATTTCAAGCTATGTAGTGAAACTAATGAGGCTGCTGCAACTGTGCGAAGCAATAATCAACACTACTTTATTGTGGAGAGTTTATTAAGTCCATGCATGAGGTGAACGGAGACAGCTTTTCTTTAAGAAAGGAGACATGTGTTTATACTCTTTGACTGAATAAAAATAAATATTCCAAATGTGTATGATGCCTGGAAGAAGTCCAACATCATTAGTTATTTTCAAACAAATGTAGAGCTCTGAGAATCACTCAATGCAATGATTACAGAGACAGTTTTAGTGTTTCTTGGAATGTTTCTTCAACTATTAAGGAAACAATGGCACTGTGTGAAAACTAATGATAGTAAAAGACAAAAGCAGTTACTCTGGCTTTAGATTGGGCATAAACGTGCATAAATACAGACTAAGCGTAGATCTCCAACCAAGTGTTTTCAACAAAATGGAGTGTTTTTTCTAAAGCAATTGTGATCAATAATAGTAAATCTAACTCTATGACCCTAACACATCTGTGAGCTAAGAATGAGCTCAGAGTCATTCAAGTTCTAAAACATGACAGAAGAAAACAAAGCAAACAAACAAAAAAACTATCATATCATACATATCATACTATACATATCATAATGATAATGTATTGTTCTTTCTTCTCTTCAGTGCAATCAAAATCATAAACAGAAAGTTTATCAGGAAAAAAGCACTTCTGTAATAATTAAATAGTTAGAATGAATTTCCAAATTAATACCAAACGAGATGGGTCTTCTCGCCACTTTGTCTGAATCTTAATATATCTTCTATACAAAAGTGATGCGATGAAGTCTAGGCAAGCAAAGTATGCCAAGTGCACCTTCATTCAATCAACATCCAGCCACCTACCCACTCATTCACTGATGTATCCAATAAACACTAAATGCAAGGGGGCTCAGCACTGAGACTGCATATATAGCTAAGCCCGAGCGCATGTCTTCGAAGAGCTCACAGTCTGGTGAAGGAGAAGGGGCGTTCATGGTACTAAGCCTCTTACCTTACCTTGGCAACTATGAATGTAGTGGGTTACCTAACTCAGGTGGGGCATCAAGGAAGACTTCTTGCGGTGTTGACACTGAAGAAAGTCCTGAAAGCTGGCAAGGAGTCAGGTGAAGTAAGTAAGTAGAGCCATCCCAGATTTGTGTGTAAGCGCACAGAAAGCAGAAACGGTCAGATGTATACAGGGAATGCCTGCCCCTCATTAAGATCAAGGGAGGATTGGGGTGCCTGGGTGGCTCAGATTGTTGAGCATCTGACTCTTGATTTTGGCTCAGGTCGTGATCTCAAGGTCGTGAGATCGGGTTCTGCCCTGAGCTCCAGGCTCAGTGGGGACTCTGCTTGAGATTCTCTTACCCTGCTCCCCACTCTGCCCAGCAGCTCCTGCATGCTCACTCTCTCTCTAATGAATAAATAAATCTTAAAAAAAAAAAAAAATCAAGGGAGAATCAAGAATGAAAGTGAAAAGGTAGAGACTTGAAAAAAGTTATCTGGATTTGAGGGTTTCAGAAGTAACTGTGAATTTGTAGAGGTCCTCAAAGTAAACGAGATGGAGAGTAACAAAAATATCCAGACAAAATCTTTAAAACAGCATTTAAGGCACTTTGAGTTATATTTCATGTTTAAATTTGTATATAGCTATTGCTTCAACGACAGAAGGCATACCGTCTCCTGTTATTTCCTTTAGGTTAAATGATGCTTAAAAAAATTTCTAAAAAAAAAGGTGCTGTGTGGCTCAATTCATTAACCATCTGCCTTCAGCTCAGGACATGATCCCGGGGTCCTGGAATTGAGCCCCCATGTTGAACTTCTTACTCAGTAGGGAGCCTGCTTCTCCTTCTGCCTCTGCTACTCTCCCTGGTAGTGCTCCCTCTTTCTCTGTCAAATAAATAAAATCATTGAAAAAAAAAATAAATCATGAACAAAATGGTATTTTGCCTGATAAAAATCAGTGCAGAATCATAAATGCCAAGAAAACACCTAAATATTTGGATTTTTAAAAAAGATTTTATTTATTTATTCATGAGACACACACAGAGAGAGACAGAGAGAGTCAGAGACCCAGGCAGAGGGAGAAGCAGGCTCCGCGCAGGGAGCCCGACGTGGGACTCGATCCCGGGACTCCAGGATTATACCTTAGGCCGAAGGTGGCGCTGAACCGCTGAGCACCCAGGGATCCCCTAAATATTTGGATTTAAAAGGGCAGGTCACACTACATATAATAGGTTGTTTCCCTTATTTAGTTCTGCATAAAGGGCATAAATTGATTTTATTAGTCACATTAGTCACGTAGAAATAATAGTCTTTGATTAAAGGGTGTTGGAACATTATGATGCTCAGCTTCCTGTACCTTCATGGATAATGATGATTTTTAACATTTTAATTTTGTCTTTGAGACTTGCATAAAGAACAGATTTCTATGATTTTAAAGGTGAGAACCGTTGTTATATGTACAGGCATCCCTACGATTTTGACCAAACTAGCATGTTTATTTTGAAGGAATCCTTAAAATGTAATTTTAAAATGGACACTCAAAGGTAAAAACCGGGACAAGGGAGGTTTGTAGCAGGTGTATGGACTTGAATGAAACCGACTACCCTTAGAAACCAGTAAGAAAATTCACTCAGAGGAGAGTGTTTCATATATTTTCATTTGGGATTGGGGGGGCGGGCACACATCCTTGGGCAGGTCAGGTGCTCGGTCACGGGGGGCAGATGGCAGGGAGGGAGTTTGCAGTTAAAGTCCAAAGCTAGGCTTTCGGAGCAGAGCCACAGACGATGCCTAGGATAATTTTTGTTTTGTCTGACAGATGTATTAGTTGCAGGACCTGTGTCAGTTTGAGGATGGGTGGATAACACTGCCTAATAGTCAAGGGAAGCAAGGGAAGCGAGAAGAAGAGGAACTCAGATGTGAGCAGAAGGACAGAGGAGGGGTTTCTGGAGAAGAGGCACTGTACGGGGGGCTCCAGGGCTGTGAAAAGGACAGGAGGAGAGACAGTAAGTTTAAGATAAAGGAAGAGCTCATCCTCACCTGCTGGTTCTCAGAGTGTCAAATTTCCATATAGATCATGAAAATGAAACATTAACAAAAGCAGATTAAAAAAGTAGGAGCAAACACTGCATATATTGAGAGAGCCTAAAACCTAAATTTAAACCAGCCTGACACAATGGTACAAAACTCTCTGAAGCTTTTGAAGACAGAATCTGTCTCCTGTTTGTTCCAGCTTAACTGTATTAATTTTATTCCCCCTCAACACACAAATCTCTTTCATGCACACTTTTAAGCCCGTCCAATTTGCAAACAATTTTGTTCACCTTAGCCTCGTTCCGTAACTAACCATATGAGCACACACTCATATAATAGGAATTTGCAGCCAAGGAAAAGCTTGGAAAATCCTGAACTGTTAATTCAGAATCCCAAAGTGGCCATTGGGGAATATTTGCAGAACCCCAGAAGAGCTTCCAGAAATCCAATGAAACTATTAATGTTCTTCACTGAATTTCACTGATAACTAAGGAACACGGAAACTAAACAGGCCAATTTGCGGTGCTATTTATCTTTAATTACCAAAACTTTAACACTAATGAAGATATGAACTATCTGTAAATTGTTCCATTGGTAACTGGCTGTATATAGGCGGCATAGTAATTTTTAATTAACATATTAAAATTTGATATTCAATGACTTAAAAAAGAAGCTAAAAAGCCATTTTGACAAGTTATATGTATTCTGATGACATGCTTATAGCTGAAACTCCTAACAGCACATAAAAGAGGTACATACATAATGCATAAAAAAGCATAAATTTACTATCCTTTGAAAAGCATGGCAACCCATCAATTGGTTAAAATATACTTTTAGCTGCTACAATCCATTCCTAAAAAGACAATGTCCTATTTGAATCGATTTTTGCATCTGGATAACACTGACCGTCTATCGACTGTACTGATTTCCATGAAGACTGACCTTGATCTTATTCCTTTTAATACTCACTAAGCCCATAGCACTGCGCTTGGAGCAGTATAAATGTTCAAATGTTGGTTAAAATGATTTAAGTGGGTCATTTCTCTAGTAGGTCCCACAGGTTGGACTAGAGCCTGCTACAGTGCTGACCCATCGTTCTGACCAATCTTTCTCACTCACCCATCGTTTGAGGCCTGCAGGGTTGCATTGCTGATTCCCAACCTTACCAGTGATGACTATAAATTTAGTCATCATATCCATCTCTTTAAAAATGTCTTCGAAAATCCCCACTGCAGTTTTATCCTGAGGTCCAAAAGGCATAGAAAATAATCACTGTTAAACTACTTCAATATCAAGGGCTGCCTTGTTTTATTTCTTCTTTAGCTCTGGCAGGCAGCATTTTGTCCAGCACCAATGCAAATACTCAAATGCTTAGATATGTTATTTTATTTTATTATTTTTTAAGATTTTATTTATTTATTCATGAGACACACACACACACACACACACACACAGAGGCAGAGACCCAGGCAGAGGGAGAAGCAGGCTCCATGCAGGGAGCCCGACGTGGGACTTGATCCCGGGTCTCCAGGATCACGCCCTGGGCCGAAGGCAGTGCTAAACTGCTGAGCCACACGGGGATCCCACATATGTTATTTTAAAATAACTTTTAATATTTGAGAGTGTTGGACTAAAACCAAGTAAAAACAGTAAGTCTTTTTTTTTTTTTTTAAGTATAATAACAGCAGGTTTAATACTTTTAGTTCTTTCATGTCAACAATTTGGATTCTTTCCTGAAAGAATTAGTGTACTGTGACCGGATGATATACGAAACTAGAACTCTGACCCACAACTTCTGCAACAAGCAACACAGGAAACCATACTACAGCCTCTGCAGCAATTGGCCCAGAACAATGAGACGGTTCATAACTGCTACTTGCGCTGCACCCCCCCCCCGCCCATTTTTCCTTTGTGCTTCCAACCCAGAACCAACTGCAGAAAGCTAAATGCACAGCCTCTCCAGATCAAATGCAGAAGGTGCTGTGATTCTACTTTGCCATCCTCCAACTTCCACGTCAATAACCTCCAATCAGAGCATACCCGAAGCTGTCCTGCTCTTTGTGTTTGCTTTTGTTTCCAACCGTAAAGCCTTCACACTTCCCTGGCCGCCTCTGGGTCTCTGACAAATTCAAATGATGGTTGGTGACACCTATGCTATACCAAGCTTTGAAAAAAAACAGTCTTTATTCTCTTTGGGGTTGTTCTCATTTATTTTTATAGCCCTAATGCTGTTGTCTGTTTTCAAAGTCTCTGAGCAGACTGAAAATTAAGATCAGTGACAGGCTACTATTTGTACAAGGTGGGGATTAACAAAGAGGTGTTTTTTTTTTTTTTTTTTCTCCTTTACTCTTTTAATGCTTCCCAAATTACACTGTTTTTTTTTTTTTATTGAAGTATAATTGACATATAACATTACATTAGTTTTAGGTAGACAACATAATGATTGGGCATTTGTATACATTGTAAAATGATCACAACAGGCCAGTCACCATCTGTCACCATACAAAGTTACAGGTTTGTTTTTTTTTTCTTGTGATGAGAACTTTTAAGATTTCCTTTGCAGCAACTTTCAAATGAGCAATGCAATATTATTGCCTGCAGTCATCATACTGTAAATGATACCCACCCCATCCCTTATTTATAACTGGAAATTTATACCTTTAGATACCCTTTACCCACTTTGTCCATTATCCTCTCCTCTGTCCATTATCCACCAATTTATTCTCTGTATCTATGAGTTTTGTTTTGTCTCTATGTTTGTATGTGTTTTAGTTTCCACATATAACTAAAACCATATGGTGCCTGCCTTTTTCTGACATAGAATACAGCTCAGCCATAAAATAAAATAAAATAAAATAAAATAAAATAATAAAATAATAAAATAAAATAAAATAAAATAAAATAAAATAAAATAAATAAAATAAAATAAAATAAAATAAAATAAAATAAAATAAATAAAATAAAATAAAATAAAATAAAAAAATTCTCCCATTTGTGACAACATGAATGGACCTTCCGAGTATTATGGTGAAATAAGTAAGACTAATTCTGTTTAAGTTAAATATATTGCTACAAAATGATCAACATTGTTTCATTAATTGTTTTGTATGCATGGAAGTTTAGCACTGTTAGGAACCAAAAATGTTATTGGTATTCCATGTATTCTAACCAATAGGGCAAGTAAAGAAGCACAATTTTCTCCAATCAAACCTGATCCATAAAGGTTATAGAATAAAACTTTTGCAAAATCTTTCATAAATCATAAAGTAGAAGGAAGACATTGGATCAAAATCTGAGTAAATTACTTTCCCTAGAACCAATGGCTTTGAGAATTTACCAAGTACTTATGCTCCATATCTGATCTCATTTTGCAGAGACACAAGTGAAAGAAAATGCAGACAGTGGAAATGCTAGATTTATTTCTACCTAAAATCATCCATGAACTTAGGGTCTATGTGACTCAGTTTTTGCTTTTTTAATGCAGTTTGAATAGAACTACTTGGGAGAGAAACTCAGTTCGATAAAGGACATTTCCTTAATTTTCTGTCTTGACATTCCTCTCTTCTAGTACTGGGATCGAACATGAGTGAAATGACTCCCAGGTTGTAGCTGAAGATTGAACTACAGAGTACAGTGAAAATCTGCAGCAATTAAAGACATATTTATTTGGAAATCATGGCAGATGTACTTGATAAAATGAATGGGAAAGAAACATCTAAAACTACCTTAAAATGGGTTTCTCAAATTTTCCCAGGCATATACATCATCCTGGGCATCTGGTTGAAGTGCAGATTCTAAATGAGAAGATCTTTGATAGAGCCAGAAAGTGGCATTTCTAACAGCTCCCCGGTGGTTCCAATGCCACAGATAATTGAGTATTAGGGACCTAGAGACATTCATTTTGGGAGGAAGGAGTAATATGCCTTATATATGCTTTATTTTTTATTTTTTTAAGATTTTATTTATATATTCATGAGAGACACAGATAGAGGGGCAGAGACACAGGCAGAGGGAGAAGCAGGCTCCCTGCAGGGAGCCCGATCCGGGTCTCCAGGACCACACCCTGGGCTGAAGGTGGTGCTAAACCGTTGAGCCACCCAGACTCCCCTTATATATGCTTTAGAACAACAAACTGAAAACCCTGATCTTAGTCTTCTCCATATTTGTGAAAAGCCTTCTCACTACTTACAGGATTGATTTTAAAAGTCAGAACTAAACAAATTTTTTCAAGTGGCTGAATCAGTACCTAGGCACACTAAGTACCTAAGGGACATTGTTGTTGTTGTTGTTGTTGTTTTATGGCCACACTTTCAAACCGAATCTTAATAAAATATCTAACAATAAGTTCAAGTTTACTATGTATTAGACAATGTTCTACATTTTACATGTATTCATTCAAAATACAAACCATTCCTATTCTCCATTTCATGAGTAAGATAATTAATCACTGAGAGATTACATAAGTTGTCCAAAACCCACAGGCAGAAACTGGGAGAACAAAGCTTCCAATCCTGACAGTCCCACACTAGAGGCAAAATTCCTGAGCTAATATAGAACACCAGATTGTCAAATCAGACTCACATGGCTCAGAGATCTTAACCAGTGTGAAGCTTTACTAAATAATATTAAGGACACAGGCAATTGTCAAAAGCTGCTCCTAAGATTCTTTTCATGTTGGATAAACCTCTTTGGCTCATAATACATGAGTTTTCTTTTTTTCTTTTTTCTTTTTTCTTTTTTTCTTTTCTTTTTTTTTTTTTTTTTTTTTTGAGATTGAGAGAGAGAGCCTGAATTGGGAGGAAGGGGCAGAAAGAGGGGGAGAGAGAGAATCTCAAGCAGGTACTATGCCCAGCACAGAGCTCATACTCTGAGACCATGACCTGAGCCTAAATCAAGAGTCAGATGCTCAATCGACTGAGCTACCCAGACACTCCAATACGTGAAGCTTCCAAGTGAGGTTCACAGAATCACCTCATAGAAGGCTAACATAAAACATCTCTATTTTATATCCCGAGTGTTGTATTAACCTACGCGATCTTCTCCAGGGAGCCATACTAGTAGATCCTGAGCAATTCTCCAGGAACATCCTGCTAAGAGCATTTTGAAGATAAAAGTCTCTTCTTCCTGAACAAGTATTATTAGTTTGTTTACCCAAAGGTCAAGTTAACAGATGGGTCAGTGACCTGTTTATTACCCACAAACTCACCTCCTCCGACCTTACTCACCAGCCAGCAGTGAGGAAGATGGATGGATCAGAGAACAGATGCCTAAACTTATTTCAACCCTTGAAAAGTAGGCAATAGGGCCACTGAAGAGTAGATAGCATATCTGTCTTACACAAATTAATCAAGAATGATGAGATTACAATTAGAAAATGCAGCAGCAGTACTGGGGATGATTTACTTATCTAAGGGCTCTCACTGACAAAGAAGGGCAAAAATTAAATGGATGGACAACAAAACCCAAGAGGTAACCATCAGAGTACAGAAAAAAAAGCACACAGTCCACGGTCAGAGAGAATGGGGATCATGGACCAAATGGCACAAAATGGGAGTTCAAAAGGGCAAAGCAAAGGTCAACAGCCAAAAGGGCCACAGGAGAAAAGAGATGAGTCAGGAATTGGCGATAAGGCCTAGACACACAGTATCACTAAAACTGCGGCAGCTATTTGACTCAGACCCACACCTTCTAATGCACATGCCCGGCCCCTGCAGGTGGAATGAGCTAATTGATAGTAGCTGTCTAGAAGCAAGATGTCCAGCCTGAGGAAAGCAGAAGTTCCATGCCAGCACATTAGGCTCATCAGATCTGAGAAGCATAACTCCATCATTTCTGAGATTAATAAAAACTGCATAATTTTCAAAGGAAAAAACATCTGTAAATCTACTTACATCATGATATAAACATATAATTCCACTTTATCAATCAACTGCCTCATTTATGCAATCTGAGTTTGCCTAAAATTTTGGCTCAAATAGTAAATCCTGTTTCATTTTACGCAAAATGTACTTACTAATGCTCATTTGCTGCAGTAGAAATACGTGTTCATCTAGAATAAAACCCTTGGCTAGAAGAACACAGAATGCCAGAAAATTGCTCTGATATGTGGTGATTAATTTAAACTTATTCTTGTGGGTTTATTAGCACATTTTAAATCATAATCTGCAATCCTAAATATATACAATATTACTGGGTGTCTTGTTTGTTCCAATGCAACAAAATATGAATGAGATGGGATTGATTTTTTTTAAAGATTTTATTTATTTATTCATGAGAGAGAGACAGACGGACAGACAGACAGGCAGAGGGAGAAGCAGGCTCCCTGCAGGGAGCTCAATGTGGGACTGGATCTGGGGACTCCAGGATCAAACCCTGGGCCTAAGGCAGACACTCAACCGCTGAGCCCCCCGCAGGCATCCTGAGATGGGACTGATTTTAAAGGCTAAGTGTGTCTGGAGATTTGTCAGGAATCAGCACCAAAGGAGATAATATCTAATTGAGACCAAAGAAGAGTAAAACTTACCATTTCCAAGAATCGCACATACATTTTTAAATGTGTAAATTAATAAAATATGTTTAACAAGTTTTGACAAAGTTTTCTTTCAAAAGAATTCAGATAAAATCCAATAGCAAATCTCATAATAAAATCTACTGCCTTCATCAAATAATTGTTGTTTCTAATGCCCCTGGGTGATAGGTGGAAAAACATGTACGTTTGCTAGTGAGTTAGGACCCTGAGCTGCTTTCTAGGTTGTTCACATTTTGTGATAAGCTGTACCTACCAGCTCTCCTGAATTGTTTGGGTTTTTTTGTTTGATTGTTTTCTAAGACCACCACCTAGCAAATATTCAGAGTCTCTACTTTTGTGAATGAGATCACAGTTACTTGTCTCAAACTGAGTCTTTCTTGCAGATCATCCATTTCTTTTCCTATGATTTTGTGCAAGTCATTCTTTTGAGTGTCAGTTTCCTACGATCTAAAGAAGGCCACCATTTCTTCTTCTGCAAAAGTCACAAATGTGTGAAGCACAAAAGGGCAACTGACTGCAAAAATATTATTGAAAAAGGTAAAAGTAGTATGAACATTAAACTATTATAATTATGAAAACACTAGTCCATGATTTTTATGTTATCTAGGCATTTTTACCAATTATATCCTTCATTACCTTCACTAGCTTTTTATGCCACTAAGCTAAGAGAGCATAATCAGTATTTTATAGCTGCTATAGATGTGTGCCACCTAGACTTCGAGTGATATAAAACGTCAGGAGGCAAAAGTGAGGGAGTTTGTAAGTTCTTCCAATCTGATTTCTTTTTATTTGTCATTGTGCATCGATTTAATTTTAGTGCCTATGCATGCCAGCACTGGCTTCCCTGCTTCCTTTACTGGCAGTTCTAATACACTGCAAATTCTCATATATCCCCAGAAAGCTTATGCCATGCTATACTTGTTTTTGTTTTTTGTTGTTGTTATTATTTTACTTTTCTCTTAAGGTTTAGTAATTTAAAAAAGAAGTCTGTGGGAGACCAAAAGCACAAAACACCCTTTCTTGGAGGATGTGAATAGGCAGCATGATGACTGATGCAGGGGTTTCCCTAGACCTCTCTGGCCCCATGTGCATTATTGGGTCATGCAGAGAGGGCTGTGCCAGCATTTTCACCAAGTAAACAATCTTCTTGCTGAGCTGCTAACACTTACACAAACTACATCAGTGTCTGAACCAGGTACATCATCAATGGTGGGAGGATGGGGAAGACAAGCATTGTTTATTTTAGGCAAGTACAATGTACCAAGAAAATGCCACACAGATGGTGCATAATTGTCCAGAAAAAGAATTGTCCAGATCCTGGTTCCATAGAGAATCTACAGAGATGCTTGTTAAAAATAAAGGCCCGACCTCCCCTCTTCTCCCACTAAATCAAGAATTCAGAAAGAAGAGCAAGAATTCTGTACCACAACTGCATCTAATGCAGCTGCCCTATACCCAGGTAGCAGGAGATGACTGCCAAACCATATAGTCCAAAATCTTTACATTAGTGTTGAGGATGTTAAAGTCCAGAAATTAACTGAGCTGCTCAGATCCTCCAAACAGACATCGCTAAAAGAAACCTAGTCTCCTAACCCAGATTTCTCCCTCTCTATGGACTATTTCCACATGATCAGGATGCTTATGGAAATACTATTTTTTACCAAGATGCATACATTGATCTGTGCTTGGAAAATCAAGACATCGACCTCAAGCTTCATTTCGGTGCTGATCCCAACACTTTATCCTTAATCAAGAAACATTTCCCTCTTAACTCTCTGGTCTTCACAAGTAAACAAACAAATCTTCCCTTCATAAAGGACCCAGGACATAGATGCTCCAAAAGACATGTGGCTGTAATTGTTTGAAGAGGCTGACTAATCTTCTCCCAAAATGACAAGTGTAAAACTGTTCAAAACTGTCATTAACAACCATTAACAGTCAATTTTCAACAACCAACCTTTTTGGTCCTAGAAGTTACTCAAAGGAAAACAAGAAATTCAGGAGCATTTACTCATAAAATCTAATATAGTTTTGCATAGTAACAGTGAAAATATGTGGCATCCTCTTTTGCCAAGTTGCCATCCTCCCAATACAATTGGTGAGAAGGATTTGACCAGTGAAGAGAAGAATGGGAAAACCAGCAAAATGTTGCCAGAAAGAGTGGACTTGGTTTTAAGCAAGGAGTGTAAACCAGTGGAGACACTGTCAGTAAATTTAGCAAACTGCATGGAAACAAATTGGTAAAAGGTTCCGATCTGCTAGCCTGACCTTCCAATCCAAGATGGGGCATTCAGAGGTACCCCCCCCAAAAAATAATAATAGGAAGATTCTCAGAAGACAGAGCCAGAAAACAAATGACAAGCTCTCTATACTCTTCTAGCTACTGAAAAGTGCATACCTGTGCACCAAGCCTAAAGCAAAGGAAGGAAATAAGAAAAAAAAAAAACTGAAACAGAAAACATAAATGGAATAGAAAAATGAATGAAGCATAAAGCTGCTTCTTGAAAATATTAACAAGGTTGATACAACTTTGGTTACACTGGCCAAATAAAAGAGAGAGAAGAGGTATATTACCAAAATCAGTATATAGCACTACAGATGTTATGGATATTAAAAGCTATAAACAAATATTATTAAAAGCTTTATACCAATAAATTACACAATTTTGTTGAAAGGGATATATTTCTAGAAAAATACATGATATCATAACAAACTCAAAACGAGATAAAAAAATCTTAATAGACCTACTGCAAGTAAATAAATTATCAGCTAAAAACTCAATTCACAAATAAAATTGAGATCTGGATGGCTCATTGATGAATTCTATCAAAATTCTAGGAGGAAATAATACCACTATTAGATGAACAATTTCAGAAAATCGAGGGGGAAAAAATACCATCCAAGTCATGTAACTGAGCCAATATTACTCTGATCCCAGTGCCAGATGCAAAGCACAAAACTCATCAAACGGTATACATTAAAGGTGCATATTCATATATCAATTATATCTAAGGAATACATAGATACATAAAAACATGTATATGTACACACATGCGTGTCATAGTTGCCTTTTGGCATGAAATGCCAAAAATAAATAAATAAAACAAAAGAAAAAATTTAAAATATAGACCAATGATACACATGAACTTATATGCAAAAATCAGTAAGATAGTATTAGGAAATCAATTATAAAAAATATATTAGGAAATCAAATTCAGCAAGTCATATTATAATTTACACACAAAGACCAAATAATCTTTATCTCAAGAATGCAAAATTAGTTCAACATGTGAAATTCAATTAATGTAATGCACCATATTAACCATAACCATAAAAAGGATAACAACGACATGATTATCTCAGTAAACACACTAAAAGCATTCAACATCCTCTAAAAACCTCATGATAAAAAATTCTCACCAAACTAGTAATAGAATAGTATCTTTTCAACCTGATAAAGGCCATCTCCAAAAATCCTTCAAGAAATATCACATCTCAAAGGAAGGAATGAAAGATGAAAACAGGAGATGAAACAAATGGATTGAGAAGTAAATGGAACAACAGCCTTAAATCTGTTGCAACTCCAGCCTCTGTCTATCCCCTCTCTCATGAAATGAATGTTCTTACTCCGAAATAATTACCCAAAAAAAATCACAATAATTCCATTTCTATTATCTATAAAAAGCAGAGATGATGGGAGGATATTTAGGTGCTGACAGGGAAGTTCTTCTCAATTTATGTCTCAATATCACCGTGTACATGTTATGCTTTAGAAAATGGACAAACGTGTATTTTTTGTTGTTTATCATTAATTCAATCATCTGTATGCCCTAAAGCCTTCACTGTATGACTACCATATTTTAGCTACTATGCTACTATGCTTAGTGCTAGTGACACAGAACTAAATTTAATAAGTCTCTGAGTTTCTTTGTTCACACTTAGGAAAGTGCAGTAGAAGGAAAGAAACATACAGAATAATAATAATTTTAAAAATCACAGAGATTCCTTGACAGCTTACCACTTTCCAGGAGTATACTCTGTACACTCAAATGCTTTAATTCATTTATTTTGAATTTTTCAACCCCCATCATTTTCCTGTAAAATATATAATTCATATTTTCCTAATTTCAGAATTGAAGAAACAAAGAGATTATGAGAAAAACATATTGCCACCCAGATGAATGATGATAGATGCCAAAACACTTTTCAAGAGAAGAGGCTATTTTCCAGACACAAATGGTATCCTGTAAACATAATCCAAAGAGAGGGATTGCAAGGTATTGCATTTACTAATACAAATTATATGGATCTAAATGTTGGGGGGATACCTAGGGCAAAGCCACCATATACAAGGGGACACAGAGCGGGTGTATTCTCTAAGCATTTAGAGAAGGATGCCCTGGTCACCAGAAACAGAGTTAATATCAGTGTCTTTGTCTCATTCGTTATTCTGCAATCCTTATTCCATAGTTACTGAATACAAGTGCTACTTAGGTACTGGGTATAGAGTGATGGAAAAGACATACACATTCCCTGATCTTACAGAGCTTGGGGTTTTCACCTATAACTATGATAACTGCTACAAAACAAAGAAAAAGGTGTGTAAGATAATATTGGAGTAATGGGCGATAGCCCAAGGGAAGGGGATCAGGAAAATGTTTTAAGGATTTACTTAAAACCCTACTCGGTCTTAAGGATTAATAAGAATTACCTAAGGTAAGGAACTTCAGGGATTGATCAACAAGGAAATTCCAGGCCAACGGAGGGCAAGATACAATAAACATTTGAATAGAACCCAAATATAAATATTTGAATCATAATACTCTACAGTGGTAATACATGCCATGTGGTGTGGCAGTTACTTTATAATCATTTGTTTGTAACACCATGCTTTGAAGGACGTACATTAGTATTTGTGATTCTAGAAATTTTAATTTCTTTAGTATTATCAGTAAAATAATTTGATGAAGCTTTCTCACATACAGAGAGGAAAAAAATAACTGACTGGATAAAGACAGAGATGCGATCTTAATGGTGACAAATTAAAATTATAATTTGTTTTATCAAAATCAACCATCATTGGAGACTTAATTTTTATTAAGACTCACTTTTATTATTTACTGGAAAACAGCCAGCTCCAGAGCCAGGACATATGGGTCCTCGGTCTCGGCTTTGTTATTTAACTCAACCTCTCCATACTTTGATGTTTTTGTTATTGTTGTTTTGATTTTAATCTATTTAATGAGCATCTGTTTCACCTACCTCAAAAGGTTATTCTAGGTGTAGTACAGTATTCTATTTTTTTAAATATTTTATTTATTCATGAGAGACACACAGAGTGAGGCAGAGATGTAGGCAGAGGGAGAAGCAGGCTCCCTGGGGGACTCGATCCCAAGACCCCAGGGTCACGCCCTGAGCCAAAGGCCGATGCTCAGCCACTGAGCCACCCAGATGTCGACAATCACCTCTCTCTGCCTCCGTTTTCCTAGGTGGGATTTTCTTCATTCCAAGTCCAGATAACCCCAATGGCCTTTCATGTTTTTAAATCCTGGGTCCTTTTCATTCACACCAGGGCATCGCAACAGCCCTCTCAGTATCTCCTTTTATCAACTTTTTTCCTATTTCTACAGCCTCCAATGAACTCCCATTGCCTGTAGAGTCGGGCTGCCTATACCGAAGTCCACCTCCCCACGTCCGACAACCCCTGACAACCGCTGTGCCTAATGACAGGAGGCCTCTGCGGGGCCAGGTTCCATGCACCTCTGAGGACACTGGCAACTTGACGGCTCCTTGTTGGCTCCCGCAAATTTCAAGTTCCCTTCTTTGTTCTCATCATCCGTATAAACCCTACCCATTCTCCAGTTGGCATCCTGCCAACTTTCATGATATTTTTTTGAAACTACTGCAATTCACATTAATCTGTACTTTCTCTAAAGGCCAAGAACAGTGATTACCTAATACAGTTGATTAAGTTAATTTAAATAATGAGTTCCAGTCATTTCTTGTGCTGCACCCCCAGTAAATTTTAAGCTCCTTAAGGGCAGTAATGTCATGTTTTCTTCTAAATCATTTCCAACTGCAAGTCCTGACCATATATAAAATCAATAAATTTCGAGATAATTATTTTAGGCAAAAATGCTTTATGTTATAGTAAGCTACAATACATGACCTTCCTTCCAGAACAGGTCACACTATTTCTGTAAACCCACAGAAACAGAGGTGAATAATTAACAGAATCAGGGTCATTTCTTTCAATGGCTGAAAGTACTGCCCTAATCCACTATGCTAATGGTATTCAGAGAAAAATAAAATAATTTCCTGGGTTTGTGAATTTAAAAAAAAATACAATCTTTGATCAAGAGCAGCAAAATATGTAGTTTTTCCACTCTTTTTTTTAAAAGGGTTTATTTATTTATTCATGAGAGACACAGGGAGAGAGTCAGAGACACAGGCAGAGGGAGAAGCAGGCTCCCCCAGGGAGCCTGATGTGGGACACGATCCCAGGACCCTGGGGTCATACCCTGAGCCGAAGGCAGATGCTCAACCACTGAGCCACTCAGATGCCTCTACCTATTCTCTTAGGTAGACCAGTCATAAACAAGAAAGAAAAGTTTCCACATATTTGTCCTTTCATGACAAGCTCAAGTTTTTCAAGCCAGCAGCAGCAAAAATATATATATTTTTTCTTCTTCGTGGACAGCTGAATGCTACAACACTGTGACAGAAGGGTCCTAACTCAGAGCCTTCCATGGAAAATGAAATATTGCCGTTTTTGCTATGCTTCGATTTCAATTTAATGAAATACTCTAAACTTACCTTTAGAATATTTTAATGTTGCTATCAAAAAGAATGTGAATCTGCAATTCAATTACTAATTTATGCATTAGTAGTTACTAAATTTTGGTAAAGTCAGAGTCTGGCAAATTAAAATTAATACAAACTTTAATATGCATATATTGAAATTCTAACTTAATAACATTTATTGTTAACATTCTATAACCCAAGCACTGTTAGTTGGTTATATCTATATTATCTTATTTATGTTTCCAGAGAACATGGTAAGTAAGTTCAGATTTGATACTTGTCCCAAATCATGATATTAGACAGAAGCCAGATTCAAAGGTGGTCATCTGTCCCAAGAATATTACCCTCATTATATTACTTAACAACATAGAAATAATAGAAATAGAAATAATTATTTTTATTAATGAAATATTATTTTAATATATCCTTTATAAAGTGATAACTTCCAATACCATATTAGTCTTAACAACTCCATACTTCTTATACATATTGAATCTGGAAATTAGTGAATCTTTGAAACTAGTGAAAGCTTAGAAAGCACCACTTCTCTGACACTCTTGACTTTCATTAAATTCTTGTCTCCAAAAAGTACTAGTCACAAAACGCTTAACCACATTCCACAGATATATATTTTGGGTATTATTTCTTTTTATTTTATTCTATTTTAATAGAAATTTAACAGGTATTCCTATAGCTCACCAATATGTAATTTGAAAATATCAGAAGTTTGCCCAAAGTATCTGAAGGATTTTTAGGATCACTGACATTTTTAAAAATCTGACTACAAAACATAAATGGGTTTCTTTATTTCATAAATTGAAAAACCCAGTGACTCATGTATAGACTAGCTAGGAGAGCAGATGTGATTTGTTTCAGCAAGGAAGTAAAACCCCACTCTCCTATGATTAATGTTCAGTTGTCACTTTGGTGTTTTTGAGCTATTTTTTACGTTAAAATTGTTTTGATTTTTTTTTTGTTTTGATTTTAAAACTGAGTTCACAACCTTTGTGGAGCTGATTCCTCAAACTTTGTCAATTATAGATAAAGTCCAAGTCACTAAATCCAATGTGTATTTGTACTTGCATGTTCCACAACAACACCTAGCACTCAATCACATCCTTGCTTCTTGTGAAAATCAGCAGCTCCACTGATGCTAAATGAGAAAACTTCAGATTCACCTACACCAAGGTTCACATCATGACTCACATAACAAAATTAAAACGCTTTGGATACAACTAGTTTATGATCCTGAATGCAAACATAAGTACGATGTGCAAAACCTAGATAAATCCCTTTTGAAGGAGTTAACGGTAGGAAGAAGTCAAACAGTTGAATAAGTGTAGTAGGCTGAATGGTGCCATCCCTCAAAAAAGATATGTCCTCTGGAACCTGTCACATGACCTTATTTGACAATAGGGATTTTGCAGATGTGACTAAATGAATGATCTCAAGATGAGATTATCCAGGATGATAGTGGGACCATGTGGGAGTTCTAAGAGAGCAAAAGAGGACAGACATAGAATAAGAAGACAGGCAAAGATGGAAGCAGAGATCAGTTATGCTACCATAAGCCAAAAAATTCTTGAAGTCAGCAGAAATGGAAGAGGCAGGAAAGATTTTCTCCGGAGTCTTCAGAGGAAGCATGACCTTACCAGCAACCTTTCATTTTGGATTTGACGCCCTCTAAAACTTTGAAAGAATAAATACCTGTTGTTTGATTCCCCCAAATTTGTGGCAAGTTGTTAGGGTAGACCTAAGAAATTAATATAGAAGTACCAGATTATCTGAGTTATTATTTACAAATTTATAGTATTTTATATCACTTTTGATTTAATACATTTATTTGGTAAACCAGGTAACTTCAAAGCATTCTTTATAAAACAGTAAACCAGTTGTTTAATTCAATGATTAAGAGCGTAAAATGACCTTAATATTTGAAATTTCTGGGGGTTTTTCCTAATGTTTATTCATGAATATGAAGAGAATAAAATTTCATCTTTGGCAACTGGGAATCTGGGCTATCTCAAGAGCTAGGATAATTAGGCCTGCAGGTGTAAAAGAAAACTAGGTTTATATATATAATTACTGTTATATGTATGATTTATTTTATATATATATATGTCATTGTTGCTTTATGTTGTGGGGGGGCAGCCTCACCTCAGAAGAGATTCCACTGATGTGGGCGAGATGCTTACTCTTTATGTTTACTCTCCATGGGGCATAATAATTCTTGCGCTCAGTTAAATGCATATCCAATAAACTTAACTATTTAGTATCACTTAAAAAGGCAAAAAATATATAAAAAATAAATCAAGCAAAAAGGTAAATGTTATATGTAAATATGTATTCAGTGGCATCATACAGTATTCCTATAGAACAACGATTGCATTTAGAAAAGAGTTGTCTGCTCACAACTTAAAACCACCTAGACCTCGAAAACACATCTGCACTCTCATTACAGCATTATTCACAATAGCAAAAATATGGAAACAACCTATGTGTCCATTGATAAGTGAGGGTATAAAGAAATTGTGACTAGATAGATATGTCACCAACCTTAAAAGAAGAGGAGAACCTGGATGAACCTGGAGGACATTATGACAAGTGAAATTAACCAGACACAAAAAATGCATCATCTCACTTTTATGTAGAATCTGAAAAAGCCAAATAGTGAGACGCAGGAAGTAGAACAGTAGTTACCAGGGGTGGGGAAAAGTGAGAGAAATAGGGAAGTACAAAGGGTACAAAGTTGCAGTTATGTAGAATGAGTAATTCTACAGATCTAATGTGTAGCATAAGGACCACAGTTGATAATACTGAGTACTAGGAATTTACTAAGACAGTGGGATTGCAGATGTACTCACCACACAAAAAAAATGATAACTGTGTGAGGAGATGATATGTTAATTAGCTTACTGTAGTAATCATTTCACTGTGTTTACGTATATCATATCATGTTTTGTGCCTTAAGTACATATAATTTTATTTAAAAATAAAAAGAAACAAAAACAAACAAAAAGCAGAAATACAGCATCAGGCTCTTGTGTTTATTAGTACTAAAAAGGAAAGAGATTTTTTTTTTATTCTGTTGATCTAATTTCATAGAAAAACTTCAAGTAAGATATATGCTCAAATAAATTATCCTTGACCATCATCTGGATCTTTGCATTCTAATAACCCATAGACATTATTCAAAGAAAGTCTCCAAAAGCAACTGAAATAAAATGCAATTGAAATATTTTATTCAAAAGAAAAAGCACTCGGGACGCCTGTGTGGCTCAGCTGTTGAGTGTCTGCCTTTGGCCCAGGGCATGTTCTCTGGGTCCCGACATCGAGTCCCGCATAGGGCTCCCTGCATGGAGCCTGCTTCTCCCTCTGCCTGGGTCTCTGACTCTTTCCCTGTGTCTCTCATAAATAAATAAATAAACTCTTAAAAAAAAAAAAAAAAAGTACTCTATTCACCTCAATCATGGAAGCTCTTATTAGAATATCTAAAAGTCTCACTCTTTTTCGTCTAATAGTAAGCAACACATGAAATGCTAACAAAGACAGAAATTTGTTTTATAACAAACTTCAAAGGCATTTTATTTCTCACGTGGTCCACATTATCCCACTGTAAACTGTAAGACAGTTCAGATACAAGATACAGGACAGTATACTAAAGCCACCTCGTAACAGACAAAGTGAAGTAGTACTATTTTCAAAGTTTATTTCCTCTTCTCCCAGAGGATTCATTACCCCTCAATATTCATGCTTGTGTAAGAAACAAGTATTTTTAAGATAATAATCATAATAATACAAATTATATTCGTAATAAATGATAATTCTGCTTTACCTTCTCTGATCTCTTTAATCCTCATAACAACCACCAACAAGCCAATATTATCATTACTTCTTCAAAAATGAGGAAATTGAGGCACAAATTTAGTGACTTGCCTAATGACGCACAGTTGACAAAAGAAAAATACAGGATTTGAACCTTAATGTATATGACTCCAAGATTCGTATTTTTAATGATCTCATATTTCTGCTTGGGAAAGTAACATGCAATAAACGAATAACTACCCATTCCTAATAAGTAATATATTTCATTTACTAATCTATTTCCCTATTGACTGACATGTGGAAATCCACAAACATCAAAAGCAATGAATATTTTTAAATAAAACTATAAAAACTATAGACCTAGTTTGGTCTCAATCAAGTGAAGGGCACTTAAGTGAAAATAGGTAAGGGACTTTTGGACTTGATGATCAATATATATATTAGACATCATTGTACAAGTAATATGGAGTATTTATATTTTCAGGATTGTAGAATACTACATTTGACAATTCTCAGAATAGGTTTTTGAAGGCTTTTAACTATGCAAACTAAATATCACATTATTTCTGTAATCACTCTTTTTTGTGTACATATTGTTTTATTTACAGGTTTTTGGTTTTTGCAAAAATGGCATACAGATGGTTGATTTTGAAAGTTTTACCTCATGCAGTAAATGTATCTCTGTCCAGATGGACATTAGGCTTCAGTGCCAATATTGTACCTTTACCATATGGACAAGAAGATTTACAGCAGAAGACACTATGTTCAGTTTTGTATCTCAACACAAATAACATCTGACTAATTGTCAGCCAGCATTAATTCCATTGTCAGGGACTCAGGAAGCAATAGGCCATTTAAGTAAAATATCAAAACCACAATCTTTAAGATATCTAGCTATTACCTAGGAAACTATTTTCAAATATATAATAAATTTCAGAATGACAAAGGTAATATATCAAATTTATGGAGGTATAATTTACTTAGAGAAAAGCCATCCTTTTTTTGACAAAGTTATATAGTCATATAGCCACCACTATGATGATGTAGAATTTTTCCATGATCCAAAACACTTTGCTCGTGCCGTCTATTAATATGACAAATTACACTGTTTGATTTTTAAATGCTATACTAACCTTGCTTTTATGGGATACATTTCACCAGTCTTGAGTTATCACACTTTTTGTATAACACAATTTGTATTTTAATTTACTAAAATTTTGTTTATAATTTCTGCACATATGTTCACAAAAGATATTGTTACTATAGTTTCTCTTGCAGCGTTTTTCTCTGAGTTCAGGATCAGCCTAAGCCTACCCTGATAGAATAAGCTGGAGAATGTCCTATACTTTTCAATTTAGGGGAATATTTGTGTAGAAATGGGATTTTTTTTTTAATTTACTAGTGTTCATCAGTGAAGCCATATTTCCTGACTTTTTCTTCGTGGCAAAGTTTCTAATTATATATACAAGTTACTCAACAGAAAAGGGGCTATGCAGGTTATCTATTTTTCTTGAGTTAATTTTAATAAATTGTTTCTTCCTAGAAATTTGGCTATTTCATCAAAGTTGTCAAATTTATTGGCATGAGAATTTTCATAACATTCCTTATTATATTTTAAATAATTGCGGAATTGATGCCACCTGTCTTATTCTTGATGTCACTATTTTGAGTTTTTGCTTGTTAAATTTTTCCCATTATCAGTCTGGCTAAAAATTAATCAATTATATTCATCTCAAAGAACCAATTTTTGGTTTCATTAATTTTCTGTATTTTTTTTTTCTGTTTCAACTTCATTGGTTTCTGCTCTTATTTTTTTTTCTACAAATTTGTATTTAATATCATTTTCTTTCCCTACATCTTAAGGTATAAGTTGAGGCCTTTGATTTGGGGCCTTCCTAATTTTCTGAACAAGGAATTTTTCCCTAAGTACTGCCTAAGGAGTATCCTCAAATTTTGTTATGTTGTGATTTCATTTTAACTCAGTAATATTTTACATTTTCCTTCTGACATTTTTGACCTAAGGATTATTTAAAAGTATGCTATTAATTTTAAATTCATTGAGAATTGTTTTATGATCTAGAATGTAGTCTATCCTTGAGTACTAGAGAATATGCATTTGGTTGCTGTTGGGTGTTATATTCTATAAACATCAATTGGGTAAAACAGCTTGATAGTGGTATTCAACTATTTTCTACTCATAGTTTTTTATCTACTTATTTTATCAATGACTGAGAACAGATGTGAAAGTTCAAACAACTGAAGTTTATTCTGGGTTTCTCTATTTTTTTCTTGAACTTCTATCAGTTTTTCCATATTTCAAAGATTGCTTATTATGTGCAAAAATAGTAGGATAATTATGTATTCCTGATGAATTATCCACATTAGCATTGTGAAATTATCTCTATCCCTAGTAATATTCTTTGTTCTAAAATCTAATTTGTCCGATATTAATACAGTCATTAATAAAAATCTCTTTTGATTAGTGGCAGAATGGTGTATTTTTTTATTCTTTACTTTTAATATTTTTAGATCTTCAAAATTTCTTCTTACAGGCAGCACTTAGTTGGGTCTTTTTAATTTAATATTACTACTTCTGCCTTTTAATTAGAGTTTATAAACCATTCATATTTAACATGATTATTGATATGTGTATCCCATTTCAAATCAATACTGGATCTATATATTTAACTTAGAGCTAGTATACATTTGGTAAAAGCAAAAGACAAGATTTCTGTCAAATAAATTTTTGTATTCATAACAAAAGAGGTTGTCAAATTTAGTGGAAAAAAAAAGGAACACTTTAATTCATCTCAACATAGTAGGGAGTAGAAATTCCAGAAATATTGAGATTGCAGCCCTATGTATAAAGTCAAGACTACCATGAACAATTGCCTTTAAAATAAATGTAAGGGTTAAAAACAAAACAAAACCAAATCAAAAGAAAACCAAACTAAGAAATAAGAATTACCATTTATGTATATCATTTCACTGGAAAGAAAATGTCACTCTTACTTTAGATGGTTTTCTCTTCTTTTCTGTGACTTTCCTTCTGTTCATAATGCTCCTGCTGAAAATCTAGCTTTGAAGAAAGTAAAACTCTGTGGAAGCCAAGTTATCTGTTTTATACAACTCATCATACAGTCACTATTATCCAGAAACCCAGGGTCTTAAATTCACCAGAGTTCCCATACAGTTTGAACAACCATATATTTCTAAAATGTTCCCACACAAAATAACATCCATGCATATATAAACAAGCAAGTATTTCCCCTAAAACTTGGGTAATCTTCATAATTCTTTTTCTTATCCTGTATGATGCCAATTCTGGGCAATAAAGTAGTTTGCCAGTGTGCCAAACTAAGCTGATTTGCTCTTCTTTTTAAAAATATCATCATGGCTTTAAACATTTACTACTTCCTCCTCTGCTGAGCCATCATTACTAACTGACAATCATTACAGTTTAGGAGTAAGTTAGTTAATCAACTACACAGGAATCTATAGAAGGCATATCTCTGTCCATAGGCTTTAATGATTCATTTGTAAATAAAGTTTATGGACTTTTTTTTAGGTTAAAGTATATGGACTTTTGGGGTGCCTGGGTGGCTTAGTTGGTGAAGTGTCTGCCTTCAGCTCAGGTCATGATCCCAGGGTCCTGGAATGAAGGCAGGCATCAGGCTCCCTGCTCAGCAGGAGGAAGGGGGACCTGCTTCGCCCTTTCCCTCTGTCCCTCCTTCCTGCTTGTGTTCTCTCTCTCTCTCAAATAAATAAATAGATCTTTAAAAAAATACAGTATGTGGACTTTTGATTTGAAGTTTGTTTTAGCTTCTTATAGAACACCTAAAATATCTCTACCTATTTCTAGACTCTTCTCTTCATTATGAGAAGTTGAGAGTAACTGAAAAACATTTGCAGAAGGAAGATGTGAAAGTATTTCTAAAACCACCAAATGGATTACACAAATACCTCCTGGAGATTTCATAAATAATTATGGGACAATCAAAATCTAGAGTATCAATAAATTGTTAATAGTTTAGAAACTCTGAGTCCAAATGCTTTCTAAATTGAATAGTTTACTCTATTTTAAAATGTCATAGTAAATCTACAACACAAACAACAGCTAAATTAGAAATATATACAAACTAGCATTTAAAAATGAGAACCCCATGATTTATAAGCACGTCAATTCTTCAATTCCCTTAAAACAGACGCTGAAAAAAAAAAGAATTTGTATATGATATTCCACTAGAGTTTGAGAAACACTAACGTTTTATTTACCAAGAAATATCACAATTCCCTGGGCTTCAGATATAGGCTATCCAAAGGACTAAGACCTAATTAGAGGATTAAAGATTGTTTCACCTCCCCTCAAACCTTTCTACTCAATTGTTTTATAACCTGAAACTTTAAAAAATAAAGTGGGTATATTAAAAAAAATCCTATTTTTATATATATTTTATTCTATTTTATTTTTATATATATACATATATATATAATTACATTTAAAGATAGTGCTATAGGAAGCACACATAATAAATACTTAATATTAATTAACACTCTCCCTGGAATATAAGTGCAATGATAAATTTTTGAGTTATGGAGGAATTAAAATACTTTATAGGGAAATTTAAGTAATAACCAGGTTCACCCAGATAGTATGTGGCAGGTCGAGAATTAATTCAGTTTGCACAGCTTGAAATTCCAGTTTAGGGAAATATTTTGCCAGATTTCAAAAAGACTCTTGGTATCTAAAACTTCACAAAACATTTTCAGATCTGTCCAGTTAAAATTAGCATAAAGGTTATTCCCAAGCTAACACATACCCATGTATATGCAAACACATGCTCATCTTTTCTGGCTCCTATACATGGAGCCCAAGTGTTATCAAAGAACTTGTGTAATTTTAATATATTTCATTGCCCATTAGCTGTAAAAAAGAAGAAAAAGAAAGAAAAAAAAGAAAGAAAGAAAGAAGAAAGAAAGAAAGAAAGAAAGAAAGAAAGAAAGAGAAAGAAAGAAAGAAGAAAGAAAGAAGAAAGAAAAAAAAGAAAGAAAGAAAGAAAGAAAGAAAAAGAAAGAAAGAAAGAAAGAAAGAAAGAAAGAAAGAAAGAAAGAAAGAAAGAAAAGGAAGTATACCAAACCATTTTCTTCTATTTGAAGGGAGGAAGTTTGGAACTTTAAGCTAAAATTAGGTTTGGTAATCATTTGGAGATTTTGTTTGCTTTTTTCTGTCTCCCATGAATTATATATATATTTTTAAAGTTTATAAATAATGAAAATATTGAAAGTATTTGTTGTCTGTCCTTTGCTGTTTTGCATGAGAAATGCTTTCATCTAAAAGCCAGGTAAAGCACAATTATAGAACTTCAATGTGAATATTTAAGTCAAATGATTCAGGCACTAGCTTCTTTCATCAGCTTGTTTATTTTTATGCAGAATAACTTTACCCAGAGCTCCAGATGAATAAATACTATCAACTATCAAAACACTTATGCTTTGTGCTAAAAAATAATTGCAATACAAAACACTTCTTTAAGAGTCACTGCTATCAAAAAAAAAAAAAAAGTCACTGCTATCTCTAGATTTTAAAATTGCTATATTTCCTGAGAGGAGAAAAAAAGGGAATACAGGACAGAATACAAACCAAAGATGAATCCCCTGATCCTCAGTTTGTCACAGACAAAGAACTCTTACAGTTGTGTAGGCATATTATATCCATTCATTACCGCAAAATAAAATTGGTTCTTTAGAAAAAATGAATTGTATTCAAAGGCTTGACAATCCTATTTAACACAATGAAAAACTATTTATTAAACCAGTCTGAGTCTTCCCAAAACTGAGATGAATAGTATGAAGTCTTGAATATTTCTTTGTGGTATGAAGAGAAAGAAAGCTGCTGGTCACAGTCAGAATGGAGCCCATTTCTTAGGCCAGCTATAAATGAGCTAAACTGATTACAGAGTAGTAAATATTCCACACAAAAAAACGACTAGAGTTTAAGATGTAAATGTCTGGAGAGATGTAGGACATCTGCCAATGGAGACAGAAGGCTTAAATCAGCAGAGCATTTGGTCCGATCAAATATTAATCTAGAGTATTAATCTATAATGCTTATAAAACAAAAGTTAATTCTAGAATTTTACAGTCCAGAAAGAAAGAAAATGTCATTCATATTCTGGGTAATATGGGTTTTCAGGGAACTAATTTAGCTTCTTAAAGGATACTCAAAAATATCTCCACTTATTTCTAGATTATTCTTAGTGTTCTGATTAGTTGAGGGTACAAAATAAACTTTGGATAAAAAAAAAGGCACTAAGCATTTTGAAAGGTTCCCAATGTATTATCTCTTAGGTATTTCAGGAATGAGCAGTATATAGTTAAAATTTAGACTCAGCTCCTCCAAAACAAAGGGAGTTAGTACAATTTAAAATATAAAATAGAACCTAGAAAAAATAAAGACAAACTGTTTAGAATCTATTGGGGCTTTACTTTACATTTGACTAAAATAGGATTCAGGAGAATGAGAGGACAGTAAAGGGTTTATATGTTTAAATATTTGAGTCCTACAACGTGAAGTGTTTCAGGGTGCTGCCCAAGAAGAATTTGGTCCACTACCACGATCTCAAATGTCCTTTTATTCCTTATTCATACACACATGCAGGCACATATGACATATCTCTCTCTCTCTCTCTCTCCCTCACACACACACACACACACACACACACTCTCTCTCTCTCTCTCACTCTGAGAATCTCTTTCCTTGGAATCCAGTTCTGAGCCTAAGGACCTTTTTCTATTACATTTTCTACAAACATTTACCATGGTTCTTGAATGAGTTCGGCAAAAAGACTGTATAATTAGATACATTATTTCCTAACATCACGGATTAAGAATTTATCTTTATCTTATCAAAACAATCCTTTTTTTTTTTTTCCTGGTCATTGTGTTCTGATATAAATTGAAGTTGCCTAGACTTACCCCAATCAACTTGACAGTTGTTCAAGTCAAATTTCCCAAGATCATTAGTCTCTCTAACAAAAAGGGAATGTATGTTTGGCAAATGAATGTCATATTAACTTTTCTAGAAGCCTTCATTTTTCAGTTTTTTCCATTGGTCTGTAGATTTTGGACCCTAATTATCAGATGGACACTCCAGTTCTTTTCTGGAAGCTCAGCCTCTGCTAATGGCCCTGGGAGTAGTAACTTTAAAAACACCGTTATTTTATTTTGCTTTAAGTCTTTTTACTGTTTTTGGGCAAAGGGTAATCTAAATAAGAATTTACCCAAGAAAGATTGGTGGTTCACAGTCATCATTTTAAATAATTAATTAACAATATATCAGAACCAAAGTGGAAAGGATATAGCCAAATATGAGTTTTTACAACTTTGATGCAGTGACCTTCAATCCTGTCCAAAAGTTAACATGTAACTCAAATATTACTAAAATAAATTCTATTTTCCATAACATTCAAGAAGAAATTAGCATGAGATGAAGGACCATTTATCAGCATTTCTTCAGTTAATTTGTTTCTTTTACCCTTTTAAACCAATTAATATTAACATTTTCACAATTAAAAATTAAAGGTAGCAAATATTTTTCCTTCAAATATCATTTCTATCTTATCTGTATAGGGCATTGATAGACATCTCATATACACAGTCACTTATTATTGTTCATAATAAGTCATTCCAGGGTCACTGTCGTCTGCAGGGCTTTTAATTTCTTCCTTTAACTTGGAAGCACTGCCTGACTTACTCTTAATAAATACGTACTGTTTGATAAAAAAGAAAGACCATTTTTCTTTAAAAGTATAAAAGGAAATACTCCATCAACACTAAAAGATAATGTAACAGTTCAAGATAATACACTGCCTAACACAGAGCAGCGGCCTATCTATAAATGGAAATGAATGTTAGAACACTGTAGTGTACTGTAGTATACTAATATTCATTTAGTACATGGCCCTAATATTCAGAGCCCAGTGTAACTGATTTCGACTTCTGACCTCCAGAACTCTGGAAAATAAATTTCTATTGCTTTAGGCCACTACATCGGTGGTAATTGTCAGAATGAACAGGAATTAAATATAAACAGTGAATTTCTATTTTTTATTTTTTTTCATTCTTGAGTAAGCAGTTTGACTAGTAATCACTGTGGGTTTTTTTCTTACAGGTTTAAGTACATTTATCCTGCTGCATTATTGGCTTTCATAGACTTGTTTACTGTGAGCAATTGGATGAAAGATATGTTATTCATTTCTATATCCTTAAAATTTAGCATGATCTCTGTCCAAAAACACTCTCATTAAATGTCAATTTGGAGAAAAAAATGGGGAATATCTAAACCATGCATTAAAAACAAAGAAATAGAAAAGAGGAGTGAAGAGACAGGAATAAAAATGATTAAATTTTAAATAGATGAACTGCTATTTTTAAAATACTAGGGAAAGGTGGTGGCACCTTCAGCTCAGAACAAAGCCTTGAATATATCTAGGACATTATTTGTTCAACTCTATTCAATTAAACACCATCTGTTCAATAAATACTTATTGTGAACACAACCTGTTTCTTACAATGTGGTAGATGAATAGTTTTCCACACACAAAAAAAAAAACAAAAACAAAACCTCATGGAAGGTTGTTTGTTTAAGAACAATATTATGTATAATATACTCTCCTTGCATATCTGAACACACAGGGAAATAAAACACTGGCAGGAATTTTCATGTAGAAAAACTGAAAGCATTAAGATTCTCATTCCCAGATCCAGTGCTTCCTTTGGTATTAGTTGTTTCACCTTTTTCAGATGGTTAAAAAAGAAAAGAAGAGAAAGAAAAGAAAAGAGAATCTTACTTATTAAATATTTATGTGATGGCGAAGTAAGGGTGGAAGAAAGTACAAAGGAAAGGAAAAAAGGGAGGAAAAGAAAATAGAATTCACCCCACATAAAGAGAAATTCTGGAATCAGACATTCTGAATAGATACTCTTTTCTGATATGAACTATAAAAATAGACCATATCAACCGAAGAAAGTACAAAGTTTTAACTCAGTTACAGTAATCTCTTCCCAAAATCAACAAATGTCAAGGAGAGAGGCTGATGATGACACATTCCTTTCTCATTTCTTCTTCCAATATCCTGCTCAGAAAGGTCACTGCATTTCTTTCCCAGGGTTAACCTTGGGAGGGAGCAATGGCACGATAAGCACAGCTTACCCCTCAAAGCTTAGTGGTTTGTGGAGGCTTATACATTCAGAGACGAGGGCACCCACATGCTCTAGGAAAGCACTGTCAGCCCTCTGGCAGGTGAAGGACTTCTGTGGGTCAGCTGCGGCACCAACATGGAAGTTGTCTATGGGATGAAGTTGTTTTCTAAATAAAGAAAAGGTGATTTTCCAGATTCAGAATAACGATCTTGATCTCTAAGAAGCCTTAAGGTGGGGAGAAGAAAAAAGGAGCAGAAAAAAGGAAAAGAATAGGGAATAGATAACCAGGGCAAGAAAAATACCCAACAAAGAGCGTGACATGATCAAGAGAAAGGAAGTCATAGCTAACACAACAGCAAATTAAAAGAATGAAAAGGAATAGAATGAACAGCACAGAAAGAGAAACATACGCAACAAGCTAGGATTTTTAATTTCTTTTTTAATTCCCTAACGATAGCCATCAGTGTTTTTAAATAGAGATAGGCAATGTTCTTTTTCCAGCTCTGCAGGCCTGTAGTTTTCAGAGCTTCACACAAAATTGATTCTAAACATTCAATTTAAAAGACAAACAAGAAAGCTTGCAGTCCCAATTCAAAGATAAACCAAAAAGGGCATCTCATCATTTTAAAAAATATAAAGTCCTCCAATTTGAGGGCAATAGGTAAATCTACTTAGGCCACTTTACCTCTCTTACGGCAAGGCTATTTGCTAAAATGCTAGATTTTCTGATCCTCTACCCAGGAAAATAGAGTACAGAGAGTGGAAAAGCACTGTAATGTTCAAAAAAAAAAAAAAAAGAGGAAGAAAGAAAAGGTACGATGTTGCTTTTAATCCCTTGGATGCTTATAAGAAACTACACAAATTCATTTTGCAGACATGCTTTAATGTGTTTGCAATTGAAATTGAAAACTGCAGCAAGCTATTCCATTGAATGGAATTTGTTACATAATAGAGTTACTTTCAAATGTGCCATTGGGCAGCTTACAGCTACCGCCAGCCTTTAGCTTTGTAGATAGTGCACATGGAACCAGAGACCAGTATACGCTAGGATACGTAAGAATATATAGCCACCGAGCAGCAATTATAGACAGAAGTTGTGCCTGAGAGTGAAAAGAAGGAATATAGGAATATAAACAGTGTCCTTGGTCCCAAGGCATTTAAAATGTAACTGCGTTACCGGCAATACAATATATCATCATAGGCACTTTATTTAGGAGGTACTGAGAAAATTGAATTGAAAAGTAGAAAGGGTAATGATTCATTTGCTTAACATTTAAAAAGCTTCTGTAGCATGTTTTGATGACTAAGTGCTAAAGATCTAAACCAAACCCAACTCCTGACCTTGCAGTCCCAAACTCTGCTTCACAAAGGGCCTAGGGCACTCATGTTTATTCTGTCTGTTTGCTGCGGTTGGGGGTAGAGCTCTCAAGAGAAACACCAAGAAGAGTGGACGAAACTTAGGGGAAGTGGACATATTCTCTAGCATGACTGTAGTGAGAATCTGATTTGTGAATACATATGTCAGAACTTCTCAAATTATATATTTTGATATGTGAAATTTTATGTCAATGATATCTCAATAAATCTGTTTCTTAGAAAAAATCCTAAGTCAATATGTATACATATATATTGGTACACATATAAATGGCATATACGATACCATGTAAGTATTGGTTGATATAAAAGACTACTTTCAAGGAATTGGCTGACCCAGTTTTGTGGGTATTGGCAAGTCTGAAATTGGTAGAGTGGGCTTGCAGGCCAGCAGGCTGGAAAGTCAGGTAGTTTCTATTTTGCAGTACATATTTTTTTAAGACTTCATTTATTCATGAGAGACACAGAGAAAGAGGCAGAGACACAGGCAGAGGGAGAAGCAGGCTCCCTGTGGGGAGCCTGATATGGGACTCGATCCCGGGTCTCCAGGATCACACCCTGGGCCGAAGGCAGGCGCTCAACTGCTGAGCCACCCAGGTGTCCCTATGTTACGGTCTTGAAGCAGAATTCCTTCCCCAGGAACCTCAGGCTTTGCTCTCATGGCCTTCAACTGATTGATTGAGGCCCACCCACAGTTTGAAGGCCATGTGCTTTACTTAAAATCAACTGATTCCAAATGTTGATCACATCTAAAAGAATACTTTCCAGGCAACATATGTATGTCATTGTTTGAAAAACAACTAGGCATGATAGCCTAAAGTTGACACATAAAATTAACCATCACGATAATCTTCTAAGACTGATCCAGAGTTTAATTTTTTTTAAGATTTTATTTATATATTCATGGGAGACACAGAGAGAGAGGGGCAGATACACAGGCAGAGGGAGAGACAGGATCCCTGCAGGGAGCCTAACGTGGGACTGGATCCCGGGACTCCAGGACTATGCCCTGGGCCAAAGGCATGTTCTAAACCACTGAGCCCTCCAGGGATCCCCAGAGTTTAATTTTTTAATGGAGCAGGAGTTTCCCTCAGAAATTTTATTCAATGATGATAATGAAATTAGATGTTCTCAGTATGCATTTCTATTAAATTTACTGATTACAACACTAGCTTAGAGAAAAAAGGTATGAGCAGGAGAGTATAAATGACATTTTCACTCCAAATTTTCCCAATCTTCCCTCACTTTTTGTTCACTCTCTCTGTTGTAATTTTGCTTAGAGAGTGATACAAATACTTAGATCTTTTGTAACAACTCTACTTCTGCCTGAAAGTATGGCTTTACAAGATTTATGAGCAAAGTACTTAGATATGAGATAATTTTCTAAGGGAAATCACCCAAAATAGCCAATATAAAATTTGTTTTTTTAGAAAAAATGTTATTAGTTTATTTGGGAAAGAGAGAGCAAGAAAGTGTACTAGTAGGGGGAGTGGCAGAAGGGGAGGGAGAAGCAAGCTCCCTCCCAGGACCCCGGGATCATGACCTGAGCCAAAGGCAGACACTTAACTGATGGAGCCACCCAGGCACCCAAAAAAGTTGCATAAAATTTCTTAATAAACTCACAGGATAAAAAAATAAATAAATAAACTCATAGGATAGATGAAATAGAAAAATTGGGATGTTGCATTTTGTGATTAATATTTTTATCTGAGCACTAAGGGACACAGCTTCCCTCCCAGGCAATTCTGCTGTACAACAACAAAGTCAGTTCACTCAGGAGGAGATGATTTCTCACATGAGTATTCATTCAGCCATCATTATCAATTTATAAATGATTATGAAAATTTCATGGCATATAAACCTGGTATTTATTTTAGTCAGTCTTCAAAAAATAACTCTGAGACAGTAAGTAGCCCTCGTATCATCAAATCCCTATTTATTCACATTCCTGATTGTACCATACACTGCATGGGCTTCACCCAAGGTAGAACGATGGCATTCATGGGCCACTTCCTCACAGAGAAATAAAAATAATATATGGGTGCTTTGGCATAAAAATTAATATGTTATATTAATTTTTTCTTCAGATTTTTTTCTGATTTTCAAATTAATTAAGCATTTGTATGGGTCTCTAATAAAGTTCAGTTTGACTTAGGCCCATTGTGCCTAACAGACAAGTTGGTCTTGTCCTCTTCTTTCCAATGGACAACTTTCTCCATCTACTCTCCAAGGAAGAATGTATATCTTCCTAGCTATCAGAGAATAACAAAGTAGTAGCCTGTCTTAGAAATAAAGTAATAGTTCTGCTTTCACATAAGGAAAAATATAACTTTTGAGTTATGTGTGTTAATTTAATAGACCATTTATATGACTATCAGAAATCCTTCTGCAGGTTAAAATATAAGAAAAAAAATATACACACACACATATATATATCTGTAGTCAAGATTTTACCACCAAACATTATATTTAATCATTTAATTTTGGAAAAGTAACTTGATATAAAAAATTGATAAATTTAAAACTTCCATCACCCTGTACACTTTAAACTGTGTCTCCATAAAGCTATACAAATTAATAAATTTAAATATAACTAAAATAAGTTTACAGCAAGAGGAAAAAAGACTATAAGTAAGAATAGTGTTGGGATAAATATAAATATTCAGATCATTGTTTATAATGAAAAAGTATCATCTGTCCTAAATTTTCACTTAGAATATTTTAATTATTAACATGGTCACTGTCAAAAAGTTAAAACTAAAACTCCCTAGGATCCAGCAAATATACTACTAAGTATTTTCCCAAAGAAAACAAAAATACTAATTCAAAGGGATACATGCAGCCCAGTGTTCACAGCAGCATCCTCTACAATAGCCAAATTATGAAAACAGACCAAACGTCCGTCTACTGATGAATGGATAAAGAAGTGATACATATATATATATGCAATGGAATGGTACTCAGCCATAAAAAATGAAATCTTACCATTTGCAATGACATGGATGGAATTAGAAACTATTATGTTAAATAAGAGAAATAAGTCAGAGAAAGACAAATACCATATTATTTCACTCATATGTAGAATTTAAGAAACAAAACCAACAAGCATAAAGAAAAAGAGAGAGAGAGGCAAACCAAGAAACAGATTCTTAAGTGTAGAGAATAAACTGCTGGTTACCAGAGGGGAGGTGGGAGAGGGATGAAGTAGGGGATGGGGATGAAGGAGGGCACTTATTGAGGGGAGCACCGGGTGTTGTATGGAAGGGCGGGTTCCCTAAACTGTTCACCTGAACCTACTATTACATTGTATGTTAACTGACTGGAATTTAAATAAAAACCTTTAAAAAAGGGAAAATAGTTCAGTACAATTTGGGAGCAACAGATAACAATAATATATATATATATATATATATATATATATATATATTAATATGTAAGTAGTATGAGAAGATATACATATGGAGAACAATAGCTTTCAAATCATCTTAATCATTTTGGATTGTGCCTGGCAATAAAAAGCTTTATAGAAACTTGAAATTTGTTAATTCATTAGAAATAAAGCCTCATTTTATTCTTGTTTGAAGAATAACTTTTAAAGTTACTTGCAATGTTAATTGTTCTTTGCTTCTTTGGAAGAATAACATAAAATCAGTGATGTGTTTTGTTTTATTTTCTAAAGTCTAATGTGAGGAAATAAAATCTACGTAGCATGAAAAGGTCCTTTTTCTTCTTTTTCTATTAAGATGCTTTTATTTTTCAGTGTTGTTATTTGCCTATGAAAGGAAAATATTGGTTTATAGGAAAAAAATGGAATTTCAGTGTCTCAGTTCTTGCTATTATGCAAAGAATCAATATAGGAAGGCTAAATTAAAAAAAAAAAAACAGTGAAATCATGGTATTTCAACTTTTGCTAAGATGACTATGGTAATAGTCAAGACAGGAAGGCTAAATAAAATAATCCACATGGAAAAAAAACATGTAGAAAAGAGTGGTTTCATAAATTTAAGAATTATTCCCCTAGAGGATTTAAACATTGATGAAATTTGATGAATTTAATTCAGGTAACTCAGATCAAATCTTTGCTTTTAAATACCTTGTGCAAGGAGAAAACAGAAATTGAATAGCAAATATATTTGATTACAATTTGGGAATTACTGAATAAAATGTGCTAAGATAATATACCTTTGAAAAATATGTGCAAAAATATAATAAGAAATAGAACTAAAAAGCATTTGAAGGGTAATACTGTCTTTGTAATACTGAAAATTTTAAGCCATTAACAACTAAACAGAAAGCTGCAAAAAACCACAATGTTCTGACATTTTCTCAAACTACACAATTACAGTATCTTGATTGTTACAGAATGATTTATAATTCATCTCTCTTTATGTAACCCTACTTTCTATCAACTTCCTTTTCCTCTAAATACTCTAAACTTCCATAATGTAAGAGGGAACACTTGCTTTTAAATTTGTCGAATTAGTACTTTTGAAGCTCATTACTACATTTAAATAAGAGATGCAGAGTGACCTGGTGTATAGCAGTCTCTGTGCTGGATATCAAGCACAAGTCAGAATAATTGAATTTGAAATTATTTGTTCATACGGGATCTCTAGTCAAAAACCACAAATGCTTAAATATGTGGTTTAGCCATTTCTACATTAATACAATATTTCAGTTCAGAATAAAATCCCTTTTTTTTACAACCTTGACCCCACCTAAGTATTCTTAGGCTCTGAAACCTGATCTAATTTTTAAAAAGGTTAGTATAATAAAGAATATGTGGAAAAATATAAAGAAAAAAAAACTTTGTCAGACAGAGCAGACCTCTTTACAAAATAAAAGTTGAAGAAGAGGAGGAGGAAGAGAAAGAAGAAAATAAATGCTCTAACCACAGGAGCAATAAAGGTAGTGATACAGATTAAAACTCTGCCCATCTATGCAATTTCTGGATGGAATAAAACATACACACAGTGGGAGCAGCGAAGGTGCTCTGTGACCAGATGATTTTGTTTGAAGTGATGTGGGAAGTCATATACTTAACTCAACTGGGCACCATGCCCTGGAAAACGTTAGGTGATGTATCTCATAACTATAAACTCAATTCTAAGTTTGAATATTTCAGAAAGTTTCAGAAAGCATACTATTGGATAGTTTCTGGAAATATTATGATAATTATTATTTTAGCAAAATAATGATAATGATCAGCACTTCTCCCAAGTAGGTACAGATACTTCCCACCACTTTCAATTTTTTGAGACTCAAAGACCTTACCAATCAAGATTAACCCCTCTATGTCAAAATCCTCTACTAATTTTTTTGGAGAAGGTTATATAGGAAGAGAATCAATAGGTTTCTTTGAATTTTAATTGCTTTACTTTTATTTTCTTTCCTAAAAGAGTCTTTATGTAGCTGTAGTAAGTTGTCCTGGGAGCTAATCTTTGGAAAATGCCTTTCTTGTATATCTACTTATTTTGGAAAGGAAATAAAACTCAATTTACATGTCTAGTTACACCTCTATGGTGGATCCTCTTGAACTCATTTCACTTACTCGTAGAAACCAGGAGGAAGGTGTGTGAGTAGGACTAGGACAGATAGAACATGGGCCGATACAAGATGAATGGATGAGGGGCTAGGACATAATAGGGCCCCTTCAAATGGGCACTATTTGTAAGTATTTTCATGTTAACTGGCTGATTAGAGCTCTTTTCCCTATATTTATGTTGTCAATATTCTGATCACTAGGAAAAACAGGTTAGGTATAGAATGTAGGGCATTCTATAAAATCAGCAAGCAAGAAGAGGGCATAGGGAATCATAGCAAACTAATGAAAGAAGGCAACTACAAGAAAGGTGTATGTACTTTCTTGGTATATGTATATGCATATGTATATGTAGTACTCATTATATGTACTTTTTAACCTGAAACATGTGACCTTACGCTGAGTGGTCAAAGCCATAGGTAAATACAATTCATCATCCCAGAGGGCTGGTCCTACCCCCAAATTTTGGAGATAAAGAAAAATAATTTAACCAAAGTATTCAAGTATTTAAATGTAAAAGCAAAAGTAATCTATAGATGTAATGCATTTTTTATCAAAATCCCCAAATCCCTCCTACATAAATAGAAAAAAATAATTCTAATATTCCTGTGGAACTATAAAAGACCCCAAATAGCCAAAAACAGTCTTTAAAATAAAAACAAAGTGGGGCATATGGGTGGCTCAGTCAGTTAAGTGTCTGCCTTTGGCTCATGTTATCTTCACAGGATCCTGGAATCAAGCCCCATCTCAGGCTCCCTGCTCAGCAGGGAGTCTGATTCTCCATCTTCATCTGTCACTTCCCCTGCTTGTGCTTTCTAGCTCTCTCATGTCTCTCTCTTTTCTGTCAAATAAATAAAATCTTTAAAAAAAAGGACAAAGCTAGAAGCATATTTTCTGATTTCAAAATATATTATAAAGCTACAGTAATTCAAACACTATGATGCCCATATGTCTACATAAATTGTTCAGAACAATTTATTAATAGCCCCAAATTGGAAACAATCCAAATTCTCATCAGCAGGTGAATGTATAAACAAAATATGGTATATATCTATACAATAAAATACTACTCAGAATAAAAGGAATGAACTACTAAAATTAATAATCCAATTAAAATGACAGTATCAGACTTGAATATACAATTCTTCAAAGAAGACACACAAATGGCCTACAGGTATATGAAAAGATGCTTCACGTCACTAATCATCACAAAAATATAAATCAAAACCATGATAATACCTCACACCTGTTGGGATGGCTATTATTAAAAATAAATAAATAAATGTTGGCAAGGATGTGCAAAAATTGGAACCCTTGCATACTGTTGACAGAAATGATGGTGCAGCCAATATGAAAAATAGTATTTTTTCTATAGTAATTTTTCCTCAAAAATTAAAAATAGAACTACCACATGAAAAGAACCAATGCACTTCTGAGTATCCAAAGGAAGTAAAATCATAACCTTGAAGAGACATTACCTTTGTGTGCATTGAGGCGCTATTCATAATAGCTAAGATGTGAAAACAACTTATATGAATTTAAAAAAGTGTGGCATATGCATACAGTAAAATATTATGTAGCCTTAGGAAAAGAAGGAAATCTTGCAATATTGCAACAATATGTATAAAGCTTGAAGACATTATGCTTGGTGAAAACATGGCAGTTGCAGAAGGGCAAATATTGCATGATTTCACTTACATCAGATATCTAAAAAGTCACAGAACCAAAGAATAGAATGTTGGCGGCCAATTGTGAGGAGAAGATAATGGGGAGTTGGTATCAATGTATATAAAATTTCAGTTAAATATATATATTTATATTATACCTAATATGCACTATATATACACACATATATGTATATATATGCAAGTCTCTACAGGCATCATTTAACTTGTCCACTGCTCTTTCACACACGAGAGAGAGAGAGAGAGAGAGAGAAGGAAGGAAGGAAGAAGAAAGGAAGAGAAAAGATAGAAGGGAGGGATGGATGGAAGGGGAGGAGGGAAAGAAAGAAGAGAGGGTAAGGAAGGAAAGAAGGAGGAAGAAAAAAACAAATAGAAAAAGAAGATAAGCTTCATAAGTTTATAAGAAATAGCTACGTATCCAAACTGGCATTTCTGAGAACTAAATGACATACAGATCCTTTCACAAGCCATCAATTTTTTAGCTACTCAGGTGTAGTGAGTTGCATTATTACCTGGCCAGCTTTTCTCAGTACTTTTACATGGTGCCAAAGGAACTGTTAGCTTTGTCTAAAAGTGCTCATTTGCTACCCAGTGATGACAATTACCTGTCTCCTCCTCTTTCATAGACTCTTAATCTCCAAACTGAAAATGTTGTCAGCCAAATTTATAGATATCCTTATTTGAGGCGAGGACACCATATCCAGAGAGTATGCTGAGCAGTGTGTATGCCAGCAAATCAAGCCCATGACATAGAAAGTAAATAACTCAGGAAGGTGCCCAAGAGCCAACAAAGTCAAATGAGGGCTGCCAAGTGATGGTTGGTTGATCAAAGGCAATGGGCCAGGCTCCAGGGATCAGGTTAAAATTAATAGATTCACCCACAGGGTTGGAAGAGCTCACTGGGACATCACCAAGAATTCCAGTGACCTAGAGGGATCCCCACAGACCGAAGCAGCTGCTGCTTCTGCTATAAGACCGATGCCAGCAACACACAGGCTAGATTCACTTCTATGTCCTCAGCTTCTAATTAACACAATGTAATATTTGTATTTCTACTCCATGTTCCATCAAAACATGGGCTAGATTGTTTCTTCCTTTCCTGAAGTGTCATCATAAATATGCTTTGAATTTCTAAATATGATGCTGCTCTCAGCAACCTAAATCTCTCTCCCATATGGAGAAGAGTTGAGCCCAATCCACCTTAGGCTACCTTTTTCACATAGTCAAGTAAAAGGTACTCTAGAACCGTGTCCCCTCCTCCCGGCATGGAGACAAACACCTTTGCTCTCAGCTACCTACTCATGACCTTCTGGAAGAGCAGGGGACATCAGGCCTAATCCTCTCTTTGGCTTCCCAAGTCTTAGTGCTCTGAGTGTTCCATCACTTCTTCCCCTTCTCTAAGACTGTATCTCTGGCCTAGACAAAAACATGTGCTTGTACAGTAGTTAGTAGTTTTCACAGTGGTATCACCTCACTGTCTCATTCCTTTTTATATTTAAACCTGCTGTAAGTGAAAAAGTAGTTGTTATTCTTATTGTAGATATGAGGAAAGGAGACTCAAAACATTAACAGACTTCCTCAAGGGCAGAGTTAATAATAGAAAAGCAATTTTGTGGTCGGAAGGCTGATGTCTACATCATCAGATTTGCTCTTGCTTTATGCAAAATGTCCCCTTGTCTAGAACATAAGTTAAAGGGTTATGCCACCTAATTCAATACAAGACACATAATATATGATCAATAATTTTCTGTAGATTGTCTGAATTATCATCTTTAAAGTAGTATAATATAGCTGAAGAATTCATTCTCTATTAATAATATAAATATAAAATTTAAGTTCAAATCACTTAAGTGAGCTTGATTAGAAGAAACCATAATATCAGTATCAGAGAAATGAAGAACATTTTGCCTTTCCTTTTCTTTTAATTGAAGATATCTCAATACCATGATCTTTAGATGTCTGAAGAAAGCAAACACCATGAATAGAATACCTTTATGTCTATTGATTCAGTAAGCTTTTATATAGGTTCATTTACTAGGTATACACAAAATAAAACCTACATAAGGATGTATGTTTCTACAAAGATGAAAGATTTGACAAAGAGCAAGTCCTGCTCCCTGCCATTGAGAGGCATGGACTACCTTGAAATTTGCATGAACAGGGTAAACAGAACTAGCATTTATTATATATCTAACGCATGCAAGATACTGTGTTGAACAGTTTATAGGCTTTACTTCACTTTACAGATCAAAAAACTTAGCATACAAAGTTAAGCAATCAGCCCAAATTTCCCAGTGAGCAAGAGTCAAAATGGATTTAAATCAAAGTATACTTGAAGCAAAACAAAACAAGAGAACCTGGTCAAGCATAACTTACTGGTCCTTGGCTCAAGTTATTTACTTTTTCAATCTTCTCCTCAAATTAATTTCCTCCATAATGAATCCTAAATCCCATAAACATTCACCAAATAAACTAGCAAGTGTCATCAAACAAGAGGAACAAGAAATTGTCCCTTAATATGTACGAAAGAGAAATAAATACCTTTACTGGTACTATTGCATCGGACAATCTGAAAGAGCACAACTCAACCTGAAATGCTACATGATAAAGGAGAAAAAGGGTATCTCTAGTTTATATAATAAGGGGAGTATTATGGCAGGAAGTGGTTGAGATAAGAAAGAGAACAGTGCAAAAAAAAATATGCATAGAAATAAGGTAGAAAAGACAGCCAAGCACATCATCCCAGGAGCTCCGTATCTCTTTATTACACTACAGTAACCTCGTCAGGACAATATCAATGCTTGTGTAGTTGCCACACAGAAACCACCAAAAATATAGCCATACCCCATTAACCTTAAAGAATATCTACACCTATTGCTGACACAGTGAATACTGACTTAGCAGCCATAAATGCTAAAATAAAAGTTTGGGACTTGGAAAAAAAAAAAAAGATAATCCATGTATCATTCTGACAAAAATTTCAGCTTGTATGTTTTACTTTTTCCCTCTACAAAGAAATGCAAATGATCCCTCCTAAAGAAAGCAAGTGATGATTTTTTTTAAAGTAATGCCATGGCTGGTAATATTTTGGTGGCATACATTTGGTTAATCAATAAAACAACCATAAAGTAATTTTGCTTTTTAGAAGAGTTTCCCTGACATATTCAGGGCTCATGAGCTCTCTTGTTCTCATGGTACATCCATGTATGGCTATAGACAGAGAAATCCCTGTGAAAGAGATCCAGAAAACAGCTGAGCAACTCCTACATATCAGACAAATGACAAATTCTCAAATAGAAACAGGTGGGAAAGGCTGAGACAAAGTCTCACCATAAACCCCAACAGAGGGCTAAACTATCAAGGAGGAACTCCCAACTCCTAACTTCTCCCTGAGGAGTAAAGGTTTTGGGTCCAACATCTAGCACCTCAACTTTCAAGACTATGACTGGAGGGAAAAGCTTCCAAACATCTAGCTCTGAAAGTCAACAGTTAAAGTCAAAGAGTGCGGGATCCCTGGGTGGCGCAGCGGTTTGGCGCCTGCCTTTGGCCCAGGGCACGATCCTGGAGACCCGGGATCGAGTCCCGCGTCAGGCTCCCGGCATGGAGCCTGCTTCTTCCTCTGCCTCTCTCTCTCTCTCTCTCTCTGTGACTATCATAAATAAATAAAAAATAAAAAATAAAAAAAAAATAAAGTCAAAGAGTGCTACAAAAGACAAAGAAGGTCATTATATAATTATAAAGGGGTCAGTTCATCAAGAGGACATAATTATAAATATTTACATATCCAAAATACAAGCACCTAAATATATAAAGCAAATGTTAACAGATCTGAAAAACAGGAAATTTCCAGATGCCACTTTCAACAATAGATAGATTATCCAGACAGAAAATTAGTAAGGAAACATTAAACTTAAGTTACATATTATATCAAATGACCCTTAACAGACATAAACAGAACATTCTATTCAACAGTAAGCAGAAGACACATTCTTCTTAAGTGCACATGGAACATTTCCCAGGATAGATCACATATCGGTCCATAAAATAAGTCATAATAAATTTACGAAGATTGAAATTACATCAAACATTTTTTCAGACCACAACAGTACGAAACTAGAGATCAATTATAAGAAGTAAACTGGACAGTTCACAAATATGTGGAAATTAAACAGCAAGCTCCTGAACAACCAGTGGGTCAAAGAAGGAATCAAAGAAAAAGAAGAAAATCTCTTGGAAAAAAAAAAAAAAAAAAGGGAACACAACTTCCCAAAATCTATAGAATGGAGCACAAGCAGTTCTAAAAGGGAGGCTTATATTAACACCTACATTCAGAAAAAGAAAGATCTCAAATAAGTAACCCGACTTTATCCCTCGAGGGACTAGAGAAAGAAGAAAAAGTAAAGCCCAAAGTTAGCAGAAGGAAGGAAATAACAAAGATCACAGCAGAAAGAAATGAAATGAAATGCAGACAAAAAGACAATTAAAAAAATCAATGAAACTGAAGGCTGTTGTTTTCTTTTAAAGATTAACAAAATATAGAAACCTCTAGCTAGACTTACCGAGAAACAAAGGAGGTCAAAAACAAAATTATAAATGAAAAAAGAGATATTAAACTGATACCACAGAAATACTAAGATCATAAGAAACTTTAATGAACAATTATACACCGTCAAATTGGACAACCTGCAAGAAATGTATAAATTCCTGGGCATATACAAACTACCAAGACATAGTCATGAATAAATAGAAAACCTGAACAAACTCAGTACTAAAAGTATAAAGATGAATCACTAATCAAAAACTTCCCAACAAAGAAAAGTTCAAGACCAGATGGCTTCACTGCTGAATTTTACCAAATATTTAAAGAATGTTTTCAGTCGGGGGCCTTTTCTGGATGTTCCGCATCAGGATAATACTTTGTTTAATGGGAGCTTTTTTCTATCTCATATCACCTCTAGATTTTGTACCTGAAGCCTTGTTTGGAATTCTAGGCTTTCTAGATGATTTCTTTGTCATCTTTTTGTTGCTCATCTACATCTCTATTATGTATCGAGAAGTGATAACACAAAGACTAAACAGGAGAAAAAGTGTGAGTTTACTAAAATATTTCAGCCTATGTGTGAAATCAGAAGAGCCCATGGCAGTATATAGCATTTGAATATTATTGTACAAGCTTAAAACCACTGTATGACAAACATTTGATTTCATTTGGCAAATGCCTAACAAGATAGGACTGGAATTTTTACATTACAGGTTCTAATATTAAGATTAGAATTATAATAACTTACAACTATATCTTGATTCTGTGTTGTCTCTAAGTCTCTGGAAAAAATATGGAATTATATAAAAAGGGATAATTTTGTACCTTTTTATTTTTCCAAAAATTACTCAGATTAATTGGAAAAATAGTAAGATACTGTTTTACAGTTTATCCAATTTATCCTTCTCAGTGTGTATCTATATGATAATATATCGCTACGAGATGCATCTAATTATTTTTGTTACAATAAAATGTTGTACAATAAAAAAAAAAATCCATTGCAAAGTCTTTCAAAAAAAGAATAGAAGAAATACTTCCAAACTCACTTAACTAGGCCAGCATTGCCCTTATACCAAATCCAGACAAGGACATCACAAGAAAAAAAAAATTACAGGACAATATCCCTGATGAACACAGATCCAAAAGTCCTCAACAAATTATTACCAACCAAATTTAACAATACATGCAAGGCTCATATACCATGATCAAGTGGGATTTATTCCTGGGTTGGAATGGGGGTTCAACAACTGCAAATGAATAAATATGATAAACCATATGAACAAAATGAAGGACAAAATCATATCAACATCTCAAGAAATGCAGAAAAAGCATTTCACAAAGTTCACCAAAGTGTCTTCATAAAAACTCTCAACAAACGGAGTATAGAGGGAACACACCTAAACATAATAAAGGCCACATATGGCAAGTTCACAGATAACATCTCAACAATGAGATGCTGAAAGTCCTCCTTTAAAATCAGGAACAAGACAGGAATGCCCACTCTCTCCATTTTTATTCAACGTAATATTGGAAATCCCAGTGAGCCATTAGGTAAGAAATGGAAATAAAAGGCATCCAAATAAGAAAGAAAGAAGTAAAATCGTCTCTACTTAAATGACATGATGTTACATGTAGAAAATCCTAAGGACTCCACGAAAACACTGTTAGAACTAAGAAATTAAATCAGTAAATTTGTTGGATACAAAATCAATGTACAAAAATCAGTTGTGTTTCTATACTCCAACAAGCCATCAAAGGGAAATTAAAAACACCGCATTTACAATAGCATCAAAAGAATAAAGCACTTAGGAAAAAAAAATAATCAAAGAGGTGAAAGATCTGTACTGAAAACCGTAAGATGAAAGAAAAGAGAAATAATATAAATGGAAAGATATTCTATGCCCATGAACTGGAAAGATTAATATTCTAAAAATATAAAATGATATCCCTAATACTCAAAGTATTCTACAGATTCAATGAATTGCTTTCAAAATTCTAGCATTTTTCAGAGAAAGAGAAAAAATTCTGAATTTTTTATGAAAGCACAAAGAATCCTTCGCGGCCAAAACAATCTTGAAAAAAAAAAGAAACTAGAAGCACCACGCTTCCTGATTCCAAACTATATCACAAAGCTACAGTAATCAAAACAGTATGGTATGGATCAGTGGAAAAGACTAGAGAGCCCAAAAACAAACCCATGCACATATGGCCAATTAATTTATGACAAAAGAGACAAGAATATAAGGAAAGAGTAGTCTCCTCAACAGTGGTGGCAAAACTGGATAGCCACATATGCAAGGGGAGGGAACTAGACTGTATCTTACAGTTTTCACTCCCATAGGCAGCTGAGAAAGAATTCCAAATGATTTAATAATGCACTATTGAGCAAATACACCATGCTTTCATAAGGCCTTAATTTTTTTAGCCTTAACTTACTGAAAACAAATCTTTGTTTTTTCAAAGATTATTTTATAAAAAGATTTGGTGGCAGTTCCCTATAGGAGACAGTCATGCAATAATTCATCGTAATACTATTCCACTAAAAAAAGTGATTCACTTAGTCTATGTTTTCTTGAGTCTGACCATGAACCAGAGATTTATTTTGTGTTTTTGAATTACATTCAGCTCTCAAAAAGAAATAGTCTTCCCAAAGGCAGGGAAACTTTGAGAGAGCAACATTCACCATCTTGGCTGCAAACATCACTCTCTATAAACAAATCTGACAAATAAACATGGTCTCTAAGCTACCTACTTCCCTGCCCATCTGTTGGTATGGCAGTGTGCCCTCACTCAAAGGGCACTGCCAATTTTATTTTGGAAAAAAAAAACACACACACACACACACACACAGTCACAATGAGGTGAAGTAAATTGCTTCTACAGAATTTGAATTGCTTAGACCTGCATGTTTGGTTTTGATTTTGGTTTTGTTTAGTTTCATGTTTGCTCCTGCATCTCCTAGGACAGAGGAGAGGACATGCTAAATGAATCCTCAAATAATATGGGGAAGGAAGACTCCGAATAAAATAATCTGTTATCTCCTCATTAAAACTGGCAATGTGTGAAATTACAAGCATCATTTTATCAATGAGAAGGTCAGTCTCAGCAGCAGCATCCACATTTCCTAATTGATTCCCCTTATTAAAAAAGAAAGAAAAAAGCTTTAAAAAAGAAGTAATGAGAGTGAGATGAAGAGAGTTCAAAGCCTTGCTTCACAGAACATTTTGCAATTAGAGATTAGGCAATTGAAGAACAGACTAGTAGTTTGCCTACGCGATACAGACATCAACCAGTGGGCACCTTCATTCAAATTAATCTCTTGAAAGACATCACCATCCAATCTAGCATTAACAGAGCAATAAAAATGATCTTAACCACACACCTTTTCATAACATTGTTTTGGCTTCATGTTTCTTTTTTTCCCAAGAAGCTCAAGTACCTGGATAGTAAGCAATGAACTACAATCCTTAGTAGATCATTAAATTTGATTGACTTTGCTTTTTGTTTTCTTTACTTTCAGCGTATTTTTTGCCTTCTCCCGAAAACAACAACAACAAAAAACTACCCAAAGTCAAATATACCCTTTCTATAGTATTTTGGTTATCCTTTTGCTAGGATTACAGAAGATTGGCATTACTTTGTATATAGCCTCAATAATGGAAACAAAACTAATAATTTCCCCTGTGTTCTCAGGGTTGTAGGAGATCATGGGTTAACAGACCAGCCTTTACTGCCCTTATATTAAAATGATGTTGCCCATAGTGAAATTCCTAGTAGCTTTTGCATCTATAATCTATAAAAACACATATCTTACTTCTCTTAAAATGTATGGATCTTAATCAAGGTTTTTTCTTACTTAGAGATTCTGAGACAGAATTTTACCACTTAGTTTCTTTGCCTAATACAACATTAATATCTCTTCATATATGTAATATACTTTATATAGAGTTACATGTAAACATTTCTAATAAATAACTGTATCTAATTGCTAAGGTCTTTTTATCAACATAGTTTTTATAATTTGGCGAATTTATAAAGAATCTTTTCACATTCCCCATCAAAGCATTCATCCATCCACCTATCCATCCCTCCATCCATCCATGCATTCATTCCACATTCATTAAACCCTTGTGTCAGGGACTTTAATGTGCATCTCCTCTGTAAGCAGCACTCATTTGTATAGAGAAGAGAATGACACAGTGAAAACTAATGACCCAAGAGAGTTTAGAAAGATCTTTTTTTTAAAGGAGCTAGATGTCTGAAAAGGTGAAGACAGTATAAATGTGCTCCAGAACCCAAGGGCAGAAATTCAAGGACAAAATTGAGGAAATTCTCAATTTGCTTTCTTTTATAATGGTTTTCCTCCTATTCTAAAAGGAGAACAAGAGATGAAGACAGCACCAACATTCACTGGTATATAGATTTGCCTAGGAAGAGTTAAAAGAAGCACTTGTGTAATGGATTTTTTTTTTTTTCTCAATGAAGTATGATGTAAGGTCCAAGCAAAAACAATATGGGGAAAGAGGTGGGAATTTTGGAGAATAAAGAAAAAGATAAGAAAATGTTTGTGATGAGAGGAAAAGTGAATTTACTATAGAAAAATAATGGGATCTGCAAGGAGCATTAGGGGATATAGGAGATCAGGACATATACACTGGGACTGCTTCCTGTAGAAACAAAGAAAGAAAGTTAGGTCCATTTTGTGGGAAAAGAATAGCTTCAAGGGCAAGGGACTGGATTTTGGGATAGAGGGCAGTGTTGGATTAATCTTTCTTCCTGTTCCTTTGACTTTCCACTCTATTGACCTGGATGGATCACTGCCTGTCCTATCTGATAGGGGAAGAAAAATGGTAGTCCTTGCCCCTTGCTAAGTGTTACTTAAGTGGTAGCATCATGACGATAACCAGAGCTCGGGTCCATGGGAGAGAGGATAATGAGCAGGAGCATGAGTTGACTCTGACCATCCCCCTTTTGACTCCTCTCTCCTCTCTTTCCAGTACCTCACTGCCAAGGATTAGATTTTTTTCCACTGTGGAGCGTAGCACTTGGAAAAAGCACAATTCTCACAGATGGAGGTAAGAGAGAAGACTTCTGAGAATGAAAATGGAAAAGAAGTCCATCTTCTCATTCACAGAGGTTGTCCTTCCTTTTCATCCACAATACCCATTTATAGTCAGTGGACTAGTCACAAACTAGACTCTAGGATTTCACCCCTCTCTAGAACATTGGAAGTAACTGTATTCCTTGCGATAAATACCCAAACATTTGTGGGTCATGACAATCATGAAAGAGACAACAAACTGAACAACTGATCAACACACCCTAACCACCTTTCCCTCAGCTTGTACTAACCTTACACAGGCTTCTTCCTGACTCCAGGCCCTAACCTCCTCTATTCTTAGAGGAATTACTTTAGAAAACTTTTAATTCTAAGTTCTTTCTCTTCCCCTTTGATATATAAATCTTTTTTTAACTCTTTTGCCAGTTTTATGATCCAAGAATGTTTCCTTTAAAGACTTAGGAATGCTTCTTTGAAATACAATTATCAAGGATAACAGTGCCTCTATTTCTCATTTTCTGTGGGAGGGTAAGAGCTTAACTTCAGAAGCTATCATGGTTCAAGTTCCAAAACTGTCTCCTGTCATTAAGATACCAGAATGTTTACTTTTCCTTTGGGTAAAAATAATTAACAAATACAATGACCTGAAATCCTTCCCTTCATCCTTGCTCTTACAATCTCTTCTACATTTCATTTTAGTGGAAGTGAGTTCACGGTGTGTTTGATCTCCTCCCTTATTGTCATAGCACTGAATAAAGTGTTCCTTGCCTACTTCACATAGCCCAGGGCAATCATGGCTTTGACATAACCTATGGCAAAATAAGCAGGACTGATGAGCCAGATAGAATTTAAATAAGCATAAAAGTAAATTTAATGGAATACAGAAAGACATGGGATAAATGAAATAAAAATAACCAGTAACAGAAATGACCAAGTAGAGTCACTGAGTATGAAAAATACAAAAACTGAAATAAATTATTCAGTAAAGAAGTTAAATAGTACAATAGCCTTAGAATAGATTAGAGAGCGGAGAAATCAAGAAACTCACCCTGAACCATATCAGGAAGACACAAAGAATGGAGAATATAAAATAAATTTTGAGATATAGAGATGTAAGTGTTAACGTCTCAATGATAAGAACACAATATAATTAGAAATTCATAACCAAATAACAGCTTAAAATGACATAGGTCTCAATATTAGCAAAACAACATATTAATAATCCAAGTATAAATATGAAACCAAGAGAAAATGTATGAAACACTTATATACACAATAAATTACATAGAAAATTTATGCAAATATTTAATGCAGTGCTTAGAGGAGTAATAGAGCTTTGAATACATTATTCACAGAAATTAAAAAACAGGAAAAAGAGTTTCAATACTTTGCATACATTATTTATCAAAAAATAAATAGGAAAGAAATGAATTACATATTCAACCCAACAACCAGAAAAATGGAACAAAGGAACATCAAAGAAATAAGTAAAAATAAAATAATAAAGTACAAGGCAGTAAATAAAGAAAAAAAACAATCAAGAAAACAAAAGATGGTACTTTGAAATAATGGATAAGTTAAATAAATTTCTGGAAAGTTTCATAAGGAAAAAAAAAGAAGATATAAATGAATGGAATGAAAAAAGGACAGTTATTTTAAAAATAGAATTACTAAATTTAAAGACAGTTATTTTAAAAATAGAAGTTACAATTATTTTAAAAATAGAATTACTCAATTTCTTAAAAACCACAAAATGCCAAAAGTGTATAAGAATGAACTAAAATTTTTAAAATATATATATATTGAAGAAATGGAAATGGTAGTCATAATCTACTTTGCATAAACAAATGCCATGCCCAGATGATATTTTAGGGGATTTCTGGTAGTCCTTCAACATACATTTAATCCCATTTATATGAGATGGTACAAATAATAAAAATAAGTAAAAAGGAAAGGTAAGAGAGATTTGTTTACTTCAGAATATCAGGCCAGGGTTACCTTACCAAAAACAAGAAAACCGAAAACCACCTATAGGCCTAATTAATAGGTAAATATGTATGAGATGATAAATAGAACCTCAGCTAATTGAGTGCAATAATGTATTAAAAATTCTGCATGGTGACCAAGTAGAACGTAACCACCATCTCTTTCCTGCATCACTGCAGTATCATCCAAGCTGGTCTCCTAGCTCCCACCCTCACCACCATATAGTCTTTTCTCTAACCCAGCAGTGCTACCTTCACTGCAGGTCTACGGTTCTGTCAATTCTCTCTTTAAAACTCTATCCACTTCCCAATTTATTCAGAGTAAAAGCCAAAGGACTTCTGTGACGGTTGATTTCATGTGTCAGCTTCAGTCCATCACAGAGAACCAGGTATTTGGCTAAATATTATTTCCGAGTGTGAGAGTATTTCTGGATGAAATTAGCATTTGAAGTAGTTAATTTGGGAAACAGGTTTACCCTCCTCAATCCACTGAGAACCTGAATAGAACAAAGGCAGAAAAGAAATGATCTGGCCCTTCCTCCTTGATTGTGCTGGGACACACGTATTTCCCCCTTGATGCACCTGACTCCAGCATTTGGACCTTCAGACCCAGACTGGACCATACATTGTCCGCTCCCCTGGTTCTCAGACCTTAGGACTGGGACTAAATTATACCACTGGTTTTCCAGGTTCTCCAGCTTGCAAATGGCAAATTGTATGACTCTGCAGTCTCAACATGTGAGCCAAATTCTTTATTCCTTATAATCTCTTCATACATATGTGTGTGTGTGTGTGTGTGTGTGTGTGTGTGTATCACGGTTCTGCAGAGAAACAGAACCAATACATTACATAAATGCACCTAAATATTATACAAAGTCTGTCCCATCACCCTCCCCAAAATCTCATGCTTACCTTCATCCCCTACCATCACTTAGACTCTGTTTCAACCACACTGGACCTTCTTGTTCAAATACCTCAAGTCTGCTCCTGCCTGTGACCTTGGTCACCTGTTCCTTCTGTGTGAAACAGTCTTTCTCAAGTTACTCCACTGGCTTATCCTTCAATTTCTTCAAGTTTCTTCTTAAATACAACAATATCAGAAGCCCTTTATTTGACGAATGTTATAGAGAAGTGTAAATACCCACATGCCTTGGCATTGTCCATTCTGTTTTTCTAGATTTTTCCAACAACAACACTCACCATCTACCCCAATGACAGCAGTTTCTCTGTTTTGTTCACTGAGGTATCACAGTATCAGTAGAAAAAAATGAACAAAGATAAAAATGAGAAATACATGGAAATCCAAATGGCTAGGGCCTACATCAAAAGGAGGTTATGGATAAAGAAATTGTGGTTTATGTATACAATGGAATATTCCTCAGCCATTAGAAATGACAAATACCCACCATTTGCTTCAACGTGGATGGAACTGGAGGGTATTATGCTGAGTGAAGTAAGTCAATCGGAGAAGGACAAACATTATATGTTCTCATTCATTTGGGGAATATAAATAATAGTGAAAGGGAATATAAGGGAAGGGAGAAGAAGTGTGTGGGAAATATCAGAAAGGGAGACAGAACGTAAAGACTCCTAACTCTGGGAAACGAACTAGGGGTGGTGGAAGGGGAGGAGGGTGGGGGGTGGGGGTGAATGGGTGACGGGCACTGAGGGGGGCACTTGACGGGATGGGCACTGGGTGTTATTCTGTATGTTGATAAATTAAACACCAATAAAAAATAAATTTATTAAAAAACAAACAAACAAACAAACAAAAGGAGGTTAAGACCACAGACCCTGGAACCAAAAAGCTTGGTTTGAATCCTATCTCAACTATTCATTAGCTGTGTGATGTAGAATAGATTTCTTACCTCTCTGTGCCTGTTCCCAATATATGTAATTGAGATAAAATAGTGTCTAGATCACACATAAGTTATTATGGGTTGTAACCAGGGCTAATTGAATTAATATAACTTATAATTAAGAGTTTTAAAGAGTACTTGAACATAGTAATTGCTGCATAAATGTCATGAAAATATACTTAATTACAAGCAATCAGAGAAATTCTAATTCAAATGAAAATTAAAAAAAGAAAATATCCATAAAAAAGAAAATATCAGAAATTGGAGAGATAGGTGGTAAAAATGTAGATTCATATATGAAAAAATGAAAACTAGAATGTATATTCTAAGGAAATGAAATTCCTTAGAATTTCATTAGAGAGTGTAAATAAACTGACAGTGACTAAATATTTAACTCTCCAGTATCAAACACTAGGCCTTATTTTTCCCAACATAGCATGGGACTTGAAACTTCAAAGAACCTCAAATGAGTGTTTGTTTGAAAAGAGTCATATTTCATTTCCTAATGAAGGATGTCAAATCCCTGTGACATCACTCAGAAAAGTTAGGTACCTGGTGTACCCCATGATTTAACAAATTACTGATGGGTTTAAATGCCCCCAAAAAACACACTGACGTGTATAGGGATGGTCATTGTAGCCCTGCTTGTGATAACAGGAAGTTGTAAACAAGAATGATGAGTATCAATAGCTACAACATTATACATAATATGATAAGGTGTATCATGGGACACTAAGCAGAAGGCAGAAATATAGAAAACAATACTCAGAAAAAAAATTTTTTTCAAAGATATGAACAGATCTATAGATATATATATCCTAATACTAAATACATATAAGCCGATAGCTATAAAGAGGAATAAGCTTTTGGGATAGGGTAAGTACATAATTCAAGTAAAGAGATCTTCCTTAATGACCAAGAAACTGGACACTGACAGGCTGATGGAAGAAACATTTTAAAATATCAAGGACACCATGGCCCTCCTTAAAACACGCTCTGTCAGTTTTTCCTACCACCCTCCATGTTAAAGCCAGTCCTGAATATTATAAATATCTCTAGAGGTATAAAAATATTTTATCAGATGAACATCATCCAAAGGCAGGAATAGCAAAAAGAGAAGAAACTCACAAATGTGACATTCAGAGATTTTATATTTCTTATGTTATTCATTACCCCTGTCTACTGATTTCTAATTTGAACCCTAATGCTTAGGGCTCAGAATTAATGAGCACCTACAGGAAAAAAAAAATGCAAACTAGGGTACTTTAGATAGTTGTTGGATAAAGAAAAGTGGTATTCAAGAACAGTGGGGATTATATTTATTGAAATTACATGCTACTATGTAAGAAAAAGAAATTCCAAACTTTAGTATAGAATTTGAAATTCTTCCATTTAACAAACATTCATTTGAGCTTCTTTGAAGTTTCAAGAACCATGCTATGTCGGAAAAAATAAGGCCTAGCATTTGATACTTAAAGAGTTAAATTTTTAGTCACTGTCGGTTTATTTACACTCTCTAAATTAATGCCATGGATATAAATTAATACATTTTATTCTAGTATGTCACTTTTAAATAGAGTCATATTTCATTTCCTTAACTCTTGGATTTTACAGTATTAAAATCTGAAGTTACTGCAAACAATTACATAGAAATAAATAAATAAATAAATAAATAAATAAATAAATAAAGTATGTATGTCATGATCACTTCAATATTTGACAGTTGACCAATATCCTTGTTAGTTTTGGATGTTTTCTCCCCTAACGTTTATAGTATATTATTGCACAAATCCTTTTTATTCCGCTGAAATACAGAGATGAAATTGTAAGAGGTTAAATACTATCTGGAAAAAAATGCTAGATTATATGACTGAAAAGTATGAATTATAAGTCATTTTACAAAGAATGTTACTACTGTCCTTTTAGCAGTGCATAGTCCTCTGAACTTAGCTCTACCACATTTCTGGGCTACTGGAGCGGAGCAAAAGGATGCGGCGGCAGAGAAAGGACCAGAGCCTAACAGGTAGGGAAATGTGAGTCCAGTTTCTGGTTTAGTAAACTGTTGGCACTCAGACTGACTTACCTTACGACAAGATACACTGGTTCAGAAAACTTATTTGAAGAGGCTCCTATGTTCTAGGTTCTATACGTAAATGGAGAAGCAAACAAAGCTACCTTGCCTTTGAAGAAACAGTCAAGTAAGAAGTAAAAAGTAAGTAAGTAAATAAATGAATAAAGTGAACTTACATAAAAGATCAATCAGTGTTAATTACCAGGAAGAAAAATAAAAGTAGGCTCAGAGATGCAGATTGACAGGTACACTTTTTAGAAATGGAGTCTGGGAAAGCTTTGCTGAGGAGGCAGCACTTGAGCAAAGTCCTAAATGAAATGAAGAAGTAGGAAATGCAAGTGAATAGGGAAACTGTTCACACGAAGAAAACAGCATTTCAAAGGAGGGAATAACAAGTGAGAAGCCCTGTTGCAAAAATGACCTCTGTGATTTGGGAAATGGCAGGAAGGCCCAAGGGGCTTGAGTTCAATGGTCAATGAAGCGGCACCAAATCTGCTGTTGCTAAGATTTTATATTTCATTGGCTGTTTGAGGCTCAGGAGGAAACAAGAGAGACCCATGCAGAGGCTGACCCCTGGCAGTGGCTGCTTCTAAGAGTTGCAGGAGTGGGCACTGTGGAGCACAGTTAGATTTGGCTTGTTCTGAAGTAGAGCACCTAGCAAGGGCTGCCGTTGGGATGCTATTACCAAAACAGGGGATGGCAGATGGCATCAGGATTTAGGGCTGCAGCTTTAGGTGGCTGGTGGTATAATTTTCGGAAATGAACAACAACTGATGTGAGGGGAGGGGAAAAATAAAGAACTTAGTTGAGGACAGTTTGAAATGTTCATTTGGGAAAGCAGTGCTCTAAGCCCCTGAGCTCAGAAAATGAACCAGGGAAAAGGAGGAAGGGGTGGAGATAAGCACTCACCTGTGAGAAGATTCTGGATGGGATGAGTGTTAAATTTTCAAAGTCAACCCCTGACTTGAAAAACTGGCTCCAACAGAGGATTACTGGGTTTGTGAAACTTTCTGTGAAATATAATGGTGGATACCTGTCACTAACCATTTGTTAAAACTCTATACAATGTACAAGAGTGAGCAAACCTCAATGTAAAGTATGGAGTCTGGATTGTAATGATGCATCAGTGTAAGTTCATCAGTTGTAACAAATGCACCGCTCTGGTCCCAGATGCTGACAGCACAAGAGGCCATGAGTGAGTACAAGCGAAGGGAATATATGGAAACCCTTGCTACTTGCCACTCATTTTGGCTGTGAACCTAAAAGTACTCTAGAAAATAAAGACTACTACTTAAAAGTAGAAAGAAGAAAAGAAAGAAAAGATAATAAGAAAGAAAGAAAGAAAGAAAGAAAGAAAAAAGAAAAAGAAAGAAAAGAAGAAAGAAAGAAAGAAAGAAAGAAAGAAAGAAAGAAAGAAGAAAGAAAGAAAGAAGAAAGAAAGAAAGAAAGAAAGAAAGAAAGAAAGAAAGAAAAAGAAAGAAGAAGAAAGAAGAAAGAAAGAAAGAAAGAAAGAAAGAAAGAAAGAAAGAAAGAGAAAGAAAGAAAGAAAGAAGAAAGAAAGAAAGAAAGAAAGAAGAAAGAAAGAAAGAAAGAAAGAAAGAAAGAAAGAAAGAAAGAAAGAAAAGAAAGAAGAAAGGAAAGAAAAAGAAAGAAAGAAAGAAGAAAAAAAAGAAAGAAAGAAAGAAAGAAAGAAAGAAAGAAAGAAAGAAAGAAAGAAAAAAGTGTTCATTTGCAATCTACGTGGCAATGATGAGTAGACGACTGAATATATTTATTTGAATCTCAGGAGCAAAGGTACAATTAGAGATGTATGTTTAAGAGTCAGATTTTCTTTTCACAATTGAAGGTACTGAAATAAAGACATAAAAGCTCATAATAGTTCAGAGATATGTTTATCTAATTAGAATTGACATGTTTATGTATAAGTATGTATCTGTACAATAATCTAAGAGAAAAAACATCTGAGACACTCTAAAGAACTAGAGATAGCGGTAATCAGGACTGGAGAAAAGCTTTTCATAAACTCCCTGCTACAGACACAGCAACAAATATATTAAGTGATAAAGCTGTTATGAAACTATAATAAAAATGATTATCATATAAGCAATATGGTCCAAAACAGAACTCAAAAATCATTTCTAAATTAGTTCAAAGCATGGGTTTTAATTATATAAATTTAAAGTGCCTACATTTTTAAGATTAAATACTAATATTTCAGATATTACACTTAAAAGAGGAAATTTTTTTTTTTTTTTTTTAAAGAGAAAACAAGTGGTTGGCGGGAGGGACAGAGGCAGTGGGAGAGGGAGAGAGAGAATCTTAAGCATGCTCCATGACCAGGGTGGAACCCGATGCAGGGCTCCATGTACCGACGCTGAGATTATAACCTGAGCCCCTATCAAGAGTCAGATACTTAAACAACTGAGCCACTCAGCACCCCTAAAAGAGGAAATATTAAATGATGCTGGACACAAATAGCTGTATTTTATGAAAATACAAATAAATGGAATATTCTTTCAGGCTAATACTAGTAAACTTGATACCAGGAAACATTAAGGTAAGGGTTTGGAACAATTTTTAATGTACTATAAAAATATATTAGTGACTTCTTTAGTGATAATTAGAAAGTAATAAGAAAAAAATGCAAGGGGACCTGGGTGGCTCAGTGGTTGAGCATCTGCCTTTGGCTCAGGACATGATCCCAGGGTCCTGGGATTGAGTCCCAAATCGGGCTCCCTGGGAGCCTGCTTCTCCCTCTGCCTCTGTCTCTGCCTCTCTCTCTGTGTCTCTCATGAATGAATGAATGAATGAATGAATGAATGAATAAATAAATAAACAAACAAATAAATAAATGAATAAATATTTTTAAAAAAGGAAAGAAAAAAGAATTGGTCAATATTAGCTAAATTGTGTTCAAATGATCAGTAAGTGAACAAGAATTAGTGTTTAAAAAGATTCTAGCGTATTTCAAAACACATATGGATAATCCTGTAAAAAATTAAGACTTTATTACCTTAATGTCTTAAATAACAAGATATTTCAGAATTCTTTGCACTCTTACTTGGCAATTTCTAAAATTTACCTTTCCACATAGATGCAATTAAGCTAGACTTTCAGGAGTAAAGCAATAGTCTCAGAAAAAATAAATTGTTTTACCGATTTAACTGCACTTTAGCTAAGAATCACTCATATATTTCATAGTTTAGACACCTCCGATATGTTACAGATATCTTAAAGTTACTTCTAATTCAAGTTGCCAACACAGGGTAAAAAGATATTTTGCTTACAACAACAACTAAAGAAACTGAAACATTTGGATTTAACATGAAAACAAAATACAGGTAATCGTCTTGAAAACTTGAATAAATAACTAATATTCAAGTATATTTAGGTGTCTGAGACTATTTGCCCCTTTTTAATTTGTGTTTTTAATTATCATAAATAAAAATCACCTTTTTTGGTACATAGTTCTATGAATTTTAACACACATCCAGATACATATAACTAACAATACAGTTAGAAACAGTTTCATGACTCTTTTCCCATGTAAACTCCCACATGCTGCCCCTTTAATCATATCTTTAGATAGGGTAGGGGGTAGGGAAGGATATAACTACTCGTACGTTCCCACTCCCTGTAATTTTGTTTTTTCAAGAGTGAAACTCTTCCTTCTATATTTTTTTCAGACTGCATTTTGAGACTTAGTCCATCATTTTCTGAAAATCAAAATAAAAAATGTGTTCATAATGTTCATCCATCCATGGAAGGATTTTCTTGGAGTGTTTGTCACTTAGTCCTCTCTTTCCTGTTTCTTCTTTTAAAAAATATGTATCTTATCCTTTTTGATTACTTATTTTTGATGGGATTTGTTTTGAACTTTAGACAATTATTTTAAAGGTATATTTTTCTGGGAAAGATATAAGACTAGGGCCCAGACTTATCACCAAGTATCCTATTTTTATTTTATCCAGCATTTACTTCTAACCTAGTAAAGTTAGGCAATCATAGGCTTTTCAGTCAGGAAGCGTTTTCTTCTCACTGTCCAGTATGGAAAGGGACTGCTACTTACAAATACGGTTTATTTGTTATTATTCCATATTTATAGCCACTGTCTGTATTCCTCAAAGCTAAATATAGTCTAGAGAGATGACCCCGACAGCAATTCTTGCACACCATCGCTACTGTGGTAAACATAAGATTTAGGGCTCCCACCTCACGTGAGGACGATCCCTTTCATGAAAGGCACTCAGTTGGCTCATTCAGAGAAGCCACAGTGGCGTCTGGTCTCTGCTTCCTACCACAGGAACCCCTGGTGCTTTCCCAGCTAATAGCCCTTCTGCTTATTATGTGTTGATTTAGGTAATCTGTGATCTCCTAGCTTCCCCAGAAATAGTTTATATCTGGCTGTTCTTTTATACTGTAGATAATTTTTGAAAAAAATGATAGAACATGGGTTACCTTCATGTCCCGACCTTCAAACTGAAAATATCAGGTGCAGCATTTTTCCCTAACAGCTCCTCTCAGCTTCCAAGGTTTTCCACAAGAGACCTGGACCATCTAAGTGGTGTAATCTGGCCAGATCTGAAAGCTCAGTTCCTGGTTATAACACAATCCTTTTATACTTGAGGCTCATCGAGTTTTTCAAGGAGAATATATATAACATGCACTTGCATTTAATGGAACTTTGCAAACACCACGCTCTCATGTTTTGTTTCCTTTTTAATCAAATCTACATCCAGAGAAAATCAGTACGTGCAGAGATTTTCCCTCATCTTACCGTGCAGTGCCAACCGTAACTTTCCAAGATAAACTTTTCAAAAGCACATAGATAGAGATCTGGATAAAAATGTATTATCTAAAGCCTAATATGTAGTATTTTACTGTAATTAGTTCTTCTGCTTATTCACAGTATGCAGTTGAATGCCAGATTATTCAGAGCTTTTTAATTAAAAAGTGACTGTAAGTGATATATAATAACCACACAGTTGACACACAGTAATTGCATCATTATCACTGGTTCTCCCAAGATTTTTATAATAAATGCTGAAATGTCCCAAGAAGCCTATTGTAACAATATATACCATAAGAACTAACTTGAATTAATAGAGATCACCAGAGCAATTGCTTCCTTTTCACAGAAATTATGTGATCTTTTAGTTAATGTGTGTAGAAATCCAGTTACTAAATTGTCTTTCTGTGCAACTCAATAAAGACTTAAAATAATCATCTATTAAGAGACTTCAAGCAAAGATGTTCTAGAAATTTGAAGTCGTTTTCAAAATTGTAAATTTCAATGATTTTTATAAGCAGTGGCCTCAAATGCCCCTTTATGAGAGTTTCTAAAAAAAAATTCTCCTAGTCCTACTCCCTTCAACACAAACAGATGTACGCATGCACATGCAAACTCGTTCGCATATGGGTGCAGACACATCCACACACGCGCACATATACATCACACACACGGGTATGTTAGGACTCTTTAATGTATGCACTCTATACAACTAAATAAAAACTCAGTTCCTAATTGCAAAACAAACTTCCACCATGCAAAATACTAGGATTTGACAAATATGACTATTTTCTATTTTGTGCTCTTGAAAAAATGTATCTAGATGTCTAGTGATGCCAGATACAGACTCTGCCATCTCCTGATGTGGATTTTAAATGTTTCAATCCTTCATTCATATTAAGGATTTTTAAGAATTTACCATCCAACAGTGGATTACATTCTTACCAACTATTACATGAATCAGGTATTTTATATTTTAACAATAAAGCATCCTCCATGCTCTCTGTCACAGTCCACCATGAAGTGGTTTCCTCTCATGCGGCCAAACTCCTCTCTTTTCCTCCTCTCCATATATCTTTCTAAGCTCAACTCCCCCTATCTCTTGAGACACATTTGATTTCAACACTACTACATTTCTCCATCTTTACTCATCACTGTATTCTTACAATGCTCCCTTTATTCTCTGACTATAGCTAATCATTAAGAGAGAGTCCATGCCCCACTGATTGTAAAGTTTTCTCTAACCTACCAACTGCTCATGTGTTCTCTCTATTCAATTCCTCCAACAGTTTCATCTTAACAATTCATCCACACATTTCATATACTTTTCTGTACAACTATCTTTACATATATGCGTCGTATATCTCCCAAGTATATTACTATTTTAATAGACAGTAGAGGCAGACTTATCTTTCTAGTATTAAAATGTTCAGTGCAATTTTTCTATTAAATACATTTTACTAATTCAATGTGAAACTATTTTCTTTGTTTATTGCTCAATTGATGATAATGAGTCTTTAATGATGGCATTTCAGTTAAACCCCTAAAAAAAAAAAAAAAGAAAACAGGAATTACTTCCCTTTGTCTTCCTTTTCAATGACATATCTATGCAAAAGATTAATCCTCAAGAACAATTTAAAGTTTCCATAATAATAGATATTATTTCTATTATTAGAAATATGTAAGGAATGTAACAGATGTTGAGAGAAGCTTTCTTTTGACATTGCTTTTAGTCTGGATATTTAAGATTTAGAAATATATTTTTAACATTTAAGAGTACTTAAGCAGGCAATGTTAGCCACTGGTTAAGAGGAAAGGATCAGAATCAAAGAGTCAGAGATCACTAACTTAATTGCTGTCTGACAATAGCAAATCACTAAATCTCTCTATAGTATACTGTGGTAGTCAGCTCATGCTGCTGTAACAAAATACCACAGAATGGGTAGCTTAAACAAAAACATTTACTTTTCATAGTTCTGGAGTCTTCAAAGCCCAAGATAAAAGTGCCAGCAGATTTGGTTCCTGCTCAGATCTTCTGGCCTGCTGATAGACCCTTCTCTGTGTGTCCTCCATATGGCTGAACAAGAAAAGGCTCTGGTATCTCTTCCTCTTTTTATAAGGATATTAATCCCATCATGGGGGCCCCATTCTTATGACTTCATCTAAACCTAATTACTTTCCAAAACCTCACCTCAAATACCATTTAGTTAAGGTTTCAATACATAAATAGGAGGTGAAGGGGGAGGGGAGAATCAAAGCATTTAGTCTATTAAAATACTCATCTATCCTAATGACATATGGAAGCTTTGAAAAAATTCTTAAACAGAATCTGAGATTCCGTGGCATAAAGCCCTCCCCAGGTCTTTGTCTTATGTCCTCCAATTCTTCCCTCTGACCACTTCAGCAACACGGGCCTCTTTTTAGTTGCCTTGAAACTGTTTTACTCTTGTTCTGTCTCCCAGGAAGTGTCTAGCCCAGGTCTTCACACTGCCAGGTTCTTCAGACTTCTCAGGTTTCTCTCAGATTCCATTTGCTCAGGGGGACATTCGGTGGCCAACCTTACTAACAGATACTCCAGATACTCCTTGTTTATCATCTCATATCACTTACTGTTTGGTATTTCCCTGTTCACGTGTGCACTTACTCTGGACTACCTTCTGTAATAAATGTTAAGCTCCATAACTGGAGAGGTTTTTTCTGTCTTGTCCACTGCTGACTCCCCTGTATCTAAATTCCATTATGGCGCAGAGCAAATGCTTATAGAATAACTAATTATTGATCTTTTTTTTCCCCTTAGAGAGAGAGAGAGAGGGAGAACATGAATGGGGTGGAGGGGAGGGAAAGACAGAAGGAGAGAGAAAATCCTAAACGGAGAGAGAAAATCCTAAACAGATTCCATGCCCAGCACGGAGCCCAATGTAGGGCTCAATCTCAACTCTGAGATCATGACCTGAGCCGAAATCAAGTAGGACGCTTAACTGACTGAGCCACCCATGCACACCAAATTAATGATTTTAAATGTCAGAGCTTAGTATCCCACATAGAGACAGTCAATAAATGGTCTCTGTTTAATAATGTGCACAGATAATTATTTCAACTTTAACAAAATAATCAAAATAGCTGCAATTTAATCCTGAAGCTGAGAAAACATAAAAATTCTGAAATATAAAGCTTTCATCTAAGTCTATGTGAATTATGTATATTGTATATTTTTCAAACAATTCACCTTCTCATGTTAATTTCATGCATTCCACCCATATCTCTATTCCATTTTAGCAATCACTTCCTTTCCTGACAGATTCACAGCACTGTGGCAATAAATGCGGAAATGAGTATCTACTCTAAAAAGATTCTACATCCTGTCCCTCCTTATGTCTCACTGTTTCCACACATCACTATTTGATTTCACTCAGGTTATTCTTCCCAATGCCTAATAATGCTTGCAAATTTCCACTCCCATGCCACTACACACATTACTCGTCTCCACAAACCTCTACTTACTCCATCCCACTGAGGAATTCTTTATTCATATTCTTTAAATTTTATCATCTTCTATCATACGCAATCCTTAAAACAAATCGTTCCTTGATGCAGAATTAACTATACACTCACTATGTGGTTTGGCCCCACACAAACATTTCTACATCATTTACTACATTGAACAAATTACATTTATCTTTGTTTATGAATCCTATTTAATTATAACAAGGCACTTTTATTTTTTTTAAAGATTTTATTCATTTATTCACAACAACCACAGAGAGAGAGAGAGAGAGAGAGGCAGAGGGAGAAGCAGGCTCCATTCAGGAAGCCCGATGCAGGATTCGATCCCAGGACTCCAGGATCACACCCTGGGCCAAAGGCAGGCTCTAAACTGCTGAGCCACCCAGGGATCCCCACAAGGCACTTTTAAATATAAATATGTTACAAACTGATTCTCTACTCACAGCCAGTAGGCATACCCAGCACTGACATTTATAAGACTAAGTTCAGAATTTCAGAAATTAGCAATTGTATAGGAACATGATGATTATCTGTTCTAAGGCCAGATGTGATTTTTTGCACATTTAAAAAGCATTTCAGAGAAGGGCATTTTATAATTTTAAAAGAGATAATCAACCAGATGTATATGACAACTACAAAATATATATGAGCCTAGCAATAGATCCCCCAAATACCTGAATCAAAAATGAGATAATTAAATGAAGAAATAGACAACTCAACAATTAGGGTTGGAGATTTCAAAAAACCCCTTTCAATAATGGGGGCAGAAGATGAAGTAAACTGAACAACACTATGAACAAACTAATACCAATAGAAAGAATACTTCACCCCCAAACAGCAAAAAACCAATCTTCTCAATTTCACATGGAACATTCTTTACAACAGACCATAAATTAGCCATAAAACAAGCATCAGTACTTAAAAAAAATAAATAAATACTACAAAGTATGGTCTCCAACCACACCAAAATGAATTAAAAAAAAATTTGGAAATTAACAAGTATGTAGAAATTAAACAATGTCAGCACACTTTTAAATAGATAATTGGTCAAAGAAAAAACACAAGGAAATTGGAGATGAATAAAAATAGAGTAAAATATACTAAAACATGCAGGATGCAAAAAAAAAACAAAAATAAGCAAACAAACAAACAAAAAAAACCATTGCTCACAGGTAAATGTGTACCTGCAAATATTTTTATTATAACTTAACCTTTCACTTTAAGGCACTGGATAAAAATAGAAAAATAAACCCAAAACAATAAGAAGGAAAAATTTAATAAGGACTCGATTAAAAATAAATGAAATAAAGAATAGGAAAAATAACAGAAGAATTCAGAAAAACCAAACTGATTTTATGAAGGAACCAACAACATTAAGAAACTTTTAATACCGTAACCAAGAAAAAAAGAGAGATGAGTTAAAAGGTTATAATCAGTAATGAAAGACATCCAATGACAATCTTACAAAAATAAAAATAATTGTAAGAGAATATATATCCCAACACAGTAGATAACTGAGATGAAATGGATAAATTCTTGCAAAGACATAAACTACAAAAATGGATTCAAGAAATAGAAAAAAAACAAACAACAAAATATATATATATAAATATATATATATATAAATATATATATAATATATATAAATATATATATATATATATATGAAGTAAAGAGAATTAGTAATCAGAATATTTTCATGATGAAAATTCCAGGCCCAAAAGATAAATTTTACAAACATTTAAAGAAAAATCTATATCAAGTATTCAAAAACTCTCCTAAAAAGTCAAAGATCAGTGAATATTCCCCAAATCATGCTACAAGAACAGTAATATGTTAGTACCAAAACCAGATAAGCATCACAAGAAAATTACACATATTGCTTACAAACATAAATGCAAACATCCTTAAAAATACCAGTAAACAAGTACAACAGTATATAAAAAAGATTATACAATTAAGCTAAGAATTTATCCCAGGAATGTAAGATTGGTTTAACATTAGGAAATCAATTACCATAGAGCAGTGTATCAACAGAATAAAGGCAAAAGCAGAGGAACACCTCAGCAGATACAGAAAAAGTATTTGACAAAATCCAACCAAACACATCTTGTGATGAAAATGCTCAACAAATTCAGAAAAGAAGGGAGACTGCCTAACTTTATTAAATGCAGTAAGAAAATCTGCAACTAACATATTTAATGAAGAAAGACTTACTGTTTTTGCCTAAGATCAAGAACAAGACAAAGGACATCTTTTCCCACCACTTTATTCAACACTCCACTGGAGAGTCTAGATAGGGAAATCAGGCAAGAAATTTGTTTAGAAAGGCAACCATATTAGAAAGGAAGCAGTAAAGATCTATTTGCCGGTAGCATGATATATGTAGAAAATCCTGAAAGATCTAGTACAAATCTATTAGACTAAATGAGGAGTTTAGCAAGGTTACAAGATGTCAGATTAATATGTAAAAGTCAATTATATTTCTATAATGTAAATGAATAATCTGAGAAATAAATTAAGAAAATAATTCTAGGGACACCTGAGGGGCTCAGTGGTTGAGTGTCTGCCTTTGTCTCAGGGTGTGATCCTGGGGTCTCGGGATCAAGTCCCGCATCGGGGTCCCCGCAGGGAGTCTGCTTCTCCTTCTGCCTATGTCTCTGCCTCTCTCTCTGGGTCTTTCATGAATAAGTAAATAAAATCCTAAAAAAGAAGATGAAGAAAATAATTCTATTTACCATAGCATCAAAAAGACAACACATGTAGAAATTCAACAAAACATAAAGCTTTTTTAAAAAAACGTTTACTCTGTAAATTACATTGCAGAAAAACAATGAAAGTTCTTAATAACAGACATTCCATGTTTGTGGTTTGGAAGACAATATAGTGAAGATGGCAATACTCTTCATATTCATCCTCAGATTTAACACAATCATTTTGAAAATTCTCAACTTTTTTCCCCTCACATACTGACAATCTGCTATTAAAATCCCAAGTAATGGAAATTCTAACAACATAAAAGCCAAACAATCCTGACAAGGAAAAAAATTGGGAAAGTCGTATTTCCCAATTTCAAAAATTAATAAAAAGCTATAATAATCAAGATAATGAGGTACTGGCAAAAGGACAATCATATTTTCACTAAGTTAAAGTATCGAGAATATCAATTTGAAAGCAGATTGTTGAATATTTAGACAGAAATAAAAATAATAAAGTAAAAGTGCCTTCTAAGTGCAAAATGGTGTTCTGCAAGTAAATACACAGCAATCCTCAGAAAATATATTACAGAACTGTTTTTAAAAATATTTCATTACTTAATTTATTTGCAGTCTTTTGATCATTATTAAAGGTGTATTAGGATACTTATAATTAATAATAAGATACAAGTTTCATTTAATTATTGATAAATATTTTCATACCTCCTGATAATCTAAATTTGTTATATTTGAATCCTAATATTCCTTATAAGAACAACCCTTTTAGAGCCAATGCAGGAGATGTATCTCAAGGGATATAGGCTGCAGCAAGGGAACAAGGAAAGTAACCAGGAAAGAACAATCAGAGTTAAAATAACCTAGTCCAAGTGGTGATGTCTGGATTGGTAGCATCAGCATCACCTGAAAATTTATTTGAAATGCTTATTCTTGGGATATAACCCAGACAAGAAACTTTAGTGTGTATTGTAAGACAGACGTTCTCCTCCAGGTGATTCCAATGCACATAAAAGTGATCTATGGAAATAGTATGAGGCCAATTCCCTTATGGCAAGCCGTTCATTTCATTAATATTTTAATGGCTTTGATTAATTGTCAATAGCAAAGACTGAGAAAAAATATGATATAAAGAGTCTGAGGTCAACAGAACTGAAATGACTAGTCATATGTATAAAGCTAAAAGCAGAATCAGTTTATCTAAGATTGCCAAAAAGGGTTTAAAAATGGGGGTGGATTAAAGATTATGGAAAGCTACATGTGAAACATTAATCTTATAATCTTGCTTGAAATAATTTTTCCAGGGATCCCTGGGTGGCTCAGCGGTTTGGCGCCTGCCTTTGGCCCAGGGCGCGATCCTGGAGACCCGGGATCGAATCCCACGTCGGGCTCCCAGCATGGAGCCTGCTTCTCCCTCCTCCTGTGTCTCTGCCTCTCTCTCTCTCTGTCTATCATAAATAAATAAATAAATCTTTAAAAAAAAAGAAATAATTTTTCCATACATAGCTAGAAAATATTCATAGTAACCCCTATTGTTCCTCCTAGTAAAGCACCCTTTGGTAGAGATTTCAAATGGATATGGTCATTTTGAGGCACCATATCATCCACCAGTGCCCACAAATACCTAATGTGACAGTAAGATGGTCACAGATGCTTTGTCTTTACTCCTACCAAGAGAAGAGGTCTACTTATAATCTTAAATCTGTGAAGGCACTGTATGTACTTCACCAATAGAAAAGAGCAAGTGTGACTTTCTATGCCCAGAACCCAAGACAAGGGCCACTTCTACTTCCAGGTTCAAGAAACAATCACTTTGGGAGCCCTGAAGCTCCAAAAGTGTCCAATTATGCTGAGACAGCCCTAGATGAGAGGCTATGATATCGAGATATTCTGTTTAACAATCCTGGGTGTCTCCGGATTTCCAATAATTCCCAGATAAGGAGCCAGATATGTTCATGAAGCTACTCAGAACATTCCAGACCCTCTTATCAGGCGGCTGAATCTTGCCAAGTATCCTCAGTCTGTATCGTACAGGAGAAGCATTATCCAGTGGAGCCAGACTCCAAATTCCTGACCCACAAAGGTATAAGGTATGAAAGCACAATGGTCGTTTTAAGCCCTAAGTTTTAGAATAAGTTTTTATGCACCAGTAGATAGCCAGAACATATAAGTAGCCTCATCTGAAGGCAGGATTCATCTTTTTAGCACAGTTGAAATTTCAACAGATGCCAACAACTTTAAGAGTGAAGGCTTGCAAGGGCTCTAGAGAATGATGTGAAGAGGTCCAGCACCATGCCTGAGGTCCTGGCCTCCTTGTCAGATTTTCTGTTCCTTGTGCTGTGGTAGATGTCCTAACAACACTCAGGATAAACAACACGACACATGTAGGAATAGCTTCATTAATCATGATTCAAATATTACAATTAATTCGTATCCTAATTCAAGAAGAGCTAGGGAGCATACCGTGAAAAGTCCAGAAATCATGGTATCTTGTTCTTTTTTTTGCTTGTTTTTTTTTTCTTTGTTTGGTTTTATTTTTGTTGTTTTGTTGTTGTTGTTTTGCCAAAGAAGAATCAGAAACGAGTTTAGGGGACTGGGCCAAAGACAAAGCGAGTATTAATACATGACTCACTACTTATTTTTACATAGTATATTTACCTATGTTAAGGCCAACAAGATCTTAAATTTTGCTAAAATATTTTTTTCTTACCTAGAGGCTAATCACTTATCATCCTATGTTGTGTGCTTTCATATGAAACTTTTCATAAGCTGTCTATGGGAAAGATGCAGCACCTAGATGTACAAATAGAAGGAAGGGAATAACATCTGATATCCAACCCAAACACTGGGCTCTAATTAGCAGAAGACATTTCTGTACCAGCTATTCAATTCAGTAATTATGTAGGCAGAGAAACATAAGCAGTACTATGGAGGGTTTTCAACAAAGGCCACTGGAGATACACTAGGGCCATCTTTTTTTGTGCATGACGATTTCTATGCTTATTTTACTTTACTTCTACATGGCAGCCACAAGCCCCGACGTCTTCATATACACAGACCAGTTAAGGCCCTCCAATTAGTAAAGACTCCCTTAGATTCTTCGGCAACAAGAATCTCAAACTTTTTATTTTTATTTTTTTAAATTGAAGCATACTTGACAAATCATGCTATGTATTTTATAGTACTTTGAGGTGTAGAGCATAGTATACTACTCAAGGGTCAGCAAGTGGAGGCAAGTTAACTCTCACCGTACGACATTATTACACTATTACTGACTATACTCCCTTTGCTACAGTCTTCATCTCCGTGACTTATTTTATAACTGGAAGTTACTACCTCTTAACCCCCTCACCTGTTTTGTCCATCCCCCTCCCAGTGACCTGGCTGGCAACCACCAGTTTGTTCTCTGTGTTTAAGATCCGTTACTTCGTTCATTTTGTTTGTTTGTTTCTTAGATTTCACATATAGGTAAAATCATACAGTACCTGTCTTTCTCTGTCTGATTTATCTCACTTAGCATAATACTCTCTACCCCCAACCACGTTGTCAAAAATGGCAAGATTTAATTCTTTTTTATGGCTGAGTAATATTCCGTTGTGTACATATACTGAATCTTATTTATACATTCATTTATTATTGGATTTTTGAGTTACTTCCATATTTTAGCTATTATAAAAAATGCCACAATAAACACAGGGTGCATCCAGTAATTCCACTACTGGGCATATACCCAAAGACAGTGGAAACACTAAATCGACTTTTCTTTTTTTTTTTTAAAGCTTCACAGGTTTTAGACTGGACTCAAGTGGCATCATTGAAAACCAGGCCCCTAGCAACTGTCAACACTGAGAGGCAGGCTGGCAGCTTTGAATGACACGCTGACAAAGGCAGGCCAGCTGCCGGGAGAATAAATACATTCTCTGAGCATCTGCTTAATTCTTTGATAATGTTTTCCATTTTGTAAAATCAATTATTTACAGGGCAATAGTTCATCTAAGTAAAATGTATAAATATGAAATGCATTTTCCTCACAATACTGACACTGTTCACTCTAACAACATAACCAGGTATTACAAAAAATATAGCAAAAATAAGTTTTTATTTATTATTTATATGCCTTGATCTAAGATCTTGAATGGAATACTTATTACAAATAAATTCAGATTTCTATCAGAACAAAGCCTTAAATACTAGCTGAAAAAAAAAGTCACATGGTTAGTCAAGGAGTCAAGAGTACAGTTTGAAACATCAACATTCAAACTCTGATGGTAACTCACTATAAGTAGACTTCTCCTGTTTTATATTCATGACAACTGTCTAAACATAGCCTCTAATAGATAGAAGTGTCAATGTCTCTTCTAAGAGTCAGATACAAATTGTTTTCCTTTAATGACCAGGGGTAGCAGAGCTAGCCACTTTACCTTAACACTTCAGAACTCAAGTGCCACCGTTTACCCCTTAGGCACCAAACACAATGGGCCTCTTGATCTCTTCATGCATTTCTCGACTGGGAGTCTAAAAATCAATGACTTTATTCATTGTTTCACCAATTACCTTCTTCTGCAATGAACTGATGCCCAGATACCTTCTCCTTTTGACATTAGATTGTCCTTGGACACAAATCCAAAGTGTCACTACCTATGTATCACTTAATCCCTCTCTTAAGTAAACTGTTTCCCTGAAATCAAATCCAATTGTCACATCTGGAATGCAAATTCAGCATTAATGAGAATCAAATAAGATTAAGAATGATCAAATGGAAAGATCTTGTTAGGTACCAATTACTACTCTAGCTGCTTTACATCTATCTTCTCATGAATCTCTACAAGGCACCTTCAGTGTATTGCTGTTCACATGTTTCACCTAAAAGGAAAGTGAGCCTCACTAAAATTAAATGATATATTAAATGATTGAGTATGGCTACTCTTCATCAAAGGAGCAAACCTCTACTTCTTTAGTGATCAACTCCTGGGAACTTTGAATAAAATATGAAGGATGGATTTGGAAAAATAACTGAAGCAATAGTACTCACCTACTAAAAAATGAAATGTAAATCAACATAACTTAATAAACCAGACATTTTAATAACCACTATCTAATGTTTGTAATCTTATTCCTATTCATAACTGAAACCCCACTCATGGAGCTAAATATCAAAAATTACCATGGGCTTTGGCCCAGGGCACGATCCTGGAGACCCGGGATCAAATCCCACGTCAGGCTCCCGGTGCATGGAGCCTGCTTCTCCCTCTGCCTGTGTCTCTGCCTGTGTCTCTGCCTCTCTCTCTGTATGACTATCATAAATAAATAAAAATTAAAAAAAAACAAAAACAAAAATTACCATGGGATGTTATTAAGGGTAATCATTGAATACGAGGAACTTTATACTTCAAGACAGAAGTACAAGAAATCATCTACTTTGCTCAGGTAGAAGAAAAAGAGAAAAATCTATACCTTATCTGAGCATGGGATTAATTAATTGGCTTCTAACTAACATGGGATTAATTAATTGGCTTCTAACTAATATTAAATAAGTTGTGATATGGAAACAAAGATTACTAAAGTAGTGCAATACTGTTATGAATATAACATTCAAATTTTATTTAGAAACAGAATTTTCATTCATTTACATGCATAAGTAGGAAAGCCAGTGTACACTGACTCCTGAAAGCTAGTTTTTACTTTTCAGAAATTTTGAAAGTTTCTTCTTAACTACAACTATCATTAAAAATTAAATTATGTAACCTTATAAGCAAATAAATCATGGAAAATATGAAGGTAATTCATTCTAAAATGTCATAATTTCCTAATTATTTTACCAGGCACTACTAGTATATAAGTTCTTGAGATTTACATCTCTTATATCTGTATGGTGGAAATAGTGCATAATCGTGTGCTGTTATAATCATCTGTCCAACTTTGTATAGTGATATCACATTGTTAGCTCAAATTGGCCATAAGAGGGGTATTTCAATTACCAAAATCAGCAAATACTAAGAATCAAGACTATTATTCCTGGAGAGTCAATTGTTAAACACTTACCTGTGCACTACTGTATAGAGCTATACGGTTATTTTCACTAATGCACAATGATCTCAGCACAGCTGATAAGTGAGTCAGGGCAGATGTAGATAAAAATATGAACTTTATTAATGATGAAGCTGTTTTCAGAAGCTGCTTTTAGATCTGTAGCTAAATGAGTTTTCTAGTCCTATGCTACATAATTAGATAAATTTACTCCTGGTCCCCCAGCTGACATCTGCAAACTAACCTTGAGCAAGCCGACTTGAATCCAGTCACTCTGTAGGCAGACAAATCCACAAATCAGGAAAAGAGAAAGGAAAGGCTGAGACAAGCATGCTCTGCAACTTCTCTCAAAGTTACAATATTGTTTAGTTTATGCTTGGCAGCTTGTTACAGAAAAATACAAGATAACAATGACTAAATAAGACAGATCCCACATCTAGCAGATTTCCAGATGTAAGTGTTCCATGAATGTTATAGCTCTGTTTACTAGACGAGTTAAGACCATACAAAATATGATTCTCAGTAATAGCAGGACCACCACTTCATTTATTCTTAACCAGCGATAAAGACAAAAGAAAGAAAAAGAGCCTGTCCTCCATTTTTAAATGACTTCCGTGATGCTTGGGTGGCTCAGCGGTTGAATATCTGCTTTTGGCTCAGGTCATGATCCCTGGGTCCAGGAATCAAGTCCCACGCTGGGCTCCCCACATGAAGCCTGCTTCTCCCTCTGTCTGTGTCTCTGCCTTTCTGTGTCTCTCATGTATAAATAAATAAAATCTTAAAAAAAATAAAAAATAAATAATAAAATAAAATGACTTCCTAATACACTACTCAACTCTTCCCATCTCATCAGTAAAAACTTAGATAATCACAACTACTGCAATGCAAAGTGGTAAATTTAGTCTTCTAGTTGGATGCACCGATGCTTAAGATATGTTTCATGTTCTATTACTAAAAATAAGAGGGGGAATGTATGGAAAATCTTATCCATACTCACCAATTTCATAATTAAATGAGTGAGAAGAGAGACCAGAAACACCAATACAGCTGACTTACCTGGAACATTGGCATAGTAAATCATTGTCTACCAAACCCTTTGCTTTTTTACTTATTGAGTCCATTACAACGAAGTTAGTAGAAATTTTACTCATAGAAGTGTATATAATAAGATTGCAAAGCAATTGCAAGGGAAAACAAAAAAGAAATGTAAAGGACTGTACAAAAACCAAATAATTCTAATAACTTTGCATTTGGTTAGCCATTGGGCTTAGACACAGGGGAGAGGTATATTATGTATTCCTACAAAGTATTCCATATTTACATAAAGATCAAATAGCCTCAGTTATTGTCAACAATTTGGAAGACAACCCTACAATATAAGAAAACTAAAATATAATATATGCAAAAGAAACAAAATGTTAACTTGATCATACTAATACCCAATTGTCTCCAAACTAGGTGAAAAAAGCCTGGCCTACATGTCTTTATGAATCTGCTCTACTAAAAGAATAAAATAATCTGTAAATCTACAGATTACTTTTAACTAAATCTGATTTTCTAAAGGAATTGAGGTTATTTAAAGTGTGTCTTCTTAAGTAGTTTGGTAATTATTAGAACATGCATTTGTGTAGCAAACACTTTCTTTATAGATAGCGTGAGTGTAAGCATCATTCTAATACTTGTCTAAATTTCTTCAAATTCTGGAACACTGATGTTTGAATTAATGAGATTTTACTCTAAATTCTAATTTTTGCAAGGACACAGAAAGTTTCATTATCAGTAATGTACTTTTCAATCCTGATGAAATGCCTGAAATAAGTACTGTATCATTATAATGTAATTCCAACTAGAGAAGAATATTGAATGTGCCTTAATATCTCTTCCTAATGTGACTTTGCAGTACTTTTGTAAGCACCAATGCAGAGACACTTAACATTATGTGATTAAGTTAGCATGTTTTAAACATTTCTGATTTCTTTTTGGAAGTAGCAATAAATCAGCATGTTTCTAGATGCTGCTGAGAAGGAGTAATCTCTATCTACAGAACAGAAGTCTTAGCATTTGCCTAATATTATGCCCTTGCTATAAGATTTCCCTTCCATTCAATTTCAACATAGGAATCATTTTTAATCAGAGAAAATAAGCATGATAATCAAATGCAAAGCAGTATAGACTCATAGTGAATGTTTGTTTTAATGAGAACTTAACTTCTGCTTATGTCAGATAATTTAGCTCTTAAATTATCTTAATTCTCTTAAAGCTGTAACTGACTATTAAGCCAAGGGAAAGTCTAAGCAAATCTGTATTAAATTCCTCCAGGAAACTAGAAAAATTCCTCATCATTAAAGAGGTCACTGTTTCTCTGGAGCCACAAGTACACCCATATCACATGCCTCATCAATTCTCAGTCTGTGTATAGTCTTTCAATTAATATCTAGGATCATATTAGAAACACTAACAAAAAATCACTTGATCCAGCTAGGCTCATTCGTTGAGCCTGCAAGGTTAAAATAGTCTAATTAAAGGTGGTGGTGAATTTTAAATGACTTTGCATCCATTCTTCTATCCTCCAGACATTGTTCAAAAGACCTGAATGTTAACACTATCTTCAGGCTCACTTCTAATGACATACACCTCACACAGAATGAGAAAGTTCATGCAAAAGACAGAACTGAGCAAACCACCTAATGCCATGAGAAATGATTAATTTGTTTTCTTGAGCTAAAGAACAGATAAACATTTGGTTACCCTTATGAACTGAGAGTCACTAGGATGGGTTCCCCTTTAAATGATCTTTTTTAATTTTTAAAAAAGATTTGTGTATTTGACAGAGAGAGAGAGAAAGAGAGATAAAGAGAGAGAGTGCATCCCTAAGCAGGAGGAGTAGCAGGCAAAGGAGAGGGAGAAGTAGGCTCCCCACTGAACAGGGAGCCCTAGGCAGGGCTCAATCTCAGGACCCTGAGATAATGATCTGAGCCAAAAGCAGATGCTTAACTGACTGAGCCACTTAGGAACCCCTAAATGGTTTTTACAACCCTGAACACAACCACACCTCAGTTTAGAGGTGTGGTTATAATAAAGAATAGAATAAAATGGGTTTTTAATATAAAATTTCTATAAGCTGCTGTTAATTAGATTTAGAATCAAAATCAGATATCAAAGAAGAGAATATGACATGAAGTTAGGGATCAGTTTTGAATCCTGCTGAAATTAAAACTGTCAGATGATAGGGGCACCTGGGTGGCACAGTCAGTTAAGTGCCCAACTCTTGGTTTTGGCTCAGGTCATGATCTCAGGGTTGTGATATAGAACCCTTCTCAGGCTCTGGGCTCAACATGGAGTGTGCTTGGGATTCTCTCCCTCTCCCACTGTCCCTCCCCCTTGTACTCTCTCGCTTTCAAATCAATAATTAAACCTTTAAAAAATTGTCAGATGATAGATTTGGTTTTGATTTGGTTTAAGAGAGATCCTCACACGCTAAGTTTGGACTGGATTCCTGAGTGTTGGGGCAAACACTGGGGTGATGCTGAACTGCTATAGGACTGCAGTGGAAAAATAGTAGAGGCAAAATATAGAGGCAAAATAATACCAAAAGTCAGGCACAGACTTCATGCTTCCATTTAAAATGAATAGTGTAGAAAATATCATTGCTCCTAGTGTAACATCAAAAAAAAAATAGCCTGGATAATCTACAAAATCATAACTTCCCCTGAAAATCTCTGAGAACTAGGATTAGATGTCAATTTGCTTAAATTTTAAGGAAATACAGGCACCCTCAAGGAAAAATAGTACAGTAATAAGAGATTCATGCTGAGCCAAGAAAAAGAGGAAGACCAAGCCTCTATGCTAGCAGTGTAGAATTCAAATATATGTATAGATTTAAGATAGTCATTTAATACATGCATTTTTAATGCAGCTATATAGGCTTTTCTCCACAGAGCATCATTGAATGTTTGGTAGAACGAACGTGGGCTGGGTAGGTAGCAAATAAAGCCTTCATCAGTGGTACTAGGTACTCATATTAGGCAAAACATCATAAAGTCTTGCTAAAAGCCCATCTTGGATTATTACTTCAAGGATATAAAAGCTTTAAGCTGCCATAAAAAGGAAAACAAATCTGTTACCCTAAGACAAATGTCAAGACCTACTGCTTCTAGGAGAAGGGGGAGTAACTAATGAGAAAGGGGCATGAAATTACCATTGTCTAGACCACAAGATCACTCCTACTGGTAAGGGAGAGAAAAAGGCCCATTACAGAGACCTGGCGATTCAGGGACTACCGTGTCTGAGTTTGAAGCAGGTTGGGAGAGAATGTCTCTGCCTGTATACAGGCTAGCAAGTTTTGACATAATAACTTTCTGCTCAGGGAAGAATAAAGGCATGGAGACATGGAGACTGGCTCTCTCCGAGAAAATAGTGAGGAAGAGCCTAAAGCAGAGGACGGAATAAAACAAGAAAAACCCTTCAGCAATCCAGTCTTCATCTTATGCACTAGTTAACACTAAATAAATGATAAAGCCAGTGGTGCACCAAAGTAACCATAATAACAGCAATACTCAAATTTAGGTCAACTTCTAACTGCATTAATTCAATTCCCCCACAAAAAGTAGTATAAGACAACAAACTAAATAATAATAATAATAATTATTATTATTATTTTTTTTTAATTTAAAAAGACAACATACTTAGGCTCAGATACACAACTACCTCAGCCTCTACATTATAACATAGGATGTAAAACACCCCCCCACACACACAGACACACACACTCTCAAGAAACAAGAAAAATCACCTAGCATCAAGAGACAAAGAACTTAACAGAAGAAGACTTAGATATGGCCCAATTGTTAGAATTACTGGAACTACTAGATATTTAAAATAATTAGAATCAACATAAAGATATTGATAGAAAAAATGTGTACGAACAGTTGGGAAGCACAAATGAGAAACTGAAACTCTAAGAATAAAACTAAAATGCTAGAAAAAAGAACCCATAGTAACAGATATGGAGAATGTCTCTGAAGGTTCACTGTGATACTTGGCACAAAGAATCAACCTGCACACTTGAGGAGAGGTGAATAGAAACTAAACACAAACAGAAAAAAAAAACAAAACAAAACAAAACAAAAAAAACAAACAAAACACCTAAAACCCCAAAATAAAAACAAAGGGCATCTGAGAGCTGTGGGAGATATCAAATAGTTTAATATATGTGTAATTGTTCTCAGTAAGAGAAAAGAGAAAAAAAAGGGGGCAGAATGAGTATTAAAGAAGATAATTATTGAGAACTTTCCAAAAATTATAGAATAAGTTAAACTACAGAGACAAGAATATCAAAAACCCCAGTCGGGATAAATGAACTACTCCCCCAAAATTAAAAGACCCAGATACATAATACCTAGATTTTTTTTTTATTCAATAAGTTCTTATTAAGCTTATTGAACACTCAGTATTGTTTGAAATTTAGTGTCTCTTTTTATTTTTTTTATTTTTTTTCTGATAAAATGGCTCTTGATTTTTAATTCTCAAGCTTCATTTTGAATGAATGTGATATTTTTTTCCATGTGATTTATTTTTTAATTATTTATTTATTTATTTATATTTTTAGTTCCCTGTTTTTTTTTAATTTATTATTTATTGGTGTTCAATTTACCAAATATACCTAGATTTTAAATATCAAAGACAAAGACAAAACCCTGGAGGCAATCAGAGAAAAAGACACATTACATACAGCAGAACATTGACAAAAATTATACCAGACATTTTGTCAGAGTACAATGAATTGGCATAATTAAAGTGCTTTTAAAAAAAAATCTATAAATCCTGAATTCTAAACTCAGTGAAAGTATCATTAAAAAATGAAGAAGTCGTAATGGTAGCTCAGGAACAAATGAAAACTAATATAATTCATTAATAGCAGTCTTATACCTGAAGAAATGTTAAAGTTCTTCAGGCATAAGAAATAGTATTAGAGTCAGAGATATCAACCCAAGGAAATGTAGATCTCCACGAATATGTTAAAAAAGGAAAACATACTACCCACTTTTTTCTTATTATAATGTCACTAAATGATTACTTTCTGTCACAAAGTTAGGAGAACTGCAAGATGGGTTTAAGGCACTCAAAATTAAAATATATTACAACAAGGGCACAAGAGATGGGAGGAAGGGATGGTATTGCTCACTGGTACGGAGTTCTTGTACGTGAAGTAGTGTAATCAAGACAGACCATAACTAATTAATGCCGTAAACACCGACACTCACTAAAAAAGGAAAAAAAGGAAAAAAATAAGCCACAGTGGAGATCAAATGTATTCATAATAATCAAAAACAGGCAGAAAAAGCAGAGAAGGTAACAGAAAACGGATAGAACATATAGAAAACTAATAGTGCAATACCAAAGGTCGGCACTTCCAAATCTTAAGAGTGATGGAGGATGCACAAAAAATAATAATAAAATTATCAATATTACAGAAAGCATCAAAGGAGAAAATAATAAAAAATAGGCAAAATAAAACATATTATTTAACTTTCAAATCATATTCAACTCAATACTATGTTCAATCAGTATTAACCTCCAAAATATATTTTAGGTAATCTAAGCATCTAAGTGAAATCTTGACAAGTGTTTCAATTCACGTACCACAAGCCATGGACGTTTTCGACTCTGGTACGAAAAGAGACAGAGGTAATTAAAGAAAACTTTCTCTTGCAGAAGTTATAAGGTATTTTAATATAGTATTAATTTATTTTAAACAACTAAAGGTTTGACTTTATACTTGAAAAAGTCTAAAATTAAAAAAAAAAAACTTTAATTTTATGAAGACTTTTTGCTGACATGAAAGTGCTAACAGGAAATAATGGATTGGGATTAAACCCAGACTTCTTTGAGAATATAGGCAATTATTTGGACTACATGTTATTTTCTCAACTATAAAAACAAGTCTGGAGAAGATGATTGATCGTGGGGGTAACGACAGCACTCTGACAATGTGTCATGCAAATCTCAGGTATAACAGCACACCTGGGATTAGAGAGAATAGAGCAATTACCTTTTAGTCCACAGTTTGACCTTAAAGCAAGTGTTTAATGTCTGGAAGCTGCAATTCCCACACTTTAAGATGATCCTTACACGTCCAACATGCATAATTCCAAAACATTATGAACAGTAATTCTAAGAATCAGTCCAATTTGAGTAATATAGGTTATTTTCATAATTTCTGTGAGTACAAACATTATCATTACAAATGAAAAAAAGGCTGAAAGTCTGATCTTTTCATGTACAGTGAAGCAATGATCTGGAATTACAGTGTAAGAAAATGAGGATAGATCGACGAAGGAATGCCGCAAAGACAATGATAAGAATCATGTACGGCAATATCATTTTTTTTTGGCAATATCATTATTAGGTTTTTTGTGTTAGCCACTTGCATGGAGATAAATACCCCCAGAAGTCCGTGGTAGTTTCAAAGCCGAGTTAGACCCTGCCTAAAGGGGGAAATAAAAACAGCAGAGAAATAAGATTTCCAGAAAAAATGTCACAGTGTAGGGACTACTTTGGTAGAACAATATAAATAGATGGGCTAATGAATAAATAGCTTCTTGGGGGTTGTTGTTAAACTATAAAAGAAATAATCAAATGTGAAATGGTTACTGTGTCTAATCCTTGGTCTCTAAGATTGCTCATATCAATTCTTTTAATTAGCTCCAATCAACTATTTAATAAGCAATACGGAATTCAGAAAAATATATAAACTGGAGGAAACCACAAATATTAGAAAGCTTTGGCATGTGAGAATGTTCTTGATATATGAATTCATATCATTTGTAATGAAATATAAATTGGAGGAGCCTCTGAAAAATGTGATCAGTATAAAAGCCATGCCAATTACACACAGGTCTCCCTCACTCCCCAAAAGATTTTCTATGGAAGAGTATGTAGAAATTTAAAGACATTTTGGTGTAAAAAATCAGTGCTATATCATTTGAATCAAGAAAATACTAGTCCTTTATAAATGTATGAAAATAGTCTGATTAGAAAAGAAGTAAAATGTAAAGACAATTCACTATCAAACATTACACCCAACTCCCTCCACCCCTCCCTCAAAAAAAAACATCAATGATAGTAACAAAATGATTTAAGGAAAAGGAGGGGAAATCCTACACAATCCATTACCTGGAGACCTAGCTATCTGATTAATAGAAATTTACCATGGCTTATAATACTAACTTAGATTAATATTTAGGGTTTTTTTTTTAACAATGACTATAAAAAATCTCAGACCGTTCATTTTAATAAAATTTAAAAATAGGGAGAGCTTTATTCCTTTTTTTTTTTTTCTTTTACTCAAAAACCTACAAATAACGTAGACTCTGAGTTTAGTCACTTTGGTAAGTTTCTCTATTTCCAGAGCCAACTTTTAGAAGAAAAAGAATTCTGTTGAGTGAATTCATTAAATTTGGGATACAGCATCTTCTTCGTATCACTCAAACTCTCAAAATAGTTGTACTTTCTACCTAAGATATCATACAGCCAATTTCTCAAGTCATTTGCCCCTCAGGTAGAAGTCAGAAATCTACATCACCAGAGATTTAATTTTAGGTTTTCAGCAGATGTCATAGCCTAAGGATATAAAGTAAAAGTGACAAAACTAAAATTTGATCCTCCAGTTCTTCAATTTATCCCGTATTTAATTAAACTTTTCACTGTATTCCATTAAAAAAGTCAAATTATAATTTTGTGAAGAGATTTTTTTTAAATTGTTTTTAGATATAGAATATTTCTTGGTCTTTTCTATCCATGACACACTAGATTAAATACGTTATACCTGTAAAGAATCACATATCCTTTTAAAAATAAATTTTTAAAGAACTTTATTGTCAAGACAGTCTTATACAGTCTGCATGCCATGCGAGGAGAGGAAATTAAAAAAATCAAGAAAAGATAATTTTATTATTAAAAATGTTAAACAGAAAATAAACTTAGGTTTTAGCAGCAAAACAAAGGTCAATTTTTAAAAACTAAAGACACATCCCTTTTGTAATAAAATAAGAGTATTTTATTACAATTCATTATACACAAGTGAATAGCAATAAACAATATCAAAACTCTAATATAGTTAACCTTGATTATATTACTAGTCCAGTAATCATTATTCATGAATAGATATCAAGAAGACATTTATTATATGGAGTAACTCTGAAATACTATTTCTAATAGGTATGTTATCACAAATCAACTAGAGACAAACCAGGCCTATTCTGCTGCTTGTATTACTCCTAAACTCTCTGAAAGAAAATTTTCTTTAAATCAGTAAGAACAGGATGAACATTAGAGGGAAGGAAGTTTCTATTAAACCAAATTATGTATTCATAAATATTGTTGGCATGTTCTTTCTAGATGCTGACCTCAAGTAATAACAGAACAACATGCGCCCTCATGGACTGTAACGAGGGTTGCAACAGACCAAGTAGTGCAGTTTTAGGAGCACGATCAGGAATTTGGTTATCAATTTGTTACACTGACTACGCCTGTTCATCAACAAACTGAAGATGCCAGGTGGATATTTATGTCAGAAGATCAGATTACATCCCCAACAAGATGTACACATTTGAGTCACCATCATGGATGACATTTGAAGCCATCACGTGGATGAAATAAAGCAATCGATATGGATAGAAACAGTGGCCTGGATGTCAAGTACCTGGCGCTCCAAGGTAAGAAATCAGGTAGAGAGTGAGATCAGTAAAGGACAGACAGCGACACAGATAGGCAGGTCCCTCTGTTTAAAAATGTATGCTTTCTCCACAGAAAGGCCTGTGTATCTTTGCCAAAGATCAGTTCACGAAGGTCCAGGTCCGGATCTCCATGTAGCTGCAACTCTATTTTCCGACTCTCTATTGTTCCATTAATCCTCATTTCCATTTTGTGGAAACCACACTTCCTTGATTACTACAGCTTTTAATAAGCTTTGCTATCAGAAGTATAATTATATTCTTTTTGAAAATTGATTTGGCTATTCCAGAACATTTGCATTTCCATGTGAATTTAGAATCAGCTTGCCAATTTCTACAAAATAGCACATTTTTGGAATTTTAATTGGGATTCATTTGAATCTATAGATTAATCTGAGAAAAATTAACATTTTAATAATAAAAATATTCCATTTAATGAACACAGTGTATCTCTTTATTTAGGTATTCTTTGATATTTTCTTAATAATGCCCAGTGAGCTTCACCATGAAAGTATTATAGATCATTTCTAAAAAGCATCATAAAGTATTGAATATTTTTGATGCCATGTGAATGTTTTATAATTTCAATATTTAATTTTTCATTGGTTGTATTAATTTTTATTTAATTTCAAGGCATTTTGCAACTTTTAATTTTATTAGATTTTTAACAGAGTCCATAAGGTTTCCTACTTAGATGAACATGCTGTCTACAAGTAATGAGAATTTTACTAGTTTCTGCTCAATATATATGGCCTTCTGATTCATTCATTTTGGATTTATTGGAGTCCTTACTGAGTTCCTTTTTTCTATCTCATTGATTTCTCCGTTTATTTATTTTCTTCTTTCTCATCCTTTGGATTTGATTCGCTTTTTTTTTTTTTTCTATTTCCACAATACAGAATCTGAAGTCTTTAGTGTTAAAAATTTCCCTTTAAGTACTGATTTTTATATATCCCACATACTTTACTATATATTTTTATATTCTTTTATTTCATATTTTCCCTAGTTCTATGATCCTTTTTTATTCTTTTTAATTTTGGGGTTATTTAGAAGTGTACTGGTTAGTTTCTAATATTTGGGGATTGTCTGCATTTTTTTTTACTAATTTATGGGTAAATTCCACTGTAGTCAAAGACTATGCTTTGTATGAAATTAATCCTTTAAAATACACTGAAATTTGTTTTTTTTTTTTTTAATTTATTTATGATAGTCACAGAGAGAGAGAGAGAGGCAGAGACACAGGCAGAGGGAGAAACAGGCTCCATGCACCGGGAGCCCGATGTGGGATTCGATCCCGGGTCTCCAGGATCGCGCCCTGGGTCAAAGGCAGGCGCTAAACCGCTGCGCCACCCAGGGATCCCTACACTGAAATTTGTATAGCCACTCAAGTCTTTTACAGATCTGTTATTGTCTGTCTACTTATTCTATCAATCATTGAGAGAAGACTGATACAATTTCCAACTATTAATGAGGATTTACTTATTTCTCTTTGCAGGTTTCTTTTTGCTTTGTGTATACGTAGCTCCAATATACATCATATAATATACTTAATAATGATTATGTCCTCCATCCTGGTAACATTTTTTGCTCTGAAATTTATTTTGTTGGATATGAGTAAAAATATCCAGATTTACTTTGATTGGTGTTAACATGGTATATCTTTATACTTTGTTTCTTGATCTTAAAAGAAAGGGGATTTTTTTATAAGTATCATAACTTTGGGCTTTGTTTTTTTTTTTAATTGGCAAACCACTGGCTTTCAGTTATTATAGATTATTTGAATTTAATGGGATTCCTATATGCTTGGGTTTAAGTCTGTCATCTTGCCATTTGTAGTCTATACATTCCATTTGCTCTTTGATCGTTTTACCCTCTATTCTTACATTCTTGAATTAACCAAGCAATTTTAATGATATCATTTTATCTCCATTATTGGTTCATTTTTCCCCTATTTTAGTAATTGACTGGTCTTACAGTGTATATGTTTAACCTCTCAAAGTCTACCACCAAGACAGTGTACCTACTCACATGCTGAATAAGAATCTTAACTACAGTGCACTTCTATTTTGCCCTTCCAGACTTTGTGTAGTTGTTGCCATACATTTTAATTCTGCTTATGTTATAATCCCCCAAATATACTGTTGTCTTTGTTTCAAAGAGTTTATTACCTCATTAAAAGATTTTTAAACAGTAAAAATGTATTTTATTGTTACTTATTGAATTTTTTTTCTTCATTCCTTCATGTAAATTCATTTCCACCTGATATCAATTTCCTTTGACTCAAGTACTTCCTTTAACGTTTTTGAATGTACTGATGATTTCTTTCAGCTTTTATGTATCCAGAAAGATCTTGACTTCACCCTCATTTTTGACAAATATTTTTGCTGCAGAGGATTCTCTACCATTCTTTCAAATGAGAAATTAGCTATCTTCTTACTTATGTTTTTCTGCTTTCTCAATATTTTTAATATCTTCTCATTATCACTGGTTGTAAGCAATTTCACTGATATGTGCTTTCATTTCTTCATTATTTTGTTGTTGTTCTTAGGGTTTGTTGAACTGTTTAGAGCTATCAGTTAATATTTATTAAATTTGGATAATTCCAGCCATTGTTTCTTCAAATACTTTTCTCTACCCTTTCTCTTCTCCCATTTATCTCAAATCACATGCGTTTCTGGTTACTTGGAGTTTCCCACAGCCCAGTAATATGATCCACTTTTCTTCAATCTTTTTCGGAGTTTCATTTTTGATAGTTTGTCTTGCTATGATGTCTCCACTAATCTTTTTCTTCTAGAAGGTGTAATCTGATATTAATCTCACCTATTGTATTTTTAAGATATTGTACTTCTTGTCTGTAGGACTTTGAGTTCTTGTGATATCTTCTATATCTTGGCTTAACATGCTCAATCTTTCTTCCACCCACTTGAATATATATAACAGTGATAATTATCTTTGTCATTGCTGAGTCTGCTTCTATTGAATGCTTTTCCTCTTCATTATGGGTCATATTTTCCACATTCTTTCATGGTTTATAATTTTTGATTGGATACCAGATGTGAATTTCACATCATAGTGTTTATGATACTTCTGCTTCCCTGTAAAATTTTCTCATGCTTTGTTCTAAAAGTTGCAGGGAAACAGTTTGATCTTAAGCTTTATTATAAAGTGCTTATAGCAACTTTATAATAAGTTTGGATTGGCCCTAAATCCAAATCCTTAAAAGCTTTAGGGCCAATTTGGCAAAATGCTGATGAAAAAAAAAAAAAAACTTGTGTATATTATCTAAAATCTCATGAATTATGATTTTGATTTGTCAAACATATGAAGTATTTGAGTAATTTTCCCTGACCTTGTTTAGGTTTCTCACATGTAGTCACTGGTGAGTACTTACGTGAAGACACGAGGGCCTCTCCACAGCTATCTCTATGTGTTCTCTCTCTTTCTCCCTCTGTCCAGTTCAGTACTCCACCATGTGAACTCAAGTTACTGTGACCTGTGTCTCAACTCTGTCTACTTACCACAGGACAACATCTCTATTTTCCTTCCCTGTTCTACAGCCTCAAACTCTCTTTAGTTAGTAAACTGTGGCAACTGAGGATCATTTTGTTTCCCCTCACGTGGGAATCAGTGTTCTGAACTGCTTGCACACCATTTTCAGATAAATGTTTCATTTATTTCAGAAAACAGGATAAATCTCATGTTAAGAAACAAATTTCTTACTCACATTTTGGTATTATCTTGTTTCCTTTGTTTTTTCAAAGAATGTTTTCTGTATTGTTTCCCACTAAATGAGAACTTCAAACTTAAGACTACTCCTTTCCTTATTTTCTCTCCTTCACAGTTTTTTGTTCTTTCCAGACTATTTCTACCAGAGATAATTTGAAATTTGTAGATCTCTATTTCTTCTAGTTATATTAAATGCATTGGATTTGTGTGCTTTGCTTATTCTTCTTTTTCTGTATAGTTTTGGAGGATGTGTTGGGAGCTTCAACTTTGCCTGGAATGAATATCTCCACTTACTCTAATCTTTTTTTTTTTTTGAAGATTTTATTTATTCATTCATGAGAGACACAGAGAGAGGCAGAGACACAGGCAGAGGGAGAAGCAGGCTCCATGCAGGGAACCTGATGTGGGACTTGATCTCAGGACCCCGGGATCACGCCCTGAGCCAAAGGCAGACAACTAATCACTCAGTCACCCAGGGGCCACACTATTCTAGAAATCTCTAATAAACTTTTAAATTAAGTGACTATAGAAACAATTTAAAAGACAGAGAGCAACATATTTGTTTGGTGATGGAAGAAATGTTCCCAAATGTCCGGGTGTTCTACCTTGATTAAACACTCAATTAAAGAAATTTAACATACACAACTGCATACTTCTATACTTCGACTTCACAGCCAACTCTATGTATATTGAATGGGGGAGACCGGACTTGAAAAAGAAAAAAAAAAAAAAACTCCATTTAAAAGAACAGTTATAGGCTTTGACTGCAAATACACAAAATGATTGGTATAAGACTTTGAGAAACTAAAATACACATAATTTTTAACAACGTAATCTCATTTAGAGAATGTATTCTTTGACTATAAAAGCAACAATATTTAAATATAAATTCCAGAGTTATTATTTAAGTCATGTTTTAAATGAAAAACAAACAAAAAAGAGTGAAAACTACATAAATGCCCATCAAAAAGGAGATGCTGAATAAACATCAACCATACCATGGAATTTGTTAGAAATATAAAGTGAATTATATCTACATTTCAATAATGTTTTTGGAGAGAAGCACAAGTTCAAAATTAAAATGCAAAGTATGCTTAGCACCAGTTGTTTTTTTTTAATAAAAATGACTGTCATTTTGTACATATCTAAATATGTGTATAGGAATATGGAAAAAATTGAATATGCTTACTCAGCAGGCCATTAGCATTAATTAGGTCCAGCAGTAAGACTGGCTTTAGAGGAAACATATGTTGTTGAGTTTTCCACTTGTCAAAATAAGTATTATATTAGAATTTAAAAATTGATACAATAAGAAAAAATAAATGGGCACACAATAGAGTTACATTTTATAATCAATATTAAGCTAAAAAAGCTAAATGTTAGGAAATATATGACCTAATCTAAGCTTGTCAACAAAAAGCCCGATTCATATTTGTTTAAAATCTGGATAGAGCTGTTGCTCTTCTAGAAAAGAAGAGGCTTACCATGAAAGACAACACAAAAAGATGTTGACAGCTGTCCACACCAGGAATATAAGCAGTGTTTCTCATTTTGAAGTGTTTATGAAAGTAAACTGAAGAGATCCATAAAAATATCAAAGGAATTGTTTCAGAAAGGAAACTGTACGAATGAGAAAAATGAAAAAAAGATTTACAGCTGGTAAGCTCTGAGAAAAAACATTGGAAGAAAAAATGAGTTTCTACAAATATTTAAAGAATGATTAGAGTTTTACTGACACGTTTTCATTACTTGTCATACAAGAAAAAACAAGAGAAAATAAAACTGAAGCCACAAAATGTCTGGGTAGACTTGAAGTAGGATTTATTCACTAAAAAGCAATTAACAAATGAATGTCATGTATTAGGAAGCTAATGAAACCATTACTTATAATAATAAACTACCCAATACTTCATGTTAATATGAGCTAATCTATATCTTTACATATGTATGTATTGTATTGCATTTTCATTGTTTTTCCATCTGCAGAATAGTCTGTAAAAGGAAGGGGACATTTTTATTATTTTATCTCCAGATTAATCTATAATTATTTCTCCATTAGAGGAAGTAAACTGGGTCATATAACTACTTTTGGGGCTTCACGCTGTGTGTGGAGTCTGCTAAAAGTTTCTCCCTTTCCCTTTGCCCTTCCCCATTCTAAAATAAATAAATAAATCTTTTTTTTTTTTTTTTAATGGAAGCATATTTTAACTTCCCAATAGTCTGTTAACTGATTCTTCAGGAGCCAGCATATATTGCAAGTAGACTTAGCAGAGCATCAATAAATACATGGTAGAGAAATAGTATGTTTTTAATAAAATTTTTGAAGTCTCTTTCCATTCTGCAATCCAAATAATAAAATCCTATTTTATAAGAGAAGATGAAACAGATAAAACTAAACAGACAAAATGTCCTTCTTATAGAATGCATCTTTACTGAGGGAGCAATGCCTACTGCAGAGCTGCCAATGAGCGTTCAGTATTGTAGTATAGTCAGTTTCCCTTCCATTATTTCTCACCACAAAAAGAAGGGAACATCTCTCAGAAATTTCCATACGCTGTTCAGTACTTTAGTACCTCAGAATGCCCTGTTTATATGTATATTAAAGCATAAATTGTTTCTGTGGTTTCTATTATCTACACTTTAACAAGCATTTCCAGTGACTTTGAATCTAGTGTAAATGATTTGAAATCTTAAAAATTTTATATTTTGGGAAAATAATTAAAAAGTATGTTTGGGGAAGAATAAACATTTTCAAACATTTATTTAAGAAGATTAAATGTCCAAATTTTATGTCATTATCTATAGATTGTCCAAATTCTATGTCATTATCTATAAAATAACTGTTATGTATGCTCTAATTGAGCCCCATCAAGAATACAGAAGATACGTTAATTCAAGAAACTACAGATGTATATGCCTCTGATTGCTGAAGCATAATACACAGGAACACTCTTTAAACTAAGACACTGGATGGAAAAACAAAAGAATAGTGTCCTAGGTTTGGGCTCTCCAGGAAGCAGAATTTGAGATGGAATTCAATGTGCAGAATGTATATAAGGGAATGCTCTTGGGATCAACAGCTATAGGAGAGAGGAGAAGAGCAAATCTGAGTAGGTGAACAAATGGGAGTGCAGTGTCAGGTGGGAACTCCTCTGGCTCCATGGGAACCTGTGGAGCAAGCATGGCTCACACATTGTCCTGGGCTGGTTTCAAGTAGCTAAACCTTTATTATCTCTTCTATAAATTACTGATGGTGGGTGTGTTGTACAGAGGAGGCATGACTTTCAGCAAAGTAGCTCTCTGAACCTGAGGCAATTGCTCAAGGGGGCCGAGGGATGGAGGGTACCTCCTGACCATGTTCCCAACAGCTGGGCCAATAAATCCTTCCTGGAAGGTGAAACTTTGCTGAGCTTCACCATGTCAACCACAAATACTTGTGAGTTGTAAAATATGATAGCAAAAACAACTCTCCTAACAAAGAAAAGTAAAATGTATTTATACATTTGAGTGAGATAACAGAAAAGAATAAAGAATATAATAATAATAAATACCAATGGAAGTTAGTTTTTTGTTGTTTTCCTGTTTATTAAAAGATTTTATTTATTTATTCATGAGAGACACAGAGAGGGAGGCAGAGACACAGACAGAGGGAGAAGCAGACTCCCTGCAAGGAGCCCAATGCAGGACTCGATCCCAGGACCCCGGGACCACAGCCTGAGCCGAAGGCAGACACTCAACCACTGAGCCACCCAGGTGCCCCCGGAAGTTAGTTTAAATGATATTACTATTGTGTCACAACAAATTGTGGTAAATCATGGAATTGGATTATTTAGTTTTGCTTTGTTTGGTTTGGGTCTGGAGTGGGTGGATCCTTTTATGTTGTTTTGCTTTGGGAGTTTCTTTGGGCTTTTTTTTCCCTCCTAAAGCAAACTCCCTTACTACATACCTAGCATGTAACAATGGAAGAATGCTAAATGAGAAAAGTTTATTCAGGAACTTTGAAATTTTTATACCAAGCACATTTAAGTTATGTTGTCAAATTGATTATAGTGTTATTAAAACAACTCATTTTCAATGGCTCGGGAATAGTTATCCACTAAGGAATTATTACAAATATGCTATATTATCATTTTTAAATGATGTCCAGAACGATCAACACTGGAAATACTCTCTGTTATACTGCTGCCTACTGCATATGAACCTAAATCTGCTTGATGATTCACACTTATTATGTTACTTTTGGTAAATGTCAGGCCTTTCTATAGAGGTAGATAATGATTATTGGCCTCCCCACTGACAACCAACCACGTAGAATGTTACAATTCCAATTCTCACATGGAATACCACCACACATATCTTTAGGAACAAACTGATCCAAAATACATGGATAGCAGGTGTTCTCTAATCTCACTGCAGTCACAGTTCTTTGTTCTTTGGAAGCTATGCTAGCACCTTGTATGAAAAATTCATTCAAGGCAGGTGCAGCCATATTCTAGAGGTAAAATTCAGCTGAGCATTTACACATAGTCATGTGAGAAAGGATCCTCTGAGTCTCTTTCTGGACATAAAGCCAGTTTGAAATAATAAACTCAGGGCATCACTCCAAATGGTGTAGGTTATAGAGCTGGATAAATCCTTACAACCCTGTTCTTACAAGGGTAGGAATTTCTGTACACTATTGCTGGCAATTCACATACCATGAACACTCATTTCACTAATTAAAGAAATATTTCTATGATCCAGTATACTGACACATCCTCCGGGTTGACTGAGTATCATATTAGTGGAAATGCTTGCAGTAGCTACAGTCTACACTGTAGACTTCTGCACACACACACAAAATTTTAATGCAACCAGTGGGGAGTGTCTTTCTAAAGAGAGTAGTTCAGAAATTAGCTGTTCATGGCGGCGGGGGATTGGGGGGATTGGGGGGGCTGTTTAAAACTAATTATTACTACAAATATTTCCTACCCAGGCTACAATATCTCAAATTATAGACAATCTAATATTGGCACAAGCAGACAAAAGTAAAACTAAAGTCAAGAACACACACAAAACCTAAAAGAATGTGAAATTAAGTGTCAAATGTTATAATCCTAAGTAACTTTGGTTAACTGCGGTCAGTCACCACCAGGGTATGTCACCAATATACAACGTTGTCAGTATGCTACCGAATACATGAGACCATGTTCAGAACAAGGCAGCCTATTAGACAGACGTCCCTACCAATGACTCAGAGGTCCACGACTAAATAATGATACAGATTCCAAAATATGCCTGACATATAACTCCAACGTCTGATACGTTAGTATATTGGTTTGAATAATTAAAGTATTTTCAATGAAAAGATGAAGTCAGAAACCAAACCCTAACTAAGAAGTGAAGGACGTGTGCACGTTTGTATGTGAGAGATTGAGAGTGAATATGTGTGTTTCAATGTGTGTGTACACATGTGTATTTACTTCTATAACAGAAAAAAAAAAAAAAACTCTGGGCACCAAGTTACACTATAGACACTGAAAGTCTAATGTCATGTGTGAGAACAGAAAAAGAGAACAGACTCATAGGTAATACAATTATTACAAGGAAGGGCAACTTTTCATATAATCAATGTATCAAAATGTCAAAATATCAAATAGAGTGCTCCTCCAGTCTATCTAAAATGCATATAAAGCTAGGACAATAGGGACGCCTGGGTGGCTCAGTGGTTTAGCCTCTGCCTTTGGCCCAGGGCTTGATCCCGGTTCCCAGGTTGGAGTCCCACATCGGGCTCCCTGCAGGAAGCCTGCTTCCCCCTCTGTGTCTCTGCCTCTCTGTCTTTCATGAATAAGTGAATAAAATCTCAAAAAAAAAAAGTTAGGATGATAAATTCATGTCATGTATTGTTAGAGATGGTTTTTGAATGATGGCTACCCTGCCACACAGGACGGTGAGTGCTCTTTAGTTCAGAAAAGGGTAATTATTATCAGCTCTGTGTTTCATGTTATTAAGACACTGTTGTGTGCTTGGGGATCCCCAACAGACCTAACCCTAACATAATCAAATTCAAGATGTTCCTCTGAACAGAAAACTAAGTCAACAATCATGGTCAGCTAGTGTTCTGACAGAGTATCAGAAACTAGCATCTGGGCAAGTACTTTATTTATTAATTAATTAATTTATTTATTTATTTATCTATCTATCTAATTTTTAAAGATTTTATTTATTTATTCATGAGAGACTCAGAGAGAGAGAAAGGCAGAGACACAGGCAGAGAGAGAGGCAGGCTCCATGCAGGGAGCCCAACGTGGGACTCGATCCCAGGTCTCCAGGATCACACCCTGGTCCAAAGGCAGGCGCTAAACTGCTGAGTCACCCCGGGATCCCAATGGGTAAGTGGTTTAAAACCACCTTAGGCTTTCACTCTCCACCAGTGTAGCATAACAAACAGAAAGACAATACAAGAAACACAATCACAGCCTCTCCAGGACACCATGGTCACATAGTCCGAGCTCCATCTCTAAGAAGAAATACCTTGTACAGCATGCTTAAGATATGGGCATCAGTCTCCCCAAGACGAGTCCACGACAGGAATTGTATGGTGAAGATTCTTTTACTTGGAATGCTATTACTCTCAGGAAAGTCCTTTATTACTTGGAGTGAAAATATGCCTGCCCAGTATTCCTAGTTCTACATGATGAAAACATGCCACATACATGAACTTTCTTCCAAATGAAAGTTTCCCAGATATTGTGAGACACAATAACATCTCTGGTTTACCATTTCTTCTTCAGGCCAAACTTTCACAGCTGCCTTAACTTGTCCTTCATTTGAACCTTCCAAATACCAGGAAAATCTGTTTAGGGAATATCTGTCCATTTTCTCTTTCCATTTTTTCTTGTCGATGTGGCATCGACAACAGAATATAAGGTGCCATCAGTAGAATGACAAACAAAAGGTCAGAGAGTATGTTCTCCATATCTGGACACTATTCTGTTGTAACTATATTTTTATAGCAGTATGTGTACATCTGTCCTCTTGCTTGCCTTCACCGGGAACACCATGCATTGTTTCTATATGACGTGCAGACAAACAAAAATTTCTAATTTGCATCTAGATTTCCACTCATTCTTATGTAATTATGTCATTTGTTTTGAAATTCAAAATAGAAAATTTTACATATAATCCTCCTATGTATGTTTTTTTGGTTTCTGTTAATCCTTACAGCTTCAAAGTCCAGGCATAATGAACTTCACATATGAACATGCTTATCACCTTTGCTCAAGGTCTTAGTATGAACTGTTTCTTCTTCCTGGAAGGACTTTTCCAAGCCCACACCTTCACACATTCACTTTTCTTAACTTTTTTCAAGTAGTTTGCTTTTTCCTTATTCTTTAGTTCTGACTTCAAAGGATCATCCAGGAGAGCCTCAAAGAACAATACATAAATAGCATATTTACATGCTGTTTATACACTGAAGCACTCCTAATTAACATTCAACATTCTCACTCAACCACCAGCACTGGTCTCCCATGTAGAAAGCATTCTGTAACTTAAACTCACATTTTCTGTCCTGTTTTACCATGCATATGCTTTATTTTCACATTTAAAACAGTGATGTGTTTAGCATAAAAAAGAAGTCACAGAAATCATACATTTTTGCCCTTAATCTAATAAATCAGATTATACTGCCACTGACTTTTTGGGTTCATTTTATGACTATTTCTCAGGATTCAAACATGCTCTATTGTTTTGGCATTTTTTAAAACCTCCAATTTGTTGTGAATCTTTAAGAATAGCCTCAAGATTTCCAATGCACAACATACAATGCCTTTCAACCTTTATACATCACCCTATGTGAGGTTTGAGCTTTTTTTTTTTTTTTTTTTTTTCCACAATCTGAGCCTATAGCACTAACAATTTCTTTAGATGATTCTGTTTTCTTTTTCACTGGAATTGTTTTCAAGGACAGAGTTGAAATTGTATTTTAGAAACTCATTTTTTCAGCTATATTCCATTTTAGAATTCATAATAATAATAATACTTTGTGCAAAGTCTTAAAGTAATTTTTTAAAAGATTTATTTATTTATTTTAGAGAAAGAGAAAGAATGCATACATGCATGAGGATGCAGGGAAGGAGGAAGTGGCAGATGGAGAGGGAGAGAAAGAATCCCTCCCTAAGCAGGCTCCCCAATGAGCATAGAGCGGGTAGGAAGCTGCATCCCACCACCCTGAGACCATCACCTGAGTCCAGACCATGACCTGAGTCAAAACCAAGAGTCAGCTACTTAACTGACTGAGCTACCCAGGCGCCACTTAAAGTAATTTTTAAAAAGCATACTCAAATATAAACTAAATGTGAAAGAAAAAAGTCATTAAATGTTTGGTTCAAATAATTCTCATCAAAGGAGTATACCCACAGAACCAGAAAAATCAGGAAGACTTAAAGAAGCAGAGATGTATTCCCTTTTGCCTTAAAAAAATACATAAATAAAAATTAGAAATTCAAAAAAATAAAGAATAAAATAAAAATTGCCCAGGGAAGAAAACCACTTGTCAGGAAATGGGGGGAGGCCTTTAGGAGCTGAGGTCCTTGGTTCTAAAACCACATGGAAATGAATTCGGCCAACAACCAATGAGCTCGAAAGAGGGTCCAAAACTTTATAGGATATTGCAGCCCCTGGCAACACCTTGGTTTCAGCCTGCTGAGACACTGAGCAGAAGGCTCAGACAACTCATACTCATAATCCTGACCCACAGAGACTGTGAGATAATAAATATGAGTTGCTCTGAGCCATGAGTTTGTGATAATTAGTCACACAGCAAAAGAAAAATTAACATACTAAATCAGAATCAGTATTTTTAATACGAATCCTAGTTGATTCTTATGCCTATTAAAATTTGAAACTTTTCTATTTAATCTATGTTGAAGTAACACTGTCAGAAATAGCTCCAAAGGAAGGGGTGAGAAATAACAGGAATATATATTATCAAATAATACATATTTGATTACCTAATAATAATTTTATATTGCATTATAAAATATATATGAAATAGATTTATAAAGTCAAAATAAATATTTTTGAATATTTAATTTCCTATTTTAAGTGGCATAAAAAGATTTTCTTCACTAAATTTATTAGCAGTTATATTGTTAATAACATTATTATGTCTATTTTATAGATTTATATATCTTACAGAGTAATATTAGTGAGCAAGTTACTGAGTGTTCAATATTTTTTAAAACTTTTACTTCATATGATTGTAGAGAAATTTAAATGGAAGGATATAAGTTCAGTTTGTATGTATCCTTAATTTTCGTAGGTGTAATAGCTAGTAAGTTGAGAAATCAACATACATTATAACATGTTGTAATAAATTGACAAGGGACAACAAGTATATCTTGTGCCCAGATCTAGGTTCCGAATACTATTCTTCAATAAAGGAAAACAGGGATCTTTGGGAAAATGGCTGACCACAACTGGGTCAGGAAACATAAAAGATGAGCCTGGACCTTCTGGAGCTTCTTAAATGGCCAGAAAGTATAGAAGTGGTCCAAACACACACACACACACACACACACACCCCCAAAAAAAAAAAAAAAAAAAACCTCACAGCTTTAATAAGGATATATTTAAAGGACATATTAAATAATGAGGATAAATTTAAAGGACTCTATCAACAGCCAATAGAGGAACAATTATAACAATAATGGAAATTATAAGATAAATCCATGAGTTCATACTGAAATAATTGACTAAATAAATGGATATGATAGACAAATCCTTAGTGCAAAAGTATTCCAACCAATTTATGTAGATACTGTTCTCTCAGGAAAATATATAACACATAAGAATCCAAATAGCCAAAACAATTTTGAAAAAGAAAAGCAAAATGGAGCTATTACCATTTCTGATTTTAAAATATGTTACACAAAGCTATGGCAATTAAAAGAGTATGGTGTCAGTAATAGTTAGACCAATGGAACAGAATACAGATTCCAGAAATAAAGCTACAAATACTCCGCTAATTGATCTTCAGTAACTGTGCCAAGCACACACAAAGGGGAAATGATAGTCTCTTTAACACACAGTACTGGGAAAACTGGATGTCTGCACACATGATAATGAGACTGGACCCTTATCTTCCATCATACACAAAAATCAACTCAAAGTAAAACCAGAAACGTAAAACTTCTGAAGGAGAACACAGGGGAAAGCTTTCTTGACGTTGTTCTTGGAAATGATTTCTTGGATATGATAGGTGACAAAAACAAAAATAGACAAGTGGGACTCTTTCAGGTTGGTAATCAACCAAATATTCAATCAATTGGTCTACAGTTAGGGGTTTTATGTTTGTTTTTGTTGTTTTTGCTTTGTCTCTGTTGATTAACAAAGCAAGGTTCCAAGTCAGCCCACATATAATAAGAACTCCATGTGCACTTGGGATGAAGTTATATGACCACCACTATCCTTTCCCAGAGTAGCCATGGACTTGGTTAGGGAGGGACATAACATATGCAGAAATGAAACAATGAGTCAATATACAATAAATAAGTCAATATACAATAATAGCTTGAATTTACCGAACATCTATTGTGTGCCACAGAAAGTTTTAGCTGTTTCACACACTTAGTCAAATGGTCACAACTCAGGAAATTGGCCATTATCCTTATCTGTAACTAGGACCCAGAAAGATTAAGCAACAAGCTCAAGGCGTGTCTTCACAGGTACTAAGTAGCAAACCTGATGTATGCATCTAAGAAGCAGGTGGGTTCTTGCTCTTAACCACCAGGACACACTGACTACTGATACAAAAATTAAATATCAAATAAGCACAAAAAAAAAACAAACAATTTCAGAGTTGTACCATGCAAATATTTTTTCTTATATAGGGAAATATGAACATTTTCTGTTTAGTAAGTAGAAAAAAACATTTCTTACATATGTACAAAGATTACTTAAAGGTCCCCTCTGACATTGCTATTGCAGCGTCATACAAGATGACATCTTCAACCATGAGAAGCTGAAGGGTCAACTCTATGTTTACCATGAATCCCGGATTCAATGACTCCACTTCTTTTGACTAACACTGGCATAAATGGGCAGCAGCTGCTCAGCTATCTGGAAGTTGCTTGTCATGAGAGCATGGATTTTTTTCACCCTGCTTCCCTCTCTTCTCTCAACTACCTCCTATTTCCTAGTCTTTGTGCTTCAGCATGAGAGAAACACATCAAACCAGATCTCCACAAGCCTGATGTGGATCGGGTGAAAAATGCGGCAAATCTATGATATGTGTGCTGCAAAAAAATATCTGCTTTACTTTACTCCTATAGGATGCCATTAGGAGATTCATGTAAAAAGTTGTACATAATTTACATGTTGTTCAATCAGAATTTAAGAATTTTTCATTTCAACATCCATAGCCAGAGCCCCATTAGAAACACCACTAAATTATGAGGGTCACATCTACACAATAAGAAAATAAACTTGTAGTGGGATATTTACACTTTATGGTATATTAATCTTAGCATCACCTAGTTCTGTTTTTTTTTGTTTGTTTGTTTGATTTTTTGTTTGTTTGTTTGTTTTAAATAGCTTTAACAGTGCTCTTTGCAAAGATAAATCTGAAGGCACTCTGAATATGCAGATAATTTTGTCCTGTTTAAACACCACTTTTTCTGAAAAATTAAACTGTCATAGAGGGAAGTTAATAAAGGTATCTTGAAGGAGAAAATGGACCAGTGCAATAAGAGTCTTAAGACATTTGAATGTCGCTTCCATTCCTTTCAATATGCATGAAAATTAAAATTCTCTTTGAAACTTCTGCTTCCCTTTTGCCTGCGTCAGATGTAGCTGCTCTAGGAGGGGCCTTTTCCTCTTGGAAGAGTATGCTGACATCCCACCTCACTGGTGAGAACCAGGAGCCCTGTCAGCTTCTGTAATGACCCTGGATGTACTTCCTAGCTTTCATCATATTGCCTGACTGACTCACTTTCTTTTTAGGGGCACAGATTTTTAATGACCATCTCTACATTTAGGGTCTGACAGGATTTTTGGCCAGTTGGGTGAGTATAAGTGAATGAATGGATAAGTGAGTGAACAAACAGCACACAAAAAAGCAGAGCGGACTTGCACTCTGCGTTCTCACCTGCTCTCCACCACTAGTTGGGATTACAGATGCAGAAAGGACTTCCAGAGCCGCTAAGCAGGCTGCAGATTACCTCCACGGCTGTGAACTGACGTCTTCAGTGTTTGGGCACAGGGTTGGATGAGATGTTCTGGATGAGATCCTTGCCCTTAGAAGAATTTGGAGTAAAGAACTTCTAAAATACTTTCTGATGACTTTTTGGGTCCCTTTTTAAGAAGGACATTTTGATAAAAGTCTGCTTAGCTATACCTGGGCATTTTGAGTAAATCTATTTCACATTCAAATTCTAGTCCATATGCAAGTAGTTTTTTTTTTTAAATATCAAAGAATTACTCTCTACTGATTATATACCTGCCAGCTTCTTTGTTAAAGATTAGTATAAGGTGCAGTGCATAAAATGAAATTAAAATAGACATCTATTTATTTTTCAGTGTCCAAATTAACCAAAAGTACTTCTCAGTTATATTTCCACTTCTGTCCTGAATTAGGGTATGCTTAAATAAATCATTTTAACTCCACATTCTACGGAACACTACAATCTGTCTCACCACAGTGCTTTGTGTATAGATGAACTAAAATTTCTATGTTATTAAAGATGCACTATGACATGTAAAATGAAAAGTCATCAGTACTAATATAGTTCTGTTGTGTTTCACTGTTAAAACCCTTTTCTTGCCTAACAGTTTTTTTTAACTATGTTCCAGAACAAATTAATAAATTCTGAGTGATATAACCGAAAGAAAAATAAAATCTCTACTTCTACCAAGAGTTATCCACGCAGAGTTAACAGTAATAAAATCATGACATCAAACAAAATGGCAGGGCTACATAGAATTTTAATTAGTTATCAAATTATATTTCATATCAATTTTAAATAAATGATAGAAACATAGATAACAAAAAACCTAATTATATCCTGCCTCAGAACACTAATGTAAATATTAAAAATATTATATGTTCAGAAAAATAAACAGATATAAAAGATTTTTAAATGCCCTTAAAGATATTACATTGAACTATAACGAAACTGCCAATCGTCAACTATTTTCACCTTAAAAAATTATAATTTCAACTATATAAGGTATAGCAAAAAGCCTTGAAATTTTATATAAATTTATACATATTTATACATATAAAGCCTTGAAATTTTATATAAATTTATATATATTTATACATATAAATGTGCCCCTTTTTATTTTATTTTTCAGAAAACATGTCTTTCTTTAGAAAATTTTAGAAATCTATCTAAAAATTTTTTAAAAAGGAGATTTTAGTCTTTATATTCCTTCTACAAAGAGAGATGATGAATAGTGTAATTCCGGTAATATAATACCTACTGAATGAGTATAAATACCCACTTGATGAGCATGAGGTTTGTCAACACTGAGTGAGGTACAACCAATAGAGCAAAAGGAGTCCCTATACTTGGTACCTGAGTGAATCAACATTTTTGTCTATATAGTCCAATAAAGCCTCTCTGTCACATACACTGGTCCCTTGAATCCAGCATAAAGACATTATTTATTGAAGTAGATGTGGAAGATAAGATATATCATTATGGATCAATATTAATTTAAATCTTTATTTTTTAATAAATTTATTTTTATTGGTGTTCAATTTTTTATAATAAATTTATTTTTTTATTGGTGTTCAATTTACCAAAATACAGAATAACACCCAGTGCTCATCCCGTCAAGTGCCCCCCTCAGTGCCCATCACCCATTCACCCCCACCCCCCGCCCTCCTCCCCTTCCACCACCCCTAGTTCGTTTCCCAGAGTTAGGAGTCTTTACGTTCTGTCTCCCTTTCTGATATTTCCCACACATTTCTTCTCCCTTCCCTTATATTCCCTTTCACTATTATTTATATTCCCCACATGAATGAGAACATATAATGTTTGTCCTTCTCCGACTGGCTTACTTCACTCAGCATAATACCCTCCAGTTCCATCCACGTTGAAGCAAATGGTGGGTATTTGTCATTTCTAATAGCTGAGGAATATTCCATTGAATACATAAACCACATCTTCTTTATCCATCATCTTACTTTGGACACCGAGGCTCCTTCCACAATTTGGCTATCGTGGCCATTGCTGCTATAAACATCGGGGTGCAGGTGTCCCGGCGTTTCATTGCATTTGTATCTTTGGGGTAAATCCCCAAAGGTGCAATTGCTGGGTCGTAGGGCAGGTCTATTTGTAACTGTTTGAGGAACCTCCACACAGTTTTCCAGAGTGGCTGCACCAGTTCACATTCCGACCAACAGTGCAGGAGGGTTCCCTTTTCTCCGCATCCTCTCCAACATTTGTTGTTTCCTGCCTTGTTAATTTGCCCCATTCTCACTGGTGTGAGGTGGGATCTCATTGTGGTTTTGATTTGTATTTCCCTGATGGCAAGTGATGCAGAGCATTTTCTCATATGCATGTTGGCCATGTCTATGTCTTCCTCTGTGAGATTTCTCTTCATGTCTTTTGCCCATTTCATGATGGGATTGTTTGTTTCTTTGGTGTTGAGTTTAATAAGTTCTTTATAGATTTTGGAAACTAGCCCTTTATCTGATATGTCATTTGCAAATATCTTCTCCCATTCTGTAGGTTGTCTTTGAGTTTTGTTGACTGTATCCTTTGCTGTGCAAAAGCTTCTTATCTTGATGAAGTCCCAATAGTTCATTTTTGCTTTTGTTTCTTTTGCCTTTGGATGTATCTTGCAAGAAGTTACTATGGCCGAGTTCAAAAAGGGTGTTGCCTGTGTTCTTCTCTAGGATTTTGATGGAATCTTGTCTCACATTTAGATCTTTCATCCATTTTGAGTTTATCTTTGTGTATGGTGAAAGAGAGTGGTCTAGTTTCATTCTTCTGCATGTGGATGTCCAATTTTCCCAGCACCATTTATTGAAGAGACTGTCTTTCTTCCAATGGATAGTCTTTCCTCCTTTATCGAATATTAGTTGACCATAAAGTTCAGGGTCCACTTCTGGGTTCTCTATTCTGTTCCACTGATCTATGTGTCTGTTTTTGTGCCAGTATCACACTGTCTTGATGACCACAGCTTTGTAGTACAACCTGAAATCTGGCATTGTGATGCCCCCAGATATGGTTTTCTTTTTTAAAATTCCTCTGGCTATTCAGGGTCTTTTCTGATTCCACACAAATCTTAAAATAATTTGTTCTAACTCTCTGAAGAAAGTCCATGGTATTTTGATAGGGATTGCATTAAACGTGTAAATTGCCCTGGGTAACATTGACATTTTCACAATATTAATTCTGCCAATCCATGAGCATGGAATATTTTTCCATCTCTTTGTGTCTTCCTCAATTTCTTTCAGAAGTGTTCTATAGTTTTGAGGGTATAGATCCTTTACCTCTTTGGTTAGGTTTATTCCTCGGTATCTTATGCTTTTGGGTGCAATTGTAAATGGGATTGACTCCTTAATTTCTCTTTCTTCAGTCTCATTGTTAGTGTCTAGAAATGCCACTGACTTCTGGGCATTGATTTTGTATCCTGCCACGCTACCGAATTGCTGTATGAGTTCTAGCAATCTTGGGGTGGAGACTTTTGGGTTTTCTATGTAGAGTATCATGTCATCGGCGAAGAGGGAGGGTTTGACTTCTTTGCCAATTTTAATGCCTTTAATGTCTTTTTGTTGTCTGATTGCTGAGGCTAGGACTTCCAGTACTATGTTGAACAGCAGTGGTGAGAGTGGACATCCCTGTCTTGTTCTTGATCTTAGGGGAAAGGCTCCAAGTGCTTCCCCATTGAGAATGATATTTGCTGTGGGCTTTTCATAGATGGCTTTTAAGATGTCGAGGAATGTTCCCTCTATCCCTACACTCTGAAGAGTTTTGATCAGGAATGGATGCTGTATTTTGTCAAATGCTTTCTCTGCATCCAATAAGAGGATCATATGGTTCTTGGTTTTTCTCTTGCTGATATGATGAATCACATTGATTGTTTTACGGGTGTTGAACCAGCCTTGTGTCCTGGGAATAAATCCTACTTGGTCATGGTGAATAATTTTCTTAATGTAATGTTGGATCCTATTGGCCAGTATCTTGTTGAGAATTTTTGCATCCATGTTCATCAGGGATATTGGTCTGTAATTCTCCTTTTTGGTGGGGTCTTTGTCTGGTTTTGGGATTAAGGTGATGCTGGCCTCATAGAACGAATTTGGAAGTACTCCATCTCTTTCTATCTTTCAAACAGCTTTAGGAGAATAGGTATGGTTTCTTCTCTAAACGTTTGATAAAATTCCCCTGGGAAGCCATCTGGCCCTGGACTCTTGTGTCTTGGGAGGTTTTTGATGACTGCTTCAATTTCCTCCCTGGTTATTGGCCTGTTCAGGTTTTCTATTTCTTCCTGTTCCAGTTTTGGTAGTTTGTGGCTTTCCAGGAATGCGTCCATTTCTCCTAGATTGCCTAATTTATTGGCGTATAGCTGTTCATAATATGTTTTTAAAATCGTTTGTATTTCCTTGGTGTTGGTAGTGATCTCTCCTTTCTCATTCATGATTTTATTAATTTGAGTCTTCTCTCTCTTCTTTTTAATAAGGCTGGCTAATGGTTTATCTATCTTATTAATTCTTTCAAAGAACCAACTCCTGGTTCTGTTGATCTGTTCCACAGTTCTTCTGGTCTCGAATTCGTTGAGTTCTGCTCGCATCTTTATTAACTCCCTTCTTCTCTTGGGTGTAGGATCTATTTGCTGTTTTTTCTCTAGCTCCTTTATGTGTAAGGTTAGCTTTTGTATTTGAGTTCTTTCCAGTTTTTGAATGGATGCTTGTATTGCGATGTATTTCCCCCTTAGGACTGCTTTTGCTGCATCCCAAAGATTTTGGATGGTTGTATCTTCATTCTCATTAGTTTCAATGAATGTTTTTAATTCTTCCTTAATTTCCTGGTTGACCCTTTCATCTTTTAGCAGGATGGTCCTTAACCTCCACGTGTTTGAGGTCCTTCCAAACTTCTTGTTGTGATTTAGTTCTAATTTCAAGGCATTATGGTCTGAGAATATGCAGGGGACGATCCCAATCTTTTGGTATCGGTTCAGACCCGATTTGTGACCCAATATGTGGTCTATTCTGGAGAAAGTTCCATGTGCACTTGAGAAGAATGTGTATTCAGTTGAGTTTGGATGTAAAGTTCTGTAGATATCTGTGAAATCCATCTGGTCCTGTGTATCATTTAAAGCTCTCGTTTCTTTGGAGATGTTGTGCTTAGAAGACCTATCGAGTATAGAAAGAGCTAGATTGAAGTCACCAAGCATAAGTGTATTATTATCTAAGTATTTCTTCACTTTGGTTAATAATTGATTTATATATTTGGCAGCTCCCACATTCGGAGCATATATATTGAGGATTGTTAAGTCCTCTTGTTGAATAGATCCTTTAAGTATGATATAGTGTCCCTCTTCATCTCTCACTACAGTCTTTGGGGTAAATTTTAGTTTATCTGATATAAGGATGGCTACCCCTGCTTTCTTTTGAGGACCATTCGAAAGGTAAATGGTTCTCCAACCTTTTATTTTCAGGCTGTAGGTGTCCTTCTGTCTAAAATGAGTCTCTTGTAGACAGCAAATAGATGGGTCCTGCTTTTTTATCCAGTCTGAAACCCTGCGCCTTTTGATGGGGTCATTAAGCCCGTTCACATTCAGAGTTACTATTGAGAGATATGAGTTTAGTGTCATCATGATATCTATTCAGTCCTTGTTTTTGTGGACTGTTCCACTGAACTTCTTCTTAAAGGGGAATTTTAAGAGTCCCCCTTAAAATTTCTTGCAGAGCTGGATTGGAGGTCACATATTCTTTTAGTTGCTGCCTGTCTTGGAAGCTCTTTATCTCTCCTTCCATTTTGAATGAGAGAGCCTTGCTGGATAAAGTATTCTTGGCTGCATGTTCTTCTCATTTAGGACCCTGAATATATCCTGCCAGCCCTTTCTGGCCTGCCAGGTCTCTGTGGAGAGGTCTGCTGTTACCCTAATACTCCTCCCCATAAAAGTCAGGGATTTCTTGTCTCTTGCTGCTTTAAGGATCTTCTCTTTATCTTTGGAATTTGCAAGCTTCACTATTAAATGTCGAGGTGTTGAACAGTTTTTATTGATTTTAGGGGGGGATCTCTCTATTTCCTGGATCTGAATGCCTGTTTCCCTTCCCAGATTAGGAAAGTTTTCAGCTAGAATTTGTTCAAATACATATTCTGGCCCTCTGTCCCTTTCGGCACCCTCGGGAACCCCAATTAAACGTAGGTTTTTCTTCCTCAGGCTGTCGTTTATTTCCCTTAATCTATCTTCATGGTCTTTTAATTGTTTGTCTCTTTTTCTCCTCAGTTTCCCTCTTTGCTATCAACTTGTCTTCTATGTCACTCACTCGTTCTTCCACCTCGTTAACCCTCGTCGTTAGGACTTCTAGTTTGGATTGCATCTCATTCAATTGATTTTTAATTTCTGCCTGATTAGCTCTAAATTCTGCAGTCATGAAGTCTCTTGAGTCCTTTATGCTTTTGTCTAGAGCCACCAGTAGCTGTATAATAGTGCTTCTGAATTGGCTTTCTGACATTGAATTGTAATCCAGATTTTGTAACTCTGTGGGAGAGAGGACTGTTTCTGATTCTTTCTTTTGAGGTGAGGTTTTCCTTCTAGTCATTTTGCTCAGTGCAGAGTGGCCAAAAGCAAGTTGTATTGGGAAAAGGAGAAAAAGAGAGGAGAGAAAGAAGGAAAGAAAAGAGAAAGAGGAAAAAAAAAGGAAGAAAAAAAACGAAAAAAAAAAAAAGAAGAAAAAGAGAAAGAAAAAGAAAGAAAGGAGAAAAAAGGGGGTGGGGGAAGGAAACAAATCAAAAGCAAAACAAAAAAAAAAAAAAAGGAAAAAAGAACCACGGGGGAGTATCTTCTGCTTCTGTGTACTTTAAGTCCCTTGGCTTCCCCTGGAAGTTGTCAGTCAGTCTAGCTGATCTTCTGGGGGAGGGGCCTGTTGTGCTGATTTTCAGGTGTTAGCAGTTGGGGGAGCTGCTGTGCCCCTGCCTGGTGCAGGGCTCAGTGGGGGTTGTTTACCCCGTGAGGCCGCAGGAGGATCAGCCCCAGTGGCGGGGCAGCTCTGGAGCCCTGGAGTCAGCCCCCGCAGTAGCCCCGGAGCTCTCCGTCTGCAGGGCCTGGAGGCTCCCGGCAGGGCCGCTGATCTGCTCAGCTGGGGCAGGAGCGTCCTCGCTGTCCTGGGCCCTCCCGGCCTCTGCCTGTCCCGGGGGAGGCCGGATCCTGGGCTGTGTCCCGGCGCCCTGTGCTCCGGAGCCTGCGCTGGTGGATTCGCTCCCGCCCCGCAGCCCCCTCCGCGGAGCCGCCCCCGAGACCCCCCGAGCTGCTCCGGGTCCCGCCGTGCGCGCTGCAGCCCTTAGGGAGCTCGGCGCACTCTCCCGGGGCGCAGGTGTCTGTTAGTGTCCCCGGGAGCCCGAGGGCATCCCCGCCCTCCTGGGTCCTGCTCCAACTCCCTGCGAGCCCCTTTCCGCCCGGGAAGGTTGGTGCAGCTCCTGCGTCTCCGGGACGGGGCTCTCCTGTCCTGGGGACACTCGCCCCGGCCTCAGCCCGGCTCCTCCTGGGCCCCTCCCCCTTGGAGGCCTTTGTTCCTTTATTTCTTTTTTCCCCGTCTTCCTACCTTGGTAGATGCGCGAACTCTTCTCACTGCAGCATTCCAGCTGGTCTCTCTTTAATTCTCAGGCCGAATTCATAGATTTTCAGGATAATTTGAAGGTTTCCTAGGTAGTTTGGTGGAGACAGGTGACTTGGGGACCCTGCTCTTCCGCCATCCTGCCCCTCCCTCCAATATTAAATAAACTTATTCAGAAACATGAAAAAAACATCATATTAAATTAAAAATAAGCCAGCAACATATATTGATATAAAATGTTTAAGGTTTGTGTTACTTAAACTATAAGAAAACACTGATTCAATAGAAAAAATAGGCAAGTGATATGTGCAGATAATTAATGCAAATCAAATTATAATTAATAAACAATCATGAAAACGTTTCATTCACCACGATCTATCAAACTATTTTCAATGCCAGAGACAAATGGTCAGTGTACTGTCCATTTCTTAGCCCATGCGCCCACAGAAATTGTGCCCAAAATAAGAAAATACAGAATTTCTAAAATACAAAGTTTCTTAAATGTTATTTATATTTTTGCCTTAGCCTTACAGTATATATTCCCCAAATCAAGACAACAGAATTAGTTCTATTCTCTGTTAATTCCCCTAAAAGCATCATTTTTTTTTATTCCATAGCTTCTATAACAATAAAATGGCTTTGGCTTTGCATTCATTTTGCAAAAATATGAAAAAATTATTGAAATGTTAGCTTATCACTATTTTCAATAGTAATTGAGCTCTTGACCATATTCTATCTCATTTTCCACTTAGAAGTGTTTTTGATGGAACATGGAGAAAGCAAGTAAATGGACATCATATTCCATGAGTTTTGCATGGATACTACATATTATTTATATCAATTACTTGTTATCTATGAAGTCTGCATCTGTATATAGCCTATTTATGTTGCATTTTCTTCTGTGTGTATTTTTCATAGATCTCTAATGGCAGCTCATTGAGAGATAATACAAGCCTTGCTAAAATCATAAATCCGATCATCTGAGGTTCAGACAAAAAAAATGTTTACTGTAAGATCTCACTATGAGAGATGCATTAGAAATGCTGCTGGAAGTATGAAGATGATAAAGACACTGCCTATAAAAATCTTAATTGGTAGAAGAGGAAAACAGACGAGCAAAAGTAAGATATAGTAAGGAGGAATTAAGACAATTTAAATAAAGTAGGGGAAAAAATAAATAAATAAATAAATAAAGTAGGGGGGAAAAAACTGAAACAAAGAGCCATGAGACTATTTCCATTCAAGAAAATGGGGAAAAGGTTGTTAGGAGAGATTATTCTTGAACTGAATCTTGCCAGGGACCTCACTGAGATGATAAAATGGTGATGGCTCTCATATTTTGCTTTCATCTTGTAGATTTTGATTTAGGAATTATTTTTAACATACATATTTGGGAGCATGACTTTCTTCTGCAAACATCAGCTAGCTTTAAGAGAAAATAATCTGTTAGTTGCAATCTAAACTCAGAAACCAAGTGCAGCATGTTAATCCTGGCTATGTGATAAATAAATAAAATAAAAATAAATGATCCAGTTAAATCAATAGCACCATTTAGAGAATAAAAATGTCATTTTTTAAAACTTTTAATACATGAACTAGCTGCATTGGCTATAGTCACCAGAGTTCAAGGATCGGTCAACATTAAATACTAGCAGAATAATAAAATGAGTGATAAACTTTCTAAATGAAATTTCTTCTAAACATGAAGTCAGGGAAATACTGCATGAGTTGCAAAAATTCCTATAAAAATATTAATTTTCCAAAATATCTGGAAGTATGCATTTCTTAAAAAAGAAAAAAGGAACCAACTCAAGGCTTCTGGTTTACCAGACTCAATATACTGATTAAAACTGCCATGAACATTTATCATTGAAAGACTGAAAACTGATTTGTAAGATGTCATTTATGAGTTTCCTAATGGGTGCCTGCAATGCCTTACTTACTCTGTGTTTCTGATTTATTATTTTTTTTCAGAGTAACTACCTGGAGCACAGCTTCCAAACTCATGTGTAAAAAACTGAGGCACATTCACTTGATAATTATGTCTAAAGTGAAGCATATTATAAGTAGCCAAAATTCTGAAACCAGCAGAATTTTCCAGAAGATAAAGAATTTAAGAAACTGATAGACTACACAAAGTGCATAAAAGTAGAGCCCATTGTTGATGGCTGCAGAGTCCAAGGAATTGCCATGGACATCCTTGTCTCAGAGACCTATTCAGTAACTAATGTTTATGATGGAGAGACAAAGTTATTTAGGGTATCAATAAAATATCCTAAATGGGATCCCTGGGTGGCCCAGCGGTTTGGCGCCAGCCTTTGGCCCAGGGCGCGATCCTGGAGACCCGGGATCGAATCCCACATCAGGCTCCCGGTGCATGGAGCTTGCTTCTTCCTCTGCCTGTGTCTCTGCCTCTCTCTCTCTCTCTGTGACTATCAAAAATAAATAAAAAATTAAAAAAATTAAAAAAAAATATCCTAATTGCTGTCTGTGGGGACGTGGAGATACATGATTCTATTTAGATAAGTTTCAACTATAATAATAAAATAGTCCAAAATATTTTGAATATGAAGGAGAAATTATATTTATGCAGAAAAACCACTTCCACTCTATAATTACAATTTCAGAAAAAATACCTGTAGAATTTTATCCTCATTTTAATTTTATTTAGACAATTTGTACTTTCGCAAGCTATGCTTTACCAATTTAAGATCCTTAAATATGAAGACCATTTCAAAAATCTTATGCTCAAGCTAACGAAAGATGCTCTGTCATAGCAAGTCTTTTTCCATCTATATCCTCTCACTGATATAGAATTATTAGAAAAATGTTTCTATTAGATAAGCTACAAGAGTTAATGCCAGTTCCATAAAACTCAATATAACATTCCCATGATGACTTTCCTGGGCCTAGGATACACTGAATTTTCAAGACAACTCATTTAGCACATACTTTAATAATTTAATAGTAGGAATTACTCGCACTTACCATGCAAGTATAGTTTCTCACTTTACTCTTTCTATAAATGAAAGTCTTCTCTGAAAATGAAGCTTATTCGTACCAACAGAAATAAGAATAAAGCAGTTTATTTTTTAAAGCAGTTTATTTAACAAATGTTTTAGGAAAGAACAGAATTGCTCAATCAGATAACATCTGAAAAAAATAGCAACCTCTACATCAAGCTTTTCTTCCCAAATCACAGTGTCTTAAACACCATTTATATTTTGCTTTAGCATTATATTATATATTTATTAATTTCATTCAAATAAAAACTAATTTCTAAATAAGGTTCTTTCACACTAACCAAGGATTTAATATTTATTATATTTTCTACAAATCACTACGGATTAAATTTTTCCTACAGAGAATGAAAAATGCAGTGATATTCTGAAATTTCAGAACCATGACAAGAACATAAAATGATCCCAATTTATTCTTCCCCACTAATATTTCTATATGACCCAGCAACAATGATTTGTTTCTTCCCAAAAATATCTTCTTTATGATCTAGCAGTATAGTGCTTGTTATATCAATGAGACCCTTCCATTCCTTTTGGCCATATTTTTAGAATATATCAGAACAGGTACTTACATGAACCAAGACATTTACTCAACTGATTTGAAAACTTATATCCACATAAAACTGCCCATGAATGTTTACAGAGATTTATTTATAACTGCCAAAAACTCAAATGAACCAAGATCCTATTCAATAAATGAACAGATAAGCCAGATATGATGCCCATATCGTAGGAAATAATTGAGAAGTAAAAAGAACTGGATGGAGTTATCAAGGAAGAGAAAAACATAGAGTAATTTCAGATGAATATTTCTATCTGATAGGAAGAAGTCATTCTGAAAGTCCACATACTGCATAATTCCAACTATATGACATTCTACAAAAGGCAAAACTAAAAACACAATAAAGATTCCAGTGGTTACCAGCTGTTCAGAAGAGGCACGAGAGTTGAATAGGTGAAGCCCAGGGGATTTTCTAGGGCAGTAAAATAATCCTAAATGATACTGCAATGGTGGATTCATGATGCTATGAAAAATTAAACCTTAACATATGCAAATTTAAAAATATATTTAGCAAACAGATAAGTCTAGAATGGAATGCAGACTGTGACAAAAGAATCCACTGTACTATAGACAGATGAAACAATCTCACCGAAGAAGATAGAAGAAAAACGGCTAAGGTAAATAACTTTGAAATGAGTAGTCTAGAAGACTAAAGGCAAAGGGAACTATGCAGAAGCCCTGTTTTCTACTTGATAAAGATGTTTCCCATGATTATAAGGATTAGCAACTCTTCTTAATGAGAGGAGGCTGATCATCCATATGATAATGGATTAAAGTTGGATACATCAGCAAAACCCATATTTAGTTTAATATAAGATTAATACAAAGAGAAATACTTTTAGATATACGTATAGACATCTTTCTTGACTTATGATAGGGTTGCATCCTGATAAATTTATCTTAAGTTGAAAATATTGTAAGTTAAAAATGCATTTAATACTCCTAACCTAACAAACATCACAGCTTAGCCTAGCTTAACTTAAATGTGTCCAGAACACCTGCTTGGGACACTTATATTAGCTTTACAGTTGGGCAAAAATATCTAACGCCAAGTCTATTTTATGATAATAAAGTATTAAATATCTAATTTATTAAATAGTATACTAAAAGTTGAAAAACAGAATGTATGTATGGACACAGAATGGTTGTCAGTATGTCAATTATTTACCATCATGATGGCATAGTAGACTGAGACCTGTAGCTTGCTGGCACTGCCCAGCATCATGCGAGAATACAGTATACCATATCACTAGCCTGGGAAAACAGATCAAACTCAAAGTATGGTCTCTACTGAATGCACATTGCTTTTGCATCATTGTGAACTTGAAAAACTCTAAGTCAAATCATCATAATCAGGTACTGTCTTTATCCTGAACTTAGTATATACAAATGTATCTTCTTGCTTAGTCACTGGGGACTGCCTAGAAGCAAAGTTACCCCCATAGCAGAGAACACATTTAGCATCCTGATCCTGGTTTCTAAAGCCAACTTCCAGTAAATGAAACGAGGAGTCCTTGGTGAAATGACTGATTCTAGGACTTGAGTAGGAAGTACACAAGTCTAAAACATCTTATAATGCCAGAAAGTAAAGGTGTAATTAGAAAAAAAAAAAGCATAATTATGTGATTATGTTAAAGACACAGAGGAGTCAACTGAAAGATCTCCCAATGGCTAAAACTGAAACAATATGAAAAAAAATTAAGTATACTATATTGTAACCCAAAGTATAAAATAAATATCTATGGGTCCATATTGATGAACAAAGAAATAAACAAAAAGACATAGGGACAGAGAGACTGACAGTGAGGAAGATGAGCCAAATTTATCATGCAAAAGAATTCTAACTCATTTATGTAGATACTCTACCTTGAAGGGGGTAGACTATGAGTCCTCACTCCTTAAATGTGGGTTGTGCACACTAACTTCCTTCCCAAGAGTCTGGCATGGAGTGTTTGGGGGGAACTTTACAGTAAAGAAATCCCACAAACACTACCTCACCTCAGTAAAGTACTGAAGAGTTAACACTAAAAGTGATGTCATACAGATAATAGGTAAACTTGATATGATATGACAAGAATGTCACTTTAAATCTGTTGTCTTCAAACCCTATAATACTATTCTGAGGAAAATATCAAAACAATCTAAGGAAAATTCTACAACATATCTGAACAGTACTCCTCAAAACTCTGAAAGTTACCAAAAACAAGGAAAGCCTGAGAAACTATTCCAACCAAGAGAAACCTAGGAAGCATGATGAATTAACATAATATAGTGTTCTGGAAGAGGTTCTGAAACAGCAAAAAAGGTAAAATAAAATGAAATCTGAAGTGGTATGTATACACAGTGGAATATTACTGAGCCATCAGAAAGGATGAATACTTGCCATTTACAAAGACGTGGATGGAGCTGGAGGGTATTATGCTAAGTGAAATAAGTCTGTCAGAGAAAGACACTTACATCGTTTCACTCCTATATGGAATATAAGAAATAGCTCAGAGGATCATAGGGGAAGGGAGGAAAAACTGAATGGGAAGTCATCAGAGAGGGAGATGAACCAAGAGACTCTTAACTATAGGGAACAAACTGAGGGTTGCTGGAGGGGTGGGGGGGATGGGTAATTGAGTGATGGGCATTAAGGAGGGCACGTGATATGATGAACACTGGGTATTAAAAGCAACCGATGAATTACTGAACACTACATCGGAAATTAAGTAGGTACTTTATATTGGCTAATTGAATTTAAATTTTAGAAATTGGAAACCTGAAAAAAAAAATAGACCTTAGTTAATAATAATATATATGGATACGTGATTCAAGAATTGTGACAAATTTACTATACTAATACAAGAAAAATTAATAAGGGAAACTTGGCAAGGGGTATTTGGGATCTCTGTGTACTATCTTTACTACCTTTGCATAGGTCTAAACTAAAATAAAAACATTATTAAAATTATTTACAAAGGGTACACACAAATACCCACATAATGGTAATATGCCTCATGCATAGTCACGCCAATGTCATTCAACATTCTAAAGTAATTTATAACATTGTTATTATATCAAGTAATGATATTACTCTAATAGCAATTAAAATTCCAGGCTTGTAAGGTGATCTTATTATAAACAATGAATACAACTCATTCAACATAGATTTTTTTTTTGTACAGCTTAACTAAATTACTGCCAACAATTCATGTGCATATTATTAATTACAAGAAATTATGAGCTTTTGAATAAATACCAAATTGCTGATGAAAATGAACTATATCTAATTATGTCCTCAGTCTACCCAATGACGTTTTTAACTTCAACTGAATATGGATAGCATATTTCAAATTAATCTTACCATAAAGTGAATATTGAAGATTGATTGACTATTTTGTTAATTTAGTGGACACATTTGAACTGTGTTGAAGAAAAAATTTCCCTGGCACTTTTTATTTATTTATTTATTTATTTATTTATTTATTTATTGTATATTTTTTATAGTTTTTTTGGTATATTTTTTGTTTTGTTTTATTTTTGTTTTTGTTTTTGGTTTATTTGGTATTTTTTTTATTGGAACTTGTTCGTATTTGAAGAAGACTTATTCAGGCCTATTGTGATAGGTGTCAAGACTATTACAATGGAAGAGAAGAAACAGGCTCAAAGACTAATAATGCAACAAAGCAAAAGTAAGGATTTATAGCCAAGGCGTATAGATAGAAAATTACTAAGAGGAATTATCAAGGATAGGGAGATTCTTATGAAACCAACTTAACAAATCTCTTGCTGAAGGCAGGCCAGGATGAAGAGATACCAAGGTGAGAGATTAGGGATTAGGAATTTGATCAGATACTCAGGGTAAAAGATTGTCCTTTTTGGGGGGGAGGGGGTAGAGGTAGGTAGCAATTTAGAAAGCAAAGGAACTTACATACAAGGCTCATCTTGGATAGCCTTCAAAAATAGATTTCTACCCCATTCGCTAGAATCTTAAAAGTTTAAATGAGGTCTTAAAAGGTTCAGTCACATACAGTATCCAGATGGTCTCAACAACATACTGCTCTCTCAAGACCATGTCTTGAAAACAGTTTCCACTGTGGGAATAGGAGGTAGAGCATATATCTAAGAACAGAGGAGGAACCTCCAATTGTTTGGGTCTAGCTGATGTGTCAACTAGAAGTTACAACTTCTCAATTATTTCCTTCAACAAGATGTCGAAATATATATGGGAAGAAGTAATCCACTGGATGGGGCCAGGCAGGACAGAGGAAATAGCAGTAGCAAAGACAGGAAAGCATAAAACTATATGCCATGTTCAGTAAGAAAAAAGTTCTTCGGTGCCTTGGATACAGAGTGGATGTTGGGGAATCATGGGAGAACTCACAAAGGGGAGGGTGCATAGGATTATGAAAAAAAAAAAAAAAACAACTTTGTATCCTCCTAAGGACTTTGAATTTTACTAGTAGGCTTATAATGACAATTTTATCTAGTGTGTTCATACTTCAGACATTTATATACCATATATCATATGTGCAACTTTTGCTACCACTATACACTATTATTTAGTTGATTTTTTTTTTTAAAGGATTCTCTTTAAACTGATTTAGCAGAGCCATTGCTACAAATGAACTAAGCAGGCCAAGGGCCGAAGGACAAGACAGGTTAAAAGAGAGTTCAGAAGGACCTGTCTTAACTTTACTCAATAAAAGAGTTTTCTCAACTGTAACAACAATTTTCATATTCATATTAACTTAGTTAAGACAATATATGAGGCACATTTGTTATTTATGAGGTGACTTCAAAGACAATTTCATGTTTTCAATCCAAGTTAACCATAGCCACTATCAGTCTATTTTTAGACACAGATAAAAACTGTCATTAGGGTTATATTTAATGTATATTAAGAAATATATGTTCCTTTGGGAAATATAACTTCTCATAAGATATTAGGAAACCATATAATCATCTATTTTAATCACAAAAACATTCTAAGGAGAGCCAGCCACCCAACATCTGTCTTGCCCATCAGCCTGCCCAAACCGCACACAGGACACTAGGTTCCTGCCTAGGGATACTTTTCCAGCTCTCAGTCCTGGCAGTACTTGCAACAGTGACCCGCTCCCTACAAATGCCTGCTGCCAGCCTCGTTTGATATGTGCCACAGGGGACTGTTGCAGCTGTGCCCCAGGACTATGGAGTGGCACTACTGAACTACCTAGTAAAATCTTCTCTGTAAGCCAGTGGGCTGCAACCACAGCTTAAGAAGGTTTGAACTTCACCTCTTATGCATTCCTACATCCTTTCCTTCAGCTTTAAAGTATCAGTTATTTTTTATTTTTTAGCTGAAGTATAATGAACACACAGTATTATATTAGTTTCAGGTGTACAGTATCATGATTCAACAACTCTATACATTTCTCAGTGCTCACCAAGATATGTGTACTCTTAATCTCCAGGGTATTTTTCAGAGGTCTCTTTCCATTTTAATTGTCACTTTCTTATCAAAGCTTAATAATCCTTTAGTGTTTCTCTGTTTAAAGTAGTGTATGTTTTTCTCTTTCCTGACTAGGCCAGAATTGATAATGCACTCTAAGACTTCCTCCCTCAGAACTTATACAAAATAGAAGATGAATGAATGGATGGATAAAACAAAGGACAGATATGAAGACAGACAGAAAAACAGATATAGATAGATGCATGATATTTACACATATATTTTGTCACTTCCTATTTTGCAAATGAAATGCAATATTTATTAACAAATTGAATCAAATACAATGAAATTAATTTTGATTTCCCACTTAATTCCCTAAGCACCTATATAAATAATTCATACAATTGAGAACTATAAATTAGATATAGAAAAGATTTAGTTGGAAAATTTTACATGTCTGCATAAAAAATTCAAGACTTCAAAAGTATTCAAAATATTTACTCTTTTATTTATTAGAGAAAATTCCCATTATTGACCCTTTGGAAGGATAATTTCTTTCTCTTCATGATTCAAAATAATAAGTAATTCATATTTATGGACATTTTGGGAAAGAATATAAAAACGGCAAAAGGTAGACCTTCACCTAATTTCCCTGAGATTCGAGAAATGAATGTGCCACTACACTGTTTATTCTGTACTATGTAAAAGCAGATCTGTTCTTCGTACCAATGTAGGAAATGTACATATCTTAATTACCTAAGTATTAAAAATACATTTCATTTTAATGTATTCAATCAGAGCTGATTATTAAATTCACTTAATTATGAGATTTATTCATCTTGAAGAAAGTTTAATATAAAGACTACACTCTAAGGAGAAAACATTACATTAGAGGATTTATTTGGAGAGCAAGTAAAATGAATCCATATGATTAAAATCTAATTACAAGTATACCAAAACCTTCATTACTACTACTTACCCATATTAGCATAATCAAATTTTTTTAAGTAAAAGCTTATTCTCTTTTTAAATTTTATTTTCAACACACCAGTGGAATTTAATTCAAGCAGAACCAAATCTTGATTAATAATTGTAAAGTATCTCAAAATTTCCCAGAGGGTCTAATATTTGTAAAGCTATAAATTAATTATAATATTACACAGTATTAACTATCAAATGTATGACTAAGTTAGAAAGAAAGGATTAGATTATTTTTCCCAAAAGATAATAAGCATACCTCCAGTTAGGAAAAACTTTTTAATGTTATTTAGAACACAAATTTCTAAACATCCAACATTCTCTAAAGTGTGTACTGAAACCCTTTATGGTAGGGATCTCTTTTAATCTTTGTGGTAACAAATATTCATGAAAATACTACTGACAAATTATTAATGTTAAAAGAATGAATTTTTAAAAAATCATTATATGTGTTCTGTAATTAAAGTTTACACAAGTTAAAACTTCTACAAAGACTGTTGATGAAGGTATTTATGTGGGTGATAAACCAAATTTCTGGGAGTGAGATATAAATTGGGGAGAATTCAAATATACAAAAAAATTATGAATAGTAGCCACTGATTCTTGACCATTAAAGGCAGAATCTGTTTCTAAAATATAAACTTTAGCAGTAAAAATCAAGAAAGCAAATTTTATGAATTGGCCTATTTTTTTCTACTACTATTAGCTATGATTCAGTACACATACTGCAGAAAACTTTATAAGCCATGTTTAAGGAACACTGTAGTATGTTGATATCATTCAAACTATCTTTTGGGAAAAGGTTAAAAATATATGGCTTCAAGTTCCTTTCAATTTTGTTACAGTGTGATAGATTTATTAGCAAGTTAAGTATTTATTTGCATGAAATTTAAATTTAATAAAGGAAAAATCAAGCAGCTGAAGCAATTGTCTTCAAGCAGCTGAAGACAATAATGACATCTATATGATGTCATTTCCTTAGAATAGGAGAAAGAAATCTTATGAAGTCAGAATGAGAGGTGAAGCCCTGTGTGATTTTCCTATTCTAGAAAAGTCTCAATTGGGGATAAACTGTAACTGTAAGGTCTAGTGATTTTCCCAAGACTGCTTTTCAAGAATGGTGAAGTTGAGTTAGTGGAGTTGGGTCACCCCTCACTCCATTATAATAGGATCCATCACTTTGAGTTACACCCAAGGAAACTGAAAGAGATACATTTCTGACTAAGAAACTTTAAAGCCACTATAGAGAGCCATGTAAAATATCTATATAAAAATAAAAGACAGTTAAATATTTCACGTATGTTATGTGCCCATTTATCCCAACATACTTATGAGATAGTCACAACTAATATTTTGTTAAATGCTTTTTGCAGTTAAGGAAATTAAATTTATAAAACATTATATTAAAATTTCCAGTAAATGACAGAAGCACAATCTGTTTGACTTCAAAGGCAATTCCCTGAAGATTTACAGTTTTTATTTCTATTTCAAGTTCACTGAGGTATAATCACATACAATAAAATTTAGCCTTTTTTTTTTTTTATAATTTAGCCTTTATAAAGTTTGAGTTTTACTTTCAGTTTCTTATTGTTCATGACAGTATATAAAAACAGTTAATTCTATGGATCCTGTATTCTTCAATCCTGCTAGGACTTTTTAGTTTTACGAGCATTTTTATAGCTGCTTTCTCCTCCTCCTCCTCCTCTCCCTCCTCTCTGATCCCATTTACATAAAGTGCAAAACAAGTGGGAATAATTTATGCATTTGGGATATCCACTTTGTTTTATCCTTGGGGTGAACAGTGATTGGAAGGTTCATGAGATTGACAGTAATGTTCTGTTTCTTCATCTGAGAGCAGGTGTGTTCAATTTGTAATGACATCCATTAAGCATTATACTTATTTATGTTTCTCTACATGCATGCTATTGTTCAAGAAATAGTTTTAAAAATTAAAAAATGTGAAGCTGATACTGCCATATTTACATATTCCTCCAAAACACCACCAGTAACTACTGGGCATACAGCTTCATAAACACCGACCTCGCATTTATAGGAAAACTTTTAAAAGCTGAAAGAAAAAAAAGCTGCAGGTAAATAACATGGCATGTTAACTACATTGGAATTAATAAAATAAAATAAAATAATAAAATAAAATAAAGCTGCAAGTAGGGTTTATACCCTGAAAAAAATTAAAATAAATTTTAAGACAGTTTAAGAATCATTACTATTCATTTCAAAAAAGATAATGCATCATGGTCTACTAGACATTAGATTTATTTACTCTATCATGTCTCAAAGTATTCTGTATTTTTCCTGATAAACAAAACTGAAACTAGATTGGGTGCCATGCAATAGATTTAGACTTCTAATTCGTATATTATATGACATGTGAAGCATGGAGCATTTTCATCATGTAGATTAGTTTTGAATATAGTAAAATAATCAAATAAATTTCCAATAGACATGAAACTTGGAAGTAGATGATATTTTTGACGTGTGACTAAAGTGAATATAAAGGGCACCATTTAAAAGAAAAATAAAGATTATAAAAATAAAAACTATAATTTGAAATAGGTCATGGCTGGGGAAAAATGCAGTTTCCCTTATTAATTTTGTGGGTTTTAACTTAGTGCTTCTTCAGCTCCAGCTGGCAGTCTTTCATTCCTGCTTTCTCATCTACAATTATTTAGACTACCTTGTCTAATGCTAGTATCCACAGAACTACTCAGACTCCTGAAAACACACTATATAGTTATTTTTGCTGGCACTTGGTTGTGTCTATATAACCTGATGTAATATTAGTATATGCCAGGTTCAATCCAAGTATCAGTTTGAGCTCACCTATCACTTGATAATTTAGAGAAAACTAATTTTAAGTATCAATTTTATCATCTGTGCAAATATGGAATCCTTTCCAGAAACTGTTTTTTTTTCTGTCTCTGCTCCAGTGTGTGTTCATAGTGATGTCTTGATTTTGCTCCATGAAATCCTGTAAACATAGATTGGCTCCTTTGCTGGTTTACAATAAAAGAACTAACCTAAAAATAGTTTCACATTTTTACTAGGACTCGAAGAATTTCAGAAAGATGTTAGGTCACAGAACAGCGTTCTACAATTTCGCTGGCTTCTACTTCACATTCTAATGACGTGGTGAGATGTGTTACACAAGCGGTAGGTTAAGGCAACGCTGGTGAGGAAAAATGAGGCAGAAGCTGTCAGAAGTTTGTGGAGACATCAGACCACAATGCAGTTCTGGCCGCTGTGAAGAAGAGGGAAGGAGAAGGATTGGGTGGAAGAATGTTGTATCACACTGGAGGCCAAGGAAAGCAGGCAAGACCGACCAGGAGTCATGGAACCAAACTTGCCCATCAGAGCAATCCTGCCTCTCCCAAGAATAGGGCTGCCTTAGTCTCCCTGTTATAGCCAGTCACTCACTTGTAGCACCTCTGGGAAAGACTGAAGAGGCCGAAAGGCAGTGATGGATTCGGAGGGGAGCAGCTCGGGGCATCAGACACTGGTACTCTGTGTATTAAAAGATCTGAAGGGCATGTTTTCCCGCCTGCCAGAGCTCACCCCTGCTACTGCACAGAGTATCTACACATGTATGGGAAGGAATGATCTCATGGGCCTGGTTTCCTAAAAGGAATATCACAAGAGGGAGGTCGGTGAGGTCGACTATGGCTCCTCCATTACCACCGTGTATTTCAGGACGACAATGGGTGTTTGTCCTCTCCCTGCCCCACTGTCCACTGAAAAAAAAAGTCTCTCTCTCTGAGCAGACTTAGTTAAGCTTCCCTGGAAACTCTTCATAACTAAGCATCAAGCATGTGGGTCTGTTTCCATTCCCGCCAAGTCTAGCTTGAGCAAGAATCCTGCGAAGCCACCCTTGACATGTCACCCTTGACATCTGACCAACTTCCTCCTCTCTTACCTTTGATGTATTGGGGTTGCTTTAGCGAGATTCTCCTTACCCTTGGTAGTTTCCCATCTGTTGACCCTCCTCCCTCTCTTCATTGGCTATCAAGCCCCAGCTGTCTTTGCTATGTTGGGAGTTACAATGACTCTCTCTTCTCCACTGTAACACGCTTGAACAAAGTCTTCCTTACCATTCTAACATGTGTCAGAATAATTGTTCCCCTCTCCTCCTCAGCTACCACCTGGATAGGTTTGGGTGGCTTACTTGGTGGCAAACAAAACCTTCATCTCTAGGAGCATTTCATTATTGTAAACTTCTCAGGTTGCAGTCCCATGTGTCCATTCATAGTTACTCTGGGGAGAGGGGGTACCAGGAGGTATCTACCCAATCCCTGGAGTTTCACATGTACCCATAATCTCCATTTTATATTTTAAAAAAAAGCCTGACCTCTCTTAACAACCAGTGTCCATTGTCTTTGCCAGTACTGTGACCCCTCTTCTCACCTGAAGTTTCCAGGCTCAAGATCTCCAAAGGGCCCTAAAAGCATCCCATGGAACCTTGCAAGGGTAGCTTGCTTACATTTTATTTTTTTTTTTATTTAATTTTTTTTTATTATTATTTTTTTTTTTTTGCTTACATTTTAAATCCTTGTTAGGACAAAGCTTCCAACCCTGCAGAAGCCAGAGCTGGGATATAGTGTGAGACGGGCAATCGGCTAAAAAAAATTCTATGTTCTTTCTTGTAAAACGAACAAACAAACAAACAAACCTTCCAGGTTTTCAGGCATTTGACAGCTAGTTGGACCCATGTAACTAATTCTGACCACAGAATGTCCTGAATCTCTTCCAGACCAAACCAGTGAAAGTCCTGCCTGCTGCACTGATGTTCCAAATGGTTCAGATACAAAGATCAATCGGTTCAAGTCATATTTGATATGATGGTTTGATTACATTTGAGGTTTAATTTGTTACATTAGCCCAACATAATCTGAGTAATATATGTCTAAGGATTTTTAAACAGAATTCACTATCAATGTTTTATAGGAGTTTGTAAAAGTGTCTATCTATAAGCATATATATGCATATATACACATTCTTATATAACTAACATAAAAAATACATTGAAATATTATTTTTTCCTCAGAAAATTTTGCTTTTCATATCAAGCTGACATATTTGTTCATATTGTGTATATAAAATAGATATAGTATTGCTTTTGTGTATGTGTAGAGTGAAGATCTGGAGCCTCACAACTGTAATTTCAATATCCAGAATGGGCGGGTAGGTTGATGCCTTCCTCATTTCAAGTTCTATTGATGGGCTCCCTCTTACACTATGTCTTAATATAATTTTCTGAGATAGGATCAGATTGTTCCTGCTTACCTGCATAAAACTGAACAGTCCTTGAAGCACCTGGATGGCTCAGTTGAGTGACAGGCTCTTGATTTCGACTCAGGTCATGATCTCAGGGTTGGGATAGAGCTCCACCCTCAGCGGAGAGTCAGCATGAGGATTCTCTCTCCTTTCATTCTGCCCTTCCCCCCAGTTACACTCACAAATAGTCTCTAAAAACCAAAACCAAAACAAAAACCTGAACTGACCTTGATTCAGATGTCCACATTAATCCAACCACCTGTGACCAAAAAAAGGTCATTTGGTATAAAGTCAACCTGGTCCTTCAGTAGTCACTGTGGATGGGGCATTTTCCCAGGGGGGGAAAATGGTCTAGACTAGCCAGGCACTCTAGACTATTTTCCTTCACCATTTAACTGAATATTCAGTAGAACACTTTATCTTCCAAAATAGTCTGGGGAGATTACCATTCATGGTCTCACCTCTCACTTTTCCTTACATATAATTGCATTTCAACCACAACTCTCTAATATCACCCCACTCGGCAACTCCAAGTTTTTTCTTTGATTTCTCTTCAAATTTTCCAGTTACTTTTACGCATTACCATCAAGTATTGATCAATACTTTCTTTCTGATTTTATCGTGGGTACCCTGCCACCTACGATGAACAGTATTATTTGTCAAGTGAACAATACGTTATTTATTCCAACAACTATAGTATGGTTCATAAGTATTCAGACTATTTAAATCAGACGGGTTTTTACTAGCAAAACCTTAGTAAATTTTATTTCAAACACTCAAGACTGCCAAGAACTATTAGATCTGAAAGCAATTATCTTTTAGAATACTTTTTGTCTAATTCATGCAGTGTGTCATGCCACCTAAGTCATGCCAAACAACACCCAAACTCCACCCAGGACAGAGTATCAGTGCAGCATACAAATGTGCCCCTAACCATAAACTAAGCGACAGCATGTTTTGCCATGATAACGGTTTTAGCTTCAATTAACCACAAATAACAAATTAGGCAACAAGTCCTCCAAATGTGTTCCTATGAACAGCATCATATTGCATGTGTATTTATCTATCTGTCATTTTCCCTTGCCCCCAGAATACAGCCTCAACGATTTTTGCAGAAAAGAATGCTGGTAATTTTGACCAAATATTATGTGTCATAATACTCAGTTGAGAAAGCACTGTACAGTTTCAAGGGCAAAAAAGTAAAGTCATTAAGTCTCTGAAAACTCTACAAGATAATTCCAATACTGGTGTTCCCTTTGTTGTAGCCAAACAGAAAATAGTCTTCATTATTAAACATTCTTCTATCACTAGCAATAATTACTTTTTTAATTAATAATTTTAAGTTAATGATGTACTATAGAATAAAAAGCAGACTAATGTCACAGTAACTGACAAACTGCACTGCCAGTCTTCCTCGTGTTATTATGCAAACCATGCACTTGATGCTAAAAACACACTGTGTAGTAATTTTAGAGATAAAATTTAACACACAGAAAGTGATCTTGACCATTTTATGTTCAGCTCCCTTCAATTTCTTTTTTTTACAAAGATAATAGCAATTCTGCAGTTGGTTTAAAGCATAGAACTGTATGAAGAGACAGACCTTGAGAGAGCCCTAATAAATACTCTTGCCCCTCAGAGAAAACTACAGGGAAATAATTTCAGAAGGTGAACTATCCCCTGCTTTCAGAAACTGACAAAGGAGATTCGACAAGCTCTTTAAAAACTCTGACTTCCAAAAGATTCAATCCTCTCTGTCCTATCACTCGTGTTTCATACCACCGATTAAGTCTATTTTCTTTTATTCCCTTTGTACCTTAATTGTAAAAAATTGCATTTTTCCCCAGCCAAATGATTCTAGGTCATCTGACATGTTATATGAACAGGCTAATTCCTAAATCAGGTTGCATTTTTTAGATGACTACAAACTTTGGCAACTGCTGAGAACTAAGGAAGACACAAACAATATTTGATACAATGCTTGACTTTGAGAAATTGATACTCTTGAGGGCAATATGTATGCACATGGAGTACTAAAGATCTTTTACAGCAAATAAAAGACCTATAATTCAATATAACCAGATTCCAAATATATTTTAAATAAAATAATCTCTATGAAAAGTTAGCAAGATGAGAAATATGTTGTTGGGAATTATAAAAGCAACCTTCCTGGATCTTCCCTGCCCACCCCACCCCCACCCCCAATCATTTGGAACTGGAAATAATCCTTCAGTAACCAGCAAATTACTTTCAAGTGAAGAAGGGGAAGAGAAAACATTTGATGTGTGAAAGGAAAGCAGAGATACACTCTAAATTCTGCATAGATAAGGGGTAATTCACGTCTAGGATATTGCTGAATAGTGGAAAGAACAGTAGGATAGCTTCAGAGGAGTTTAGTATGACTGGAATGAAGAGTTTGATCTCATAGGAAATGAAAGATAATAGCAGGTTCTTAAATGAGAAAGTCACTCTTTCATAGCAATGCTTTTGGCATCACTTTACAGATTTCATTCCAAATAATTTCCATGTAATTAAAATTGGACCCTAGCTTTTACTAATTTCTGGTTATGAAAAATACCCCCAAAAGGAAAATTAATTTCTTCTTCATTTATCTATTTAGAAACATCTATTTCAAGCATACTTGAATAAAATGAAAGACATGAGGTTCTATGCCAATTAATCTAGTATATAATCTTCTAAAGAAAGCTAAAAGTTTAAAAATCATATAATGAGATACAAGATAATATTTTTAATAAAACTGACTGAAAAAATTAATAGGTATGAATGTGAATGTTCTGAGACAGGGAGAGTAGAATCTAAGTAAATAAAATGTGTCTTTAGGATTTCTTAAAGGAAGAGAAAAGTTTCCTTCAGAAGAGTTGTATAAACAATGCATAGTCAATATTCTGAATTGCCTTTAGATTCTACTACTTGTGTTTTTGGAACTAAAACATTTTTATTGAGTAATTATTTTAATGAAATAGTTATCCCAAAATACTACATAGACTGTTTTGGAGCTTTGTGCTTTTTTCTTTTACAAAATTATATTCACCTATTTTCTGTCATTATTTTAAACAAGTAAAACAAGTAATTTATTACTTATCCCAGTCTTTAAATGACAGAAAGCATATTAGCAAAAAGTTTTTATACATCAGAAATACATTTCTGACACATTACTAAATGGTTCAAAAATATATATTTAATGGACTGGCTTTCAAGGTATGGTCTCAAGATCAGCAATATCAACCTCATCTGGAAATTGCTGAATGAAAAACTAAGGAGATAGGACCTACCATTTGTTTTTATAAGCCTCTGAGGGTAATTCTGACGGAAGTTAAAATTTGAGAACAACTTACATAACTGTGTTACATCTAAATGTTGTTTTAATAGATATTCATATTTTGCATTAATGACATTTTATCCTTGTTTGAAAACTTAGTATAATGTCGTTATAATCTTTTTTTCCCCACAGTAATGCATTTTATCTGCCACACCAATACCCCTTTCGTGAGACATTTAAATTTTGCATGGCATTGGGTCGATCTAAAAGTTTTATGAGTAACAAATATGCTAGAAGTACAGGATATGTGTAAGTTATAAATATTACAGAAGTCTTGATTAACATATCGCCTACATAGAAAATATATGATTCTATTTTATAGAAGATAAATGTTAGCTTAAGCCAGTATACCTGACAAACATGAATATATGACAAACACACATGACAGTATACATTTGCCAAAATTGTTAAATCATTCATACATATAAAATTGTTTAATTTTATTATATGTAAATTTTATCTCAATAAAAGTGATAAAATTGTAAAGTATTACTTTACCAGTACACATAAACCCCTCTCTCCCATATTTACACATCTCACAGAAATTCGTTTCATCCTGAGTCAAATGTTATTTCTAAATTATATCATAGATTTATCAACCTAGATGAGCCAAGCAAAGGCAGTCCTGGAAACATTCCAAATTTGATAAATAGTTTAGCTGTGAATATGACAAAAGTAAAGCAAGCTGCCCTCAAAAGAGTTAAACCCTAGCCATTTCAGAGAAATCAGGAAATTATTCTATGTCTTATTGATGCTAACATAATGACTCCATGAACAGAGAGATTAGCATGCTCCTTAATAGGGATAGAAAAGTCCTTATAATACATAAACTGTTTAAGCATCATCATCCACTTTGTGACACCAAAGATGCGCCTACAGGAAATTCATGGGCTTTTAAGTCAAATGGAAATTATATTTAACACACTCTTTAACATGTTATAATTTTGGTCAAATTACTAAATCTCTTTCAGCCTTATTTTCATATTTGTATGTTTAGACTAAATGTATTAATATCAGTGTAGCGGGACACCTGGGTGGCTCAGCAGTTTGGCGCCGCCTTCAGCCCAGGGCATGATCCTTGAGGCCTGGGATGGAGACCCACATCAGGCTCCCTGCATGGAGCCTGTTTCTCCCTCTGCCTGTGTCTCTGCCCCTCTCTCTATGTCTCTCATGAATAAATAAAATCTTAAAAAAAAAAAAAAAGCATCAGTGTAGTACCTAGCATAATAGTAGGTACTCAAAAAATGGAAAATTCATTGCCACTTTTCTTTAGCGGGTGCCATGTGACTCTATAGTTCTCCCCCCTCCCATCCTCATTAATTCTGATATAACATGATTGGCAATTGCATTCTGTTCTTCTCTCACATCCTGAAATAGGAATGACTCACAACTTCTTAGTTTTTATCTTTGGTGAGGACTGGTAGGCTTGAAGCAAAAAGGAGAGAAAGCAAGTAGATAAGGGCAAGTCCTCTGCCTTCAGTATTTTCTATTCCCAAATTCCAGTACTGAGCCAGTGAAATGGATACCAATTTGTGAGGTTATTGCTGGAATTGCTGCTGGGCCCCTGGAAGTCCCCGGCAGTTCCTGGAATCAGAACAATTTCCATGCATAAAGAAAGAAACCAGAGTGGAGAGCTACCTCCAACCAACGCCCATAGATAACCACACTCAGAAGGGATCTAATCTGCCCAGCCAGACCCCTAGAAATTCCAAAGGAATATTTGGACAGGCTCATTCAGTCCTTTTATTAACCTTAAAAAATTCAGTCCTTATTATTAACCTAACTGCATCTATTTTTCATAATGAAGCTTTGTGGACTCTTCTTGTTAAATTATGATAGAATCTTACCATATGTGATAATGTACTGATCATCCCTTTTTATTTTCTGTTTTTTTTTTCTGATCCTGTCACATCTTGGGGCCTTGCTGACCCTAGAGATACTGCCCCGCCCTGGACTAAGTTAATTCCTAGAAGTAGTAAAAGAACGCCCTGGAACATGGCTTTCATGTGCAAAATAATCAATTCTGAGCTTATACCCACACCTCCTTTATAAGGTTCTTATACTCAAAACCACTACTCTGCTCTATTCAGTCCAGGGCCAGGTGCCAGACAACTAGAGATAGCCTCTATCCTGGGAGCCCACTGACATTATTTAAATTAGCCAATCTTAATCCTGCTTATCCTTTATCCTGCCTTGCCTTGCTTTCCCCAGGGAAACCACAATAACGGTTCTTGCCCACATTTCTCTATCATTCCCTGTGCCCTGTGACTCAGGTGCTTCCCTGTGGGGTCACCTGGACAGCAGGCATGGCAGGTATGCCGAGACCTCCTCTTGGGAACTATGAGTAACAATCTTCTCAAAGGTGTCATGATCTGTTGAATAGTAATAAAATCTGAACCTCACCATATCTGAATAGTAATAAAATCTACATTTTAAAACAAATGACAAGATATTTAACCAGTACTTCTCAAACTTTAATATGCAAAAGATCACATGGACATCTTGTTAAAATGCAAATTATGAATCAATAGATCTGCAGCTAGACTTGCATGTCCAACAAGATGATACCTAAGCTTCAAGTGTATGGACCACACTTTCTATAGTAAAGGACTAAACTAGAAATATTGTTTCAATATTCTGTTTTATGTGAATTTTGGCTAATTATTTTACTTCTTCACAAATGGTTTTCCTTCCTTAAACAGTGAAAATTAAAAAAAAAAGCCTACCTAATAAGGTATCATTAAGCTATCATTACATGTAAAACTATGAAAAGTATAAACTGCCATGTATATTATTTTAGAATATAAACTACTTGTATTTCACCCTTAAATACTATGGAAATAGCAATTTACATTTGGAATGCTTGTTATGGATCTTTAAAATATCTGTTTATTAAAGTAAATCTCCAAAGATCAGTTCCCTTTAACATTATTATTTATTTTCAAATAAAGTTGAAGCTAATAAAATTAAAACTTTCTAGACATATACTAATGGTGATCCTCTAATTCAGAAAGATCTTCAAAATTAAATGTGGTTTTGAGGTTTTGTTTTCCAGAGCACAAAGTGATGCAAAGTATAACTACAGTTAGCCCTTAAACAAGGATTAGGGATTAGAGTTAGGATTAGGGATGGGAGTTAGGATTAGGGATTAGGGATGCCAAACCCCCTACAGTCAAAAACCCTGATATAACTTTGACTTAACTACCAATAGCCTACTGTGGACCAGAAGCCTTACCAGTAACAGAAAGTCAATTATTGCAAATTTTCTATGTTCTATGTATTCTATACTGTATTCTTACAATAAAGATTTTTAAAAACAACTAATTTTTACAACATTTATAATATCATAAATGTTTTAATGTGTAAGTTCAAAGGCACAAAGAGATTTTAAAACATTTTGTTCAGTATGTGGTTGTTTTCTGAAGTTCTGCATAATGAAAACACTTTAATTTTTAAGTTCTGTGCAGCAAGTATTTCAGCACTACCCCATACTAACTATAATAATTTAATTTTCCTGACTTGTTTTGTGATGAATTATAGAAGTAGCAGTAACACGCTGCTCTTCAAAACAATGGGAGTATATTTATGACACAGAAAACTGTTTAATTAGTCTCCTTTTTCAAGATTAATTACCTGTCAATTAGTTAAACCATCCTTCTGAAAACAAGTTTTTTTGTGGTAGTCATTTAAATCATAAGTTTATTCTTAAAGATACGAGGTGCTATAAATCTTAAAAACATTTAATGTCATATTTGCTATTTTGAAAAGAAAAAAACAGCCCACATTTCAGAAAAAGTACTCAGAACCTATCTATATTCAAGAGAAAATATTATGTAAAGGTTTTAGGGGTCAATTATTTTGATTAAGTTGTACATTAAGTTTAGTTCTTAATTAAAAGGTGAAATATTTCCTCTATAGCATAGGGCCATTCTTCATTTAATATTGCTTACAATATTGCTGTTTTGAGTTTTAAGGATTTTTTTTTCCTTTTCAGATAAGTGGCCAAAATAGTATAGTGAATTTGAACAGCAAAGCACTGAATATTAATGTTGTAACTCAAAGTAAAGATGAAAGCTATTTTCAGATCTTCCATTTTAGTTCTGCTTAAAACGATTATAAATTTTCAGTCTGTGGGGACTTCTGTGTGGTAAAACTCATTCAGACTGTCACAAAAATAAATTTCCTTCTAGAATGTATAAAACATAATTCAATAAATACTAATAGCATTACTAAGGCTTAAGTAAGATATTTTCCAATAATGCATTATGCATTAATCCAGCGAAACCTAATGGTAATTAGGTTACAACTGAATAAACTAAGTAACAAATACCATTTACTCATTATGTTTGTTCTGTTAGATGTCTGGAAAAAGCTCTTACAATGATACAGACAGAAAACAAAGATAGTAAAGCTAGAGAAAAACACTCAAAGAAAACTACAGTTCAATATTCCAGATAAATACAAGGGCAGAAATTCTCAACAAAATATAACAAACCAAATTTATTACCACATTAAAAGGATCATACACCACAATCAAGTGGGTTTTATGCCTGAAATGCAAGGATGGTTCAACATACCCAAAATAATAAATCTGATATACCACATTAATACAATGAAGCATAAAAATTATATGATACTGTCAATAGTTTAACAAAATTTGGCCAATTCAATAACCACTTGTGATAAAAACTGTCAACATGGTGGGAGCAGGAAAAAAATATGTCAACATAATAAAGACCATTTATGACAAGCCCACAGCTAACATCATAATCAATGATAAAATATCAAATCTTCACCACTAAGATCAAGAACAAGGCAAGCATGCCCACTACCACTGCTCCTATTCATCATAATACCAGAAGTCATAGTCTGAGCAACTAGGTAAGACAAAGGAATTAAAGCTTGCCAAATTAGAAAATGAGACGTAACATTAATTTGCAAGTGACATGATCTTAACCATAAAAAAATTATAAAGACTCCACCAAATACTCTTAGAGCTAATTAACAAAATCAATAAAGTTTCAGAACACAAAATCTGCATACAAAAATTAGATGCATCCAAGGCTTACAAAATCCTTCAGGAAAGCTCTCCTGGTAGGTGGTTTACAATATCCTAGCATTAAAAGCAGTGACAAAGGTCATTTGTGCACAAGATAGAATTCACCAAAATTTGAAGGGCTCGTGAAGAACACAATTTGCCCATATTTGTAAGTACTGCTCTTAGAATCTAATGAAAACAATTCCCTTGAGGGGTGCTTGGGTGGCTCAGTCATGATCTCAGGGTCCTGTGATTGAGCCCTGCATTGAGCTCTCCCTCTGCCCCTTTACTCAGGCGTGCTCATGTGCTCTCAAATAAATAAATCTTAAAAAAAAAAAAAGAAAAAGAAAATGTTCCACTGAATGAGTTTCCTATAATCTGACTAGCTAAACAATAAAGGCTTAAAAAAAAATCTCATACAAGGAATTTGTATCCCAAAGTTATGCCTTTGGCCTGGTCATGATGCCAAGGTAGCAAGACTGAGTCCCACATCAGGCTCCTTGCTTAGTGGGCAGTCTGCTTCTCCCTCTGCCTGCTGTTCCCTCTGCTTGTGTGTGTTCTCTCTCTCTATCCCTGACAAATAATAAAATCTTTTTAAAAAAATACCACACAAGATTTCTGAAGAAGATTTCTAGATAGAAGTTCATTCTATGGCCTTAGAAGTTGATCAGTTTTCAGGATGCCTGGGTGGCTTAGTGGTTGAGCATCTGCCTTCAGCCCAGGGCATGAAGATCAAGTCCCATATTGGACTCCCCACAGGGAGCCTGCTTCTCCCTCTGTGTCTCTCATGAGTGAATAAATAAAATCTTTACAGAAAAAAGAAATAGAAGTGGTAAGACTGTGCACCTTTGTCTTGTTCCAGATCTGAGAGGAAAAGTTTTTAATTTACCACCACTGAAAAATTTTCAATTTTCCACCACTGAAAAGTAAAGTGTAAGCTATGGGCTTGTCAATATGGCCTTTATTGTGTTACAGTACATTGCTTCTTTACTTCATTTGTTGAGTTTTGGTGTTTTCTTTTTTTTTCCAATGAAAGGTTGTTTCATTTTTTTTCTGCATCTATTTTTTTCCTGCATCTATTGAGATGATGAAAAGATTTTTATAGTTCATTCTTTCGTGTACCATATCACATTTACTGACTTGTGGAGGTTGAACCATTATTTTTTTTTAAAGATTGATTGATTTGGAGAAAGAGAGTGAGAGAGAGAGACAGAGAGACCAGAGAGCAGGGTGGGAGGACAGAGGGAGAAGGAAAGATAATCTCAAACGGACTGCCCACTGAGCATGGAGCCTATAGATATGGGGCTCAATTAGAATCCTGAGATCATGAACTGAGCCAAACTCAAGAGTTGGACACTTAACTGACTGAACCACCTGGTGCCCCAATGTTGAAACACTCTTGCACCCCAGGGATTAATCTGACTTGATCATGGTGTATGATCTTTTAATGTAAGGCTGAATTTGGTTTGTTAATATTTTGCTGAGGATTTTACATCTTTCTCCATCAGGAATATTGGCACAGAACTTTATTATCTTATAACACACCTGCCTAACTTTGGTATCAAGATAATGCTGGCTTGGAGAAGTGAGTTTGGAAGTGTTCCCTCTTCAATTGTGGGGAAGAATCTGAGAAGAAGGTATTGATTCTTCTTAAATGTTTGGTGGAATTCACCTGTGAATCCATTTGATCCTGGACTTTTGTTCGGTGGGAGATTTTTGATTAACAATTCACTCTCCTTATGTATATTACTGGTCTATTCAGATTTTCTCTTTATGATTCAGTCACGGAATGTCGTATGTTTCTAATAATTTATCCAATTCTTGTAGGCTATTCAATTTGTTGGCGTACAATTGTTTATTCTTAAAATGTGTTCTATTTGATGTTGCAGGTTGTAATGTCTCCGTTTTCATTTTTTATTTACTTATTATCTGACTTATCTTCTTCCGTTTTTTGTTATTCTAGATTAAGTTGTATTAATATTGTGCATTATTTTCCAAAAAATCAACTCAGGTTCCTTGATCTTTTGTTTTCTAGTCTCTATTTCATTTATTTCTAGTATGATCTGTGTTATTTCCTTCCTTCTGCTGAGTTTTGGCTTAGCTTATTCTTATTTTTCTAATTCTTGAGGTGTATAATTAGGTTGTTTGAGAACTTTTTTCTTAATGAAGGTATTTATTGTTATATATTGCCCTCTTAAAACTGCTTTTTCTATATTCCATATGTTTTGGTATGTTAGGTTTCCATTTTCTTTTGCCCTTATGTATTTTATTTTCCTCTTAATTTCTTCTTTGATCCATTGTTTGTTAGATGTTGTTTAGTATCTTCATATCTGAGAATTTTATACTTATCCTGTTATCAATTTTTACTTTAATACTACTGTGGTCAGAAAAAATAATTGATATGATTTCATATCTTACTAAATTTATTAAGACTTGTTTTGTGACTTAACATATGTTCTACTCTGGAAGATATTCTCTGAGCACTTGAGAATGTACACTCTGCCCCAGTTGGATAGAATGTTATGTATATTTATTAGATCTATTTGGTCTAAAGTGTGGTTCAAATCAATATTTCCTGATTAATTTTCTGTCTGGATGAGCTATCCATTGTTAAAACTGGGGTACTGAAGTCCCCTAATATTACTTTTTTCTCTAATGTTATTTTGTATCACTCTTTATCTCTTGTAGGCAGCATTACATTTGTTCTTTCTTTTTAACCATCCAGCCACTCTATGCCTTTTATCTTATTTTTTAAGATTCTATTTATTTATTCATGAGAGAGAGAGAGAGAGAGAGAGAGAGAGAGAGGCAGAGACACAGGCAGAGAGAGAAGCAGGCTCCATGCAGGGAGCCAGATGTGGGACTCGATCCGGGACTCCAGGATCAGGCCCTGGGCCAAGGTGGCGCTAAACCGCTGAGCCACCCGGGCTGCCCTACTCTATGCCTTTTAATTGGAAAACTTAATTCATCTACATTTCCAGAAATTATTTTTAAATAAAGGAAAGTAATTATTAATTACTTTAGAGTAAGCAAGATAAAAGACAATGTTGTCAAATTGTAATTGATTTCTGTTGTTTTGTAGTTCTTTTTTTCCTCTCTGTCTTTTGGAATTTTATGATTTTCTTTTCTTTTTTTTTTTTTAAAGATTTTTTTTTTGAATTTATTTATTCATAGACACAGAGGGAGAGAGGCAGAAACACAGGCAGAGGGAGAAGCAGGCTCCATGCAGGGAGCCCGATGTGGGACTCGATCCCGGGTCTCCAGGATCACACCCCGGGCTGCAGCATCACTAAACCACTGCGCCACCAGGGCTGCCCCTGGAATTTTATGATTTTCTATAGTGATATGCTTATATCTTTTCTTTTTTATGTATCAACTATATATTTTCACTTTGTTCTTACAATAAGGCTTACATAAACATCTTAAAACTGTATTTTATGCTGGAAACGGCTTTATTCATATACACAAACCCCACACGTCTCCCTCTTACATTTTATGATTTTGTTGTCACAATTTACCTATTTTTGTATGTTATCCAGTGACAAACTACTGCGGCTATAGTTATTTTTAATACTTTTTGTCTTTTTACCTTTATACTAGAATTAAAAGTGGCTTATACCACTTTTAAGTATATAAGTACTTATATATAAGTATTCAACTTGACTATCTACTTATATTTACCAGTGATTTTTATCTGTCATATCTTTTCATGTTATTACTTAGCATCCTTTTGTGTCAGTTTAAAGAACTCCCTCCCTCTTGTATTTCTTATAAAATAGGTCTAGTTGTGGTGAGCTGCATCAGCTTTTGTTTATCTGGGAAAGTACCTCTCCTTCATTTCTGAAGCACAGCTTTGCTGGGTAATGCATTTATTCTTCTTTCAGCACCTCGGATATATCAATCCATGCTCTCCTGCCCTGCAATGCATCTGCTGAGAAATCTATTAATAGCCTTAGGTGCTTCCCTTGCATGCAAACTTTTTTCACCTTTCTTCTCTCATTACTTTCAAAATTCTGTCTTTGATTTTAGAGTTTCATTAAAATGTCTCAGTGAAGTTTTCTTTGGGTTCAACCTGTTTGAGGACTTTTATTTTTTTTTTAATTTTTGGAAGATTTTATTTATTCCATTTGAGAGAGAGAGTGAGAGAGAGCACGTGTAGGGTGAGGGGCAGAGGGAGAAGCAGACTCCCCGCTGAGCAGGGAGCCTGGTGCAGGGCTCAATCCCTGGACTCCAAGATCATGACCTGAATTGAAGGCAGTTGCTTAACCAACTATGCCACCCAGGTGCCCCTATGTTTGAGGACTTTTAATAAACAAGTATCTGGATGTGTACATCTCCTCCAGATATGGGAAATGTTTAGCAGTTATTTCTTAAATAAGTTTTCTGCTCTTTTCCCTCTTTTCCTTTGGGTTTTCCCACAATGCAAACATTAGCTCTTTTTATGGTGTCCTAGAAATCCTGCAAGCTTTCTTCATTTTTGTTCTTTTTCTTCTGTTTCTTCTTTAAATAATTTCAAAAGATTTCTCTTCAAATTTACAGATTCTTTCTTCTATTTGATTAAGGTTGTTGTAAAACCTCTTTAATGCATTTATAATTTTCTTCATTGTGCTCTTCAGCTACAAAATTCCTGTTGGGTTCCTTTTTATGATTTCTATTAAACTTTTTATTTTGTTCTTGTATTGTTTTCCTGATTTTACTGAGTTTTTTATTTTCTCTCGTAGCTCTCTGAGCTTCCTTAAAACAATTAGTTTCAATTCTCTGTCAAGCAATTGGCAGATTTCTACTTCTTTGAAATTGGTTCCTGGTTATTTGGTGGTGTCATGTTTCCTTGACTTTTTCGTGTTCTTAGAACTCTTATGTTGTTCTCTTCGTATTTAAAAGAGGAATATGGGTCTCCTTCTCCGAGCTTTATGACTGCTTCAGGAGACAAACTTCTTCAGCAGTCAGTTCAGGTATGGTTTCTGAAGCTCTCTGAGACTTTTCCTGCAGATACACTGTCTCTACACCTCTTGTTCCTACTTAGGAGGGGGAGTAAGAGGAGTATGGTTAAGGTTGTATGCCAAGTCTCATCCTGTAAAGCCAAACCTGGTGCTGAGAGCCTCCAGTTCGTTACCCTAGAATGTACCCTGAAATACTCAAGTTCGTGTAACATTCTCTTAAACCCAGAGTCAGACTGGCATTCTGTATATGCTCATGAGCCATTTGCAAAGACTCCCACTCACTACCCAAGAGATTGCAAATGGGAAGCCAGCCACAGGGGTAAAAAGTAGTAGGATCTCTGGCCCTTGGTTGAGTTCTGATCTTCAGATGCTGTAATTTCCCATGTCTTTGCTCCCAGCATCTCCCTGTCTCTGTTATGCCAATCATCTCCATATTCTGTGTAAAATGAGAAAGATGTGGGTTATGTAGGCATCATCCCATTACAGTATGGGAAATCAAGTACTCACTCGCTACAATCTTGCTTACCCACATGGGAGAAACTATGGGTAGAGGATGTCTCTCTTGACACTGAACTGTGGCTGCCTTGGGGTAAAGACGAAATGACTAAAGTAAAACTGTCTTTCTTACCCTTTTCAATACATGTATTCTCAGATTTTTTTGCCCCAGTGGAATGCTGGAACTTCTCTGCTGGAATTCCAGATTTCCAAAACGGCATTCTTGTCTGTGAGTGGTTGTCAAAATCAATATTCTATGGAGGGAACAGCAGTAGAAAACTCCTTATCTGCCATCTTTCTGAAGTCATTCCCTTGTTGCCCTTCATTTTCCCTTTATCCCCCCTTTCAGCCTTCTCTGCATTTAATTGGCCATTTTGTGTGCTAGATTAGCATATATCCTGTCTTAGATTGTAAATACTTCTTTTTAGCATTTTTAATGGATGCCCCATAGCTTACAATACATATTTTTAAACAATCTCATCTTTCAAGTACCATTATACTGCTCTAAATACTGACCCATATAATTTTTACTTTGCCTGAAGAACTGCTTTAAACATGGTAAGTGAGGTATGCTGGCAATAGATTCTTTTTGCATTTCATTCCAGTTTGGAATATTTCTATTAACTTGTCTTCAGATTCACTAATTCTTTATTTTTTCTATTTATTTATTTATTTATTTATTTATTTATTTATTTATTTATTTATGATAGTCACACAGAGAAAGAGAGAGGCAGAGACACAGGCAGAGAGAGAAGCTGGAATATTTCTATTAACTTGTCTTCAGATTCACTAATTCTTTATTTTTTCTATTTATTTATTTATTTATTTATTTATTTATTTATTTATTTATGATAGTCACACAGAGAAAGAGAGAGGCAGAGACACAGGCAGAGAGAGAAGCAGGCTCCATGCACCGGGAGCCCGACGTGGGATTCTATCCCGGGTCTCCAGGATCGCGCCCTGGGCCAAAGGCAGGCGCCAAACCGCTGCGCCACCCAGGGATCCCCAATTTCACTAATTCTTTAATGGCCATGTGAGGTCTATTGATCAGGATATCTAAGACATTCTTATCTTTTGCTACAGAGTTTCTGGTTTCTTGCATATGCTTTGATTCTTCATAAGACTATCCATATTTTCTTCTTACATTGACCATGGGCTTTTATATGTTCTCTATATTTTTCATTAGAGCCCTGAACATATTAATCATAGCTTTCTAAATTCCTTGATAATTCCAATATCTATGTCATAGTTCTCATGCCTGGTTCTCACAACTGCTTTGTGTCTTCAGAGTGGTTTGGTTTTGTTTTTCTTGTTTTTTTTTTGAGTGTGTGTGTTTTGTTTTGTGGCAAGATTTATTTTTTGTTGAAACATGAACCTGCTGTATGGATAACAGGGAATAGGTAAATAAACATTTTTCTGAAACTGTTCAAAGTTGCACAGTGTGATTATTTAATATACATATACACTGAAATAATCACCATAATCAAGTTAATAAATACTTTTATCACTTCAAATAGTTGAAATTATTTTAATGTGCGAATTTACATTAATCTGGGTAGAAGGTGGGCTATGTTTAATGTTTATTTCAGCACTATGTTCCAGAGCCTTCAAATTCCTGTAGTGTCCTCATTCTTGTCTCCACTGTTGACATCAGGCTTCCCTTTGTGCTCTCCTCAGAAAGAATATGTATCTTGCAGCTCTTCGACCTGTAATCCCCCATTATGATGTTAGAGGTCTGTTGGTATGGTAGTAAGTTGTGGGGGAAGATAAGCATTCAATAATCACCTAATTAAATGTGTCTTTCATTGGGCCTGTATCTTTAGTTCTGACCTTCACAAGTGTTTATCCAAACACACTGCTTTTATTCTTTTCCCAGCCTTCTGTTCCCTTGTATGGTCTGGTGATCCTGATTTATATTCTTGAAAACTTGATCCCTCTTAATAACTATATATTTTTTCTTTTTATGTTCTTTAGATGAGACAAGACTGGAGGGAGCTGAATTGGGAGGGAATTTCCTTGTGATTAATGCTTGGAATTGGGATCTGGCAGGGTCTCATTTTCTGGAGAGTAGGGACTTTCTTTCCTTTTTTCTTTTTCTTTTTCTTTTTCTTTTTCTTTTTCTTTTTCTTTCTTCTTTCTTCTTCTTCCTCTTCCTCTTCTTCTTCCTCTTCTTCTTCTTCTTAATGGAGAAGGTTTTTTATGTATGTTTTAATGGTTATCCATCCTGACTACCATAACTGCTATTTTAGAGACTCCTAAAAATTTCTGTAGATACTTCTTGAATTTTTAAAAAGCAACAAACTCTTTATCTGCTCAAGCATCTGCATCACAAAAATTAACAAATTAATAAGTTTATATACAACCTGCCTCGTATAAAACTTTGAACTCAAGTTCAAAACTTTTATTTTATAACCACATGACCACCACCTAGAACTCATGCTAAATGAGTATTTCTCTGAGTTATACTAATAAATAAGTATCCAATTTCCTTCATAATGTTTAACAAGCAAATACCCTATATATGGTCATACAAAAATACAGTAGAATGCTATTTAAAAAAGAAAATAAAAGCTAAAATATCAGAAAAAGGTTTTAAGTACTGAATCATGAAAAGGGTTCACTTCCTACATTACTAATGTAAGTCATGTTCTTTATATAGAAATATATGTCTACTAAGACTACAAAAATTACATAATTTACATGAAGTTCCAGGTAGCTTTAATGTTATCACAAATCTAAATCAAGTTGAATTTGATCTTCACTAGCACTGTTGTAGTTTGTTATGTTTATTAAACATGTAACCTATAACATTTTGATTAATAAATACTTTTATGTTCTCCTTTATAAAGTTGGATTATTTCTTAAATTTAATAGCAAAATGAAAAACATCAGTCATTAAAATTATATATTATAACCTTGAGGCAGAACACTTCATACTTTTAATATAGACCTAAAGAAATAAGTAATGAACTCAATGTGTAATATGAGTAATTGGAGATAATGTAGTGGCCTAAACAAGATGTTTAATTCCCTCAGTATTGAATTATATATTGCTAAAATAACCTTTGGCTTATAGATTTGTTATATGGACTATAAAACAAAGTGCAGGAGTGCCATCTCCTGGAAAGTATAATGATCTGGAAGAGGAGGTATAACTTAATATGAGCTCTTTATTTAATAAGTATTTCACATTAATCAAAACAATATGGAAAGGAAGAAGAGATAAGCCTCTCTTCTAGTAGTTATTTTAAGATCAAGAAAATATGAGATTAAATATTTCACCCTTACAACATTATGTCTTTATCCTTTAGAAATTTACATTAAAATATATCATTAATTCCTTTAGTGTTATATTAAGAAAAGGTGCTAAACTTACAAACATATAAGATTAATCATTTCTGGTCATGAGATTAACTTCCTGTCCAAAGTCAGTTACGACTCTCACTTTGTAGAAGCCTATCCCCCCTTTTTAATTCTATATCAATTTAAAAATATTTTAAAATAAGATTGGCCATAAAAGTAATTAGTCATATAATGAGAATCTGTGGGTTTACTGAGAATATTTCTCTGTACCTCAAGATCATTCCCAAACCTAAGCTTTCTCCTGTTAAAAAAATCTTTTTTTAAATAAAAAGCCTTTAATAGTTTCTTTGCAAACTTATTTTTGTATCCTATCAGAGAAGTCATTTATCAGTCCTTAAGTCCTCTGTGTTCCACGTTTACCCCAGTTCTTCTTAATTTTTTATCAGTGGAGTCATTCAGAAATGCATTTTATTTACTTGTGTTTGATGCCTTCTGTAATTTTTGCTATTCTGTGTTGATATTTTAATCCTTTATATTATCTTAAAAATATATCAAACTACATACACAATAAAATTTTCTTTCTCAAATCACTATATAGCTTTCACTGTCAGTTTTCTTGATGGTAGGTATATTATTCACATTACTCTTATGACAATGTTGTTTGATATTATATAGGGAATGTTATAAAAAAGTGTACCAAACTTATGAAGAAAATCATATTTAAAAAATAAAATCATATTAATAATAAGACTTATTAAATCCTTATTATGATTTCATAGTTGACACCATGGAAATAATAATATATAAATAATAACAGTATATAAATAATCCCTGTTTTCAATATAATCATCTAGCAAACAAACATCAAATATTAAAGGTACACTATTGTCACTAATTACTTGATATTTACTGATTTCTATGTTGAGAAGCTATGGCAATGATGGCTAAACAAAAATAAATAAATGTACACTTGGCATCAGAGAAATACAAATCAAAACCACAAGGAGAAACCACCTCACGCCAGTCAAATGGCTAAAATTAACAATTCAGAAAACAAATGTTGGTGAGGACATGAAGGGGGTCCCTTTTACATGTTTACGGGAATAGAAACTGGTGCAGTCATTCTGGAAAACAGTATGGAGGTTCCTCAAAAAATCAAAAATAGAACTACCTTATGACCCAGGAAGCACACTACTAGGTATTTACCCAAAGGATACAGACATAGTGATTCAAAGAGGCACATGCACCCCAATGTTGGGTAGCAATGTCCAAAATATCCAAAATATGGAAAATATGGAAAGAGCCCAAATATCTATTGAAAGAAGAATGGATAAAGAAGTGTGGTATATGTATACAATGGATTATTACTCAGCCATGAAAAAAAAACAATTTCATTTGCAATAACGAGAGGTATTATGCTAAGTGAAATAAGTTAGTCAGAGAAAGACAAATATATGATTTCACTCATATGTGGAATTTAAGAAACAGATGAACATAGGAGAAGGGAAGGAAAAATAAACTAATGTAAAAACAGAGAAGGAGACAAACCATAAGAGACTATAGACAACAACTTTAGGCTTGCTGGAGGAGAAGTAGGTGGGGGGATGGGGTAATTAATTGGGTGTTGGGCATTAAGAAAGGCCTACATGATGTAATGAGCATTGGGTATTACATGTAAATGATGAATCAGCAAATTCTACCCCCGAAACTAATAAGAAACTGTATGTTAACTAAGTTGAATTTAAATAAAAAAAGAAAAAGAAAAAGAAAAATAGTTTTCATAGAAACACATTGTTAATGTAAAATAATCATTTTTTATTACTTTTGTTTGTTACTCTTATGTGTAAAAAATGTTTAAACCCATTTTTATTTTATTCTTCTTTAATTGAGAAATTAAAAACTAAGTTTTAAATCTTTTTTAAAAACTTTGTCAAGTTTATTGTGGAATAATTTATATATGATGTACTACAATTATTTAAAGTACACAATTCAATGAGTTTTGACAGCAATGTATACTATAGAAGCTACTAGCAAAATCAAGGTAGAGAATAACTCCCTCAGCCCCAGTATACTCCATCCTTCACTCTACCATATGCCCTAGGAAATAACCACTGACTTTTATATCACATAGATGACTGTTTCTTTGCACAAATTTAATCAAGAAATATGATCTCCTTTGTCTTTAGGTCCATTCTCTCAACATAATGATTTTGACATTTATCTATATATTCATGTTTATCGCAGTTTGTTTCATTTATTTTGCTTATTCCTTTTATTAAGCTATTCAGTGCCTTTTTCCTGTAAGGGATAAATTTTATTTATTTGTTATTTTAAATTTTACTGTACTAAGGACATTTAACTTGAGATCTACCCCCTTAAAAAAGTTTTGAGTGGACAAGAGAGTACTATTAGGTATGGGCACAATGCTGTAAGCAGATTTCTTAAACTTACTCATTTTATGTAATTGAAATGTGATTAGGATTCAGCACTCTCATTCACTGTTAATGGAAATTTGCACTGATTTTAGTTTTGGGTGATACAATTACAGTTGTTGTAAAGAGCAGTCTATATGGTTCTGTGGGGAAATACATTTTTATTTTCTCTTGGATAATTATCTAGTGGTGAAATGGATGGATCATAAGATGGGAGTATGTTTAGTGAAATTGCAAATTCTTGTTTAGATAAACCAGCAAAAAGATTCTTCTTCCCCCCACCCCCCGAACTCTCATGGCCTGTTATATGTATCTAATTTTTGGAAATGATGTGTATTAGTTATGTGGGAACATGCTTTTTTTAATCTACAAAACTCTACTAAAAACTATTTGAAAACATCAATCTTTTCTCATTTTGCTATTTTACATCAATGTCATGTCCATCATGGATGTTTAATAAAAATGTGTTTCACAAGCACACAATTAAAAGTTTAATATAGAAGTATTTTCATATATCTCAGTTTGGCCTCTTTCCCATCTTAGTAACTTGAGGTTCTTACCATGCTACTTTCTGCTATTCTTCTTACTTTCTGTATTGTTTTAAAGGAAATTCACTGTTGCTTTTAAAGGACATGTGGATACTAAAAAGTAGAAGTCAAGTTGTTTTTCCAAGGAAGAGATATGAGATCATAACATGTCACCAGACCCAAGGAGTACTAAAATGAATAAACTTGATAACTGGAAAAATAGATTGAATGCCAATTTTGAAACTGATATGTAACAGATTTTACTGTGAAACAGAAATGACACTAAAAGGAAAGTTCTTACCTGATTTAAATCATCACTGAAACTTCAACATTTGTTGTTCTTACTACCAGCTTTAAAGGTCAAGACGGCATGCTGACCAACAAGAGACAGTCTGAAATAAAGCAATACATCCACATACACATACTTAAAAGTGTCTTCATGATTATAAAACACCTTTGAAAAAGCATTGTACTAATTATAAGTATTCTTAGGCATTAAAAAGTCAGATATGTATTCTCAGCAATTTTTATACATATAATCTTTGCACTAGACAAGCCAAATGACATATCCAATATACTAAGAACTTTTCCTTCCTTACCAGATATTATGAATAGGAATTACCAACCCCTTTTGAAAAATGTATCCCTCATGGTCAACGATAAGCAATTTTCAGTCTACAAGAGAGTTTTAAAAGATCTTTTGAGGGCAAAGATACTGCCATAATACACTATGTTTTGAACTGTAGGGACAAAACATATTTATAGTCATTTTAATAATAACTAATTTCTAAAAGGATTTGTTTCTACTATTTCCAATAGCTCTGTTTAAATATTTAAATGTAATGATTAATAATCTGCTGAAAATCATTGATGTTTATTTTTTGTAACACAAGGGAGATTTTAACATCTATTTAAAACTCGTTCTAAGTAGAATATGAGAACTACAACTATTTTTCAGTATATAAGAACATTTTAATAGATTTGCCATGTGATATTTTTTGAAAAGTAACTGAAGGTTTGCATCAACAAGTATTTAAATTCAGAAGCCAAATGGTAAATTAAATCTTGATTATTAAATATATATTCCAGATAATGGAATTAATATTAAATATGTATTATCAAAAAAGACACAGCCGATGTCAGAGAACATTATTCCTATGAATGAGATGAGAAAGATTTCTATAAATCTAACAATTTGGAGCAGTGAGATTATCAAAGTGAATAATTTTAAAAGGCAAATTTATTTTTGAATATTTTAATCAATTTTAAATTTAAATTAACAGTCATTTACATTTTATGGTAAATTAGTTCAAACACAAATAATCCTATCTTTTACTTGTTATCTATTTTAATTGTCTATTTATTATCTCTATATTTTTCTATTTATTATATTTTTTCCTCTTGCTTATTTTATCAAAATTTATACTCTTTCAAGGCAATGACTTTAGGTAGTTTTCAAGAATTTGTATTTGTCCTGGTATTATGGTTAATTTCATGTGTCAACTTGAATGGCCACACATATATCCTATTGGTTCTATTTCTCTGGAGAACCCTGACTAATACACCTTCAAATTTATACCAGTATACACCTAAATAAATTATAAAGCCTTCAAATTCACCTACTGCTAAGGACGTCTTTCTCTTTAGAAACATCAACATCACACTAATCACTACATAATATATGTATTGAAGCTTAAAAGTAAATTAAATAGCATGATAGATATCAGTTCAAAGCCTAATTTGAACACTTAATTATGTGATCTTAAATGAGTTATATCACCTTTGAGAAAGTTCTATATTTATAAAAAGAGGACATTAACCTAATGCTTTGTATGGCTTTTTTAAAGAATCTGAAATACAATTGTGGTCCAATAAATAATATTTTTTATTCATTTGTTTAATGATAGAATCATTGCATTGCCAAAAACCACAAAATTCTGTTTCAGAAGGATAGCACTGGCTTTTTATCCATAGAAAGTAAATATTTATCATCAGATTTTTACTTTTTAAAAAATTTATTTATGTTATCATCAGATTTTTACATAATACAGGCAGAATTTATATGCTAAGGAATTTGTTAAAGAATTATTGACACTGATTGAAGACTATGTCAGATATTTGTACGTACGAGATCATATGCATCTCAAATAAAATACATTTATAAATTGTTGTAAATAACTTGACAAAATTTACGTTTTCTAATAATGAATCTTTTGACCTAAAGGAAAGAACAATAATCAAGTACTGCCATTTAAATATGTGATAATATTCAATAGAAAAATACCGCAGTTGTTATAATTAACCTCTTTTCTGCAGTGTAATTAAGAACCTCTAATGGTTTTCAAAACTGCTGAATGTTCACTTTCTACATCAGAAGAATCTTCATCCTTTATCCATTGTGCTCAATGTCTAATCAGGCTTCCTCCAAGATTTATGAGATTAATTTGAGACTTAAAAGCATAGTTAAGAGACCACCTATGTAAACTGCTTTTTTGCTAAAAATGTGGTGAAACATACATACACTTTAGACAGTTTCATCCATTTAGCTCTATAAATTAATTGTGTGTCACCCCCTTAGAAACAGAAAGTAGAAATATTCTGAAAATCTCTAAGGTTTGTCTAGATTTTCACCTATCTAAATCATGTGTGATTTCCTGTTTCCTTATCATGTCTTATCCCTATCTAAATAAAATAGAAATTGGTGCTATTTTTTTAATTAATTAATTAATTAATTTATGATAGTCACAGAGAGAGAGAGAGAGAGAGAGGCAGAGACACAGGCAGAAGGAGAAGCAGGCTCCATGCACCAGGAGCCCGACGTGGGATTCGATTCCGGGTCTCCAGGATCGCGCCCTGGGCCAAAGGCAGGCGCCAAACCGCTGTGCCACCCAGGGATCCCTGGTGCTATATTTTCATCTATCTTTTCTCCTTAATCTACATCAGAATAAAGCTTAAACCATTTCTCCATTACTTTCACATGGTAGTTTAGGCAATAAAATATTGATCATTAGATAATTAATGATGTTAACCTCTTAGACTTTATTATAAAACCAGAGATTTCTAATAAAAATATATAAACAAATATTTATATGCATGCAGATACCTATATCTTGAGATATAACTTGTAAACATCAAGACTGGCATATTTCAATTGATTAACAAATAAGACCAATTTGGTAACTCAATATTTATACACAGAAATTATTGTATAATCAAATTTGTCCATCCATTATGTAAATTTAGCTGTGTATCCAACATGTTCAAGACACCATAAATAGGTACTTGATATATTTAAAGTATAATGTTATTTAATTTCTAGAAGCCCATAATGTGAATAAACAGAAATCTTAATAGCAGAATCTATAACAGTCAAAAAATAAAAAATCAAATTAGCATAATTAATCAAAATGAATAAGAAAAATTCTCACATAGTCTAAGTGTCTCAGAGACTAACAATGTGCAATAAAATGAGGTAAGAAATCTAAAAGGACATCAAAGAAGGGACCATCCTTTTTGGGAACCCTGATTATTCAGTTAAGCTAGGGTCTATGAATTAGGCAGTGAAAAAACTTCAAAGGTTTATAAAAACAAAAATGACTGGCCAAAGTTGTATTTGACAATATTAACTTGCATAAGAATGGAGTATCTTGAGTTCAGAGAGGAGACATGAGTTGAGATCAAAGATGACGAAGTCATTAGAGGGGCACCTGGGTGGCTCAGTCAGTTAAGGATCTGCCTTCCAGTTAGGTCATGATCTCAGGGTCCTGGGATCAAGCCCCTCATCAGGATCCCTGCTCAGCGAGGAGTCTGCTTCTCCCTCTCTCTCTGTGCACGTGTTCTCTGTCTCTTCCTCTTATTCTCTCTCTCAAATAAATAAAATCTTTTTTTTAAAAAAAGGAAGTCATTAGAGGCTCTTTTAATTGTCTAAATCAGAAGCAGTAAAGGATTAATTCTACAGTAGAGCAATACAAATCAAACAAAAAGATAGATTTGAGAGATGGTATGAAGATAGAATTAAGAGGTTTTGGCAAATGACTACTCATTGGCCATCAGACAAATCCTAATTCTATTAGAAAAAATATAATTGTGGAAAATACTAAATAGCAAAGCTATCTATTAAAATGCCTACCTTGGCTGAAGATACATGTCATAGTCAAGTGTATCCTGGAGGAAGAAGATTCTAAAATAATTTTAGAAATGCATTTACTTTATTAGGCTTTATCTACTTTTTTTTCCAGATGATTCTTAAATTCACTTAGGTATTCCACACTTTTATCTAGAATCTCCTATTTTCCAAACATTTAAGTTGGACACTTTGCTAATACTTTAACTCAAGAAACTCAAAATTTAGCCTTTCATTCCCCTACAATCTGCTCTGATGACTATGTTTTCTAGCATTCAAATCCATTGATGGTTTCACTGTACATGCGCTTCACAGACATAAACAAAACCAAGTAGTAAAACTTCCAGGATCAGTAAAACTTTACAGTATACTCTCATTGACTTGGCCCTCCACCTTCACAAGAACTTGTAAGGGACTGAGGGGTTTCCCCCTGCTTAATTTTAAGCTAACTGAACACATTTTATAGTAACTTTCATGACAAGAGAAGACTTCTGAGTCAGAGGCCCGGACTTCATTACTCCCATCACAGCAAGCAGCATGAGCTTCATGTTCACATTGGTTGTTCCTGCCCTCCAAATACAACAGGGGTGATAATGAGTGACCCCTTTGGAAGCTGCACACACAGTAAATCTATGTCACAGCTAAGGAACTCCAAACTTAGGAAATTCTGCTAGAAAGCTTTCCTCATCTTTGCATTTGAGGAAAATATTATCTTCATTATCATGGTCAGGAATCAGATCTTTCCTCTGTCTTGGAGGGAGAGAGTATCTTGATTTTCTAAGGCGGCTCGCTCTACAAACATCATTGTAAACAAAGTCCAGAACAAAAGCTGATCCAACACATGCAGAAATGTCATTAAGGATTATTCCCCAACACTACATATCTGTCATGTCTGGTTTCCAATCCTGACAATTAGAACTTTGAAAATATAATTTCCTAATTAGGAAGGAAAGGATTAAGGGAAATACGGAAAGAGAAGATGAAGAGGTTCACAGCGAATATCAACCACCTGCTTTTGAATCTTACTTGAGCCTTCAGAATCTGCCTAAATATTATACCTCTTTGGCTTGCTGAAACCTATAATTTGGTATATTGGGTAATATCCAGCTCACTTGTGAACTATTCAATAAGCAGGATTTACTGGTGTTCTTATATAAAGGTATTTAGTTTCTACCAGGGCCCAGATATGAACCACTGGCCAAAAGCTTTGTACAGAAGCAAATATTGGTCATAACTTGCAGAAACATACCTATTGTAGCATAGTGTTACTAAACATTGAATCTCAACACTAATGCTCTTGCTCTGACTGCATTCATTCTAAGAGTATACAAGCCGTTCAATGGAGCATGCTTACTACTAGTAAATGTACTGGTTTGAGCAACACTAATATCTAATTCGCTTTTACATTTCTTACTATAAATGAACAAATTGAAATCCTGATTTTGTTTTTCTAATTAGGTTTTTCTGAGCTTTGATAATAAGTGAGCTTCCTTGAATACAATTACTTCTAAGCACACTGATGTTATGGAGTATCTGAATCTTGACACCTAAGCGCTCATATCCGATATAGTGAAGACTTTGCAAGGTGAACACCACCGTATGGGCTGAGAGGATGAAAAGCCAGGTTTCTCCAGGAGACACACCCCTTGGCCTTATTACAGTGGTCTTCCTCTGACTGTATGTTCTCTTCAGTCTGGAACAACCTGCATTCTGCTGCCTTTAAGGCTCAAGAAATAATCAATTAATCATCTTTCATACTCAAAGTCAGTATTAATGGCATGACTCTGTATAGGCTTAACTAACACTTTATGTTTACATCTATTTCTCTGCTTATATTACAGCCAATTTTGGTGAAGAATTATATAATACTTAGATGCATGATCCAAACAGCATCTTGAAGAGCACCCTTGCAAATAGAAGTAATTTCAAAAACATGCCGGATCAATTAGAAATAATTCAAGCTCCATTATTAAACCTTGACTCACATAAAATTATAGAGTAACTTGAGACCAGGCATGTTCTCAATAATATGCATTACTCTTACCAATCTTACCAAAACACATGCAAAATGTATACATCTCAAATAGACAACCCCTATATGCATAGAAAGATTTATGAAATATGTAAATCTCAGCTTAAATTTAATTAAAAATAATAAGGCACTGCTTTTCACCTAAGCATTGGCAAACATGAAAGAAGATTCAATATCTTGATTGGTAAAAACAGACATGCATATGAGAGGATACTCATTCATACTGTTTGATAAGACTGTAGTTACCATAATCTTTCTGGACAGAGATTGCGCAATATGTATGAAAAGGATTAACACATGCATACATAATAATTATACTTTTGTGGGCTTATCTAATTGAGGTGTGTGCAAAAATATCTTTATAGATATTCAACACAGCATGCTATATCCTTCTTTTCTCCTATAACATTATAGCATAAACATTTTCCATCTCAATAAGGTATTTTCACAAATGTTTTGTTACAAGCTACATAATATTATTTCATATTGGAATACCATATGTTAGCCATCACTCAAGTATTGAATATTGAAAATATTTCTGCAATTTTATCATTATAAATACTGTTGTAATGAATATCTTCTGCATATTTCTCTAGGCTCAAGTCTTAGAAAAGGATCACTAAGTGAAAGAGTGAGTGCACTTAAAATATTGATGCATATTTCCAAATTTCTTTCAAATTAACTTTGCATGGTCTAATTTAAACCTCCATTAGTAGTATATGCAAAACAATCTCACCATGACTTCATTAGCATTATTACATTTTTAAACATATTTTTTAATTCAGTAGATTTTTAAAACTCCATTGCTTTTATTTTCTTTTGTTCATTTTAATCTTTCACTATTTTGTGGCAAATTTTCATATACTTGTTGGTAATATAGATTTCCATTTTTGTAATTTTTCCATTCATTGTTTCCATATTGGTCCTTAAGGGATTCTGTTTTATTGATTTGTATGAACTTTATATATTAAAAATGTCAACTTTTGAAGCACACTGTTTTATAACTTTATGTAACTGCCAACTACATATCTTTTCCCCTTGAGATAGAAACAAACGATTACAATTTTAAAAATACTTATTATCTACAGATTAAATAAGTATTCATCTATATTACTTTTGTTGCTTTACATTTATGTTTTTATTTATTTGAAATAAAATGCCATTTGCATGAGAGGTATGATTCAAATTATTTTTCCAATTTTCTTTATTTTAAAAACCCTACTCCTTCCATTTCCAACTAATGTATAACTCTTCCTTTACTTATATTAATTTCCTAACCCAGATATATCACAAATTAATTTTCTATACACACTTGTGTCCTTCTCAGAACTCTTCCATTCTACTGTCAATCTGTCCTTATACAAGTTCAATACAATTTTTCATTTTTTTGATGTATCTGGGAGAATAAATAGTCCTTTATTGCACTTCCTTTTCAAAACAGGCACAGCATTCATTTCTCTTTTATCTTTAAATAATCACTTTGGTGACAGTCCATATTATCCCTTGGGAAGGAATACTAACTTAAAACACCACGAAATTCCCAGATGGCATGTTTTTAGATATGAAAACATAATTCTTCCCCCAGGATCAGTCTTTAAATCAAAAAGCCATCTGTGTCTGGTACAGGAAGTCTGCTTAAAGATACTGTAATGAATAATGTCCGAGGCTGAAGGGAGATGAAGTAATTTTTTTTTTATCAGGTATGGAGTTAATGTCTACCGAAGTACCTCCTATAATAATAAGAGATTAAAGATAAAATTCTTAAGATAGCAAAATCCTAAGGACCAATAAATAGACAGTATATACAATAAGAGTTGTTAATACCAAGGTTTAGTAGCCTTCAGTGGAATTCTTGAAGAGTTGACTTTACTAGATATTTGTAAAGATTAGAATCTTCAAAACAGAGACATAGCAAGGGCTTAAACTACCAACATTACTCATCCACTAAGCAAGATTCTACTTCCTGAGATGAGACCAACCTTCTTGGGTAAAGTAGAGGAAAGATTTATAAATTATGTAGACTCAAACAAGTAGGACTGATAGCTCACCTCCCAAGGTTAAAGGCATTCTAGCATGAAGCTTGAGAGTTGATAACTGGATTGAATGTCAATCACATTTTATTTTGTTTTTTTAGAAAAACTCTGCTGAGATGAACTATAAAAATAAACACAAATGGGATTTATGATAGTTTTTAGGAGATGCCTTAGGCCAACTTTCAGGATCGATGAATTTGCTTCTGACTTTAATGTTTAGAATGACTTCTTTATATACCTTGAAGTAAATAGCTTGTCTAATGTTATCCCTTTGGAACATAAAATAGGTGGAATTTTCTTCATCAAAACAAACTGTTTATATTGGAATCAAGTTAAAGTTATTGATTCTTCTCCACAAGGTTGTTATAAACCCTAAAATAGTACTGAATTGTGTAGGTCACAAAGTACTTATTTTTTGAAATATTATGTATCTAGTTCTTTACTGGAGCCTAATTTCTAGAAATAATACTTTATGTATCAGGAAGCAATGACAGAAGCTACACAGTCTAGCAAAGTGATGGTAAATGGGAGTGATTGAAAACGCCCAAAGGAGAACAAAACACAAATGCCATAATCCATTTTTATTTGATAAAAGATTCCTAAAATCATCTTATATTAGGTAAAAAGATCATACTTAAAAAATACTCTTAGGAGGACTCATAGAAGTGGAGGGCCCTACAAAAGGAACTCTTTGCATATTTTTCCTAGGGCATAAGTAAAAATATAAATCTTTCTTCATACCTGGAGATGTATAAAGGCAGATGGCAGACCAAGACTTATACAGTGGAAAAAAGAGGCATCATTATAGTAGACTGAATTTATACCATTTGCTTGACAAGGATACATTAATTTCCTGTGAGGCAAGTTAACAATATGGATGAGAGCAATGCTGGATCACCTAGAAGGTAACCAGCTCAAAACTGTCCTATTCAGGGCAGAGAAGTGGTAAGAGACACAAATGTATAAAGCTGGAAGCAAGAATTGTAAATATGTCCCTAAAACAAGATCATGTGTTGACTATCCCAACACTGCACAGTGCAAAGTTCCCCAAGGGGAGCCTAGGAAGAAATCACTTACACCTCACAGAAGGATTCATATTTAGACTCTATCAGAGTGAAGGTTGCAGCAGATACCAGTTAATGGTGAGATCTTCGCCCTTTTCTGGTAATATCCATTGCCCAAAGCTCAAGGGGAAATGGAGGGATATACTGGATTGCATGAGACTGATGTTTTGAAATACATGGGACTAGAAATTTTAACAGATATATGTCATAATTATCAAAATAAGTTATTCTTATATTCCAAAGTCACCAAAACCTACAGAATCTGACATCTTGCCAAAAGAAACGAACCTGATAAACTTGTATCTTGTTCTTGCTCTATTTAACTAAAATCAAACTGTTCAACTAACTAGATATACTGAGCAATATTTTCATATAGCAGCCAAGAGTTTTCCTGACATTTTTAAATATGAAATTTTCTATTATTTGTAGCATATAAAACCTATGCATATGAGCAAGATTATATAAGCTCTCTGAGAGATATAAAAAGTTTTCCATTTTAATTTTCAAAATAAGCAGTTAGCAATTTAAATGAGTCGCTAGGGCCCAACATATGTATAATAAATAGGCAACTACATAGTAACCCTAGCTTCACCAAAACATGATCTATGCTAAAATTTTCACTGAACTACAGATTGCATCATTGTTGCATTTATGTTTTCCTTTCTAAAATTACTCTTGAAAATGTACAAAAAATAATATATTTAGCAAACTCGTAGGATACAAAAACAGAATTATATTTCTAAATACCAGAACAAAAATTTAATTATTATTTACTAAGATAAACAACTATTATTTACCAAGTTTTAAAAGTACTTACAAAATATTTGAAAGACCTCTATACCAATAAAGTAGATTTTATTTTTTAAATGAGTGCAACAATATGTCTAATGTTCTAAGTTATTCTTACAATGTGATTGACCACTCTTTCCAGTAAGAGAGAGAATTTGTGCTTCTTTCCTACAGGCAGTGAGTTGGAAATGCTCTAATAGAATATGTTAAAAATGATGCTATGTGACTTTCAAAGCTAGGTCACAAAAAAGGATTAAACTTTGACCTAGCTCCCTCTTGAAACTCAGCCACAAGTTAGTGAGGAGTCCCACAGTACAGAGGACATGTGCCAGTATTCTGGCTGACAGCCACAGATGACATCAAGGTGACTGCTAGTACCAACTGCAAGATCTATAGTCAATGAGCCTTCAAATGATTCTACCCTCCTGCCTTTGAGATCCACAACTCATACTGAGTGGAATATTGCTAAACTCTCCCCTCTAAGCTTTGCTCAGATGCACATTCATGAAGAAAATAAATGCTGCTTTAAAAATTTAAACTTTAGGGATGCCTGGATGACTCAGCGGGTGTCTGCCTTTGGCTCAGGTCATGATACCCAGTCCAGGGATCAAGGCCTGCATGGGGCTCCCTGCAGGGAGCCTGCTTCTCCCTCTGCCTGTGTCTCTGCTTCTCTCCATCATGAATAAATAACATATTTTAAAAAATTTAAACTTAAAAATATAATAAATAAATTTAAACTTTGAAGTAGTATGTTATACGGCATCGGAACAGTGAACAACCTGAACAACTGAAAAGTATAAAACATTGATAAGACAAACTAAAGAAGTTCTAAATAATTGGCAAAGATTCATGAAATTGTGCTATTTCAATTGTGAAATATATTGTGGCTAATATATTAATTCTTTTGAAAATTCATATATTGATTTGAAACAATCCCAACAAAAATTTCAGCAACCGACACACTCTAAAATTATATGCAAATAAAAATTATCTAGAAAGCCAAAATAATTTTGAAAGGAACAGAGTTAGACTTATAGTATCTAACTTCAACAATTAATTAAAATTTCTAATGGTCAAGATATGTTGTATCAGGGCAAGGATAGACATCCACATAAAAAAGAACATTAATGAGTCCAAAAATAGATGGACACATAAACGTTTACTCATTTTGGACAAAGTTGCTAACATAGAGGGAAAGAAGATTCCTTTCAAAAAGCAGTGCTCAAATGGTAAGAAAACACCAAAACAAAAAAACAAACAAACAAACAACAAAAAAAAAGAATTTAAAAAGAACACAGGCCTAAATATAAAAGCAACATCACCTAAACATCTAGAAGAAAATACAAGAAACCACCTTCACAACCTTAAGTTGACAAAATGCACTAGCAATAAAAAAAAAAAAATTGACAAACTGAATAATCTCAAATTTAAAAATTTCTGGTTTTCTAAAGACATTGCTATAAGAATGTAAAAGAAAACCACAGAGTAGGAGAAACTATCTATTGTATTTGTGAGAAGATTATAATCACTTTGAGAATTTCTTTCTTATAATTTTTTTTTATTTTTTATTTTTTTTAATTTATTTTTTATTGGTGTTCAATTTACTAACATACAGAATAACCCCCAGTGCCCGTCACCCATTCACTCCCACCCCCCGCCCTCCTCCCCTTCTACCACCCCTAGTTCGTTTCCCAGAGTTAGCAGTCTTTACGTTCTGTCTCCCTTTCTGATATTTCCCACACATTTCTTCCCCCTTCCCTTATATTCCCTTTCACTATTATTTATATTCCCCAAATGTTTGAACATATAATGTTTGTCCTTCTCCGACTGGCTTACTTCACTCAGCATAATACCCTCCAGTTCCATCCACGTTGAAGCAAATGGTGGGTATTTGTCATTTCTAATAGCTGAGGAATATTCCATTGTATACATAAACCACATCTTCTTTATCCATTCATCTTTCGTTGGACACCGAGGCTCCTTCCACAGTTTGGCTATTGTGGCCATTGCTGCTATAAACATCGGGGTGCAGGTGTCCCGGCGTTTCATTGCATTTGTATCTTTGGGGTAAATCCCCAACAGTGCAATTGCTGGGTCGTAGGGCAGGTCTATTTTTAATTGTTTGAGGAACCTCCACACAGTTTTCCAGAGTGGCTGCACCAGGTCACATTCCCACCAACAGTGTAAGAGGGTTCCCTTTTCTCCGCATCCTCTCCAACATTTGTTGTTTCCTGCCTTGTTAATTTTCCCCATTCTCACTGGTGTGAGGTGGTATCTCATTGTGGTTTTGATTTGTATTTCCCTGATGGCAAGTGATGCAGAGCATTTTCTCATGTGCATGTTGGCCATGTCTATGTCTTCCTCTGTGAGATTTCTGTTCATGTCTTTTGCCCATTTCATGATTGGATTGTTTGTTTCTTTGGTGTTGAGTTTGATAAGTTCTTTATAGATCTTGGAAACTAGCCCTTTATCTGATATGTCATTTGCAAATATCTTCTCCCATTCTGTAGGTTGTCTTTGAGTTTTGTTGACTGTATCCTTTGCTGTGCAAAAGCTTCTTATCTTGATGAAGTCCCAATAGTTCATTTTTGCTTTTGTTTCTTTTGCCTTCGTGGATGTATCTTGCAAGAAGTTACTGTGGCCGAGTTCAAAAAGGGTGTTGCCTGTGTTCTCTCTAGGATTTTGATGGAATCTTGTCTCACATTTAGATCTTTCATCCATTTTGAGTTTATCTTTGTGTATGGTGCAAGAGAGTGGTCTAGTTTCATTCTTCTGCATGTGGATGTCCAATTTTCCCAGCACCATTTATTGAAGAGACTGTCTTTCTTCCAGTGGATAGTCTTTCCTCCTTTATCGAATATTAGTTGCCCATAAAGTTCAGGGTTCACTTCTGGATTCTCTATTCTGTTCCACTGATCTATGTGTCTGTTTTTGTGCCAGTACCACACTGTCTTGATGACCACAGCTTTGTAGTACAACCTGAAATCTGGCATTGTGATGCCCCCAGATATGGTTTTCTTTTTTAAATATTCCCCTGGCTATTCGGGGTCTTTTCTGATTCCACACAAATCTTAAAATAATTTGTTCTAACTCTCTGAAGAAAGTCCATGGTATTTTGATAGGGATTGCATTAAACGTGTATATTGCCCTGGGTAACATTGACATTTTCACAATATTAATTCTGCCAATCCATGAGCATGGAATATTTTTCCATCTCCTTGTGTCTTCCTCAATTTCTTTCAGAAGTGTTCTATAGTTTTGAGGGTATAGATCCTTTACATCTTTGGTTAGGTTTATTCCTAGTATCTTATGCTTTTGGGTGCAATTGTAAATGGGATTGACTCCTTAATTTCTCTTTCTTCAGTCTCATTGTTAGTGTATAGAAATGCCACTGACTTCTGGGCATTGATTTTGTATCCTGCCATGCTACCGAATTGCTGTATGAGTTCTAGCAATCTTGGGGTGGAGACTTTTGGGTTTTCTATGTAGAGTATCATGTCATCGGTGAAGAGGGAGAGTTTGACTTCTTCTTTGCCAATTTGAATCCCTTTAATGTCTTTTTGTTGTCTGATTGCTGAGGCTAGGACTTCTAGTACTATGTTGAACAGCAGTGGTCAGAGTGGACATCCCTGTCTTGTTCCTGATCTTAGGGGAAAGGCTCCCAGTGCTTCCCCATTGAGAATGATATTTGCTGTGGGCTTTTCATAGATGGCTTTTAAGATGTCGAGGAATGTTCCCTCTATCCCTACACTCTGAAGAGTTTTGATCAGGAATGGATGCTGTATTTTGTCAAATGCTTTCTCTGCATTCAATGAGAGGATCATATGGTTCTTGGTTTTTCTCTTGCTGATATGATGAATCACATTGATTGTTTTACGGGTGTTGAACCAGCCTTGTGTCCCAGGGATAAATCCTACTTGGTCATGGTGAATAATTTTTTTAATGTACTGTTGGATCCTATTGGCCAGTATCTTGTTGAGAATTTTTGCATCCATGTTCATCAGGGATATTGGTCTGTAATTCTCCTTTTTGGTGGCGTCTTTGTCTGGTTTTGGAATTAAGGTGATGCTGGCCTCATAGAACGAATTTGGAAGTACTCCATCTCTTTCTATCTTTCCAAACAGCTTTAGGAGAATAGGTATGGTTTCTTCTTTAAACGTTTGATAAAATTCCCCTGGGAAGCCATCTGGCCCTGGACTCTTGTGTCTTGGGAGGTTTTTGATGACTGCTTCAATTTCCTCCCTGGTTATTGGCCTGTTCAGGTTTTCTATTTCTTCCTGTTCCAGTTTTGGTATTTGTGGCTTTCCAGGAATGCGTCCATTTCTTCTAGATTGCCTAATTTATTGGCGTATAGCTGTTCATAATATGTTTTTAAAATCAGTTTGTATTTCCTTGGTGTTGGTAGTGATCTCTCCTTTCTCATTCATGATTTTATTAATTTGAGTCTTCTCTCTCTTCTTTTTAATAAGGCTGGCTAATGGTTTATCTATCTTATTAATTCTTTCAAAGAACCAACTCCTGGTTTTGTTGATCTGTTCCACAGTTCTTCTGGTCTCGATTCGTTGAGTTCTGCTCGAATCTTTATTAACTCCCTTCTTCTCTTGGGTGTAGGATCTATTTGCTGCTTTTTCTCTAGCTCCTTTATGTGTAAGGTTAGCTTTTGTATTTGAGTTCTTTCCAGTTTTTGAATGGATGCTTGTATTGCGATGTATTTCCCCCTTAGGACTGCTTTTGCTGCGTCCCAAAGATTTTGAACGGTTGTATCTTCATTCTCATTAGTTTCCATGAATCTTTTTAATTCTTCTGTAATTTCCTGGTTGACCCTTTTATCTTTTAGCAGGATGGTCCTTAACCTCCACGTGTTTGAGGTCCTTCCAAACTTCTTGTTGTGATTTAGTTCTAATTTCAAGGCATTATGGTCTGAGAATATGCAGGAGACAATCCCAATCTTTTGGTATCGGTTCAGACCCGATTTGTGACCCAATATGTGGTCTATTCTGGAGAAAGTTCCATGTGCGCTTGAGAAGAATGTGTATTCAGTTGAGTTTGGATGTAAAGTTCTGTAGATATCTGTGAAATCCATCTGGTCCAGTGTATCATTTAAAGCTCTCGTTTCTTTGGAGATGTTGTGCTTAGAAGACCTATCGAGTATAGAAAGAGCTAGATTGAAGTCACCAAGTATAAGTGTATTATTATCTAAGTATTTCTTCACTTTGGTTAATAATTGATTATATTTGGCAGCTCCCACATTCGGGGCATATATATTGAGGATTGTTAAGTCCTCTTGTTGAATAGATCCTTTAAGTATGATATAGTGTCCCTCTTCATCTCTCACTACAGTCTTTGGGGTAAATTTTAGTTTATCTGATATAAGGATGGCTACCCCTGCTTTCTTTTGAGGACCATTCGAATGGTAAATGGTTCTCCAACCTTTTATTTTCAGGCTGTAGGTGTCCTTCTGTCTAAAATGAGTCTCTTGTAGACAGCAAATAGATGGGTCCTGCTTTTTTATCCAGTCTGAAACCCTGAGCCTTTTGATGGGGTCATTAAGCCCGTTCACATTCAGAGTTACTATTGAGAGATATGAGTTTAGTGTCATCATGATATCTATTCAGTCCTTGTTTTTGTGGAATGTTCCACTGAACTTCTTCTTAAAGGGGAATTTTAAGAGTCCCCCTTAAAATTTCTTGCAGAGCTGGTTTGGAGGTCACATATTCTTTTAGTTGCTGCCTGTCTTGGAAGCTCTTTATCTCTCCTTCCATTTTGAATGAGAGAGCCTTGCTGGATAAAGTATTCTTGGCTGCATGTTCTTCTCATTTAGGAGCCTGAATATATCCTGCCAGCCCTTTCTGGCCTGCCAGGTCTCTGTGGAGAGGTCTGCTGTTACCCTAATACTCCTCCCCATAAAAGTCAGGGATTTCTTGTCTCTTGCTGCTTTAAGGATCTTCTCTTTATCTTTGGAATTTGCAAGCTTCACAATTAAATGTCGAGGTGTTGAACGGTTTTTATTGATTTTAGGGCGGGATCTCTCTATTTCCTGGATCTGAATGCCTGTTTCCCTTCCCAGATTAGGAAAGTTTTCAGCTAGAATTTGTTCAAATACATATTCTGGCCCTCTGTCCCTTTCGGCGCCCTCGGGAACCCCAATTAAACGTAGGTTTTTCTTCCTCAGGCTGTCGTTTATTTCCCTTAATCTATCTTCATGGTCTTTTAATTGTTTGTCTCTTTTTTTCCTCAGTTTCCCTCTTTGCTATCAAGTTGTCTTCTATGGTCACTCACTCGTTCTTCCACCTCGTTAACCCTCGTCGTTAGGACTTCTAGTTTGGATTGCATCTCATTCAATTGATTTTTAATTTCTGCCTGATTAGCTCTAAATTCTGCAGTCATGAAGTCTCTTGAGTCCTTTATACTTTTTTCTAGAGCCACCAGTAGCTGTATAATAGTGCTTCTGAATTGGCTTTCTGACATTGAATTGTAATCCAGATTTTGTAACTCTGTGGGAGAGAGGACTGTTTCTGATTCTTTCTTTTGAGGTGAGGTTTTCCTTCTAGTCATTTTGCTCAGTGCAGAGTGGCCAAAAGCAAGTTGTGTTGGGAAAAAGAGAAAAAGAGACGAGAGAAAGAAGGAAAGAAAAGAGAAAGAGAAAAAAAAAGGGAAGAAAAAAAGGAAAAAAAAAGAAGAAATGAGAAAGAAAAAGAAAGGAGAAAAAAAAAGGGGGGGGTGGGGGAAGGAAACAAATCAAAAAGCAAAACAAAACAAAACAAAACAAAAAAAAGAACCACCGGGGAGTATCTTCTGATTCTGTGTACTTTAAGTCCCTTGGCTTCTCCTGGAAGTTGTCCGTCTAGCTGGTGTTCTGGGGGAGGGGCCTGTTGTGCTGATTCTCAGGTGTTAGCAGTTGGGGGAGCTGCTGTGCCCCTGCCTGGTGCAGGGCTCGGTGGGGGTTGTTTACCCCGTGAGGCCGCAGGAGGAACAGCCCCAGTGGCAGGGCCAGCTCTGGAAACCTGGATTCAGCTCCGGCAGGAACTCCGTCTGCAGGGCCTGGAGGCTCCGGGCGGGGCCGCTGATCTGCTCAGCTGGGGCAGGAGCGTCCTCGCTGTCCTGGGCCCTCCCGGCCTCTGCCTGTCCCGGGGGAGGCCGGATCCTGGGCTGTGTCCCGGCGCCCTGTGCTCCGGAGCCTGCGCTGGTGGATTCGCGCTCCCGGGCCGCCACCGCCGCGTAGCCCCCTCCGCGGAGCTGCCGCCCGAGCCGCCCGGAGCTGCTCCTGGAACCGCGCAGCCCCCTCCGCCCGGAGCCTCTTCCTCTGCCCGAGCCCCTCCGAGCTGCTCCTGGAACCGCGCAGGCCCCTCTGCACGGAGCCTCTTCCTCTGCCCGAGCCCGGCCGAGCTGCTCCCGGGGCCGCGCAGCCCCCTCCGCGCAGCCCCCCTCCGCGGAGCCGCCGCCTGAGCCCCCGGAGCTGCTCCGGGTCCCGCCGGGTCCAGCCGTGCGCGCTGCAGCCCTTAGGGAGCTCGGCGCACTCTCCTGGGCGCGGAGTTGCTGTTACTGTCCCCGGGAGCCCGAGGGCATCCCCTCCCTTCTGGGTCCTGCTCCAACTCCCCACGAGCCCCTTTCCTCCGGGAAGGTCGGTGCAGCTCCTGCTCCTCCGGGACGGGGCTCTCCTGTCCTGGGGACACTCGCCCCGGCCTCAGCCCGGCTCCTCGCGGGCCCCTCCCCCTTGGAGGCCTTTGTTCCTTTATTTCTTTTTTCCCCGTCTTCCTACCTTGATAGATGCGCGAACTCTTCTCACTGTAGCATTCCAGCTGGTCTCTCTTTAATTCTTAGGCCGAATTCATAGATTTTCAGGATGATTGGAAGGTTTTCTAGGTAATTTGGTGGAGACAGGTGATTTGGAGACCCTACTCTTCCGCCGTCTTGCCCCTCCCCCCTCTTTCTTATAAATTTAAACATATACTTACTATATATGACCCAGTAGTTCAATCCCTACATATTTGTCCAAGAAAAAGAAAAGTATATGTATATACAAAAACCCATAAATGAATATTCACAGCAGCTTTATTAATAACAACTCCAAACTGGAAACAATCCAAATCCAAAAGGTGAATGGATAAACTGGTCTACTGATGCAAAGAGAGACTACAGAACAACAACAACAATGGAATGGAATATTAATGAACATAATAACCTAGATGAATTTCAAACATGCTTGTTGAGTATGAGAAGTCACACACTACATGAATCCATTTATATGTAATTCCAGGACAGGTAAAACTAATAATGACAAAAAATAGATCAGTGGTTGCTTGGGCCTGGGAGTAAAGTAACATGACAAAAAATGAACACAGGGATACAGGGGATGATGGAAAGGTGTGTAGTATCTCGTTTGAAGGGGTCACACAATTGTATAATGTGTCAAAAATTACTCAGTTATTCACATAAAATCTATGCATTTCATTCTGTGTAAATTGTACCTCAGTAAAGTCTGATGAGAAAAAAATACACCTGCTGGTAATATTAAATTATTAACAGCTTTAAGTCTGAGTTTACAAAATGGCTGGACAGGTTGCATGGTGACGCTCTGAGCAGAGCTTACTGTTTAAGCCTAACAGTAAATGATATTATCTCCTTTTTCTAGAATATCCTACTATGCTGTGGCCTACTCCAGCTTGGTGGATGTAATTAATAATCTTCAAAAAGAAGAGGTTTTAAGCAAGTGAACTGTTACATGCTAAGGAAGTTTAGCTGCTTGTCCACATAATGTCTAAATGAAATGAGAACTGTATAAATGATTATATGACTATTTTGTGTGTGTGCATGTGTCTACAAGTCACATAGCTTGCTTGTTGAACTAAGAAACTGAACTTTTGGAGAGGCTTTTATCTAACCAGGATATTTACTTTCCCATTATAATCATAAAAGAATTGTAGTATGTTTGAGCCTTGTGTCAATCACTATTTCTAAAAATATATATAAAATCATAATACCACCTCACGTACACTTCAAAACTATTGATAATTCATTACAATACAAAAAATACAAAATAACAATACAAAAAATAACAAAAATACAAAAAATAACAATAATAAACATTACATCTGTGGCTTGCTATGTGCCAGGTACAATTTTATGACTACATTTACTTATTTTTATCATCACAATGACACTATGAAAGAATTATCATCATTGTAATTATTTGCCAACTGTGTGAATAATAAATCCTGATGATGTTCAATAGCTCCATGAACAGTTTTTTTTTAGTGATTAAGAACCAATTCAATATAGTTCTAATGCTTTGACTTGTTAAATGTGAAGTACGTATTTTTAAAAATAATCCTCTGAGACTAGAAACTGGTAACTGTTAATTCTGTAAGAAGAAAAAAAAAGATATTTATGTCATGTTTGCCTGGTTACCTCACTATGTAGCTTATAAGATTTAAAAGTGGAGTCCTCAACATGGCACTTTTATGATCAGTCTCCTAAAATTCCACTCCCTGCTGTTTTTATCCCTTAGGAAACATGGAGTTTATTAGTTCTTTCCTTCTGGTCACATGGGCAACAACACTCACCTGGGGAGCTTTCCCAGTAGGGCAAAGAAGCTATAGCTAATGCTTTGATTTCTACATTACTTCAGGGAGACTGAATTCCATATAGTTTTAGTATAACCCCTGCACCAAGAATAAGAAAATTAGACTAAATATATGCCAAATAAAAATATGTAAATGACAGATTGAAAACATTTCAGATTGCAATGTGGCCTTTAATGTTTTGGAATATTTATTATGATTCGGATAGCATCAGCAAAATACTGAGAAACTAATTTTGAAAATATCTGACTTTTACTTTAGGATTATATAGAAAAAAAAAACATTCAAGGTGTTATAAGATTTAAAAGCCTGAGAATGATACATCAAATTACATTGTGGATATATTTGGTTTTTGCTTATTTTTTGTATTACTTTTCCTAATCGTATAATCACTTGTGTCAACATTTTGCAATGTAAGCTGATGTAACACTGATTGAATAAATTTGAAAGTGCTATTAGATAAAAATGGCTGTATCCAATTCATCATAACTTGTGAGCAACAACTGTGTGCCATATATAGTTTTAGGTGATTTGTTCCTATGTTCATATATTTACCATCGAGTTTTTTTTTTTTTTTCAAGTATTCAAAACCCTAGTTTATGGTCTATTTCCAAAAGGATCCATAGTCAGCGAGCCCATCCTAAAACAATGGCTAAAGGAAGTTTTTAGGACAGAAGGTAAATGGTACCAAAACAACCAAATAAAAATGAATAAAAACAACAGCAACAACAACAACAACAACAAAAAAAAAACAAAAAAACAAAAAAACAAAAAAAAACAACTCTGGAAAATCAGGAATGAAGAAAGTATAAAAGAATTGGTAAAACTGGATGAATATATCTTCTTGGGTTCTTCAAAACACATTGAATGGTTGAAGGCAAAAATTATGAAAGTATACAATGTGGTTTTCAATATATGTATCTGTAAAATAGAAGATTAAAGGACTTCTATGGTGGTAAGTATATGTAATACTAAAGAGTAAAGGGCCTTTACGGTGGTAAAATTTCTCCACACAAATTAAGGTAGTAAAATATTAATTCAAAATAGACCATGTGTAGTTAAATGTGAATTTTGTTATTAGAGAAAAAACTAAAAATTACAAAGAGATAAAGTAACAAGTTACAGTTAAATTAAACTAATATAATAAAGCAAAAAAAAAAAAGAAATAAAAAAAGGAATGGAAAACAAAGGGAACAAATGAAAACAAGAACCCTAATTCAAGCATATCTATAATTATAACAAATTTAAGTGGTCTAAAAAAGAAACCAATTAAAAAACAGAGATTATAAGAACAGATTAGAAATACAACTTATGTGCTGTCTATAAGAAACTTACTAGATGTAAAGCCATATGGGCATGATAAAAGAATAAAAGAATGAAAAAAGATACATCTTAACACAAATCAAAAGAAAAGAGATGCAGTGCTTACAATCAACAATATTGAATATGCACTTAAAATTGTATTAAGAGGATAGATCTCATATTAAGTGTTCTTACCACACACATGCACACAAAGAGACATAAGGACACTTTTGGAGGTGATGAATACGTCTATTACCTTGTTTCTGGTAGTGGGTTCAAGGGTGTTTGTGTATAAACAAACTCATGTTATATATATAAAATATGTACAGTTTTCAAAATATCAATTATATACTGATAAACTTGCTTCTTAAAAAGTATTAGTGGTCATTATATAAATACTGAAAATTGCAAAATAAATCACTTAAAATAATCATAACATAAAAGAATGCTTAGGTATAAATCTAATAAAATGTGTACAAGATGTGTATGCTGAAAACTATAAAACATTGATGAAAGAATTTTTTAAATGATGTAAATAAGTTGAGGTGCATACCATGTTTATGAATTGGAAGACTTAAAAATAGGAATCATACACTATATATGAATTGATTCATACATTTCTTATAATATAAACCAAATTTGAACTTTTTTCACATAGATAATTTGATTATAAAATCTATTGAGTTAAAAAAAAAATTCATTAGAAGACCAAATAGGGGGCAGTCCAGGTGGCTCAGTGGTTTAGCGCCGCCTTCAGCCCAGGGCATGATCCTGGAGACCCGGGATTGAGTCTCACATCAGGCTCCCTGCATGGAGCCTGCTTCTCCTTCTGCCTGTGTCTGTTCCTCTCTCTCTCTCTCTCTCTGTCTCATGAATAAATAAATAAAATCTTAAAAAAAAAAAAGACCAAATAGGACACAGATCTGAAAAAAAAAAATTCAAGGACAAGGATAATTAAGTCAGAAAAGCAAAGGAATTAAAGTAGCTAATGAGGGATCCCTGGGTGACTCAGCAGGTTAGCCCCTGCTTTTGGCCCTAGGGCATGATTCTGGATTCCTGGGATCGAGTCCCACATGGGGATCCCTGCATGGAGCCTGCTTCTCCCTCTGCCTGTGTCTCTGCCTCTCTCTCTCTCTCTCTCTCTCTCTGTGTCTTTCATCAATAAATAAATAAAAATCTTTAAAATAAAAATAAAGTAGCTAATGTATTTCACTAAAGAAAAATTCATTTAAAGGAGTCCTGTTACCCAGTATTACAACATACTTTAAAGCTACAGTAATCAATTCACTGTAGAACTGGTGACAAGACACACATACAGATTTAAAAAAACAAAACAAACAAACAAAAAAAACAAAAACAAACAAACAAACAAAAAACAGAATATAGAATCCAGAAATAGGCACATATAAATATGGTCATTTCATGTCTGACCAACACACAAAAGAAATTCAATAGATAAAGGTAAGTCTTTTCAACAAATAATGTTGGGCCAGTTATACATCATTTGCAACAGATGTCTCTCAAACTAATAAACTTATACTTTATAATAGAATGAACTCAAAATGAATCATATATCAAAATCTACCACAAAAAACTGTAAAACTTTTAGAGAAAATCATTAAAAAAACTTCATGATTTGGATTAGGTGAGGAGTTCTTAGATATAACATAAATGTAAAAAGAATATTGATAAAGAAAATTTCATAAAACTCAAAACTTTTGCTCTGTGAAATATCCTGCTTAGAGGAAACAAGTATCAGACTGGAAGAACATATTTACAAAGATTCATATCCAGTATACATAACAAGTGCTCAAAGTACAATAAGAAAGTAAACAACCAATTAAAAACTGTGAAAAGGCCATGAACAGAAATTTCACCAATATAAAAATGGTAAATAAGCTGATAACAATGTTTAATATGATTAGCTACTAGTATCATGAAAATTAAAACCATAATGAGATACTATCATACATCTATCAGAGTGGTGTATAAACTGACATAAAATACTGATAGTATCAAGTGCTGGTGAAAATACAAAGCAAACTGGATCCCATATATTGCGTGGGGATGAAAAATGTTGGAAAACATTTTTCTCTAGAAAACTCTTCACACTCTAGAAAACTCAAACACTCTAGAAAACAAATTGTCCTTTTTTTCTCATTCAGTTAGACATATTCATACTACATAACCCAGCATTAGCTATTTACTCTAGAAAAATGAAAACCCATTGTATTAGTCTGCTATAACAGTCAGAACAGAATACAAGATTAAGGGGCTTAAACAACAGCAATTTATTTTATCACAGTTTGGGAGGCTGGAAGTCCAAGATCAAGGTACCAGCTGGGTTAGTTTCTGGTGAGATCTCTCTTCTTGCTTTGCGTACAATCCCCTTCTTGCTCTATCCTCAAATGGCCTCTCTGTATATGCATGGGGATAGAGTTCTGATGTCTCTTCCTCTTCTCATGGAAACATTAGTCCAATTGGATTAGGTCACTACCCTTATAACCTCATTTAACTTTTACTGCCTGAAAGACCTGTCTCTAAATATAGCCATGTTGGGGGCTAAGGTTTCAACATTAACTTGGGGTATACTCAATTCAGTCCATAACATTCTACCCTCTGACTCCCAAAATTCATGTCCTTCTTGCATTCAAAATACATTACTACATACCAACAAGTCCAAAAGACATAACCCATTCTAGCATCATTTCCGAGTCCAAAACATCATTTCAATATCACCTAAGTCAGGTAAGGATGAGACTTATGTCATGATTCATCCTGAGGCAAAAATCTTTTCCAGTCATGAATCTGTTAAAAGAACATAGTTATGTACTTACAAAATGCAACGGTGGGACAGGCGTAGTATAGACTTTCCCATTCCAAAGGGAAAAATTGGCAAGAAGAAAGATTATTGAGCATCAAGGAAGTCTAAAACATAGCAAGGCAAATTCCATTAGGTTTTAAGACTTAATAATAATCCTCTTTAGCTCAGTACCTTGTCATCTGGTCCAACTGGGGTGTCAGCAATTACTCCCATGGCCCTAGGTGGTGGCCTGTCCCCTTGGATCTGCAAGGTGACCTTTCCTCTGAGACACTGCATGGAGGCATCTTAGTCTGCTAAAACTGAGGAAGTAACTTCTTTTGGATGTACTGCATTGAATTTTATAATTTTTACCGTCAGCATGAGAAATCTTTTTTTTTCTTAAGATTTATTTATTTATTCATGAGAGACACGAGAGAAGGCAGAGACACAGGCAGTGGGAGAAGCAGGCTCCCTGCAGGGAGCCTGATGCGGGACTTGATCCTGGCTGCCCAACCGCTGAGCCACCCAGGGATCCCAGCCATCCAGGCATCCCCAGAAATCTTAATGGAAGATCATACATGTTTAAGAAAATACCTTAAATATTTGTCTGAGTTGAGTGACCAAAATGAAAAAGTGAGGGATGTAAGGATCTTGTCAGTGTAGAAGAAAGTTAAGCTGTTCTGACTAAAGGCTAAAAAAAAATTAAAAAAAAATTAGGGGATGTTGGAGGAAAAGAAAAGAAGGAAAAAGAGGAGCTCCTGAGATGATAACAAAACTAAGTACTATTGGGAATAAAGCTAACGTTAAAAATATGCTAAAATCTGAAAGAATTTTAACAGTAATTCCTGTTAATAGAAATTGCTACACTATACATTTCTTTGCATTTCTCCCATTTCCTCAGAAAAACATGCTAAAATCAAATGCCTTATGGGGAAAGTGTTTTGGTGAAGAAGGTAGTGAGTTTCACTTTAGACTCATCCTGGATTGAAAGAGAAGAAGTAGCTACAGGACTGAAAACAACCCTCTCCCTGGATAAACTTTTAGGAACTCAATCCTGGAACCAGAAGTGACCATGAAAAATAAATCAAGGTCAGTGGATGAGCTCAATGAAGGCAAAATAAAGAGTCAGTAAGGTTAAATATAAATCTACAGAAATGAATCAACCAAAAAAACAAAGAGAAAAACAATTGAATAAAAAACAAAATCTCAGAAACCAATGGGAGAATATAAAAAGACAAATAGACAATGAGTACAAAAATGAAAAGGAGGAAAGAAAGCAGGGAAAAAAAGATGTGAAGAAATAATATTTGAAAGTTTTCTAAGGTTAGTGAAATAAACGTTAGTGTATAGACTCGAGAGACTCAACATACACCAAAGAGAAGAACCTCAAAGAAAATAATACTTAGGCTTATCAACATCCAAGTTATGAAAATCAATGATAAGACAAAGCAATGAGATATAATGGTATTTTACATACAGCGTTGGTGGTTTTAAGATGTTCACAAAAATTTTTTAAGGATTTATTTATTTATTTATTTTAGAGAGACAATGTGTGGGAGAACAGAGGGAGAGAGAGAATCTGAAGATGACTCCCCACTAAGTGTGGAGGCCAATGCGGGGCTCATCCCACAACCCTGAAATCATGATCTGAGCCAAAATCAAGAGTTGGCTGCTTAACCAACTGAGCCACCCAGGCGCTCCAAATTTCACAAATTCTTTAATATTCCTTCCCTTAAGGAGTAGAAAGAATTAATTGTCTCTTCTTGAGTATGGACTGGACTCAGGGACTCCTAATGGATAGAATAAAGTAGAAGTGATAGTGTGACTTCAGAGATTAGGTCTAAAGAGACTGTGGTTTTCTGTTCTCTCTTCCTCTCCTTTTCTCTGCCTCTCTCAGATAATTTATTTTGGAAGAAGCCAGATGCCATGTCATAAAGTTATTCACTTGTGGAGAGGCCCATGTAGTGAGAAGCTGAGGCTTCCCTCTAAAAGCCAGCATGGAACTGCTGCTTCCTGCCAAGAGCCACATGTGTAAGCTTTAACACAGGTTGTCCAGCCCTAGTCAAGCCTTCACATTATTGTATTTATAGATGATGCCTTGATTGAAACCTAATGAGAAAACTTAGCCACAACTACCCAGCTAAACTTCTCTAGAGTTCTGATCCTCAGAAATCTACTGAGATAATAAATGTTTGTTCCAGCTACTAAATTTTGTTATGAACTGTTGCATAGCAACAGATAACTACTACAGACATTGGTACATGGAAATGGAGTGCTGTCAAAAACTATTTATTTATTTATTTATTTATTTATTTATTTATTTATTTATTTATTCAAAGACTTTAAAATGAGAGTAGTTTTGAGACTGGGAAGTAGGTGGTTGCTAGAGAACGCTCAGGCAAGTTTTTAGAAGAAAGAAACTAACAGGAATGTTGGAAATTTTCATTGAAAGTGTCAGAGATAATACAAAATGAAAAGAAACCTACAGAACCCTAAAAATCTTCTAGTAAGAAGCTGGTTTATAGTAGCCAAGATCTGGAAGCAATTTGTGTGTCAATAGATAGATTAAAGAGTTCCACTTGGAGTTCCGTGTTCATTTTTATAGTACTCATTTTCTACAAAAATCCTATCAAAGTCAGTTTAGCAAAAATCTGGTGAATTCTTCATGCCCAACCACCCCCAGGTAATATCTTCTCACTCTGGCCTACCTTTAGAAAGAATCTTGTCAGGACTATGCCAGCTCCTTGGCTTCACTTTCCCTTGTTGTATTTGGAGTTGAGCCCAATTTCTCCCCTCCTTCAAAACCTCCACAGCTATAGTCCCCTAAATAAAAATATTTCTAATAGTTTAAAAAGAAAAACACAAGCCCTCCAGGAATTCTCAAAAATGTAGGGAAGCGCTTTGGAATTCCACTGGACAAGAAATGGGAAAGGTGGTATTATCAGGCAATCTCATCTAGGTCCCAAATGGCAGGAAGGGAGACATCAGGTCAGTTATGGAAATAAACACATTTTATGTAACATGACAATTGCTATTTAAATTATGGCTCACTTGTGGCACATATGTGGTTCATTAGTTTCTATACTTTAAATCTTTTCTTGGTTCTACTTTACATCACCATTATAAATTTTCCTTCTGCTAATGTGCTACTCTTTATTATGACTACTTATACCTTACTCTTTATTATAACTACTTTTAAACTGTGGTGACCCATCTGAAATTGTGTTTGTAACATGACTGGGAAGGAAAGAAACAAGAGAAATAGGGAAGAAGGGAGGAAAGGAGAAGAAAATAGTTATCAAAAAATGTTGACCTTATAGTCTCTTAGATTTCTCAGTTATTATTCTTTATCAGTTTGTCATCAACAGCTCATTGCCATCTCCATACCCCTTGCAACATGCATACTTAAAATTATTACAATAAGTGAATTCACACCCATCCATCAATAAAGATGACATAACTAGTTTTCATTGTAAGTAGAATGGATTTTACCGACCTCCCAAGAGTCTACAATCTTTCTTACAAACAAAAACACATACCGATGATAACTTTCTAGAATTTGGAATTCATTTTTTAGTTGGGAAACCAACAGTGCTGCTGACCAGAAGAGAAATAAAGTGATAGCCCTGTAATCAGTAGTACCACAATCTAATCAAGGAAGGTCATTATTCTTACATTGCTCAGAGAAATACAGTTTTGCTTGTTTGTCTTCTATCTTTTTTTAATCTCGTCAACCTATTGTTGTCCTGATGATTATTTACACTGTTTCAGGATTTTCCATCTCCAAATAACTAGTTGTCTAGTGAACCAAAATGTTTAGCCATCTCCGCCTTGGTCCTTCATTGCAGACCTCATCTCCACTGGACTTACCTTGTCTCCTTTCCCAATGACAATACATGTCTATTTTTCCACATTCCAAAAGTTCAATTCCATTCTTCTCCTTCAGAAAGAGAGAAGAGTAGAAGGAAAGAAATCTTCACAGAGGGCAAGCATTGGAATTACTGCAGCCTAAGTACCTCATTTCCTTCATAAAGGTAGAAATTATCTAGCACTCTCTGTGATTCAAGGATAAAAGAGGCTGAAATTCACATCTTTTGACCCTATCAGGACCTAAACCATCAGGCTTTGGCAGTCAGGGTTCAGCTAGTCATCAAGAGTTGTCAAGGGAAATGTAGTAGCACTTTATAATCTGAAGGCACCTTGACTGCCATGACTTGAAATTCTCTTTATTCAGTAGAATTTACATCATCTTTAACAAAGATTCTCTGCCTTGATTTCTTTTCACTCAGTAATATAACATCTGCATTACTCTCCTCTGACATCCTAAGAAGGTCTCCATAAATATGCATTTTCCATTGAATTTATGATACACCCACACTGAGTGCATTCTTGACATCATGTCACTTCCTTAGTCGTGCACTGACATTATAATGTTATTTACTACAAAGTCGCATTGACAGCATCTTGGGAACACTGTGACAGCATTTTAGTTGCCATGAAAATGAATACCGAAAGCACATTTGGACAAAAATCACTTGCAGGAAAAAAAAAAAAATACCAAAGAGGACCTAGATATACTCACAGTTTTTTTAAAACAGTTTGGCCATCTGAACACTCATTAGAAGTTTGTTCTAGTTCGGTGGCAGATTAGAGACCAAACGCTGCTCCTTTTCAAAATACTGAAAGAATTTTGTCTGAAACAGAGAAGCAGAATTGAATCTAGAACTTGGTGATAGTTTTTTAAATGCAAGATATTTTATTATCCACCTGTTGGATTTTTTTATCAAATGACTTCATCAGTACAATGTCAATCTACATTAAAACGGACATCTTACAACTATATATTTAAAAATATATTTTAGTATAAGTAGTATAGAGTATCTTTAACCCAATCATTCATTTTAGATAAAGTTTTTATTCATCAGATAATATTAGTATATCTATTATGTATATTCTTAGTAAGACAACTAAACATTTTATCAAGACAGATAGAATATAATAAATGTATCTTACTAATATTTGCAGGAAAGGGAAAAGAAAAAATAAAACAATACCTAACTTTTATAGTTCTCACTCAGTGGCAAATACTGCTAACCAAACTTTTTTTTTTGTATCTAAGCTAATTTAGTCCTGACAAGAACCCTATAGGGTATATATAACTATAATTTTCTACCAATAAGAAATAGCTTCCAAGAGGTGAGACATTTTTTTGAGTGCACAGAATTACAAAGTAATGGAGTTAGAATTTGAACATGTCTGACTCAGTGACCATGCTACAATGGTTCTTGAAAGAAGAGAAATGGAAAAAATGCTGCCAAAAGTCTGCATATGGTGGGGCATGCCTAAATATATCTACTGATGTGTCTAGTTCATGAAGACAATGTTTTAATTTGCCATTTCTGCAGGGAGGCTGGTGGAAGCCAAGTGTTTTTGACAGACAGCAGTGACTGGTAAACTCAGGGTGAGACATCCAGTAGGAGCATGTCTGATAAAAATTGTTGAGGGTCATCCCCTCAGGAGTACGAATGGGCTTCTCTAGTACCATATATGATAACCTACTAGGCTGCTGCTACTAGTACTCTAGTTGTTAATGACAATTCTATTTTATAAATTATTTATTTAGGTTTAGGGTTCAGCATAGTGGAGTATCTAATCACAGCTTAGGTATTAGCTATCACGTATTCAGAAATATTAAACTCATTTTTATACTGCATTATTACTTTAGCTGAAGCTATATAAGGCTTAGTTAAAATTTAACTTCATATTTTAACTCCCTTAAACACACTTTTTGCTAAATGTTATTGACTTGCATTCATCATGTTACCAAAGTGGCAGACAAAAATTATAACAACCTTTAAATACAGTGCTTCAAAACGTATCATTTGAGCAAGGGAGCATGTAACACCTACCAAAAGCCTCATGAGTGGTCTGAGAGCCAGAAAAAATGTAGACATCTGGACAGAGATACCCCTGGATAAATACTGGAGACAGCAGCAGCTGGACTTCCTAGTCAGGTAATTTGTGCAAATCCATTTAATGCTCAATACAATTTAAATGTAGTTTATTTTAGTCACATATTTTTTATAGTTAGCCAAAATACTTGTCAGGATCTACTGTCCAAAATGAAATCTTATCAAATAGCCTTCGTATTCAGTTCAGAACGCCAATGATGTTTTTTGTAAAATGTTATTCTGTCTCTGCCTACTGCAAGCAGCCCTAACAGGAACTAGTGCAAATCCAAAGTGACTCCTGCCCTGGGGAGAGAAAACAACCACACGCATACTAGTTTGGCTGCAGCCCCAGCAGCAGAACCTTATAATTGGCAGCAAGAAAGAGTGCCATTTGCAGCCCCAGCAGATGAAGTTGCAGCCCCAGAAGATGAAGTAGGGGTAGACATCTGCTCTATCAGCCCTGTCCACCAAATAAAGCCTCTCAGGGAGCAAGGCAGGGAGAATACCCAGCAGAACAGAGCTACTTCAGCCAAAACAGAGAGACTAGAGGCTATCACCTAGTTTCTCTGCAAGCTCCATCCACCAACAAAAGCCTCTCAGGGAACACATCAGGGAGGGTACCATGCAGTTTAGTGCCACTGCAGCCCTGGTAAACAAGCTGACGGCTGGCATCTAATCTGACAGCTGACTCTGCCCAACTACAAGCCCATGGCAGTCTCAAACTGGCCCCTTAATGGCTCAGAAACCAAAGCCAGCCCACAAAATGCAAAGTGTGCCATTACAGCTGACTGGACTAAATGCAAATGAAGCTCAGCCAAAACAGTAGAGCACAAACAACCCACACAGAAGATAGCCCTAAAGCAACTAGCTTTGGTGAACACAGAACATTGCACTATAGGGCACCTGGGGCCTTTTCTTCATATGCACACTACTTTCAAGATCAGGAGATACAACTGACCTTCCTAATACGTAAAAACAAACACAGAGAGTTAGACAAAATGAGAAAACAAAGGAATATGTCCCAAATGAAAGAATAAGACAAAATCACAGCAAAAAAAAAAAAGCTAAATGAAATGAAGGTAAACAATACACCTAAATAAAGAATTCCAAATAATGGTGATAAAGATCCTGGACTTGAGAAAAGAATGGGAGATCTCAGTAAGACCTTCAACAAAGAGACAGAAAATACTTGAAAACAATCAATCAGTATGAAGCATTAAATAACTAAAATTAAAAATACAATAGAGGGAATAAATAGTAGCCTAGAGAAAGCAGTAAAATGAATCAGTGAGCTGGAAGACCGAGGAATGGAAAGCAACTAAGTGGAACAGAAAAAAGAAAAAAGAATTAAAAATGAAAATACATTAAAGGCAATCAGTGACATCATCAAGCATAGTAACATTTACATTATAGGGATCCCAGAAGAAGAGAGAGAGAGAAAAGGAAACAGAAAATTTAATTAAGTAATTTCTAAAAACTTCCTTAAATCTGGAGAAGGAAACAAACATCCAGATCCAAGAAAACAGACTAGCCCCCAACAAAATTTACCCCAGGAGGTCTACATCATGATACATAATAATTAAAATGTCAAAAAGTATTGATAAAGAAAAAATTTTAAATGTATTAAGTGAAAAGAGGGAAAAATATGCAACCAAGAATATTCTATTCTACCCAGTAAGGTTATTATTCAGAATAAAAAGAGAAATAGTTTCCCAGGCAAACAAAAGTTAAAAGAATTCATCAATGCTAAACCTTACCCTAAACCACTAAGCCCTACAAAAATGTTAAAAGGAATTTTTTGAGCAGAAAGGAAAGGCCATAATCAACAGTAAGAAAATTAGGAAAGAAAATATTTTCACAGTTAAATGCAAACATGATAAAATTAATAGACTAATCACTTATAAAACCAGTACAGAGGGTAAAGCACAAAAGCAGTAATTTTTTTTTTAATTTTTCCCTCTCTTCTCCTATGATCCTTGTTCTGTGTCTTAGGATGAAAGCAGACAGGGAGACAAACCATAAGAGACTCTTAGCTATTGGAAACAACTGAGGATTAATGGAGGGGGGAGATAGAAGGGGTTATCTGATAACTGGGTGATGGGCATTAAAGAGAGCATGTGATGTAATGAGCACTGGGTGTTATATGCAACTGATGAAGCACTGAACTCTACCTCTGAAATTAATAATGCTGTATAATGTTAACTCATTGAATTAAAATAAATTTTTAAAAAGGAAAAAAAAAACAGTAAAACCAATTTGATCTATAAAAATCAGTCAAAGGATTCACAAAATAAAATGATGTAAAGGATGACATTATATATGTAATATTAGGGTGGAGGCAAAAATTTATTGCTTTTAGAATGAACTCAAACTTCAGCAACCATCAACTTAATATACACTCCTATATGCATAAGATGTTATATATGAACCTAATGGTAACCACAAACCAAAAGCCTGCAATAGATACACAAAAAATAGATAAAGGAATGGAAGCCTATCTCAAAAGAAAGCCATTAAACCATGAGGAAGGAGAACAAGAGAAGAAAGCAACAAAGAAGAACTACAAAAACAGCCATAAAACAAGTAATGAAATGACAATAAATACATATCTATTAATAATTACTTGGAATGTAAATGGAGTAAATGCTCCAATCAAAAGACACAGGGTAACTGAAACCCAAGACTATGTAACAACAAAGAAGGACACTTCATAATGATAAACAGAACAATCCAAAAAGATGATATTACAGCTATAAATATGTACCCAATGTGAGAGTACCTAAATACATAAAACAACTATTAACAGACATAAAGGAAGAAACCATCAATAATACATTAATAGTAGGGGATTTTAACACCTCACATCAATGGATACCTCATCCAGACAGAAAATCAACAAGGAAACAGTGGCACATTGGGCCGTATGGACCTAACAGATATATTCAGAGCATTCCAACCAAAAAGAGTGAAATACACATTATTTCCAACTGCACATGGGCCATTCTCCAGAATAGATTACATTAGGCTTCAAAACAAGTCTCAAAAAATTATATAAGACTGAAATCATAACATGTGTCTTTTCTGTATCAGGAGATACAACTGACCTTCAGTTGATTTTTATACCATAATGGTATAAAACTAGAAATCAATCACAAGAAAAAGTCTGGAAAGAACATGAACACAGGGAGGCTAAATAACATGCTACAAACAAATACGTGAACAAAGAAATCAAAGAGTAAATAAAAAAATCCATAGAGACAAATGAAAATGAAAACACAACGGTTCAAAATCTTTGGGATGTAGCAAAAGGAGTTCTAATAAGGAAGACTATAGCAGTACAGGCCTACCTTAAGTAGCAAGAAAAATCTCAAATGAACAACTTAACCTTACACCTAAAAAAGCTGGAAAAAGAGCAAACAAAACCCAAAGCCAGTAGAAGGAAGGCAATAATAAAAATTAGAGCAGAAATAGATGAAGTAGAAAACAGCAATAATAAAATACAAAAAAACTAGTCATTGTGTAGAGAGAGCCACTAAGTAACATTGGAACGTTTTCTATATATCATCTCAAGTTTTCAAGTCAACAATTAAATAGGTTTCTTTCTGACTTCCTTATTTGGCCCTATGATGTGAATCAACTCATTCAACCATTTAAACCATGGAATTAACTTAGTGATGGCTTTTTTTTAAACATTTATTTATTTATTTATTTATTTGTTTGTTTGTTTGTTTGTTTATGTGTGTGTGAGAGACAGTCAAAGAGAGAGCACAAGCAAGCAAGTGGGGGGAAGGAGAAGCAGAACTCTGGGATCAAAACCTGGGATCACTACCCGACCCGAAGGCAGACACTTAATTAACTGAACCACCCAGGCACCCCTAGAGATGTTTTAAAACAGGTTATTATGAGAATATTTCCATATACATAGAATCATATTATCAGTACTGATGTAAAAATGCCCCCAAGCATTAAATACTACTCCTAAACAAAAATTCATTCAACTGAACTCTTTTTTACAATTAGATACTTAGAGAGTTCAATAAAGTATGTTTCCCAAGGACTTTTAAATGGATGATTTGCCTGGTTATGTTCAAATAATTCCTACACATAGGAGCTGGATGATATTCAACATAATCAAATATGCTACTAGTTTGTTGCCTTCAGTTTAGAAAAATACTTTCCTTAAATAATTAGCTTGAAGGTTAGTGAGTGCTACCTGAATCCCTAAATCTATTGCTATTGCTAGAAATTATTCCTAGTGATTTTGCTTTTCACTTAATATATAAGTGAAATATTTATAACACTTGTTTTGTTTTGATAAGAGATCCATGTCTCAAACAGGTTATTAACTATACTGGAAGACTTGACCAACATATAACGAATACACATAGACCCAGACAGACACACATTTGTAGCAATTCATTATTCTCTCAAAACAAGCTGCTTCATTCATTTTTTTTTTAAGTTAAAGTAATATGTCCGATAGGTGGTTATCAGAGAGTCGAATAACACAAATATTTAAATGAAGAGTGATAAATTCCTGTCTAGATGTTACTCTTTTCAACCCAATCCAATTCCATTACTTCTCCCTTTAGAGTCAACTTTTTTCATCTTTTGTTTTTTAGTTCATCTGTTGATTACCTCCACATCTTGAAATAGTATTATATAAATTACTATGATTTGTCAACTTCAGGTATTTCCTACTGCGTTCCTTATAAGCAAGATAAGAGTTCCCTCTCCTATATCATTAATATATTTTCCCTCCGATAATATTGTTTTATCACTAATTTAACTGTTTAAGTCTTTAAATTCAAAAGACATATTTTAAAACTGTATTTCTCATACCATTCAATGTAGTATACCTTGGTTCATCATTTTGAAGTATGAGATCTCCTGTCAGGACAAGAGGGAAAGTTTATCACATTTCTTATATTCTATTCTAAACATTAGATATGATAATTCTGAAATTTCAAAATCAATATAGAATATTTACATTACTTGTTATATTTTTACAGAATATTCTGTAAAGACTTCCTCCTTTAGATTCACAGCAAAACTAATTGGAAGGTATAGAGATTTCATCACCAAACACAAAGTCATCCAGTTTTACTCCTATTATCTTCTAAGAGTTTTACAAATTTGCATTTTTATTAAATGTGACCCATTTTGAGTTCATTGTATATATTGTAAAGTCTGTGCCTAGATTCATTTTTTTCATGTGAACGCATTGCCTTTGCTCCTAGATCAAAGATTATGTGACTATATTAGGTGTATCTACTTCTAGGCTCTTCATTCTGTCCCACCGTTGTCTATTTTTCTAGCAATCTTGATTAATATAGCTTTATAAATTTTGAGTTGGGTAGTATCAGTCTTCTGACTTTGCTCTTCTTCAATATTGTGGTAGAGCTGTTCTGAGTCCTGCTGATGTCCACAATATAATGTGCTGGAATTTTTATAAGGATTGCATTGGATCTATAGAACAAGTTGGGAAGAATTGGCATCTTGACAATATTTTCTTATCAATGAACATGGAATGAATATTTTCCATTTACCTCATTCTTTTTTAATTCTTCAGAGCTTTGTAGTTTTACTCATGTAAGTCTTATACCTATTTTGATAGATTCATACCTGAGTATTTCACTTAATGTAAGTGGTATTGTATTTTGAATTTCAAATTCCACAGATTCATTGCTGGTATATAGGAAAGGGATTGGCTTTTGTATATTAATCTTGTATCCTGCAACCTACCTAAAATTCTAGGAGTTTTAGTTTTGTTTTATTATTATTATTTGGAGTTTTCTAAATAGATGATAATGTCACTCTGGAAAGACAACAGTTTTAGTTCCTCCTTCCCAATCTGTATACATCCTTCCTTTTGTTGTCTTATTGCATTAGCTAGGACTTCCATTATGATTTTGAAAGCGAGTGATAAGAGGGGACTTCCTTGCCTTTTTCCTGATCTTAGTAGCAAAGTTTCTAGACTTTGATATTTCCTAAAGACCATCAAAAGTTGAGGAAATCAAAAAAAAAAAAGAGGAAATCCCCTCTCTTCCTTGTTTACTAAGAGTTTTTATCATGAATTGAGTACTGAATTTTGTCAAACACTTATTCTTTATCTGTTACCATGACATTTGATTTTTCTTCTTTAGCTTACTGATGTGATAGATTCCATTATTGGTTTTGAAATGCAAAATCTGCCATGAACTTGAAATAAATCCCTTGATTGTGTATAATTCGTTTTATATATTTATACATATATAAATATGGATTTGATTAGTTAATGCTTTGTTGAGGATTTTAGCATCTATGTTCAGGAGAAATATTGGTCTGTCATTTTCTTTCTTGTCATGTATTTGGCTGATTTTGGTATTAGAGTAATACTGTTCTCACAGAATGAGTCAGGAAATATTCTTTCCACTTCTACCTTCTGAAAGAGACAATACAGAATTAGTATAATCTATTCCTTAAATACTTATTAGAATTCACTAGAGACTCCATCTGGACCTGATGCTTTCTGTTTTGGTAAGTTTGGTATGCTATCTACTAGTTATTTATCAATTTCTTTAATAGACATAGGGCTATCTAGATTGTATATACCTTCTTCTGTGAGTTTTAGCAAATTGTACCTTAAAAGGAATTGGTCTATTTTCATCTGGGTTATCAAATTTGTGGGTATAGATTTTTTTAATTTTTTATAATTTATTCATGAAAGACACACACACACGCGCGCGCACACACACACACACACACACACACACAGGGGCAGAGACACAGGCAGTGGGAGAAGCAGGCTCCCTGTGGAGCCCAACGTGGGACTCGATATCGGGTCCCCAGGATCACACTCTGGAATGAAGGCGGGGCTAAACCGCTGAGCCACTGGGACTGCTATGGGCATAGATTTCTTCATAGTATTTCTTTATTATCCTTGTAATGTCCATGGTATCAATAGTGATGTCCTTTGTTTGATTTTCACATTAGCAATTTGTGTTCTCATTTTTCTTTTCTTAACTGGCCAGTAATTTCTCAATTTTATGAATCTTTTCAAGAAACACGCCTTTGGTTTTATTGATTTTCTCTTGAATCCCTACTTTCATTTTCACTGATTTCTGCTGTAGTTACTGTTTCTTTTCTTCTATTTACATGGAATTTAATCTGTTCTTCTTTTTCTAGTTTCCTAAAGTGCAAAGTTTGGTGATTCATCTTAGATCTTTCTTCTTTGTAATATATTCATTCATTTTTTTAAGATTTTATTTATTTATTCATGAAAGTCAGACTGAGAGAGAGAGAGAGAGAGAGGAAGAGACACAAGCAGAGGGAGAAGCAGGCTCCCTGAAGGGAGCCCAAATTGGGACTCGATCCCAGGACCATGGGATCACAACTTGAGCCAAAGGCAGATGCTTACCTGCTGAGCCATGCAGCAGCCCTGCATGCAATTTTATACATTTCTCTCTAAGCACTGCTTTTGGTGCAACCCACAAGTTTTGATAACTTGTATTTTCATTTAGTTCAAAATATTTTTCTAAATTTGTCCTGCAATTCTTCTTTGATCTATGTGTTAACTAATACTGTGTTACTTAATCTTCAAGTATTTTAGAATGTTCCAGATATCCTTTTGAGCATGATTTCTAATTAATCCACTGTAGTCTAAGAGCATTGTATGACTTCTATTAAGTGTGTTAAGTTGTATTTATGGCCCCGATTGTCACCTATTCTGGTAAAGATTCCATGTGAATTTGAGAAGAATGTGTATTGTGCTGTTGGATGCAATGGTCTATAGATGTCCATTATGTCCAGCGGACTGATGGTGTCATCGAATTCAATTATGTCTCTACTGATTTTCTGCCTGCTGAATCTGTCCATTTCTGACAGCAAGGTGTGTTAAAGTATTCAACTATAATAGTAGGGTCATCTTTATAACCTTGGAGTTCTACCATTTTTTGCCCCATATATTTTGATACTCTGCTATTCAGATTTCAATTAAGGTCCAATATGTCTTCTAGCCCAGGCTAATTTCTTAACTCACATGAATGATCACAACAATGTAAAAACCAAAGACTTTCCTTAAGGTGACAGAGGAAATAATTTGTGATTAGAAAATTAACTGAGCATTTAATAAAAGAAATCTTGAAAGAAAGAAAATAACATGATGGAGATCCAAAATCTCAGTAAAAATCCTGCCCAAATCCCCAGACTAACAACTATTTACATGCAAAGGCAACACAAGTGAGCAAAGGCAACACAAGTGAGCTACTGAAAATAAAGATATGCCCAGAGTACAGCCTAATGTTATAAAGAGAATGACACCACATGAGGCTTGGGAATTTCTTATAAATCTTTTTAAAAACCTGAACGCATTCCCCCAATCTATTCTCATCTCAAGCAGCAGAATATTGAATCCTTATTGACTTGAGGCATCAGGATGCAAAAAAGCCTACATCTTACATAATAGCTAAAATTTCCCAGAATCTAAAAATAAAATCTGCCTAAACCCTCAGCTGATTATCAAACTAAGCATACACAGCAAAGACCCACTGGACTAAGATAAAATAGCAGCAGCTGGATTCTGCCAATACTAAGCAGAAATAGCTGCTGTACACGGTGGAAGAACAGAGATTGCAGTTTAAGAACAAGCTGACTAACTAGATCAAAAACAATAATAAATTTTCAGAATACAACCAAAATCCAGGGCTGACACAATCTATCATCTAAAAAAGCAAGTTTATAAACAAAAATTACTATGGATGAAAAACAAGAAAACAGGATACATACTCAGAAAAAAGTATACTAGTTATTAAAAAAATTGACTATAAGCAGTTGAGTCTAACACACTAAGACTTCAAAGTAACTACCTAACTACTGAAAATAATGTCAAAGAATTAAAGGAAAATGTTTTCAAATAATTAAAGATAAAATAGCCTTGCTGTGAACGGTAAGGAAATATTGATAAGCTTTGGTTGTATAAAATGGAAATTCTAAAAAAAGAAGAGGAAATTCTAAAATTGATAAGTAATAATGAAATTAAAAGTTCACTATATAGCATAAGCAGAAGACTATTAATGGCAGAAAACCAGTAAATTTGAAAATAAATTGATATAGTTTACTTAATCTGAAATATGGAGATAAATAAGACTGAACAGAAATTAACATAGCCTTATAGGTATTTGTGGGACAATATCAAGCAGTTCAACATACATGTATTTAGTCACAAAAGGAATGAGAATACAGAAAAAGAGCAGAAAAAAATATTTGAAGTAATGGTCTAAAACTTTCAAAAGCAGACTGAAAATATTTACTTATAAATCTAAGAAACATATATGCTAAAAGGAGTGCTTGTTTAAAGTTGAAAATTGTGGTGATTTAATATTGTATTTATAATGTAATAAGATACAAAATAAGTCATTTGTAGCTCTGCATACAGTAAATGGAAATACATTGTGGTGAGGTTCCCATATTGCATCTAGATTAGAATATTAATGCAAAACAGACTGTAATAAATAAGATAAAGAAGAAGGCTGCAACATCCAAAGCAACCACTAAAAGTAATGCAATAGCAAACAGCTAAAAAGCCAATGGAGACACTAAAATAAAATACAAAATTGTAATTATTTTTCTGACCCATAAAAGGCAGAAAAAGAAGAACAAAAATTAAAAAAAAATGGATGAATCAGACAGAAAATAAATAGCCAATGACAGACTGAAATACAATTAAGTAACAATAAATATAAATGGGCTAAAATCTGTAATAAAAAGCAGCAATTGTCACACTGGATAAAAAGAAAGACACAGCTATAAGCCATGTATATTATAAATATAAATATTATAAATATACAAAAAGAATATCATAAATATAAAAAGAGAAGTGAGTTTAAAATAAAAGAATGGAATAAGATTAATCATACAACCAGTAAATCTAAGAAAGCTCAAGTGTTATATAAGGGGGAAAAGTCTTTAAAACAAGTAGGACTACATAGAGACTATGACTTTAGATACATACATTAATGACATATATATATATACACACACATACATATGTATGTATATATTATATATATATATATATATATATATATATATATATATATATATATATATATAATGTATTAGGTGAGGTGAGGGTCTCCTGGTAATAAAGTCTGCAATCTTGTTTATATGAAAATATCTGTATTAATTATTATTTTATTCTAGGTTAACATTTTAGAACTGGAACATGCCATTCCAATGTTTCTGATGTCCTTCTTTTGCTGGTGAAAGTCATTCGTTTTTCATACTGTTCCTCTATATATGATATGTCATTTTCTCTTTATTGTTGGCTTTCAATACTTTGTCTATAATGCACCTAGAAGTGATGATTTTTGCATAATACTTGGAGATCATTTTCTTAAGAGTCAGTAGCCTAAAGATTGCTGATATAAGAAGTAAAAAAGGAAAGGAAAGAAAGCATACAGAACAGACAAGGAAGAAGCAGATGAAGAATTTTTAGTGTAATATTTTCATGTGAAGTGCCTGTTCTTAAAAATGGAGTATGTGATATTTGATGTTTAACTAAATCCAATATTGTGCTGAAGCTGGCTGATAACACTACTTAACAAGAACAAATTTTAAGTATTTTCATGGATTTTCAAGCTGATTTTTAAACCTCTGATAGGTTAATTTGGCAACGTGGGAGTACTTATGACAAGGAGGTTGGCAAGTATTATGAATCATTTCTCCTCCCTCAGAGTCAGTTAAACATTTAATCAAACCTAAAAATTTAATCTATAGTATTACTGCAAAAGATAACAATGCAGTAAAACTGGTTTTTTTTAAGATTCTATTTATTTATTCATGAGAAATGCAGAGAGAGAGAGAGAGAGAGAGAGAGAGAGGCAGAGACATCAGCAGAGAAGAAGCAGGCTCCATGCAGGGAGCCTGATGTGGAACTCAATCCCGGTCTCCAGGATTGCACCCTGGGCTGAAGGCAGGCGCTAAACCGCTGAGCCACCTAGGCATCCCAAAAACTGAATTTTATATATATAACAAATCTCCTTTACATCAATGTGTATAGAACTTACATAATAAACAGTATTTCATTATTAATCAAAGTGCACTTTTGTTGTGCTTCCCGACATTTTATATTAGTCGTAAGAAGGTATGGACTATATACTTTCAAAGTTAATAGAACTATTCTAGTAAATAATGTAAGTAATCTAATATCAATATATGATAATTATAGGCATGCCTGAGTAGCTCAGTCAGTTAAGTTTCTGACCTCAGCTCCAGTCATTATCACAGGGTCCTGGGCTAGACTCCCCCATGCTCAGTGGGGAGTCTACTTCTCCCTCTCACTCTGCCCTTCCCCCTGTCTATGCATGTGCAATCTCTCTCTTGTTCAAATAAATAAATGAAACCTTTTATATATATAAAATAGATATATAATCGATATCCATATAGAATCATATATCATATATATGATTCTTATATTACTAATAATGCCAATCAGAATCCAGAACCTATTACATAATCCTGGCCACCTGAAATTTCCAAAGAAAATAGTAGAAATATTTTGTTAGAGTCCATCTGTTTCTTAGTAAAGTAATAAAGTGTGAAAACAACTGTTAACTCAGATATGATTCAGAAAATAAAAATGCAGCAATTTCATGCATATATACAAAGGTAAGTCCATAAAGTTTTTTGTTGAGTCCAACACATCATTTTTTTATAAAAGTCAGTTTGATGGTACATATTTTACTCTCAGGAAAACACTTTTGTCTTAGACCTTGAAATCAAGAGAAATTCACCAGGGATGAAGAACAGGCACCACTAAAAGGTGAAGAACAACACTGATTGAGCATGCTATATGACAAGCAATCTGTTATTTTACTACTGTACAGCAATTTTTAAAATATTGCAATTTTATTGCTTTGGAGAGGAAAGAAATAAAGAGTTTTACAGAATATATTTAAGTTCTGATATTAATCTATTTTAAGATGTACTACTTTGGCTAAATGAAGCAGATATAAACTGAGTAGAAATTTACTTACTAGTACAGTAAGAAATATGTACCATTCAAAAGTTTTAATTAGGAATATCATTAAATTTAGTCTTCAGAAACAAAATAAAATAGTCAAGCCAATAATAACAGACTCTTGCTTCACTGGAGGAGTCTTAGGGGAAAAAATAATCCAATAAAAGATAACACTTCTTGCATAATAAATTTCAAAAAGATTAGATTGTTTTTGTTTCCCTTTTTTTTTGTTTTTTTGTTTGTTTGTTTCCTTTTGAAAGGGAGAGAGAGCACAAGTCAGGGGTTGGGAGGTGGAGAGAGAATCTTAAGAACTCAGGGCTAGATCCATGACCATGAGATCAAGACCTGAGCTGAAATCAAGAGTTGGTCACTTAACCAAGTGAGCCACCCAGGCACCCCAGAAAGATTACACTGTTTTTGATGGTAAAAGAAAGGAGGTAAGGAATAACATACAAGTCTAGTCAGAAATGGAATAATGCATTTGGCATATACTTCCTATTTAGACAAAACTCTGAAACCACCCAAACTAAAGAGTATTTCTTAGATAGTATCTTTGGCAGGGAGGAACTGAAGTTAGTATAGTCTTCATCTCAAGAGGTGAAAACATACCAGCCACAGCTGTCTAGAGGAAGACACTCAGGCCACGAAACCACCTTGCTTTTGGTAAAGGATGAGAGAATACGGACGAGCAGGTGGTTAGTCCCAACTCTTTCTCTGTCTAAACATTCAATAAATATATCCCTTTCTTTTCTTTTTATCTAAACACACATAAATGAGATAAGGTAGGCTAAAATAAGATCTTCCCAGAAATCTTAAAATTTGTATCTAAATGGTTAAGGACGCCTTACAATCACAATTTCTAGAATATTACTCATTACCATCCCTAAATTAACATGTCAAGGTATTTCTCCAAGTAAAGACCAACAAGGATGGTATGAAACCCATGGCAACTTATCTCCAAGTTCATGCTCTTACATTTCCTGATGAACATCAATAGCACAGAAAAATTATAATGACATTTTTAGATAAGGAACAAATGCCTTACTTTCCCCTGCAATCCCACTGAGTATCTCATAAAATGCTCCTTTTCATGTTCACTTGATCTTATATTCTGCAGTGTTACATATACCCCATTTTAAAATATGCACCATGCACTCAAATTATTAACTATGGTTAAATTCTCCAAGGGAGTACTTCCTCAGCATCTGTGGCTCAGATGCTTAAACTCACTGTAAGTCTTAACCAGAGGCAAAGGCAGACACGAATTTCCCTACAGGACTGAACTGAAATGTCAAGACACATGCATGGACAAAGATACAGAAATGCTAGAATTGAGAAAACAAGATGATAAATATCTCTATTTTTTGATAAGTATCTTTCCTAATAATTTCAAAGTACTGAAACTTCTATACATTGTTACATTAGAGAAGAATGGCAAATTCTTTAAAATTAATCACTCATCACTTTATGAAAGATGAAATACTGTAGATATGCATCATAAACTTATGCATCCCAGCATTATATGCTGAATGCTTGTTGCAAAGAAAATGGAAAAGAAAGGAAATCTAAAGCAGTGCAAAAATGACTAGAAAAGGCATGGCATTATTAAAAATATCTACTGATATTTAATTCTCCTAGATTCTGGGATAATGGAATTTTATAGTAAATCTTTATCCATATATAGTATACTTAATTCAGATTTTAAATTTAAATCCTGGATTTGTGCTGATGGGAGTGACAAGTCTCATTGCCATTCAGCACCACTCTCATCTTGGCTATAAAAACAGTATTATTAAAGACAAGATGCAAAAGTCATATGCAAGAAAATTGATTTACTCTATTGAGCCAACACTGACTTTGGATAAATGAAAAATGCATAAACCTTGAGATCTTTGAATGTAAAATTTTTTTTCTAATTGTTTATTTTGCCTTTTGTTTAGAATTAACTATTCAGGAGTGACCACAGGCACTTAACTGACCAGTAAAAGTCTCATGGTGCTCCTTCCTTTCCAGACTTACAAATGGCTGAGAGAAATAAAAGACTACTCATCAGATTACCCTGGAAGGTAGGAGAAATTGCCCTCCTGTCTTCCCTAAGAAAAGTGTTCTACACTAGAATAAGCATGATATATTAATTGAAAAACATACTAATATTATTTTTCTATTATATTTTAAAGCTGATAAATCTGGTAAATATCTAATATTTGCTGATTTCAGATTATGAACCAGAACCAGTGCACAGTCTGAGGAATCAGAAATAAACAAAGAGGATCCCTGCCTTATAAGAGAAAGCAATCTAGTATGAGACAGATACTATAATAACAATAATAATGGTATTAATATTATATGTTTATAATGTGGAATGAATTATGCCACAGTATTTATTTTTTACACACACACACACAGAGAGAGAGAGAGAGAGCACATGAAAAGGGAGGAGGGGCCGAGAGGGAGGGAGAAGGGAGAGAGAGAGAGAATCTTAAGCAGGCTCTATGCTCAGTGCAGAGCCAGACATGGAGCTTGATATCAAGACCCTGAGACCATGACCAGAATCAAAATCAAGAGTTAGAGGCTTAAATGGCTGAGTCATCCAGGTGCCCCTATTCTGAAGTACTTTACATATATTATTAACTCACTGAATCCTCCATGCAATAAGTACTATTATTATTATAAATATACTCAGGCTGCAGATGAAGAATGGGAAGCTTATAGGGAAATTAGTTATCCAGATAGCAAAGGGCAGATTATAAAATCAAACCCAAACCTGTTTGCCAAGAGTATCACTCACATTTGTTGCCCAGCCAACCAGAGAAATGCTATTAGTCCTGTGTAAGCCTAGATCAGGGGTGATTATCCCAACTGGGATTCAGGAAAGGTTTCCTGAACATGGGGCCCAACCTGAATTAAGCCAGGTGAAGGAAGAGCAAAGATTTTTCAAAGGTAATAAAAGAAAGCGCAAGAGGGTGGAAGTGTGACATAATCCCAGTGGTCTCTCCTTACTACACATGAATGATGAGGCTACGAGTGAGCAATGGGGTAGGTCGGGGAATGTCCTGTGCTAAACAGCTTCACGTGTGGTCTGAAAGCCTTTAAAAGATTTCCAGTTTAAAATAAATAACAGATTCATATTTGCATTAAGAGAGATCAACTAGGTAGCCATGTGAGTAGTGATGTGAAGTGAATGAAACTAAAAGGGTGAGGGATAATCAGTACGGAATTGGGAAGGCAAGAGAAGACAATGTTAACTTTCATGTTTATAGTCTCACACGTGGTAAACACTAAGAATGTCTTAAATTATAATACTCGCTCCCCAAATAGCTCGGCCCTTAATAAATAGTTCATTAATTTAAACATAAACATTTGCTACTTCTGTGCAGATATTTACTGAAGTCCAATATAAGGGTTTGATATTTATCCAAGTGGACAGAAAATACGAAATTTTTCTTTCATTAATTTCCAAGACTGGGGAGAAAAGCAAAAATCTAGAAACCTAATGCCTACTCAATTAACTCAGTGTTACTCCATGCCTCCTCAGCAAGAAACAAAGCTCATAAGTTTATAAGCACAGGATTCTGGATGAAAGATAAAGCACATTAAAATGATTAGACACTTAAAGTTTTAAATTAATGTTAATATTTTACACAATTTTTAAATACTAAATATATATTTTAAAGATTTTATTTACTTATTTATGAGAGACACAGAGAGAGAGGCATAGACATAGGCAGAGGCAGAGCTGAGCCACCCAGGTGCCCTAAATACCAAATATTTATGTTGGCCACCACTTCTTTGATCCGCCAAGCTACACCATAAAAGATTAGTGGAAAAAGTAGTTGGAAAAATTGTGAGTCAGTATGGGAATCCTGTAAGAGGCTGCCTTCAAATTGTAACATAAAAATACTGTAGCTAGAGAGTGTGCTTTTATGCTTAATTTCTAAAACTGCTGAGACATTAAGGCATGTACAGGTTAAGATTTTGTTAAAGTTACATGAAATTTGTGAAAGAAGCTAAGTTTTTGCACATATAATTGTTTTAACCTGTGACAACGATATTTTTATAACTACCTAAAAATGCAAACTATCAACAGTGAATTCTAATTATTTAAGTTTTTGAGGGAGAAAGGGGCAGAGGGAGAGAAAAAGAATCTTAAGCAGTTTTCCTCTGAGGCCTGTAAGGTAAAGACTTAAATTGCCTGTGGTCAGGCTTGAAAATTACATATATCTTTCTATTAAAATGTGGTGTGAAAAAAGCCATATCATATCAAACATCTGCTAGTTTAATATTTTCCCATAACAAAATGGATCATTCCTACAACTTGACTTTAAAACATCAATATGCTAAAAACAATTTTTAAAAACACCAATATGCTGAAACACCTGGGGGCTCAGCAGTTGAGAGAATGTCTGCATTTGGCTCAAGGCGTGATCCTGGGGTCCTGGGATCAAGTCCCACATCGGGCTCCCTGCAGGGAGTCTGCTTCTCCCTATGCCTGTGTCTTTGCCTCTCTATGTGGGTCTCTCATGGATAAATAAATCTTAAAAAAAAAAAAAAGACATCAATATACTGGTAACCCAATGGACATATGGCATATAAGAAAAAAAAAATCTACCTAGCTGATGAATTTATTACTTTTATTCCCAAAATAGGATGTTATTTTCCTGTATGCAGAAATTGCTTCTTCCATGTTCCATTTACAATATTTTCACTGCCCAAATTCAGGCACAGAGTGAACAACCATCAGGAAAAAGAGGGGTGCCTGGTTGGCTCAGTCAGTGGAGCACAGGACCATTGATTTCAAGCTTGTGGGTTCAAGCTCCACGTTAGGTGTAGAGATTACTTAAGAATAAAATTTCACCAAAAAAAAAAAAAAAAGGAAAGGGGAGGGGAGGGGATGAGGTAACTGGGTGATGGACATTAAGGAAGGCATGTGATGTAATGAGCACTGGGTGTTATATAAGATTAATTGTTAAACTCTACCTCTGAAACTAAAAATAAACCATATGCTAATTAATTGAATTTAAATTTAAAAAAATAAAAGCAGAAGAAAAAAAGGTAGGATTAATAGGAAGGAAAAAGTAAGTGTTTTTTTTTTTGTACACTTCTATATAATTTGAGATGTTAAAAAGAGCACGCATCATTTAATATTAAAAAACGTTTTTTAAAAAGGAAAGAGACAGTGAGATATCAGTGAGCTTCCACTTAGGAGAATTAGATACCCCTCTCCTGCCCTCTTCCTTCACTATGGGTATATTAATAACACAAATGAGTGCAACCATCAAATCCCAAAGGTTGCAATATAAAAAGCCAGAATCAAGAACTTGAAGACTCATAAAAATCAAATCCCATTTTTTTTTTTTTGGAACAAATACCTCATAGAGAATTCTGTGCAAGGACTGCATAGAAGTTGGTGGATGGAACCAAATTTCAAATTCCAAAATTCACTAAAGATTTGGAGTAAATCTACATCAGAAAAAAATAAGCAGATAAACATTTACAACCACTGAAAGATGTAAGCTATGGGCAGGTGGATTCAGTGACAGAAGCAAAAGGGAAATCAGGGAGTGATTAAATATATGAGCAAAAAATAATTTTACATATATATAGATATAGATACATAGAAGAGGTATAAGGGTATACAGAGAGACTCAAGATCAGGACGGTAGGAACATGACACCCTATGAAAGGGGATGCTTATTTCAAGTCATAACTTGTTCAGAGGGTAGTACTTTATACCCTACCTTCTAAAAGTCACACCATTCCCAGGAAATGTACATTCAGTTTTTCTGTTCCAACCATTTCAGAAATTCTTGCATATATATTTGTTAAATGAATACAAACCAAAATCTAAATGTCACCTATAATTGTGCCAAAAAAGAAAAAATACTCAGTAGAGAGCTCCCATTAATTAGCACCAAGCACATAGTACAGCCAATTAATTTAGAAAAGTTGTTCATTAAAAGTGCTAAAAATGAAAATACTCTGGAAAAGTTATTTTTTCCAGACTCTGGAGAAGTTATTTCTTTTCCACAGTTCTAATACAAAGCTTTATACAGTTAACTTTAAAAACTGTGCAAAAGATGGTGATGAAAACCAAATGTTTATTTCTCCCTTACTAAATACCGGAAACAGTGCGAGGTATATGTCACAGTATTTAAAAGTATTTTCTTGAAAACTATGAGGAGACTACGTTTTTCACTGCACTGAAACTGAGAGAAGATATTGTGCAGATCGTGATTCAAGAGAAATTTAAGGTCATAACTGCTATAGACAATTTTCTTTGATGATAAATGATCATACTGAGAACCAGTTTAAATCACAGCTTATTCTCTTGCTGTGTTTAACTGTGTTACTCCCTGTGGTTTTAGCATGATGATGCAAGACTAAGTAATTTAATTATTCTCAATTCATGACCAGTTAGTTCAATCTCAACTAATTTATTGTTTACATATTCCTGACTATTTTATATTGGGCTGCTAAGAAATTATGGTCTAAATGCATCCAAAATATGAGTAGGGATTTAGTGAATAAGAAATGAACAGCTTGTCATTCTGGGAGCATATGTACATACAGAGGTTTTTTTTTTTTTTTTTTACCCATCATTTAGCTGATGCAGATTCCAAAATTTGTTTGTGAAGTTAAAAGACACTTACCCCGAGCCATTTGAATTTAATTTTTCACTTGTGTAGGTTTTAAATGTAGTTTGCAAACCAGATTCATTTTCTCTTACTCCTTCACTTTCTCTGCTGTAATAAAAATGGGTCTTTCATAATTTTATGTTTTCTTGTTGTTGTTTGCCTTTTGGAAGGAATAAACTTACCTGATGATGGGAAAAGTAAATCAGAAGCCATAACGTATTAATCTTACTTTCAACTGAGTCACTTATACGATGTGTGTATTAAAAGTCACTTAATTTCTTTTTTATCTATTGATAAAAATAGACACAGAGAGAGAGGCAGAAACACAGGCAGAAGGAGAAGCAGGCTCCCTGCGGGGAGAATCAATAGATAAAATATTGAACATGGAAAACAATGTCTTACAATAATGTTGGGAAACATAACTTTCCTTTGTAACTTTACCAAGGATTTTTCTTCCAAATATATTCCACCTAAATTATCTATCAAGCAAGAGGAAAAAAAATATTTATTGAACCCACATAATAAAAGAAAATGGCTTCTAAGGTAGGCAACACGTAGGAGCCAAAATTAACTCATATGATTCAGATTATTCAAGAGATAGGTCAGTTCTATCTCCCAGGTTCCGCATTATAACATCAGAGGTCTATCTTATACCAACAGTTGATGATGTAAATTTCCTTCCCTCAATTATGAGGATCAAAAAAATATGAGGATGTGTCTCATAACATCCCATTAAAGCTAAGGCTTAGAAGAACTCTTTGTCCTCCGTTGCCTAAAAGGATTTGTCAGTACAAAGAGGGATTAGAGAATTAGTTCAAGGTTCACTGAATTCAGTGTTTTTCTTTTCACTTCCAAAGTAATTTCAGTAGTAATTTGAGGTGGTACCTTCTATTTCTCTTTGTTTTGTCTTTTGGTTTTGGTGGGCGGATTTTCGGGGAGAGGGTGCTTTTGTTTTTAGAAATTCGTTGATAAACCTCTGTGAGTATGGTAGGCTACTGCTCCATCAGTGCCTCCATCATGGCCCAAGTAATGGTTTGAAAGAGGATGAAACAAAGGGAAAGCTAAAATGCTCTGTGGAATTAAGAGGAGAAATTTTGAATTTCTGGAAACCACCCAAGAGGGAGGATTTACAGAATTTAGCAAAGCAAAAACAAGTCCTTGCAAAAAATGGTAAGATGAGAGGAGTATTCAAAGGGACACGACAAAAGAAATACTCTTTGCTGGGTAAAGAAAAATGCTAGTAACTGTGGCTAAAGATTGACTTTAAAATTGTTTTCTAGCTCTCTTTTATCACCAAAACTTCAATAAAAGGCTGCCAGATGGGACATACTGGGGAAGATACTGTAGAAGGTAAAAGTCCATTGGGATACAATTATCCACTGGTGCAGGGGCACTAACAACCTTTTGTTCTGGACTTTTGAAGGGTACTTGTATAATGATGCACAGCCTTGAAATATGAACTAATATTTACCTGCAAGGGACAGAGCTGCTTTATTTGCTGTCTAATGTAACAAAAGCAGTGCCGCCCTCTGGAACAAATGTTGTGCAGGTTTTCTTAGAGCCCATGGGAAAGACTGGGGTTTCCTAAACAGAGTTCCTTCCCTTTACTGTACCCTGTTCATCCCATCACCATGAGAGTAACTGGGGCCTGGGAACTGACATAAGAAAATGGTGATAACTCTGGTCATTGATATTAATATGAATAATAGACTCGCATGTGTATCTGATCCAGGAGTCCCATATATTCTGGCAGCACCCATGGAACTGCAGCAAGTGGACTTGTTAGCGTGCCAGTAAAGTCCTACAAAAGGGTGATGTCCAGCATGAGATGAAGTTGGCCAGTGAGAAATGAAACTAAGTGGCAAGTGCTCAGAATAACAGCTAAGACAAAGCAGCAAACACCGGCTGACTTATGTTAAACGAAACCTCTATTGTTACTCAAAACAAAAGCCATTAGGGAAAACACCAAAATAATGTCTCCATGTGAGAAGCATGAATGCCAACACATTGCATTGGATATTTTTTTAAAAGAGTGGCCTCAACAAATCAGAGGACTAGGAGATACTGGGAAAACCAATTTTGTATCTTTTAACTCGACCTGATGTTTCTAGTAGCAATGGCTGTTTCAAGATCCATGTGGCTCCAAAAATAATATTTTGGCAAAAATCCTTTTTTTGTGGCATTGTATATTTGTGGCTTTAAATAAATCATAGTCATATACTGTATTTTTGTTTTGTTTTGTTTGGGTTTTTAAAAAAAGATTTTATTTATTCATGAGAGACAGAGAGAGAGGCAGAGACACAGGCAGAGGGAGAAGCAGGCTCCATGCAGGGAGCCCGATGTGGGACTCGATCCCAGGTCTCCAGGATCATGCCCTGGGCTGAAGGTGGCGCTAAACCGCTGAGCCACCCAGGCTGCCCTAGTCATCTACTGTTTAGTTGAAGGCAACCTTTCTGAAATTGCCATATTCCATGTTTAATATGTTATTATTCTCCAAAATAATCTATGAGACATTATTATAGATGACACATTAGTTAATATAAGAACTATATTATAATATAGTATTATGATAACTGATTTTTTCCTTAATTTTAGAAGTTTAGAATTTGTGATGAATTAAAAAAGGGAGTAAACTAAAGCTTACTCTGCCACTTCAGTTATAAAGAGTAACTAAGAAATTACCAAAGAAATAGGAAGTAAAAACTTTTGTTCCTTACCAAAAGAGTAACAAATATTAAGGGGTTATTATGGATGATGGAAATTAAAAAATACACTCCAGTGGAAACTGACACCTGACTGTATAGGTTGGTGGTTAAATATACTGCTTCATGAATCACTTCTATCTAGTAATGAATATGGATATTTTATCTTATCAAGTCAATATAAGTAATCATATGCATTTAAAATGAACAAATTGCCTCTTATTTTATTTTTTTTGGAGGGAATTCAATATGTTCATTCATCCAGACCAAAGTTCTACCAGTTATAAAGCATTTTTAGGGGATCCCTGGGTGGCACAGCGGTTTGGCGCCTGCCTTTGGCCCAGGGCAGCGATCCTGGAGACCCGGGATCGAATCCCACATCAGGCTCCCGGTGCATGGAGCCTGCTTCTCCCTCTGCCTATGTCTCTGCCTCTCTCTCTCTCTGTGTGACTATCATAAAATAAAAATTAAAAAAATAAAAAAATAAATAAAGCATTTTTATTATTAGTGAAATAATCAATGTTACCTCTCACCTCCTGCCTTTCAAATGAACTCCCAGGTAATAGAAGAGCCAGAAGTAAAGAAAACAGCAGACTTCCAACTATTTAGCTCTCTGAGAATATTTCATTTCTGGTTTAGTCAATCAAAAAATTCATCCATTAAGCCCTCCTTCGTTACCCATTGGGTCTCAGTACAATTCTCCACGTTGTTCAGTGCATCTACTTATCATATATAACTTCAAGTGATGGAAGTAGAGGGGTTGTTCCTGACAGTATTTAGTCACCTTCTCCAGGTAAAATCCTTTCTCTGTGAACTTGATTAAGATAGAATAAAAATAAGTGTTACTAAGAAGCTCTTTTTTAGGGGCACCTGGGTGGCTCCACTGGTTAAGCATCAGACCCTTGATTTCAGCTCAGGTCATGTTCTCAGGGTTGTGGACCAAGCCCCACATTTGGCCACACAATGGGCAAGGAGCCTGCTCAAGATTCTCTCTCTCCTTCTCCCTCTGCCCCTCTCCCCACTTACTCTTTCTCTCTAAAAATAAAAATTAAAAAATAATAAAACGTAAAAAAGCTCTTTTTTATTCTCTTCAAGAAATCAAAGGGGTAAATAGTTCATGGATTTGTGGTCTTTTAATGATTTTTACTAGGAGTTATCACAATGAAAGAAGTGATCACTCAATCCTTGAAGCCTGAAGAAAAATTCTTATCATTAGTGTCCTCTATCCAATGTTTCCTGTGTCCTTCCCATCATGTCACCACAGAAAATAACCATATTCATACTGTACACTGGGATAACCAGACAAGTCTCTTCGCAGTACAACAGTGTATCCTCGGTCGCCCAATGCTTGGAAAGCTCTGAGGAGGCCATTCTATTCCAAGTATTAGGGAACACACTGCTTTTGATGTACACATTTACTGGACTCTTCCTTAGAGCTCTCAAAGAAAATCTAAAAGAAAAGTGCACACTATTCCTTCTTTAGATTTCAGCATTTACTTAGTGAATGGCATTTGTTACCTGGAAAACCATAAATTGTATGCAAAAAATATGAATACCTTCCTATATATTCTTTACCTTAATGTGCATTTTCTCTACTCTTTCTCTCTGCTTTCTCCTATCACACTAGGTAAGTATTGGTTGTACACGTATACATAAGCACTATGAAAGTCATACATTAATGCATAAGATTTTTTTTAAATGCAGGGTGAACTGGTAAATCCACTGCAGTATTACAAATTTTGCATAATAGTAATAAAAACTCTAAATCAATCTTGCATGAAAATCATGAATCTTGATGAATCTACATCACCAGTATAGGCATGACCCCAAAAGGGTTAGACAGTCCAGTTCCAAGCCAATAGCCAGGTGGTTTGATCCATTCTGTTTTTATTATAAGCTCAGTTCTAAACTTTTTCATATTTCCTTTAGACAACAGAAGAAACAGAAAAATCTTCCTTCAACCAGTGTGGGATTTCCACAGAAGCTGGCCAATATGCAACTCACCAAATTTACTCGTTTCTTCTAATTATAATTCTAACATACATATATAATTGTAATATGCAAATACCATTCTATATACATATATAGAGAATTCTATTTTCTCATTTTCTCTTCATGGCAGCTTTTTAAGAAGCAGAACAGTGAAAGGAAGGAAGAGGTAGAACTGTGGTTGAGGGAGAGAAATGGAGAGGGGTGTACAGGTATTGTCTGAGGGGGACAGAGCAACAAAATTAGAATGAACCATATGAAACTGTTGATACTCTGAATTATTCACAAGATGGTATTAGTATTTATGAAAATGCTATTTAGTTATATAAAATCCTAAATATTTTTACAATGATCTATTCTCCAATCAATTCTACTTAGTGTAAAATAATGCTTAGTTTTGTAAGAATATATAGGAAGAAGATATTAATAAAGAACAAAAACATTTTTAACATATTCACAAAGGTGATACTGTAAGAATTCCCTATATCCAAAAATATGCTCTTCTTCCCTTCAACCCCTTTCTTTCTCCCTAGGTCTCCAGCTACTGCCATATGGCTGGGAGTCAGAAAACCATTAAATATTACTTTAAAAGATTTTATGAAGTCAAAGGAAATCTGGTCAACCCAAACTAATATATTCACAAGCAGGAAGTAAGCTGGTTATTGGGTAAGTTGTCTTTCACTTAAGTGACTTAGAATCCAGTTCTGTTTAAGACTGGCTCTCCTAAAGGGGTAATGGCCAAATTTCATTTGGAGAAGTATGGAACTCAGCCATGCTCAGTCTACACAGAAAATAGTACTTCCATCTATTCTCCATTACAGTGTCTTAAATATAATCCTCTTTGGTGTCAGTTTAATTTTTCAATGTTCTCTTCTGGCATTTCTCACTTAGACCAACACTGCCAAAACTTGCAGGGAAACTATGTAACTCTGTATCCAGGGGACAGAGCCCACTCATTAGTCACACAGCTCCTTGTTGAAAGATTTAAAATTAGTTTTGTTTTTATAACAAACTTTCTTCATAATTCATTTTCTAGTCCCAGTTTGCTGAATATTTGCTCCCTAAAAGCCCATTTAGTTATTCAGCAGAAATTCTGCTGAATCTTCATCGCACATAAATTATAGTCATTTGCACATTTAGATATATCCATCTTCATTCCCCATCTCTGACATTCATGATAGATATGTTATACCCCATAGCCCTAAAAGAATTCCTTGTAGGAGGCCATAAAGGCAGCTGCTTATAAGCTTAAATATACTATATTAATAAAAACATATTACTTTGATTCTACAACTAGTTTTCATTTGCATAATTATATTATTCCCCAAGGTTTTAAGTGTCACATATGAAAACCACAGTGCTTAAAGGTATAATAATAGTTCAATATCCATAAAAAAATTAAATTCCAAAATCCAGATCAGGGCTTTTAACATCACAACCTATGATTCCACAATAGTGAAAAAAATAACACTGTCTTTGCATTTAAAATTAACTTTTTAATTTTCACTTAAAATGTATTTTATACATTATATACATTAAATTGATAAATTTAAATATTTCTAGTATTGGAGTGAAATATCAAAGCACAACTTGATATGTAGCGATTTTAATATTTTGCATTGTGAAGTAGTTGAAAAGCCCATGTATTACCTAAGGAATGTAAATATCTTTATAAAATCAGAGTAACTAGAGCAACTGTTTGAACATTACTGCATTCTCATGCTTCATTTTTAGCAGATTTAAGAGACAGTGCTTTACAAAATATCCCACATTGATAAAGTTGTATGTTCAAGTTAAATGTTTTGTATTTTATAATTTGTATATTAAAATAAGGAACTGAATGCCCTTTGAATTAAGTCCATAACTTCCATCCCCTTCTTAATGTAGTAAGTTGTCAACTCATTTTAGAAACAAAATGAATGGAATAGTACAAGGAAAGGAAAAAGCCAGAAGCAAACAGTAGACAGCTTTATGTACTTTACAAAACTTCCTGGAATTTTCATAAAGAGACATTTTACACCTAAAGAACCATTGTTGGATAACTTCTCCATCATGGGATGGTATAAGTTTCTCCTCACAATAACAGAGAGAGAAAATCAAGAATGGGAATCAGAACAAGACATGGTCCAAGTGCAGTGTTTACTGAAGGCAAGTTTGGACCTAACAAATATGACATTCTGGGCAGGCTTCCCTCCAAACTGATATTCTTTAAATATTTTGTTAAATCTTATTTAATGTAAACAAATAGAAAACTAACTGTCCACTTACTAGAAAATGTATGGTTTTTCTTTATATTAAAAATAATGGTTATATACAGTTAAATGTAATATTCCATTTTAACTTACTACATATCTGGAATTATGTCTGCATCATTGTTTTTCCACTATTCATGAAATGAATAGCACGGTTACTCAGGTTTAGGGCTTGGATTAGCAGACATTTTCTTGCTTTCATCCACGAGAATTGCCAGATCTAACAACAATGACAACAGCAAACAGGATGGCCAGTTGAATTTATTTCTGCTAAACAGAAAATAATCTTTAGTAGCAACATATCCTAAGTACTATACATCCTATATTTTAGTATAAGCATACCCCAATTTTTGAGACATACTAAAAATGTATTATTCATTGTTTATTTAAATTCCAGATTTAAGTGGATGTCCTATATTTTACCTGGTAACCCTTTTGCCCACTTTTAGAAACTGTGGCACTCAATTTGAAATAAAACAAAATAGTAAAACATGTTTCTTTATGAGATGCACATATTTAAAAGGATGAGATTTAGGCTCAGTATCTTAGGTAAAGAATGCTTCTGGGTAGTAGACGCAGCTGGAGAATTTAGGTTGCTATCTATTCCAGAGAGAAGTTAAAGGAGATGCACTCGTAAGAATGGTGGAAAAGCTGAAGATAGAATTACAGGATATGAAACTGGTAAAATCAACAGGGAAGGCTATTTGTCTAAACTAAAGGAAGCTAAAGCTTTAGGGTGCCAATGTAACAAGGATGTTTTCTGAGGAAACTGGACAGCCTCAACTAGTCCACCTGCCACATTTCAGCTCCCCTGTAATCAGTCATCACATAGCAGCCAGAGTAATCTTTTCAAAAAGTGAATATGAAAAAATTTGCTAGAATGGATACACAAATTCAGCAAAGTCACAATATAAAAAATCAACATACAGAAATCTGTGGCACCTCTATACACCAATAATGGAGAGAAGCAGAAAGAGAAATCAAGGAATTGATTCCATTTACAACTGCACCAAAAACCATAAGGTATCTAGGAACAAACCTAATCAAAGAGGTAAAATATCTGTACTTCGAAAACTACAGAACACTTATGAAAGAAACTGAAGGAGACACAAAGAAATGGAGAAACATTCTGTTCTCGTGGATTTGAAAAAATATTGTTAAAATGTCTATACTACCCATAGCAACTACCCAACACACTTAATGCAATCCCTATCAAAATACCACCAGCCTTTTTCACAGAGCTAGAAAAATCCTAAAATTTTTATGAAACCATAAAAGACCTCAAATAGCCAAAACAATCTTGAAAAAGAAGAGCAAGCCTGGAAGCATAATAATTCCAGACTTCGAGCTCTATTACAAAGCTGTAATCATCAAGACAGTGTGGTACTGGCACAGAACAGACACATAGATCAATGGAGCAGAATTGAGAACCCAGAAATGGACTCACAACTCTATGGTCAACTAATCTTCAACAAAGCGGGAAAGAACATTCCAATGGAAAAAATATAGTCTCTTCCACAAGTAGTGTTGGGAAACTGGACAGCCACATGCAGAAGAAAGAAATTGGACCACTTTCTCACACCATACACAAAAACAAATTCAGAATAATGACAGACCTGAACGTGAGACCGGAAACCATCAAAATCCTAGAGGAGAATATAGGCAGAAACCTGTTTGACATTGGCAGTAGCAACTTCTTACTAGACACGTCTCCAGAGGCAAGGGAAACAAATGCAAAAATGAAGTATTGGGATTTCATGCAGATAAAAAGCTTCTGGACAGCAAAGGAAGCAATCAACAAAACTAAAAGCCAACCTTCAGTATGGAAGAAGATATTTGCAAATGACATATGGGATAAAGGGTTAGTATCCAAAATCTATAATGAACATATATAACATTCAACAGCCAAAAAACAAATAATCCAGTTTAAAAATGGGCAACCAATGGTAAGAGACATTTCCCAAAGAAGACATATAGATTACTAACAGACACATGAAAAGATGCTCAGTGTCACTCATCATCAGGGAAATACAAATCAAAACGTGAGGACATACACCTCTTAACAGAATGGCTAAAATTAACAACAGAGGAACAGCAGATGTTGGCAAGGATGTGGAGAAAGGGGAACCCTCTTACACTGTTGGTGGGAATGCAAACTGGTGTAGCTACTCTGGAAAACAGTATGAAGGGTCCTCACAAAGTTAAAAATAGAATCACCCTAAGCCCCAGCAAGTGCACTACTTGGTATTTTTTCCAAAAGATACAAACATAGTGGTTCAAAGGGATACGTGTACATGCACCCGGATGTTTATAGCAGTTTTATCAACAATAGCCAAAATATAGAAACAGACCAAATGTCCATCAAATGATGAATGTGATAGGTAAAGGAGATGTGAAGATTATATCACAGAATATTACTCAGCCATAAAAAATAATGAAACCTTGCCATTTGCAATGATGTGGAGGAGCTAGAGTGTATTATGCTAAGTGAAATACGTCAGTCAGAGAAAGACAAACAACATATGATTTCAGTCATATGTGGAATTTAAGAAGCAAAACAGATGAATAGAGGGGGAAAGGAAGAAAGAGGCAAATCATAACACAGACTCTTAGCTATAGAGAACAACCTGAAGGTTGATGGAGGAAGGTGGGCAGGGTTGGGCTAAATGGGGGATGGGGATTAAGGCTGGCACTTGTGATGTGCTCTGGGTGTCATATGTAAGTGATGAATCACTCAAACCTTTACCTGAAGCTAATAGTACACTGTAGATTAAGCGGAATTTAAACAAAAACGTAAAAGTATAATAAGCAAGCACAGTGACCATACTGTCTCACTCCAGGCACATCTTCTGCTATTCCTATTGGGTTTTAGGGGCATGCTCATTTTGGCAATCTCCTTTTGAGTAATCTGGCTTTACACATCCACTCTAGGTACACTGTTCAGACACAACCCTACTGCAATTATGGTCAGGCTTAGCGAGCAGAAAGGGGATGTTTGTTCTATTGCCTCCAATTCTCATCATGTCACCCAAGATTTAAATGACTTCTTTTGTAGCAGTTAGAGCTTATAATTCACTTATTTACTTTTGCACTCCTCTAATATTTAATGAATATCTACTGAGTACAAGGACGTGTGTAGGCAAACAAACTGAAGGGAGAGCTTATACATTTTAGTGAAGCACATTTAATGAAATCCCTTCTTTCTTTTTCATAAGAGCCCTCATTAAACCACGGTCTCCACTTAGAAACTGTGAAGTGTTTTTTTTAACCATGTGTAGGACTTCATAATTTTTTCTTATTAAATTTTATTTGTTGAATTTTACTACTTTAAAATATCCACTTCACAAATTTTGTATGCTGTGTTAGCATTTGAGGAAACTTTCTGCCTGATTCCATTGCATTTGAGGTGCTACTGTGTTATCATTTATCCATCAACCTTCCCTTAAGAGAAATCTTTAGGACAGTTGAATTAGGACTAGTAAATTCATTTGGCATGCTAATCAACCCTCTTAGGTTCTAACTGATGCTATCCTATGGTAATAATCCTTGTTCTAGTTACAAAATTTAGTAACATTGAAAATAAATAAATAAATAAATAAATAAATAAATAAATAAATAAAGTAGGCTAAAAAGGGTAACAACGAAAAAAAAAACAACATCTACTTATAGGTCACAGAAATTGCTCTGTGCTCAAAATTGTATCAGATATTGTGTCTTCTGCCCAATTTTTAACTGGATTATTTGTTTTTGAGAGTGTTGAGTTTTTTTTTTTAATTTTTTTTTAATTTTTTTTCATTTTTTTTGGGGGGGAGTGTTGAGTTTTACAAATTTACCACAAATTATGGATACTAACCCTTTACTGGGTATGTCATTTGCAAATATCTTCTCCCATCCTGAAGTTTGCCTTTTAGTTTTGTTTAAATGTAAAAAGAGCCATTTATTTGGAAAAGGGGGTTAGATTTGCTCTAGGCATCATCAATTAATAGAGTTAGACAAAGTAACTAGAAGAAAAAAATTAGCTCAAAATTAAAGAAGTGCTAAAAGACCTATTACAGGATGCTAGGAAATGTTATAAACTGTTTATCCTCTTTTGAGTGCATATTTTGCCTTTTGAGATGTTTAAGCATAAGCTTGGCAAACACTGGTGATAGATGTTACAGAAGGAATAAGAGCAAGAGATAAATTTTCAGACTACAAATTTGTAAGATACCCCCAACCCTTAATCTTTTAGATTCCTTTCTTTAAAAAGATTTTATTTATTCATGAAAGACACAGAAAGAGAGAGGCAGAGACACAGGCAGAGGGAGAAGCAGGCTCCATGCAGGGAGCCCGATCCCAGGACTCCAGATCATGCCCTGAGCCGAAGGCAGATGCTCAATCACTGAGCCACCCAGGCATTCCAATAGATTCCTTTTAAGGTAATACCAAAGGTGAAAAATGTTATGAACTTCATAAAAGACAAAGCGAAGAAACATAATTATTTTATCAATAATATAAAAAATGTTTTAACAATATAGGAACTCATGGATCCAAGCTTTATCCAGGGAAATGGGATAAATTAGAACACTGTAATGATTCAAGTGTATTAGATTTTCACCTGTACTTTTCTAGAAATAATCTAAGACATTTATGAATAATTAGCTGAATATTAATATAATTTATTATGAAAATAAGCAAAACTTTAAATATAATAGTGTATAGAAAGATTTTGTCATTTAAGCCGTAGTCTAAGGCTAATCTCGTATAAAAGTTCATCAGTGTCTCTCTAGTCTCTCACTAAACACACTGGGCTTGAGAAATCTAGTCTCTCAAGAAGTTGCTAGTTCCATTGTGAGATGTACTTCAACTGTTGGAAATTATGTTGTGTTAAATTAAATTCCCCCACCCCATAAATTCCACCTTTCTTCCTGGTTCTATCCTCCGGGAACATCACAAAATCAATCCAAACCCTCCTATGCGAGTCCCTGGAATAATCAGAAAGAGCAATCAAGATCCTAATTCTTTCTTTCTTCAAATGAAATATTCTCAGCTCTATCAATGGCCTCCTTTTGTCATGATTTCAAGATAGTGAACAAGAAATGTGCTCATCGCTTGCCCCTGAACATTCTTTGCTTTGATTAAAAGACCTCCAAAAGTGAACTTTCCAGGAGAAAACACATTCCCTGGGTGAAGTCTGGACAGCATCAAATAAAGAAGCCCCAATCCCTCCCCCACACTTCTGTTAATGCAAGATCAGAGAATATCACTGACTTACACACCACGCTTGTTAGCTAGCAACTAGAGCTCAAGATCCCAAAACTTGATTATCAATTGCCATGTTAACTAGCAGTGGCATTAATTAACCTCATCAAAATGTCTATATAAATAGTATCATAAAGTCCTCACATATTCTTTTTAAGAAATAAATGGATTTTACTAAGCAAATAATAAGCTGAAAGTATTATTATTTCAATTTTATAAATGAGAAAATTAAGACAGATTAAATTACCTGTTTAGGCCCATAACCAAGAAGTAACAAAAATTTTTCCAAGGCCTCTGCATTGCACATTTCGCAACACCATGTTAATCTCTCATAAGTGCTCATCATGATTTTTATCTATAGTACTCTGTATAACAAATAAAATTCTTTATTAAACAACAAATAATGAATAAGAGAAATCATACTCTTTATTGCCTTTTTTCTCCTCCTGTGTACAATTTTTAAATATGTGAACAAAAACTTTGTGATTTGGTACTTCTGAAAGAGAGAGGCTTATTTAAAAATATTTTTAAAAGAAACCGCCTTTAATTCAAGCTGACAGGTAGTTTTTCTTAAGGGTCTAGAATGATGAAAGTAGCATTTTATGCTGAGATTCTTGAGATGGTAAACAAAATAAGAATTATGTGCTTAAATCAAAACTTATGAACTATGGATTCAAAATTTATTAGCATGGACATAAAAGCCATTTTAAAAATTGAAAATGATACAGTTTTCATCAGCTTTTCAGTTTCTTTCCAGCAGTGAATTGAACAAATCCATTAAAGCTAAAAACATATTTCAGCAGAGAGAGTTCAGTTAGCATCCTGCTGGACAGGCGGTGGTTGACGTCCAGGAAGCAACAGGAAGGTTTTGAAAGGGGACACCTGAAGAAACTTGATTATGTGTAATGTAGACATCACTCAGTAGCTTTGGGAAATTCTTATTTTCTTATATTCTCAGAGATGTGTATGTGCAGCTGTGTCTTCAATGACTAATTTCTGTAAATTACGATGATATATCACCAGATAATATCATATGGGCTTTTTAACTGAGAACCGTATTTTCTCTGAATTCACTGGGAGCTCTGCACACCATTCTGGTGCATCTGGGGGAAACAAGATTCCAGTCTGCAATCCGCAACTACTAATTATCTCCTATGAGGGGACACCCTGGTAGGGCTAAGCCAGGGCAATGATCAAGGCTTTATAAATGATGCTCATTTGTGTAGGATAGCCAGCGATGACAACTCAACCGCTCACCTTCCCCGAAGATGACAGTCTTCCTGGTCACCTGAAGGTTTGCCACTTTACCTTGTTATATTTCACTGCATTCTCTTCCCTCCTGCTTTCAGGAGCCTCATTTTGCCCTATTTGGCTTGATCCACACTTCACAGCCTGACAAGGTTTTCTCTATAAAGTATTCATTAGGTCATGGAACAAAGTTTTTCCTGATTGTTTTATTCTCTCTTTCAAGACAGTCAAGAGAAGAACTCTCTTCTCTCCTGGGAAATTTAATCATTTTCCTTTCCTCTAGAAACAAGAAGCTGACAGCAAATGCAGTAATTTAATTTTTCAATTTATTATAGATTATTATAAAATCATGGAAAGAGCACCGGACTTGAAGGTTTGCCAATGAATCCAAACAATGCCATGCATTAGAAAAATAGAGTTACCTCTCTGAGTTTGGATTTCTCCACAGGAATTAACAAAACAGTTATCTCCAAAAGATATTATGATGATAAAATTAGGCAAAATAAAGGAAAACAACTGGCCCAATTCCTGGCATTTATTAGTTTTCCTAAATGTTTGTTAAATCATAAAGCAAATATTTCAATTAGTATGATACTTTGTTTTTTTCTTAGCTGGATACATAATTCTTGACAAAAACTGGTTGTTTACAAAGCCCCAACCATACTGTAGGAATTCATCAAACAAACAAAAATCATTAACTAACCAGGGTGCAAGATATATTAGGTTAACAGAAGATGGTAAGATCTCTGCAGACTAAATTAAATGTGTGCTACTAACTACGCTTTGCATATTGACAGCATCATTAAAAAGTAACGCAGGAGTATTATTATTGCATGGATTTTATTTTAAAAACAGCCCAGAGCCTAATTTCCGAAGTGATGTGCTTTACATTCCTTATTTTCTAATTTCATATCAGAAATAAAGACTGAAAATCTGTAATCAAAAAGACTTGGGTGAAGAGTAACATATATAGGTCATAGAAATCTGAAACTTGATTTGTAAAAATAATCCTTCTTAGCTTTCTCCTGAACCCCATCATTTTCTTACTGATAACCTTTGACATAATGTTCTTGATGGATATAATGGGACACAACCAGATTCAATTTCTGATGATAAACTGGCTACATTCATATATATTATTATTATTATATATGTATGATATATATATATTTTTTATTTTTTTCTACTACAGAAAAGTGACTACTTAAAAGTAATGTGACAACAGAATTTATATTGTTAGATAAACAGGTATATTTTGATATTTCTGTAACACAGGAAAAACTAATTTCCGGTAGCTGATAGCAAGTTTACTTTTCATGGAAAAATATGGATGGAGATAATTCCTGAGCTCAATTCTGTTAACTTTTCAGAAAAGTCTGATAATCATACCTATTGAGAGTATACATTTAATGTAAGAACATTTAATGTAAGAATAATATATAAATAATAAATATAATTAGATTGATAAAAATAATAAAAATTGTAAGGCTACTTATGTAAAAACAACACATTTTATGCATGTGTTCATTTAAGTAACACAAGATCAACGTAGAGCAGATTGGAGGGCATATTTCACTATTTCTATAAACTGTCTTCAAGGTAAATTATCATCTTTCTAAAGAAATAAGCAATAAAACCATTGAAGATATTCAAGTCTCCAAAAGGACATACATCAAGTTGAACACGTGCTAGAATTTAATTTTATAAAGAAGTCCAGGCTGAAGTTCCCAAACACAACTTCTGACACTGGTAAAGCTGACCGCCAGACTGAGATGCTAAAGAAACCTAGCATGGGATTAGCTCTGAGCATCCTCTTCCAATACAGACCCTGTTACATCATTACCAGGGTTTTTCTAGCCACAGAGCTAGAAACCGAATTATCACTAATCCACTTGAACTTTAGTTTTCATTCAGTTATAAAAGTAATCGTTTGGGCAGCCCCAGTGGCTCAGCGGTTTAGTGCCGCCTGCAGCCGGGGGTGTGATCCTGGAGGCCCCAGGATCGAGTCCCATGTCAGGCTCCCTGCATGGAGCCTGCCTCTCCCTCTGCCTGTGTCTCTGCCTCTCTCTCTCTCTCTCTCTCTCTCTGTCTCTCATAAATAAATAAAATCTTTAAAAAAAAGTAATTGTTTATTTTTCTAAAGTATATTTTGTTACCTTTTTTACTGTATGCTACCTCCAGAAATATAACACTTTTGTATCACAGAGACAAAGAAGACTCTACAAGCTATTGACACCTGACTTTGACAGCTACTCAAAATATATGGTAACATTACTTTGTCTGCAACTTACCATAAACAAGTCCTTCTTCCTCTTATTTTAATTTATTTCATTTATAATACAGCTATTATGTGGTCTAATTTCTTCTCATTTTTAACCCATATTACATATCTCATTCTTGTATGTAACTTAATTCAGTTACTTGTTGTCTCTAATTCCTCACTGTATTGTGCTTTTTAAATTGTAGCACACATTTCTTCTTCTTTTTTTCTATCAAACACTAGCAAAATATCCATAGGGAGGAATAAAATCACAGTTCTCTTATATTCAAGAGAAATGAGTTGATGGATATGATTTACTGAAACTTACAATGGGGTTTGGATACCATTTTTATTACTTTTATTCACATAACATTTTAGCATTATATTTTATTCACTATTACAAGCTTTATCATGAGAATTAATTTGGAACAATTTTCTGTTGCAATGAAAGAATTTGATAGTAAAATTGATGAATTGTGTTCCATGTCTGTTCAAATGTCTCAAAAAGGAATTGGACCCATTTAAGTCTTTCTTAGAAAATGAGTCTTATTTCTGCCGATACCAGGATTTTCAAGACTTTAGACTTTTTTTCTTTACTTCCTACAGTCTCAGGTTTCAGAAACCTGTTATAGCTGGCAGGCTCAAGCCTCCATTCATATAACAAAAGGTAGTCTATTATAGCAAATCTTGGTCACATACAACTAGAAAATTTGAAAGACAGAAACAAAAATTAGCATTTGATGATAATATCAATGAAGGTATTTTTTTCTTTTTTTTTTTTTTTTTGAGAGAAAGAAAGAAAGAAAGTGCCCACGCATGTGCATAGTTGGGGGGGATGGGCGGCGGGGAGAGGGAGAGAGAGAATCTTCAGCAGGTTCCATGCTTAGTGCAGAGCCCCATGTGGGGCTCAGTCTTATAACCCTGAAATCATGACCTGAGCCCAAATCAAGAGTTGGACAATTAACTGACTGAGTCACCCATATAGTAAATATTTTAGGGTTTTTAGGCCCCATACCTTGTCACATACTCTTGAGGTTTTTTGTTTAATCTCTAAATATGTGGTTTACCATTCTTAGCTGATTATTGTATAAAAACAAGCATTGTGCCTACTTGTCCAGTAAGCGGTATGTTGACAAACACTGAGGACACTCCTAAGGTACTTTGGGAGGTGGCTTCTTTCTCATTCAAGTTTGCCATACACTGGCATGGCATTAACTCTCGAGGAGCCAGGTCTCTAGGACTAATCTCTCTGCTGTTTTAACGGGAGCTTCATCTACAACTTCCAGAACCTCCTTTCTGAAACACTCGGAGCAGCAGTCTGCAATGTATGGTCATAAAATGTACTGAGCTTTTGAGTTGTACAAACCTGATCCAGATTCTAGCTGTGTGAAATCCTGGCACTGCAGCCTCGTTTAACTGAAAGGGAAAGATGTTAAACTTCCTCCCCAGTAAAGTGGAAACACAAAACCTGCTATATAGATGAACTGAAAGGAGATTAACATTTGCAAGTCACTTTCCAGAGCCTAGAACACCACATTGGCTCAGACCTTGCTGCTTTCTTTCTCGTCCCTCCTGGCTGCTGCTCAGCAGCAGGAGCTGCAAATACTGGCATCTCATAAAGCCAGCACACTAGACTATTCTTTTCTCTCAACAGCCGGTCAGCTCGGCATTACTCTCTGGAATCCTCTCTTTCCAATGAACTCATTATCAACAAACATTTATCATGACACAACTATTTGTTAAGGCACCTAGTCAAAATGCCAGAGCATGGAACTAAGAAAATCTATCTATGAAAGGGTGTTCTAGAAGTCTCATACTCACCTACCCTGGGACTACCTCTTTCCCAGCCTAAGTCCAGGAAAGCTCGGTGAAAAACAAAACAAAACAAAACAAAACAAAAAAAAAAAGAAAGGGAAAGCTCGGTGTGATCACATAAACATAATCAAATAATATCAAAATTATACTCAGTATTTTATGTAAAGAGCTGACCATTTATGATTTTGCAATAAATAATATTGTACCACTGCATTTATGTAAGAGTAATTAAAGTTGTATTTAACTTCAACATTAAGTCTTTGATAAGGATTTATAGCTTCTTATCCTCTTGAAGCATAGTTATCAAATGTTACGGGGAAGGGCACACACTGTGTAGATCAGTGGAATAGCTTCCAGGTCTAAAAAACAATTGATTCTTTTGAAATTTAATTTCACTTATTGTTATAAAACACTAGTTTCCACCGTTGAGTTATTAGCTCCCAAGCCTACAAAGAAAACTTTCATGCAGAAACTCCCGGTGGCTAGTCTACAACAGTACTAATAATAGGTGTTAATGACTTTAGAAAATATCAGATTCTTCCTTCAGAGTCATTATGCAAACACAGTGTGCTACACAAGTCTCTTTAGTTACATGATATCTCTGTGTGCAAAATTCTTCATTGTGGCTCTTCATTCTACTTTTACATAATCAATTAAATAACAATTCATTTATTGAGCCCTCAGCATTGCTAGGCCAGGGGTATTTAACCCTGACTTTGCAAATGAATCTCCTATGGGAATCTCTCAATATTATACAGATGCCAGGGCCCTGTGCCAGATTGAGTCGGGGTATAATTTTGTTATAGAATTTCGTTATAAAATTGTTTTACTAAAACAATTGCAAGTAATTCTGATATGTAGCTAGGATTGAGAACTCCTGTGCTCAGCTTTGTGGGGACAAAGAAGGGCAAATGAAAGAGGCTAATTAGAATAGCCTAATAAGTGCCTAGTCTTATGACAAGTTATTAATTTATATTGTAATTTAATCCTCATTACTATTCTATGAAGGATTTCATTTTTCTCCTAGCATCAAAAATTATACACCAAAAATGAAATAGCTTACAAGATGAAGTCAGACCTCATACCCAAAAGCCCATGACATTTCTTTTAGATATAAGAGCCTACACTAGTTGGAGCAGTAAAGAAGTCAGTGACTACCAGGATCCCTGTGGCCTGACCCTGCCCACATCTTGAAGGGGTCTCCTGTCCCGACTGCTATGCTGGCTACACTCTGCGCTGGTCCTTATAGCCAATAACTTGAAGATTTAGGTACCCAACACTAAAGCCAACTCTGCCTGAGTAAACCTCATGTGATTTAAGAAAGGATAATTCTCTCAATGAGGTTTAAAATGTATTTTCTTCCCCCAAACTTGGTATGTCTGGAGGAATGCTCAGAGTAACTTGGATTATAAAGATCAAATAAGATATTCTATGTAATATTTCCAGCCAAAGGCTTGATGTGGGATAAGGATCCCAACAGGCATAGCCTTCCTTTTCCTGTCTCACTCTCTTCCTGGAGTGGAGCAAAGATAAAATCAAACAAAGAAACAAACTACAGCAACAAAACCTGGAGGACACATGGGACAAATAAGGGAAAAAAAATTAAACATATGAATAAATCATATTAAATATAAATAGTGTCTATACACCAGTTAAAGAGGAGGAGGTGTCAGATTAAATAAAAACAGCAAGCCTTGACAACAGGCTACCTACAGGAAATGTATTTCAAATACAGAGAAACAGAATGAAGAGGGTAGAAAGCTGCACTAACACTACTCAAAAGCAAGCTGGAGTGGCTGTATTAATATCAAATAGCCCCCCAAACAAAGAATAATACCAGGGAGAAAAAAAATGCTAAAAGGCTCAACTCAAAAAGAGAAAGTAGCAATCCTCAGCGCTTACCAGGTCTTCAAAATACATGAAGAAAAACTGATAGAACTTCAAGGAGAAATGGATAAATCTAAAATTACAGTTGGATATTCTAATACTCCTTTCCCAATAATTTACAGAATACACAGAAAATCATATGATAATGAGGTATACTATCAACCAAGTCAACTTAATGGACATTTTGAGAACTCTCCACCCCAGGACAACAGGATACACATTCTTTACGAGGATACAAAAAATTTACCATGACAGTCTTTCTAAAATAACACTCAGTAGAGTGAAATAATTCAAGTGTCACAAAGAATGCACTCTGGCCATAGTGGAATTAAACTAGATATAACAGAAAAAGATCAGAAAAAGCTACAAATATTCTGAAACTAATAACATACTTCTAAAAAATGTATTGGTCAAAGACAAAATCAAAAGGGTAATTACAATGTGTTTTGAAATGAATAAATTTAAAATGTACCATGAACTTTGTGAGATGCCATTAAAGCCTTTTTAAAGTATATATAATAATACATGCTTATATTAGAAAAGAAGAACAGTCTCAAATCAATGATGTTGGCTTTCACCTTAAGAAATTAGAAAATAAGGGCAGCCCAGGTGGCTCAGCAGTTTAGCACCTGCCTTGAGCCCAGGGCGTGATCCCAGAGACCCGGGATTGAGTCCCACATCGAGCTCCCTGCATGGAGCCTGCTTCTCCCTCTGCCTGTGTCTCTGCCTCTCTCTCTCTCTGTGGCTCTCATGAATTAATAAATAAAATCTTAAAAACAAAAAAAAAATAAAAAAATAAAAAAAATTTAAAAAGAAATTAGAAAATGAGAATAAGACCCAAAATTGGTCAAAAATTGGAATAATAAAGTTCAGAGAATCAATAAAACCAAACAAATAATAAGGAAAATGAATGGTACCTATTAGACAAAACCAACAAAACTGTCACATGTCTAGCCAGTCTCCTTTGGAAAAATTAAAAAAGAGAAAAAAACACGATTTACCAATATCAGTAATGAGAAATTTAACCTCAAAGTTTCTAGTGGTACTAAAAGCATAATGGGGGATATTCTGAACCTTTTTATTTTAATAAATATGATGACAAATGAAATAAACTTACTTAAAATATCAATTAATAAACTCACTCATCAAGAATGATTACCTAAACAGAGTTATTATCTCTTTAAAAAACTGAATTTTTAGGTAAAAACTATCCCAGAGAGAAAACTTGAGAAAGAAGGCTCCTATGGTGAGCTCTACCATTTAAGGAATAAACAATACCAATTCTACAAAAACTACTGCAGTAAACTGAAAAGTAGGGACTACTTCCAACATATTATGAGATCAGAATTAACTTTATAACCAAAATAAGATAGACATTACAAAAGAATACAAAATAGAGATCAATATTGCTGATGAACACTAATGCAAAAATTCTAAGCAACATTTTAGGAAGTTGAATACAATGTGATATAAAAGGATAATACATGATGGCCAAGTGGAATTACAGGAATGTAATTTGGTTTAACATTAAACAATCAATCAATCAATGCAATTCACCATTTTTAGAATCTAAAAGGAAAAAGTATTATCATCTAATTAGATGCAGTAATTTTTGAAAAACCCAACATCCATTTCTGATAAAAATATTCAGGAAGCTAAAGACAGAAGGAATTTTCTTCAACCTGATATTGAGTATCTTTTAAAAAACCTACAGCCAAAACCAACTTAATGTTGAACTACTCAATACTTGTCTGCTAACATGCCAAGATAGGAAAGGACATCTCCCATAACCACTTTTGCTCAACATTTTACAAAAGACAGTTACTGTAATAAGGCAAGTAGAATTAAAAAAACAAACAAAAAGAAAGACGTAAAGCTTTGTCTATGTCTTCTAGTTTCAGTCAACACAATTACCGTGTTCCTAATCCAACCGCTTCTACAAATCAGCTACTAGGGCTAATAAATGAGTTTAGCAACACTGCAAGACAAAAATCAATATACAAAGTCCATCGTAGTTCTATTAACTAGCATTGAAATACCAGAAATTGAGATTTTAAAATGCCATTTAAAATAGCACCCCAAAGATGAAATAGTCTGCCAATAGATGTGAAAAAACTGTAATCTGAAAATGGAAGAATATTGACTAGAGAAGTTTAATAAGGCCTAAGTAAATGGAAATAAGTACCATGTTCATGGATTTCAAGTGTCAGTATTAATATGTAATTTCTCCCCTAATTTCTCAATGAATTCAATACACTGAAAATTCAAATCCAGCTTTTCTTTCTTGTAGAAATTAACACATTCCCAAAGCCAAATGGAAATGCAAATGACCCCAGAATAGCTCAAAGTACTATAAAATATCTGACCAAATGTGGAAAACTAACACTACTGATTTTAAGATTTGTTACAAATTTATGGTAATTAAGACAACATGGTATTGGCATAAAAATAGAAAAACAGGTCAACAGAAGAGAATAAAGTACTTAGAATAGGTCAATGGAACAGAATAAAGTGCCCAAAAACAGGCCCACATGACTCTGATATATATATGTTGAGTTTTTAGTATCAGTCTCTATTAATTTTATACTGAAAGTGTATGTTAGGTTTTCTGGATCAGAGACAGATTACCTGCCCCTCACTTCAGCTTACTCCTACAGGGATGTGATGACAGTCAGATGGATTAATCTCTTAGGTGAATATCCAGACACTCTACAGACATGGGATAGTCTGAATGAATTTTCTTTTTATAAACAAGAAGTGACAAGTGATATCCCTTACCCTCCTCAAACAAGAGAAGAAAACCTGCATGTTAGAAATGGAATGGAAATGATTCTGGGTTCTCACTCAAAGCATATGAAATGTAAATACAACTTTCCAAGAGCCAAACAGTCCTCAGTGTCTCTGGCTTTTACAACCTAGAAATATCTCCAAGGTCCCAGGCCTCATTTTCTCTTAAAACGTAAACACATACTTTCAAAAGTAAGTCCATCTGAGTTCTTTCACTATATACAGACATAAATTCATAAAGGCTTTCCTTTAGCCCAGGACATCAAGATTTCAGCACAATTCACTCAGAAAGCCTCCACACTCAAATTACACAGAAAGATTTTCTCTACATGTCATAATACATACAACAGAATACTACTCAGCAATAAAAATGAGTGATCTATTCATATACACTATTCATGAGTGATTATTCATACCCACAGCAGGGATAAGCTCAAAGTAATTATACAGAGTGAAAGAAGCCAGACAAAAATAATACAAACTTTATAATTATAATCATATAAAATACTACAAAATGCAAATAATCAACATGACAGAAGAAAAGTAAATGATTACTTAGGGAAAGGCAAGATGGGGCTGAGGGAACTAGTTCAAAGGCAGGCAAGGAAGTTTTTGGCATCGATGCATATGTTCATTTTTTGTAATGATATTTTCATGCGGGATGTGTATGTATAAAAATCTATCAAATGTTATACTTTACACATGTAGAGTGTATGTTGATTATAATTCAATTAAAATACAAAATAAGGACAGACACAGGCACAGAAGCAAATGCGGAGAATAAAGATTTTTCTTTTTAATGTGACCTGTGAAAACTAAGGTTCAAAATATCATAAGCTGCTGCTTTCTTGTGGCCTGAAGATTCTGTGAAAGGTATTGTTACACTTTAAATAACTATAAGAGTTTATAAAAGATAATCTCAGGTCAGCTCTTATAGGTGCTTTTAAAATATTGTTTCCTGGGCAACCCAGGTGGCTCAGCAGTTTAACGCCACCTTCAGCCCAGGGCCTAATCCTGGAGACCCTGGAGATCAAGTCCCACGTCAGGCTCTGCATGGAGCCTGCTTCTCCCTCTGCCTGTGTCTCTGCCTCTCTCTCTCTCTCTCTCTCTTTCTCATGAATAAATAAATAGTCTAAATAAATAAATAAATAAATAAATAAATAAATAAATTTTGTTTCCTACCTCCCATTACTTTTGTTTTCAATATGTTTGTCATTTACATGGTTTATTACATATCACTAATCACAATGGAGATCCATCAGGGGAGAATGTTGCCGTCTTTAGGATATCCTACACTTCATATCATGGTTCTCAGAGTGTGAAAAGGAAGAGACTGACTATTAGTTTCATGAAATATCTTGAAATAAATCATGGTATTCAGACTTGATGTACTACTTGAGACAAATTTCCTTCTCAAAGCATATACACCATTGTCCTTCCAAGAACACTTAGAAGATTGCCATCTCGAGAGACAACAATCTACCATTCACTTTTGTTTTCTGACCACCTAGCTGTCCTCTTTCCAGTATCCTTTATAAATGCTTCCTCACACTCTTTCCTTTGTTCTCTCTCTCTCCTCTCTTTTAAAACCAACCTTAGGCCTAACTTTCATTGCCTTTAACATAATCTCTCACTATAAGCTCCAGGCGGTATGTACTATTTCCTTCCGAATTTTTTATTCTCTTCGCTAGTCCCCATTAATATGTTCAGCATTAAGACAAGCAGGAAAACATGTGTCCCTCCTTCTCATATATTTTGTGAATAATGGCATTTTAGTTGATCACTTCTGTGACCTGGCTGCCAACATCTAAAGCTCTCCAAATGCCATGACTCATGCTCAGATGTTTTCATATTTTAGACACATTCAGCTTTCCTATAAATACAATGACCTCTTTCTTCCCCTGTTAAAATTATGCATTAAATCTCTTACTCCTTTTTCATTTTTTCACAGATCTACATCTACCATAATCTAGTTTGCTCACATTTAGGCATCTTTCCAGTTTCCATTATTACATTACTGTTCTGGCCATATTATAATGTTCTACATTATTATTTCATTTCATAACAAAATGTAGTCCTAGCAGGCTTCACAATACTATCATTTAAGTTTTCTAACATCCTCTTTCTTGTTACAGGGAAAAGACTTTCTAGCATAATTCATAAGTCAATTTTCTATGAGGTACTAGTAATACTATCTCATCATAAGGATGTACATAATTGCAAATATTTCCATTTTATATTCTTTTAAAATGGTATAGAGGCATAAAATGGAGTCCAGCTGATTTCCAATTTTGAGGATGCAGCAAAATAACAAGACTGTTCCTAGATATATTGTCCCCCCAAAAAATCTCTATTCCAGACATTGTGGCTTGTCCTTTGATTCTTTAAATCAGAAAGAGATCAAAGTTTCGGCAACTAACCAAAATGGTTTAACTATCTCCTTATTCTCTCTCAGTAAAATGGCAAACGATATTCAAATATTATCCACCATTTCTCCAATTTCTGTTGAAGTGAGAGTCCTGAATGGTTCTGTTCTAGGTCTCAAGCTGACAGATCATAGCCTGGTTGGTTACAGTAGATGAGTATGAATGCAGAGATCTCGCCTGTAGTTTAGTGTAAATCAGTGAGGTTTGATAATGTGAGGGCTACAGAAAAAGCTGTTCTGTTAGCCTTTTTATGTGTCCTCTGGGCAGAAATCATGGGGTTTTTTTTCAAGATTTTATTTATTTATTCATGAGAGACACAGAGAGAGAGGCAGAGACACAGACACAGAGATAGAAGCAGGCTCCCTGCAGGGATCCCAAAGTGGGACCGGATTCCAGGACCCCAGGATCACGCCCTGAGCTGAAGGCAGACGCTCACCTGCTGAGCCACCCAGGCGTCCCAGGTTCTTATTAGAATCCTGCCTTACTGTTCTTGACTCTCTCAGGACACCGAGAGCCAACTTTCTTTCTATTCATTAACAGTGGCATAAAATATCTGATAGTGTAATTATAAACAAAAGGTTTTCTTTTTTAAATATTTTTAAAGGATCTGTCCTCCCTCTCTAGTATACTAGTTTTCTATTATTACATAACAAATTACAACAAACTTAGAAGCTTAAAATAATACCCATATATTATCTCACAGTTCTACAGTCAGAGGTCTTCTTTGCTTAGGGTCTCATAAGGTGAAAACAAGGTTTTAGCCAGTATGGGCTTTTATCTGGAAGCTCTGAAGAAAAAATCACTTCCAAGCTCATTCAGATTATTGAAAGGATTCAGTTAATTGTAAGTGTAGGACAGTTTCCTTTCTGGTTATCAACCAGTGGCAACTCAGCTTCTACAGATTACCCAAATTCCCTTGCCACATATCAGAAAAAACTTGCTGTTTTAAAGGATGCGTGTGATTGCAGATGACAAAATCTTATACACTAAATCCCTAAAGATGCCACTAAAATCTGTCAGAAAAAATAATGAATTTAATAAAGTCGTGGAAAACAAAATCCACATCAAAAATTGTGGACAAACATTATATGGTCTCATTCATTTGGGGAATATAAAAAATAGTGAAAGGGAATAAAGGGGAAAGGAGAAAAAATGAGTGGGAAATATCAGAAAGGGAGACAGAACATGAAAGACTAACTCTGGGAAACAAACTAGGGGTGGTGGAAGGGGAGGTGGGCGGGGGGTGGGGGTGACTGGGTGACGGGCACTGAGGGGGCACTTGGGATGAGCACTGGGTGTTATTGTATATGTTGTCAAATTGAACACCAATAAAAAATAAATTTATATAAAAAAAATCTGCCCCAAAGGTTGCATGGGACCTACTGATACTAAAAGATAACTTGTTTATCTGAAATTCAGATTTAAAAAAAAAATGTGTATCTATATACTAATAATGAACAATCTGAAAAATGAACTTAAAAATCCCATGTACCCTAGAATCAAAAAAGAATAATTTGTGTAGGAATAAATTTAACAAAGAGTTAAAAATTTATATGATGAAAACGGTAAAACATAAATGAAAGAAATTAAAGAAGACAAACTAATGTTCGTGGAGTTGAAGAATCAATGTTATCAAAATGTCCATTATACCCCAAGCAATTCACAGACTCAACACAATCTGCATCAAAATTGAATGGCATTTTCCACAGAAGAAAAAAAAAAAAACAAACTAAAAATTCATATGGAATCACAAAGGCCTTGACTATCCAAAGTAGTCTTTCTCTATCTCTCTCTCTCCATCTCCATTTCTTATCATTTTAATTATTTGAAGGTATTTTATAGAATTACAAGACTACCAAAAAAACCCTGTAACCCTTTAAGTCGACTTCCTGTTGATAAACACCACAATAAGAATAAGAAGGCAACAAATGCTGATGTATGAACATACAGAAGAAATGTCCTAACCAGCAAAGATACACAGTATAAAATGACAGCAACATGGCAGCCCTTTAAAATTTACACAGCAACCTTGTGTACATTGTTTCATTCCACTTTGACCATAGTCTAAGAGGTTACTATTATTATTCCCCTATTTAAGGGTTAGATTATATGTGAATTCAAGAATATACTTAGTGTAATAGGTAAATAAAAGTAAATAAATATTTTAGGCAAATAAATATTTAATATTTATTTTATTATATAAATATTATAATCCTAATGATAAATCCTAACTATTGGTAAAAGAAAATAATAGTAAATAATATTTTTGATACTAGTATTAGATTGTAGTAGTATTGTCAGAGCATTCTAAATTTATTATTTTCAAGAGGCAGGATTTGGTGGCTTCTTCCTACCAATGTGTTTCAATTCATTTTTGGCATCATAATTTGAAAATACACCGATCTAAAATGTGAACGCAAGTTCAAAGGGAGAGAATAAATTATAACAGAATGGGGGGTTACACAACACAAAGGTGTTAATGACAAAAATAGTTAAGAATCACATCACTAGAGGTAAATCCAATAAAACAGAGAAAAGTCACAGCTACAACAGTAGTCTAGAAGTTCTATTCAGAGAGGCACGTGCGTAGCTCACTCAGGCATCCAACTCTTGTTTTCAGGTCAGGTCAAGGTTTCAGGGTCCTGGGAGCCCCATGTGGAGCTCCATGCTCAGTAGGAAGTCTGCTTGAGTATTCTCTCTCTCCCTCTCTCTCTGCCACTCTCCCCCACTCACTCTCACTCTCTCTCTAAATTAAATAAATCTTAAAAAAAAAAAGAAAGTTCTACTCATAGTAAGATGTTTCGTTTAAGAATGAGTTTATTCAAGTCTGGGAAATAAAGCCATCATGACTTTTATGTCATTACATTCTTGAGAAATTTAGAGAATCAACTGAAAATTTACAAGATCTAATAAAAGACAACAGAAAGTACCTAAAAATAAATAAGGAAAAATAGATTGCAATGAATTCTTATGGCCATAGTAGAGTTACAAAAGGCAAATATACCTTCCCACCCAAAACAACCAGGAAATGGAAAAATATACTAAATAATGAATTTCAAGACACTTGACATCAGGCCACGAACAGTGATCTCTGAGAGTTGAAGAATAAGGAACACACACAATCGTTCTTCCTTTCATATCTGATCTCTCCCCAGAGGGGATTTTGCTCTTCCTAAAAATGTGGGCTAGAAAGTTTCTGCTTGCTTGGCTTTGTGGGGTTTTTTCCTGAATCTAGACACATAAATCTAATAATCATTTCCCAGACATCTCACAAATTTTTAAATGCTTTTAAGTTCCTCTTCTATAAGAGGAAGAATTAGCACATAAAATTTTAGTAGTTAACATTAATTTACAGGCTTTTTTTCCTCAAATGTCAAATGGGACATACGGGCATCTAGCAATTGACTAACATTAATGATAGTATACTAGTGGATTGTTTTAGTACTAGCCATAAATTTCTACCTTACCTTACTGTGTTTAATATTGAGCCAGTATCCATCCCTCCACCTCTATGAAACCCCTTTTCAGAAAACCCTTTAAATAAAAAGTCTGCCTTACTGTCTAATAAGGGTCTTTAAAAATATATATGTAACATATATACTTTATGTATAATTTGTATTTAGGAATATAGTTCCTCAACGTGAACCTACAACTATAATTTACAAATTGCTTTCATTATGAATTCAGTTGAGCAACAATGGGTTAACTAATAACTATATTAAAAATTGTACAAAAAATACTAAAACTAAATGTTTATTTCTTAAATGTTTATTATTTCATGACTTAAAACACTGTATTACATCTTCAAATGAAAAAAGTCAAATGATGTAAAAATCCCATGATCCTTTAATGAGATTTTCATGAAAAAAATGCCTTTTTCCATAATAAAGTTAAGGATAAACGAATGCTACAGGGTGAACAGTGTAAAATTTATTTTTTTCTAAAAAAATAGTATTTTGTTATTCTTCTTGTAACAATAAATTCTCCTCTTATAAAAACTTTTTCTCACATAGGAATTAAATATGAAAAAAAGACTTAAATGAATTAGATTCTTCTCATGTTTGAATCTTGAATAATACATCATAATTTTTGATATTTAGTAAATCAACTTGAGTTATACTGAAATATATATTCACTGAACTGAAATGTACCCACTTCCTATAAAAAATGTGTTTGCCAAACAAATTAATCAAGAATCTCCTTTTTCCAACTGTCAAGTGATCTCCAAAGATGTTTTCAGCTCCAAAATTGTTAAGTCCGGTTCACTCCTTTTAAGATAATTAAATTGTTTGCACTTAAAAATGCTTATTAGTATTTAAACCAAAGTGGATGTAGTTATTTATGAATGTATTTTAATCTGTTCATTAAAGAAAATACAGTAAGATTTATACCTAGAAACATGTTCCAAATTTATGTTGCTGAGTTTAAAAGCAATAAAAATTCATTTTTTAAAAAGGTTTTAATTATAAAGAGGTTTCTTATTTATAATTTTTATTCTTTTAAAAACAAAATACATAAAGCTTTATACCTAAAATAACATATTTTACTATGGTATAATAAACAGTTTAAATATTATAAATTTTGTATATAATCTACATTAAAAATATGGGTTTTATTTTATTTTTTTTTAGATATGACAAGATGCAGAGTTCTCAGTTGGTGTCTTTTTAAAAAAAACTTTCCCCAAATTTGGGTCTTGACATAGCTATACTATTCCCGTCCAGAATGATGATTATAGCCAGAGGGAATAAAGTTTTAGAATACGATTTTGAAAAAAGACTGCCAGATTTTGACATTATGAAATTTAGAAAAAAGAATAACTGATTTTAAAGGCAGAAGAGGGTTAGTGATAATGAGGTTATAATAATTGTTTGTTTCTATCAAGATATTTTGCAAATAACGTACCTTTACAAAGGTTTACTGCTTTAGTAATTTAATATTATTTCTGTTAACTTTGAATAATCATTTTCAAAACAACTTACAGTATATACAATATGGCATCTCTTGTGGAAACTTAATGTAACTATCCATTATGTAGAGTTATTCTGCATTTTCATTTGTTTGAATTCCTATAAAATATCCTTAATGTTTCATAGGTTCTAGAATCACAGTGTTTTTAATGTACTTATTTTACTTACTATCTTTAGTGTTATTCATAACTACACAGTAGGTTAAACCTACTCAAAAAAATAAAAGCCCTGTGTGGTACTGAGCTTAATAAACTCCCAGCACCATGCTCTTTCTTCCCATAAGCTCTCCTATGGATAATGGTATTTCTCACCATTTTGAGTGTGTTGGGGTTTGAGTTCTCACAGATATAGAGCTTTACTGAAAATATTAAGTCTTCTCAGTAATTCTAAGGCATACTGTTCCCACTGGTGGCTCAAGTGCTTCTGCAACTGCACAGGTCAGAAAGCATCATCTAGAATGAACACATATACTTAAGATCATATCTCTGGGAGGCCTTGAGATGGAACCTGCTTAAACATTAAAAAAAAAAAAACCCTCTGTATGTAGTTATAGTAGGTGCTGAATGAATTAATAAAAGTATTAATAAGAGGAGGGTGGGGGGTGGGGCGGAATGGGTGGACGGGCACTGAGGGGGCACTTGACAGGATGAGCACTGGGTGTTATTCTGTATGTTGGTAAATTGAACACCAATAAAAAATAAATTTATTTAAAAATTTTTTAAAAAGTATTAATAAGAGATGATTAATGTTTAAGGCTGACATCATTCAGGATGCTAAATCACCTTATAAGCAAGGAAAATATCTGTTGCTATTCAATCATGGAGGTCCATTCTAAAGTAGGAATACTTCATCTAAACGCTTATTTCAATTTTTTTTTCCTTCTAAAGAATAATGCACTTTGGCATTCTCCTGCTCCAAAACCTCTAGTAATTCTCCATTTTATATTAAGCAAAGTAAAAGCTCCTTAGTATGCACATGTACTTCTAAATACATGCCATACTTCCCTTTCTAGAACATAAGTATTTTGAAAAAAGGAGCCATATATAGTTATACTTTTCTAATTCCTCAAATCTCTACCACAGTAGGCATCCTAGGGGCTCATAAATGATGATCCAATCACCTCTTTGCAACTTAAAAAGTGCGTATCTTCTCCTCAGAAAATAAGCTAGCAAGGAAAGAGTAGTGTGAAATATTTAAAGTATGAAAAAAATTACCGACTTAGTATTCTGTACTTCATGAAATTCTTCTTTAAAAAGAAAGGAAACATAGACTTTCCAACAGAAATTAAGGGAATTTGTTGCCAAAATATACCTATTTTGTTGAAGCAGCTCTTTAGAGGTTAAGGGAAATGATATAGGTCAAAACTCAGACTTACATAAAGAAAAGCAAGCAAGAAAGAAAAAGCGAAGATTTTTAATTGATTTAATATATAACAATTCATTCAAAAAAGGGGTTCCTGGGTGGCTTAGTTGCTTGGGCATCTTGCCTTCAGCTCAGGTCATTATCCCAGGGCCCTGGGATCAAACCCCAAGTCGGGCTCCCTCTTCCTTTTCAGTGAGGAGTCTGCTTCTGCATCTGCCCCTACCCTCACTCATGCTCTCTCTTTCTCTCTCTAATAAATAAATAATTTTTTAAATGATAATACTAAATATATATTCAATTATTTATGTTATTTATATATCTTTATGCTATTTATACACACACATAAATGTATGCTTATGTATTTTGTGTAACAAATGACACCAATAATACAACAGATAGCAGGAATTAAGATTTATGTTATTATAAAATGCACTACAGATTTAGTTGCATAGTGTTATTTGAAAGTGGACATAATTTTTTTTTTTATCTGAGACAGAGAGAGCGAGCTCCAGTACAAGTGGAGGGGGGGCCACTTGTGGAAGAGGAAGAGAGAGAAGTAGATTCCCCACTGAGCAGGGAGCCTAACTCAAGGATCAATCTTAAATTCTTGATATCATGACCTGAGCTGGAGGCAGATGCTTAATCAACTGAGCCACACAGGCATCCCCATAAATTAGTTCTAAATGTATATTACAAATATACATAGGGCAACCACTAAAAAGGGAAAAGAAAAAAGGAAGAAGTATAACCAATATGCTAAGAGAGAAAATTTTATATGAATGCGGTCATACAAAATTCTTAATTAAAATCACAAAAGGTAGACAAAGAATCACAAAAGGTAGACAAAGACAAAGAATCACAAAAAAAAAGAACAAAGAACAAGGTTAACATAGAAAAAAGTAATAAATATGCCAGATATTAACCCAACTGTATCAATAGTCACTTTGAATGTCAATTACCTAAATGTACCAATTAAAAGACAAAGATTATCAAAGTGGATCAAAACAACAACAACAAACAAGTTCCAACTATAGATTGTCTAAAAGAAACCCAATTTAAATTTAAAGTAAATGAATGGCACAAAATATACCATATTAACAGCAATCAAAAAGAAGGCAGAAGCAGTTACATTAATTTCAGATAGAGTATGCCTCAAAACAAGGTATGTTATCAAGGGTAAAACAGACCAATACATAATAATAAAGGAAACAATTCTCTAAGAAGACAGAACAATCTTTAATGTATTTACATGTAACAACAGAGCATCAAATTATGTGAGGGAAAAACTATCAGAACTGCAAAAAGAAACGGATGAATCCAATACTTTAGTTAAAGACTTTAAAACCCTTCCATAAGAAATGGACAGATCCAACATGAAGAAAATCAGCAAGGACATAATTGAATTTAATTCCATGAATCAGGGTTCAAGGTGGTTCAGTCAGTTGAGCGGCTGAGGTCATGATCTTGTGGATAGTGGGATTGAGCCCTGTGTCAGATTCTGTGCTCAATGAAGAGTCTACTTGAAGATTCTCTCCACCCCCCATACTGTCTCTTACAAATAAAAGTAAATCTTCAAAACAATATCATCTACATGCTATGTCATCTGACAATAGCAGAATATACATTCTTCTCAGGCTCACATGGAAGGTTTACCAAGATAGACCACATTCTGAGCCATAAAACACAACTTAACAAATTTAAAATAATGGTAAATATACAATGACTGCTCTCCAACAATAAATTTAACAGAAGTCAATAACTTTTAACTCAATAACCGTTAAAACCCCAAAATATATAGAGATTAAACAACATACTTCAAAAAAGAATACTAAGATAATAAAAGAATACTATGAACAACTCTATGCCCACAGATTTTATAAACTAGATGAAATGGACAAATTCCTTTTAAGACACAATTTGGCAAAACTCACATAAGAAATATACAAACTGAATAGGCCTTTATCTATTAAAAGAAATTGAATCAATAATTAATAATCTTTCAAAACAAAAAGCACCAGGTCTAGATAGATTTAGTGGTGAATTCTACCAAATATTTAAATGAGAAATTATATCAATTTTTCAAATTGATATATTTCAAATTTCAATTTTCTATTCAGAAAATAAAAACAGATGGAATACTTCCTAATGCAATTCACAATTGTAGCATTTACCCTAATGCCAAAGTCAGACAAAGAGATTACAAGAAGAAAACTATAGACCCACGTATCTCATGAGCATATGTACAAAAGTCCTGAACGAAGTATTAGCTAATCAAACCCAATAATATATAAAAATAATCATACTCCATGACCAAGTGATATTTATCCCAGGAATCTGAGTTTGGCTCAACATTTGAAAATTAATTAATATATCTTATCACAACAATAAGCTAAAAGAGAAAAGTCACACAAAATCCAGCACTCATTCATTGTAAAAGATCTCAGCAAACTAGGAATAGAGGGGGACTTTGTCAACTTTATAAAGAACATCTACAAAAAACCTACAAATAAGTTTATACTTAATGGTGAGAAACTCAAGACTTTCCCATTAAAATCAGGTACAAGGCAAGGATGCGCCCTCTCACCATTAGCTAATTCAGTAAGACAAAAATAAATAAATAAATAAAAGGTACACAGACTGAGAAGGAAGACGTAAAACTCTCTTTATTCACAGATAACATGATCTTCTTCTTCTTCTTTTTTCCAATTCCCAAAGAATTGAAAAAAAAAAAAGAAGTAACAGAAAATTATAGCACTGTTGGAAGATACAAACTTCATATTCAAAAGCAAATTGCTTTCCTATATACCAGCAATGAACAAGTTGAATTGGAAATTAAAAACAAAATACAATTTGCATTGGTTCCCAAATAAGTGAAATACTTTGATATATATTTAACAAAATATGTCTAAGATGTATGTGAGTAAAGTTATAAAACTGTTATGAAAGAAAAAATTTATAAATGGAGAAATACTCCATGTTCATCAAGAGGAAGACACTACTGTCAAAATGTTGGCTTTTCCCAACATGATCAATAGATTCAATGCAATCCCAATCAAAATCTCAGCAAGTTATGTATGAATATTTACAGCCTGATTCTGAAGTTTATACAGAAAGGCAAAAGAAACGGTATACCTATCACAATATTGAGAGAGAACAACAAAACTAGAGGGCTGACAACACCTCACTTCAAAGCCTATTATAAATCTATAGTAATCAAGACAGTGATAAAAGAACAAAGAGATCAACATAACAGAGTAGAAAACTTGGAAATACACTCATACAGTCAACTGCTCTTTGAGAAAGAACTAAGTACTTCAAAATCCTTCTATCTGAAATGTACAGATAAAGGCAAAACAGTACCAAAGACTTTGCTACAAATGGTGTTGAAACAAGTGGACATCCACAAATGAAAATGAATCTGGAACCAGACCTTACAATCATAAAAATTAACTCAAAATAGACACAAACCAAAACAGAAAACATTAGACTATGAAACTCCTAGACTATAACATAGGAGAAAACATAGATGACTTCAGGTATGGTGGTGATTTCTAGATACAATAACAAAGGCATGATCTATGAAAGAAATAATGGCTAAACTCGACATCATTAAAAGTTAAAAGTTCAGTACTGTGAAAAACAATGCCAAAAGAATGAGATGGATGCCCCCAACTGGGAGAAAATATCTACAAGACACATAAGATAAAGGACCATTATCCAAAATATAAAAACAGCTCTTAAAACTCAAACTTAAAGGCTAAGAGCCCAATTTTAATTTTTTGTTTCAAGTTTTTATTTAAATCCTAATTAACATATAGTGTAATATTAGTTTTAGGAGTAGAATTTAGTGATTCATCACTTACATATAACACCCAGTGCTCTTCACAAGTGCCCTCCTTAATATCCATCACCCATTTAAACCATCTCCCTGCCCACCTCCCCTCCAGCAACCCTCAGTTTCTTCTCTATAGATAAGAGTCTCTTATGGTTTGTCTCCCTCTTTTTTTTACCCCCTTCTGTATGTTAATCTGTTTTATTTCTTAAATCTCCCATATGAGTGAGATTATATGGTGTTTGTCTTTCTCTGATTGACTTATTTCACTTAGCATAATACACTCTAGCTCCATCCACATCACTGGAAATGGCAAAATTTCAATATTTTGATGGCTCAGTAATATTTCACTGTGTGTGTGTGTGTATATATATATATACACACCACATATATACACAGATAGGTAAACACACACACACACACATATAGCACAACTTCTTCATTCATCAATGAACATTTGGGCTCTTTCTAGAATTTGGCTACTGTTGATAATGCTGCTATAAATCAGGGTGGATATGCCTCTTCAAATAAGTATTTTTGTATCTTTTTTTTTTTTGTATCATTTGGGTAAATACCAAGTCGTGCACTTGCTGGGTCTTAGGGTGGTTCTATTTTTAACGTCTTGAGGAACCTCCATACTGTTTTCCAGAGTGGCTGCACCAGTTTGCATTCCCACCAACAGTGTAACATCCTGGCCAACATCTATTATTTTCTGTGTTAATTTTAGCCATCCTGATACATGTGAGGTGGTATCTCATCATAATTTTGATTTGAATTTCTCTATGATGAGTGATGTTGAGCCTGTTCTCACATGTCTGTTGGCCACCTGGATGTCTTCTTTGGACAAATGTCTGTGTCCTCTACTCATTTATTAACTGGATTAGTTGATTTTTGGGTGTTGAATTTTATAAGTTCTTTATACATTTTGGATACTTACCCTTTATCAGATGTCTTTGCAAATATCTTCTCTCTTTCAGTAGCTTGTATTTTAGTTGATTGTTTTCTTTGCTGTGCAGAAGCTTTTCATCTTGATGAAATTCCAATAGTTCATGTTTGCCTTTGTTTCTCTTGCCTCCAGAGATATGTATAGTAAGAAGCTGCTATAGTTAATGTCAAAGAGGTTGCTGTCTGTGTTCTCCTCTGGGGTTTTGATGGCTTTCTGTCTCACATTTAGGAGCCCAATTTTAAAAATCAATCAAAGGCCTAAAAGAAACCTTACCAAAAAAGATATATAGATTGCAAACAAGCATATGAAAAGATATCCACACAACTTATCATCACATAAATGTAAGCCAGAAATAAGATACCACCACATACTTTCTCACATGATCAAAATCCAGAACACTATCAACACCAAATGCTAGCAAGGATATGAAGAAACAGGAACTCTCATTCTTTGCTATGAGAATGCAAAATTGTATAGTCACTTAGAAAAACAGTTTGGTATTTTTACAGAACTAAATATACTCCTACCATACAATACAGAAATTGTGTTCCTTGGTATTTATCCAATGAAATTCAAAATTTATGTCTACACAAAAACCTGCACAGAGATGTTTACAGCAGATTTATTTATACCTGGCAAACTTAGGAACAACACCTGTCCTTCAACAGGTGAATGGATAAATTGGTACCTTCAGATGATGAACTATTATTATTCAGTGCTAAAAAGAAATTAGCTATGAAGTCTTGAAAGGACATGTAGGAATCTTAAATGCATACTACTAAGTGCAAGAAGCCAATCTGGAAGGCTACATACTGATGATTACAACTATATTAAATTCTGGAAAAGGTAAAGCTATGAGCAGTAGAAAGACTAGTGGTTGCAAGAGCAGTGGAGGGAAAGGCCAAAGAAAAATCAGAGCAGAGAAGATTTTTATGGCAGGAAAAATACTCCATATGATAATATAATAATGGAACATTAATCATTATACATTTGTCCAAGCCCATATAATATATAACACCAAAGTGAACCATAATATAAACTATGAATAATAATGATCTGTCATTTCAGGTTCATCAGTTGTAATCAATGTACCATACTGGTGGGAAACGCTGATAATCAGGGAATTTTCCAGTCTGACAGTTGGGGAATATGGGAAATCTCTGTACCTCCACTTTGGTTTTGCTGTGAACCTTAAAATGTTCTAATTTAAATACACACACACACACACACACACACACACACATCTTACCAAATAGGAAGAAAATGGTGAGAGCACAGTTCTCTCAATCAGGATGGGTTTTTCAATGATTAGCTATGTTCTCCCCTGGAGAACTTTCATTAGGGATGACTAGTCAATTCCATATCAAAATAAAGGCCTTTTCTATATCTCTTTCTTTTGAACCAAGAAGTAAAACTTATCCTGGAAAGCTTTCCATTAAAGAAAGGAGAGGGATGAGAACATAAATAATATTATTCCATTAGATTGCTATAAAAACTACATCTTTCTAATGATAGAATATTACATATCTACATCTGCAAAAAGTCTTTCTCAAGTCCAATACTGAAAAATAACTCCGGTCCTTGGGTTGTTAAAGTGCATCAATCTTTAAATTGGGAAGAAAATACTCATGATTTCACTGGACAATATTAAGCATGCCAAAGAAATGCATAGTCACCCTGAACCTTCTAAAGGGAGAATGGAAAGAGCCATATTCTATTTGACAGAACCTTAATTACCAGATTATCAGACAATAGCTTACTTTGAAATGTTTGCCCATATTTTTATATATTCTTTCCTGTTGCTAATAACACCTAGTAATTAGAAAAGGGCAACTGTAGTCAAGAGCAAAATTTTAGCAAAGCAATCCTAATGCTTTTTTCCTTCTAATTCTGCAATTTGTTCTTATGGTATTGATGATGCTTTATTTGGTTTCAGGCCCAAAAATGTTTAAGCTTTTTCACAGATGAAGACCAGAAATGTTTCTTAAAGTATATAAAAAAAACATATAGAAAGGGTATTAGTGAAACATTCTGGTTTTGGAATCATATTCTCTCCAAGAACTAATTAATCTCTAATTAACAAGATATACTATTTCCATAATAAGTCATGAAAGAAACATACTGATGATTCAACCTAATAATAGTAAGAAGGAAAGCATCTGCAAATGTAAACTTCAACTGATTATCTGAATTGCCAGACACCATGATCTATTCCAAGGTACACTGTTTTTTGGGTTTTTTTAATAATAAATTTATTTTTTATTGGTGTTCAATTTGCCAACATACAGAATAACACCCAGTGCTCATCCCGTCAAGTGCCCCCCTCAGTGCCTGTCACTCACTCACCCCCACTCCCCGCCCTCCTCCCCTTCCAACACCCCTAGTTCATTTCCCAGAGTTAGGAGTCTTCATGTTCTGTCTCCCTTTCTGATATTTCCTACCCATTTCTTCTCCCTTCCCTTCTATTCCCTTTCACTATTATTTATATCCCCCAAATGAATAAGACCATATAATGTTTGTCCTTCTCCAATTGACTTATTTCACTCAGCATAATACCCTCCAGTTCCATCCACGTTGAAGCAAATGGTGGGTATTTGTCGTTTCTAATGGCTGAGTAATATTCCATTGTATACATAAACCACATCTTCTTTATCCATTCATCTTTCAGTTGGACACCGAGGCTCCTTCCACAGTTTGGCTATCGTGGCCATTGCTGCTATAAACATCGGGGTGCAGGTGTCCCGGCGTTTCATTGCATCTGCATCTTTGGGGTAAATCCCTAACAGTGCAATTGCTGGGTCGTAGGGCAGGTCTATTTTTAACTCTTTGAGGAACCTCCACACAGCTTTCCAGAGTGGCTGCACCAGATCACATTCCCACCAACAGTGTAAGAGGGTTCCCTTTTCTCCGCATCCTCTCCAACATTTGTGGTTTCCTGCCTTGATAATTTTCCCCATTCTCACTGGTGTGAGGTGGGATCTCATTGTGGTTTTGATTTGTATTTCCCTAATGGCAAGTGATGCAGAGCATTGTCTCATGTGCGTGTTAGCCATGTCTATGTCTTCCTCTGTGAGATTTCTGTTCATGTCTTTTGCCCATTTCATGATTGGATTTTTTGTTTCTTTTGTGTTGAGTTTAATAAGTTCTTCTCCCCTAAGATCAGGAACAAGACAGGGATGTCTACTCTCACCACTGCTATTCAACATAGCACTAGAAGTCCTAGCCTCAGCAATCAGACAACAAAAAGACATTAAAGGCATTCAAATTGGCAAAGAAGAAGTCAAACTCTCCCTCTTCGTCGATGACATGATACGCTACCTAGAAAACCCAAAAGACTCCACCCCAAGATTGCTAGAACTCATACAGCAATTTCAAAGTGTGGCAGGATACAAAATCAATGCCCAGAAGTCAGTGGCATTTCTATGCACTAACAATGAGACTGAAGAAAGAGAAATTAAGGAGTCAATCCCATTTACAATTGCATCCAGAAGCATAGGATACCTAGGAATAAACCTAACTAAAGAGGTAAAAGATCTATACCCTCAAAACTATAGAACACTTCTGAGAGAAATTGAGGAAGACACAAAGAGATGGAAAAATATTTCATGCTCATGGATTGCAAGAATGAACATTGTGAAAATGTCAATGTTACCCAGGGCAATTTACACGTTTAATGCAATCCTTATCAAAATACCATGGACTTTCTTTCAGAGAGTTAGAACAAATTATTTCAAGATTTGTGTGGAATCAGAAAAGACCCCGAATAGCCAGGGGAATATTAAAAAAGAAAACCATAGCTGGGGGCATCACCATGCCAGATTTCAGGTTGTACTACACAGCTGTGGTCATCAAGACAGTGTGGTACTGGCACAAAAACAGACACATTGATCAATGGAACAGAATAGAGAACCCAGAAGTGGACCCTGAACTTTATGGTCAACTAATATTCGATAAAGGAGGAAAGACTATCCACTGGAAGAAAGACAGTCTCTTCAATAAATGGTGCTGGGAAAATTGGACATCCACATGCAGAAGAATGAAACTAGACCACTCTCTTGCACCATACACAAAGATAAACTCAAAATGGATGAAAGATCTAAATGTGAGACAAGAATCCATCAAAATCCTAGAGGAGAACACAGGCAACACCCTTTGTGAATTTGGCCACAGTAACTTCTTGCAAGATACATCCATGAAGGCAAAAGAAACAAAAGCAAAAATGAACTATTGGGACTTCATCAAGATAAGAAGCTTTTGCACAGCAAAGGATACAGTCAACAAAACTAAAGACAACCTACAGAATGGGAGAAGATATTTGCAAATGACGTATCAGATAAAAGGCTAGTTTCCAAGGTACACTGTTTTATCTATTGCTTTGTAAGGAGGGCATGTTACCATCTCCTTAGCTTCAGAAATTTCAGACATACTTAGAGAAAATAACACTGGTAATGACAGAGGTCAGTAAAATCTGAAAAATTCCAAACATAGTCAAGGCAGACCATCAAAATTTTAGGAAGGAGTAATGAAGAAATCCTATGAAAGGTAGAAAGAGAAATCCCCATTACCAGACCCAGACTTCCAGAGGGCACTGATAGCTGTAGCTAGCCATCAGGGTTGTGTGAAGATTAGGAGCAAGACTATAGTAGAAAAACACAAAACCAACTAATCTCACATGATAAACTAGAGGAAGCAGTTATTTTATAGAAAAGTAAGTAATATTTTAGAGAGAAATATAAAATAAAATTGACATTTAAATGTGTAGTGTGAGTGAAAAAATTATATTCCTAAGGAATCTTATAGATTTCAAAATTTTTCTCTGGATATGTTCCCTTTGTCTCTAGTTGGATTTCACGAGCTATCTTTCATAGGCTTTCACAACAGCCTTACTGTCATCTCTGGCTCCATTTTTTCTATCCTCCACACCATCTACTTCATTATTGCCTGACAGATGTATTACATACTCAAATCATGTGGCTGTACACCCCACCACACACTTGGTGTGACAGCTGTTGGTGATTCTCCCGTAAGCCGCTCCTTTGCATAGCAGCTGTGGCCCTCTGGACCCTTGCCCTGCCACATCTCCCACTGCTGTCTCCCACCATGCTTCTTACCCTGCTCATAAACACTAACACACCTGTAGTTACCAAGTTCTTTCCTTTGCATGTTATGGTCCCTCTCCCTAGAACACCTTTCTCAAAATTCCCTCATATGACGGTATCTATGGACTTATATTTTCACCTTTCTAAAGTACCCACTTGAAGACCAAAATTAAAATGTAAGTTTTAATATAATATCTGAAAGATTGGGATGTTGAGTCAAAGTCTTTGGACCATAACAACATTCGGGAGGAATGCATATGACAGTAGCAGCCACTTAACCTCTCTGGCCTTTGCTTACTCATGTGTAGAGTTATGGGAGTACACTATACAATGTCATAAAGTTACAGGCCACTTCTAAGAATTATGTTCTACAATATGGACAAATAGTACATTATATCATTACTGCACATAATATTAATTTGTTAAATGAACAAGCAATCTCTAAAGAAATAACATACATCATGTGTGTGCTGACAAGAAGAAAGGAAATGTGTTGAAAACGTCGCAGAAAAAATAGATTTTCTTGATTATATCATGTGTCTAGAACACTGTTATAATGGGTCATAGTTTCTGATAATATCACCCGGTGAAACAGTTAACCTCTCTATTGCTCTATGATCATAGGCAGCACAACTGATCATAAAATGGACAGAATAAGATCATAGATATATCGAAGTCTATTTACCCACTTTATCTCAGAACAATTTACTAGTAAAATCACAACAATACAATGGTGGATTCAGAGCATCTTCATTTTACATGAGGACCAACAAATGAGATCACTTGTATACTCTTCAAACCAACATTTTTGACTAGTCATACTCTCCCCAATCTTCCGTTTTTAACTTTACTCCTGACCACTGTTCAATATACTATCTCTTAGGGCCAATTTAATCTTTTCATCTTTTAATATTTTTATTGACACCTTTGTCAGCATGATTCAGCAAATATTTTAGAGAAGATAGACCTCATTTTGTTCTATATCTTACACAGTAATATATATGATATAATAATTGCCTGTCCTTGTGCCCACCCCCTCCACAAATATAGATAAGAAATGTTTCCTCCCTTCATGAAATGTGTGTGCCATTATTTTTTCAAGTAAAAGGGTCCCACATCATATTTTCCAAGTCCATGTACATTGCTTCCATCAAAAGACTAATTTAAATTTCAGTATTATACAGTGCCATAGGCTTTTTAAAAAGATATTTTTTTAAAAAAAGAATCAGGTCTTAAGGATGATAGACATTTCATTATCTACTCTTCCATTCCCATTCCAGCAGAAAGCTATGGAATAAACAGTAATATTGCCTGTGTTAAAAGAACTCCCCTGAAAAGGCTGCTGAATTTTTTTTTCCCAAAATGGTTCTGGGATGGTCTAGTAATGTGTAGTAATTTTCACATTCCTAAGTAATACTGTCATAAAATGGAAAATGAAGATGGTTCACAATTGCTGCCCTCTTTTTCCTTTCTAAATTTATAGCCTATAAGGTGACAATGAGCCAAAATATAAAAATACTAGATAAATAAGGAATGCTCATAGCGAAAGTAAAAGAAAGGAGTATTTAAAAATTTTATTGACAAGGGAACTAAAATTACAAAAATTATTTTGATAGAACGAATATTTCATTCTTCTTTTGTTTGAAAGAAGGTATGTGACACCATTTGAACACATGAGAACTAAAGCAACAAAGGGCTGATGAATAAACAGATAAATGAAATAATGGGCAACCATAAGGTTAAAGGAGATGACAACCGCAATGGATGTTGAGCTAATCAAACATCTGTCTGTGTGCTATTCACCCAGAAGAAAATAGTCACATTTTTTTCTGAAGGTTTAGGAGGAGAAATGTAGAAGCAAACGTGGGAGATAGAAGCTGCACTGCAATACCTTCACACCCTCTTAGCTACAGAAGGGGAAGACAGCCAAGCAGTGCTCTGCACAGCTGAGCATCCAACCCATCCAGAGATGGTAGATGGTATGTTGTGTGACTTGAAGAGTGCACTGCTCATCATGAAGTGGAGAGAAACCACCCTCCATCAAACTATTTCCCCCAATACCTGAAATCCCTCCATTAAAAATTTAGTACTTTAAACTCAAGAATCCCCAGCACACACATAAATTATTTTTTTATGTGGTATGTTACAGAGGGGTGTCAAGTCTTTGTTAGGGGATCTGATTATCAGTTCCCCAAAGGGACTAGATGCTTTTGTGACTAATACCATTTCATCCATATTGTTGCAAATAGTCTGGGGTAGTAACTCAAAGCAACATGCCTTTTCTCTCCATCCTGGAAACCTAGTGCTATATCGGACATGCTGGCTATTTAAATAGTTACACTTAACTAAGCAATTAATTACTAAGAACTAATTTAAGAAAAATTTACAGTCCTGCCTTAGAAGTGCTAAGTCCAATAATTCTTTTGTTTGAAAGAAGATGTGTGCCAGCATTTGAACACATCAGAACTACAGCAACAAAGAAATGATGAATAAATAGGTGAATGAAAGTTTACTCCAAAGTTTACTCTTCACTCAATTCCATATAGCCTATATTAACCACTGTCACGTACAGAAATGAGTAAGAGAAAATATCAACTGGATATTCTCTCTGAAAAACACCTGGCGTAGGAAGAGTTCAGGTTACTAAATCTGTTTTCAGGTCCATTTCCAGTTAGAATAATCTATATTTTATCATGTATCAATATTCTTTTTGAGGAATACATATGGAACCTCTCTTCCCAAAATTACACCTTAAATCTCTACAGATTGCCAGGGCAACCTAGTGCTTTTTCAGAATACTCCTATGAAGGACAAGGATGTGTTATGCCTTAAACTAAGCATCAAAAATAACCCAGTAAATTCCCAAGGATTATATACATGAAAAAGAAGAAACAATGTGAATCTGAAAGAGCACAGAATTAAGAATCAAGGCACGGGATTCATAGTCTCAATTCTGCATAACCAGCTATGTGATTTGGACAAAACCTTCTACATTTCTTATATTCTGTGGTTTAAACAAACTTACTTGAATTTTTAAGATACAATTCAAAAACCATTCAAATCAAACTTCTGCAAAATTCTTTTTTTTTTTTTTCAGGGCCCCTGGGTGGCTCACTGGTTGAACATCTGCCTTCAGCCCAGGGTGTGATCCTGGGGTCCTGGGATCAAGTCCCGCATTGGGCTTCCACCATAGAGCCTGCTTCTCCCTCCGCCTGTGTCTCTGACTCTCTCTCTCTCATAAATAAAATCTTTAATTTTTTTCCCTAGCTAATTGAGTCATGTTTTTTTATTTTTTTTTATTTTTTTTAATTGAGTCATGTTAAAAGATAAAGTGAGGCATATTAAAAGTTTTCAAACAGGGCAGCACCAAAATGAAAGTGGTTAATGAGCACTCCACCAACAGGAGATAATGAAGAGCCTTTTACAGAAAAGATGAGGAAACAAAGCAAGGAAATTATCTGATGGACAGATAATATAGAAAAAGCAGTTGCCTTATTTAGGAAAGCTCAGTTGGCTGTTTGTAATTGGTTATTACTAGGTCTCATTTTCTTGTATTCAAGTGTATTGACTCTGGTTTAGGTTTAGGTTTGCCAGACTACTACCAAGGCAGACTTGGTACTACTACTACCAGACTATCCACCTCATCTAATAGCCTCTCTGTTTAATTATTTAATAGTCATAGTAAAATCAGCTTTATTTTAGGTTTTGGGATTAAATGTGTTTATATCTGAGTGTAAGCATAACAGTTTTTCCTCAAAGGTCATTGGTTAATTAATTGCGAGCAATGTTAACAAAACTCAAAATCTGTACATTTTTTGAAATAATATATTTAAAAGTTAAAGGACATAACTTCACATTTGAGAATTTACTACTTAAGAATTTAAAAAGATAAAACCAGAAGAGGTTTTCCACTTGTGTTCTGGTGAGAAATGTGACTGTCTCTCTTTAGAGTGAAGTTCCTTTGCTTGTTAGTAATATTACAGGAGAATTAAATTTAAAAAACAAATATTTTAAAGAAAATTTCTCATTAAAAGCTTTAACATATATATATATTACTAACCCTGAATTTAAAAAGCCAGATTTAATAATAATAATTATAAAGCCAAAAAGAAACATGGAAGAATTTTTTTTTAATTTTTATTTATTTATGGTAGTCACACAGAGAGAGAGAGAGAGAGAGGCAGAGACACAGGCAGAGGGAGAAGCAGGCTCCATGCACCGGGAGCCTGACGTGGGACTCGATCCCGGGTCTCCAGGATTGCGCCCTGGGCCAAAGGCAGGCGCCAAACCGCTGCGCCACCCAGGGTTCCCACATGAAAGAATTTTAAGGTACTTGTTTTTCCAACTCCATTCATAGCTACAAATAATAGCCACAATTAAATGAGTTCTAATGAGGAGTGCCTGGGTGGCTCAGTGGTTGAGCATCTGCCTTTATCTCAGACTGTGATCCTGGGGTCCTGGGATCGAGTTCTGCATTAAGCTCCCCATAGGGAGCCTGCTTCTCCCTCTATGTTTCTGACTCTCTTTCTGTGTCTTTCATAAATAAATAAATAAAATCTTAAAAAATAATAAAAAATAAGTTCTAATGAGATACAGAACTAGCATGTGTAATTATATATACATATATGTATATACATATATAGTCATATATATACAGATATGACTATACAAGCACACAAAACACAAGCATGTGTAATTCTATTTTCCATGTATAGGAAAAAATAGAAATATCTCACAGAAAAAAAAAGTTAAAATTGGTCAAATTCTATATAAAAAGTGATAATTTTTATAAGATGCTATAAAGGAAACATGAAAATTTAACATTAGGATAAATGCTGAATATCTATTTTTTACAATGTAATATTTGGGAGTCATTTATTATACAGTAAAAAATTAACCAGTAAATGTACTTCTATTCCCTCTCAATGACTTTCTGAAAAATGTAATGGATGCTTAAGATGAGAGCTTAAAAATTCTGGTTGCAGTAGGCCTATGGAAATGTTACAAACACTTGACATTGGCATTCAATTTTCCATGGGCTATGACAAGTGGTCCTAGATCTCTGATCACTACTTTGTATTATTTGAGAATTAAGAATCATTTTAAAAAGTCATAGTAAGCTAGAAGTGCTAAGCTTACTAAATTATATACTTACAATATGGTTGACATGGGAACAAGGCAGCGAAGTCTGAATCTGATGAGAATGTCAAAGGACACCTTGTTCCTGTTCTAAAATTAGTCTTCATTTCCTAAACTCTTCAATTATTTATGACCACCTTATGAAATTACCAAATTAACTTCCTGAATCATTTTACAACCTATAATTTTCCTGAACTCTATATTTCTATTGTCACAATTAGAAGAAACCTTGCTTTGATCTGATTACAATTGCTAAATAATTTGTTCAGACTTAATTTCTCGTTATTTTAAGCCACACTTGCTATTTGCTTCCAAAAAATAGTAAAAACTCTTAAATTCAGTGTATTCTTTTCTAGTGACATTCAGTAACCAGATCAAATGCTACATCACTACCAAACTGGTCCATGAAAAAATAATTTTTTCCTATATAAAGCTAAAAAATAAAGTATTGAGTATGTACAAATTTACTATAATTACAAGATGGATAAAATATATCCTAGGCTATGGATATGCATAAGTGCTCTAAGAACACTAATTCTCTGAAGATATTGAAGACGATCACATTAAAATAATTATGATTTTTATATAATCACCCTAAATTTAGTAACATCTTAAAAGTAAGGTACTAAGACTTTCACTTCCAGCTATGAAGGAAGTGATTTATATCAGACTAAATATCTTCCCAAGAATGAATACAAAAACTGAATAAAATAGGATGAACATAAAATTTGTACCAAAAATAAAACACTCTTAGAAGTGAAAATCTGAAGGGTCAGGATACAAGAGAGACACAGAGTGTTGAGAAATACTCTGAAGATTTGGCATGCAAAGCACAGATTTAATTTTCACTGCTTTATATCAGATGCTGTTTTTACAGTAAAAGTAGCATAGTAGATGTACTTAACACAGTTACAAAGACAGTTTAAAAATGTCTATCTTTTGAAATAAAGCCTTTTGAAAAATAATACTTTTTTTCATAAAGTGCCTTATAGGAATTTTTTAAGAATGTATTGTTTTACTGTGGAGAGAAAACTTAATATGAGATCTACCCATTAGACCAAATTAATTTTTGTAATTAGAAAGTTCATTGTCTTAAATCCAGGGAAAATCCTATTTGGGTGAAACTTTTAAATTTTTACTTTTTGGGGAGATCTGATTTCCTGTATTAAAGACAAAACCAGGGATGCCTGAGTGGCTCAGCGGTTGAGTGTCTGCCTTTGGCTCAGTGCATGACCCTGGGGTCCTCGAATCGAGTCCCACATCGGGCTCCCTGCATGGAGTCTACTTCTCCTTCTGCCTGTATCTCTGCGCCTCTCTCTCTCTCTCTCTGCCTCTTTTGTCTCTCTCTCTCTCTGTCTCTCATGAATAAAGAAATTTTTTTAAAAAAAATTAAGAAAATAAAGACAAAACCAATCCAAGAATCTGACATTTTGAGTTTCCCTATAATTGTATCAATTTTACGAGACTGAAAAACTGGGACTCCATCTCTAGTATTTTTCCTTAAGCTAAACTGCCCTGATTTATTTCAATTTCTGTTCTCATATATAATAGCACAGTATATTTATACATGAACATATTCACATGGAAAATATATGAGCTACATTTGTATGCATTTCTCTCTAAAGAGTTCTCCCTTTAAAAGATCATTCCCCAAGATTTATATGTGCAAAGAAGAAATAAATTGTTGTAATACAGAAAACTACCAATGCACTTTTCCAAAGTTAAATGACTTCTCATACAAATAAGAGAAGCTACAATATACAAAAGAACAGTACAAAGTTCTAAAGATATATTATGCATGTTAAAATAGCTCTAAAAAGAAAGTTTACTGTTAGTTATATGTCAGCTTTGTCTGGAGTAAGAATAAAGGTCAAATTCTGAAGCCCATAGAATCCATTAAATATAGACAATAAAATAACTGATGAAGATGGTAATATACATCATAAATTTGCGCAGCATAACTGTGGTGATAGTAACTGTTATACACACACACAAACACATATTTATTTTACCTTTTGACCCTCTTTATTCATTTCTCCCACCCTCCACCACCTGCTTCTGCTTCCTCTCAGTTTGGTGTGAGTTTTTTGTTGCTCTTTGTTTTTGTTTTTTGTTTTTTAGGGTCCACACATAAGACAGATCACATGTTATTCATATTTCTCTATTTCTCTTAGCATAATGTCCTCAAGGTCCATCCATGTTGTCACAAATGGGAAGATATCAAGCTTTGTAATAGCTGAATAGCATTCCACTGCGTGTGTGTCTATGTGTGTGTATATGTGTGTATATCACAATTTCTTGAACCATTCATCCATCGATGAACATATAAGTTGTTTCCATAGCTTGGCTATTGTAGATAGGGCTGCCATGAACACAGGGTGGCATATATCTTTTTGGCTTAGTGTTTTCATTTTCTTCAGATAAATACCCAGAAGTGGAATTGCTGGATCATATGGTAGTTTAATTTTCATTTTTTTTAGGAAACTCCATACTGTTTTCCATAGTGGCAGTTATAGGCCTCCCTAGACTCCCATCAGTTTGTGGGCTTCTCAATCAGGCACAACAGAGAGTTGAGAAATGTTCATAAAGAAAATGTCGGTACTCCTTTGTTGTGTGATGACGATAGAACATTACTGAACTGACACCATTAAAACAGATAAGCAGAGAAGCTTGTGAGCTACTGCTCAGACCCAAATCAGGTTATAGACATAAGGCTGCTTTGTAGGACTGTGGAGCTTGCGCTCTGTACAAAAGCATCCCGCTAGTGGAGTACTGAGAACAAAAACTCAGCTTGGTTCCACTTGACAAGCACTGTAGCCTATTGGAAAACTGGGTCCAAAAGGAACAAGGACCATCCTGTGAGGTTACATTTACTCACAGAGGCTATCTTTCTGAGTCACCGGCCTAGAGGTTCCTTGGAGCCTGATGGGTGGGCATGGCGAGATGGCTACTCACTGTACCAAACAGAGCACGCTGAATGAGGCAGAGAATAAAAATATCGGAAAATGTTCAAATTCATTAGCCATCACCAACAATTCAAAAAGCCATCCAATTGTTCATGATCCCTCTCTGGATAGAGCCAGGGGTGAAAGGGGAGAAGGGAATGGCAGCATTAGGGTGCGCTGTGTCAGGGCACAGGACTTTATCGCTACAATTACAGAAGAACGCCTGACACCTTCCCAACGTCTGTGTGGCCAACAGTGCAAAGTACCTATTCGCACTGGAGAGGACAGGACACCATAGAATACGCACAGTGGCAGGCCATGAGAATGTGCTTTGCTCACCCCCAGCTAACTTTCACCCCCAGGACTTACTTTACTAAGGCCCCCGGCTGCCACAATCTGAAATGCATTGCTACATTTATGCCAAGACCGTGCTTCCCCTGAGCTGCTCCCAGCAGGGAGCAAACATAGCCAGGACAGTAAGGCAGAGCTGTCCCCAAGAGGCCTGTGACTCCTCTGATGAAGGACCTTTGTTCGAGGCTTTCCAATCACTGTGCTGAACCTTCCTTAAACTTCACGGTGCTTTAGAAAGTCTCCACCCGATTTCATTTTCCTTCTCCTTCATTCTGGGTTAGACATGCATCCAAGTCTGATGGCACCTCCAGGCTTGCCCGCTCCCATCCTCATTTTCTCTCACAGGCATTTCCCCCCCTTTAAAATCCTTAGGAGTTTAACCCTATTTTACTGTTTTTAGATAATGTACATCTAATGTACATCTGCAAAGTAATATTTTAATAGCTTACCCTTTATACACGGTTTGTGATATATCTTCAGTGCGTTGAAGTCTGTCATTTATATAAGATATAGTCACATGCATGTATAATTCTCATTGCTCCAACCACCAGCTTGTGTGGCTGTTGAAAATTTGGTCTTTGTTATAAAACATATTTTTTGTGTGCCCGTGTAAACAAACCAGAACTCATTTCACTATCCCCAACAGCAGTAGTGATGGAGCTTCAGGAAGATTTTTCAAATCTGGAAATACAGTTCCATGCCCTTTGCTGTCACCACCATGGAAATGGTTGCTAGTGAAAATGGAAATACAATACACTCAAATTTGAAAAAAAGTGGCACTTACACCATTGCCACCACTACTGTGGCTGTGGCTAATACAGCTGGAAATTTTTCCTGTTAAAAATTAAGGACAGTGACCTCCCGGTATCTACCCCAAACAATTCAAAGCAGAAATTCGTTCATAATAGCACTAATCATAATGGCTAAAAGGTAGACACAATCCAAGTATCTTTCCATTGATAGCCTGATAAACAAAATTTAGTGAACACTACATACAGTGGAACATTATTCAACCTCAAAAAGGAAGGAAACTCTGACACAAGTTAGAGCACGGGTGAATCCTGAAGATATTATGCAAATTAAATAAACCAGTCACAAAGAGACAAACATTATATGATTTCATTTATATAAAGTACCTACAGTAGTCAAATTCACAGAGATAGAAAGTGGAAGGGTGGCTGCCAAGTCTTGAGGGAAGCAGAATAAGGGGAGAGGTGGGGGGAGGGTTAGAGTTTAAAGGGTATAGAGTTTGGAGAAAATGAAAAAGTTCTGAAGACGGATAGCATTGATTGCACAATGTGAATATATTTAATGCCACAGAACTGTCCACCTAAAAATAAAGTGTTAAATTTTATGTATGTTTTATCATAACAAAAAAATACAATATGCTTTCTATGTTTGTTTAAAAGATTTAAAAAGGGAGTCCCTGTTGCCTGAGATGCAAGTTACTCTGGTGGCTGGTGACACAGCACAAGTTGGCCCGACCTGAAAACAGAGCCCAGGATACAACAACTCTGTGGAAAGGCCCAGCTGCTGCAGAGCGCCTCCTTTCTCTGACTCCAATGTCTCAATCACCACTGAAGCTCAGTCTTGGCAAAGATCTCCCATGCTCCTAAGAACGATGACTCCTTCCACTCACTATTTTCCACTCAGCAGTGCAGCTGAGTAAGGACAAGTCCAATATCAGTCACTCAACTCCATGTACAAATCATATTCTCCTAAAAACGAGGCCCCGTAGCTAAGATCTAGTCTCATTTCACCAGACTCCATTCACTTGGGGGGGGGGGGTAGTTGTCAGGTGAGTGGACCATAATATTTTCTAAAACCTTAGGATAAATGGGGTCAATTTTTTTTCTCAGAGTGCCATGACCTGTATGTACATTAGGAAATGCAAATGGATACTGAGATTAAAAGGGTTATCCAAATCCACTTGCTAGAAATATCTATTCCCCACTATAAATCTTCACAACAGAGGCCTCTGAGTCCTAGTTCTCTGAGTTTTAATATAAAAGAAATATCCCTAGTATTCTTTAGTCAGAATGCTGTGTAATTAAAGCTGTAGCTAGTGCTCAAAGCAGGGAAATTCAGATACACATTATTTGTTATAAAAGATATTTTAACAAAATTTATTTTTGTGTATTTTTTTCTAGTTTAACCTATATTCTTTGTTATCCTTCCTATCCATCCATCCACCAGCCAATGAGGTAGCTTCATCCTTCCCCTATAATAAGCATTATAGTATATCCAATTTTTCAGGGTAAGAATTAACATCCATTACTACTAAGATTAATAGAGAATATAAAAAACAATTAACTTAATCTCCTAGATAACTCTCAAATATAGGTAAGACACTAAAACCAATAAAATTGTATCAGTTCTTACACTGAATCATTTCAGAGGCACACTTATACCACTGCTGATGTGCCTGCCACGTAACTGCTATTCTCAATACATAACAGGGGTGGAGATTGATTGGACAGTTCCCAGTGCTGATAGGATATGCTGAGTTCAGCAGTGAGGCTAAACAAAAAGTAACAACAATATAAAGCCAATAGTTTCTTTCTATACAAAATATCTACACATTTCCTTTTCTATAACATGCTTCTAAAAGTCATTTTCCATAGACAAAGAGTGTTTCTGCAGTATGCTACTGAAGTCCCTTTGAGAGTGCAAAAAATGAAAAGCATGTTTTCATTAATAAAAATAAAACAGTACATTATGACATTACTCTCTTCTGGCTTAAATTCCTGTGTGTGTGTGTGTCTGTGTGTGTGTGTGGAGGGGTTCCTACTTCACAGTGTAGAAAATATACAGGGGTTTGCTGTCTATGGGTAAAATATTTCAGAACAGAACAAAAAGAGCATGCCTACTCTAAATTCAGGCTTCCTATGAATGACCAGTTTATTTATTCATGAAGCAGCTATAGTAATGATTGTATCTAAGAAAGAACCAGAGTAGTAGAAATTCACATCTAGGTGAAATGCTAAATACGATTTCTTTCTCAACCATGTCCTCTTCGGTGCTAGAGTTAGCACTGGAAGCCATTGCAGACCAAGAGAATTTAATTCCTTTGGTGTGTAATTTATACTTTAAAGTGAAATAGTAGACCTTACTTATTTTTTTAAAATCTAAATATTAAACATTTGCAAATGTATTTGATTAAAATTTATAGATATTAAAATAAAAGCAAATGTCAAAGTACCTGGATTTTATAAGCCACATATAATTTATCCCACATTTTCTACATAAATCAAATTCAGAGTAAATGCTTAAAAGGCTGTTTAAATGAGTGATTACTCTACTTCCTCTCCATAAAGATCCTAAAATCTAATTGCCTGTAAGTCCTGGGCAAAACATTTCTCTCAATTACCTAAATAAAACTGGCATCTACACATCTATCTTTAAGATATTAGCCATCCTAAGTGAAGATCCAGAAACAACACAATATTTACCTATTTTTCAATTACAATATGTTGTGATTTTGCAGAGAACATAACTTCTGATTAAAGAAATTCACATACGGCTGTTCTTCAACAATATGAAAATTTAAAAAAACATGAAATATGTGCACTTATATTTTACTATTTTATAACCTAGATATGAAATTTATCTAAGAATTCATTTTTTACAAATGGAAAGCCTAATTCATTATTTTGGTAAATCCATTTTATACTTAGATTGCACAACAAACATGAAGGGGCACAAATATATGTGTCACTATACATAGATAGATATGCAAATATTTACACATATATATATGTCATTATTGTTCAAATTAACATAAACAGAAATACAACAAGTTTCCATAAAACTATTAAATACTTGACAGTGTAAGACTGTGATACGATACCATGTGGCTGGAAGCTCTGTCTTACTTTTTAGGTTTGCAAATCGTGCATTCGCTTCCCTGGTTCAGCACGGACACCTCTGTGCACACTCCCCTGGGTTTCAAACCCCTTCTCACAAAAACCATGTCTTCTGGAAGGTTATCTCCACCTCTTCTAGTGAGCAGTTCTGTTCATCATAGCTTCTTACTAATCTGAGCACTCTGCCTGTCCAAATTGCCAGCTCAGAGATCTCATATTAATTTCCTAGTCAAACAAGACAAAACTGGGACTAGGTCAACTCTTTCCATGCTAAGCACAGACTTTTTTTTATTTTTTTTATTTTTTTTTATTGGAGTTCATTGTGCCAACATATAGCATAACACCCAGTGCTCATCCCGCCAAGTGCCCCCCTCATTGCCCGTCACCCAGTCACCTCAACCCCCCGCCCACTTCCCCTTCCGCTAGCCCTTGTTCATTTCCCAGAGTTAGGTGTCGCTCATGTTTTGTCAACCTCAGTGATATTTTCTTTTTCTTTTCTTTTCTTTTTTAAGATTTTATTTATTTATTCATGAGAGACAGAGAGAGAGGCAGAGACACAGGCAGAGGGAGAAGCAGGCTCCACGCAGGGAGCCCGACGTGGGCCTTGATTCTGGGACTCCAGGATCACACCCTGGGCTGAAGGCAGATGCTCAACCTGCTGAGCCACCCAGGCATCCCCTCACTGATATTTTCACTCATTTTGTCTCCTTTCCCTTTATTCCCTTTCACTAATTTTTTATATTCCCCAAATGAATGAGACCATATAATGCTTGTCCTTTTCCAATTAAGCACAGACTTATTTATGATCGACATTTTGCAAAGTTGGAAAGAGAAATTTCTCTCTTGGAAACAAAAAAGGAAAAACACTTTTTCTTTTTTCTTTTTCTCCTTCAATTTGGTTTCCTATACCTACAACTCCAAGCTAGGTATTACTGGTAATTTATAGTATTTTTTAAACAATGGCTTAAATTTACTGATTAAGTTTCTCCATGCCAATTAGAAAATAACACTTAGGGGTGCCTGAGTGGCATGTGCCTTGGGCTCAGGTCATGATCCTAGGGCCCTGGGATTGAGCCCTGCATCGTGCCTGGCTCCCTTGCTCAGGGTGCTTCTCCCTCTGCCTCTCCCCCGCTCTTGGCTCTTTCTTATTCTGTCGCTCATGCTCTCTCGTGAATAAATAAATAATTTAAAAAAATAGAAAAGAAAATAACATTTAACTCAGGTTTGGACAATGAAGCAGCTGCCCAAGGCTCAATTCCCAATGTTTTCGCTAGACTTAAGTCTAGCTTTAGGAACTCCTGGACCTTTTCTTAACCTGCCTTGAGGAGAGGGAAAAACAAACAACCTTTGTACTGCTTTTGATCGAGACAGCCTTAATACTCCCCTAAACTTCACTAAATTTTATACTGGTTTCTTTCTGATGATAGACCTTAACCTTCTTTTTCTTAGAGCATTTACTTTAGAAAAATTATCAATTCTTCCTTTGCTTCTTTGTGATGTAAATATTCTCTCAGCTTCTTGCCAATTTTACAACCCAAAAATGTCTTTCTCAAGGACCCTTTGGAATACAACCATCATGAAAAATAAGGCCTCTATTTCCCACTATCTGTATGAGGGTAGGAGCCTTACTTCAATAAACTTCAATTAGCAAACAAATATGGCCTAATCACATTGATCAACCTCTCCACTAATTTCCTCCTATACTCTTCCATTAGCTCATCCTAGTACTTAACATTTGTTTTGTTTTTGTTTGTTTTTTAGTGGAGGTAAGTTTAAGTTTTCCCCTTTATTGCAACAGTCTTGAAGCCATCCATGCCTGTTTAATTTCATCTCCTACAAATTTTCTTTCACATTATAAACTAGCTTCTTTTAAAAAAATATTTTATTTTTGGAGAAATGATGGAATATGGATAGGGCACATATTATAGATAGTTCTCCTATATATTATTTAATCCAAATAAATTACAACAGATCATGTTATAGATAAAAGAAATATGACATGCATCTAGAGACAGTCCTTTAGAGCTGGAAGATGGGTTACCAGAATACAACACAGTCACTGAAGGTAAAATCTAGACATGTCCTTTTTACACATTTAAGCATAGTTGGGTCTTTTATCTGGTTGAAGGAGGTATGGGGTGCAGGGTGCTGAAGTCTAAAGGCCTGTACAGCAATAGTGCAAACAAGGGCTGGCAGCTAATTTTATGACTTTCCCTTAAGCCTTAGGAAGCAGGAGGAATTCATAAAACAATGGCACTATAAAATATAAACAAATATGGAATGGCCTAGTGGTTCTATGGCAAAACAGTCAAAAACTCCTGAAGATGAATAATTTTAAAGGTTTAAAACCATGGAACAACACGGTGCTAAATTTTGTTCCTTCCTTCCCTCTTAACTGGATTGGGTTTATCCAACAAAAACAAACAGCGAACACCAAAAAAACAATGGAAAGCAAATGGTCTTACCAAGTGTGATTAGAGACTTCCATTTAATAGAACCAAGGATGCCCAAAGAATAAGCTTAAGTCTACTCTTCCAGTTAATTCAAGTAGCAAAAGACAAGACAGTGAGGACAAAGATCAGAGAATTGGAAAGTTAGGAGTTTTCAACACAAAGTCACAGCAGACTTAATGTTGTTTAAGGCACAGGATTTTTTTGTTTTGTTTTGTTTTGTTTTATGATAGTCACACACACACACACACAGAGAGAGAGGGAGAGGCAGAGACACAGGCAGAGGGAGAAGCAGGCTCCATGCACCGGGAGCCCGATGTGGGATTCGATCCCGGGTCTCCAGGATCGCACCCTGGGCCAAAGGCAGGCGCCAAACCGCTGCGCCACCCAGGGATCCCCACAGGATGTTTTTGAAATAGATTCTCTGACAGTTATTATGGCTGTTTCAAACTAGGAATAAATTAAATATTTATCTAGCAAGACAAATTAAAAACCTTTTGTTAGGGAGTGTTTACTTAATACGAAATACAATAAATGAAATTCAGAAGTGTCATTTTAAATTGAAGGGAGTTTTTTACTGTTATGAATAAGGGTCAAATTTTTCACCTACCCTAATAAGATTACATTCCAGGTATGAAAAAACTGCAGGAGTCATCCAGGACAGACACTTCATTTTAAATAAAGAACCTAAGGCTCAGATGCATCATCTAAGTCATGGATCAAGTTAATGACAGAACAGCATCTCTACACTTCAGGCATGGGCATCCTCACTCCCATACTGGTATTTTTTTTCACCATCCTATATTGCATCCTATTCATGTGCTAATGTAAGTAGAGTTTAGAGTGTGAATTTTGTTACAAAGCAATATTATGTACTATTTATAAATTGCATGCTGTATTAGAGCATCTTACAATACTGAATAATATCTAAAATTAGGACAACTGACATCAAATACACTAGGAAGTACTACACTTGGGATACACAGTATAAATTTGAGAGAAAAATATACTTGTGTGTTATACAAATTGTAATATATTCTAAGAGATAAGTCATATCACAAAATGTATAGATTTTTTGGATCTTTGAATAAAATGTTATTTGCATGTATCATCTTTCCAAAAAGTGAAATACCTAAAGTTAATTTTTGAAAATCATGACATTCCTTTACTTTTTTAAAGATTTTATTTTGTTTTAGGGTGAGCACAAGCAGGCAGAGTGGCAACCAGAGGGAGAGGGAGAAGCAGGCTCCTCTCTGTGGTGCAGGGCTCAATCCCAGGACTCCAGGATCATGACCAGATGCTTAACCAACTGAGCCACCCAGGCATCCCATGACATTCCTTTATTAATCAACACTTGAAAATCTTTTGTATACTTATGTTCTGCGTGAATATGTAAATTGAATTTTAAAGTAATCTAAAAAACAAATCATATTTTGAAATACCATGAATCATCAAATTTGTGAAACACAGGTGCCATCTGTTGTGCAGAATATTAAACATGCCTTCACTTTTTAAAATTATTTTGTTGCTAAAATATCGCATGTCTACAGAAAAGTATGTATCTTGGCCTGACTCAACTCTAGTTTTCATACAAGTTTGAGGAATAAACATCACTAAGAAAAACTCTTTCTTACAGACTTACATCAGTCTGGAAGTAGTAAAGCTTGTCTAGATAGAGCTTCAGAGAGAAAATTCAGTATAATATTCTTTTTGGTTAACTTTTGAAATTAGTTTGCTGACCTTTTAAACCTAGAATCCAGCTAAATCAGCATTATTAAAATAAGGCAGATTGAATGCAAAACATATTAATGGGATTCAATAAAGCAAGATTTTTTTTAATTTGCATTGTTAAATTCAATTTTCAATCAAAATTCTGCTGAGATAAAATTTTGTAGAGAGAATAAAAACCTTGAAGAGACTAGAAATCTCTAAAATACAGAAATTGGTCAATAAATGTTTATATGACAGCTGCTGTATAAATATCTTAACTGAAACAGAAAAGTGAATTTGAATGAAACAATAAGGGCAACATACAGATCCACAGCAATGTTTTCATCTGATTCAAACAGAATGTTGTATCCCAAAAGAGAATAGTCCTTAAATTTAAAGATAAGGTGAATTTTTAACGACTTTCCAAAATTTAAATTTATATATGCTATAAAATTTGAGAGAGATTGATCACATTATATCCAATTCAACTTATTTCTATCTTTAAAAGATTATAAATTTGATAGAAACTTTCCCTAGTTTGGAAACACTATCAAACAAAATTATCATCTTAATCAAGTTAGCAGTTCTGCTTATAGTGATATACACAAATACCCGAAAGAAAACATCTGGATGATTATAAAGATGTCATGTGTACACAAAGGCTTATGTAAAGGTACTCTTGGGGAATCTGGGTGGCTCAGCAGTTGAGCATCTACCTTTGGCTCAGGTTGTGATCCCGGGGTCCTGGGATCAAGTTCCGCATTGGGCTCCCCGCAGGGGGGCTGCTTCTCCCTCTATGTCTCTGCCTCTGTCTGTGTCTCTCATGAATAACTAAATGAAATCTTGAGAGAAAGAAGAAAGAAAGAGAAAGAAAGAAAGAAAGAAAGAAAGAAAGAAAGAAAGAAAGAAAGAAAGAAAGAGAAAGAAAGAAAGAAAGAAAGAAAGAAAGAAAGAAAGAAAGAAAGAAGAAAGAAAGAAAAAGAAAGAAAGAAAGAAAGAAAGAAAAGAAAGAAAGAAAGAAAGAAAGAAAGAAAGAAAGAAAGAAAGAACTAACTCTTGTCATGAAAATTTTTAAGTAACCTAACGGTCTCATAACACAAAACTATTGTAATTATGACACATCCATTTATACTATATAACATTAAAAATTTATGCTGTAGAAAAATGTGACATGGAAACTTTTATAGCAGACTGTACTATGAAAAATCAAGTTTTAGAACACATGTAGAACATGGTCTTATAGTAGATACATAAACGAACATATGCATCCAGTCTAAAAAATACGCACATATTTTTCAACAGATACGTGTCAAGGTTATATGATTAAGGATGACCTTTTTCATTTCTTTTTTTTCCATTTTTTCACTGTGGCAAAACACACATTATATAAAGTTTACTATCTGTTAAGTGTAGAGTTTTTAGTGTATAGCTTTAAGTGTACAGTTCAGTTGTATTCTATTTATATTGCTGTGTAACCATCAATACTATCTATTTCCAGAAATCTTTTCATCTTGCAAAACTGAAACTGTACCCATTAAACAATAAATCCCCATTACTTCATTCTTATAACCCTTCACAACCACCACTCTATTTTTCTTTTATTTTCCTTAACTTCCCCCTCCCTGATTTTTCAAAAAAAAAAAAGGGAGAAACAATGCATCAAAGAACAGTGCTGCATAAATCATAAGCCAATGAGACAGAAGACTAGCCAGCAAGCAGCAGTGTGTAGACTTATTTTTAACATTCAGGATAAAGGAAAAAATGGCCTTACCCTGAAATATTGAGATATTTCCTATTAATGGTCACTTCTAATACTTTACTATTACAATTAAATCTGTGATGTACCCTTCTGTATATAAATGTTTGCTTTCATTTGTGCTTATTTTCTTAGAAAATACTCAAGAATGTGGAATATCCAGATCAGACTTAAAGATATGATTTTAAGGGCACAATTGTTGATACATATAAGTTTTATGCGCTGAAAAAAAGAGGTTATCTTCCTAAAACTGATTTTTACCACGTGTATTTTTTTAGAAATTTGATAGCAAAAGATTTTTTAAAAATCTAATTCAAAGGACACCTGGTTGGCTCAGTCAATTATGCATCTGACTCTTGATCTCAGCTCAGGTCTTGATCTCAGGGTAGTGAGTTCAGCAACATAGAATTCACTACCCTGTTGGACACCATGCTGGGCATAGAGCTTACTTATTTATATACATATAAATAAATAAGTATGTAAGTAAATAAATAAATATAAATCAAAAGTATACTAGGTTCTCCTATGATGCCATAACTAAAGTAGATATTCTTTATATCCTATAAAATGTCTAGTTTTCAAAATATTTCACATATGCAAAAATATTACTAAATATAAAATGTAAATGTGAAATTTGAATCAAAAGATTTATTTGGGAGAATACCTCCCCCCATAGTTTTTCTTCTCAATGTCATTTTTTGAATGGCAGGCATTTCTATAAAGAACATAGTGTTTTAATTGCTACTTAGTGATGTTTACAGTTTCATCAAGAAAAAGACTATTGCCATCTTTATATATCACTAGGCAGTTCATTGATTTCATTTTAATCTGTTTCCTTATTTTTACAACAGAAGAGCACAAAATACAGCTTATCATTACCTGAAAATATACAAAATGCAAGATAAGAAGCAGAGATATTTTTCTAATGAAAATAAGAGAGTTTTTAAAAATCTATCCATTATCTGATTTAAACATATTAAGACATTACTCATTCAAAACCCCTGATTTCATCAAGACTGAGATTACAGTGTAATTAGTCAACACACTTGATTTATATGGTTAATTGTTCTATGCATTTTCTCACCTGTTAAAATTTCTTAAATAGAGTACTTTTCTCTTAAAATGTTCAAGATAGTAAATTGAACAATGGACCTAAGGAAACCCATTTTAATCATGTCACATCTAACACATTTAAATTTTTAAAACTATTAATGACTTCAGTACTTTTATTATTTCTATATGGATAGATTGCAGTTATTTCTGAATAGTTCTAACAGAATACTTTCTGGAACTACTTTATTAGATCTTTGCTTCAGTTATTGCATGTAATTAAAATACTTTTTGCAGATAAATTTTAGGAAATAAAAAGTTTAAGTTCGATATATACTTCAATATTTTTAAGCAAAGCTGTAATTAAAATATCTTAAAGAAATGGCTATCATTTCATTATTTTTCAAAATATTATACATATAATTCTGTGTAAAATATGGAAAAATCCAAAGATACTAATCAATTACACAAAAAATAACTTCTTAAAAGAAAAATATTTTAATTTTGCTATCATACAAATAGTTATAGAGTATTCTAGAGTTTATTGTTAGCATATAACAAAAGTAAAAATTAAGGGCAGGAAAGGTAAATTCCATCGGTATTCCATTGATATAGAAGACTAAAGAGAAGGGCTAATTAGAGCTGTTCAAGTGCATGAACAAAATGAAAATAAATTCTATAGCACTTGTAAAATCATACTATATTCTCCTATTCTGCTTTTTTTTTTTTAAAGGAAGCTATCAAGAAGCAAAAGGATAAAAGGATTTAGCATGGTAGGTATAGCTAAGCATGTAATTTAGAAGGAAAATAACCCCAGAAACAGATTCTTTTGAAGTATATGTAAGTTAAAAAGACCACAGATTCTACAAAACAATTTTTCAAAAACAGGACTAAAAACAGTATAATGAGATTTTTTAAAAATGGAGATGGCTAAGGTAAAGAAATCACTGGTGATCCAAAATAATACCATCACAGAGAATAAATCAGGTTACAAAACATAATGTCGAAATTCAAATTAATGGAAAGACTGAAAATAAGCATTGTGAATGTGGAGAAAAAGTGAAAATAGTGAAGAGATTAGAGAGATGAGAAATTAGAAGTCAGAGAAATGTGATTACTAGAGACAACTAGTGTCCCTGAAGAAGAAAATCTAATAAATGAAATTTTATAAGACTGAAAAATCATAATACTGGGCAACTGCATGTAATTTAAGGAAAAACTGAATCTGCAGATTGAGAGGGTCCTATTCCACCCAGAAATATTAATACAGAGCATCAAAAAAGTATTTTTTGCCTAAGTTATTCAACCTTAAATATAAATGGAAAATATTTCAGGTAAGGAGAGAGAAAAAGCAACTCATCTAGAATGAAGGAGGCGACTAGACTGGTTTCAGATTTCTCAATAAAATTGAATGGCAGACTACAATAGAACAAAGTCAACATTCTAAGAGAAAGAAAGCATAAAACAAAATATTAAGCAGTCAAGTTCCTGTTCAAATAGAAAAACAAAAGGCAATTCAGTCCTTCTTATAAAAAACTACCTGAATATCAACAAAACAAATTTAAATAGGTCACAAAATAATCTTTATATTAGAAAGTATGTAAAAATAAAAATATTTTTAACAAAACCTGTGATATGGGGAGGTAGATAAAAGATAGTAAGTATTAATTATCTCTTAATTATTTTCATGGTCTTTTAATTTAGTAGAATGTTTTTGGATCAATAACTGTTGTGGGAAAAGGAAATGATCTTAAATCCAGCAATCTCTGTAACTTCCCTTTATTTTCTCTAAATTAATTGACACGCTTTAATTTTAAAACACCACTTATAGCATAATTTCATTCTAAAACAGTTTTTTTCTACCTACTTACTCATCTTTTTCTTTAGTTACCCATCTACCCTTATTAGTTCTGAATGTATCCCTTAATGTTTGCCAATCATTAATGTTGGTTACTTACAGAAGGATGATATTTTCTGTATCTTGTTTTTTAATTGCATGCCTCCATATTATTTACATTATTTAAAATACATTTTAATAATATTTTTGAAACTGAAAACTATTCTGTATTTCGTAACTGTAACTAACACAACCAATATCTATTAAAATAGAATAACTCATTGATACATGTGATCCTATCTGTGTTCATACAAAATAAAAACGGGCATGATGAATGACTGGAGAAATTCCCAAGAAACTGATCTGCCTCAGAGAATGGAATAAGGAAAAAGAAAATATTTTTTAATAGACTAAATTTTAGAGCAGTTTTAGGTTCATAAACACTATCCATACTCCACTAGATTATTTTTACTCCTTTGTCAAATCAGTTGGCTATATTTGTGTGGGTCTATTTCCAGGTTCTCTATTTTGTTCCATAGAAGAGGAAGGTTTTTAGGTTCCACTTTGTATACTTCTATATGCATTATTTTTCAAACCAAAAATAATCACCTTTCACTGGAAAGAAGTTCACCTAATTTTTAAAAGTATTTATCTTTGAATGATAGAATTATAGAAGTTTTTTCTAATCTTTTTTTCTGAAATTTTTCATGCATTATGTATATATTATTTGGTCACGAAAATAATAATTAAAAACCTCATCATGATTATCTTTTAAGGAAGCAAGGGTTTTTTTTTTTTAAAGGAAAATGAAAGATCTTTACAGGAGAGTAAGAAGTCTAAATCATCTCCATTTATATAAAAAGCCTTAGCAGTATTAGAAAGGCATCCATGTGTGGGGGGGGAAAAGCTTAAGAGTATGAGGAGTCAGAGCAAAGGCAAGATGGAGTCCATGGAAGGGTGGCAGCTGGGCACACCCTGTTAGAACTCAAACAGTGAAAGATGTGTGCATGCATGGAGGTCATCTGACATGGATTCACATGGGAAAACTACCCAGTACGGACTACCAGAGCTCCTGCAGGGTAAGAGGAACTCCATGCAGGAGTATGGTCTGAGCAAAAGACTGAGCGAGGTAAGAAGTATGGGAAGCAAAAGCCTGACCAGGCTAAGAGCTACATCTCTAGCATGAAGGATGCGTGATGCAGTGGCAGAGCCACAGAAGGGTAAAGAGGGCAACCATGATCCCCATGGGGTGGGGGACCCCGCACGGAGTAAGGGCACAGGTGGAAAGAGGGATTATGAATATATGCGGGAAGTTGTTCAACCTGGAATACAATTGCAGAACAGAAGCTACTAAATGTAATGTTAAATGAACATTTTACATGTGGGACTGCAGAGAATGTCAGAGCCAAGCAGGTGTGTGAGGTCACCATGTGGCAAGGTAGCTTGGACGAGCAGATTGAAAGAGGAGGACCTCCAGAGTAAAGGTGTGTGACACATGATACAAAGTCTAGAATCTTGAGATAGCTGAGAATAGCATCTACATGGAGGGGTGCCAGGCATGTGTTTCAGAGCCTGAGCAGAGGACAGAGGGTAACAACATAGGGAAGGAAGACTGAGAAGCCTGGCTTGGGAAACTGGAGCCTGCATGGGGTATGGAGGGCTGGATGGCAAAGACAAAGCAAAGTAATAAGAACATTTAAATGGAGGGGCAGCCTGCTATTGGGAGTGTAGGGATGAGAAAGGGCAAGGCCCATAAGCACAGACAGTTGGAAAGAATGGCCACATAAGAGGGTATCCCAACCTGAAGTGTCAAAACCCAATGTGGGTCAGAAAGGCATCTTCTGATGTGCATGTAATGTACACCAATCTGGTGACAGGTCTTCCCTATGTGGATTGGTAGGTGATTGGAAGCTGACTGTTTAAGTCAATGAGATAAAGAGGGTATCCATACTGGGAGTAACAGGCATGGGCTGTCAGGCAACATGGGTGAGGTGAGAAATCACTGGGAGGCACACTGGGAGAGGCACACTGCAGAATTAACACCCGAGATTCACTAGCAAGAAGAAAACAACTCCACATAATAAAGGAAACCAGTGAGAAGGCGCAAAACTGAGCTGCTGTGGGACAATTAGGGAAGAGGAGGGATCTGGAAGCCAGGAAGGGGGAAAAGAACTACACCTCCGGAAACTGTGAATGACATGCCATGTGCTATATGATGTGTCCCTGTCCCTCACTTTACTATTCAGAAATTATTATCCAATAAACAATCCAAAAATATCAGTGCTTTACAAAAGCAAATATTTGTTTCTTTCTCCTGAATCTACAGATGTGAGTGTGGCTGAATTCAGGCGGGTCAGCTAGGCTTCCACGTGCACGTGTCATAGCTGGTCTTATTCTGAGATGCGGGCTGAAAATGACATGCTACCTGAGTGTGCTCTTTCCATGGCAAACGGCAGGAGTTCAAGAAGATAACTGGCCTCTGCAAGTTATTCGGCCAAGCCGAGTCAGTTGGGAGTAGAAGCAAACTTGACCAAATGGGGAACAGGAAGGAAGTGAATACTTACTAAATAAATAATCCCACCGCACAGATCTTCAGTAAAACTGGGAACACTTACTTATTTGGTGAATCAAACAAATGTGCTGAGTTTCATAACAGTATCTGTATAAAAGTGAGAGCACAAAGCTAAGTGAATGAGAACAGCAAAATCCTGATTATAATTTCATTTCCTCCGCATAAAGAGGTAAGAAAATGAGCTCACATTTTGTTAATCAACATCTGCTTATTAGGTTCTGTTCTAAGTAATTGCATTTAAATTTCTTTCTCTTTCTCTCTTTTTTGTTCAGAAGAGTCAAGAGGTAAGTAAAACCATTCTAACTTTTAGTGGGGGATATAAACTTAGGAAGGTTAAGATTCTTTCTCACACTCCTGTAGTTCATATATTAAGGTTTTAATTCAGAAGAATGTATCACCGAGGAAATTCAAAGGACTAAGTCTTCTAACTTTGTTTCTTTAAATTCTGTACTTGTCTATTTGGCATCCACTAATCTCAGGGCTGAACTAACAGCCAAGGAAAGTTGTTTACCACTTCTTTACAATCGAGCTCTCACAGGTGCATGAAAATAATGCTACAAACCTTCCAACCACAAACTCCAATGTTTGTGTTTTACTTGCTGCCCAACAAGTGATGTCCTTACCACAGTAATAAAACACTGGCATAGGGCAGCCCCGGTGGCACAGTGGTTTAGCGCCGCCTGCAGTTCAGGGTGTGATCCTGGGGACCCTTGCGTGGAGCCTGCTTCTCCCTCTGCCTGTGTCTCAGCCTCTCTCTCTCTGTCTCTCTGTCTCTCATGAATAAATAAATAAAATCTTTAAAAAAAAATTATCTAAAAAAATAAATAAATAGATAAATAAAAATAAAAAAATAAAAATAAAACACTGGCATACGCTTTCCCTCATTCCCGCCTGCCTACTGACCAACCCTGGTGCTCTCCCAGGAGGCACTACAGGATAAGACTTGCCCTCCTCTCAGGGGAAATGTAAGTAATATAAAATTCTCAATGGCATTAGCTTCTCCGTGTTGGCATGCATTCACCTCTGTAAATTAAAATCCCTTGGTTCACTTTAACATGCTGAAAGGCATCATGACCCTTGTAAGTCTTTTTACGCTCTCTTCCTAGGATGCCTAAGAGGTCCCCATGATTTGCATCCTCTCAATCATGTATCATCTCTCATAGTGCAATGAATAAGAAGCCCAACTTGTTCAGCTACAGGTGTGCTCCTGGTGGCCTTCAGCAAGAGGGCACTGCCACTGCCACAAGATAAAGAATCAAGGCCTGAAGGGTAAGTGGTTCATCCAGGTCCCACAATTAGTCTGTCACAGACGGTGATCAGAATCTAGCCTTCCTGACACCTGCATCAAGATGCATTTTATTATACTTTGTGGATTAGAATGGAAAGCTACCAGATTTCTTTAAAATATAACTTTCTTATTGAGAATTAGACCTAATGTTTTAACTTCTTCAAGCTGTAATTTACTTTCCCCTGGAACAATCAGTCTCCTCCAGCATGTCACCTTCATGGTCACATGCTGTAATCTGTCATTAACAGTCACCATACTCTCTTTATAATATAATTCGAACACCACCTCTCACATGTTCAGCTCACTTTGTCTAGTCACAAAACACCTAAAATCCTTCCAAACAACCCCCACCCGCCTTTCATAAGTCTTACCATTTTTCCACTGACCTTTACCCATTTACCACTATACCATCACCTCCCTACTTACTTGATTACAGTCTATGGTCAATCCTTAATACTTTAGCCCATTTCTCCTTTTATCATTGCTCGCTAAACCACAGCCTTATTTAAAACTTGAGTTACTGGGCAGCCCCGGTGGCGCAGCAGTTTAGTGCCCCCTGCAGCTGGGGATGTGATCCTGGAAACCCGGGGTCGAGTCCCGTGTCGGGCTCCCTGCATGGAGCCTGCTTCTCCCTCTGCCTGTGTCTCTGCCTCTCTGTCTCAATGAATAAATAAAAAAAATAAAAATAAAAATAAAATAAAATAAAAAAAAACTTGAGACACCGATGTGATTGAAGAAAAAGACACAGCCATGCTGCGTATTCTGTTTCAGTTCAAGGAAGACACCTCAAGTGGGTCCCCATTATTGAAGAGGAATGATAAGCTATTTCCTTGGTCCATTCCTACTCTCATTCTCCTGAACCATTTCACTTTCTCCTCAAACCTCTTCAAACTTGCTTGCCGCTGGTGTCCTTGTTTTCTGATTCATTGAGAGAAAAGATAGTGAAATTCTACAGGCTCCCAGGACGTCTACCCCCTTATTTATGCCTTGCCAACTACATTTTACTTTCTTTCCAGTTAATATAGATGACATTTCCATCACTTTTAGCAAAGGCTTGACTTCTCTTACTGTCCACTAAAGCCCATCATCCTTTCTAGCTAATTCATAGCATGGATCCAGCAATCACCCCCACCTCTCAAGTAACTCATGGATCATCAAATTTCTTTTTCTGCCAGATAATGAAATAAACATGAATATATACTGATGTTTTCTCAGAAAAACAGCATTGTAACCATACTCCCTCCAGTAACTACCACTTAATATTTTTCATTTGATTTACAGCAAATTTTTTTTTAAATTATTGCCTATAACTGCCTCCAGTTTATTCCTCATTTTCAATGCAACTGCCCTCATCCTTTTGCACTTGGCTGACATTCTTACTGTTCTCCAGCAGGACCTCCATTCTGTGAAATCCAATTATCATTTATCAATCTTAATATTAGTGTAGCCACATTTGTAACAAGTGATCACTGCACACTCCTAGAAACGCTTTTCCTCACTTGTGTTCCAAGACACCGCAGCTGTCCCACCAATCTTAGCTATACTTTATTAGTCAACTTTGCTAGTTCCACACCATTTCCAATGTTGAAGTGTTCCAGATAGCTCCCTTTATATTTTCACTTTTCGTTTTTTAAAAATTGGGAGTCATTTTTGAATCCTAACATGGTACACATCCAAAGTGAAAGCAAATCCTGCCAGCACGAACTTAAAAAAACAAACAAAAACAAAAAAATCTAGACTATTGTTCTTGGATTTTTTTATTTTATCTATATTCATTTCTGGGTGATTTCACTCAATCTCATAAAATTCATATATTACCTATACATCATTGATTTCCAAATTGAGAGCTTCAGACTGGTCCCTTCTTCTGATGCCCAAGCTGGATCAGTGTCCAGCGGGAAAGGAGGAGTGTGGGGGGAAGGGAAGGGAAGGGAAGGGAAGGGAAGGGAAGGGAAAAGGGAAGGGGTAAGGGAAGACCTAACCCCCCACCCCCACCCCTGCACACACACACAGAAACAACTCCCGTCATCCCACAGACGAACATCCCTACGGCAGGGGAGGAGGGTCGCCTCGGTGCTGCCCTCCCGTTCCTCCTCTTCCGCTGGGCAGGACACCTCTCTGTAGGACCCAGGAAATTTAACAAAAATCCCCTACCCCTGCACAAGCAGAGCAGGGCTAACTCCATTGTGTGCTGCACCCGCCACCTCCTGTATCACCCCCACATGACCTGCTTATTGCCCCACCCTAGTCAAGCCGCTGGGCACACCCTAATCGGAAACTGGCTCATAACCATGTAACCCCACCTCGTGGCCGCCAAAACTGCGCGCCAATTCCAACCAGAGTGATAGGCCAATTCAGTTCAAGTGGATACTATAGGAGTAAAATGTAATTCAATCGGCCACCTGCGTGTGGACCCACATGACTGTGCAACTTTCTGCGTATGTTACAATCCCATGGGCCACCGGCCCCTACAAAGCTGCTCCGCCTTAGTCTCAGGGTCCAAGTCCCTGCTCCGCTGTGTCGGGTGCACTTGGAGCCAAGCTCGAGCTTGTGAATAAACCCTCGTGTGTTTGCATCGGTGTCGTCTCCTCGGAGGTTTCTCGGATTCGCGATCTTGGGCACAACACTCTCCCCGCCGCCTCGCTGGTTTCCGTGTGGGAGCACCTGCTGCCACCCTTTCGGAAGCCGGCCCCGAATCCTGATAATTTCCAGAAGCACAGGCTAGGGCTGCAGGAGGAGGGGAAGCTCCGGGACTCGGGCTTCTGCTACTTAGTGAGTTAGGAGGTGGTATCAAAACTGTGAACACACACAATAAATAAATAAATAAACAAATAAACAAATAATAAATAAATAAATAAATAAATACCCACCGTGAACACAAATGCGAGGGGACCTGAAGCAGGTGCAGGTGTCTACAGAGCCAGGCTTCGTGGTCCTGGGCCCCAGGCTGACGCGGGCGGCATCCGAAGAACCGCAGCATCTCCCCGGGCGGCAGGGCTTCCCGGCAGGCTCCACGTGAGGCTCGGAGACCTATCATCCTGAAGGTGATGAGGGGGCGGGGAGGGCAGGGCGCACCTAGGGGTGCGCATGCGCCGGCCTGAGGGCGAAGGCAGCGCGCATGCGCAGGGCAGCGTGGCCGGGCCGCCCAGCCGCCATCATGGCGGTGTGAGGAGGTGCGAGGCCGGCCCCTGGGGAGGGCGCTCGGGAGGGCGGTGAGCGACGGGGCATCCACCGAGTCAGACTCACCCCCTCTCCAGGGCTATGAGGACGGGCCTGTCCTGTAGGAGACACGGTGAGTGGCGCTGCGGCTCCGGCTCGCGTCGGGGCAGGAGTCGTGAGGGCGCCGCGGCCGGGGCACAGGGTCGGAGAAAGGCGCGCGGAGGCGGCGTGAGGACCGTGACGGACGTGCCGCGTTTTCACACTTACCTCCCGGAAGGAGTCCTGAAGAGCCGGGCTTAGGGGTCACGTGGCCGGAAACGGACGGGGGGATGGCGGCTGCACTTCCGGGCGCGGCTGCACTTCCGCCCACGGCCGTCCGCGGAGCCTCCCTCACGAGGCTCCTCGGCCCACCGGCCCCCCCGGCCCCCCGGCCTAGCGCAGACCCGTTTCGGTTCCGGTTGCCGCCGCCGGTTTTCAGTCGGTCACAAAACGGGATGACGTCACCCCACAACATGAACAGGACTCCATCAAGAAACCGGATTGGCTGTGACTCAGTCATACGGCCGGTGAGTCCCGCCTCTCATGTGGCCTCGTTGAAATTCGAATGGGGTAAGAATAGAAATTAACTACCAAAAAAAAAAAAAAAAGTGCATTCTTTTAAATTTGCCCAATAGCTTTAATATTACAACATTACTTGGGGAAAACAGGCAATACAAGAAAAAATATGTAATATTTCAACTTCAATGTCTGTAAAGGATTTTTAATGGAATTCAGAGGACAGGTGCGCTCAGAGCATCGTGGAGGCCTAGAACGTTTCCTGTTAAACCACCTCAGTGCAGAGTGGCCAACAGCAAGTTGTATTGGGAAAAGGAGAAAAAGAGAGGAGAGAAAGAAGGAAAGAAAAGAGAAAGAGGAAAAAAAAAGGAAGAAAAAAGAAAAAACGGAAAAAGAGAAGGAAAAAGAAAAAGGGAAAAAAGGGTGGGGGAAGGAAACAAATCAAAAAGCAAAACAAAACAAAACAAAAAACAAACAAACAAAAGAACCACCGGGGAGTATCTTCTGCTTCTGTGTACTTTAAGTCCCTTGGCTTCCCCTGGAAGTTGTCCGTCTAGCTGGTGTTCTGGGGGAGGGGCCTGCTGTGCTGATTTTCAGGTGTGAGCACTTGGGGGAGCTGCTCTGCCCCCAGCCTGATGCAGGGCTCAGTGGGGGTTGTTTACCCCGTGAGGCCCCAGGAGGAACAACCCCAGTGGCTGCCCCAGCTCTGGAGCCCTGGAGTCAGCTCCCACAGTAACTCCAGAGCTCTCCATCTGCAGGGCCTGGAGGCTCCAGTGCGGCGCCGCTGATCTGCTCAGCTCGGAGCAGGAGCGTCCTCGCTGTCCTGGGCCCTCCCGGCCTCTGCCTGTCCCGGGGGGAGGCCAGATCCTGGGCTGTGTCCCGGCGCCCTGTGCTCCGGAGCCTGCGCTGGTGGATTCGCGCTCCCGGGCCGCGCAACCCCCTCCGCAGAGCCGCCCGAGCCCCTCTGAGCTGCTCCTGGAACCGCGCAGCCCCCTCCACACGGAGCCTCTTCCTCTGCCCGAGTCCCTCGGAGCTGCTCCCGGAGCCGCGCAGCCCAAAGATACAGATGCAGTGAAACACAGGGACACCTGCACCCGGATGTTTCTAGCAGCAATGGCCACAATAGCCAAACTGTGGAAGGAGCCTCGGTGTCCATCCAAAGATGAATGGATAAAGAAGATGTGGTTTATGTATACAATGGAATATTCCTCAGCCATTAGAAATGACAAATACCCTCCATTTGCTTCAACGTGGATGGAACTGGAGGGTATTATGCTGAGTGAAATGAGTCAATCGGAGAAGGACAAACATCATATGTTCTCATTCATTTGGGGAATATAAATAATAGTGAAAGGGAATATAAGGGAAGGGAGAAGAAATGTGTGGGAAATATCAGAAAGGGAGACAGAACGTAAAGACTGCTAACTCTGGGAAACGAACTAGGGGTGGTAGAAGGGGAGGAGAGCGGGGGGCGGGAGTGAATGGGTGACGGGCACTGGAGGTTATTCTGTATGTTGGTAAATTGAACACCAATAAAATTAAAAACAAAAAAACAAAACAAAACAAAAAAAACACCTCAAACTAAGAATGTGCTGATCACAATTAGTGGTATTCTCCCATTAGTGTTACTGTTCCACGGCAGCTGTGGTTAGCAAATGATTATCTATGATCTTAGTTCTCAATAGAATTAAAATATGAAATATCTCGATATAACCTTAGAAATATGTAGGAGTACTTGAAACAGCAAAACTCTCCCAAGGATCATTAAAAAGAAGAAATTGAGTGAAATGCATCTCTGTGATCCCCAGTGGAATCACTCATCCTCAAAATGGGATGTCTTCCCACACTAACCTTCAACTGACTTAAATTCAATGAGGCTATCAACCACATTTTTATTTTAATGAAATTACCTAAGGTGACCATCGGGAATAACATAGTTGTAATGATAAAACATTTTAGGGGAAAAAAAAAAAAAACCTGATAGGATTTCCCTTATGAATAATAAAATACTTCCTAGAATTTCATTGATTAAAATAGAGTCTAATTGAGAGAAGAATCACAAATATTAATGAAATAGGATAAAAAGGTTACTGTAGTGGGCTTTAATGGTACCTGATGATTATCATGGTTCTGTCATCCGTTCCTACTCCCGATCTTGTGCCCCACTATTCCATACCATCTCTGTCATCAAACATTCAATAACTCATCCACCTGTCTCCTTCTCAAATGATAACTTGCTTCCTGTATCATTGAGGATTTTTTTTTTTTTAAGCAACTACAAAATAATTTGCAGAAGTTCTCAAGACCGTATTTGCCCACTTGGATGAACCTAGCTTCTGTCCCCTGACTTTGAAATGTCCTACCTTCCACACAGTCCAGCCTTTCCTCTTAGGAAATAAATCTCACCACTTGCCTTTTTAAGGATATTGCTCAGTTATTCCTTCAAGCTCTTTCCTCATTACATTTCCCTCTTTATTGAACGTGTTTTGTCATTTATCCTAGATTTAAAAACATTCTCAACTCCACTTCCCTCTGCCTACAATCAGCTTTCCCTTAATTCAAAACTGACTGAAAAAAAGTTCTATGGAATGACTCTCCTGTTTGTCTTCTCGCATTATTTCTTCAGCAATTCTATCAGTCTTCTGTTGCTTACTCTAGAGCAAACACTAATCTTTACCCCTTCCGTACACCATTAAGTCTAAAGATGAACTTTTTTTATTCTGCTTATCCTATTGTACTCAGCACAGCTACAATGTATTTAATACAAACTGTGTTCTGGAAGTATAATAATTATTTTTTACGATTTTATTTATTTTAGAGAGAGAGAGATCTTGTGGGGGGTGAGGAGCAGAATGAGAGGGAAATGGACAAGCTGACTCTGCACTGAGCAGGGAGCCCAGCGTACGCAACTTGATTCCAGGACCCTGAGATCATGACCTGACAGAACCAAGAGTCAGACACTCAACCTACTGAGCCACCCAGGCACCCCTGGAAATGTAATAATTCTATGATGTATAAAAGTATATTTAATCTGTAAGGCAATTTATATTGGAAGATGTTCCATTACTTAAAATACCAATATGAAATCTTAAAACATTGGTAATTATAACATATTACAACATTAGAGATGGTAAAATAAAAAAAAATGTGTCTTAGAATTATTACGGTATTATGTCTAATCCTTAAAACAATTGTATTGGGATGGCTGGGTGGCTTAGCAGTTGAGCGTCCACCTTCAGTTCAGGGCGTGACCCTGGGTCCTGGGATCGAGTCCCACATCGGGCTCCCTGCATGGAGCCTGCTTCTCCCTCTGTGTGTGTCTCTGCCTCTCTCTCAGTGTCTCTCAGGAATAAATAAAATCTAAAAAAATAAAATAAAAATAAAAAATAAAACAACTGTATTAAGTAGGTATAATTGTTCTATTTAACTCAACATTTTTGCTAAATAGCAATAACAGTACTAAAATGGTGATGTTAATATCCTTAGTTAAGATTTATTGAGCACTTAATTTAACAAAAAGCTATTCAAAGCAGTTTTCATAGATTCCTTTTTTTTAAGATTTATTTAATTGAGAGAGAGAGAGAGCATGAGAGAGCACAAGCAGGGGGAGGGGCAAAGGGAGAGAGAGAAACAGGCTGCCCAAAGACCTGGGGTTAGATCCCGGGATCCTGAGGCCCTGACCTTAGCCAAAGGCAGACACTTAACCAACTGAGCCACCCAGGTGCCCCAAAGCAGTTTTCGTAGACTGTTATTTCGTCTTCACATGTAGGTCCTAGTAGGTAGTTATTAGCATCATCTCCATTGTACTGATTAGAAAACTAAAGCACTAAACAGAGAAGGAATAGCTTCTAATTGATAGTTAAACTAGAATCTAAACCCAGCTTGGTTTTACTCACACCAATTGTTCTGTCATTATGGTGAATGCATTAGTTTGCTAGAGCTGCCATAAAGAAGTACCACAAACTTACACAAAACAGAGTGTCTCACACTCCTGGAGGCTAGATTGTGAAGTCAAGGAGTTGGCAGGGTGGGTTCTTTTTATGGGCTGTGAAAGAGAATGCGTACATGCCTGTCTTCTAGCTTCTGATGGTTTGCTTGGTAATCTTTGGTGTTTGTTGGTTTCTGCTTCATCAGATGCATACAACAGTCATATTGGATTAGATGACCCCCCTACTCCAGTAGACTCTAACATATTACATCTGCAAAGACCATCTTTACAAATAAGGTCGTATTCTAAGGTCAGGGGGTAAGGACTTCAACACATAGAATTTGAAGAGACGGCAATTAGTGCTAACAGATACTTAAATTTTGTCAGATAAAAATAATCGTTACCTTAATGTTCATTGAAGAGTATATTGCTTTGATGACCTAAGAGTAAGACAGTGTTTGAGGTTTACAATGAACTGATAAATTTTATCTTTTAAATTGCGAGGTAATGTACTAGGAGACCCTCAAAAGTCTCTTCCCTTTCATGAGTTCTGCTTTCCATTTGTCCTATGCCAGTAGCCATCTAGCTGTGGTGATACTCCTAGTGGAAAAAAATGCTGCTAACTGAACTTGGGCACAATGATAATAAAGTAGGTTTTAAGCCACCTATGCTCCAGTGTAAAATTAAGTTGATTTATCTTCTAGAATAAAAGTGAATTTATCCCATTATCACTAGTTGATGAAAACTTTAGAATAGATACTCTTTATTTACAGAATTTACTACCTGGTTTTATATAATACATTAGCAGGCAATACAGTGACAGTGAGAAAAATGTGCACCTCTCCTGCTAGAACCTAGAACGTGGTACAGACCAAAATTTTTGTGATGAAAAACAAAACACTTCTCTGCATTTTTCTACCTATGGCCAAAATATATAAAAATATGTAAACAATTATATGCTAACAAATTAGACAACCTAGAAGAAATGGATAAACTTCTAAAAATACACAATCTTCCATGACTGAATCATGAAGAAATGGAAAATCTGAATAGAGCAGTTGCTAGTAATGAAATTCAATCAGTAGTTTAAAAACTTCCAACAAACAAAAAGTTCAGGTCCAGATGACTTCACAGGTGAATTATACCAATCATTTAAATAAGAGCTATTAGTTACCCTTCTCAAATTATTCCAAAAAGTAAAGGGAAAGGAGCACTAGCAGCCTATTTTATGAGGCCAATGTTACCATGATCCCAAATCCAGACAAAGACACTACAAAAAAAGAAAATTACAGACCAGTATCCTTGATGAATGTAGATCCAAAAGTCCTCAACAAAATATTAGCAAATCAAATTCAACAGTATAAAAGGTCATCTACTGTGACCCAGTAGTATTCATTCCAGATATGGAAGCATGGTTTAACACCTTTAAATCAATCACAGTGATATACAAAATTAACAAATGAAGGATAAAAATATTACTATCATCTCAGTAGATCCAGAAAAACCATTTGACAAAGTCGAACATCCACGTATAATAAAAACTTTCAACAAAATGGATAGAGAAGGAATGCACCTCAACATACTAAAGGCCATATATGACACACCCACAGTTAATATACTCAGTGCTGAAAACCCAAAAGCTTTAGCTCTAAGATCAGGAACAGAACAAAGATGCCCACTCTTGCCATTTTTATTCAGCATTATATTGGAAGCCCTAGGCATGGCAATAGGCAAGATAAAGAAGTAAAAGCCATCCAAATTGGAAAGGAAAAAGTAAAACTTTTTATGAAGACATACAGATGGCCATAGGCTCATGAAAAGATGTTCAACATCACTAATCATCAAGGAAATGAAAATGAAAACCACAATGAGATACCATCTCACACCTGTCAGAATGGCTATTTTTTTTTTAAATTTTTTATTCATTTATGATAGTCACAGAGAGAGAGCGAGAGAGGCAGAGAGAGAAGCAGGCTCCATGCACCGGGAGCCTGATGTGGGATTCGATCCCGGATCTCCAGGATCGCGCCCTGGGCCAAAGGCAGGCGCCAAACCGCTGCGCCACCCAGGGATCCCAGAATGGCTATTATCCAAAGACAAGAAATAATAAGTATTGATGAGGATATGGAGAAAAGGGAACCCTTGTGTACTGTTAGTGGAGATGTAAATCGGTGTGGCCACTATGGAAAACAGTGTGGAGAGTCTTCAAAAAGTTAAAAATAGAACTAATCTATGATCCAGCAACTTCACCTCTGGATATTTAAAGAAAACTAAAACGCTAATTTGAAAAATATATGTACCCGTATGATACAGAAGCATTCTAAGTGTCGAATGAATAGATAAAGAATCCATTTGCAGGGTATGTATGTATGTGTATGTATTTATATGTATGTGTTTGTGTATATATGTACACATATAACAATATTACTCAGCCATAATAAAGAATGAAATCTTGGGCACCTGGGTTGCTCAGTGGTTGAGCATCTGCCTTCGGCTCAGAGCATGATCTCAGGGTACTGGGATTGAGTCCCACATCGGGATCCCTACAGGGAGCCTGCTTCTCCCTCTGCCTGTGTCTCTGCCTCCCTTTCCGGGTCTCTCATGAATAAATAAATAAAATCTGTAAAAAAAAAATAAAAAAATGAAATCTTGCCACTTGCAACAACGTAGAGGAATATTATCCTAGTGGAAATAAGCCAAGAGAATCTAAAAAAAAAAAAAAAAAATCTAAAGGGAATCTAAAAAATAAAACAGTAACAAGACTCATACACACAGAGAAAAACTTGGTTGTCCGAGAAGTTGGTTGGAGTATGGGTGAAATAGGTAAAGAAGACTAAGACATACATACTTCCAGTTATAAAATAAATCACAAAGTTGAAAAGTATAGGACAGGGAGTATAGTCAGTAACGTTGTAATAACATTGTATGGTGACAGATAATGAGCATTGAGTAATGAATTGTTGAATCAATAATCTATACACTTTAAACTAATATAATATTATATATGAATTGTACTTTGTTAAAAATTTAAAAGATAATATTACAGATTAAGCCAGTATTATAAAATACCAATTATTTTATGAGTCAACTTGATCTCCACCAAAAGTGGCACTTACCATATGACATTGTTATCATGGACTGAGATTTATTTTTTTAATTTTTTTTTAATTTTTTATTTATTTACGATAGTCACACACACAGAGAGAGAGAGAGAGAGAGAGGCAGAGACACAGGCAGAGGGAGGAGCAGGCTCCATGCACCGGGAGCCCGATGTGGGATTCGATCCCGGGTCTCCAGGATCGCGCCCTGGGCCAAAGACAGGCGCTAAACCGCTGCGCCACCCAGGGATCCCATGGACTGAGATTTAAATGAAGGACTAAATATCAGTTAATTATGGATTCTAATTCTTTGGTAGTCAGTCATTTTTTTTCCAGTTTCCTGTTTCTATAATCATTTGGTAGTCATAATCATTTTACACGGAGATATTGACAAAGGTTACAAATAGGCCTTATCTTTGAGTAATGACTAACTTGTCCTCAACCAATAAAATCCCAATTTTAATAGGCCTCCAATCCCAACCAGTACTTGCACATGTCATCTTTTTATTTACATATGGTGCCTTAGAAGTTAGAGAGCATCAGTACAAATTACATTTCCCATTTATGAGTTCCTATTAATTAGGGGACCATTAGTTTCCCATGAGTTCATGCCTTGAATTTCCACTGCCAAGATCCACCGGTTTTTCTACTTTATATCTTGAGAAGCATAACAAAGGGCACTTTATTATGGGTGTATACTTCAGCATGTAAACTGTTCCCCATCTTTGTTTCGGAGTATGATGTCTAATCGTCTATTCAGTTTGTTTTATCTAGTTTTCTACAACTGTGCTATTTAAGTCATTTGGCATTTTTTCTTTTCCTTCTGAGGAAAAGATGTTTTCTCTTGTATGCATCTGATAGAGATCAACAAGTATTTTGACTCAGTATGTCTGTCTTTATGAAAGAAAAATTCAGCTTGACCTAGTATTACTAATGATACTTTCACTTAAGTCTTTTTTTTTTTTTAAGATTTTATTTATTCACGAGAATACACACAGAGAGAGAGGCAGAGACATAGGCAGAGGGAGAAGCAGGTTCCATGCAGGGAGCCCGATACGGGACTCGATCCCGGGTCTCCAGGATCACACCCTGGGCTGAAGGCAGCGCTAAACCGCCAAGCCACTGGGGCTGCCCCTCACTTAAGTCCTTAAAGTGTTTTGGCCCACTGTAGTTTATTGACCAAAAAAGATGTTGCCCCGTAGTGCTTGCTTATTGCTTGGGTATCAAGTACATATTTTGGACTTGAAATACTGAGTCCTCAGAATTATGTAATATGAGTAGTAGAGACCTCAAATATACTGAAGTTTGAGTACATCAGATTTTTCCAAATGTGAAATCAGTGGGTATAGTGATTTTTACTTGGTATTGAAACACAAAGGGTCACTCCCAAGCTGGTGTTTGTTTTACTTTATCAGTATTCTTTACCTTGATCACTGTTCTTCATCCACAAACACATGGTCTGTAGGCATTAAGATACATTGAACTTTGATAGTTTGGGCACTTTACAGGTACCATTGTATCCAGCACCTTTCTCAACTGATCATCATCTAGATAAATAGACACATAGTGACCCGTGGTCTTTTGTGTGCATTCAGAAGGCAGCAGATCCTGCACAGTACCTTCTAAAGTCTGTTATATTCGATAAACCCGTAAAATGAAAACCAAAACACCATCAGAATTATTCCAAGTATTTTAGTATATACTATTAGGATCATTGAGGCACGTAATACAGATATTCCAGATTGCATGATTCTTAAATTATCCAGAGCCAGTATGGATATCATCTGCACACAAAGGAGACTTCAAAGGCAGATGGCTTCACCTTTATATACATCTGTAAATACAGCTAATAATAGCTATTACTCTCCTTTTCACAATATACTAAGGAAATGTTAGAATTTCCTTAATGCATTTTCTAGTTATTTTTTACCTTTCCTTGAAGTAATCACTTTTCATTCTTTACATTTCTCATTTTTAACTCAGACTTTCCTCTTCCTCCAGTTTAGGAGTGTCTATTTCAGCCAGAAGACTGAAGAAATATGAGTCTTGCCCAAAAACCTTTCCCCTTTCATTCATTTCGAGGCTAATGAATTAAGGATATGACTGGAATAAAAATATGAACAAATTAAGAGTAGGAATCTTTTCTTGACCCACCACTTCATATTCTTCCTGTTTATCCTGTCGAAATATTTCTTTTCTACCTGCAAAGCACTACCTTGTTTGATTGGTTCTGTCTCCCTTTGAGACTGCAATCATTTTTATGGAAGTGATCATGTTTTATTTATCTTTACAAACCAGAATTTAACACTGTTTCAGTATTGATAAGTGATTGAATTAATGAATAAATAAATGAGGCTAGATAAACCAAACTCAAGTAGAAGGTAGGAAATTTGCATTAATGTGGACATAGGAGTGATAAGGCTTTAAGAAACCACCTGTAAGATTAATTGTAATTAATGGGGGTGATAAGAAAATGAAGAATAAAAGTTAGGGATTATTCTTCTATCTTGAACACAAAGGGTGTGCCTTTTCTGTTTGCCATATTTTATTTTGAAGATTTCTTTTTTTAATCATTAAATAGCAACTTACTGATTATCCTTAATGTATCTGGTTTCTGAATGTGCAATTCTCCCACCCAATGGTAAGGAAACGTTGTTTAGTGTTAGGAGGTAATGGCTAAAAGGAAGACAAAAGGTACCATTTTCTACCTTCAACTGCATCATTAACTCAACTTGTGAGTTGCACACATTATTTAATTCTTCTTGCCTCAATCAGCTCAGGTGTAAAATTGGGTGGAAATGTGTAACTAATGGTCCATATGAGTGATTTGATTAAAGATGTCCAAGAAAATTAAGGGAAATGGAATTTAAAGTGCTTTCTGAGACTGAAATTAAACTAAACATTTTATAAATTTGCTCGAGTCTCTATTACCAAAAATTATTCTATTTCTTAAGTTCCATGATGTTTTATTAAGATAAAGCCAACTTAAATAGGTAATTTTTTTTTCAGAAAAAATGCTGCCTCCATTTTTCTATAGGAAGCCTCAGATACCATGGACTTAAATATTGTAAATCTGTTAGCACTTACAAGTTCATATTGAATTTCCCCATGATTAGAGTTCCTTCTAAAACTTGAACAGCTTAAGTTTTGTATTTCTTTCAAAAATCTTAAAAAGATAATGATGGTTTAGATTTAGAAGAATGATAAATTGTAAGACTTGAATTTTTGTATGAAGCATATTGTCTCCATCATAACTGACCTTAGAGGGATGGCATGAAAACAAATTTAAGCTATTAAAGTGTTTTGAAAGCATTAAATGACATATAATGAGATAGAAGACCCAGAAGATACAGACAAAAATAGTTCATAAATTTAAAAAGTAAAGAATAATGCAAGGTCATATGTATTGATTTTATTAGAAAACGTTTAATTTTACCAAGTAGACATTTAAATAAGACTTTGTACTTAGATATATCATTTCAGGTGGAAATGTGAATCTACTTTAGAGAGTTGTAGTTATAAACAATTCATAATTCACTGTAGTCATCAAAGTGAATTAAAAATAATTGACTGTTTAAAATTAAACTTTGATAACATCTTAGTATTTGAAAAGTTTACCTGAACTTTATCTGGTCTTTATGCTGATCACATTGAAGGACACAAAGCTATTAAAATAAAATTAATTTTAAATGAGGTTTTTGTTCTAATTGGCATTTATTATCATACAGCCTGTCTGAATTTTTTTCTAGCTTGCATTTTTAAGCCTCATACATCAGTGTATTTCATGACACAGATGGATAGCCATCTGTATAATTTTAACACACATGAATTTCAATAAAAAAATTGTCTAGACTGGTACAGATGTAGTGAATGTGCAACACTTATTTTATGGCCCCCATGAAAGGGTTATGTAAGCCTTTAGTCCTTTAAAATGCTATAATGTGATTTAGGGAATATCAAGGAGTGGTTTGATAGCTTAACAAATGACTGACACCAGAACTATCACTCTACATTCTACACTCAGAACAGGAGCTAATGAAGTCAAAATTGATAATAAGGTGGAAGCAAAGAAGTCAATAGGAAAAAATATTTTCTTAATTTTATAACTTCCCTGATTTGACTGACACAGACATTTCATATATTATTTGGGGCATAAAAACTTAAGTTCATCTTCAAGAGGAAATACTTTAGAAATGTACATTTTTTTCTCCTAAATAAATCTAGTGTGCCATTCAGTGTCCTCTTATACTGAATTGTTTTGAACTAAACTTTTTTTTAAGGATGTGAGCAATCAGATTCTGTATTAATAGCTAAAAATGCTCACAGCATTCTATACAGCTGACCTCAGCTTCCATCTTGAAGCCCCCAGCTCTCAGTTTGCATGAAAATATAATGAAATTTTCTCCCTACTTTATCAGTCTCTCTTTCCTTTCTCAGATGTTCTTCTAAACACACTATAATCACTATAATTTTGGAGTCTTTTGTTCTCTCTTCTTTCCATTTTGTAACTATCAACACTATAATTTTTCACATGCAATATACACCAAATGTATTTCATTAATCCAGACAACTTCATACCATATTCAGTTGTCTACTTACCAGTTTTCTACTTCTTATTCTTCTCCTGAGAACAACCAAATTCAGATAGCTCTGGATGTTTATTTCCCTTCCTATTAGGAATTTAGCAAAATTTAGACAAAAAAAAAAAAAAAATCCAAGCAGAAAATCTTGAGTAGGGCCAATAGCTGAGCTCCAGAGGTACTCAGGCACCCATTATGATGCCCTTTCCTTTAGTAGGAAACTTTGATTATTTACTGATAAAGAAGACATTGTTTTTATCTCTTTTCTTACAAATTTGTAGAGCAATGGGGAGGATGGTCCCTTTATTGGAGAATGTTGCATGTTGAGTTGAGCTACACCAGATTTAAGCACACTACACAAAGGATAGTGAAAGGACAAGCACTCATGCAGCAAGTAAATTTCTCCAATAAACCTTACTTTATTCTTATCATTTCACCTTTATATGACAGCCTCTTCCCCAAATGTATTCCTGCCCTTGCAAATGGCACCATTAATTACTAAATGTTTTAAGCCATGAACCAAGAATTATTTTATATTCCTCCCTCTCCTTCATCTTCATCTTCTATCAATTATCTTGCCCAGTATGCTTATAAAATATTTATCTTAAGTGTATCCCTGTATCTCCATTTCCACTGCCATTCTGTCCACAGCCTATCATCATCTTTAACATTAGCTATTGCAACAGCCTCCTAACTTTTTTTTTGCCTCTGCCCATGCCCTCTCTAATCTCTTTTCCCATAACAAACAGCAAAAGCGATAAATCTAAATATAAACTGAATTGCTCCTCACCTTAAAATTAGTAGCTTTCAATGTACTTAAAAATAGCACTGTACTCCTAGCAAAGTGTGTTAGACTTCAGTATGAACACTAATTTTCTCCTAACCCTAATTTTCAAACTCTTCTAGTGACCAGTGAGCTTCAGCAACCTTTGGTTTCTTTTTCTAGAAAAGGCTGTACTCTTCTACCCCAGCACCTTTGTGCATCCATTTCCAGTAATGGAAAAGTTGCCTCACCACATTTGTGTTGCTGGCCACCTCTCTGGCCACTCACCTATTTCAAATGCAAAGCTCTTTTTTAATCTCCAAAATGACCTTTCCATAACAATCCTATGGAAATTAGGCAACCTTACACTTAGTGCTTTGATATAATATTTTTGTCAAATCATTACCTTATTTTTTTAATTTATTATGAAATGTATTCATAGTTCTTACATATCAATGTGTAATTTTTTTCTATTCTTTCACTGAAATGTGGGCTCCATGTTCCCTGATGCCTTGACCAATGTTGACTAAGCTATATGCTTATGATAAGATTTGTTAAATGAGTTACTGTGTTTTGGATTTTTAAAATTTTAAGTGACTTTATTTTTTCCAGTTTATTGAGGTATAATTAAGAAAAATTATATATATTTAGAGTATACAACATGATTATATATATATATATATACACACATTGTGAAATGATTATGACAATTAACATTCATCCCCTCACATAGGTACCTTTATTTTTGCAGTGAGAATATTTAAGATCTACTCTTTTAGCAAATTTCAATTATACAATGCAATATTAAATGTAGTCACTATGCTGCACATTAGGTCTCCAAAACTTATTTATCTTATAACTGAATGTTTTTGTACTCTTTGATTAATATCTCTCTATTTCCGCGACCCCTCAGCCCTTGGCAACCACCATCCTACTATGGTTGTATGAGTTTGACTTTTTAAAATTCTGTATGTAAGTGAGATCTACAGTGTTTGTTTTTCTGTGTCTGCTTATTTCACTAGAATAATGACCTCTAGTTTTATTCATGGCACTACAAATGCCAAAATGTACTTCCTTTTTGTGCCTGAATAATATTTCTCTGTGCATGTATGTGTGTATCACTTTTTCTTTTTTTAACAAAGAGATCTGCAGATAGACATTTACATTGTTTCCCTATCTTGGCTACTGTGAGTAGTGCTGCAGTGAAAGAACATGGTAGAGCAGAGATCTCTTCAAGATCCTTATTTCATTTCCTTTGGATATATACCCAGAAGTGGGATTGCTAAGTCATTAGGTAGTTCTGTTAATTTTTTGAGGATTTCTATCATGGCTATACCAATGTACATTGCCATCAGTAGTATACAAGAGTTCTTTTTTCTCTACACCTTTGCTAACACTTCTTATCTCTTGTGTTTTTTATAACCTAACAGATGTGAGATAAGATTTTGATTTGCATCTCCCTGATAATTAGTGATCTTCAGCACCTTTTTACACTACTGGACATTTTTATATCTTCTTTGGGAAAATATTTATTCTGGTTACTTGCCCATTTTTAAATTGGGTTTTGTGCTATTGAGTTGTATGGGTTCCTTATATGTTTTTATATTAAACCTGATCAGATATGTTATTTGCAAATATTTTCTTCCTTCCATGTCTTTTTATTAGTTTTTGTTAGTTTCCTCTGCTGTACAGAAGCTTTTAGTTTCATGTGGTCCTACTTGTTAATTTTTGTTTTTGGTGTCCTGTCTAAAAAACTATTGCTGAGACTAATTTCCATAAACTTTGCAAAGGAGCATGAACCATATAAACTTCAGCTAAAATTTAAAAGTCATAAGGGTAGTTTCTAGTTTATCATTGAGAAGTATTTCATTAGTATAACTTATAGGTAATATTCAATGCTCTAAAAAATAATTTTTAAATTTAACATCAATAACCCCTAATAATATGCAAACATTTTTAAAAGGATAATAGGTCTTGGGAAACAAAGATTTTTTTTTATTTTCTATTACAGAGTAAACAATCTAGTTTGAGTATTCCCTTATTAGGGAGAGAGGTAGTCTTTGAGCTCTTTATCACTCCACCATTTTCCCATTAGTTTTAATGCTTATAGTCCTAACTCTGTAAGTGTTGATTCACATAGTGTTTTTTTTTTCTTCTCCTTTTCAGAATAATAATGTTCCTCTACCTTTCTTTTTGTTTCACTAGAAACTGTATTGTGCTCTTGCTATGTTTTTCCAATTAAACAATCATCATGGTCTGGGTATTCTCAAGCATTTTTCTGCTATTGTCTTCTGAAGGCTCTTCAAATGCTTCTTGGCCAACTTCATGGTTAAAAGAAAAAGAGAGCAAGTTTACAGAGTAAAATTTGTTTTGTTATTTCCAATTTACTGTCCTTCCAGACTCTTTTCTCTTAGAACTAATAGCAGTTTAGAGGTACCCAGATTAATATTCATTTCATTTATCGTTGATGACACAGAACTGTGCTGTTGCCTGTGATTTAGAAAAATTATGTCATTTTGTTTAGCTTCATTCTCCCATGTCATTCATTTGCTCTTTGGAGTTTATCCAGAAGTCTTTTCTTTACCCACCTGAAGTGTATATTTGTTTAATAGTCTTCTGATCATAATGCTTTGCAGCCAGATTGTTGTTGATATTTTCAACTCATTAAGTTTTGGCAAGATAAATATACTTCAGGAAAAGATTATAACAAGTAAAAATATGGTGGCTATAGTTGCTAAGACTTGTCATTAAGGTGTGCTATCATAGCACATATAAAGATGAGACTCAGTGGTTAAATAGACACACTAATGAAGTCCTTCACCAAGACATATTTACTGGTATCCACAGGACATCATGGCAGCCAAAGTTTTGTTCGGCTATTTTCAGCCTATATCCCAAGCAGCAAATTGATCCTCTAATGAAGGAGCCAGTGAGACAATATCCTATATCCCTTTCATTTTTTTACAGTATGAACTTGTCACAAAGGAGCAAAAGACTCATGTTCAGAACACAGTGAACTGGATTTAAGAGCAGAGTTGTCACAAAGGGTAAACATGGAGAGATGCCCTTTAGAGACAGTCAGTCATTAGCACAGGTACTCAGCAGGGGTGTTACTGGAGCTAACCTCCTCAGGAGTTGATGAAGACTGTGTAGTTCAAATTAACTTGCACAAAATCAGATGTAGAAGTTAAAATTTTCTGTAAATAGTGATATACGTTCCTGGAAGCAGGACAGTAACATACAACAGGAAGAATTTGATAGGACAAATCAGTCTAAGCAGGGTAAGAATGAGAAGAATTGCAGTAAGCTCCAGGAGAATGCTTGTCACCCGCAAGTACCTAGCACAGCGCTTGGTGCAAAGGAGTTATTCAATCTGTATTTATTCTGTAGAATAATTAGTCCAGAAGATTAATTATTTACATTGGATTTTATTCCTAGTAAGGAAAAATTTGGAAATTAATTCAGAATGTTCATATTCTGTATTTCTTTATGAATATAATATGGTTACATTATCTGAGCAGTATAATGTACTTGATATTTGTTCTCTAGGGATAGTTCAAACAATCTATTATTTCTTGATTTAAAAAAAAATCCAGGGATGCCTGGGTGGCTCAGTGGTTGAGCATCTACCTTCGGCTCAGGATGTGATCCCAGGGTTCCGAGATCGAGTCCCACATCGGGCGCCTTGTATGGAGCCTGCTTCTCCCTCTGCCTGTGTCCCTGCCTTCTCTCTGTGTCTCTCATCAATCAATAAATAAAATCTTTAAAAAATAAACAAAAATAAATATATAAATAAAATCCATACATATCTACATATCTGTATGTCAATATCTGGTTTTGATGGATTGCTGTAAAGATTTTGGTAGCAATAATTAATAAAGAATAAAAAGCTAAATTTTCTATAGAATGGTACCTCAGGTAAGCTGATTTCATTTAGGGAAGGTGTATCTAAGATGAAGTCATGTACTAAGTAAGGAGGGTTGTCTTAACCACTAGTAGGAGAAAATATAGCTGGTCACAGTATGTTCAATATGAACTAAAACTGAAAACTTACTATGAAAATATAAGTCCTGTGGTAAGAGTTTATGGCAGGTTGTACTTAAGTTTGTCTGAATTTTATTTCATTAGTGTTTATTCCTTCAAAGACTTGTCTGAATCTGAAACATTTGAATATTTTATTTAGGGTTTGTTTTGCTTTAGGAAAATTTCAGGGTTTCTTTCATTTCTATGGAAATAGACTTCAGATGATCTTATAGCATGAATTTTTAAAACCATCTTTGGCTTTTTGAGACTTCTTGGTAAAGGATAGTGCTTATTTTATGCCATAAAAATGGGCTGAGCAATATTCTCATCTCTACTAAAAAGTGCCTCTTTTGGAGAATGCCTCGGGAGCAATTGTAACAGTAATATTATACCCATAATTTAGCTACATATGCTACACCTTCTGTAAGGAGGAACCCTACAGGCTTAGACATAGCCTTTAGGATAACATTGGAATCAGGGAACCTGAGGGAGAAGATGTCCAGGATTGGTTATGGACAGCAGTGTGACCAGAGGAGTATGACCAGAGACAGCTGAGTGCTGTAACTGGAGTTGAAACTAGTGAGATCTAATGTGTGCGGAAAGTATTTACAAGAGCAAAGTAATAGATTCAACTAGTGGTTGACTTCGAGTTATTTTAAGTGGTCTTCGTGTAACATTTACTTTAGTATTTTTAAGGCACTTATGTACTTGTTTTATGTAGAAGAGTGACATATCTGGTATAGCTACCACAGCTGAATAATTTTCAAATAAATTCTGAGAAGTTAGATTCACAGACAAGACTATATATGGTGGGCAGCCCCGGTAGCACAGCGGTTTAGCTCCGCCTGCAGCCCAGGGTGTGATACTGGAGACCCGGGATTAAGTCCCACGTCTGGCTCCCTGCCTGGAGCCTGCTTCTCCCTCTGCCTGTGTCTCTGCCTCTCTCTCTCTGAATAAATAAATACAAATCTTTAAAAAAATAATAATAAAATAAAATACATTTAAATTTCAATGGAAAAGATGACAAGCTTGAAAATACTACCATTATTGCCCACATCAAGGTACATATATGTAAAGCCTTGACCTAAGAGTAAGCTGCTTAAGGGAAAGAAAACTCATTTTTATATGCCAAACATGTGAATCTCCTTTTTATGATTAAAAAAGAGAAAGAAACTCTTTACTTCAGCTACATTTAAAGTCTCTCACATTTCATTTGTTTCCAATTGCCCAAGGAGCCATAATACCTCCTTTAGATGGCTTTAAGATCCAGAGTCCAATTCATTTTGAGAGGCTTAAGTTTCTAGAGTCTATTTGTGACTCTCATTAGAGATTACGTTGTCATCATACTATAGCACCCTAGTAATTATTATAATGGCCTTTTTGTATTTTTTCATTTTTTTCTAATTGTCTTTCCCTAATAATACCATTCTACTCCTCTATTTTCCATCTCAGTTTTCCTCAATCAGATCATTTTAACGTATATTTAAAAAGCCTGTTAATAAAAACAACTAGTGAACTAACTCACAATGAGATACCACCTCACAACCATGAAGATGGCTACTATTTTAAAAATAATAGTAAGGATCAGCACAGTTGTAAAGAAATTGGAACTGTTGGTGAGAATTTAAAATGGTGTAGCTGCTATAGGAAATAATATAGCAGTTCCTGAAAAATCAAAAATAGAGTTGCTGTTTGAAACAGCAATTCCACTTTGGGTATATATACAAATTAATTGAAAACACAGTCATGAATAGATATAGTCAAACTGACAGAAAACTGAATAATGGTTGCCAGAAAGTAGGGATGGGGAGAATGAATAGTTGTTTAATAAGTATAGAGTTCCAATTTTGAAAAATGAATTCTGGGGATTATTTGCACAATAGTATGAATGTCCTTAGAATTACTAGACTGTAGACTTGAAAATAGGGTGGTAAATTTTATGTTTTGTGTATTTTTCATAATTGAAAATAAAAATAAAAAACATTAGTGAAATAAAAACAGACCAGATAATTCTGAGAATTAGCTAGAATAGCTCACGGTTTACATGCCATCACTTTATCAATATGCCAAATTTTATTTGTTTTTATCTTATTATACAGTATTTTCCCTGGGACTGAAACTATGCTTTTATATTAATATTTGATAACTATAAGCCAAGTTAAAGGTTTCATTTGAAGTTTTTAATTTCTCAGTATTATAATTATTTATCAATGTATAGATCCTTCATAAGGTTTTTTGCCTTTTATGTCCAATAAACATACATATATATGAAGACACTTTATAGTTAATAAAACATGGTGATTGCAACAGAAGTTTTAAAACTGATAAAAAGGAATATATTGATAAACGTGCATACAGTTTTAGAGTAATTTTTGGAAGGCAAACATCAATGTAAATTTATTAGCTAATTTTGACTTCATAAAAATGGTTATTGTACACTTTAACTCAACTATATCCTCTGTGCAGTGTCTACATTACACTGTTGTGTAGTGCATGCATCATGCTCTCTTTAGAAGTTTCTCAAGATTCAGGAAGTAGAAAGTAGAATCTAAAGTTCTGAAATAAATTATTTAAACCTCAAAGGAAATTATGCTGGCCAACTATATAATCATGCATAGACTCTATAAGAAGGGTTGAGTGCCTTGAAAGTTGTACTTTATTATTGAATAAAGCTTATTGAAACAGAGCAGTCATTTCAGATAGTACAATTGCCTGGGATATTTCAAAGAAAATGATTTTGTAGTCATTGTACAGCAATATTTTTTAGAGGTCATCAGATAAATAGTATCCTTTCTCTTGTATCTGAATTTTCCTGAAACATTCATATTATTCTTCAGAGAGAGATATATGTGTTTACTAATAAAACACAGCACATTACAAAAGAAGAAAAGATACATCCTTTAAAATATGTATTATTTGCTATAACCATTAGCATTTAATCAATAATTAATTTATGGTCACAGCTGGATTATAAAACTATTTACAAATGAGTTTTATTCTGTATGCTTTCAGAATGCTAGTTAAACAGAATAAGTTGAACACATTATATTTTACATCTAGTGAGAAAGGGACCTCACATTTGTCATTTAAATAATCAGCAATCAAAATGACCATAATTTTGAAAGCAAATTGTGGGAGAATGCGTGTGGCATTGGAATTTGATTGTGGAGAAAAATATTAAGTATGGAATTACATAAGTTGTCCTATGTGGACTGTATTTCCAGCTAATGCTTGTAGAGCCAGAGCTCCCCTCTATAAAGAAGTGGACAAGTGCTGGCAATTTATTTTTCTGGAAAATAATCATTAATGTAACTGTCAATAATCTATTTATATTGGTACCATTGTTATACTCTAAAAAAATGTGAAGGATGAAATATCATTAAGGCTATGAAAGCATCATAATTCTATAACTGCACTTTTGTTCTTCTTCTAACAGATATTTATTCAATGTCCATAGTGTGTCAGGCATGGTTTTACATGCAGGAAATGTAAACATGAGTAAGGAGAACATACAGTGGATGAGAGTACTCAGTAACTGGGAAGACAGCTGAGGTGCTATTTAAACAGACTTACTTGAAGTAAAATGATGTAGGATCCACATAGGTACCTGTAGGGTTGTTCCAGACAGAAGAGATAGTACAAAAACCAGGAGGTGCGGTGTGCTTGTCACGTTTGAGAGTGTTATGATAGTCTCCTTTCTAGCACAGAATGGTGACTTGTATTCATGTGTTGGGTGAGAAGTGGTTAACTTCAGGAGTTTATTGAAGGTGGAGTCAGCAGTGTTTTGCTAATAGATTAGATGTGCAGTATGAAAAGAGGAGGCAAGGTCTGACCTGAGAAATGGAAGACTTGAGTTGCCAATTATTGAGATGAGAAAGAGAAAAGAAATTTAGGAAGGAAAATCCAGGAACTGGCTTTGGGCATAATATCTTTCTGATATAGTAGTATATCATCTAATCAAGATGTTAAGTAGGCAGTTGTGTGTATAATTCTAGCTGTCATGGAAAATAATAGTCCAACCTGAATATATGCATTTTGTAGCTATCATCATACAAAAAAGTATGTAAGTTATGAGACTGGATGAAATTATTCTAGAGAATCTGCATAAATAAAGAAGAGAGAACCTCTAAAACTTGAGCCCTGGTACCATTCTGATGGCTAGAGATTGGGAAAGTGAAATGGCAACATGCAATAAAGTAAAAGGAGAACTAAGTCAGTTTTGTTTTCAGGGCTGCCTGGTAAGTTGAGCGCATTGATCTTGTAAAAGGATGACTGCCTAGAGGGTAAGTGACAAGTGGAGGCTAAAATCCAACATATCCTACTTGCCAAGTCACAGGTTCTTGGGCAAAGCTACACCTAGCATAAGAAAGGGAATCATAGTTGTATTATAAGCTCTAGAACACCAAGTTGTTACAAAAGAAGAAGAGAGTGTTTTCAGACAGATTTAGCACCACTGTCAAATGCTGCGTGTCATTAAGTAAGATGATGTTTAGTAATTGACTACTGTACTTGAATACATGTAGGCCACTTATGGAAGCCTTATTTGAAGAAATAAAAAAATTTTAAAAAGAGGAGAAATGGGCAAAATTATTAATACTTGCAAATATTTTGGGAAAAGTTTCTGCTCCTTAAAGGGGAGCAAAGAAAATCACATGATGGCTAGAGGCAGATGTGGGATTCAGTTGTGTATGCTAATGGACAAGAAAAATGTAATCTATATTAGGAATATAGGAATACAATTACTCTCCTTTTGTGCTTAAGAGGCAATGGTACCTGTACAAAATTGGAGCAGTTGTCTTTAGAAACAAAGTCAAGGGCAGCCTGGGTGGCTGAGTGGTTTAGCGCCGCCTTAACCCAGGGCCTGATCCTGGAGACCCTGGATCAAGTCCCATGTCCGGCTCCCTGCATGGAGCCTGCCTCTCCCTCTGCCTGTGTCTCTGCCTCTCTCTCTCTCTCTCTCTCTCTCTCTCTCTGTCTCTCATGAATAAATAAATAAAATCTTAAAAAAAGAAAGTCAAACATGACACCAAGAACAACTTAAGGAAGGCTGAGTTTGTCACTGCAACTGCAGAGAGGGATAGTGGGTATGGTTTGGGGAACCTGTGGGTATTACCTTCTGAATGCTTTTATTTTCTCAGAGAAATAGAAAGGAAGAGTCATGAGCTTAGTAAAAGGAATTAGGATTTTATAGAGGTTTGATTAGAGAGTAAAAGTTGTAAAAATATTTTCCTGGGAAAGTAGAAAGTGAATTCTATAGGTATATTTATGGACCTATATAAAGTTACTGGCCGTGAATATAAAATGATGCCTATATTCATGGCTTATTTCTTCTCTAAAGCTGTGTTCATCTGGCTTGATTCAGACAGAGTAGGTAGACTGGGACTTAGCCAGGCAGTTATAATGAAGGGTAGATGCAGTGGAGTGAGTGTAATGATGAATCATTGAATCTAAGCGCCTGTGTGGGGGGAAAAGTGAACATGCATTGAAGGCAGGGCAAGGAGAAGATTGAAAATCTCAGTAAAATCAAAGGCTTTTAGGAGTTTGAGGTATTAGAAGGGTAGCACTTGAAATTTAGATGGTAGTGGACAAAAACCTGAGTGCTGGGAATTGAGATTGCCTGAAGGGTGCAGTTCTCAGCCTTTTAATTCTGGACTTGTTGAGCATGAAGTCACTGTGGAATACACATGTGGAGAGCAGAGGAGAATAGTCTGGCAGGAGGCAGAGACTTGCCAGTGTTGGCGTTCAGATGGGCAATGGAGCTATGGGAGCAAATGTGACCAAGATCACATTAGGAAGTGCAGTTCCAAGGAACATCCTTATCTTGAGATTTCTTTAGAAGAAGAACACTGGGTGGACCTAGAAGTTATATTTGGGGTTATGAAGAAACTAGAACAGAGTCAAGGAAACCATTTTTTACCAGATGCTTTTACATGAAATATCAGTGCAGAAAAATGTTCATCAGATTAAGATACAAGGAAGTTTTAGAGAGACAATGAAATGGTTGGGACAAAAATTAGTTTCTAGAGTGAATGGGAGATAGGAAAGAAGAGAGTATAAATGAAGTTATATCAAATAGTTTGGCCATGAAGGGTTGGAAATAGATGGTAAGGGAATTGGCATGAATTGGGGCTAGGAGACCCCCAATTTAGAGATTAAAGAAGATAAACATTTAAAATACTGAAATGATGTAATAAGTAAAAAAGGATTTTTAAAAGAGAATAAAGAGAGAAAAAATCCCCAGGGAAAAGGAAGAGACTCACATGGCAATCATGCCACATAGCTGAGTGGAACTTGGCAACAGAGCTCTTGAATCCATGCTCTAAACTATGTGACATAATCCTAAACAGGAAATAGTGCCCATTAAAGCACTTAATGCTGAGAAGTCATATATGACTTTAAAAATACCTATTGAGTAGATGTGAGTTTAGAATCAAATGAGAAATTTTCAGAGAAACTTAACAACAAACAACAACTTGTTTTCTGGTTGTTAAATTGATTAACCAAATGCACACCAACAAATATGAAACAGACGCAGACATTGCTGAAAGCAATACACTTTTGTTTTATGTCTTCACTAGCAATAATTTGTATTTATCCTAAAGGGGAAAAAATCATAAATCATAGATCCTGGAGCTTTTGTCAGAATGATATGTGTATTATCCCTATCTTCCTAAATCTTACAAGTTTTATTCCAGTATGCACAGCTGCTAAATCATTATTCTCTGCATGAGTAATTGTTGCAGATGTTCATACTGATTAATGGGGAATGGCTATATTTATGGCGGTTTCAGTGTGGCAACTCTACAGCTATGACTGCTCTTAAGACAAAGGGCACTGTAATGTGCTACTAGAATATGGGGTTCCTTGTTGACTGCCGTTGTTTACTACTTTTGACTTGCAGTGTTTTTTTCTCAGTCCTGCTGTCTCCCACCCACTGGCATGACTGTATCCTCATTACACACGAGAATTTTTTGTAAGAAGGTTTCTTTCCACAATAGCCTTATATATATCAAATATTAGAGATAAGGTTTGCTCTCTCTTAATGTCAAATTCAACAGAACCAACAGAAGTGATCACCAACAAGTGATTATTTGAGGGCCTATTTTTTGTCCTTCCATGTTCTGACTATATCCTATTTGGTGGTGAACATTTTTTTTAATTGTTTGACTAGGAAATAGGCCTCTAGAAAAAGATCAAACAGATGAATAAGCTTGTTGAAAGAGGCAGCATAAAATGCTCCACAGAGCGGAGTTTTTTTGTTTTTTTTTTTTTTCATGTTTCAGGTTTTTTTGTTTAACTTTAATCCAGTTCTGACTCTTTACCAGTTGTAGAATGACCACCTGCCCCAGATTTGCTGGGACTGAGAGTATTCCTGGGATATAGAACTTTCAGATTTAAAACTAAGGCAATCCTGGAAAAACTAGGGTAAGTTGATCACACAACAGTAGCTAAGTTAGCCTGATTTCTTAATCTTTGTATACCTTATAATTTTTTAATGTGTATAATAGGTAATAGTTCCTTTTCTATTCCTCCCATTTCAAACTTTATTCATCAAGGGTAAAGAGCAAGAATTTTACTTGTTTAAATCATCCCTCATTCTATGTAGCATGCTGATGTATGGACCAGAAGAATACTTGGAACCAACATACCTGTTAGGTGCTTAATAAATACCTACTGAATAAATGAAATCCTTAAGTTGGTTTTGAAATATCTAACAATGTGGATATTTTCATATTATTATGATAATGAAAGAAAAAACTTCTACTGCTTGTTGTTTTACCAACATTGTAGCTTCCTCTGTATCTGTTTCTAAACATTTTTTTCTTTTTTTTTTAAGTTTATTTACTTAAGTAATCTCTACACCGAACATGGGGCTGAACTCACAACCCCAAGATCAAGAGTTGAACTCAACAACCTCAAGATCAAGAGTCACATGCTCTTCCAACTTAACCAGCCAGGCACCCCAACATTCTTGATGACTTTTATCCTTTTAAGGAGAAAAGTTAGATAAAACTCTACCTAATGATAATTAAATGCTGAGGAATAAGAGTTTTTTCACATGGGATTGAGCCACAAATTGTATTACTGAAAACTTTTTGCTCTCATCCACAAGAACCAGTTGTGTCTCTTTGGGAACAATATCACTTTTATTGAGTAAAATCACATAGGTCCCTCAAAACTAAATTTTATGTTTGTTAAAATCCAGTAATAAGCTTCAATTGTATTATCACATTTTAAGAATGATAACTCAGACACTCTATTAAAGATTATTGATCACGTATTATATCTTACTGAACTAAATGCCAGAGTGAGATGCAGACTCCTGTAACTTATATTCTTGAGAGGGAGGAACTTTGAACACAAAAAAAATTAGGGACAAAAGAAAGTAGGAGCAGTGTTATGGTATGGACACCAGTTTTATGGGCCAAAGAATGACTCCTCTGTTATCAACTGTGGCTCTTCAAGTCTATTAACCTTTTGAGCTGCCTTTCCTAATCTTTATAGTGAGACAAAGAGCCCACTCTCCAATTTACAGCAGATTTGAATTCAAAGCAGAAATAAGGGGCGCCTGGGTGGCTTAGTCTGTTAAGCATCTGCCTTTGGCTCAGGTCATGATCTCAGCCCTGGGATCAAGCCCTGAGTCAGGCTCCCTGCTCAGTGGAAAGTATGCTTCTTCCCCTCTCCCTCTGCCCCTCCTCCAGCTCATTCTCAATCTCAGTCTCTCTCTCTCTCTCTCTCTCTCTCTAATAAAATAAATCTTAAAAAAGAAAGCAGAGATGAGACAATATAGGTGATAACACTTTGAAAGCTGCCAAGCACTGTGTAAGCATATGCTGTTGTACAGGCCAGAAATACAGTCTTGTTTTAAAGCAGAGAAAGAGCAGCAGGAGATAGAACTGTCAGAGCAATGAAACTTTGGAAAGATAAGAGGGACATAAGCTGTGATGTCCCTTGCTTTTCCAGAAGGTCCTAGATTTGGAAAGCTATAGCAAAGGTGCTTGTCTTCATGCCAGTCAAAAGGGCATGGGACCTGGAAGAGAGCCCACAGTACAGCCTGAACTCCTTTGTAAGTAAGGCGACCTGAAAGGAACTGGATTCAACTCTTCTCCACATGGGAAACGGAAGGAGGTTGTTGAGAGTATCATGTTGAGAAGTACTTAAGAATATCTAAAGTGATAAAAACTTATAGACAAGGAAGAAATAATTTAGTCCAACTATGTTTTGATGGAACATAGTATAAAAAAAAAAAGTAATGGTTCCATAGTGTTAATTAGGAAGCTGAGGAAATAGAAGTGAATTTAGCCTGTGTGTTGCTGGCATCAAAGTTTATAGAAGTAGCAGCAGCTGCTTCAATCTGTGGGGATCCCTCTTGGGCACAGGATTTTAGCTGGTGCCCCAGTGAGTATTTCCAACCCAGCAGTTTAATCATTTAATCCAAAGCTGATCCTGAGAGCCTGGCCCATTGCCTTTGATCAACCAACCATCACTTGGCAGCCCTCATTTGACTTTGTTGCCTGTTGGGCACCTTCCTGTGTTATTTACTTTCTATGTCATGGGCTTGATTTGCTGGCATACACACTGCTCAGCATACTCTCTGTATATGGTGTCCTCGCCTCAAATAAGGATATCTATAAATTTGGCTGACAACATTTTCAGTTTAGAGATCAAGTGTCTCTGAAAGAGGAGGAGACAGGTAATTGTCATCACTGGGTAGTAAATGAGCACTTTTAGACAAAGCTAACAGTTCCTTTGGCACCATGTAAAAGTACTGAGAAAAGCTGGCCAGGTAATAATGCAACTCACTGCATCTGAATAATTAAGGGTTTGATGGCTTATGAAATATTCCATATTTCTTTGTTTTAGTCTGTGTCCATAATCCTTGCTTCCTTATAACTATTTTTTTAAAAAAGAGAAGGAAGTGTTTTTTGATGGATGCAAACACTTGTCTTGCAAAGCCAAGATTAAGAGAACAGAAATAAAAGAAAACACTTTGAGCATAATAAATATAATCATTCCTAAAAGTTTCAAGAAGTGAAGTAAAATAGAGGTTAAAAGCAGTAATCTGAAGCTAGACTCTAGGTTTGAATCAAGATCTGCAATATACTTGCTATATGAACTTGCTCAATTGTTCAATCTCTGCAACTCTTTTTTTTCACCTGTAAAATAGAGATCATAATAGTACCTAATTCATCATAGGTTGTTGTGAAGAGAGTTTCTATTTAATAGGATTGATAGGAGGATTAAACTGGTTGATCCATAAAGCTCTCTGACAAGAACATAATACAGAATAATTAAGTATTGACTTTTTCTAATTAATAAACTATACCTTTTAGGTGGATAGATTTTCTGATAATTTCCTATGTCAAAATAGTCAAGAAATACCATTTTAAGGGTAAGCAAGAATGTTCCTCTAACAATATCCTGGGAATATTTAACTTCTGTTAAGATGTTATATGGCATTATACTTTGGTTTAGGTAGAAGGGACATCCCTCTTATTTGGATTACCATGTTTTCTGAAAGACTGATTGTTGCCAATAGTGTTACCATAGCTTTTAAATTTAATCTTAAGACACATTTGTACCTGTTCTAATTGGTGGGTGCTCATGCCATTTACACCTACTGTTGAATATATTAAATATTAATAGTCATAGTTTGCCAAAGATATATGTATACATCTATGAACATAAACACATACATCCTATATATTTTTAGAGAAAGGAAAGACAGAGAGACAAATATTACTCTAAGGAAATGGCTCATGTGATTATAGAGAATAAAAAGTACAAAGGCAAAATCTGCAAGGTAGGCCAGCAGGCTGCAGATCCAGGGGATACATCGCAGTTTGAATCTGAAGGAAGTCTGCTGGCTGAATTTCCTTTTGCTTGGAGGAGGTCTGTCTTTTCCTTAAGCCCTTCAACTGATTGAATGAGGCTCACCTACATTATAGAGAGCAATCTGCCCTACTCAATTGACTTAAATGTTTGTTAATCCCCATCCAAAAAACTCTTTCACAAAAACATCTGTGAACTTTGACCAAATATTTGGATACTGTGGCCTAGTCAACTTGACACATAAAATTAACTGCCCCACTCCTTATACCTCATATGGAAGTATATTGTGAAAGAACTAAGGATAAGTAACTTTTAATCTTATTTGAAAAATACGATTTATACATGCAAACTAATGACAAAAAAAATGTGATGGCATAAAATAAAGTGCTGAAATTTATTGAGCCATAAGGACATTAGGAATTAATAGAAGACACATTTCTATTTGTCTTGTATTATTTTGGTGAAATTGCCTAGAGAGAGAAGACATTACTTCTTGCTTAAATGTATGGAAAATTCTATTACTGAAATAACATTTATAGTTTAGTAGTAAAGTTTAGTTTTAATCCCTATAATATAAAGAATGTTTAATGAGTAAGTTCTCTTGAAATCAAAGGAAAATGAATCAATAAGTTCAAGCACACCAACAGAAAAGTGCTAGTAGGAAACATTCCTGATATCCTTCTGCCCTCAACTACAGGGTGAGCATGAAGTTAAAAATAAGCCCACTTGGACACTCAGGATAAGATAAATAGATACCCCTGGGAATTCATTATTTAAATTCATACCCATGTACTTACCTACCTAAAGCTATATACAAGCTCTATTTCTATCTTTATGCTTTAGGCATCAAAATTCATATTTAAATATGGATAAGCAATGAAAAGCATGTCTAAATGAATTAAAATTTAATTAAGATTTTAATTAACAATAAAAATCTTCCACAAAATAAAAATGAAAACAACCAAAATGTTGATGAAGACAGGAATGACTAAATAAGCTAGTGTTATTAATAAGGAAGGTTATTACCAACAAAAATTTTAAAATAGTAAGATAGCCTAATACAGGATTTTTCCAAATTATATGATAAAATTAAAGAAGCAAGTCATATATATATATAATCATGCAATTTCTATTAATTTCTTTTAATTCTAATTAATTTTATTAACAAGCATCACATTAAACAATCCTATAGAGCAGGGTTTAGCAAACTATGGCCAATAGGCCCTATCCAGTTTGCAGCTTTTTTTTTTTTTTTTTTTTTGGGTAAATAATTTTGTAGCATGCTATGCCTTTTCATTTACATGTTGTCTATAGCCTCTTTCATCCTGCAGTGGCAGTTGAGTGATTATGATAGAGACTACATATCCTGCTAACAATGCTTCAATGTGCACGTATGAGCATTTCCTTGCAGCAGATATCAGCCTCTGGAAAAGCACCTGTCCCATAGGATGATCTCAATAAATGTTTAATGACTAAATGAATTATTAGTACTAACACTGATTTATTGTAAGTTACATTTAAAAAGGCAAACTCTGACCTGCGTTGGTATTGGCAGACACTAAGGGTACACTTCTAGCAGTCATTTAAATCTAGCCTATTATTACTTGTTATTTAAATCTTTTCACATTGGGGGATCCCTGGGTGGCAAAGCGGTTTGGCGCCTGCCCTTGGCCCAGGGCGCGGTCCTGGAGACCCGGGATCGAATCCCACATCGGGCTCCCGGTGTATTGAGCCTGCTTCTCCCTCTGCCTGTGTCTCTGCCTCTCTCTCTCTCTCTCTCTCTCTGTGTGACTATCATAAAAAAAAAAAAATCTTTTCACATTGGGAAAAAAAACTAGAAATTATTTTTTAAGACTCTTATTGAAAAATAAAGAGCCATGTAGTTTAAAAATATGACCTATTTTACTGAGGTACTATCGTGTGATCTATTGACTAACCACATATGCTCTGAAGCCAAACCCCTAGATTCAGATACTGGACCCATGATTTACTAGAGAAGTATAATTAATATATCAGTTTTTCAGTTTCATTATCTGAATTTACCACAGGATTTCCATGAAAATTAATAGACAATACATATAATGTACTTAGAAGAGTCTGGCCTTCTTTGGCTCAAGGCATGATCCCCAGCCAGGGATTAAGTCCTGCATCAGGCTTCCTGCATGGAGCCTGCTTCTCCCTCTGCCTTGTGCCTCTGTCTCTCTATGTGTCTCTCATGAATAAATAAATAAAATCTTAAAAAAAAGAAGAGTCTAGCCTAGAGCACATACTCAGTAATATCATTGTGATGGTGATGATCTTAGCCATCAATTGTATTGCTTTCAAAAATGGAAAGAGAAAATTGAAATAATGTTTGATGGCCAAAAAATAAATAAATAAGTGCAATAAACTTATTTGTAAGATTCAGTTTTAATTATTTAAAAGATATATAAATAATTTCACTCTTTTAATTGATATAAAAGAGAGGAATTATTTGTAATTACCTCCCAGCACAAGTTATCAAACTTATTTAAGGGCATATTCTGTTTTAGGAAAGAAAAACTAAAACAACCAATGTTCAAAGGAGCCAGATGATTCTCTTTATTTCTTTAAACTTGTCCACAAAATCAGTGGAGAATGTGGCAGATGGTAGTCATTAGTGATTGATGGGATCTTTGCTTGAAACTTAGAAATATTTAAAGTGGAAGGGAGATAATCTTTATTATATAGAAAAAGAGCTCCTCAATATCATTATTTTATCAATATAATGCTCATCATAGAAAAAACAGTATATTTCATGAATCAGTCCCAAGTTTTCAAAGTTAGAGTTGAGTTTGTAATTGTAAAATAAATCTTATAACACTTTCCACTGATTGACTTTCCTAGGTCTTGGTTATGACATACTTATAACTTGAGGAATCCTCTCAAACAAAAATAGTTGGACACATTGTAATCTACTTTGTTTTTTTGTGTGTATATGTATCCACTTTCTTACAAATGTTCTTACCTTTTATTTCATCCAGAAATTTTTAAAGGTAGCACAACTAAACTGTCTTACTTTGTTCCTCCTGAAGTTTTACCATTTATCTTCTTCCTGCTTGTTTATTTATTTTTCCTTTTAAAAAGTCGTGTGCATCAACTGATGAAATTTAGTTTTTCTAAAACCTTTCCACATAGTCTTTATTATAGTAGAATTTATTTTCCCCTGTGAGAGTTGGGCTTAATGTTAAAAAAGTCCATTGGAATGATTAGATTTATGTTAAATAGTACTTATTTTGAACTGAGATAATGTTCATGTCATTACACTAATATCCACATGACTAATATCCAATGTTTTGAGACACTGTGGTTCTGACTAGTGAATCTGTATCTGAACAGAGTTTAAATTTCAGTGTCTCTGAATGATTGTGAACTTCTAAGCACAGTGTATTGTACAATATGGCAAATATATGTGCCTTTAAAATAGACATGAGCTTTTTAATTCTCAAATTAACATTTAAAAATAAGTGCTCCATTTTGAATCATACAAGTTTATAGATTATGAGAAGGAAGGAGGAAAAGCGTAATGTGTGATAAAGATTAATAGAATTAGAATTTGACATTGGCAAGAATGAAAATATAAAAATTGTATAGTATTAGAAATATTAGATATTGTGTGGTAAATAATTAATTTTACCCAAATTGAGGTCTTGTCTTTACCTGTATCCACCTCCTGGAAGATGATCTATAAACCCTTGGAATGTTATGCCAAACAAGAATATCTTTGTTCACCTGGGATCTTTGTGCCACATTAGATAGTCTAATAGTATGATTTAGGCTGGGGGCTAGAGACTGAGGCCAAACGTGGGTGACAAACCATGTTTAAGAGAACAAGACAGAATAGAAGTCTGGACTCTCAAGTTTGTGATGTAATTGACTAGTTGGGAATTTTTATATGCACTGTCACACAGATGAGAAATTAGCACTGTCCATAATCCTAATGGAGAAAGGACAATTGAAAGCTTCACATGTGGAACTTTACTAGATTCTTCCCCAAACATCTCTTCCACTGGCTTATATTAGTCTGTGTTCTTTTGCTGTAATAGATTGTAACCATGAGTACAACAGCTCTCTGTGACCTCCGTGAATCTGTAGTTATCAAAATGGACAAGGTCTTGAGGATCCTCAGACTGACAGTTGGTGTCAGAAGTGAGGGTTGTTTAGTGACTATTCTCTAACTTTACAGATTTGTGTGTGTGTGTGATTTCTGTCTTTTTGTCACTGTTTAGAACCACAGGGCAGCACTGAAGTTCAATGCATAATATGCTTTTTTTTTTAATTTTGTACTATTGGAGATATACATATTTATTGATGATCTGTTATCTTGGTAACCTCTATTTAGTATGCCTCAATATGTTATCAAACATAATGAATGCTTAAAGTTGTTTTGTTTTTTTCTTATAAAATAATTTTAAATTAAAGACTTGGTTTATTTATAAATACCTGAATTGTATTTATAAAATTTAAGCAGTATGTAAGTGTGAAGACCTCCTTTTTCACAATGTGTTTTAGTTTTCTTAATGATTGTTAATTTATCAAAATACCCTTTTCCATATATTTGATTCAAGGAAAAATTTTATTTAGCCTTCTGTGTTGACTGTTTTCATATTTCATAGCAAGTATTTAGAAATGAAAGCGCATTGCTTTCTTCCCATTGACCAGATTTTCCTTTCACTGGCAAATAACATGCTTAAAAATAAAAGCTCCTCATTGTTAAAAGGACCAACTTCATGCTAAGTAGATTTTATTCCCTCACATTAGGCTTTTGGCAACTAAAACAAACACTTCATTGATTTTATGTAATCCTCTCCCAGATAAGAAAACAATGAGCAAATGACAATGAAAGTAGTCTTAAAAGTTAGTTTTCTAATAAGAAATAAAAGTAGTATAACTAGGTTTATTTGTTATGAACTAATCCATTTTTAGACTTAAAAGGTTTTCTTGAATAATTAAAAATTTGATACTTTAAAAGTAATGCATTAAAAATAAAGTTTTTATATTGTGCTTCTCTGAATTTAGTATCTAAAATAGGTCAGCCAGTTGTACTTCAACTGTGTATATGTGTGTGTGTGTGTGTGTGTGTGTGTGTATGTGTTAGGTTTCTGTGGCTATTACAAATTACCACTTTGTGGGGCACCTCCGTGACTCAGTCAGTTAAGCATCTGACTTTAGCTCAGGTCACAATCTCAGAGTCCTGATGTGGAGCTCCACCTTGAGCCCTGCATCCACCCCCACCTCTGGTTGAGCCCCAAGTCAGGCTCTACACTCAGTGGGGAGTCTTCTTCTCCCTCTCCCTTTTCCCCTCCCCCTGCTCATACTCTCTAGCTCTCTCTCAAATAAAATCTTAAAAAACAAACAAATTACTACTAACGTGGTGGCTTAAACAAATTATTATCTCACCATTCTAAAGGCCAGGAATCTTGAAATGCCACACTCCCTCCAAAGATACTAAAGGAGAATCCATTCCTCATCTTTTCCAGCTTCTAGTAGCTGTATGACTCTAATCTTTGCCTCCACAGATAGATACATTACCTTCTCCTTTTTGTATATGTAAAATCTCCCTTTGCCTCCCTCTTACAAAAGCACACATGATTGCATTTAGAGCTCACCCAAATAATCCAGGCCATTTTATCTACCTCAAGATCTTTAAATTCACCATATAGATCCCGTTTTCCATATAAAGTAACATTCACTGATTTCAGGGATTAGGCCATGATTTTCATTTGGGGACTAGGTACATTCTCAGCCAAATGTGGTATATATCCTTATAACTTTTTGTGTTATTTGGAATGCCAAATCTATATTAAACTAATAGTATTAAGCATTCTCTCCATGTCTATTAGGTGATAAAGTTATTTTAAATTGTAACTCTACTTTGTACTTATTATGTTGTTAAGTGTTCTATATGAACAAAAATATTTCAAGTGTAAAGTAAATAAAATATAAATTTATTAAGGATATTTTAGATCTATTCATAGAGATAGATAGATAGATGGATGGATAGATCCCCATTATTCAAGGAAGGAGTGGGATACCCGGGTGGCTCAGTGGTTTGGTGCCTGCCTTCGGCCCAAGGCATGATCCCGGAGTCCTGCGATTGAGTCCCGCGTCGGGCTCTTTGCATGGAGCCTACTTCTCCCTCTGCCTGTGTCTCTGCCTCTCTCTCTCTCTCTCTCTCTCTCTCTCTCATGAATAAATGAATAAAATCTTTTTAAAAAAGGAAGGAAAAGCAAAGACCTTGCTAACATTTTCCGTAAAAATCCTAAGTAACATTTAGAAGAAATAATAGCTTTTCATTATAAAAAATGATCTGAATTTTATCAAGTATTCTTTTATCTCAACAAAATTTCTTTCTTCCTGTCCCTAGGCTTACTTTAGAAATATTAAAATTAATCTAACTTTTGGTCTTTCCAATTACCTTTGCAAAATTAAATGATCAAATTGAATACCCTGTGGTAAAATCTTAATTGTGTGCTAATGTATGACTTTAAAAGCGTTACAAGAACATGCATATTAATTTATTCTTATAGTCCTACATACAGAAGAATCTCTACCAATCATATACAAAAGTCAAAATGTACTCAAAAAGTTGGGCAGCCCAGGTGGCTCAGCAGTTTAGTGCCGCCTTCAATCCAGGGTATGATCTGGAGACCCGGGATCAAGTCCCATTTTGGGCTCCCTGAATGGAGCCTGCTTCTCCCTCTGCCTGTGTGTGCCTCTCTCTCTCTCTTTCTCTCTCTCTCTCAGTGTCTCTATGAATAAATAAATAAAATATTAAAAAAATATGTACTCAAAAAGAATACATTTTACATAAGAGAAAGGAGATTTATTTTCTATCAGTAAGGACTGAGCATTTTATTGTTTTGAGATTATAGCCTCATGGTTGAAAATGTATAAATTTTTGTTTGTATAACTCATTATGTGTGAGACTAAAAAAATGATCACTGCATTAAAAGTGCAATGAAAAATTGAGAACAGTGAAGAATAAGATTGTATGAAAAAAAGAATAATATTATATGGATTGCCTTTTATCAATTTACTTCTCTATATGGCAGACTAAAATGCTGGCTAGGTTTTCATATGAAGATATTGTAAATATTTATAAATCTATAATGGTAACTGGCATGAATGCTTAAGTGAGAAAATGTCTCCTCCCTGAGTGTGCTGATTTAATTGTTGGTGTGCAGCAGAATTGCCTTAGAGAGTGGCTGTGCCTCTTAGTACTTAGCTGAAATACTAAGCATAAAAAGTGACATTGTAACCTTTCCTTGTCAGCCATCATGGGGGTTTGTTAGGAAATTTTCTGTGTCTAGTTAAGAGAGAAAATGCTTATGATAGTGGCCATTTTGAATGATATGCTAAGAAATATAACTTAAGATCTAGATACTTCTCATCAAATCTTCCTGTGCAAAAATATATCAGGTTAGTGTAGAGTTGTTTAAAAAATCAAAATCCATGTGAAGCATTAGAAGCACTGTCTAAATTATAATGGAAAAACAGAGAAAGAGAAGAAAGAGAAACAATTTGACAAGTTTGTGAGGAAAAGTCATTTTATATTCTTATCTTCCTATTTTTCTTGCAAAATCCTTGCTCTAAAGGATGAGTTTTTTAAAATTATCTATAAAGGATTTCCAATTCCAGTATCTTAAATGTCCATATAACAACTATATTCTAGATCGAACACACTTTTTGAAGTTCTGTTCATTTTTTTAAAAATAGGGGAAAAAATCACCAAATACTCCTGTTACAATAAACTGTGGAAAAATTGAAGGCAACCCAAATGAGAAAAAGAAAGACTATGTATTCAGAACTTAATATAGCAAGGAAGTCAGCCACCATCACTTGTATTTTGGTAGAAACTCAAAGGTAAGCAAGTGAGTGGAAAAGCTTCACAGTGAGGGGAAAAGGATAGTTTATGTGTGCCCTAATCAGAGGCTGTTTGCATGGAGGGAGCTATGAGCAGGCTAACTAGAAGTGGGCTACTTTATGTGATTAATTGGAAATACATATATTGCTTTTCTGCTTGGTTCAAATTTGAAAATGCTGACAAAAATTAGAGAAGTGCCAGTTATTAATCAAGTCCTAGCCATTTGGGTCCAGTTATTATGAAAGCTATTATTTACTTTCCTGAATTATCATCAGAAATAGCATTCTGGCTTGTTGCAAGTCTAATTTACAGCAGTCTGGCTTCCTGAATTGTTTATTATAGATAAAGAAGTGGTTTCCTGGGCAAGTTGCTGCAGATTATGGGTCAGAGTTCTATTTTTATATATGATCTAGCCATTGTTTGAATGATCTCTCAAAATAAGTAAAATAAACCATGGTCAGGCTCATGGTGAGTTAGGGCTGGGTCTAAAGGCCAGGAAATGGGCCTTGGTGGTCCCTTAAGCTTCAGCAATTGGGAGGTTGGGCCATAGATGCAGGAACTGAGGGCATCAGAGAGCTGGCCTAAATCAGTTAGTAGTTGGAAAAATAGGGGTTGCCCTAGGGCTGGATACCACTTGGACATTGTGAAATTATGACCCCAAATCCTCAAATTTACCGAAATGGTCCTAGATTGGAAGTACCTTCAAACTGTTAGCAGGATAGCAAAACAAAACAAAACAAAACAAAACAAAACAAAAAAACACACACACACACACAAAAAAAAAACAAAAAGCTATCCCTATTCCAAATTATTCCCATAGGACTCCCTTAAAATAAGACTGAGAAATAAGCTCAACAGCACAGATTATTAAACAATATGAGGCAAATCACGATGACAAGAGTTAATAGAATCCAAAGCAATAAATCCCCCAGGGACTACAGAAATTGCAATAATTGGATTAAAAATGTAGAATATCTATATACACAATTTTTCAAAAATCCAGGATTAACTAAAACATAAAGAGATGTCAAGAAACTATCAAAACAAACACAGAAAAACTATTACTTCCTGAAATTAAAAGTATCATTGTAGAATAAATATAATAACAAATCCCCAAATTAAACACAGTTAGAAGGAGAATTAGTGAATAGGAAAATATATGAAATAGATTATCAAGAAACATGCAGGATAGAGTGAGAATGCCTGAATGCATCTCAAGGGAGTCCAATAAAAGCAAAGAACTAATGGATAAATTCCAAGATAAATTTCTAGATTGAAGACCAGAATGGTTCCATATATACTAAAAGCACAATTTGTACCAATCAGAAAAGTAAAAAATAAATAAATAAATAAATAAATAAATAAATAAATAAATAATAAAATTCATTCTAGAATGACACTTTCCTCCTAAAGACAAAAAAATACCTTAAGGAAACTAGAAAAAAAATACATATAAATTATAAATGAATAGCATTGAGATTAATAGAATAACATAAAGGCTGAAATCACTAACTTATTGCTTTATTTTTCCAAATTACTTTGATTATAATTATAGTATTTTTTATGTCTTCATGGCACTTTAAATTTATCTCCTGCATTAGAGTAGTTCTAGGATTTTTAAGTAACATATTTTTTATAGATAATCACATTGCTTTGAAGAACTGGACATACATTGTATAATATAGATGTAGCCCATAAATTTCCTTTGAATTTGAGGCACAAGTTTTCTTATTTGCCTTTTGAGTGGAATGTGTAGTTCTATGTGAAGTTTTGAAATTTTACAACTGTGAGGTGGATAAAGAATTATTTCCCATTACATTTAAACCTATGATAATTGTTGCTAGAATCTTGCCTTGCTTCTTTGCCCTTTTCGTTGTTGTTGCTGTTGTTGTTGCTGCTGTTGTTACTCTCTATTTCTTTCCTTCTAATTTTTTTGAATTGGCTTCCTTTCTGTAATTACGTATTACACCATTATATATATAATGGAATATTATTCATTCATAAAAGAATGAAATCTAGGCATTTGCAACAACATGGATGAAGCTAAAGAGTATGCTTCTTAGTGAAGTAAGTCAGAGAAAGACAAATACCATATGATTTCACTCCTAGGTGGAATTTAAGAAATAAAACAGATGATCATAGGGGAAGGGGAAGGAAAAAATAAACTAAAATAAAAACAGAGAGGGAAACAAACAATAAGAGACTCTTTATAGGGAACAAACTGAGGGTTGCTGGAAGGGAAGTGGGTGGGTGGGAGATAAGTAAATGGGTGATGGGCATTAAGGAGGGCACTTGTAATGAGCACTAGGTGTTATATGCAAAGTGATGATCACAAAATTCTACCCCTAAAACTAATACTACACTGTATTTTAACTAACTTGAATTTTATAAAATCCTGAAAGAAAAAAAAATTGTTGTACTGGATTTGTTTTATTTATTTTTTTAAAATATTTTATTTATTTATTCATGATAGACATAGAGAGAGAGAGAGAGAGAGAGAGAGAGAGAGAGAGAGAGAGAGAGAGAGAGGCAAAAGGAGAAGCAGGCTCCATGCTGGGAGCCTGACATGGGACTTGATCCTGGGACTCCAGGATCACACCCTGGACCAAAGGCAGGCGCCAAACCACTGAGCCACCCAAGGATCCCCTGGATTCGTTTTAAAGTGCTATTTAGTAGATACCGGAATTTTTTTTTTTTAAAGATTTATTTATGATAGACATAGAGAGAGAGAGAGAGAGAGAGAGGCAGAGACACAGGCAGAGGGAGAAGCAGGCTCCATGCCGGGAGCCCGACGCGGGACTCGATCCCGGGACTCCAGGATCGCGCCCTGGGCCAAAGGCAGGCGCTAAACCGCCGAGCCACCCAGGGATCCCCGATACCGGATTTTTAATGAATTATCATATTTTATTAATCCCTTTTAAAAGAAGTAATCTTATTCTGTGATAGTTTTGTTCTTTAAGATAACAGTTGCAGTTAGTAGAAATGAGCTCAAATCAGAATTTTCAGCTTAAGTTTTACATTCAAACTGTGGCTATATCTAAAACACTAGACATATGAAAACTTATTTTTAATATATTTCACCTTTTATTTTTTTCAATACATACAATCTTCCTTCTTAGATGGAGTAAGTCTACCAAAATGAAATCAAACTACCCCTAAAATTAATATACCAGATTAATCTTTATCTATAGGTATTTATGTTAGAGGTTTGTGTTCATAACTTAAAATAGTTACCATTCATACCACTATTTACTAAGCACCTAATATGTGAAAGCCACTGTGACAAATGTTTTACATGCACTATGTCAAGCAAACAGACAATCCTCTGAGACCAGTTTTAACAAAGAGCTCTGTTTTGTACTTGAGGGAACTAAAGTTTAAAGGCTTTAGGGGTTAGAGATCTACCGCATACAATAACTAGCATTTCATAAAATGTTTCCAACTGGTAAGCAACAAAACATTACCATTTCTTCTTTTCAATTTGTTTCCACATCATAACCCATAAAATAAAAGTATATATTATATTTTTATTGTGGTAAAATAATTAGATTTTAAATGTCACAGAGATTGTGTTTATATTCTCTCATTTAGCTTCAGTTGCTATCACACGTCTGCCACATAGTAGGTGATAGTAACTCTATTCTTTAAAATCTTCACTATATGCTAGTGATTCCATGAATGTTGTGTACTGGCCAATGGCTGGTAATAACTCTAAGGTACACGACTGTCCATTTAAAACTAGTTCTAAGACGTTCTGTTCAATGGGCGGCTTTTAAGTAAATCACTGCAATTTTCAACTATAATTGTGAACAGAAAAAAACATATCTGCAAAATTAATTTGTGTAGCTTCTTATAAGCATCAGAAGGATTTAAAGCAGAATTCTATGATTGTGTTTACTTAACAGTGCTTTCCACTGGCAACATATATTTCTGGGGCAAAGGATCAGAACATTGAACATTCTAACAAATAAAAAATTTGAAGTGAAAGAGGTAAAGAGACCTAAGCTGCCTTACCTATATCCCTCAAATTTGGAAGACTTAAGTGTTTTTTGAAATAAAGAAATACCCCTTTAGGTCTTTCCTTTGAATTTGAAACACAAGTTTTCTTATTTGCCTTTTGAATGTAATGTATAGGTCTATGTGAGGTCTTGAGATTTCACAACTGTGAGGTGGAAAAAGAATTATTTCCTGTACATTTAAACATATGATAGTTATTTCTAGAATCTCGCTTTGCTTCTTTGCCCTTTTTGTTGTTGTTGTTACTCTCTATTCCTTTCCTTCTAATTTTTTTTTGAATTGGCTTCCTTTCTGTAATCACATATGATGCCTTCTTTTGGTTTGTTTGTATGTGTGTCCATGTGTTCGTTCTTCCCCTGGCTCATCTATTCTTTGCCTTACTCTTATTATTTGCTCTTTCTTTTTCTCTTCGGGTTTTCTTGGTGTGTTAGTTTCCTATTGCTGCTTTTCAGGCACAAAAATGGTAGAAATTTAATTGTTCTTCTCTCATTCTCCAAAGGCTATTTTACTCAAATGTACAAAGGGCACAACTTCAAGTGTAAATATGGTGTCTTTAAGGAAAATGCAAAAGCTTCAATTGTACTCTATAATTTTTCTCATATTGTAAATGCAGTAATATAATATTACAAATGCAGTAATATAATATTACAAATATAATATTTGACCATTTGGTTTATGGAAAGGTTTAAATAATGTCTGAAATTAATATTTCATTAGTGCGTATGTTTTGCTGATTTAACCTGTCTTCTTGGGCAGAAGTGCTACATGTTTTCTCATGTCTACATCTTACATCCCAGTTACTTCTATGGGATATTTACTACCATTTTAGGTCATTTACAGCTGTGCTAAGAACGGGCCTCATTTTGAAATGAAGAGGTGTCCTCTTTATTTTTCTTCAGGAAATATCCCAAAGAAATATTTGAAACTTCACATTATTTATCTCAGTTCTTTTGGGAAGACCATGACTAGTTTAATAAGCAGTTTTTCTTTATGTTAAATAGGATTGTCAAGTCTTTCAGCACAATTCATTTTTCCTAAAGAACCAATTTTATTTTGCAGTAATGAATGGATATAATATACCCAAACAAGATTAAGACCTCTTTGTGCCAAACTGAGGATCAGGCAATTTTTCTTTGGCTTGTATTCTTTTCTATATCTTTTTTTTTGTTTTTAGATTTTATTTATTTATTCATGAGAGACACAGAGAGAAAGGCAGAGACACAGGCAGAGAGAAGAGAAGCAGGCTCCTTGTAGGGAGCCCGATATGGGACTCGATCCCAGGACTCTAAGATCATGCTCTGGGCCAAAGACAGACGCTCAACCACTGAGCCACCCAGGCGTCCCTGTTTTCTATATCTTTTTGCCTTTTTTCTTCCCTCAGTAAATGTGGCAATTTTTAATTGTAGAAACATCAGTGTTTCTTAAAGATGTGTGTTGTATTGCTTCCATTTTTTAGAGAAAAACAAAGATGCTTTTGATAGGATTTATTCATCTAGAGCTTTGGGTAAAGTTTGTTTGCATAAATATGAACAGCCTAATACTTTTCATAAAAGGGCTACTATGTTAACATTTTGACTTAGATATTTCCATTGAAGTTTTATAATTTTCTTTTTATGTGATTTTTAAATAAAATCCTTTTTATGCAAAATAACAAAGAATGGGCTAGAATTAAATTTAGTGTTTTCAACATTTCTAGCACTTGAGGGGGAAAAGTTTATTTCATGGAGACAAGGAATCAGGGGAAAATTTCTAAATAATTTCCAAACTTGTCTTTTTAACTTAGAGTTCAGAAGTTCCCAACTTCATCTAACAGCAAAATGACTTTTATTCACCTCTATTCCTATAGATAATAGTTACGTAGTCAGAATACTAGCTAGATTAAATTAGAAAAGTGATACTCCTAGGTAATCCCTGGGTTCCACAAACAATCCTGAGAAGACAATTTGATTGTGCTAGTACAGTCACATAGTATGTCTGAATTTGGGAATATTCCATGTGCTAATTTGTGCCAGATAATTTTGAAAAGAGATTTGGGAAGAGCAGGCTTTTACCTTACTAGGCAATTTAAAATTAACTCCCAATTTTACTACCTAATAACTATGTGAAAACCACTGGTCTTCGATGTCTCTCAGATCATAAAATACTGACTTAGATATCTAGGAGAATGATATTGTCAAATGATAGAATAACAGCTTTCTACCATCTTTCCCCAAAGAACACCAATTTTAACAATCACCTGTGGATAAGAGTGCCTTTGTGGAAGTCTGGGAGTCCAGTAGAGAAGTCCCAGCACACCACTGGAGAAAAAAGAAAAAGAAATACAAGATTAGAGACATTGAAGACGCTAAGATTACCAGCATCACCCCTCCCCAAGACATCATAGACCAATGACAAGAGAGATCCCTGGCAATAATTTCTCCCACAAGATAAAGTGAGAGTTCATGAGTGGGTGTCTAGCTTCCTTAATCATGCAGGATGATGTCAAACAGACCCACTTCTTTTTCACCCCAGTGAAATACATTGTTCATACAGAACACTGAGATCTGCTGCACAAATAAGGGTTGGTAAAGGTTTGGGAAAACAGCAGCCAAGGCTGTTGGAGGGCATCAGATGGATTTGGACCCTCTTAACTACTTTGTAGATGGCCATCAGAAAACCTTTTCAGGAGCCGCTGAAAAGCTTGTTTATGGATTCCCCCAATTGGCCATGGACCCTGCCAACATTTTTTATGCCTCATTCACATACTGCCCCCCCCACCGCACCTAATGGCTAGCTCCCTGTGCACACCTCCAAAAGTGATAAAAGAAAACCTTTAAAAATGACTAGTGAGCATGAGCAGAAAGTCAATTAGACTTGATTAGGACAAAGCACACAAACTTTTCAGTACCACCTAGGGGAAACAAATGAGGCTTTCAGCAATGGCATGATTTTGCAAGATTGACAGAAGGCACACAATCTTAAGAATACTTCCCCAAGAGTAAATAAAAAAATGTGGGGCAGGCATATCCATAGCAAAGGTCTGAGGAGGCCTAAGGCCTAAGACCTAACAGGACTGATAGAAGGTAATCCCTCCCCAGGACAGTCAGTAAAGACTGGAGAAGGTGACTGATTCTTCAGATGGGAAGACAGCAATGCAAAATTTCAAGGAATAAGAAAAATCAAGAACATACGACACCACTAAAGAACCACAGTAATTTTCCAGTAACTGACCTCAAAAAAATGGAGATCTGTGACTTTCCTGGTAATGACTCAAAATAGTTGTTTTGGGAAATTCAGTGAACTACAAGAAAACACACACACACAAAAAAAAGTGACAAAATTAGGAAAACAGTACATGAACAAACAAAGTATAACACAGAGACAGAAATCATAAAAAAGAACTAAAAAGATTCTAGAGCTGAAGAATACAATGAATGAAGTGAAAAAATGCAGTAGAGCATAGTAACAACAAACTTCATCATTTAGAAGGAAGAATCTGTGTAGTAGAAGATATTTCAAGGTGATTTGAAATTGTCCAGTCTGAGGGGAAGAGAGGAAAAAGAAGAAATAAGAGTGACAAACCCAAGTGAATTCTGAGATGCCATTAAGAATAATAATTTACACATTATTGGAGTCACCGAAGGAGAAGAGAGGGAGAAAAAGCAAAAAGGTTATTGAAAGAAATAATGGCTGAGAAATTCTGAAATTTAGGAAGACCTTTGAATATTCAAGTTTATAAAGCTTGCAATGCCCCTCAGACTTTCAACCCAAAAATATATCTCCAAGGCATGTTGTAATAAAAATTTCTAAAATCAAAGACAGATTTTTAAATCAGGAGGAGAAAATAATTATTCACATGCAAGAGAACCCTCATTCATCTATCAGCAAATCTCTCATCAGAAACCTTGCAGGCCAAGAGAGAATTCAATGATATATTCAAAGCGCTAAAAGCAAAAAACTGCCAACCACATATACTTTAGCTGGCAAAGTTATTTTTTTCAGAAATGAAGAAGAGATAAAGACATTCCCTGACAAACAAAAGCTGAGGGAATTCATCACCACTAGACTTGCCTTAAAAAATTGCTGAAAGGAGTTATTCATGCTGAAATGAAGACACTAATTAACAACATAAAAACATATTAAAGTATAAAATACACTGGTAAATAAGTATATTCAAATTCAGAATACTCTAATACTGTAATGGTGTATTAATCACTTAAACTGTAATGTAAAGGTAAAATGACAAAGTATAACATAACTATAACTAAAATTATTTGTTAACATATACATAATAACATGTAAATGTAGACATCATAAACACAAAATGTAGAAGGGGAGTAAAAGTTTAGAGGCTTTGTATGCAAATGACATTAAGTTGTTATCATCTTAAATTAGATTTATATCAGTAAGACATTTTATGTAAGCCTCATGGTAACTACAAAGCAAAACCTACAGAGATATACAAAATACAAAGAAAAGGGGATCAAAGAACACAGTTACAAAAAATTATCAATTCACAGAGGATGACAGCAGCAGAGGAAGAAAGGAACAAGAGAACCATAGAACAGCCAGAAAATAACTAATAAGGTAGCATTAGTTACTCCTTACCTACTAATAATTACTTTAAATGTAAAAAGATTAAATTCTTTTAATTTAAGAAGCCAGAGTGGCTGAAGAGATTTTGAAAAATCTTTCTATTGCCTTAAAGATTTTCAGGTAACCTTTAAGATCACACATAGGCTCAAAATAAAGGGATGGGAAAAAATATTCCATGCAACTGGAAACTAAAAGATATTAAAGGTAGCTACAGTTAAGTCAGAGAAAATTGACCCTAAGCCAAAGACTGTCACAAAAGCCAAGAAGGTCATTATATAATGATAAAGGGATCAATTAATCAAAATAATGTAACAATTACAAATATATATGCACCCAACATTGGAGGACCTAAGTATATTAAGAATACACTAAGAGATCTGAATGGAAAATAGAGTATAATACAAGAACAGCAGGGGACTTCAGTATCCCCACTTTCAACAATGGACCAATCCTCCAGACAGAAAATCCACCAAGAAATACTGGACTTGGGGCAGCCCAGGTAGCTCGGTGGTTTAGCGCTGCCTTCAGCCCAGGGCCTGATCCTGGAGACACGGGATCGAGTCCCACATCGGGCTCCTTGCATGGAGCCTGCTTCTTCCTCTGCCTGTGTCTCTGCCATTCTCTCTCTCTCTCTCTCTCTCTCTCTTGAAGAAATAAATAAAATCTTTAAAAAAAAAATACTGGACTTGAACTACACTTTAGATCAAATTTACCTGAAAGACATATACAAAACATACCATTCACAGCAGCAGAATATACATTCTTCTCAAGTGTATGGGAATATTCTCCAGAATAGCTAAAACAAGTCTTGGCAAATTGGAGAAGATTGAAATTATACCAAATATCTTTTCTGACCAAAATGGAATCAAAGTAGAAAGGAATAACAGTAGAAAACTTGGAAAATTCATGAATATGTGGAGCACACCACTGGATCAGAGAATAAATAAAAGAGAAATCAAAGAATATCTTGAAACAATGGAAAATGGAAACACAACATACCAAAACTTATGGAATGCAGCTAAAGCAGTCCTAAGAGGAATCAAATGAAGGTATTTATAGTGATAAATATATAGTGATAAATGCATTAAGAAAAAAATCTCAAGTAAACAACCTCATTTTGTTTAGTTGAAACTGAAAAAAAGAACAAAGTAATCCCAACGTTAGCAAAAAGAAGAAAATAACAAAGATCAAAGCAGAAATAAATGAAATAGAGACAAGAAAAACAATTGAAAAGATAAATGAAACGAAGAGTGTTTTGTTTTTTTTTTAAATACAAACAAAGTTGACAAAATGTTAACTGGACTAGGAGAGAGAGAAGATGCACAAAAATCAGAAATGAGGGACTCCTGGGTGGCTCAGCAGTTGAGCATCTGCCTTCAGCTCAGGGCGTGATCCCAGGTCTGGGGATGGAGTCCTGTATTGGGCTCCCTAGGAGGAGTCTGCTTCTCCCGCTGCCTGTGTCTCTGCCTCTCTGTGTGTCTCTCATGAATAAATAAATAAAAATATTTTTTAAAAAATCAGAAGTGAAAGAGGAGATATATCAACTGACATTACAGAAATGCAAAAGATCATAAGAGACAGTTCTAAACAATTGTATGCCAACAAACTACAACTTAGAAGAAATGAATGAATTCCTAGAAACATGCACCCTACCAAGACTGAATCATGAAAAATAGAAAATCTGAACAGAACAATGATGAATCAGCTTGAGTCAGTACTCAAACACCTCCCAAGGAAAAATAAAAAAAAGCTCTAGACTCTAGACAGCTCCATGGATGAATTCTATCAAATATTTAAAGAAAAATTACTAACGGTTGTGAAACTGTTCCAAAAAAAAGAGGAGAGAATACTCCCAAACTCATCCTACAAGGCCTACATTATCCTGACACAAAAGCTAGATAAAGACCCTACAAGAAAGGAAAACAATGGGCCAATATTATTAATATTGAAAAATTCTGCAAATACCAGCAAATTGAACTCAGCAAGATCATACACCATGGCTAAATGCAATTCATCCCTGGGATGCCAGGATGTTTCAAAATCTGCAAATCAATAAATTTGATATGCCACATTAATAGAATGAAATATAAGTATATGATTATCTCAATAGATGCAGAAAAGACATTTGACAAATTCAGCATTCTCTCATAAATACTCTCAATAAATAGGGTATAAAAGGACCATATTTCAAAATAATAAAGGTCACTTGTGACAAGCCCACAGCCAACGCCATACTCAGTGGTAAAAGGCTGAAAACTTTTCCTCTGAAACAGAAGGAAGACAATCATGTTCACTCTTGCTACTTCTACTCAACATCAGAGTGGAAGTCCTAACCAGAACAATTAGGAAAGAAAAAGAACAGGCATCCAAGTCAGAAAGGAAGGAGTATAACCGTCTCTGCACATAACGTGGTTCTATGTAGAAATTCTAAATATCCCACCAAAAAACTGTTAGAACTAATAATTTCAGTAGTCATAGAATACATATTCACATATAGAAATCATGTGTGGTTTCATATACTAATGAATACATTAACAACAATTTTGAAAAAAAAGTAAAAAAAATTCCACTTACAGTAGTGTCAAAAACAAATACAAATGACAAGACTTTAATTATGACTGGGTAATTTTCCATTGTATATCAACTACACTTCAATAAAATAAAATTACAGAAATACCCAATAAGATACATAGGAATATTTAACCAAGATTGGGAAAGATCTATATACTGAAATCTATAAAACACTGATGCAATTCAAAGTACAAATAAATTAATGATTAATTATTACGCTTCTATAATACCCATATGTCCTAGTTCATTTTTATTTGTATCTTGTTAATGACTATGTTTTCATATAATGGCTAGGGATCTTCTACTTAGTCCTTTTCATGAACAAAGTTCTGTCAATATCTAGCAGCTCAGATTATCTAGAATTTACTGGCAGTGGCAGCTCAGAAGGCCTTGGAAGATACTGTGACCCAAAAGAGACCAGGGTGGCAAGCTAGGTTCTCTTTTGGTGTGGTTTAGAAAGGAACTTTGTTTTCAGATGCAAATGTAATGGATTGACCTTATTGCCAGTACTTTCTTAAGTTAAGGTGTGCATCAGAAATACCTGAAGGGCTTGTTAAAATTAAAACTGATTTTTGGGCCCCAAATCCTGAGTGCCTAATTTAGTAGGTAAGGGATGGACACCTCCTCCCCTGGCAAATTGGCATTTTTAACAAGTTCCCAGGGAACACTGATGTTATTAGTTGAGAACCACATGTTGAGAAGCCTCACCTTAGCTGTACCCTGCAACTTATTTTTGATGCTGACTTGAGAGAATGAGAGCAACTAGACTCCCAAGTACTGTGTGCGGTGTCTCGTGACTAGATTCTCTCCTTGAGCAAACTCTAAGCAGGCCCTCCTGAGCTAATTTTTCAACTAGCCTTAGATTTTGAACTTCCGTGTTCCGCCCTATGTGGTTCAGTTTTAACAAGAATCTAGCTAAGTCAGTTTAGCCAGAACCTTTTCCATATCATCCTCCACGTGGGATCACCCTGGATATGTAATCAGAGCCTCCACCATCCCGCAGGTGATGTGAATCCCCCAGGCCTGCCTTCAGCAGGAATCCTATTATGTCAGCTTAGTTAGAACTCCCCCCACCCCCACCATCTCTGATGTTTCCTCTTAGGAATTTTGCATCCAGTGACCACCAACCTGTTTCCTGGCTATAAATTTTCACTTTTCCTTATTTTATTCAGAATTCAACCCACACTCTCCCTTACTTGCAAGACTCCATTGCACTGATCCCTGGAACAATTCCAATAGTCCTCCCTTGTATAGACTTCTTTACTGTCTTATCTTTGAGTGGATTTTTAAAAACACTTTGAGTGTTAACAATCGCCAGAGTCTGTTCTTCTCTCTATTCTTAAAGATAAATCTGTTCTACTGGTTGGTCTACTCCCCAGTACATACGCTTTTGGAAATTGATGCTAAATGGGATTCATCTCATAAATCACTTGCCAAGCAGCCAGATTTTAATTTGCAGCAAGCACCACACTTACACCTGAACCATCTTCAACAGTTTTCAAAATAACAGCTTTTTTCAGCTCTCTTACAGGTTCTAAAAGTTGGCTCCAACATGATTGGTTTCTTAAGAATCCCAGCAGGGAATCATGATGAAAAAATCAGAAATGTTTGATCAGCCTGCTTAGACATTCCTTTTCTCACAATCCATCTCCATGTGTTTTCTATCACAACATGGTCATTTTCTGTAGTAGCTTTCTTCCACAGCAAGAGTGGTATTCAACTGGGGCAGTTTTGCCCCTTAGGAGAAATTTGACAAAGTAAGAAGACATTTTGGTTGCCATATTTGGGGAAGTGTTACTGGAATCAGAGGCCAAGGATTCTGCTAAACATCCAAAAATGTACACACAATGCCTCCCAAACAAGGAACTATCCATTTCAAGATGTGAATAATTCTGAGCTTGAGCAATTCAGCTGCAAAGAAGGGCCTTGCAAACTATGGCTTATGGGCCAAATCCAGCTTCACAACTGTTTTTTTTTTTGTTTTTGTTTTTTTTTGTTTGTTTGTTTTTTGTTTTTTTTTTAAGTAACTATGTGTTGGAACTCAGACTCATTTGTCTACATACTGTTTATGTCTACTTTCAAGCTACAGTAGCAGAGTTGAAAATTCATAGCAGATATATATGGCCCATAAGCCTAAAATGTTTACTGTCCTGTCCTTACAGAAAAAGTTTGTTAACCAGAAGTGGACACTGGACCAGTATCATCATCATCACCACTTGGGAACATATTAGAAATAAATGCAAATTCTGGGGACCAACCCCAGATCTACTGGTTTGAAATTTCTGGCAATCTGTATTTAACAAGTCCTCCACATGATTTTTGCCAAACTTGGAGATTACTGCTGCAGAATATTGTATTTCATAAAATGTTATCCTAATTTTCCAATAGTTTAATATAATTGCTTCTTTTTAACTGATACATTTAAGTATTCATTGTTAGTAGATTTTGTAATGAGGCAGGACTAAATTAATAAAACTTAAAACAGAAGATCTGGGATACTTTATAATAGACTGAAGTCCCCTGCCATCTGTGGAATTTGTAACTATTTTCCCTTCCAGTCATACAGATTTGTTTGTTCCACGTTGATAATGAATTAGAATCTTCATTTATATGACCTGAGCTACTACTAAGAAGCACTTCAAATGATTTTGGCAACCAGACCAGGAAAGAACAGAATTACGTAAGACCTTTTGACTTCTCAGGTCAAAAGAGGAAGAAATGGAAGTAAAAACTTTTGTTTATTTAGGTTGAGTCTTCTTACATAAAAATATAGGAATCTGAAAGAATAACATGTAGATAATAAACTACTGTAGTAAATGGAGAAATCTGACTTCTCAGCGCAAAAGTATTTCACAATAGTCAGTGTCATCAAGGATCTAGGCTCATTCATCCCTTCGCCCTTTGCTATCCCTAGGATGGTGGCTGATTCTCCATCTCTATTCGATCCCAATATGGGGGTTACATCTCTAAGAATTATGCCTTCCTCATGGGACAGCAACATGAAAAATAAGTAGCAAAATGTTGCTAGAAAGAGATTTTTTTTCTTTCCATACCTCTTGTCATGGAGCAGAAGTTTTATTAGATGTTCCATTCTGTCTTATTGACCAAAACCAATTCTAAAAATTATGTCCACTCTTAGAGCAGTTATTGACAAGATATGATGAGAAAGTTATGACTCGCTGAAACTGATTTATCCCTTTAGACTGAGTACATTATTATCCAAATCAAATCAGAGAATGGCTACTGGGCAGGTACACAATTAGTGGTATCTGATGCAACCATGAACACTAATAAGCTATTAAAATTAATTTATTATCTAATGATTGCAAGTGTGTTTTAGGATACTGTAGTTTTTCAGGTTGCCTACATGAACACTATTTCCATTAGATTTCTATCTTCTGATACAGATGTCTTCCATCTTGTAAGAAAACCAGATTAAGTAAGTTATAACATTTTGTTGAAACCAGTACACAGGGCAGCCCAGGTGGCTCGGTGGTTTAGCGTTGCCTTCCACCCAGCACCTCATCCTGGAGACCCGGGATCGAGTCCCGCATTGGGCTGCCTGCATGGAGCCTGCTTCTCCCTCTGCCTGTGTCTCTGCCTCTCTCTTTCTCTCTCTCTCGAATGAATAAATAAAATCTTTAAAAAATAAAATAATAAAAAAATAAATCAGTACACGTACTTTACAACATGCAGATTACAGGACTTGCTTAAATATCCTTCAGTTATATAAGATAGTTTTCAAAAATATGAAATAATTTTATTCTTGGGAACAAGTGATTTTTTTGATATTAGGGTCCCTCAAATCTTTAATAATAATTTTAATCCTTTGTAAAAATTGAAAAACTGATAACAGTCAAACAACCTATGTCAAAAATCCGGAAATAAATGAATTCCATTTCACTTCACATTAAAATTTAAATTTCATTATTTTCTTAAAGATTATTAATATATTTATTTGAGAGGGGAGAGCACAAGCAGGGGAGGAGCAGAAGGACGGGGAGAAAGACTCCCCACTGAGCAGGGATCCCAATGTGACCCACCTCAGGACCCTGAGATCAGACCTGAGCTGAAGGCAGACACTTAACCAACTGAGCCACCCAGGCACCCCGTAAATTTCTTTTTTTTTTTTTCTCAAAATTATACTAAATGACCAACTCTTAAGAGCCCAGTTTCAATATTTTTTTTCTAACATGAGGATGGGCTATAGTAAGTGACACAGTCTTTGTTCTCTTATGACCAGTGTAGCGTATTTGTGAAAAAGATGATCTGCAGCAAAGATGCAATGAAGATGATTTGCAAAAAAGTACAAAATGACTCTTCCTTTCTACAGAGCTGCTTAGAGACATTATATATATATATATATATACACAAATTTTTTTTAATTCAAGTAAAATTAACATACAATGTTATATTAGTTTCAGGTGTATAATATAGTGATTCAACAATTCTATACACTTCTCAGTGCTCATCAAGATGATTATACTCTTAGCCCCTTTTATCTATTTCACATTTCCCCCTACCACCTCTCCTCTGGTAGCTACTGAATTCAAAAGTTTGGTGTTTTGTTTTGTTTTCTGTTCATCTCTTTTTGTTGTTGTTGTTCATTCGTTTTGTTTTTTAAATTCCACATCTGAGTGAAATCCTATGGACTTTGTATTTCTCTGACTGACTTATCTCATTTAGCATTACACCCTCTAGGTCCATCCATGCTGTTACAAATGGCAAGATTTCATATTTTTATGATTGATTAATATTCTATTGTGAATATACCACATCATCATTATATATTTATATTTTATTTACATTTCATTTATTTATATATTCTTGCATGTGTTTATCTAGATATTTGTGTGTATATATATATTTGTGTGTGTGTATATATATATATATATATATATATTTTCTACTTATTAAGACCTAAAACATTGGTAATAGAAGTTTCCATTTAAGAAAAGTTATCTCAGGGCACCTGGGTGGCTCATTCAGTTAAGCATCTGCCTTCAGCTCAGGTCATGATCTCAGGGTCCTTGAGATGGAGAGCCCCACATCGGGCTCCTTGCTCAGTGGGGAGTTTGCTTCTCCCTCTCCCTCTGTTGCTCCCTTTGCTTGTGCTCTCACTCATGCTCTCTCTCTTCCTCAAATAAATAAATAAAATCCTAAAAAAAAGTTAATCTTTTAAACCATTCCTCTTTAAAAATTGATCTTTGTAATCAAGAATTTGTTGCTTTCTCGTTGCAGAATCTGATAATTTTTTTTTATTTTATTTATTTATGATAGTCACAGAGAGAGAGAGAGAGAGGCAGAGACACAGGCAGAGGGAGAAGCAGGCTCCATGCACCGGGAGCCCGACGTGGGATTCGATCCCGAGTCTCCAGGATCACGCCCTGGGCCAAAGGCAGGCGCTAAACCGCTGCGCCACCCAGGGATCCCCCTAACTGATAATTTAATTCCCCCAGTAATTCACTATGGGTAAGAAGAGATTTATAGTGATTTGACACTGTGTCTTAACTATGTTGTCAACTGTGGATCATGTTTATGAGTATTTCTATCCTATAAATTGATAAACATTAGAATTCTGTGTACAAGTTTATAGAAGTTGATAACTATCTTTCTCTTTTTAGTTTTACACATTTCAAGTTTTATAAACTTGAAAAAAAATGAAAGTGCTAATATACCACTTGCTAATTATGATCTGGCTAATAATCTTGAAATTACTATTTTTAATACCTTATTTATAGGACTTCTATTCTCTGGTTCCCTAACGACAAGAATTAATGAGTATGAACAAGTAATCAAACATTATCTGTGTTAAAGTATGAAGCAGAACATAGTTTCTGCTGCCATAAATATTCCTGTCCATATGGTAAAGGTACAATATTGGCACTGAAGCTTGCAAGTCCATCTGGACAGAACCTAATTTTCCTGGATAAGGCAAAGCTTTCTAAATCAAGCCATCTGTTTGTATGCCTTAAAAGAACCTGTAAATAAAATAAGGCAATATGTGCTTGTGAAAAGAAAGATCAGAGATAGCGTGGCATTTATGTAGCACAATAGAGAGCCAGTTATGATCACCTATTGATTATAGTCCGATGTGTAATTTTTGCTGCCTTGGACCAATCAATAGATGTTTCCTATGACCTGTAAAGAATAACTAATGTATTATTACTCATCTATTCGAAGCTCATTAAAGCTAGAAAGAACTCTAAATTTTTATCAGCCCAACCAACTCTTTCTTCTTGGCCTTGAAGAACTTCCACTTGTTGCTTTTATCATTGCATTTTATAAACATTATTAAGAATATTTTAACAGAGTACATCTTAAGAAAATATAAGGAATGGATGTTAGTGAATTACTCCGGAAAGAATGTTTTCAAAAAAAAGTTAATACCTGCCTATTAGGGATTTACAGCATTATTTTTACACAAAAATCAAATCTTCATTTATACTGCCAGTATTCTGCACACGTTATATTAAATTTTTCTCATTCAAACAAAAATTTAAGAGAAAAGCGATAAAGCATCAAAGCATATCAGATCTAAGGATTCAAGCTGTCAGAGCACTGATCCACCCTAGAAAAAAGAATTTCCATGAGAAGCACATTTACTGAGGAAAGAACTAGACAACTTGCAGAATTGAAGGTTGGTAGGTGAATCAATATGAACAGTAATATAATTTTCTTAAAACAATTTATCTGCCTATGGGAGCTTGAACAAAGAACATATCAAAAGTCAATCTCAATTAATTAACAGATTTTGTTCAGTTGGAAGTAAAAGAAGTGAGACTTCTTGGGACCAGTGGTATTCTTAGAAATATATTACTCAAATGTCCTCAGAATAAATTGCAAATCTAAACATTAAAAAAAATCACTAGTAGTTCCCCTAAGAAGTTTACTGGAAATGTAAAGGAAAAAACAAAGTGTCAACAAACCACTAACTGATATGCTAATATTTCTAACTGCTATGTATGCTTTAATATATTTTGTGGAGTCCGAATCCAATGACTCCCATGACTTTGCCCTTAGGTGTTAATCCTGTCTTTATGTTACGTGGAAAAGGTCATTTTGCTGTTATAAATAAGGTTACCAACCAGTTGATCTTAAAATGGGGAGATAATCTGGATAGCTCTTTAAAAGCAGAGTTTTTGTTTCAGCTAGTAATAGAGAGATGTGCTCAGTCTGGCCTGAAAGAAGGTAAATGTGCAGTTTTTGAATTGGGTATGTGTGCTTCTGCCCTGGAACTGGAGGTGGAATCGGTAGCAGAAAAATGGGGACTCAGTCAACTAATTGCATCTAAATTCTGTCAACATTCATATAGCCACAAACTTTCAAGACACTTTGTCCTTCTTTTAATTCTGATGAAGTATTTGACTATGTGGATGCTGAGTCCTCTAAAAGCAGCCTGCCTTCATGCAGAACACAGTTTCTCTGTTGTTTTTGTTTCTTGGGAGCAGATAACTATACTCTAGGAACAGTCATTTATTCTAGAATAGTAACTGTGATGTCACCAGCACATATTTATGTATATAATTTATCATCACAGTGATGTGAAACAAATCAATCCTAGCATTTAGTTATGTGCATAAAACTATTGTACACCATGATATTTAAGTATTAGTTCACACTCTTAGAGCACTTTATACAAATGTATATTTTTTCTTAATTTATTAGTTTTTGAATATACATTATTAGCTGATGGAGTAAACTTCCACAAAATATGTACAATTAATCATAATTAATGATTAAAATATTCAAGTTTGCAGATATATAGCCACACACCTGTTCTAGATTGAATTCCTCAACATATGGGATTCTCTTGAATCTAAACTTTTTTTTGCCACATTCTAGGTTCCAAGTTCATCTTTTCCATTTGCACATTTTCTCCCAGGCTGCTCTAATACTTGGAATCCTGTGATTATCTTCCTTTTTCCATCAGACTAGGATCTGGTGATCTTTAAGAACTGAAACTCTAAGAGATAACTTACTATTGAAGTACTACCAGATGTTGTGGTGTAATGGGTAAGGCAGAGGAGAAACCTAGGAGGGGTCTTTGATAAGGTAGATGGACTGAAAAGAGTTAAAAAAAAAGTGAGAGAAGTAAAAACCATTCTTCTCTTTCTTCAAGTGGACTTCAGAGCCAAGAATAAGTGCATCATTTGGCTTATTTAAAAGGTCTCTCTAACTCAAATTACATTTACCTGTTAACTGCTACCCAATCTTTAATAGTAAGAAGGACTTTTATTTCATGGTTAAAAGATGAAGTCTTTTAAAAGGCAAGCATATAAGACAATTTTCATTTTTAAATAATTCTGTATCATCAGAATATCTAATATCATGCCAGATCTGTTCCTTTTTTGGAAGAGAAAAAATGCTAAAAGTTACCACAGTGTTGAATTGGGAAAAGTAAATTTCATTAAACATATAAAGGATTGGCCACTTGGGTGGCTCAGTCAGTTATGCGCCAGACTCTTGGTTTCGGCTCAGTTCATCATTGCAGGGTCATCAGATCAAGCCCCATGTTAGGCTCTGCACTCAGTGCAGAGTTGCTGGAGAGTCTCCTGGAGATTATCTCTCTCTGCTCCTTCCCACTGCTCACATGTGTGCAGGCTTTCTCAAATAAATACTTTTTTTTTTAATTTAAAAAAATGATATGGAATTAAAAAGAGAAAGTCAGTGACTCAGAACAGATTTCTTTACCCTGAGCAATTTTGATAATTGGTGCACTATTTATCCTAACTTGTGTGAAAAGGAAAGTTAAGTACTGAGGGTGAATAGAAGAATACCTCGTAGACTTGTGTCTACGGTATGCAAGATATGTGTCTGGATAGCTTGGAGGAAACTAAAGCTCACAACTAACCCACCTTCCACTAAAAAAGTGCCTACAAACCAACTCTGCACAGTAGGTTACAGGTAGGTAATTTTTACTCTAACATCTTCTCAAATATTAGCAAGTAAGACCCACATTTAACAGGAAAAGTAAAACATCATTTTGGCTCCACAAGATTCAGTGTGAAAGATTGGGACTATAACTGTTGGATATCTTCTTAGGCAACACTCCTGCTAATCAGCGCTGTGTCAAATGAGTAGAAAGATGAGACTGGAGAAGAAATGGCATGGCATAGAAGGGGAGAGGTGGCTTTCCCCATGTTTAGCACATCTAGGATGTTTGATCGTTTCCTGGTAAATTCAGACACTTAGAAAAACTGGCTGGGCTGCTGCTGCTTTGCGGTTTAGAAGACCTCAACAACAGTTCTTCTGGAGTTATATTCTACTTGCCAGAACTAAGAAAAATGTGAAAAGATAGAGCTGGAATTAAAACACCCTTGTGGAGATCTATAAAAACGAAAGCACCTATAGGATACTTCAGAGAATTCCCACAAGAACCGAAGAGACCAAGCTCACAGAGAGAAGGTACTGAGCAGTAACGGAGTTATCCAGACAGATGGTGACAACTGGGAAGAATTTAAGGACCAGCTAAGTAGAGCTGTCTGTCCCATTTCCCACCATTCTTCTCATCCCTTCCTCACTCCAACACAGAAAAGGAAGTAGGCTTCAATAAAACTGGTAAAAGCAGGTATCTGAAAACTAGAATCATTCTCCATCCATCTTCACACAATCAGGCTATCAGCTCAAGACTTCCAAGGATATAGAAAGTAGATTGGAATGTAAATCATTTTAGCTTGCAATATTAAATGGAATAGATTTAAAAATGACTGGAAAACTGTGTTGTCTGACTAAAAACAGAGAATGGTGATTCAACATAATGATTGAAGGTAGTGACAAGAGAAAAAATAATTTCATATTTACAGCCCACTGAAATGAGTCTGATTAAAAACATATTAAAACAAAACAAAAAAGCATCACTTAAACTTATGTGCCAGTTTTTTCAGTTTTTTAGATGATAAAAAAAGATGTTTAGATGTAATTATCTATGATTTAGTCTGGATGTCCAATGGCCAATAAGCAATTTGTATTTATCTCTTAATACAAGAAAACACCTTGTGTCCTCTGCTAATTCAGGAAACAAATTTTACACCTACAAATACTTTTTTCTCTAAGATTTTGAGTAATCTCTATGCCCAGTGTGGGGCTCAAATTTACAACCCTGAGATCAAGAGTCACATGCTCTACTGACTGAGCCAGCCAGGCATCTCTAGAAATACTTTCATGCTGAAGTATTTTTTACTGAACCCTCAGCTAAGTAAAAAATAATTTCATAAATTTTCCTTTCTCTTATCATTCTGCTTATTTGAGGTTTGAAGAAACTGAACAAATATAGAAAGATGGTGATTCTTAGTATTTTTCTCCAGTGATTTAATTACAATAAAGATGAAGCTATTTGATTAAAATGCTTCATTTTAATGAAGTCTGTTAAAAAAAAAGAAAGAAAGAAAGAAGAAAGAAAGAAAGAAAGAAAGAAAGAAAGAAAGAAAGAAAGAAAGGAAAGAAAGAAAGGAAGGAAGAGAGAAAGGAAGAAAGAAAGGAAGAAGAAAGAAGAAAGAAGAAAAGAAAGAAAGGAAGAAGAAAGAAAGAAAGAAAGAAAGAAAGAAAGAAAGAAAGAAAGAAAGAAAGAAAGAAAGAAAGAAAGAAAGAAAAATTCAGGGCACTTGGGTACTTCAATTCGTTAAGCATCTCCCTTTAGCCCAGGTCTTGATCCCAGGGTCCTGCGATCCCAGGCTCCCTTTTCGCGAGGAGCCTGCTTTTCCCTCTCCCTCTGGCTGCTGCTCCCCCTGCTTGTGCTCTCTTTCTCTCTCAAATAAATAAATAAAATCCTTTAAAAAGAGAAAAAAATAATAATTTAATATCAGAGTAACGTTACTACCTAAGTGAATAGCTTTATTGATTTAGAAGGAATGTTTTGTGGGGTTCGGGGGGATGGCGGTGTATGTGCAAATAATTTTATTGAGGCATAATTTATAAACCTTCAATCCACCTATTTTAAGTATACAATTCAATGATTTTTAGAATCTACCAATATATAAAATCACCATCACAATCCAGATTTAGAGCATTTCTACCACTCCAGTAAAATTATTCACGCCTATTTATAGTTAACTAATTTGGTTCTATTTTGCTTGCTGTGATGCAAAAAATGGTTAAGTATGTCTTGTAATTTGAAGAGCCTGGAAATTTCATAATAACTAGAAAATAATTCTTCTTTTATTTGAGTATAATTAACATGTAGTGTTATATTACTTTTAAGTATACTATAATGATTCAACAATTCCATACATTTCTGAGTGCTCAGAAATAAAGATAAGTGTACTCCTTACATCTTTTAATCTATTTCACCTATCCTTTCACCCACCTCCCCTCTAGAAAGAATTCTCTTGAGGTAACTCCATCAATTTCATTGAATCAAGAGTGTATATGAAAAACCATAAATATGTAAATATTATTTCAATAAGTTCATTGTTTCTGAAAATTTGATCTGTATTTTCTTATCATATGTTTACTTTTACATCTTAGTTATTCCTGCACATAAACACATTAACTCCACTTTTGTGCATAATGTTCTATTCTTAAGTTATAAGTCTTGATATGGAATCTTGGAGCACCTGATTCTAAATTTCCCTCCCGTAGTATTACCACATCTGCTAATTCTAACAAAAAGTGATGACTTGAGTGACTGCTGAGTGCATTTGTGGAGCATGGATGTTCAAAAACACCTTTGTCTTAGTAACTTAAACTTTACCAACAATTGACAAAGTTGGAAAAACAGGCTCTCCAAAAGTTAAGCATTCTGAAAACCAAAACAGTTTTCAAGTAAAAAAAAAAAAAAAAAAAAAATCTCAGAAACACTAGATAGACAACAGAACATTAATCATAGGACAGTGGGATTTCATTTTCTTTTAGAAACAAATCCTATCTATCTTACTATCTAGTCAGTGGCTGTTTCATTTTATGAAATGAAGAAAGCTATTAATGTTTCCTAATCAGATAAAGGTAAATATTAGAGGCTTTAAAAACTGTTTCAACTACTTTGGATGGCACATCTCTGATGTTTTCAGGATAAAGTGATAGGCTATAAAAGTGTTCATTATGTTACTGACACAATAAAATAAATGGAACACACAGCAAATATTTCTCTGGAAAATGCTGAAGTGCTTTGTGAATGGTAAATTTAAGGGGCAAGATTATAATGATTATAAGAATGATGGAATAGAGGAAATACTTTCTGATGTGTGAGTCTTAATAACACTATCATAGATTCAGAAAGTTTCAAAAATATGTAAAAAATATATGCTGAAATATATTGCCAATATTATATAAATATGTCAACTTGTAACTATGAAAATGTTATTTTAGCTATAACAATAATTATATATGTTGGTATGTTTTATTGACTATAGCATGGTGAAAAGAGGGGAGCAGAGAAGCAAGGTTTGAAGTTGGTCTTTAATGATTTTGAAAAAAAGGATTTTGGACGAATTTTAATGTCAAGTGTTTAATCTGTAAAACAGAAATAATGCTGACTGGTTTATTGGGAGGATTAAATTAAATGGAATAATATAAGAGGATGGCAACTGACAAATGTTTGAAATACAGAAAGATATCAAAAAACTTATGTCAGATTCGCACTGTATACATACTGTAAGTAATATTAGCTTTATTTGCTATACTCCAATTTTTTAGAGTTTAATAATTGATGATATATACAATGTTTCTTAAACACCTAACCCCATTTTGCAATGGTAGAATCAAGTTATTTTAAAGGCTACTTTATACTTTTGAGCTGAAACCCTACGTCAGACAAGAACAAAAATTCCTTTGCTCTATTGAAAAGGGCTTAAATTAAATCCAGTTTATGGAAACACCAGTACATTTCTTTCACAATCAGTAATGCAGCGATAGAGAACAACCTGTTTTCCTCTACTGTTTTTTTTTTCCTCTACTGATTTTACATGAAAGGGCACTACATGAGGCCACTGTTCCACCTTAAGGCTGGCCTGATGAAAGTATATATGGTTTTTCATATACACTCTTGATTTAATGCAATTGATGGAGTTACCTCAAGAGAATTTGTTCTAGAGGGGAGGTGGGTGAAAGGATAGGTGAAATATTTTAAAAGATGTAAGGAGTACACTTATCTTTATTTCTGAGCACTCAGAAATGTATGGAATTGTTGAATCATTATAGTATACTTGAAAGTAATATAACACTACATGTTAATTATACTCAAATAAAAGAATTATTTTCTAGTTATTATGAAATTTCCAGGCTCTTCAAATTACAAGACATACTTAACCATTTTTTGCATCACAGCAAGCAAAATAGAACCAAATTAGTTAACTATAAATAGGCGTGAATAATTTTACTGGAGTGGTAGAAATGCTCTAAATCTGGATTGTGATGGTGATTTTATATATTGGTAGATTTTGTGAGGAGACATTCTGGCTGAGGTACAGACTATGCTGGGTAGGAATGAGGGTTGACTGAAATGGAGGAAAAGACTTGGGTACAGGCAGAGCTTTGGAAAATGCAACTTAACAGGCAATAAGAATGAATTATAGGATTTTGAAATGGAAAATTACTTGATGAAAGCAATACTTAGGATGTTATTCTAATGACATAGTTTTGAGTAGAAGGATATTAGAAGGAAGAACTTGGGAAGTCACTGCCATATTCAAGACATAATGAGATGAGAATATAAACTAGAGGAAAAAAATTGAAAGTTGCATTAAAAACAAAATAATTGAGATAAAAGAGGAGACATACATTAAATTTATGAAATAATAAAGAATAAAGTATGGAGAGTTTCAGTGATCTATTTACAAGAGAGAATGAAAATAAGAATTCAGATATCCTAGCTCCCAGAACAGGATTTTTTGTTCATTAAATAATAAACTCTCCACGATGACATCACGGTAGTGGGAAAAATCCACTTAAATTCTTTATATTTGGGCAGCCCAGGTGGCTCAGCGGTTTAGCGCCACCTTTGGCTCAGGGCATGATCCTGGAGACCCAGGATTGAGTCCCACGTCAGGCTCCCTGCATGGAGCCTGCCTCTCCTTCTGCCTGTGTCTCTGCTTCTCTCTCTCTCTCTCTGTCTCTCAAGAATAAATAAATAAAATCTTTTTTTTAATCTTTATATTTATTATTTGTTGTTGTTAATACTACTTCTTTCTCCTTCATTTAACTTATTTTTCATTTTGAAATATTAAGAAAACTTTATTAAATGTGCTACTGAATCTAAGGTAATCCTTACAATAAGTGGGATTTTTTTAGCAATCTCAAATTTTAGTATATTTTCTCCATATAGACTTATTCATTATATTTTACTTTCTATCAGTTCCTTTAATGTTCTCCTATTCTTCTGTCTTCCTGAAACACCATTTCCTGTCAATCCCTTGGATCCTGCCTGCTAACTCTTGCTTGTCCCTCAAGATTCAGTCATGGTTCGTTTCCTTTGCACAACTTTTCCTGACCCCATTAGATTGGGCTAGAGTCCCATTTTCTCATAATATACTCTAATCTGTCTAAGGTAACAAATATCATACTTAAGCTTTTATGGACGATATACTCCAAATTCCACAAAGTAAGAATTGTATGTCTTCTCCACCACTCTTTCTAGCACCTGATGTAGTCCCAGTACCCACAGTTATGAAGTATTTGTTGAATGAAAAATGGCCTAAAGGAAGTGACATGAAGTCTTGCTATTAGGCTGTCCGCATTCTCTAGCTTATCTTTGATAATCAGGGCATTCTTTCTAAGAGCTAACAAGGCATGTGTCCAGTATATTCCCAGCAGAGTGAGTGGCTTTGTCTTTTGTACCCCACAGCAACTTACTCCACTGCATCTATATTGCAAAGCACAATGTTTGGTAATTCTTCATTTGCATTATGTGGACAGGGCAACATCCATGTCTGAAAAAGCAGCCTTTTGTCTTGTAATAATAGAGGGGGCATCTGCCACTGACCAGCTGGTTAATTATGTTACCTCTCTAAACTTGATTTCTCAAATGTAAAATGGGGATAATAATATGCCCTTCCTAGGATTTTAGTGGGGATTGCAAAATCTAAATGAAATGAGACCTACCATGTGGATATGCACAATATGTATCATGGCAGATAGTAAGCTTTTAATACATCTGTTTATTTCTCTTTTTTCTTGTTTCTTTCCATCTTGTTTTTTCTCCCTAACATCTTTTTTCTTTCCTTTTCATTCATTTAAGAACATAAATTCAAGGAATACTATTTATTTTTATGCCACTAGCACTTAAGAGAAGCATAGTAGTTGCTACATAGTAGTTATTTGATAAAGATTATAGGATGAAAAAATGAATAAATGAGGGATTGACTGATAAACTATTAAATAAGTTTATGCTTGTTTTTGAAAGTTAAAATCTATATAGTGATGCTCTACTCTAAACAAAACACTAAACTATATGGCAGTTGCCAAGAAGAGGTAGGGAGAACCTGTTACCCCTAAATACCATACACCTTCTCATCTCTTTGAGTCTTAAAGATACAGTAAGTTCAATAATCACGGTACTGCAGAGAAAAATATTTTCATGTTTCTGAAAAGTTAGGGCTTTCTGAGCAAAGAAATCTGGGATGTAGGTTAAAGTCTTAGACAAGTCTTAGAAGTTAAACAGTGATTAGATGGCCCTGAGAATGGAAGAAAGGTCTACCTTCCCAGAGATGGGTGTTTACATTTCAATGGGGAAACAAAATTGTGAACCAGGGTAACATGTTAAGGGCTGTAAACTCAAATATTTGTCGTATCTCCTATTCAGAGATGTTTATTTACATTACATAGACTAATGGGGGTCTTCTTAATAGATCTAGGGGTCATCTTCTTTTTCCAAAGATAATTTGTTTAGAGATTCCTTTCTCTCAGGAGAGGAGGATCACAGCTGGACATCCAGGATACAATCTTCCAGTTTCTTAATTTCAGGGTTCCCCTCCCATGGTGTTAGAAAATCCTCTCTTGGCACATACAGGGCTATCTATCTGACTCATCACATCATCCCAGAAGGGGGAAGAATCAGGGCATAGTTGTTGCCTATTCAAAAATCTTGCACTTGCATGCAGAATTATATAAACAAATCATGACATTTAAAAATTATCAGTCATTTATTTGCATTATTGATGGCATTAAATATATATATAATGCTATCAATTATATATAGATATCAATTATATATATATATATATAGAGAGAGAGAGAGAGAGAGAGAGAGAGAGAGAATATAGACTAAAGTAATGAAATACATTGTTTAGATTTTAGATTTAGATACCATAGTGGCATTGGGTTTCAATTCTTCTCCTTAGGTAAGATTTACTTGTTTATCTCTTTTTTGAGGCCGGCAATGAAAGCCCTAGGCCTATAGATGAAGAAGGAAGGACCCCCAAGTAGGAAGATAGAGGAGCACGTGAGGACACAGAAAGGAAGCTTGGATAAACCTGGCTAACATCACAGGGATGAAGGTGCTGTGACTGAGGGTCATGATTATAGGAAAATGGCCCATGGAGTGGAAGGAGCCCAGTCAGAAGAAGGGTTCAGACTGTCAAGGAACAGTTATGAGAGGAGGATAGACAGTCTCTCAGCTTCAGTGTTCTCATCTGGAAGACAAGGAGCTTGAACTAGATGTTTTGAGAGTCATTTTCAAATTCCTGGCCTCAAAGCAGTCTTAAAATAGGGCTCCCTGTTCTCTGTTCTGAGATCTTGATTCTTACAAATCCTAAGATCTTTTTTACCCAGCTTTCCTGGTGATTCTGATGTGAAGCCAAGATTTAGAGTCATTGCTGCTGGTAGTCTGAGCATTAAGGTTGCATGATTCTTCCTCTCGTTCTTTTTTCAAGAAAAGTAGTAAACTTTTCTGCTCCATTATGCAGCATCAGTTTTAGCACTTTCTTGATGCAGGTACTTCTCTGAACTAAGTAGAGTTTGTCTCCCCACTGTCTCTATTAATTATACTTGCTAGTTCAGTCACTGGCATGGTTTATGTAGGTGGAGCAGCTCAGCAAAAAGAAGATGCTTTATTTGATAAAAAGTCCTCACTGCCCTCTCTTACAGGGGCCTTTGATGGATATCAGACTCAGAGATCTGGGAAAATCAGGCATCATGATTTCTGCTTAAATACCTTAAGCAAAAAGTTTTTCTCTTTGGTCTATCATTGACCTCTTTCTCAAGTTCTGTACCTTAAAAGAAAAATATATATATATATAATGTAGCACAGAGCTCTCTGAGAATATATCAAAGTATACAAGTAAAAGAAGTATGTGTTGGAATACTCAGAAACTGAAACAAAATTCAGGAGAGTCTGAAAAGTAAACAGGTGCTTATAGACCAGGGGCTAAAAAATATGAGTCTCAAGCTAAATCTGGGCCACTGCCTATTTTTATAAATACAATTTTATTGGAACACTGCCACACCAATGTTTTTACATAGTTTGTATAGGGACTTTCATGTTACAACAGCACAGTTGAATAGTTACAATAGAGCAATGGTAACCATGTGGCCTGCAAAGCCTAAAACATGTACTAGCTGAACCTTTATAGGAAAAGTTCACCAGCCCCTGCTATAGACTTTCCTTTTGCTTCTAACATATCTTTGTTTCACAGGAAGTCTGTGAATAACATATGTCCATAGTTGTATCACATCTATTTGTCCTTTCTTAGTTTAATAGCAGAGGGAGTGAGACAAGTGCAGATGAGAAAGGATGTCATCAGTAAAAATGCCTGGATTACAAATAGTAGTCATAGACTAAATGGAATATTTAATGAACAAAGTCACAGGAAGAAATGGATGAGCTACAGTGAAAACTCGGTATACTTGGACATTTGCAACTGTCAAAAATTATCCTCAGAAAGGCAATTAATTGTAACTTCTTCCAAAGAATGAGAAGTATTCAAATATTTGCTGAATGGTAGTCTCAGAAAATAAATAGAGACAAACCTCCTGGGAAGCTAGTAGATTGTTTATAACAAAATGCCAAATGATCTGGAAAGTATCACAGTATCCTAAATCAATAGTAAGTGTGTGTTTTCGTTGTAGTTTTTTCATTACCCAGTAGAATAGAAGTGGTGATTTATTTGGTAACACCGACATCATCCTGCATATTTTCTGATGAGATTTGCTACTGATTCTGTGAGAGCTGTTTAGAGAGAAAGCCTTGTCAACATTTTGTTAAACAGTTTTTTTATTAATCCGTGCATTTCAAAATATATTTGTACAATTCCTGGAAATGCTGAGTTTCACTCTTCTTCAGTTTCAAGGAGACATAAAGTATCTTTCCCTAATGCTGCTTCCTAACAATCCCCACGCACACCTGAGCCTTTAAAAATCAATCCCACTTCATTCATTTTTCATCATATTAGAACAAGCAAGGACACGGAATGTCCCACCTGCTTTGAGACTATAGATTATGATGTAAAATGTGCTGATGTGATCAACTTAAATTCAAAGTAACCACTGCATGAGAGAGCCATTTCCCCATGCACTCTATACTTCAACTTAGTGATGCTGGTTTTATCCTGGGTGAGTGCACAGTTCTACTCAGGCAAGTGAGCACAAAAAGAACATTGGGTAGAGGGAAACAGCAGGGAAAAGAACTGACTATTCCAAAATAATCGGTAAATTATAATATTTAAAATAATTAATTAATGGCATTAGAATTGTGAAATGCTTTTTCCTTTAAAAATTGTGCAAACTTGGGACACCAGGGTGACTCAGCGGTTGACTGTCTACATTGGGCTCAGGGCAGACCATGATCCCAGGGTCCTGGGGTCAAGTCCCACATCAGGCACCCCACAGGGAGCCTGCTTCTCCCTCTGCCTGTGTCTCTGCCTCTCTCTGTGTGTCTCTCATGAATAAAAAATAAAATCTTTTAAAAAATTGTGCAAACTTGTTTAATCTCAAAAAGGCTTAGCTTATTCTTCCTTCAGAGCCTGTGGGCCCAATCATGTTTAGTCCTGCAGCTGCTGTTTATCCCAGCCCGGATGCCTTGCCTGTAGGCAGCTGCTGCCTGAAGCGAGTCGTAGCTTCAACTGACAACACACAGGCAAGGTACACAGGATTTGCTTTGGCCGAACTGGAACTTATTGAAAGTCTTTACATGAGCCAAAGCACTATTTAATATTACTGTGGTTCTGGGTCTTGTTGGCTTCTGATGATCACTTTTCTCCTGTGTCCGTCTCGGCCTTTATGTACTGCCTTGCCCTTTTGAGCCCTCATTGTGTGCCTTGCTTTCTGTTCTAATGACTGATCATTGGTAATGCTGTCCATGACATAATCTATAACCTACAGCTTGTCTGAAGTTCTCTGCCAGTGAATGCCTTGCAGAAAACAAACAAACACACAAACAAAAAGAGAAACACAAGCTGCAATGTTGTGGTAAAAAAAAAAAATGTTAACTCTATTATCATTATTCATTAGGGTCTCTGTTATGTCTGTGTGTACTCCATGTACCACCTAAGCTCTTGAGCAGCACTGTTGCCTAGTTCTTACGGTCTGATATGAGGTAGTAAAAGCAACTGGACTGTGGTCCATTCACTTCTTGGTTAGGGAAACCAAGGAAGAATTGTCAACTCAATTCCCAAAGAAATAACCTAATGATACTTCCCAGGAAGAAGAGACCATATTTCTAATGTGCTTAGCAATATTTCCCTGGTTAGGGATTATCTATAGTAAGTGGATCCTAATTCTGTGAGGCATATTGCCCTGGAGAAAGTCCTATAGTGGATCATTTAAATGTTCCCCACTGTATAAGATGCTTTTAGGAATCTCACCCAGAGGCAGTTTCTGAAGCAAAAGGGCTATGTCCAATGAGGGGAAAATCCAAGGAAAGATCTTGGGCATCCCTTTGTTTCATTGGAGACTATGATTGCCTGTAGCTTTCAATTTATTTAATAAAGCTTAGTATTATTTAGTAGATACTGGGTATTATCTCTAACTTATTTGATTTGACAATTCAATCCTGTGAGTTAGCTCAGGATTTTGGTTTTTGTGTGAAACTGTCTGGATTTGAATTCGTGTTCTCTGAATTATAACCTGTGTCAGTTTGGTCACATTACCTAATTTTATTCCTTCAGTCATTTAGTTGCTCTGCACTTAAAATGGTTATTATGAATATAATTTTCTATTTGATTTTCTATTTTGAGTTAGTTGATATAAACCTAAAACAGTGGTTGAGTCATAGCATTATTAAGACTTAATTCAAGAGATTGTAACTAATACTAATATGAATTCTTCACACATTATGTGCCAGACAGTCTTTTTTCTAAGATTTTTATTTATTCATGAGAGACAGAGAGAGAATGGCAGAGACATAGGCAGAGGGAGAAGCAGGGTCCATGCAGGGAGCCCAACGTGGGACTCGATCCCAGGTCTCCAAGATCACACTCTGGGCTGAAGGTGGCGTTAAACCGCTGAGCCACGTGGGCTGCCCAACAGACAATCTTAAACACTTTATTTTTATTTTTCTAATAACTTTCTGATATAGAGAGCAACATATGAAAATGGAAAGGGGGCTGAGACTGAATTTCCTTCTCTATGTGCTGAGCCATATATTTAATCTGAAAATTTAATTGCATGTAATTTCCCTCTTCCAAAGCAGTCTCTAGGATTTTGCTGCTCAAAATATGGTCAATAGCATCTATGTCTTCTGAGGTCCAGCAGACACCTAGTATATCAAAATATGCATTTTTTCAAGATTTTTGTGTAACATTTCCATGTAGATCTTTTTAAATACTAGAGAAACCACCAAAAAAATTTTAAAAGAGGTATTAGTAATGATCTCATGATTGAAAAGAATAAATTATTAAAATATTCAGTTAACACAAGGCCAAACAGAAAAGGAAGAAAAATTAACACACATGGAACAAATAAATAATTAGAAATTATTTATTACAGAAATACAACAAATCACACTGGATTAAAAAAAAGCAAGACTTACCTATATACTGTCTACAAATAACCACTTTAAAGATGAAGGCAAAAGTAGGTTAATATAAATGCATAGAAAAAAATAGTATGCAATCATCAACAGAAAATTGGAGGGTCTCAGGCATACTTCTGAATGAGGAATATTACCAGATACTTTTTAGAAAGGAATATAACAATAGTAATGAGATTATTTCAACTACAAAATATAACAATCCTAAATAATTATTTTCCTAACAAAGGACTTGAAGATACATAAAGGACAACCTGATAACACAGAAATAAGTACAAAACTCTATAAAGACAGTTGGAAACAATAACATTCTCTCTCAGTAAACAATAAGATGTAGTCATAAAGTCAGTAAAAATAGGGGTGCCTGACTGGTGCAGTCCATTAAGCATCTGACTCTTGGTTTCAGCTCAGGTGGTGGTCTCGGGGTCATGGGATCATGAGCTCAGCATGGAGTCTGCTTAAGAATCTCTCCAAGCCCCCAAATAAATAAATCTTTAAAAAAATAAGAATAGTGAGTAACACATAAAACTACCAGCATTTTGACATTTTTATAAAACTCCTCTCCAGAACAGAAAATAGATTTTTTTCTTAAAGCACACAGAGAACATTTACTAAAATAGATCGTGTTCTGCTCACTAAAGCATACCTAAACAAATTTAAGATCTGAAGTACAAAATGCCTGCTCTGAAGAAAAAATTAAACTAGTAATTAATCATTGAATATCTGTCACTAACTGAAATATATTTGCAAAGTGTCCAAATACATAACAAATAAACAGTACAATTCTGTATTCTACATAACCTATGTGTTGAGATGTTACAAAGGAAATTATAAAATAATTTGGATGAAAATAAAAGTATAACATCAAAATCTGAGGATAACAAATGCTTAGATGCAAACTTGTAACATGAAATATATTAGAAAAGAAGAAATAAGAAATCAGCTCAATATTGCCATCATAAAAAAATAAAATATTAGTGAAAATTCAACTCAAAGTAAACAGAAGGGAAGAATAGAAAGAGAAGACGAAAAACAAAATTCAAAACAATAGCAAGAGAGAAAATGAAAGCAAATCTAGTTCTTTGAAAGGATTACAGAAACACAAACTTCAGTTAGATCAAGAAAAAAGAATAAAAATCAATTGCAAATATCAAGACTCAAAAAGTGGAAGTGGACATCACTACAGATCCTATATACATTAGTAATTCTACTAATTAATTAATTCTAGTTAATAAGAGAATGTTATCAACTTTGTTCCAATAAAATTGACCATTGAAACAAGCAAATAGTTTGAAAACAAATTATAAACTCAAGAACAAATAATCTTAGAATCATATATTTAATAAATTTACTTTGTATTTAAAAGTTTTCCAATGAAGGATACTCTAGGGAAAGATGGGCTTATTGGAACATTCTATGAAAGGAAAAACACTGGTCCAACACAAACTTCTCCAGAAAATGAAAGAATAGGGAATATATTTTAGTCATTTTATTAGTCTGACATTAATTTGATTTCAAAACCAAATACTTGGGGATCCCTGGGTGGCGCAGCGGTTTGGCGCCTGCCTTTGGCCCAGGGCGCGATCCTGGAGACCCGGGATCGAATCCCACGTCGGGCTCCCGGTGCATGGAGCCTGCTTCTCCCTCTGCCTGTGTCTCTGCCTCTCTCTCTCTCTGTGACTATCATAAATAAATAAAAATTAAAAAAAAAAAACAAATACTTTATAATAAAAGAAATGATAAGTAAACATCTCTTATAAAGTTAGATGTTAAAAAATCTCAATGAAATTTCCAGAAATTGAATCCAACCATATTTTAACAAGATAATACATCATAGTCATTTGAAATTTTCCCTAGAAATGCCTGGCTGGTTCTAAATTTCTAAGCCAATTAATGTATTTCCCAGTACCTACAAACCAAAGAGGAGAAATCATGTGAACATTTTAATAGATTAAAAAAAAAAACCATCAACAACTTTGACAAAATTCAAACTCATTTTCTTTTTTTTTTTTTTTTTTTTCAAACTCATTTTCAAGAGAAGGAAAATTCACCCAGATAAGAACATTTCTGGTAAAACTAAAGCTAACATCATTCTTACTAATGAACAACTGAATGTTTTTCCTCTAAGAGAGCAAAAAAAGGAAAAAATAATCTGCTCTCACTACTTCTAATGAAAGTCATACTGGAAGTCTTAGTGCCATTAAGCAAGAAAAAGAATATAAATATAGATTGCCAAAGAAGAAATAAAATTGTCTCTGTTTGCAAATTACCTGATTATCTATTTAGAAAAAAACAAGTAATTCATGAAAATGCTTTGAAAACTAATAAATGAGTTTAGAAATGTTACAAGTTATGAAGTCAGTATATAAAAATTATGTCACTAAATAGTGAAATTTTAAAATAGATCATTATTGTTAATATTGGCAGTCATCGATGGCATATTGACATAAAGGAACTTGGATGAAACAGAAAGTTCTGTGATCATCACTGCAAGCCCTAGTTAAAATTTGTGTGACTTACCTGAGAAATGGAACATAAAAATTACTTTAACAAACACTGGAGCATTTACACTGTGCCAGCCACAAAATATGTGCTAGTTATTAAAGCAAATAATAATAATAGCAATAACAATAATAATAGTTTTCAAGTTGATTAAACTAATAACTTTTTTCCCAGATGTAAAATTCCATTACTATTTCAGGAATATATAATTTTATTTTAGGAATAACATTGTGGTACCTGCATTCTTTTAAACTAATTGATGGGCCACGATGCTACTTTTAAGGGATTTATAGCATTCATCTTCTTGCTTGCTATTATGAATGCCATGTATTTGTGTAAATGAACTCAGAAGCTATGTCTCTTATCATCAACATAGATTTTTAACTTCTTTGTTCAATATATTTAATTTCAATATATTAATTAAGCCTTACTAATAATGTCATATTTATAGTAGACCACCAATGAAAGCATCCATAGTTAATCCAAACTGATTAAAAGCAAGGTTTTGGTACAATGATTATTGTTATCAAGGATTACATTTTATACATGACTTTAGTTATCCATGAAATTTCGTAAAGCACATTATCATTTCATAGATTTTTGAAAGCTATTTTGAGGTCTCCAAATTTTCCCAGATCCACATTTTGGAGTTCCAATAGCATTTTTCAGATTCTTCTTTAGCAAATTCATTTTAATAGTTGAACATAGAAACAAAGATGGAATGAAAGTTTTTGTAAAATGAACAGTATCATAGACTGTAGTCACAAATCTTACTTAGTTCATATGTATACCTTCTCTAAAGATCTTTGTAGCTTAAGATGTTCTTTTTTTAAAAAAATAATTCTGGTTAACATTCAGAAACATACTAGTTTCAGGAGTACAATATAGTGATTCAACAATTCCATACATCACCCAATGCTCATCATAACAAACACACTCTTTGATCTTCATCATCTATTTCACTCATCCCCCACCCACTTCCCTTCTGGTAACCATAAGTTTGTTCTCTATACTTAAGTCTGTTACTTGATTTGTCTTCCTCTCTCCCTCTCTCTTTTCCTTTGGTTATTTTTTTTTTCTTTCTTAAATTCCACATATGAGTGAAATCATATGGTATTTGTTTTTTCCTGAATGGCTTATTTCACTTAGCATTATACTTTCTTTCTCCACCCATGTTGTTGCAAATGGCTAGAATTCATTCTTTTTTATAAGATGTTCTATCTTTTTAAAAATCCTGATAATACTGATGAGGCAACATGAAGGATGCAGCGTGAAGGATTTTGCCTTTGTTTAAAGATTTATCCAATTGTATTCTGAGTAACATATGAAAATGTTATGAAAAGCCTTTAGTTTACAAAAATCTTATATAAGTTGTATGTCTACAGTGTCATAACATTCCAAGTATCCAATTTTTAAATTTTCTTTTAATGAAAGAAGTTACTGTAGGTTCTCAAGTTGCAGGTTAAAAAACCCAAGAGGCAGTGCAGCATCATGAAGGCCTTTGGTTCCAGATAGATATTTCCCCAGACCAATCACTAACATGCTTCTTGATTGTGGGAAAATTTAGCAAACTTTAGTAAAATTCAGTATCTTCATCTCTCAATAGTAATTTTTATTTTTATTTTTTTCAATAGTAATTTTTAGTTTATTAACTAAAATAACTATAAACTAAATAATTTTAGTTTATTAACTAAAATAACTAGGCTGGGGAAGAAAACATATAGAATAACTTAAGCAATGAATAAGCTCATACTTACAAAAACTAGGGAAAGCAGAAGGCAAGTTTTGTAAACCTTCAGGATAAGAACAATAACAACATGTGATTTTTAGGACAATATGTTGTTAGAAAAAATGAGAAATACTAGTATTATAGGCAACGACCATGTGTTATTATTTATTTAAGTGTCTGAATCTGAGAATGGTATTTTTACTCAAATATTTTATCTGAAAGCTTATAAAGTTAGTTGCAAAGGCTTACAAAGACTTAGAGGTAAATATCTTCACAATTTTGTGTGTGCTTTTATACTTTGCTTTTTGACAGATTCTTATACTACTAAAATGTTTAATTAGCACAGGTGAGATTCATTAAGCAGTTAGGTGGTTTAGTTTCTTCTTTTTTCTTTCAAACAAAGTCAGGAGGAAAAAATGTGCTTGAAGCAGATTTATATTTAGTGAAAAAGAGGTTAAAGCTCAATAAGGCTTGGAGACTAGTGTATCAGAATGGCTTAATGTTCAATATTTTCTGTATATGTTTTAAGATATATAGAGAAATATTCTAACATATGCATATATAGTTTGCTTTTATTATAATTTGCCTTTTACTGTCTCAGTTATTAACAACCAACTGAAAATTTAATTTTAGCAATTAGGGACAAGTCCTTCCCTAGTGCTAAAAAAGGGAGTGTCTCCTCCATGTCTCTGCATGCTATTTTTACCCTTCATTCACAAAAGTGTGTGTTGTCCACAAACTTGTTACTCACATCTGTAATATTTCTTTATTTTCAAACTTTCATTACATCCATCGTAGAGCTCAGAAAATAAAGGACCCTGCAATTGACAAGACATATTTTTAGAAGGAAGCCTTGTACTGACCTATCTTGGAAGTCTGGACTTTGGAATCTTGTCCCTCTCCATCTCCAATAAGTGACTTGTCCTCGAGATGATTTGTCTTCCTCAAATACAACACTTCCCTCAAAGTAAAATTTCTTATTGATTTTGAAGACTTACAACTTATCACAGTCCATATGTTTTTACTATATATGCCCCATTATTATATTTTGTTTTAGGGATCCCTTTAAACTAAACTTAGATTTCATAGTCATTTAGCACTGTTAATACAGACAACGCTAGTCTCAAATTTAAAAGAAAAATGATACAAATTATACTCTGTAAAAATAAATTTCAAAAATGGAAAACATGCAATTTTAAACAACAATCAATTTCATTTTTAATTGATCAAAATATGCAGCTTTTGAAATTTTTTGGGAAAAGGGATTCTCCATTTCAAAACTATGGGTATACGTGTGCAGATTCTCTGACACTCTAGATATGACTTTTATTTTGTTTTTTATATAGAATTGGAGCTGTTCTGAAGAGAAATCCAATCCACTTTTTTCTACTTTCCTTTAAAAACTAATAATTGCTGGGGAAAAATACTTTTGCTATATCACTATTTAGAATGCCATTGTAAAGAATGGAGTATAGAATACTAATATGCTAACCAATTTCCATATTTTGGACATTCATATTATTGGAAGTGGGTAAAATGCATATTTCAAAACTACATATTTTTAGTGACTTGATTTTCTTTGGAAAAATACTAATGTGTATATTACATCTTGAGAAATATACAGTTAAAATCACTTGGTAGTTGTCAAAAAGAAGACAGTGAGAGGGATAGAGCCAAGAAGTGAGTGATTTATGTCAGAAGTTTCTCATTAAATTTGATAAAAATATCTATTTAAAACACACACATATTTTTTTAAAGATTTTATTTATTTATTCATGAGAGACACAGAGAAAGAGAGGCAGAAACCTAGGCAGGGGGAGAAGCAGGCTCCCTGTAGGGGACTCAATCCCAGGACTCCAGGATCATGCCCTGAGCCAAAGGCAGATGCCTAACCGCTGAGCCACCCAGGCATTCCAACACACACACATATTTTAAGTCAAATAAATTGCATATGCTTACATGGAGATTCATTTGTATTTGAACAACTCATGGCAATGGGACATATACACTCTAGTTTTCATTGCAAACCAGTAAATCCTACCACATTACTAATATCCACAGTGTTTCCATAAATCGTTAGGCTTTCTACCTATCCTATATTTTCAAATGCTAAAGTAAATCAAGTGGTTACAAATTTGCAGAGTTAAACCCTTACCTATGCCTCTTTGTGACAGAAATACGGGAAAATGGAAGATTCTTTTTTCTTGAAGGCATTTTATTTCTTATGCTTTATTTCCAAATTATGATACTTTAATTTTGTTTGATGCTACTCAGGTGCTTCATTAAAATGTTTATCTTCCGTTAAGTTGGTAATTTGATTTTTTAAAACAAGTATTTTTTAAATATATTGATTTTCTAGATTCTCCAAAATAAAAATAATTATCCTATAACAAATTTCATATCATGTTTGAATGAGGCCAAGTTTTGTGGTAAATAGAGAAAATCATAGAATACAGGTTTAAAATTTTGAAGATCATTCTTTTAGTTACCAAGACTTACCCCTTTAAATAATACTTAGCAACAACAACAACAACAAAAAGAATGAAAGAATTACGGCATATTTCAGTGTAAGCCACAAATCTTTGTAGCATAGCTGTATGGTTAATAATTTCTCCTCAACCCTGCAAGTTGCATAGAGAAGCTTAATGACTTCTAGCAGACTACAGTTTACTTAGGACCTTATTATTATTATTTTTTTTAAGATTTATTTAGTCATGAGAGACACAGAGAGGGACATAGGCAGAGGGAGAAGCAGGCTCCCTGCAGGTAGCCTGATGCGGGACTCGGCCCCAGGACCCTTGGATCATGACCTGAGCCAAAGGCAGACACTTGACCACTGAGACACCCAGTGCCCCGAAAACTTACTTTAATTAATAAATATTCTAAACATGTTGGTTAGAAATTGTTTAGATTAGTAAATCAGTTTAAATAACAACACTTGATTGGTAGCTACAAATTAGTATGATTTCATAGTGGTTTGAATGTTAGAAACCTCTGAATTATGTGGCCTAATTTTTTTGTTTCCAAGAGAAATAATAGAAACATATCCATAGCAGTTCGTTAAATAGAGTACAATACCCTAATATAAGCAACATTAATATTATTTTTAAAGTTTTAAAATAGACCAATAAAACATTTCTTAGGTTCTTTTCTGCTGAAACTAAAACAATGGAGATATTTTCTCAAATGTAGTATGACTTAGCCCCTTTAAAACTGGTGATTATGCAAGTTTTTTCTTGGTCACACATAATAGACTCTCATTTTCACTGATACAATTTAATTTTGTTCATTGATTTTTCCTTCTTTTTTTAATTGAAGTTCAATTTGCCAACTGAATATCCACTATTTGCTTCAATGTGGATGGAACTGGAGGGTATCATGTTGAGGGAAGTAAGTCAATCGGAGAATGACAATCATTTTTTTTCTTCAAGTATCATTTAAACTAGTAACAGAGACAGGCACCTTTGCCTTTGATTGTTCATATTAATTGTTCAGTGCAATGTTTATAAACTTTTTTAGAACATTTCTGTTACTTTTTTCCCCTTTGGAGTCCTCTTTTAATTCACGATTATTTCTAAAACTTCAAACTCAAATACAGATTTTATTGACCTCTATCTCCTCTTTACCTCCCATACCTTGATCCTCTCTTCCTTCAATAACAATGAGTTGGTTGTCATTCGTTATGCACATCTGGTTGTGTCTTCTTTCTGTGCCTTTACACAAGGCCATTAAACAGCTTTACAAATAGCATCACCTGGCTAGCTCCCAGTCAAGCTAGTCAGACAGTTCAGGTGTCACCACTGCAAGTACTTTCCCTGATCCCAGACTTGATTTAGATGTCCCTACTACTACCACCATAATGCACTCCCTTATCATTTTCCATGGTAAGAATACTTAGTAGTGTCAGTAACCCATCTATTCCACTAGAATGATAGCTCCTGAAAGGCAAAGGTTATAGATTAATTATAGATGTAGTGCCAGTGCTGAGACCATAACACATGCAATAACAATTTAAAAAAATCAGTAAATAGGTAGGTAACTGAGAAGCTTGGTTGCTGGATGTACTAATGAATCAATGTACAACTGGCTGTGTGTTGGTTGACTATACTTCACTCATTATCCATAGTAGAGGAGTACAAAGAACTATTTTAAGTAGCTTTGTTGTCATTTTCTGAAAATCCTCAATATATAATTTGGAGTAACTCTTGATTCAGATTATGTATTATAAGGAAAAGTCACTGTAATTCATTCATATGAGAATCATCAGTTTTTCTGACATTACACATCACTTGGATAAATCCGAACACATTTTCAGCTGCCAGACATATTATGTATGCTAACAGATACTTATATTTACTGCCATGGATCATAATTGTGTTGGAGAAAGGAATGGATGCCTTGATGAATGGAATCTGTTGGAGATATATGCTTAATATATACATATATATGTATGTATATGTGCATGTCCAAATGGTAGGCAGAGAAGATACTTTTGTGTTTTGATATCATTACATTGAGTGATTCTCAGAGTTCTGCATTTGTTTGAAAATAACTAATACTTTTGAACCTCTTCCAGGCATTATACATATTTAGAATGGTATTTTTTTTTTTTTAGGAAAGCAGTCTGAATACATGTCATCCTTCTTTCTGAGGCACACAAAGAAAAAAGCTGTCTTAGTTCACCTCACGCATGGACTTAATACAGTTTCTAACAATAAAATATATGTTGATTATTGCTTTGCACTGTTGTAACAGCCTCATTAGTTTTATTACACAGCTTGAAATTGTTTCATGCCAAATTAAAAATCTAGGTTATTCAAAGGATTAAGGTTGCTAGTTCAGCCTGAAAAAATTTCAGACTTACCCATATTAAAAATTTCATTTCTTTATCATTCTACTGCAAAGCATTTTTGAAAATGGTTACAATTATGTATGTTATCCTTTCAAAAGCATTTACAATTATTAAAAACATATACTTTACAGGTACACTAGACAGTGGAACTTTGAAGACCGTAATTATCAATGACTGACAGAGTACTTGAAAGTTTTTTAATGTCATTAAGAAGTATTTTCCAAAATGTATTTCACACAATATTAATTTACTTTGCTCCTAATGTATGATATTTGAATAATCATACATGACAAAGTAAATTTGGAAAACACTGAATTAAACTCTAAGTTCAATGCAGAAGTTTTCAATCTGTTGTGTGCAATGAAAATTAAAATAAGCTCCCTTAATAAAGGACATCAATGAGAGTAAAAATATTTGACTCTTCAGTTCTCAATTTATTTTACTTTTCAGCCCTGTTCAATATTATTAATGACCCCTCCTTATTTTCACAACTCACAATGAAGAGGTAATGCATTTACAAATATCAAAATGTATAACCCGTGTCTAATTTAACTTTCCACAGTTTCTTTATGCATAGACTAGTGTGTACATACCTTATTCTATTTTACACAAAGATTTGTGTAACAATATGCAGATTAGAATATGTAAACACTTTGCCCTTTTACATAATAGAATATCCTGGAAATCTTTCCAAATCAATATATAGATTGCTTCCTTGATTTCTATTTTACTTTTGTTTTCTTTTTACAATTGTGTAGGATTCTGTTCTATAGATAGACAGTTGATTCAATCTATTTTTAGAGTTGGATATTAAGTTGTTTCAAAAGATTGCTACTACCCATAATACATTACTTGTATCTGTGCTAGTATATCTGAGAGATGATTTCACCAAAATGAAATTGCCTAGTAAAAAAAGTATTGCAATTATAATTTTGATTAAGATTGTCAAATTGCTACCTATAGGAATTAACAAACACATTATACTCAGAACACAGTCTGGCCAAGAGAAGATAGGGCCAGTTGTTTTGTTTTTTTATCCAGCCTGAGGTGGAAAATCCTATCTTAGTGTCACTTATTTTATTTTATTTTATTTTATTTTATTTTATTTTATTTATTCTTAGATTTTATTCATTCATGAGAGATACAGAAAGAGAGGCAGGCTTCCCGTGGGGAGCCTAATATGGAACTCAATCCCAGGACCCCAGGATCACGCCCTGAGCCAAAGGCAGACACTCAACCACTGAGCCAACCAGGTGCCCAGGTGTCATGTTAATATGTATTTTATTAATCTGAGCATAGTTGAGTTTCATCTTTCCATTGGTTTAAGAGTCCTTTGATTTCCTGTTCTTTTCATATGCTTTACTCATTTTTCTATTAGATTTATGTTTATCATTTTCTTAAAGCTTGATAGACACTTTTATTAGGGAGATTTGTAACTCATATCACAGAAACACACACACAGAGGGTGAGAGAGACTTTCAGATAATACCACAAACCCATCTAACACTTTGGAACTTAATGAAACCATACAATAGAAGACCCAACTATGCTGTTACCAGATTATTGACCACAAAAATACTATATGATTCAGTAATTCTACTACAGGGTATTTACCCAAAGAAAACAAAGACTCTAATTCAAAACATATGTGCACCCCTATATTTTTTCCAGCATTGTTTACAATAGTCAGAATATGGAAGCAACCAAAGTGTTCAACAATAAATGAGTGGTTAACAAAGATGTTGCATGGCATGTGTGTGTATATATATATATGTATATATAATTTGTTATATATCATGTTGTAGTGAAATATGTTACTAGTGTAATGTGATTGTGTTACTGGTGTAATGTGTTTCATATATATATATATATATATATATATATATATGATGGAATATTATTCAGATATTAAAAAATGGAATCTTGCCATTTGTGACAAGATCAATGGACCTAGAGGGTACACTGCTATGTAAAATAAATCAGAGAAAGACAAATACCATATGATTTCACTCATATGTGGAATTTAAAAACAAAACGAATAAACAAAGAAAAAGACAACAAACTTCTAAATAGAGAATAAGTGTTTGCCAAAAGGAAGTAGGTGGTGAAATGGGTGAAATCGATAAAGAGAATTAAGAGGTATAAACTTCCAGTTACAAAATAAATCATGGAGATGAAAAGGAGAGCATAAGGAATATAGTCAATAAGATTGTAAAAGCATTTTTTGGCAACAGATGATGACTATGATTGTGGTGGGCACCATGATATAAAGTTGTTGAATCATTATGTTGTATACATGAGATGAATATAATGATGTGTGTTAATTATACATCGATAAAAATAGTAAGATTGATATAACAAAATACATCTTTTAAGCTACTGAGTTTATGTGACAGATAAGTTATGCAAAGGTGCAGTAATAAATAACTACCCTGTCAAGCATTTGTCCGGATCTCCTAATTCAGTGAGAATTTCCCAACACTTTCAGCTGCTGTTGAATGATTCCCCTTCATTACTAAGAGCAAAATCCTTAACTGCATAAAGGCTTTGAAATCCTGGTCTTTTTCAGTTTTAGAGTCTGGGTGTGTTCATTGCCTCTGCCTTACGGGTCTGCTTTGAATTTGTCTTATAGCATCGTTCTCCCTTCTACTACTGCATTTGTCCACGTTTTCTACACACTAGATATATCTTCCTCCCTGCTTTTCTTTTTCTTTTTCTCCCTGCTTTTCATACTTAAATACTATATATCATTTAATCCCAGTTAAATTGTCACTTCCTCAAGAAAGTCTTGGTTGAATGTCCAATCTAATAGGAACCTCAGAATATCAAGTATCTTTTGTCTGTGTTATATTTTGCAATTGCTATTTTAAGCACTTATTTGCATAATTACTTAATTAATGCTGTTTCCTTGATAAAAACATACCAATGGAATCCTCAAGGCAGTCTTAGTTCACACTATAAAAGTATTATGGAAATGTACATTGAATAAATGAAGTGGGCAAATTCCCAAATGAATTTAATCATGAAATCCTCATTTTGAGTTGGAATAACTTACAAGATTAGGGTTCCGACAAATATATTTTGGGAAATATTACATAGAATAATAAAGGTGAAAGGAAACTCGAAGGCTGAATTCCTTCATTGAATAACAAACCTGATTCCCAGAGAAGTTAAGTAACTCGGCCTAATTCATAAAAGAAGATGTTGACTTGTTCGAGGCTGAAACTAAAATAGGAATCTCTTGGTTCTAAATATAGCTTTATTTCCATGATGTTATTGAATTAAAAATAAACATCTGTAAATTTTTGTTTGTGTTTTTCAAATGTTAGATTTTTTTCACACATAATGAAACTTTTGTGAATTAGGGGAAAGTAGGTAAAGCTTCTATAATCATAATTTTTAAGAAAAATGGTAAGACAATTGAGATAGATACATTATGAAACTATATATTATGTGAAAGAATCTTCATATAAATGTACAGGAAGTTCCTATTTCCTTAAAAATAATTACGATTTTTATGAAGATGTTTAAAAAGGCTAAAGAACATTTAGATTATATACCATTGTATTGTGAAGTTAAAATAATGTGATTAGTGAATCAAAAAAATGAAAATAAATGTACATACAGAATGAAATGCAGATAATTTTTATGGGAATAAAAGGAACTTTTTCCACCACTGACGCCTGCCATTCTATCTTACTCATCACTACTGCTTTGTACAAAGAATAGAACATCCATTAATTTTTCCTATTCATTTCTACTTTTCAGCGTGATGGATGAGTTTTGGTTACTGGAGACTCCCATGAAAACATTGGAAAACAGAGTAATATGCAGCCCAGGAATTATCTTGTAGCATATAATGACAATCAAATTGGAAGAAATTTCACATTTCTCAATTATGTTATTAATTTTAGTTTCCTAAAGCCAAATTTGTTTAATTAAATATGCATCTTATCTTTAATGTTCTTGAAAATTTTGTAGTGACTGTAAAAAATCGTTGGCCGTAACAACAGTTAAAGATCATTAGATAACCATGCCATCCATTGTTTCCAGTTGGCTGTGCAGACTCACTCTTCTGAGTTCTGGACACCGACTGAACATGTTTTCATCAATCTCATTTGACTTGTGCAAAGTTCATTATGGATTTAGGAGCAGATGGGCCAAAATAGCCAATGTTTGGGCTATATCTACTATCACTATGTTTAATTATTTTAGGTGAAAGGAGGAAAAATAATTAGTAAAATATTTGTCTAATCCACCTATATGTACTCATGCACATGAATATAGACATATTTACACATATATGTATACATATATAACATAAATGTATCAATGATAATATTATGCAATAAACACCACTTTCTCCTGAACTTTGCTAAAGTGTTTATCTTCATGTGACTATTAAAATAGCTTCAGATTTACATATTTTGAGTACAATATCTACAAGAACTTCATTGTTATCTCCTAAAAAAATATGCATTGCAGGCAGAGGCTAAAATAAGTAAGGGTATTTGGTTAATTTTCACTGAAAATTTTAGGAACATAATGGCTATCTTGGAGCTGGGCCTTGAAAGAGACTTGTATAATAAGACAAAAAACCATCATTACTGTGACCAAATAATGAAGATCTTTTTATAATCATGAAATCTATGGTAAAATGTGAAGATTAATTATTTTATTGAATAGTATGCTGCATTACTAAAAATCTTCCATGAGAATGCCAGAATCATCTGAAAGAAACAAATCTCTGTGTTTTCTATCCTCTGTGGCCAGTAGGTTTTCTCTAAGAAAAATATAAAATGTTTCTACACACTACTCGCATTATATCAAGGGATTTCAAAGTTTATCCAGTTTAAAAAGATGACATGAATGCTAATTTTTCAGCCTCTATTTATGGTTTTCCTAAATATTTTTTGTGTGACTTGGAGGAACAGTTTACAGTGAAATTACTTAATGTGAGGTCTTCAAAGCATTGCTACTTAGCTGTGACTTTCAGTAAGGTTTCCCCGAGTGGTAAAAATGAAGCCAGCAGTTTAGCTCATTGGTGAATTCTACTGAACCTTTAAGTAAGATATTATGTCTATTCTTTACAGTTTCCTTCAGAACATAGAAATAATAAGAGTACCTCACAGCACATTCTATGAAGCCAAACATTACACTAATACTAAAACCTAAGACATTAAAAAAGAAAAACTATAGATTAACATCTTTTATGAACATAGATGTAAAAATCCTTTAAAAAATAGCAATCAGACCCAACAATATATAAAAACAATTAGACACCACGAACAAATGATATTTATTCCAGTTATGCAAAACTAGTTCAACATCCAAAAATCAATGTAATTCAGTATTATCTACAATAACCAAATTATGGAAATTGCTCAAGTGTCCATCAACTGAAAATGAATAAAGAAGATGTGAGATAGGGGGATCCCTGGGTGGCGCAGCGGTTTGGCGCCTGCCTTTGGCCCAGGGCGCGATGCTGGAGACCCGGAATCGAATCCCACGTTGGGCTCTCGGTGCATGGAGCCTGCTTCTCCCTCTGCCTGTGTCTCTGCCTCTCTCTCTCTCTCTCTCTGTATGACTATCATAAATAAATAAAAAAATCAAAAAGAAGATGTGAGATAGATATGTTATACATATAATGAAATACTACTTAGCCATATAAAAGAATAAAATCTTGCCATTTGCAATGACGTGGATGGACCTCGAGACTATATAAAGTGAAATAAGTGAGTCAGAGAAAGACAAATACATCTGATTTCACTCACATGTGGATTTTAAGAAACAAAACTAGCAAAAAGGGAAAAAAAAGGGAGAGAGAGGCAAGCAAAGAAACAGACTTAATTATAAAGAACAAATGGTTGGTTACCAGAGCGGAGGTGGGGGGAGAAGGTAGGTTAAATAGATGATGCGAATTACAGAGTGCCCTTGCTATATGAGGACCAGGTGTATGGAAGTGTTTTGAATCACTGTTACCCTATATGTTAACTTACTGTAATTTAAATAAAACTTTAAAAAAATCAGTGTAATTAATCACATCAATAAACAAAAGATGAAAAATCACATAACTTCAAAATCAGACACAGAGAAAGTATTTGACAAAATCACACACCCATTCATAATAAAACTTCTCAACCAACTAGGAATATAAAGGAATTTCCTCAACTTGATAAAGAATATCTACAGTTAACATCATACTTAATGATGAGAGACCAACTAGTTTTTTGCTAAGATCAGCAATAAGGCAAAGATGTCCCTTCCCTCTAATCATTCATTTTCAACATCTTACTGGAAGTCCTAGCTAACTCAATAAAAGGAGAGAAAGGAAGGGAAACAAAAAAATAGAACTGTTTTTATTTGCGGAAGAAATTATTATGTAGAAAATCCTAAAGAGTTGACAAAAAACTCCCAGAACTAAGGAATAATTGTAGCAATGTTGCAGGATGCAAGGTTATATGCCAAAGTCAATTGCTTTCCTATATGTCAACAATAAACAATTGGGATCTGAAATTTAAAACACAGTATTATTTACATTAGCACTAAAAAATGAAATGCATATAAATTAACATATGTATAAGATCTATATGAGAAAAACTACAAAACTCTGATGAAAGGAATTAAAAAACTAAACAGATGGAGAGATAGTCCATATTCATGGATAGTAACACTTAATATTGACAAGATGTCAGTCCTTCCCAGCTTGATTTCATTAAGTGCCACCTTAATGAAAATCTCAGCAAGTTGTTTTGTAGATATAAACAAAGTGATGCTAAAGTTTTTATGGAGAGGCAAAACCTCAGAATAGCCATCCCAATATTGAGAAGAACAAAGTTGGAGGACTAATACTTCCTGACTTTAAGTATTACTATAAAACTACAGTATTTAAGACAGTGTGGTACTGACAAAGGAATAAAGAAACAGATAAGTTAAATAATATAGAGTCCAGAAATAGATCTATAAAATTATAATCAACTGATACTTGAGAAAGAAGGAAAAGCAAAACAATGGAACAAAGATAGTCTTTTCAACAGATAGTGATGGGACAACTGGACATCCACATGCAATAAAATGAGTCTATACACACCTTTATACCTTCCACAAGAAATACTTTAAAATGGACCTCAGACCTAAATGTAAGATGCAAAATGATAAAACTCCCAGAAGAAAGCAGATAAATCTAGATGACTTTGAGTTTGACAATCACTTTTTAGATACAACACTAAGAGCATGATCCATGAAAGAAAGAATTAGTAAACTGGACTTCAGCAAAATGAAAACTTCTGTTTCTGTGAAGACACTGTGAAGACAATGAGAAGACAAGCTACAGACTGGGAGAAAATATTGCTAAGAAACATATCTGCTGAATGACTGTTATTTAAAATATAGAAAGAACTCCTAAAATTCAACAGTAAGAAAACAAATCCAGTTTAAAAGTTGGCAAAAGATATGAAAAATGATATACAAATGACAAGTATATGAGAAGGTGATCAACACAATACTTCATTAAGAAAATGCAAATTAAAAAAAAAGATAGCAGTGCTCTCCTATTGGAATGGCTAAAAGTTAAAACACTAACAATACCAAATGCTGAGAAAGTCATAGAAAAGAAAATCTTATTCATTGCTGGTTGGAGCATAAAATGGTACAGTTACTTCAGAAGACAATTTGGCAGTTTCTTAGAAAAATAAACCTCTTCCTCCTTTCTGATTCAACAATTGCATGCCTTCATATTTACCCAAATGATTAAAAAAAACATGTTCACACAAAAACCTCCACATTAATAACCACAGCTGATTTAGTCATTACAGCCAAAACTTGGAAGCAACCAAAATGTTCTTCAATAGGTAAATGGATAAATTGTGCTGCATCTGTAAAGTGAAAAATTGTTCAGTGCTAAAATACAGTAAGCAATGAAACCACAAAAAGACATAGATGAAACTTGAATGCATTACTAAGTGAAAGAATCTAATCTGGAAAGACTCCTAACTGTATGATTCCAACTATAGGATATCCTGGACAAAGCAAAACTATGGAAAGAGTAAAATGACCATTGATTGTAAGATGCTTGGGAAGAAGATGGAATGAACAGATTGGAGCAAAGGGGAATTTTCAGGCAGTGAAACTATTCTGTATCATACCGTAATGGTAGACACACATCCGTATACATTTGTCAAGACACATAGAATGTAAACCATGAACTTTGATTGATAGGATGTATCAGTGTTTTTTTCATTCACAGTAATCAGTGTTCCATACTGGTGCAGGATGATTGGGAAGGCTGTGTGTAGGGGAAATGACATAGATTGTGACTGTATTTTCTGTTCAATTTTGCTAAAACTGCTCTAAAAAAACAATATGCTAATTTTTAAAAAGCAAATAGTTCTGATATATATTATATTTATTATAGTATAGTATAGCTTAAGTGTTTTTGGTAATCTAGCCACAACTTATTGGTGTTTCCCTTCATATTAATTGGTTCTGCCCTGTTGATCCATGCTCATTAACCTTCATTTACCAATATTAATTTCCCCTACCATATCCAGTGTGTCTCCATGAAATTAAAATGCTTATTTAGAACCTAAAATTACCTGGAATAATGAGGTAGTCACATGTCTAATTATTGAGACTGTATGAATTCAGTCATTCATACTTCATTGTATGAATGTGGCCATACATTCATCTGCACACATGAATGAATGTATCTAAACTACTCTCTTTATAGAGCTGAAAATTATGAAGTAGGGCCGATTGGAGAAGATGACCTTTACATTTTTTTAATAATAAATTTATTTTTTATTGGTGTTCAATTTGCCAACATACAGAATAACACCCAGTGCTCATCCTGTCAAGTGCCCCCCTCAGTGCCCGTCACCCATTCACCACCCCCCCCGCCCTCCTCCTCTTCCACCACCCCTAGTTAGTTTCCCAGAGTTAGGAGTCTTTATATTCTGTCTCCCTTTCTGATATTTCCTACCCATTTCTTCTCCCTTCCCTTCTATTCCCTTTCAGTATTATTTGTATTCCCCAAATGAATGAGAACATATAATGTTTGTCCTTCTCCGATTGACTCATTTCACTCAGCATAATACCCTCCAGTTCCATCCACGTTGAAGCAAATGGTGGGTATTTGTCATTTCTAATGGCTGAGGAATATTCCACTGTATACATAGACCACAGCTTCTTTATCCATTCATCTTTCGATGGACACCGAGGCTCCTTCCACAGTTTGGCTATTGTGGCCATTGCTGCTATAAACATCGGGGTGCAGGTGTCCCAGCGTTTCACTGCATCTGTATCTTTGGGGTAAATCCCCAACAGTGCAATTGCTGGGTCGTAGGGCAGGTCTATTTTTACCTCTTTGAGGAACCTCCACACAGTTTTCCAGAGTGGCTGCACCAGTTCACATTCCCACCAACAGTGTAAGAGGGTTCCCTTTTCTCCGCATCCTCTACAACATTTGTGGTTTCCTGCCTTGTTAATTTTCCCCGTTCTCACTGGTGTGAGATGGGATCTCATTGTGGTTTTGATTTGTATTTCCCTGATGGCAAGTGATGCAGAGCATTTTCTCATGTGCGTGTTGGCCATGTCTATGTCTTCCTCTGTGAGATTTCTGTTCATATCTTTTGCCCATTTCATGATTGGATCGTTTGTTTCTTTGGTGTTGAGTTTAATAAGTTCTTTATAGATCTTGGAAACTAGCCCTTTATCTGATACATCATTTGCAAATATCTTCTCCCATTCTGTAGGTTGTCTTTGAGTTTTGTTGACTGTATCCTTTGCTGTGCAGAAGCTTCTTATCTTGATGAAGTCCCAATAGTTCATTTTTGCTGGAAGAAAGACAGTCTCTTCAATAAATAGAGCTGGGAAAATTGGACATCCACATGCAGAAGAATGAAACTAGACCATTCTCTTGCACCATACACAAAGATAAACTCAAAATGGATGAAAGATCTAAATGTGAGACAAGATTCCATCAAAATCCTAGAGAACACAGGCAACACCCTTTTTGAACTCGGCCACAGTAACTTCTTGCAAGATACATCCATGAAGGCGAAAGAAACAAAGGATGACCTTTTCAATTCAAATCATTGTGTTAAGTTGTCACTTCATGTAACAGCTGGGCCTGCAGAGCAAAAATGAGTCAGTCAGATGTTTATTTCATGGAACATGATTATAGAAAATGTACCTGCCATGCTATAGGCATGACTTTTCTAGGGAGATATGCTGTTTTCACATGTAATATAAATTATGCAAGACATTCTTGGAGCATAGTTTTGGTGCTGTAGCCCGCTTGACTTCAGCACTCATTGGCCATCTAAAATAGAATATGCAACTTAAGGATGATTAATGTGTATAGATAATACATGTATAATAAAATATCGTAAAAATTCTATTCTCCAATGTAGAAATACAGTTCACAGAATATAAAGTCATTTGAAATCTTTTATGGAGAGAGAATAGCCTGTAGAGTTTATGGGCATGGACTCTGGAGTCAACAACTTGAATGGGAATCAGATTTCTGTCACTTACCAGTTCTGTGACCTTGGGAAGCCATTTAACATCTCTGTGCCTAGATTTCTTCATTTGTAAAACAAGGATAATGATGTCTTCTGCCTACTTTACAAGTTAATTATAAGGATTAAATTGGCTAAGACCTGCCTGGCATATAGTAAACTGTCATGATGATGATGATGATTATAATTGTTACCTAGGTCAATTTATTGATGTATAAGTCGCTTTATTCATTACCTAGAGTTAGGTGTGGGGCAAGTGCTTTCAGAGACATAACTGGTTTGTTAAAGAGTAAAACTTAATTCATTTGGACAAAGGGAAAAATCTGAATATGTCAAATAAAGTGATATTTTAAGGACCTACTTTAATTCACACAAGGCACACAAACATAAATCATTTTCCTTCTTTCCTTCCTTCAGATGTAAAGGAAGCAGTGATATAGATTGAATAATAATCAGATTGACCTTATATGTTATTTCTACTCCACTTTTTGATGATTGTTTTTAATGTTCCTGAGCCCATATCCTCAAATGTAAGTTGGTGCTTATAAGTTATTATAGGAGATGAATGAGATAGCCTGTGTATAATATTTAACTTTGTGCTGGTTCCTTTTAAAGGTGTTCTAAAGAATGGGCTTATGAAAAAATAAAAACTAATGATTTAAATTAGCATGAGAATTTGTGGGAGGTTAAAAATTTATTTTCTTAAAGATACTAGGCATAGAATTAGAACTGTCCCTGGGACATAGGTTTTAGTGTCTATATTTATTTGTCTTATCCTGACAGCAAACACAAGTTTTCTGGATCAGAGGAAGACCAATTATTTACTTACAGAACACGTTAGCATTTGTTCTCAATGCCACATTTCTCCATCGAGTGACATGATCAAGGCAGATGTCATCAATCTACTACAGGAGAGAAGCACTGAAATTATGACTTTCAAAGCTTTCCTAGGAATGATTGCTCGGCTGTCTCCCTTTCCTTTTGAGAGAGGGACAGAAATCTTTGCTCCCTAATGTAATTACACCATTTCTGGGAAGTAAAGAGGAAAATCTTTACAACACTTTTTAATGTAACAACTGGCCTTGTTTTGGAGGATAAGGGGGGTGGGGGGGGTTGTTGAAAAGTGAACCAGTGACTCCAGGAAAGATGAACTTGTAAATCTGTCTAGGATATTTCACTATCTTTCACATCGAAGACTTGTTTGCCATCCACTCTTCTTTTAACCCAGGTTGTCAGTAATTTTTGCTTAAAAAAGCCTTGACTATGTATTAACATGAAAATATCCACGTTGTTTCCTGATACAGTAGGTGCTCAGTAATGGCTGACTCACTGGAGAACTGAAGGCTGGGAAAGACACTTGTGATATTGCAGAATAAATGAAGAACAAGTTATATCTTTTCCCAATCTGGCCCCAACTTATCACACTAATGGCATTCTCTACCAATGCTCCATCCATAGTACTTTCCAGCCACAGTAAGCTTGCCAACTTTTTTTCATGGTTCAATACTTTACTCCTGATGATCTCTTGTATTTTCCATTTCTTCCCAGGCAATGCCATACTTATTTTTCAATTCAACTCAAAGCTTAGTTCTTCTGTGAATTCCTTCCAGATTTCCCCAGGATGAATTTGTTGGCCTTTCCTTTGTTCTCCTACAGCATTCTGTTTATATAGTGGTGAATCTTTAGACAAACTATGGTAATGTGACCTATTACTAATTACCAAAACTTTGCAAGTTTAAATTGAAGATTTTTACTCATAAAACATACAACAAATGAAAAAAAAAAAAGCTTGTTCCAGATGATACATGTGAATCTATAGGAATTGTTTTACAACTTGATTCTTACCACTGTGCCTGTAACTTCTTGGCATTGTTAGACAATTTTGATACCATCCTTGAGAAAGTTCATGGATAGTGTAAAAGGCCAGAGAAGCTATTCATAGCCCCAGAGGTTACATCAATACTACACAATGCCTCTGTAGTCAGTCTTTCCTCCATTGTTAAAATGGTATACATTTTTAAATAAATAACCATAAAATTTTGAATAATTATTTTTTTGTATCTTCCCATATTTAATTTGTCAGATAAATATTTTATGGTATAGGTTTTGGAAAGTTTATTCTATTGTAAGCATCTGGTTAGTTGTCTCATTCAATTTGATCCTCAGAATCTTTTTTTTTTTTTACTTTGTTTTGCATTGTAAAATACAGCATATAGAAAATTTTGTGAAACATTGAAACATAAATGTAGAGTTTAATACTATCATAAAATTACCAACCATGTAACTCTTACCAATCCCGAAATAAAATACATAACATACCATTTTCTCTCTTAATTATTGTGGTCTTGATAAGTTTTTAAAAAGATTATTAGCCTATATCATTTTCTTCTGGATTTTCTTGCAAAATATTATTTTTTAAATTGAATTTAATTTTTTCAATTAACATCCTCTTTCAGGAAAATAGAAGCATTTTCCTTTTTTTATTTAAATTCAGTTATTCAAAAAAAATAAAATAAATTCAGTTGTTCAATATACAGTACATCATTAGTTTCAGATGTAGTGTTCAATAATTCATCATTGTGGTTTCTTGAAATATATTATTACAAAATCGATTGATAAACCAATAAAACATGATAGTCCAGAAATAGTCACATGATTTATGACAAAGCGTTAATACAGTGCATTGGACAAGATAATGGTCTTAAACTTAAAAAGTCTGACCAACTTGTATGTTCACAGGGAAAAAATTAATATTGGCAACTATTTCACACCAAATTAAAAAAATATAATTTATAAAGAATCATGAGGTGGAGCACCTGGATGGCTCAGTGACTGAGTGTTTGCCTTCGGCTCAGGGCATAATCCTGGAGTCCTGGGCTCGAGTCCCACATCGGGCTCCCTGCATGGAACCTGCTTCTCCCTTTGCATGTGTTTCTGCCTCTCTCTCTCTCTCTCTCTCTCTCTCTGTGTCTCACAAATAAATAAAATCTTTTAAAAAAATAATCATGAAGATAAATTAAAAGGTAAAATTTGGGATCCCTGGGTGGCGCAGCGGTATGGCGCCTGCCTTTGGCCCAGGGTGCGATCCTGGAGACCCGGGATCGAATCCCACATCGGGCTCCCGGTGCATGGAGCCTGCTTCTCCCTTTGCCTGTGTCTCTGCCTCTCTCTCTCTCTCTGTGACTATCATAAATAAATAAATTTAAAAAAAAAAAGTAAATTTTTTAAAAAATGTTTCTAGATGAAAACATAAATATCTTCATTATCTTAAGATAGGCAAGGTAAAGAGGATACACAGAATACTAACTTTAAAGAAAAATGTATTTATAAGTTTAAGCTTAAAATATTGAATGGGTACTTCATGAATGTCTCCAAACTATATGATGAGCAACTGGGTATCACTAGGTGTCAAGGACTACAAATAAAATCCACAAAACTAGCATACACCCACCAGAAAGGTTGACATGAGATAAAGTCACCATACTAAGGATGTAGACTGTAACTCACATATTTTGCTTGTAGTACTATAAATGGATCAACTCTGGTATACACATCTACTAAAGTTGACAATACCCAAATAATTCCATTCTGTGTGTATATTCAATGGAAAATAGTGTTTAAAATTTTTTTTAAAAAAAGAAGTATTTATGTGTAAAAGTAGTTTTTATGACCAAGAAAAGACATAAAATAATGTTCATAATAGTGCCATTGATGATAACCAAAAGTCTTTAAACAATCCAAATGTCAATCAACAGAAGAATGCATAAAGAAAAAAAAAAAAAAAAGAATGCATAAAGAGTCATGGCATAGTCAAAGGAAATAATTGCTAGAAACGTCAGCATGGTTGAATCTCACAAACACAATTTTTTGATCATATAAATGTGAGAGACAAAAACTATATATTATGTGGTTCTATCTTTATAAAACTTTCACAGACAAAATTGATCCATAATAATAGAGATTGGAAGAGTGATCATGTTTGAAATGGGAATTTACTAGAAAAAGCTTTCCCAACAGTAATGCAGTAGAGGGAATATTCTGGGAATGGAAGTAATATAAACCTTGATATGAGAGGAAGTTGAATGACCAACACATATGTATAGTGCTTTTAGTTGTATTCTTATAAAAAAAGTGAGCTGTATTCCTAACATGCACACACTTTAGTATATGTAAATTATATCCTAATAAGAAGGGAAAAAGAAATATTTCCTTGGCTTTTTGCATTATTATATAAATTTTAGAATCATTAATAATATTTATTACAAAAAGTTGTTGAAAATGTATTTGCTTTAGTGATCAATTTAGAGAAAATTCACATCTGTGCAATATTAAGTCTTCTAATTACAAAATATGGTATATCTTTCCTTTTCAAATTCTTTTCTATTTTTTCTTTTTTTAAGATTTATTTATTTATTTATTTATTTATTTATTTATTTATTATTTATTTATTTATTCATGAGAGACAGAGAGAGAGAAAGAGAGAGGCAGAGACACAGGCAGGGGGAGAAGCAGGCTCCATGCAGGGAGCCCGACGTGGGACTTGATCCTGGGTCTCCAGGATCATGCCCTGGGCTGAAGGCAGGCGCAAAACCTCTGAGCCACCGGGGCTGCCCTATTTTTTTCAAAGATACATTTTTATACATAGAGTTTTCGTATACTGTATTAGATTTCTGTTTCATAATTGTTCTTTTTGATGTTAATTGCAAAAAAAAAAAAAGATTTTGGTTTCATTGAAGATTTCCTGTTTTTCCTAGAGCTCACTGGTCCTTGTACAGCTCTCGATAATAAAGTTTTCAATTCATGTTTATGGAATCTGAAACAAAGGTAATAACACAAGTCAGCTCCTATATCTGAATTTTCAACAGTTCTAAATTAATATATGTACCTCTAATATGTTATAAGTACTTTTTAACAAAACCTGTAAGACTCAAAATAATAGCAACCACTTACAGCAAACATTTATCATGTTGCAATATGCCAAGCACTGTGCCAAATAATTTACCTATGTAATCATAATTAATATTCACTCAAACCTAATATTTAAGCATCACAATTCTACTCTTTTCAAAGGCAAGGAAACAAAGACCTAGACATTAGTATCCCTGATACCATACATTCAGTTAGTTAGAGGCAGAGAGCGCCAAGTCAGTGATCCAGGAATTTCTGACTCCGATGAGAATGAGTTTAAATATGATTTAGTTTCTTCCTCATTGATTATAGGGTACAGTATGATTATTGATTAAAACATACTCATGCTTCCTTATTACATGCTTTAATATAACAAAGACTATTTATAATCCTTTTCCATATGGGGTTTAAGTGTTTTAATCAAGTGTTGATTAAGCTCAAATATTGATTAAGAGTACATTTCATCATATTGAAAAATAATTCCACTTCATTATAAATGGACTAACTCAAATATTACTACTTGCCAAATAGTGTTACAGACTATATTATACCTTTAATATGGATACAAAATATATATAAATCCAAATTTGTTCTAATGGGCATGTTCTTTAGTGAAAAACCATGCTTTCACAACTGAACAATAAATTTAGGCTCCGTATTTTAAAGAATGAAAAAAATTCTGTACTAGGTTAAAATTACACTAAGGTTTAAAAGTATAAAGTATAATGGGATATATGTGTAATAACTGATACTTTTATAATAATAGCAATCATTAGACCTCCTTGATATTTTGTAAATAGGTTACTTCACTGAACAGAAATCTGAAAGCAAATTAATAAAATAATCTTTAGTTAAATGCAGTTCACAGAACAAGATTATGGTTTTCACAGCAGTTAAAGTATTGCCAAATGCACCATTTAAAAATTGTCAATGAGCCAACCGATTTTCACTAAAGTATAAATCATATAACCAAAGTGAAGTTCATGATTCTGCACAGTGAGGAAAAGGGAATTACTTAGATAGGACATCACTGTATGGTTAATGGTGGCAACCACTTCAGTTTGAAGTAAAAGATTTTTCAGTGGCAAAACTAAATAGACCAGTTCGCCCTTTGTCAATCATACTGTTAAAATTTATTACTGGAATATTGTAGAGAATTACCATGTATCCAGTCTATTTGCAGCCTCTGTCCTGTGTATCAGCAGAACTATTTTTTTCTCATAAAGACAAGACAGCAACAGCACAGTAAATCTGAAAACAACAAAGCAATTACACTTGTAAAGAAATAGAAAAATACACATACAGTCTTGCACAACACACGTAACACAATCTCTTGAGCTTTTCTCATTTTAGAACTTCATACCATAAATAACATAGTTCAATCAGATTAAAAATAAAGATCATTTTGCTCTTTTAACACACTCAGGATATTCTGAGTTTAAACAGTGATGATGTGTAAGAAAATACCTTATTAGTGTCATACAAATATACCCACACTATCGAATTTAATGAACCTCCTCTGTATATGGATTCTATACAAATGAAATTGGTTAAACTAATGCTTATCATCTTACTTGGGAAATCATTAGTTTCATTTATCTAATAGAACTTTCATTAATGCTTTTATGCTTAAAAAGTGTTTGTTTGTTTTTTTGCCTCCAAACTCTTCTAAAAAGGTGAGTCAAGAATGACAGCAGAAAGGTGGCAAAAGAGGTACCTAACTTTCTCTCCTCCCAGGAATGCAATGAACAGTTACTCATGAGAACCTATGGAGCTGTGGGCTCATGAGGGTCCTCTGGGGGCACAGACAACAGAGGCAGCCAGGCTCAGTGCAAAAAGGATAGTCAAAGCAAAAATGCCCAGCTTCCAAGGGAGTTATTGAATATCTCATCAAGTTATTTATGAAAGTATTTTATATTATTATATGTCGAGAGAAAGGTGGTATTTCTGGCTCATCCATTTAATTAATTATATGGATAAAAATTGAAGAGTAAAATAAAATGCCCATATCAAGTGTAATTTTATACTCAACAATCGGTTTCCTCTTTAATTTTCTATTAAAATTAATATGTCTATAATTTAGTTAAGTTTCAGACATATTTATCATGTATTTCTTACATCTCTTTTCCAGATTTTTAGGTGTTTCCTCAATTCCATATTCCGTGAACTAGAACTTTTTCACATTATTAGTATCATCAGAGGACTTTTATATTTTAATTTTTATTACAAATGATTAGCTTTATTCATACTGATGAGAATCACTTTTTGTCCTATTGTTTAAAAAAAGGAATATATCCATGAAATGCTGCATGCTATGATTGCTATCAATTATACCTTACTTTCCATTAACATAGATAGTACTCTAAATATTTGAGATTCAGGATGCATATGAAACTATTTTGTAGAAATATGTTGCTTTTTTATTTTGTTAAGTCTCAACTTTACAATTTTTATGTTATGATGTTGGGGGGATGTCTATGTGAAAGAAGAGAGATTTGTTGTCTCTTAAAACCTCAGGGGCAATAATTTTCTATACATATTCAGCTATCATATACCAGGTGTTCTTCATTTTCCATAATTCCACTAATGTCTAATAGAAAGTGTCATCTATTATGTGTAGTTTAAGTAGCAAATGTACAAATTTGCATAAATTCATTCTATAGGTTTGAAAGCTCTAAAACACTTTTTAAAGTACGGTCACACGCACTTATGGGAATGTCAAGAGGCATGTGTGTAAAAACCATTTGTGCATTTGTTTTTTTTGTTTGTTTGTTTTTTGTAATTCAAGCTCATTTTTTAAATAATAAATTTATTTTTTATTGGTGTTCAATTTGCCAACATACAGAATAACACCCAGTGCTCATCCCGTCAAGTGCCCCCCTCAGTGCCCATCACCCAGTCACCCCAACCCTCCGCCTTCCTCCCCTTCCACCACCCCTAGTTCGTTTCCCAGAGTTAGGAGTCTTTATGCTCTGTCTCCCTTTCTGATATTTCCTACCCATTTCTTCTCCCTTCCCTTATATTCCCTTTCACTGTTATTTATATTCCCCAAATGAATGAGAACATACACTGTCCTTCTCCGATTGACTTACTTCACTCAGCATCATACCCTCCAGTTCCATCCACGTTGAAGCAAATGGTGGGTATTTGTCATTTCTAATAGCTGAGTAATATTCCATTGTATACATAAACCACATCTTCTTTATCCATTCATCTTTCGATGGACACCGAGGCTCCTTCCACAGTTTGGCTATTGTGGCCATTGCTGCTAGAAACATCGGGGTGCAGGTGTCCCGGCGTTTCATTGCATCTGTATCTTTGGGATAAATCCCCTACAGTGTGATTGCTGGGTCGTAGGGCAGGTTTATTTTTAACTCTTTGAGGGACCTCCACACAGTTTAACTCTTTGAGGGACCTCCACACAGTTTTCCAGCTGCACCAGTTCACATTCCCACCAACAGTGTAAGAGTGTTCCTTTTCTCCGCATCCTCTCCAAAAGTCTCCACCCCAAGATTGCTAGAACTCATTCAGCAATTTGGTAGCGTGGCAGGATACAAAATCAATGCCCAGAAATCAATGGCATTTCTATACACTAACAATGAGACTGAAGAAAGAGAAATTAAGGAGTCAATCCCATTTACAATTGAACCCAAAAGCATCAGATACCTAGGAATAAACCCAACCAAAGAAGTAAAGGATCTATACCCTAAAAACTATAGAACACTTCTGAAAGAAATTGAGGGAGACACAAAGAGATGGAAAAATATTCCATGCTCATGGATTGGCAGAATTAATATTGTCAAAATGTCAATGTTACCCAGGGCAATGTACGCGTTTGTGCATTTGTAAATTCTCATTCAGAGATGGGAAATTTATGTAAAAAACCCACATTGAGTTAGTTGGTTTCAATCATCACCCATTAGATGTGTTCTTCCCTTTTTTGCTTTCTCTCTTATTTCTGACTTCTTGGTTTTGCATAGTTGCAGTTGTTAAAGGCATTTATTTTGTGTGTTTGTATGGCAATAGAAAATAGTTTTGTGGGATCCCTGGGTGGCGCAGCGGTTTGGTGCCTGCCTTTGGCCCAGGGCGCGATCCTGGAGACCCAGGATCGAATCCCACATCGGGCTTCCGGTGCATGGAGCCTGCTTCTCCCTCTGCCTGTGTCTCTGCCTCTCTCTTTCTCTCTCTGTGACTATCATAAATAAATAAACATTTAAAAAAAAAAAAAAAGAAAATAGTTTTGTTTAATTCTCTACTTTTTCATATATCTTACTATGATCCTGCAGTACTGTCATGTGCTTAGAAGAATGCAAACCAAAAATAATGCTAAATGATGCTAACAGATACTATTAGAAGTTAGTTTGTATCAGTCAAAGTATAGTTAGCCAATTGAACTGGGAAATTTAATGAATCTGGGAATTTAATGAACCGGGAAATAAATAAATTCATTTAATGCATTTAATGAAAAATTTTGAACGATGTAAAAGTTGATTACCAAAAGAAATAATAAATAACTAAGATACGGCAGCAGAAAGTGTCTTCAGTGCCTAGGGCTGAGGAAAAGTAAATGATGAAGAAATACAGAGGAGGGTCCTGAAAGGCTGAGTTTCAGGCCATTTCTAAGAATATATTGCTGCCACAAGGAGACATCACTTATGATGAAGGAAAATTTGCTGGAATGTGCCTGCTGTTGGACTATCACTACTATTATAATAAAGAAGCTGTCTGGAGGGCATTAGAATCAGAACCACTAGAACTGCCACCAATGTGAATGCCTGCCAGGGACCTTGGCTGTTACACTGAAAATCATAAAAACTGGAGGAATATAAAATTGCTTCATGCTCCTCCAACCATGCAGTGTCCCTTGACACCCTGTACTGGCAGAGTGTAACATACAGCCAGCAAACAAGATATAAATGCAGATCTGGTTCAAGGTGCTAACGTAGGAAGACTCGGAACCCACCTTCTCCACAGAACACCCCAAATTACATTTACTGATAGAACAATTCCTCCTGAAGAAGAACTGACGGCTGATCAAACAGCTACTGAACAACCAAAGATAAAATGACAAGAGAACAGCAAAAAAGGTGGAGACACACTAACAACGGGAACCCCCACCCCAACACTGTGAGCAGCAATGGGATGGGAAAGGAGAGTAGGGATGGACCAGGAACAGATCTCGCTGTCCTTGGACACAGAAAAAAGCCACAGTTTAGAAGAGCAAGTAACCTAAAGGAGCCAACACTAGAACTCTGCCAAGCATCAGAGAAGCTGCAGGAAAGCTCCCCAGGCAGAAGGACCGGAGAATGACATGGTGTACATCCCCCCACCCCACCCCCTTAAAAGCCTATGGCAGGATCTGGACACAGGATCTTAATGGGAAGATCCAGTTGTCTCAGAGAGCTTATGGCTTAAACAAGCCGAGGTCCACCAACCCACACCAGCCCTGGTAGCACTGGGACACACACATACACACACACACACACACACACACACACATCCTGATTTAGAAGAGCTGAGGGGCTTTAACACCCTCTTCTCCTCCACCCTGAAAGCCCAAACTGAGCAGAGTCTGGATGCCATAAGGTGTGGGTTTAGATGCCATAACTGGAGGGTCCTAATTCCCTAGTGAGTAGGTCCAGGTACCATAACTAATGGGTCCAGCCATCACAGGGAGCTTGAGACCTCAGCAACCCCCAGGTTCTACAAGCTCACATCAGCCCTGGTCACACTAGGGCCAGAAAAAAAAAAATTTTACAGTGAACTTATAACCTCAGTAAACCCAGGATCCACAAGCCCATGCCAGCCACCCTATGGTGCTCGGGCACAGAACACAAGCTGTGGTTTTGTATGGGGTTTTTGTTATTGATGTTTTCAACTGTTATTTTAAAATTTTATTATTTCTTTTTATTTTTAAAAATTTGTCTTGTCATGCTTTTTTTTTGGTTTTATTTGTTTCTTGTTTTTCTTTTCTCTTTCCCTCCTTTTTATTTCATTTTTTCCTTTATTATTTTTCCCTTAATTATTTTATTATTTTTTTCTTTATTGTTTCTTTAAAAATTCATGGCTTGAAAGAGTAACTAGCATATACAGCCACAACTCCAGCCAGCCAACCAAAGTCACCAAGCATGCACAATCAACATAGAGGACCGTACATAAGACCACTCCTTCACCCTTAGAAGAAGCCATTTCACCTAGTCCATAGAAACAAACACAGAAAGTCAAGAAAAATGGGGAGACAGAAGAATATGTTCCATAAGAAAAAAAAACATAACATTTTTAGAAAAAGAATGTTATGAAACAGAAATAAAGCAATATTCCTGAAAAATAATTTAAAGTAATGATTGTAAAGATAGCCACTGGACTGCAGAAAAGAATAGAAAAACTCAATGAAGGCTTCAATAAAAGAATAGGAAAAATGTTAAAAAGAATGAATTAATAATGAAGTAAAAAGTGCACTAGAGGGAATCAACAGTTGACTAGAGGATGCAGAAGAACATGTCAAGAGTCTGGACGACAGGGTAATGGAAAGTGCAAGCTGAACAGCAAAAAGAAAATTTTTAAGAATGAGGATAGATTAAGAGATCTCTTCAGCAGTGTCAAGCAAACAACGCATTATACAGGTCTCAGAAGGAGAGAGACAAAGGTATAGAAAACTTATTTGAAGAAATAATAACTAAAAATTTTCCTAACCTAGGGAAGGAAATAGACATCCAAGTCCAAGAAGCACAAAACGTCCCAAACCAGTTGAACCCAAGGAACCCCAAAGAAAGATGAACTGTATGGCACATTATAATTAAAATGTCAGGGCACCTGAGTAACTCAGTCAGTCAAGTGGCTGACTCATGGTTTCGACTCACGTCATGATCTCAGAATTATAATCTGGGGAGATCCTCGGGCTCCGTGTTCAGCATGGAGTCTGCTTAAGATTCTTCCTCCCTCTGCCCCTTCTCACCCCTTAAAAATAAATAAATAAATAAATAATTGAAAAAATAGTTATTTGTTTAAGAGGATATGGCCTTGCAATAAAATCCTAGCGGTCTGAATTGATTCTCATTCTGGTGCTTGAAAATGGCTCCACACAAAATCCAGTTTTCCATACTTTGAATATCATTAGATCTGCTGGATCATAGATCTCAAGTGGAAATGCAACTTGTAGTATAGATTAGTTGTAGAGTTTTCTTTTTTTCTGGTACCTGTCATCCCTGACAGCCTGTTGGGTGACTTGGTGACAGATGGAAATAGCACAATTGACTGGTCTATATGTTGATTCCAAAAACCAAACATGGACTACCAAGTACTGTGCCTCATGGTCTGTAGTAGTAATGTGAGGTGCACTTTTATTTTACTATGGAAAGATTACATTGATATTTTTTAGACCATTTGATCCCTAAAAATTCACTGTGATGGCAGACTTCTGGCACCTTGTGGGATATATCTCCAAATCTCTAATTTAAATGTCTTAATACATTACTTACTACTTCCTAGTCATCAGAATCAACATTATATCATCAGTGTACATCAGACTAAATTATAGTTTGATATGTGAAATGTCAAGATGTGAAGGTATACTCTTGGCCTTACCAAAAGAAAATAAAAATACTTCACATGACCTTTGTAAATTAACATGGAGAAAATCAATTATTCAGGTCCTTAGCCACATACCTGGTGTATGTTGTTGTGTTCCTGCAAAGATATTACATCAAAAATAGAAGCTGCATTTATAGTCACCACCTGATAAAGTTTATGATAATTCAGTGTCATATTACAAGGTCATCCCAATTATTGCATATACACACAGATAAGCTAATGAATGTGATAGGTCTCAACATCCATGTCTTTTTCAAGTCTTTAATAGAGGAGGTAATCTATAATTCCCCCCAGGTTGAATTTTTACTTTTATTTTACTATCTTGGTATGGAGGGTAAGTTTGGGGTAATTCTATTTATACCTTTCTACAGCAGCTTTACCCTCAGGGGTTATAGATCTATGTGGAAATTCTGCTGTTTGCCAAGAATATCTATTCCAATTATATATTCAAGAATTTGGGATATAACCAAAATAAGAGTGGGACAGCTGGCCCCACTGTGAGTGGAGATTAGCCTATATATCATCTCACCAACAAAAGCCCCCAATTTGAATTGTGGACTAGAATAGCATTTTTGTTCCCCAGAAACTAATGTCAATTCAGAGAAAGTGTTAGTAATCCCTAAATAATCTGGCTACATAATTTTTCCTATTTCATTTTTATTCCAGTAAATGCCTACAGATTCCTTTAAAAACTATAAGAAGATTTAACTCATATGAACTTGTGGCAGTGACACAGTATTTTTCAAGAAAGCCAGGTTTTGCTTTAATCATGGTATCTTCATCTCTGAACATATGTAGGTATGGATACTGCATTATACAATAGGAAAATCTGTTGTGGCAACTCATCAGATCTTTTACCAAACATATCTTTAAGGTTTTGTGTGTTTTTCTTTGTTTTCTTTACATTGATCTAGCAATATCTTTGTAGGCTTCAAATCTACTTGACTCCTATAGGAAGTGCGCCCAATTATCCACTGCCACAACTGCCTGTAAGTAAAATATTCTAAATATTGATGTATCTCCACTCTCACTTATCGAAAATGCTCCCATCTTTGTCAGTAGAGTGTGTCCACTCTGGTATGCAGTGACCCATCATCCTCATCCAAATCAGGGAGTTCATTTATTGCATTAACCCCATAGTCTTACCTGGCTTACCTAGGAGATCAAGAAGAAGGTATTTTAAAAATGAAGGTGCTGATTTCCTTTTAAGGTCATGATGATAAAGAAGGCTACAATTTATCTTTTCAATTTATTATATTTAAAAAAGAAAAAAATTTATAAAGCAATGTGTTTTGTCCATTAAACATCCCGATAGACAGGACTATTATTCCTGAGAAAGGAGAAACTTAGTAAGCCTTCTATTTCCCTCAGTGTATCACCTGAAAAGAGTTTAAGATGTACCAAAGGTATATTCCACCCAACGTGGAATCTGGTGATCACTCTGAATTGAGGAGAGAGAGCTGGGAGATTAGGAAGGCCAAGGTGGCAAGAATTCATAAGGCCTAGATGCAGCGAGAAGAGAGACGCATTGTGGAGACAAAGTTCCATAAATCTGCATCAGCTCTCAAATACTTTTAGCTGAGTAATGATTAGCAAAATTTAGGTGTGTGAGGAAATTTCCGGGGGGGGGGGGGGAACACCTCAAAGAAACCAAGTGGGTAATCCCAAGGATATACACAGAAATAGGAATGGTTCATGCTTCTACTAGTCAAAACAACAGATTTTATAAATTTCCAGAGTGATGATAGGTGACACGGCAGGAACAAAAATGGTCCTAGATTTAAAGGCTTTTCTTGTCCTGCCCAATAAAGTTTAAAAGTCCTACCAACAATCCTTGCAACTCTATTTCTGCCTTCATCTCATCCCAAACAAAAATGGCCCTCCACCTCTGAGTCACCAAGCACTTGTAGATGATTCTCTAGTTGGGGTTCTAACATACCATGTGTTCTGAGAGTCATTTGAAAATGTTCTGTCTTCGAGTGCAGCAGCTTATCATAGGCACAGTTTCTTTGGCATGATCTGGCTCTTGTCTCTTTCTATTACACCATTTTGTTACCACCTCATACCTGGTGTTTTGGATCAATGTGAATATCCTTATTGTAATATTATGCAATATACTGAAGTTTTGCAAAATGTTACCATTGGGAAAAATTGGAGAAAGTATACAATTTTTCTGTATTATTTCATATAACTGTGTGTGGACCTGCAATTACATCAAAAATAAAACTTTAAAAAGGCTTTAAAGAACCAAACTACTTGCAAGTAACTCAGTTGTATTCCCTGTAATTGTAGGAGTGATGTTACAAAGCTTGGCTTTCTGAAAATAAGGGGAATAATGGGACTATAAAACAATGGAGGCCCGGTACAATTTGCTTAATTATCAGAAATTGGGAAAATAAGTCCAATTATTGCAATAATCAGTGAATATAACAACCAACAATGGCAGAGTAGCAGCTAAAATTTGTTCAGCCTTTCCCCACTGCCAAATTCCAAGGTCACTTTCCTATTTTTAGATGTTTGTTATAGCAGCAATTTCCAGTTCCCTAAACCTGTATTAGTTTCTTATTGCTTCTACAACAACTTACCACATACTTAGTGGCTTAAAACAAATTTACTGTCTTACAGTTTTGCATCCAGATGTCTGAAATGGGACTCATGGAGCTAAAATCAAGGTGTCAACAGTGCTGTCTTTAGGGGAGAATACATTTTCTTGTCTTTCTGAGTTTCTGAAGACCACCTGCACTTCTTGGCTCATGACCCAATTCCTTCATCTTTAAATTCAGAAACATAAAAAAAAAAAAATTATCCCCTTATCTCCTTCTTCTCCCCACCTCTTGTATTTTGAAGGACCTTTGTGATTACATTGGGTTGGGCCCACCCAAATAATTCAGGATAATATTCCTATATGAAGATCCCATATGAAGATCATCTAATTAACAATCTTTTTACCATGTAACTTAATATTTCACAGGCTCTAAGAATTAGGACGTGGAAATATTTGAGGACCATTATACTACCTATTACATATAATAAGAGTTATTATAAGAGGGAAGATAATTGGGAAGCATCTGTAATTGCCCTCCATTTGGTTAATAATTCAAAACAATATCACATCCTGGGGGAATATATGGTAAAATTAGTGCCAGTCTTAAGGATCAAAAGGGATGTAGGTGGGGGGGTCCCCATTTTATCCATGTTCAGTTTATGAGCCTGATCTTTGTAGAAACTGGATTATTCATCAAGGGAAATCACAGACCATCATTAGCTCAAACACAAAGTAGCCCAAATTTCAGTCATGATGTCAGATGTTATATATACATGAGAGAAGATAAATATAGACTCAGGGATGTGATAGGTGAACATGGATTTGATTCATTTGTTCTGTTTTAACCAACTGAGAAATGAAAAAACATATCTGTTCATATTCACATGAAATGGACAAGGATATAAATTTCTACTTTTGTCATAGAGTTAGAGTATCACTCCTGACTTCTAGAATAATATTTCCAAAAGATACCTGGAATATCCTGATATTCTGCAGAATATCATGTTGATATATTTCACCAATAACATTATATTTATTGGCCTGGGTGATGAAGAGTTGGCTAGCATGCTGACGGCATTTGGAGAACTCAAAAGCTCCAAGTTAGAGAGGTAAACCCTGTGTGTTTCAGGGCTTTCCAAACTCATTATGTTTTTAGGGCTATGGTGGTCAAGGGCTTTTATAGGACATTCTTAGCAAAATAAAATACAAATTATTTCATCTCACTCTTTCTTCCTAAACAAAGAAAGCACATATCTAGTTGATTTTTTTTGTTAGTTTAACGTTACCGTATTATTAGGGCTGCTATTGGGTTATTGGGGGAACAAAACCTGCCAGCTTTAAGTAGAACCCAGAGTAGGGACAGCTATGCATAAGGTCCAGGCAGTAGACTCTATGTGGTTAGAGGTATCAGTGATGGGAGAATAATGTCATTTGCATTTTGTAGCAAGTACCAGTGAGAGAACCATTAACATGGACCTTTGAGCTCTTGGAGCAAGGCCATTTCTTTTGCATCATAGAATTATTTGTCTCTTGACAGAAAACTCCTGGCTTGCTGCTGGATCATGGTGGAGATGCATGACTTACTGTGGGACACCAAGTATCTGCAGCTGGAACTGGCCGTCATGAGCTGAGTCCTGTCAGATCCATTAAGTCATAATATTGGATGTATCCAACAACAAATCATAATGAGATAAAAGTGATACATTGGGAATAGAAGATGAGCTGGACGAGAGTGTACAAGACAGCTGTTGAGCTGGTATTCTGGATGGACATCCATATGTTTGCACAAACAGCCCTCCCTCATCTCATGATTATAACTTAATGCAGGATCTCTTATAACCAATTGAAAGAGTAGAAAATGCATTAGCGTAGCTTACAGCTACATTAACTTGGTTATGGACAAGAGAAATTAGTAAGTAGGTATACTACAACCTCACCCCAAAATGGATTTTTATAACAGTGACACAAGAAAATTTCCCTTTGGGCAGATATCTGAGAGGTGGACCTGGTCATCACTTTCTATAGAAAGAAAAGTGGCTTCAATTTAGAAAAGATATGGACTCAACAGCAGGGGTAAAGGAAATGGTTATTAAAACTGAATACAGGGGTGCCTGAGTGGTTCAGTCAGTTAAGTGTCTGCCTTCAGATCAGGCTGTGATCCCAGGGTCCTGATCAAGCTCAGCATGGGGCTGTGGGGCTCCCTGCTCAGCAAGGAGTCTACTTCTCTCTCTGCCCCTCCTCTTGCTCATGCTTGCATGCTCTCTCTCTCTCTCTCTCTCTCTCTAAAATAAATAAAATATTTTTTAAAAGTCTGAATACAAAAAATAAGTAAGGGCACCTGGTGGAACAGGAGGTTAAGCTTCCAACTCTTGGTTTTGACTCAGGTCATGATCTCAGAGTCTTGAGATCAAGTCCTGCAGCGGACTTGGCACTCAGCATGGAGTCAGCTTAAGACTCTCTCTCTGCCTCTCCCCACTAGCACTTTCACACTCCCTCCCTCCAAAAAAAGAAATAAATCTTAAATATATATTGATATATAAATGATATATATCATATATGAAACTTTATATATGAATATGCATAGTATGAATATATATGAAACTTAAATATATATGATATAAAAATGATATATATAAATATATATCACATATATGAAACTAAATGCTGTCAACCTAATTATATAAAAAAGGAACTACTCAAGTGACCTTTGAACATAGTAACTTGATTCTAAATATTTTATGAATATATTCTAAGGATGTTAAACCTGCAAAAGAATTAATTATAGTTGGGCAGCCCTAGTGGCTCAGTGGTTTAGCACTGCTTTCAGCCCAGGGCGTGATCCTGGAGACCCAGGATCGAGTCCCATGTCGGGCTCCCTGCATGGAGCCTGCTTCTCCCTTTGCCTCTCTCTCTGTGTCTCTCATGAATAAATAAATAAAATCTTAAAAAAAGAATTAATTATACTTAGTAAACTTGTTAACTTTTGTATTTTTGTATTTTTTGTAACTCTGAAACTACTTTATATATTTGATTGGATAAAGCATATATGTAAATATTATCAGGAACAAAGATTTTTGCAATAAGAGAATAGGAATATTCACGTAACATTTAAAGGGTTTTTTTAAATCTAGGGATGCCTGGGTGGCTCAGCAGTTGAGCGTCTGCCTTTGGCTCAGGTCATGACCCCGGGGTCCTGGGATCGAGTCCCACATCAGGTTCCTCACAGGGAACCTGCTTCTCCCTCTCCCTGTCTCTGCCTCTCTCTGTGTGTCTTATGAATAAATAAATAAATCGTTAAAATAAATAAATAATATTAAATGTGAATGTGAATTTTCAGCATAACCCCTTGATACAACATAAAGATACAAATAGAAATACAGATTATTTAGCTCTGTCTGCTGGGCAGAGCTCAGATGTAATGTCACTTCACTACCATCCAATACACAATCTTTTGCCCCCAAAGATTGAAGCTCCTTGGAGAAATGTTAGAGTCTATCTGAGGCTAGGAAAGAAAAAAGTGAGTTTGGGACATCTTGTGGCAGAAAGTAAGAAAATGCTCAAACACAAATGAGCCAAAAGACTCATGCCAAAAAGACATAGAGGCAAATATGAGTCTTCTACTGGTCAAATTTATGACAATTTGAACATTTAAAAAATATTATAAGTGATTCAAATATGTTTGATTAAAAATACCAATATGTCCATACTGATATTTAAATAGAGAAAGAAGAGGTAATGAAGTGAAGGAATCGGAATCACTATTTTATACACATTAGTGTTATAATTTGGGGAAGAAGGAGTTAAACCATCTGGTTAGTGATCCAGTTCTCTCCAGATAATAACTAGATTTTTGGATAAATAGACTAATGCTATTTGCTAGGAGGAGAGTTTTGTTTTTGTTTGTTTGTTTGTTTGTTTGTTTTTTGTTTTTCCTGTGGAATGCTCTTATCAAAATGTCCCTATAGGATTGCTGGTGATAAACAAAACTAGAAACTATGGAATCAGGAAGCGTATGTGACCTCATAATGTCATATAAGATCTGAAACCATCTGGATATCAAATGATGTTTTAAGACCTAAACATTCTCACCACATGAGGTGACTCACAATTTTGACTTAAACTTCATCTCTAACCTTATCCTAGAGATATATGCCCACTATGAGAGGAAATGTCCTGAGGACATTGCTAAATCTCTTTCTGCTTTATCTGTATTAACCTCTTAAATGATTATATCCTTGAAATTATTAAGCTTGAGACAGGTTAACATCCCACTTTCATTATCCTTTGTGTTAGATCGTAAATGATTCTGGCCTCATTCATAAATGGGAATCAAACCATTGGGTGAAAACTTGCTTAGGAATCAGAAAGTCACATGGACTCAAAATATTAGCTGACAGATTTCCTATAACATGGATACAGTACCTTTCAAAATGGTGGGATCTGTGAGGCAATCTGTCCATTGTGTGCAATAAGTTCACTTAGAAGTATGTTTGCAAAGATGGTTAAGCTGAATATATCCAAACTTTTAAACTGAACTTCCAGTTTAAAAGAAATATGTCAGCATCATAAAGGACACTGTGAAGAAACAATCTGATAGATCCAGAATGTGGAACAATCTACAAGAAGACCGACTTAGATTTTTTTAAAAAATAGTCACTGTCATAATAACATTGTTCTCAATTTAAAAAGACTAAAGGAAGCTAACAATTATATTATACATAACAAAATAATACTTAAAACATAAGGAATATGTATAATTGACCCAGTTTGTATTTATTTTCTCTAGAACCTTCCCAAGGATTTGTCAGGAATCCAATACATATTTGCCAAATTGATCTGTCTATAAGTAAAGTGGTTGTATTCTTGACCATTCAATATGTGGCCTTAAGTAGAGGCAAAGAGGAAAGATACAGGTGATGACTAGTATTTGGACTTGTCTGTTAGAATCATATACAATTAAAAGGCAACCCCCAAATTATCATTGGCTAATAACACCTGCTTTTCAAGAATTCATAAAGGACCTTGGTTTACAACTTGATATTATAAGGTTAACATTGCATTGCTAAAATGACCTTTTTACACATATAGTTCTTTATTAAAGAACTGTAAGCACTTCACTGTAAAAATTCATAAAACTTTATAAACAGACATTTCATAAATAGACTCTATACTACAGAAACAAACATTTCATAATAGACTCTACTACAGAAAAAGAACTAACATAATTATTTACAAGCAATACTGACAAATTTGGCACTTATTGAAAAGAAAGGTATAAAATTCTGGTTTAAAAAGAAATTTGAGATTAAAAAAAAGCATTACTATTATGCACCTTGCAAACACCTCAAAGCACTTCTAGCACAGCTAGTGGAGGCTCCCTGGTTATATTTATGTGACTTTTAATGTGTTTCCATAAGTTTGTTGTAAAATCGCCTAAACATTGTCAAGAATAAAGTCAAATGCCACATTCCAAGTTGATTCCACTGACTGCTCCATCAACTCTTTCATGTATTGTGTAACTAGATCCAGTTTTTCTGAATAATCTCTCAATGAAGTACATTATACATGACCTCTATTCAGAATAGGACACCACGCTGATGTAGAAAGGCACTAAAGCTTATCTATAACAAACATGAGATGCATTATCAAAATACATAAAATATCTTCTGGAATGTCTTACAAATGTCTTATTCAGTGTATCTATGGCAGTAGTATAGCAAAGAGGAAGCACAAAGGAAAATATTTTATTTTGCCCTTTCTCAGAATTTCTGTACATGGTTAGAGTTTATCAAAGCAGCATTTGAATGCCACCACAAATTTTTGCTACTCTTTATTTTCAGTAAGAGGATGTATCTAGTCCTTGACATCTGCAAAGTTTTACCAGAGACCAACCTTTTTGTCTGAATTGGATCCATTTCCCAAAGGCACACTGGACTCTGAACGTACAGTGATTTGAAGCCATATAACCCTACAGGAGAGGTTAATATTAATTGTCGACTCACCCTTAGAAACAAGTCTTTGTCACCTGTTCTTAATATGGACAACTATAAATCCAGTCTGAGAGACAGTCATCGAGCAAAACTAATTTTAAAAATAACCAGAAATTACAACCATTCTGAATAACTTCTTAAAAATGGCTACTAAAAATGGGTTCCTATTCTATGATTCAGAAATTTCACTCCTAATTATATGCTCAAGATAATTGAATATACATGCCTACTAAAGGGCATGTACAAGAAAGTTTGTAACAGCTTTATTCCTCATTGTCCAGGTTGAAAACAGCTCAATTGCCCATCTACAGCAAAATGGATACATAAATTGTGGTACATTCATACAGTTAAACATTATGCACCAACAAAAAAGAGCGATTGCTACTACATGCAAATAATTTTTGAAACTCACAGTCATAATGATGAACAAAAGAAGCCACACAAAAATTGTATCTGTATGATTCAATTTATAAGAAATTAAAGTCACAAAACTAATCTATAGGAAAAGAAGTTGGAAATAGTGATTTTCAGTAAAAAAAAAAAAAAAAAAAAAAAAAAGGGATCCCTGGGTGGCGCAGCGGTTTGGCGCCTGCCTTTGGCCCAGGGCGCGATCCTGGAGACCCCGGATCGAATCCCACATCGGGCTCCCGGTGCATGGAGCCTGCTCCTCCCTCTGCCTGTGTCTCTGCCTCTCTCTCTCTCTCTCTCTCTCTCTCTGTGTGTGTGACTATCATAAATAAATAAAAAAATAAAAGTAAAAAAAAAAAAAAAGGAAATAGTGATTTTCTCTGGGATCTATGACTGGGAAGGTGCACAATGGATCCTTCTAGTATGTTTGGAAATGATTATACATCACACTGAGTTATATACTTTGTATCCTTCAGATTTTTTATACCTCAATTCAAAAACATAGAAATAGCAGTATGGGGACGTCTGGGTGGCTAAGTGGTTGAGCATCTGCCTTCAGCTCAGGGTGTGATTCCGGGGTCTGGGGATTGAGTCCTGCATTGGGCTTCCTGAGAGGAGCCTGCTTCTCCTTCTGCCTGTGTCTCTGCCTCTCTCTCTCTCTCTCTCTGTCTCTCATGAATAAATAAGTAAAATCTTTACAAAAAAATAGAATGAACTAGGATTTGGAACTGAGAATTCTTTGTTAACCAAGAGTCATCCAAAAATTCTCACATTAAATTAAAAAATCAAGAAACCATTTACATATTTGGTTTAAATCTTTAGGAAAAACCCATATAAAAATATTTCAAAATTGATTCTTTATGTCTGTCATTGTTTTACAGATGCATATATCTATAGAAGTTAATTTTACTCTTTGGATAATATATGAGAAAATATGTTGTAAAAAATGGATTTAAATTCCACTTAGCTCAACAATACACAGATAGCATTGACTCCAGACCAGAAGATAACGAAAATTTAAAGGATGCCTAGGTGGCTCAGTCAGTTAAGTGTCTAACTCTTGATTCTGGCTCAGGTCATAATCTCAGGATTGTGGGACAGAGCTCCACGTAGAGCTCTACAATCAGCAGGGAGTCTGCTTGAGAGTCTTTCCCTCTGTTCCCCAGTCATGCACTAACACATGCTCTCTCTCTCTCTCAAATAAGCAAATAAATCTTTTTAGAAAAAGAAAGAAAATTTAAAACTGATAATTCATTGAATGAATAATCTTACTTTTCATCTTTTGAAACTAATTTTGACAGTGACAATGCGTTGTGTTAAGGATAGAAGAGAGTTTTGAATAACTCATTGAATGATGTTTTCTTCAATTTAGAAATGTTCTTAGTCTTAGGTGAAACTCACCATTATCAGTCAGGGAATACTTGCTGTTTAGGATATCCTTGGGAAGGACCAAGTCACCATTGCTAGAAAAATGACCTCCTGTTGCAAAACTCTTCAGGTCCAAGGGCTGTCTTTCTTTTCAAGGGATCACTGTAGGAACGCAATTCTTGTGCTGAAATGATTCTATACATTTTATTAGCTTATATCAGATTTTGATCCTTAATGTTTTCCCAGAGGAAATGGGAGGACACTGCCTCTGTTTAGTCTTTTGAAACCTCTTTGATTCTAACCTGCATTAATGGAAAAAGTCTTCCCAATGATTTTGTTATATTGCACCTATTTTTATAAAATTCTTATAAAAATCCAGTGCCAACTCCTTATGTGAGATTCTTCATTTCAAAGATAAAAAGATCAACTCAAAGTATTATTATCCACAACATGAACTTTAAGAAACATGCACACCATCACTTGCAAATTTCTCCATGAATTCATGAATTAAGAATGAAATTATTTTGTTCCTGGTGCTGTACCAGTAACTCTTGTACCCTTTGCTTTTATAATCTACTCTAAGGGCAAGATGAAGTTTTGTCAAACAAATATTTTGCATAAAATATCAAGAAACATCTAAGATGTTATTGTATAATTATCTGGCTTTTCATTTATCCGAACTTTGTTTTATAGAATAAATTAATCATTTTCTTGGTAGAAGTTCACAGATTTGTAGAATTTCCTTTTCTCTTTTCTATTATTTTTTTAATTTATTTTTCCTGCTAGGAGCAGAGATGTTTCTGGAGGAAGGCACTAAATCAAGCTGTTAGCTCTGCTCCATTATTTTATACACTTCAGACTGCAACTGAAAATACTTCTAGAGAAATTTATATGGTAGCATTAAATAACCTCAGACTCAATGCATTTCTTCAAGGATGAACAAAGTATTCATACACAGTTTGTATTTAATAGTCACACAGAAACACATTACAAGGTAAGAGAGAGCTGAGACCTTTAGTTTTCAGGACTTCTACTGAAAGTTTTAATAATGACACAAATGTTCTACTAAACACATTGCTTTTTATGACCAAATTTTTCAGGAAGTTGTATTGATCAAAAGTATTTTGGCAGCTGAAACTGAATGACGGAATAATGTCCGAGTTCTTACATGCAGCCAAGTAATGTACTAGAGTAGTAAATGAAAAGCAAGACAAAGAACCCCTAGGAGAGCACATAAAATATAGTATTACAGAATATTAACTCCACTGCACATAGCCAGTAGCATATGAGCAATATTAAAACAGAGAGTTTGAAGCTACAAACTGCAAAACATTAATTCATTTCCTACTAATGTTTGCCCAAGGGACAGCTCCAGGGTCTGATGGAGACTTATTTTTAAATAATGTTATTTCCTCACTAACTGACCTTTTTGCTTGGTCCAAGTTACATAAAGAAGGAAAAGAAAACAAAAAAAAAAAAAGGAAAAGAGAATGCATGTAAAGAGTATTTTTGAGGAAATAGGCACTTTGCAGACTGTTTCTAAATACAATCTTCCAAATTAGCACAGTGTTTTTCAAATGGTCTGTGAATTAATACAATTGCAAGATATGATGTGAATGCAACCACTGAGCATAATTATTTTTGAAATACATGATTGAGATTTTCTGTGTGCTGGCATTTGATTAATTCTGCAAATCCATTGTAAGTGTAGAAGTCAGTAGTATAAATAAAACCACTTCTACAGTGTACAAGAGCAATTTATGTCACCCAAACATTTTTAAAACATCATGGCATACTGAATTTATGAAGTCAATGTACTTATTTTGATAGGAAAGAATATCCTCCTGGGGGCCTAGAGGGGAGTATTTTATCATTGTGTATAAATGGAAATGGGTGATCTGTATTATGATTTACCGTATAGGCTGTTACAAATGTTTTAAAAGTTTTAACTCAAATTCCAACCCTATTTCCAATTGCAGCCTTCCTTGTTGCCAAAATAAATATTAGGCTCTCTGAAAATAGAGTAGAATGAGACCTATTTGGAAAATTTATGTATTGATACTTAACGTGAATTTCACTATTCATGGTTCAGCTCCCACTGACAATTCTAATTTCCATATGGCCTTTGTAATAGATAAATATACTAATATATCTATGTATGTTGTAGATGTGTATATCAGACATATATGTATATATTAGATATATATTTTATATATATAAATAAGAGAGATATATATGAGTAAGAGAGAGATAGAGAGACATATGTGAAAATAATAAAATACCCATAGAAATCCTGAGAAGATTTAATTTAATTTAATTTAATTTTAATTTAATTTAATTTAAGACTGTTAATTTTCAGAAGACAAAAGCAAAGTAGAACTTTTACTTATAAATATGATGAAATAATCCATTTCACTTTTATTACAACTACTTTCATATTACATACTTCTATTGCACATCACAAGTGTGACTTAACAGAATACAGGTAGTAGTATCTAGTGCATGTACTGACTATCCTGCTGGAATCTCATTCAATACAGTACATTCACCAATTTTAATTATGATGTTTGCACATTGATCTTTTTGAGGGTGGGTGGGGGAGGGGCAGAGAGCAAGATAGAGAATCCCAAACAGGCCTCGTGCCCAGGATAGTGCCCAAGACAGGGCTCGATCTCACAACCCTAAGATCATGACCTGAACAGAAATCAAGAGTTGGACTTAACTTACTGAGCCACCCAGGTGACCCTGCACACTGATTTTTAATATAGACTTTTGAAAACTGGAAAAAGTGGGCTAATATGGCTTGCTACATATTTTTCTATTCTGTACTATTTTTTTCTTTTGATTAATAGCTTGCCGTGTCTATATGATGAGATATTTCAGCAGTTCCTTCCTCTGACCACCCATTAGAAATGCCTAGGGAATTTTTAAATATACCAGTGTCTGATCATCTAAGTTCTTGATTAAATTGATATGGGGCATGAGCCAGGCAAGGCATTTTAAAATTAATTCCTAGTGGTGCCTCGGTGGCTCACTCACTTAAGTGTCTGACTCTTGGTCACAGGGTTCTCAGTTCAAGCCCAGCATTAGGCCTCATGCTGGGCATGGAGCCTACTTTAAAATAATAATATAATTCCTAAACTGATAGTAATATACAAGGTAGAATTGAGAACTTCTGAGATCTGGGATAAACTGAATGGCCCCGTTCTACAAAAAGAAAATACTTATTTCTCAAAATCTTTACCACAAGACAAGTAAAAATGAAGAGAAAACATTCTGGGTCCTTTACCTTTAACTATTCTGTTATCAACTGTTTTTTCATTAATTCGCACAGCTGTCACTTTTCTGAAATTCTATCTACTGCTGGCCCTATTTTAATTAAACATAACTTGGCATCATGTGTAATACATCTAAGTAAGAATTAAGCCTTTTTAGGATGTAGAACATGAAACTTATTAGTTTGGAGTTGCTCACATTAAATACCATATTCTCGATTTTTATCATCAACATAGGGTCCAACTGGTGTTTCATTTTTAAATGAGGCTTTCAAAATGAAATAAAGAGATTTTTAAAAGAAGAGCAAAGAGTACTGTGAAATTTCTATGTTAGTCTAATATATGATGAACTGAGACAAATTTCCTGCAGGAACACTGACATCTGTATCATGGATTTCAACTTTCTGATCACAGTGGATCCGGTGAAAAAATGAATGAATGTCACTTCTTACTTATGATATCTTTTCTTATTACAATTAATCTTATAAAATTATGAATTTATATATATTAACTGCTTTCTGCTCTTTTCTTAGACATGGGACATAAATTATTTTAATTTATAATCTTCTATACAATTATATACAAATATACAACAATAAACAATACAACATAAATTAGGTACTATTATCTTCCCCATTGCTCAAAGATAAAGATTACACATAAAAAGGTAGAATAACCTGTCTAAGTCCACACAATTTGTGACATGGGGCTGAAAATTAAAGCTAAGTACCCTGGACTCAGTTTTGACACTGAGTCTACACATGGTTGTACTTTGTGCTTAATCTTCGCTAACACTTTATGTGGTTTTCATTAATAAAACTATGTTATAAACAAGGAAACTGAGAATTAGAGAACTTAAGTAGCTTCCTAAGTCAAGCAGTTAGTAAGTGACAGAGTGATTTTTCTGCCAATGTATGAAAGACTCCAAATGCTATTATATTTTCTACCACACTTTGGTATAAATTATCTTATTAATTACCTCATTAAAGTTAGATTAAATATATTTTCTAAGTGCAACAACTTCTTGAAGATAAAATCACTTTTATGCACATTTGTTCTTTGGTGTTATGTTGATTTCAGATATACCTTGAAAAATACACTTGACAATTCTAAAAGGCCATTAAGATTAAGCTTAATATAAAATCTATTCATTTTAAATAACAATATCTTGAAATAAAATGCTCTTGAGGTCAAAAAATATTTTGTATATTACCTTTGGCAATGTTACTTTTTCAGAATGTTTAAAAACCCAAAGGATTTTTTAGATTCATTTTTATAGTAGGCTGACTTTTCCTAATTACTAATGAGATAAGACGTGTAAATGAGAAACCTATGTTTTTTTTTTAATTTTGTGTCAGTTTGTTTTCAAAGATAAATTTTTTTAATAGCATTGCCCTTTTTATAGCAAATAATAAATAGTGTACTTGCTTAAAAGAGGAATATAAAGAAAACAACCAAACCAATTAAAAAAAAAAAACAAAACACCACACTACTTGTAAGATGTTGTTCAGTTTCCCAGGATATTTGTTATAGAGTTTGACATAAAATTATTCACAGTGGACATAATTGTTTAGCATCCAGTTATATACCTATGTATAATTAAATTGTAGTGTGTGCATGCGTGTGTCTATAACATTCTGATCTCACCAGAATCTGTGTTTTCCAACCACCTGATTGGTCCAGCCAAAAACTGGGGTCAGCCTTAACTTAGTACCTTTCACCATATCTTGTTGACCCTTTCTTTGACCCTGAGTCTTTCACTTTTGCCACTTCAACATTATTACCCTTAGATAAGCTATCACTAACCTTTATGTGATTTCAAAAAAATTACTCTGCAAATAAATTGTACTTGCCTTAATTATAACTTACCTGTTGTGCTATTCAAATTATGTGTAATGTAAAAGTTTCCTCCGAGTTTTTTAACTATGGTTTGACAGATTATTCAATCTCTACTTGGTTTCTGTGGTGTCTCATGATATATATGAAGGAAAAGGAGCAAGGAACCTAGGCTGGGTTGGCATCCCAAGAGATATTATCAGGAAAGATTTTAGAAATATTAGTGGTGACTCTGATGTCTTTGCTGAGGGTCGCATTGAGCTTCAAGATGCTTCAGGGGTGTCTTTAGGAGTCAGCACCATGGCAGAAGAAATCAAGAACTACCAGACTGTGCCTTATGACAGCTACTTTCCCAACCAGAACCAGACCAGGAGCTGCTGGCAGAGAGCTGCCTGGTCTTCGACTGCTGTAAGAAGGCAATGACAGCTAAAGGGGTGATGTCTCTATATGCACATGGTACTGACCTGTGTACAAGTCCCTCTGCCCCATATCCTAGGGGCCAGCCTGGGCCAATGCAGCACAAACGATACATTTCCTGGGAAGATCTGAACTGGCTCCACCCACCTCTCTTTCATCCTCGATTCTTCTCCCAGGATGGTGAGGAGGGACCTGTGTACATGGTGATCCCCACCTTGGGATCCTGAATCATGATTTAACTAATAATAAATACTCATTGGAAACATATAAAAGGGAAAAAAAAGAAATATTGGTGGAGATGAGAGAGGAAGTAGCAACAGGAAATAAACACAAATGTGAATGTGGAAGGCACATATTAAGGATAATTTCATAGTACATAAAAGAAAATTCAATTAACAATGCTTATATTTGGAATGTAGTTGGGTCATGTAATAAGTCTTGAGGAATTATTTTGCTAGTTTAATACCTTAATGACAAAAGAGAGCTGGGCCAACATCTAAATGCACGCCAGCTTATATTGTTTTAGCCTTTATAATTTATACTTATATTGTGCTTATTCTGTGCCACATACTGTTCTACTATATGTATATACATACATGTGCATATATGTCCTATACATACTTATACTGTATATATAGTATATAGAGAGATATATACATACACACTTACATATTTTTACCAGAAGATGGATTTGTTAAAATATTCAAAGTTGTTCCCGATTAGTTATGTGAGTTGATGTGCTTAAGAATCAAATGGAATTCTAGATTAAAAATACAAATATCCAGCTTTGAATGACACATTGGACCAGATGGATTTAACAGATAAACTCAGAACATTCCATCCTAAAATGATAAAATACACATTCTTTTCAAGTGCACATGGAACATTCTCCACATACTAGGCTACAAAGCAAGCCTCGACAAATTTATAAAGATTGAAGTCATATCATGCATCTTCTCTGACCACAACTCAATGAAAATAGATGTCAGCCACAAGGAAAAAAATATGGAATGAACACAAATACATGGAGGTTAAATAACATGTTTAGTAAAACAGTGAATGGGTCAACCAGGAAGTAAAGAAATGAAGAACTACAGGGAAAAAAATGAAAATAAAAACACAATGGTTCAAAGCTTTTGGGACACGGTAAAAGCGGTTCTTTTTTTTTTTTTTTTTATGATAGTCACACACACAGAGAGAGAAAGAGAGGCAGAGACACAGGCAGAGGGAGAAGCAGGCTCCATGCACCGGGAGCCCGACGTGGGATTCGATCCCGGGTCTCCAGGATTGCGCCAAAGGCAGGCGCCAAAGCGGTTCTAATAGGGAAGTTCATAGCAATACAGACCAACCTCAAAAAGCAAGAAAAATTTCAAATAAACAACCTAACCTTATAACTAAAGGACCTAGAAAAAGAACAACAAGCAAAACCTAAAACCAGCAGAAGAAAGGAAATAATTAAAATTAGAGCATAAATAAGTAATTTAGAAGCTTAAAAAAAAAAAAAAAAGCAACAGTAAAACAAATCAATGAAACCAGGAGCTAATTTTTTGAAAAGTCAATGAAATTGACCTCCAGTCAGACTCATCCAGAGGAACCAAATAAATAAAATCAGAAATGAGAGAGGAGAAATAACCAACATCACAGAAACACAAGCAATTATAAGAGAGTATTTTGAAAAGCTATATGCCAACAAATCAGACAATCTAGAAGAAATGGATAAATTCCTAGAAACATGTAACCTACCAAAACTAAAACAGGAAGAAATAGAAAATTGAACAGACTGATTACCAGCCAAGAAATCGAATCAGTAGTCAAAAAACTCCCAACAGGGACACCTGGAGGCTCAGTGGTTGAGCCTCTGCCTTTGGCTCCGGGTGTGATCCTGGGGTCCTGGGGCAAGTCCTGCATCGGATTCCATGTGGGGGGCCTGCTTCCCCCTCTGCCTAAGTCTCTGCCTTTTTCTCTGTCTTTCATGAGTAAATAAATAAAATCTTAAAAAAGAAAAAAAAAAAAAAAACTTTCAACAAACAGATGTCCAGGGCCAGATGGCTTCACAGGCGAATTCTACCAAACATTTAAAGAGTTAATACCTATTCCTCTCAAACTATTCCAAAAAAAAAAAAAAAAAAAGAAAGAAAGTTCATTCTTTGAGGCCAGGATTACTCTGATACCAGATAGACATCACACAAAAAAGAGAATTACAGCCTAATATATCTGATGAACATATATGCAAAAATCCTCCACAAAGTATTAGCAAAATGTATACAGTAGTACATTTAAAAGATCATTCATCACAATCAGGTGGGACTTATTCCTGATTTGCAAGGGTGGCTCAATATTCGCAAATCAATCAGCATGACACATCACATCAATAAGAGAAAGAAGGGGGATCCTGGGTGGCTCAGCAGTTTGGTGCCTGCCTTCGGACCAGGACGCGGTCCTGGAGTCTCAGGATCGAAACCCATGTCGGGCTCCCTGAGTGGAGCCTGCTTCTCCCTCTGCCTGTGTCTCTCCTCTCTCTGTGTGTCTCTCATGAATAAATAAATAAAATCTTTAAAAAAATAAGAGACAGAATAAAAACCATTTGATCATGTCAATAGAGGTAGAAAAAAGCATTTGACAAAGTACATCCATTCACAATAAAAACCCTCAACAAAGTAGGAATATACTCCAACATAATAGCCATAAATGAAAAACTCACAGCTAACATCATCCTCAAATGAGGAAAAATTGAGAGCCTTTCCCCTAGGGTCAGGAACAAGACAGGGATGTCTACTCTCACCACTTTTATTCAACAAGTACTGGAAATTGTAGTCACAACAATCAGAGAACAAAAAGAAATAAAAACATCCAAATCAATAAGGAAGTAGTAAAACACTATTTGCAGATGACATGGTACTCTATATAGAAAACCCTACAGACTCCACCAAAAAAAAAAAAAAAAAAAAAATGGTGGAACTGATAAGTGAATTTAGTAACATTGCAGGATACAAAATCAATGTACAGAAATCTGTTGCATTTCTATACACCAATGATGAAGCAGCAGAAAGAGAAATTATGAAGACAATGCCATTTACAATTGCACAAAATAATAAGATATATAGAAATAAAACTAACCAAAGAGATGAAAGACCTGTACTCTGAAACTATAAAACACTGATGAAAGAAGTTGAAGAAAACACAAAGAAATGGAAAGACATTCCCTGCTCATGAATTGGGGAGAAATAGTATTGTTAAAATGTCTATACTACCCAAAGCAATCTACACATTTAATACAATCCCTATAAAAATACTAGCAGCAGTTTTCACAGAACTAGAATAAACAATCCTAAAATTCGTGTGGAACCACAAAAGACCCTGAATAGCCAAAGCAATCTTGAAAAAAGCTGGATGCCTGACAGTTCTGGATTTCAAGTCATATCACAAAGCTGTAATATAATCACACTGTAATCTAAACAGTATGGTCCTGGCACAAAAATAGACACATATATCAATAGGACAGAATAGAAAATAACCAAGATATGGAAGCAGCTCAAGGGACCATCGATTGATGTATGGATAAAGAAGATGTGTCTTGCCATTTGCAACAACATGGATGGAGCAAGAGAATATAATGCTAAGTGAAATAAGTCAGTCAGAGAGAGAGAAATACCATATAATCTCACTCATACGTGAAATTTAAGAAACAAAACAAATGAGCAAAGGGAAAAAAAAGAGAGAGACAAACCAAAAAACAGACTCAACTATAGAGAACAAATTGACGATTACCAGAGGGAAGATGGGGATGGGGATGAGTGAAATAGGTGATGGGGATTAAGGAGTGCATTTGTCATGACAAGAACCCAATGATTCAAATAAAAACCTCAAAAAATTTTTAAAAATTTAAAAATACAAATACCCAGAAAGTACTATTTAAGATTCCAAATCAATAGAGGGTAATGTGAGGGAATATCTATATTTTTTAAAAGAGGCTGATTTTGACACAAAATAGTATTTGATAAACACTATGTGAGCTATTTACTAGGTCACATTTCTTTCCTTTTTTTTTTTTAAAGCAGTTTAATTTACCAAAAGTTTTTTTCTATATTTTTTCATTGGAGTTCAATTTGCCAACATAGAGCACCCAGTGTTCATCCCGTCAAGTGCCCCCTCAGTGCCTGTCACCCAGTCACCTCCACCCCCCACCCACGTCCCCTTCCACTACCCCTTGTTTGTTTCCCAGAGTTGGGAGTCTCTCATGTTCTGTCTCCCTCTCTGATGTTTCCCACTCATTTTCTCTCCTTTCCCCTTTAATCCCTTTCACTATTTTTTATATTCCTGAATGAATATAATGAATATAATGTTTGTCTTTCTCCGATTGACTTACTTCACTCAGCATAATACCCCCCAGTTCCATCCACATGGAAGCAAATGGTGGGTATTTGTCATTTCTAATGGCTGAGGAATATTCCATTGTATACATAAACCACAGCTTCTTTATCCAGTCATCTTTCCATGGACACCAAGGCTCCTTCCACAGTTTAGCTATTGTAGACATTGATCCCTGACTTATATGGGAAGAAATACTAGATTAACAGCAGACCTCACCACAGAGACCAGGCAGGCCAGAAAGGGCCTATGGGATATACTCAGGGTCCTAAGTGAGAAGAACATGCAGCCAAGCATACTTTATCCAGCAAGGCTCTCATTCAGAATAGAAGGGGAGGTAAAGAGCTTCCAAGATAGGCAGAAACTGAAAGAATATGTGACCACCAACCAGCTCTGCAAGAAATATTAAGGGGGACTCTGTAAAAGAAAGAGGAAGCCCAAAGAAATAATCCACAAAAACAGGGACTGAATAGGTATTACGAGGACACTAAATTCATATCTTTCAATAGTTAATCTGAACGTGAACAGGCTGAATGATCCCATCAAAAGATGCAGGGTTTCAGACTGGATAAAAAGGCAAGACCCATCTATTTGCTGTCTACCAGAGACTCATTTGAGACCTAGGTCACAGTTCTAGGGGATAACTGAAGAAGTGAACTTAAGAATTTGACTGCTTTTAATGGGCTCTTGTCAGTGGGGCAAGATTGTTTAAGTATTTTATTATTTTAATAGTAGTCTTGCAATTTTAAAGATGGTGAAAACTTCAATTGACAAAAAAAAGCTAATATGTATGGAATAATATAGACTTTTCAATCAAAGCTAGAAAAACACAATAATGACATACCTTTCATGAAAGGAGAGGTTGAGATTTTTCTTACCACCTTTAAAAATTCAAATTGACCATAATAATAAGATGTTTATCTTCTTTGAATCACAACCAGCAAAGTTACCAAATATATATTTGAATCCTAAATGAAATCCATTACTAATGAATAAGAGGTATTAGTGCGTACTTAGATCGCTAGTAAAGGTTACAGAGGTAGACTGTGCTTACTAGGTACTTAGTAGAAAGCTCCAAATTTACAAGATTAACGTGTCCTAAGACTGGTGTCTAAGTGTATGGTTATTGTACCTTAGGACTTCAGAGTATTCTGTGTTCCTTCTGGGCAATGGGCAAGACTATTCAAATGGAATCCTATTTTTGATCGTAATAAGTTGACAAATATGTTCTTATACAACACTCCATTTTAACTTCCTCTTCTTGTAACGCTACTGTAAACTGCTGTCTCCATAGTCAACAGTAACTTCCACGAGGACTATTTCAAAGGTTGTTTTTTTTTTTTTTTTTTTGTCACCAACACTCGGCCTATCAACAGCATTGGCCATACTTGCTCACTTCTTTGTCTTTAAAAGATGTTCTTCTTTTGATTTCCAGGACAGATTGGTTTTCCTTGGTTTTTCTCCTAGCCACTGCAAATTCCCTTTCATTTATCTGTATTGGTTACTCTTCTTCTCTCAATTTTTGAAATACCAAAATCTCCAAGATGTAGTTCTTGAATCTTTTCTCTTTCCTGTCTATTTTCATTCTCTAGAAACTGTATCTAGTCCTTGAGCTTAACTAATATCCATATGTTCAAAACATCTAAATTTACATCTCCATTCTACACTTATTTCCTAAATGCTAACTCATATATCCAACTGTTTAGTCAAGTCTCAATTTGGATGTCAAATAAATTAACCAAAACTGAAGTCTTGATCTTGTTCCCCCCAAATTACCTTTTTAATCTTTCTCATCTCAAGAGACAGCTCTGTCTCTCCATTTGCTCAAGCCTTATATACTGATGTTATTATTGACTCTGTTTTTTTTTTTAAGTCAACCGTGCCACATTCCATTTACATGCCACATCCAATTCAGCCAGTATTATGTAGGTCTAGCTTAAAAATGTAATGAGAATTCTGTTCATTTTCATCACTGCCTCTACTCTAATCTGCCCTACGACCACATATCACTCTACTACTCCTAACAGCTCTCCTTGTTTCTGAACTTGTTCATCTATCAGCTTTTTTAAAAACAGCACATAGAAGGTTTACTTTGAAGAGTGAGTCTGATAATTTCATTATTAGGACTCTTCAGTGGTTCCCATTTCTCTTTCTCTTAATCCTATATGATCTTCTGGTCTCCCTGCCACTCATCCCACTTTAGCCATGCCAGCTCCATAATAAGTACTTGCATACCCCAGACAGTTTCCTCCCACCAAGGTAGTACCTTTGAGGTTTATCAGTTCTAACTGAAGAAGCACTTTTCCCCAGATGTCTGCATTGCCAACTCACGTTACTCTCAAGTCTGCTGAAATCCCACCTCCTTAATTATGAAAATGATGACTGTTCTACCTTGCAAGGCAGTGCAAGGTACCTTTACCTCACTTTTCCTCAACTTTGACAATCCCAATATTTTTTTCTGTTTACTTTTGTTTCTTTTTGCATAACTCTTATCACCATCCTAACATACTGCATAATTTAATTATATAAGATGTTTACTACTTACAGTTTGTCTCTTTCTGCTAAAGCAAAAACTTTGGGAGTCAGTAGCTTGGGGTTTACTTATTTTGTAAATAATTAATTGTATGAACTTTGGAAACTCCTTTGACCTTTGAGGAAACTAATTTTTCTCATTGGTTAAGACTGGAGATTCCACTGGTGCTCTCTAAATCCCTTCCAACTGTATCTAAACTCTAACTTTTTTTTTCTTTTGGCAAAATGCAACTACATTATACATTTTAAAATTGGATTTTACTTGACAGGAAGTCTATGAAATTGGCTGTTGGAAACACAAGTGTCCAGCTGTAGCGTCAATAATTAGTTGCTTCACTGAAACTGGATTACTTTTTATAAAAAACTTCCCTTTTCCCAAGAGATGACTGTATTTCTCAGGGTAAGCTGTCTTTTCAATTTAATGCATTGTTAAAACCCAAGCAATTATAAAAGTTTTTTTTTTGTAATTACATACTTTATTTGGATTTAGAGTACAGCTACAGAATTGCTATAAAGACTTACTGTGTGTTGAATGCAGGTGAGCTGCAGGATGAAAAGCATTTAGTGTACAAATAAAGTTGTACAATACATGAAAATAATTGCAAGGTATAATTAAAAGATAAGCTGAATTTCTAGTCATTGAATTCATTTATCTCATTTTCGGTGGAAAATAATAGTTTACCTAAAGATGTTACTTTAATTATCTAAGCAAGACATTGGTTTAATGATATTCACACTTCTAATTTTGTGTGCAGAGTCCTGTTTTCAGGTTACTTGAGAGTGTTGAACATTTCTTTTTAATCTACAGGATATTATTCCTTCAAAGATGTCAGTTCAAGGCTAAAATCTCATTTGGAACATGAGAAATTGGTGGCCATTTCTGCAGGTCTAGAGCTCACTTCAGCAGCCTTCTCAAGAACCAGTAGCAGAATTAAATTATCAGAGGTCATGAAAAGCCTGCTTTGGGCAATATGTATCACACTGGAAGCCCATCACTGATGCAGTCATAATTTTTGTCAACATTACACATACAGCCAATAGCTCCAAGAGATTTTAAGATTGATCAGTCCTCTCACACTCCAACCTGTAGATTGCTGCTGATTCACAAGACTCTGGGGTCTCACTAAAAACTAATTTGTTAAAAAAAAAAAAAACATTCAATTCTAGTAATTTATTTAACTTTGAATGCATTGTTGGCAGACCCGTTCCACTTTGAGTATCTATTGTATTTGTAAATTATTATATTCTGATGAAATACAGACATATACACACACACGTATATATATTTAGTTTGTGTAGAGTGCTCTTCATTGTAATTCAAAAGATTTATTTCTAAACAGCATAATTTGTGTTTAGTAATTCAAATACTGTTTTATTGAATTCTTCATCAATGTTTTATGACAACTAGATTTTTACTTGAAAAATTCCCATAGGTTTGAATTATATTCTCATTCATTGCCCTTTGTAAGCTCATCCCTGAACATATTTGTATGTATGAAACAACTGGAACATAGACAATTTATGCTTTTGAAAAAAATGTAGTGGATTTGGATTGATTTATATATCTGAATCCTAAATATAAAGATGGAATACATTTAAATACATTTAATATATAAGTGATGAGTCACTAAATTGTACTCCTGAAACCAATACTATATTATATGTTAGCAAACTAGAATTTAACTTAAAAATCTGAAAAAAATACATTTAAAAATTTACAAATACAAAAAACTTAAAAATACATTTGACCATTACCTTATCATCCAATGCATAGAAGCAAATTAATTTTTTATTAAATTCATGGGTTTTTTTAAACAATGAAATAGTTACCTGTTTTCATGACAAAACTTACTATAGAGAATGTTTACTGTGATTCACCAGAAGAAAAAGTAAAGAGACATAAAATAAAAATCTCTTTTTATAACACATGTAAGTAGGGTCATATATGTGACTTAGAGCCAAGAGATATTGTCATTTTTACTTAAGTATTACATAAATATTTGACTAAAGATATGTAACTTTTCATTCTTTTTATAACTTCTCTAGAAGATCTACTCTGACCAGTGCATTTCACAAGCCACGGTCATCTACTAAAATTGAAGTGACTTTGCCACTGCAGCTTATACAAAAAACTAATACATTTTTATCATGTCTCTTGTATAGGGCTATCTTGGCATTTTTGGCTTAATATTAATAACAACAATTGCTGATGTTTGAATCCTATAGAATGCAGACTTATCTAGACAAGAATTAAATACAGAGTTCAGCAACACTTATAACAGCTTAAAAAATAAAAATAGAAAAATAAATCACAGCTTATAGCATTGTCTGAAGTATCTGTGAAATATGCTTAATTCTATACTGGAAGACATAAATTAGTAAAACAAATATTAATGTAAAATACTAAAATATAGAATACGTAAAGGAAATCAGGCAATTCTCTTTTTTAAGATTTTATTTATTATTCATGAGAGATGGGGGGGGGGTGAGAGAAAGAGAAAGAGAGAGAGAGAGAGAGAGAGAGCCAGAGGCACAGGCAGAGGGAGAAGCAGGCTCCATGCAGAAAGCCTGACGTGGGACTCGACCCCGGGTCTCCAGGATCAGGCCCTGGGCTGAAGGCGGCACTAAACTGCTGAGCCACCCAGGTTGCCCAAATCAGGCAATTGTTATTGTTGATTAGTGTTGGTTATGCATCTTCATTAACAATATAATTAATAATTGTCCCTTAATCTAATGTTTAGATGCACTGTCTCTAAAGAAATATATTAAATAAAAACATTCACCAAATATTAGAATGAGTTTAGTCATGATCACTAATTATCTACAGTAGAACTCTATGAACTCAATTTATGTTCAGAAATAGACCTATATACTAGAATCATGGAAATTAATGTTCATATGGTCTGTAACCTCTTAATTCATAATTTTGAGAGATATTTTGTAAATATCTCTTCTTAAAATATAAATATCATTAATATTTAGTAATTATATAGTTAAAAGATTCAAATGTCTTGCAATAAGATTAATTTGACAAGATTATCATAGGGATAATCATTTAATTGAGATACATGGATAGGGAAAAGTGTTGGCTGATTATAGCAATCTCCACTTGAAAATTATGTATATTTATTAGTTGAAAACATGGTATTTAAAACAAACATTTTGTCATTCTAATTTAGATTTTATTTGTAATCCATTAATTTTAACTATTTATGCTTCCATTTGATTGTAATTATTACTGATGAGTACTTGCATTCACCATATTTTAATGTAGCTGTTAATATCAACATAATACTGGCCTCATAAAGTGAGTTTGCAAGTATATTTCTTCTTTCTCTATTTTCTGAAAGAACTTATAAAAAGCTAGTATTATTTCTTCTTTATATATTGGGTTGGACTTGACTTTTCTTGGTGGTATGAATTTTAGTTACTAACTCAATCATTTTACTTGTTGTAGATCCATTTGTATGTCTTATTTTCAGCTTCTTTAGAAAAAAGCAGTATGAAGTATAAGTAATGAGTAGATAAATGTAGATTTTTGTGGTTTGTCCAAGTTTATAAAATTATATTAATATCGATTTATTTTTTTAATATCATTTAATAGCAAGTTTTAGATATTCACTTTTTTGGTGTTTTCCAAAATATTCAGGTCAGTATTCCTAGAATAATTGCTTCAAATTCATAATTTTCTGCTCTGTAATATTTAATTAAATATATAATCACAAGAGGTACAACTAGAATGGAAAGTTTTAGTGACAAGCACAAATGAATTTTAGGGACCCACTGATGGGAGCATGTAGCCATTACCGAGAAGTTCTCTGCATTGTGAATATCAATAAGTATATTTTCAGAGGGAATGAAGATTATGGTTTAATCTGGTAGGCATTTAAGCAGTGACTAATTAAGAGAGCTTCTATCATATTTATTTATTACACCTCTAAAGTTAATCTTTTAAAAATGGAAATGAATTCATTTTCACCTACTACACTAGAAATTATTTCCATCATCTGGAAGCATTGTTTCTGCAACTTAAGAATCTGAAAAAAAAATATGTGTTTTATGACTGTTTATAAATATTAGAAAGATGTCACATAATCATGGCACACCTGCCATCTAACACTCAGTTGTTTATTCAAATGTGGCAAGAGAATATCAGTGAAATGATAATTATGAATCTCTTAAAAGATGTTTTATCTAAAATATGCATTACCTGACACATTTATGCATAAAATGCAATATAGTGAAATATACATGACAAGTAAGTTCTGCAGTGGCCATACACAGGAACTCCTTAACCTCTTCACAGCAGGGCATGTCTATGTTATGTTACTGCTGAGATTAATAAAATACCATGGAGTTAAAAGAAGGCCTGATAGAAATTTTAAGGCTGTAAAATTGAGTGTGATCTTTTCCTCCACACGAAGCATAACAAAATTAAATATACCCATCTGGGGTTACTTTGTGTTGACAATATTTGCCTTAGCACATCATATTGGGCCCTCCTATAAAAGTTTTTAATTCAATGAATGATATTTTAAAGAAGCACTGAGTAAGTGTTGTAATCTAAAGTGTCTGACCTCCAAATTCATATGTTAAAGCCCTAACCCCCAATATGACTATTTTTGGAGTTAGAGTCTTCCAAGAGGTAACTGAGGTTAAATGAAATCACAAGCATGAGGCCCTAATCCAGTATGACTGGTGTCTTTTCAGAAAAAGGAAGAAACACCAGTGATGCACAGGTACACAGAGAAAAAGGCCCTGTGAGGTCACAGCAAGAAAGTGGCTAACTACAAGACAAGGAAAGGTGCCTCAGGTGAGACCAAACCTGCCAACACCTTGATCTTGAACTTCCAGCCTCCAAAACTGTAAGAAAATATATTTCTTTTGTTTAAGTCACCCAGATTGTGTTTTTTTTGTTGTAGTAGTCCTAGTAAATCAATGCAATAAGCTGAAAACAGTGAAATAGAATGAAATAAGATGAAAACTGCTAATATCACTTTAGTAAACTATACCCATGTCAACTTTTCTTTGTTGTTTTTAAAGAAAGGATCGTAGCTGAATATAATTAAGGACTATAGTTTATGCACCTTAATGTTCACCATGCATCTGTTTTCGAACTTACCTTTGAAGGATTCTTTGTATGATTCCTTATTTAATTGCACTCTCTATGGATTTCCACAAAGCAGGCTTCTCAAGTGTCATTATGATTTATATTGAGAGTGAAAATGAATATTCTTTATAGTAAAGAGTCAAATTCAACATAGAAACATCCTTCACTGATGGCTAGATAAGTAATGCTCTTTCATCTCACAATTTCTTTGATAAGAAACTTTGACTAGGGAAGATTTGTGGTTAATTGTGTAATGGTGTATTACTGACCCTACTTATCAAAACCAAAGAGTAATGTCAACAAATCAATCTGTCCCCAGTGTGACACGATATGTATTTCTTCATTTAAAAAAAATATGTTGATATTGAAATATTCTCATTCTCATGAATGTAATGAGAAATGGGAAATAATGAAAAAACAGGATAAAAACTATTGAAAATTAATAATTTCATATTTACTTAAGCATAAATTTGGGTTGAAGAATAATGTTTGTTAGAATGATTTTAACCTTAGTCTAGAGCCCTACCTTTAATTCTATGATGGTCTTCATTTGTTAACACTAATATAGGAAATAGCTAGGAAGTTGCATGTACACAAAGTTTGTACTGACTGAACAAGCAATTTTATAGAGTATTTTATGAAACATGTTATGGGGATATAGAATCAGGAAGAAGTTTTAAGATCTCCTGCTGGGTTGAGAGAATCAATAAGGAAAAAGAAGGAAAAAGAAGGAAAGAAATGTAAGATTAGATTTATGTGACATACTCTTAAAAATCATCAGTTTTATGATATCCTGCTGGTAAGTAGAAAATTAAATTAGACTCAAATATAAAGGTGACATATTTTAGATTATAACCTATCATTCTGCTTGCCAGGCAGAATTATATCACTTTTGTTTACAGCAATCACAATTTTTTAATTCGAATATGCTATGAAAAGGTTTTTTTTTTTTTTTTTTTTTTTTTGTCTACTACCAATGATGACGTCTTTGACACTCTGACAAGATAATCTAAATCTCTGTGAAAGTTCTACATTTCTTGTCTTGAGAAGTTTTCTTTCCAATGGACAAATGTGTTGGTTAGTTTTACTCCTAATTATAGGGATCCCAGGCATAAAACTGCTTTTACAATCTTCTTTATTTTAATTCTGTCCACCTACCTGAGATGAGAAAAGAATAAGAAAAACAACTGGGAAGGATGGAAAGTATGTCTCCCTAATATCCAAGCAGTCAGTGGAAGACGGAAACATTAGAAATGTACACCTGTAATACCTCCTCATATTTATTTGAAAAGTGAAGGATAGGATAAATCAGGTTGTTTGAAATCATTCAGATCCTCTAACTTTTAATCTTGCTTTTAATCGACTAACAAAAAATGGAGGGTTTTTTTAAGTCAAACATTTTATTCCCTAAAGGATCTTAAAAGCATTTAGCATAATCCACCCACTCTTCAGATGAGAAACATGCTTTAAAAGATGCAATGATTTCTCTGACACTTAAGTATTGAGAAATAGCTAGTTGAGAACTCCACTATGAAGTGATGCCATATTTAAATAGATATAAATGTGTAAATACATTTATGTAATTAATAAAACAAGTACTTATAATTGAAAATTTAATTTATTTGAAAAACTATTGAGGTATTTTACATATTTTTAATTCACTTTGAACCAATAGGTACAGCTACATTTTCAATACCTCCAGAAATAATTTTCTTATCTTGACATGTTACATTTGTGGAAATGTTTTTAAAAAAACAAATAAAATTTTACGGTTAGAAGTGGAATAATCAGTATAGAATAGGTTATGTGATTATGGAAAAATGAAAATATAATATTGCAAGAGCAGCTTCAAAACCTAACTGATGGACTCTATTTCCGGCCTTTTTAACTTAGATATATTTGCAAAGCTGTAGAAAACACTAATACAACAGTACAAATTCTTGATGTCGTTTAAAAAATATTTCAGGGATATATCAGTAAAGGTATACAAAGCAATCAAAATGTAAGTGTTTTGAATGAACCCGTTTATGCTGGTAGTATTGCTACTGCTACGTAACACTAACACTGACAATGACTCTTTGCCATCTGACAGTGGGCTTTCTTTGAAAGCAATGTCATTGAGCTAATATTATTATGAGAGTCTCAAATTTTGCATTTTCAAATTTTGTGCTTAAACTTTCCCTCTCTATTAATGTACTTCAAGGCAATAATTTTGAATTTCTTTGTGAAGTGGAAGTCAGCTGTCACTGAAGTGGAAGGTGTTGTTAGCTGTAGGATTATTTGGTATATTAGCTTTAATTTTTCAAAAAGTAAAATGACTGTATTGTAAGACAATTCTGTGAAAATGTATTATAAATTTTTTAAAACCTATGAAGCTTATGATTTATGAAGATGAAAAATACTTTATTTTGGTAAAGCTAGTGAGATACTCAACGAGTGATTTTCTCATTTCTAACTTCTTTCCTTCGCATTAAGAAATATATGTACTAGGGGTGCCTGGGTGGCTAAGTCAGTTAAGCATCTGACTCTTGGCTTCATCTCAGGTCACGATCGCAGGGTCATGAGATGGAGCCCCAAGTCAGGCTCTGTGTTCAGTTTATTGAAGATTCTCTCCCTCTCCCTCTGCTCCCCCCCACCCTATATATATATATATATATATATATATATATATATATATATATGTGTGTGTGTGTGTGTGCATAGACACATACACTATTTGGTGAAGGCTTCTGAGCTCATATATCAATTTTATTAATGTAAACTCTATTAACTTTTCTTTTTTTAAAAAAAAAGATTTTATATGTTTATGAGAGATACACAGAGAGAGAGGCAGAGACACAGGCAGAAGGAAAAGCAGGCTCCATGCAGGTAGCCCAATTTGGGACTCGATCCCAGGTCTCCAGGATCAGGCCCTAGACTGAAGGCGGCGCTAAACTGCTGAGCCAACTGGGCTGCCCCTATTAACTTTTCTTAAACATATTTTCAGTTGCCCATCAATTAAACTCTGAATGCATTTATCTTTAAATACACACAGGAACATTGTGCACTTCCTATGATAACCAATGACTAAATGGTAAGAACTTGGCAAATAAACTCATCCTTAAACAGATTTTGCTCACAATCACAGAAATGTCTAACTAAACAGACAGGCCTAGTCTCATGCCTTAAAGGTCAAGAAAATGAGATCTGATAGATCTAAGGCAGTAATGTAGAGTACAATGAAGATTCTCCAGAGGAAACACATTGCCTTTATCCTCCCCTCCTACTTCTCCAATAAAGATCTAGGGATCGAATACATGTATTTCAACTCAGTTCACTTGTTCAGGGTCATTCCTTTTTTTTTTTTTTTTTTTTAAGTAATCTCTAAGCCAACATGGGGCTCAAACTCATGACCCCAAGATCCAGAGTCACATATACCAACTGAGCCAGCCCCTCAACTAAACTCACTTGTAACACACTGGGGATGGGGCCCAATTGTGAATCCCAAAGGGAAGTGCTTTTCTTTTAACATCTGCAGTATTTACTTTCTTTAACTTGCCCTGTAAGTCCTGTGGAACCTACACCTTCTGAGGTGCTGAACAACAGCACTTCAGTAGTGCCTTGCCTTATGGGTTTTCAATAAATATTTTATACATTTTATGTATGTCTTAAAAATAAACCATGCAAATTGCCAAGAGAAAGTTGTCCAAACTGAGCAATGTGACATTATATGGAAGAAGCTGAGCTTTCTGGGAAGGATTTTCACAATAAAAGTCACTAAAATCTGTGAGCTGGTTTCATTTTCAGCAGCAGTGCCTCCAACACCTGTTCCTCATCTCCACAATTTGATTTAAAATTCATTTCTGCTTTTTCTCTCTCTCAATCCCTCTCTCTCTCTCTCTCCAACTATAAAAGTGGCAGCTTTTCTTTCATTAAGAACATTGAGAAACCTGTGAACTTACCATTTTCAATAATAGGACTTGGAGAAAATAAAGCACGCAAGAATCAACGGCTTAGGAAGGAGACTAAAGTCCATTACACACACATGCCAACATTGCTTTGCCTCGGGCTGTTTTCAGTGAAGCTCATGTACATCCCTGCGCAGAACAAACTAGATGCCAATGCAACAGAGAACGTTGTCGTTTTTCCTCCCTGGGCACCTCTTTTCTCCCCTGTTAGGAACCTAAGGGAGAATATTGGGCTCATGGAGTCACTCTCAGATACTGAACTCTTCTGATCAGTTTGTCCCACAAGTGGATCAGTTTAGTATTTTATAGATTTGTTTCAGTATAACAAGTCCAGTTTAAAGTTAAAAATTCTCCTTTTCCCAACTTTGATTTGCTTTAAACTGGTTGCCAAAGTGGGAAAGAAGGGAATCATCAAGGTTTGTTTTTTTTGGTTTTTTTTCCCACCTGTCTCATCTACTTTACTACTCCAGTTTGCTAATTTTAGGTTCATAGAAGTGGAAGATAGAGGGGATAAATGGTGAGAGGGAGAACAGACGTCTGATGGGAGAATGTAGGCATACCTTTTCTGGGCTTGGCCCTTACCAGGTTCTGGGCTTGGCCCTTACCAGGCTAATGCACTCCCTCCTAGAGTGCTCTGGTGGTGTGGCAGGTAGAAGCCTCGGGGAAGACTCCCAGATGGAAATTCACACAGGAAATCTGTGACAGAGGACTCCAGAAATGCTCCCCGAGGAAATAAAGGAAATAAGATTAGACAGAGAAGTTGAGATCTGTTGGAGTTAGCAGATCTAGCAAGCAGGTTAGACTTTTGTCTCCTACATCCTCCAGGTAGACCAATGATTCCATGTGGTCCATTCCTGCAGAGGGGACATGACTTTGGATAAAGCAGCTCCCTTCAACCTAGGGCACTTCCTATTGAGAGACTCCACTTATAAGCCATGATGATATCAATGAAAATTTTGACCCTGTGCCCATCAGTGCACAAAAATCTGGATTTCCTACTTTCCCAGTGTATAGTTGGCTGAGCAAATAGCCATAGATCCCTTTGGGGAAGGACTACTGATTCACTTTTGTGGATAGTTCCCATGGTTGTAGCATCATTTCTCCTTGGGATTTAGTCTCCTTCAGTCCCTGAGTTCCAATTACAAGAACTGGTTTCAGATCTGGAAAGTAGTAAGAGAGCATGACTTTTTGTTACTACATTGTTTTTCATTTGTGGATCATTTTCTTGGTTTGTTTGTATAAATTATTCAAGATAGTTATTAGCTATATATCCATCTTGTCCTTCAGGACATTGATCTTTTGATCACTTCCCTAGGTCTCAGCAGGACGACAACCGTGACTGCCATTCCAGCCTTATCATTCATCAGGATCATTGCATCCTCCTTGCTTCTAACTACTAAATGCTGTCATTTGTCCTCTGATAACATCAGGGTTCCTTTATTTCCATTGCTATTAGGAAGCCCAGTTCTAAGACCGAATCACTTAGCCATCAGGCCTTACACCTAGAATCCAACTGAAGGTGAGTATTTTGGATACTCTCCTGCCGCAGAGAATTTTCCATCTCCAAATCTCTTGACATTGTCAAATTCATCTTTCCTGGACACTTGCATACAGTCTTCTATTACCTCTCTATCTGAACCATGACTGAAAATGATCTTCTCCCCTCTGATCTATGTGAAACGTGTTCCTTAGGATAACTTTCACTGACTGAACCAGCCCATTATTCAGCTGACTCAGATCTCTCCAGGTAGATTTTTATCCTTTAAATGTGCCAGTTGAGTGTTGAACACTCCTCAACTATTGCCCAAGTCCCTTTAACTAGAACTGAAGCAGATGAGAGATATCACCACCTCTCCCCACACACTTATACCTCCCCCACACGCTACTGTGTGGGGGAGGTATAACTCTCCTTACAGAGATCTCTCTAATATCCAATGTCATTGTTAGACTGAATTTGGGTGTTCAAATAAAGACTTCGTTATGTTTTGGCAACCTCCTTTGCAATTTTTTTGGTTGTCCAATACATCTTTTTGGAATGCTAAAGTATTGTTACTTGGAGCATTCAGTACATTGAGACAAAAAAAGAGGGAGAGTCATTTTAAATTCATGTTGTGTGTCTTGTGAGGATCTTGAGTAATTAAAGTTTCATCATGGATATTATCTTATTTAGTGTAAGCATGGTCTCTTTGGTATATTGGAATAATATATCAATGATGGTAATATTAAGAATATAGTTTTATAAAGTAATGTTTTAAGTCCTGTACACATTAAAATGAATAGCTAAGCAACCCTAACTTTCTCTTACTGCTTTATTAGGGGGAAATCCAGGCTTTTGGGGTTTGTCATTGGTAACGTTGTATAAATTTTTAGGACTGTTATCAAAATTGTAATGAGCTTTGTCAATTTTCTTTCACTTATGGGCTACATGATTCATAACCTTTCAAGTTTAGCTGTGCACTCATTAATCAATTTGTCAACAATGTCGTGGTTGTAGTGTCATATTAATTATTTTTGTTATCTCATCAATGTCAGTATACAATAAATATTTTATCTAGCATTTTAGTTAATTTTGCAGGAGGCTTTGTCTATCCATATACTTATCTAGTCATATTATTGGAAAAAATAATAATTAGAAATAATAATTAGAAAGATGTCTGCTTCCTTTATCTTATTGTATGTTCACCAAGAAGTCTGCTGATCTATAACATGGTACATGAGTAGACCGAGCCATGAAAGTGAGTGTTAGGTGTAAATGATGTATATATTCTCTTACCAGATCTAGTTTCATAGTAAATATGTAAAGTGACATTCTAGGGTAAAGATTCAACCATTTCTCAAGGCCAATGTACTTTGAAGCAGAAAAGGGGAAACATGCTTTTAAAAGAACAAAGCTAAGAGCTAGACCCTTGATATATAGTGATCTGATATACAAGTACCCTAAACATTGTTTTGAATAAGCTCAACAACTGGCCTCCCTCTTAAACTTGATTCATTTGGGTCATGAAGAAGATTATTTTAAATGACTTAGAAGAATAAAGCAAACTATATTCATCACAGTTACCCTAATGTGAATGAAGAGAACATTATATGATTTAATCAACTCACATTTATGTTATTTATCTATAAAGATAATTTTGAGCATTGGCAGTGGGCTGCTACCATACTGGGAGTATTTACCGAGTAAGAGGGAGCAGTGTCTACTGAACATGTCAACAAGATGGAGGACAATGAATGGGAATAATACAGCAAAATACACCTACTACAATTTACTTACTAATTGCTAGTACGTCTTTAGCTTTTTGTTAAAAATGACTTTAGATATCACTGAGTATCATTTATCAATTTGTAGTTTTATGTGTGTGTGTATGTATGTGAAACCATTTCAAGTTCTTTGGTATCTTTTGGTTCCAACAACAAAAACAAATAAGCAAAAACTTTTGTGTAAACATTTGTTCCATTTAAAATTCAAAATTCTAAGACACAGCTAGTAAGAGGCATGGACATAGTTATTTATCAAGTTTTAATATGTGCTAGCTCGGGGTTAGATGCTCAGTCATAGGGCTTTTAACCCCAGTGATATAGCACTTTCCAACAGCAAGATGTCAAGCAAACTAAGGGATTCTTCTCTTTAGTGTAACTATGTAATCATAACATCAATCCATAGCATGAGGCTCAATTGTCCCTGTACAGTTTCCAAGGGTTCAATCCACACCAAGAGAAACACTCTGAATGCCTTTAGAGGATTTGTGCTGCTTTCTCTGAGGACCAATTAGCTACAATTTTTTCAGGAAAAGACCCTTCTTGTTGTCCTGCTTCTGTTTTCTCTTTCAATGAAAACAGAGTAAGGAGAGGCTACCATGCTTTACTCTTTTTACTTTCTGCTTTGAAAGTGTCATAAATATAGATTCAGGGGCAGCCCCAGTGGCTCAGGGGTTTAGTGCCACCTTGGCTCAGGGCCTGAGCCTAGAGACCTGGGATTGAGTCCCACGTCGGGCTCCCTGCATGGAGCCTGCTTCTCCCTCTGCCTGTGTCTCTGCCACTCTCTCTCTCTCTCTCTCTCTCTCTCTCTCTGTCTCTCATGAACAAATAAATAAAATCTTTAAAAAAAATTTTTAAAAATGTGGATTCACTTCTCCAAATATTTGATTTAGAGTCATTAAATTTCTAGTCTGTCAACATTATGTTGACATTAATTCTCCCCCTCTTTTGATGATTAAATGTGAGATATTTACACACAAAAATGTTCAGTACTCAGGCTTACCTCAAGAAACAATAAATGTCTCAGATATATATAGCCTTACCTTACACCTAAAGGAGCTAGAAAAGGAATAGCAAAGCCTAAATCCAGCAGAAGAAGGGAAATAATCAAGATTAAAGCAGAAATAAATGATAGAAACAAACTAACAAAAAAGAACAGACCAACAAAACTGAGAGCAGTTTCTTCAAAAGAATAATAAAATTGATAAACCCCTAGCCAGACTTATCACAAAGAAGAGAGAATAGACCCTAACATATAATATCATGAATGAAAGAAGAGAAATCACAGCTAACACCACAGAAATACAAACAACTGTAAGAGAATACAATGAAAAATCATATGCCAACAAACTGGGCAATCTGGAAAAAATATACCAATTCCTAGTAACTTACAAATTACAGGAAGAAATAGAAAATTTGAATAGACCCATCACTGGGAAAGAAATTGAATCAGTAATAAAATATCTCCCAATAAAGGAAAGTCCTGAGTCAGATGGCTTCCCAGTGGAATTCTACTGGACATTTAAAGAAAACTTAATGCCATTGTTTTCAAACTGTTCCAAAAAAATAGAAATGGGAGGAAAACTTCCAAACTCATTCTCTGAGGCCCAGCATTACCTTGATCCCAAAGCCAGACAGAGACCCCGGTATAAAGGAGAATTACAGGCTAATATCCCTGATGAACACGGATGCAAAAATTCTCTACAAAATACTAGTAAATTTAATTCAACACTACATTAAAAGAATTATTCACCATGATCAAGTGGGATTTATTCCTGGGCTGCAGGGTTGGTTCAATATTTGCAAATTAATCAATATGATACATCATGTTAATAAAAGAAGGGTAAGAATCGTATGATTCTGTCAATAGATACAGAAAAAGCATTTGACAAAATACAGCATCCATTCTTGATAAAAATTCTCTACAAAGTTGGGATAAATAGAATATACCTTAACATCATAAAAGCCATATATCAAAGACCCACAGCTAATATCATCCTCAGTGGGGAAAAACTGAGAGCCTTTCCACTATGGTCAAGTTCCAGAGAGGAATATCCACCCTCACTATTACTACTTAACATAGTACTGGAAGTCCTAGCCTCAGCAATCAGACAATAAAAAGAAATAAAAGGCATCCAAATCAGCAAGGAAGAAGTCAAACTTTCACTCTTTCCACCAACATGATCCTCTATGTAGAATAACTCAAAATACTCCACCAAAAATTACTAGAACTAATACATGAATTCAGCATAGTCTCAGGATATAAAATCAATGTACATAAATCTACTACACTTCTATACACCAATAACAAAGCGGCAGAAAAAGAAATCAAGGAATTGATCTCATTTGCAATTCCACCAAAAAACAATAAGATACCTATGAGTATATCTAACTAAAAAGGTAAAATATTTGTACTCTGAAAAATATAGAACACATAAGAAAGAAATTGAAGAGGACACAAAGAAATGGATAAACATTCCATCCTCATGATTAGAAAAATGAAAGCTGTTTTTAAAGGTCTATGCAATCCAAAACAATCTACACATTCATTGCAGTCCCTACCCAAATACCACCAGAATTTTTCACAGAGCTAGAACAAACAATCCTAAAATTTGTATGGAACCACAAAAGACTTTGAAAAACTAAAGCAATCCTGAAAAAAGAACAAAACTGGAGGCATCACGATTCTGGATTTCAAGCTCTATTACAAAGCTGTAGTCATCGAGACAGTGTGGTATTGACACAAAAATAGACAGTAGGGCAGCCCTGGTGGTGCAGCGGTTTAGCGCTGCCTGCAGCCCAGGGTTTGATCCTGGGGACCTTGGATCGAGTCCCACATCAGGCTCCCTGCATGGAGCCTGCTTCTCCCTCTGCCTGTGCCTCTGTCTCTCTCTCTCTCTCTCTCTCTCTCTCTGTGTGTGTGTGTCTCTATGAATAAATAAATAAAATCTTAAAAAAAAATAGACACGTAGATCAGTGGAACCGAATAGAAAAGCCAGTGGGTCAACTGTATGGTCAACGAATCTTCAAAAAAAACAGGGAAGAATATACAATGGAAAAAAGACAGTCTCTAGTCTCTTCAACAATGGTGTTGGGAAAACTGGACAGAGTTCATGCAGAAGAATGAAACTGGATTGCTTTCTGACACCAGACACAAATATATATTCAAAGTGGATAAATGACCTTAATGTGAGACAGGAAACCATTAAAATCCTAGAGCACAGAGAGCAATCTCTTTGATCTCGGCCATAGCAGCTTCTTACTAGACATATCTCTGGAGGCAAGGGAAACAAAAGCAAAAATGAGCTACTGGGACTTCATCAAGATAAAAAGCTTCTGCACAATGAAGGAAACAATCAACAAAAGCAAAAGACAGCCTACAGACTGGGAGAAGATATTTGTGAATAACATATCTGATAAAAGGTTAGTATACAAAATCTACAAAGAATTCTTTGTAGTACAAGAACTCTAAAAAGAGGTCTTGTCAATCAAATGCAACACCCAAAACACAAACAACCCTGTTAAGGAAATTGGCAGAAGTCATGAAGAAACAATTTTCCAAAGAAGACATCCACATGGCTAACAGACACATGAAAAGATGCTCAAATATTGCTCATCATCAGAGAAATACAAATCAAAATCATGATGAGATACCACCTAAACCTGTCAAAATGGCTAAAATTAACACAAGAAACAACAGGTTTTGGTGAGGATGTGGAAAAAGGGGAACCCTCTTTCACTTTTGGTGGGAATATAAACTGGTGCAGCCATTCTGGAAAACAGTATGGAGGTTCCTCAAAAAGTTAAAAGTAGAACTTACCGTATGACCCACAATTGCACTATGGGGTATTTACCCAAAGGATACAAAAATATTGATTCAAAGGGATACATGCACTCCGATGTTTATAACAACAATATCAACAATAGCCAAACTATGGATAGAGGCCAAATGTCCATAAAATGATGAGTGGATAAAGAAGATGTAGCATATATATACAAGGGAATATTACTTGGCCATAAAAAAGAATGAAATCTTGCCATTTGCAACAATATGGATGGAGCTAGAGTGTATTATGCTAAGTAAAATAAGTCAGAGAAAGGCAAACACCATATGATTTCACTCATGTGTGGAATTTAAGAAACAAAACATACAAAAACCAAAACAAAAAAAGAAACAAAATGGATGAACATATAAGAGGGAAAAACAGAGAGAGGAAACAAGCCATAAGAGACTCTTAAAGATAGAGAACAAATAAAGGGTTGATAGAGGGACACGGGTTGGGAATGAGCTAGATAGATTGTAGGTAGTAAGGAGTACACTTTTGATGAGCACCGGGTGTTGTATGTAAGTGATGAATCATTGAATTCTACTTCTGAAAGCAATATCACATGTATGTTAACTAGCTAAAATTTTTTAAAAAATTAAAAACATAAAATATTTAATATTCATCTTACAGGATAAAGACATACAAAGAAGTAATGGAATCCAAAGAAAAGTATTCAGAGGTAAAAATGATTAAGATTAGTTAACTTCTGAATTTTATTTTGTAAATTTCAAAATGGAGATGATACAACTCATCCTACCTATCTCAAAAATATATTGTATATTTTCAGTAAGATAAAGTTTTTGAAATTTTAATATAAAATATAGAGAATTATATAAATTCCAGTCATCCTGTTATATAAAGCGTATAAACAAAAATACATAAAGCTTATGAAGTGCTAGATTGAGTAAATAATAGCTGAAGATTGTTTCCAGTAATTGAATATACCATCCCACAGATGTTGTTCTTTTCACCTACCCTAGAAAACTATAGGACATATTTAATCAGAAAGAAACTTGCATAATCACAAATGAAACTTTTCTTTAAACATATGAGACTGAGTCCCACATGAGCTCTGATGGGCTCCACCCTCAGGGGGAGTCTGCTTTAGATTCTCTCCCTCCTCTCTGTCCCTCTACTTCCACTCCTCTTCCCACTCACTCTCTCTAAAATAAATAAATATTTTTTTAAAAAGGACATGTGGAAAACATAAGCATCAGGGCAAGAGATAGCATGTATAAGGTTAAACTTAAATTTCTGTTAAATTCAAAACAAGATTATGAATACAGAAAAGTAAGAACAAAAAAAATGAAGAGTGTGGCCTGGAAAAAAATAGCAGCTTTAAATCTCTGAGTTTACTATGGTAACAAAATGTTGAAACATTCACAGCTGATGTCTTTGAGTGCTTTTGCATCAGACCCTGTGCTATAGGGCAGTTCCCACTCACAATGATGAGACTGAGGGCAGCAGGTATGAGAGCATAGGGAGAAGGTGCATTTTTGCTAAAAGCATTGATTATGGTGCTGCAGTGATTCCCAGTAAATCTTTGAGGGTGTTAGCTAGACTAGTGAAAGATAATTATGGGGTAAAGGAAGAGTTACACAAAGCAAAGAGGCAGAGAGATTAATGGCTTGCTTGAGAGATACTAAGCAATTTATCATAAACATACCAGACAGTTTGGATTATGAAGAAATTTTAAAAAGATGTAAAATCAGTTATACATTAGTTTCAAAGACTGTTTAAGTGGAAAAATTTAGAAAGAATGGAGACTTTTAGCTTTGGGTATAAATATAAAGCCCCTTTTGTTCTATAAAAATAACTTTTCAGGTGTAAAAAAAAGAGAATAAGACCAAAAATATATTATGAAATACAGAGTGAAGCAGGTAGGTAAAGGACTGAAAATCCAAGTTGAATGAGTTCAAAAGAAAGTAATAGGCAATACTCATTTTTTAAATACACTTATTTTGGCATTGGCAGGAGATGTAGATGAACAAGTAGTCTGTAAATTGATTTTTGCAGTGGAACTGTGTATCTTGAAACCAAATGGTCAATGGAAGCTGAATATGCAAAGAACATGAAAATAGAACTTCTCAGGTTCACTTTTTGTGATACAAAGGAAGCTGGGCTGGAAGCTTCTTGCCTGGACCTCTACTCCTTTTTCATCCCATATGGCAATTCTGTTGAATACAGCAAGAAAATTATGATTCAAAAGAAAAAGAATTAGATGCTAAAGGCATGAAAAGTATTGTAACCCCTTCTAGTTTTGATTAAAACTCACACGATTTAACATCTTTCAAATATATAGTAACTTGAACATAGCATTTAAAATTATTTATAGCAATATCTAATATACTTTCTATTCAGTGAAATGGATTGTGGAGAATGTATCACAATGAAAATAGTTTAAAACGTTGCTGAAAATAATCTCAGTACTTATTATGTTTCTATTTCCGAATCTGTAAAATGGAGAGGTTGGACAACATGATCTATATAGACAATTCCAATTATAAAATCCTATTAAAATATGAATTTTGGATAATAGAAATTTTAAAAACCAGTGGAATATAAAAATGCAAAGTGATTTCCAAATGACAAAATTAAGTTACACATATTCACTTCAAACATTTTAGTCTGATTCTCTTTTATTATTTAATTAGCTGTATACCCCTGGTTCTAACGCATTAAATGATGGGCTAATAGAAAATCAAAATGACCTACACTGTATATTCAAATGTCTATCATTAATGCTTTATTAGACATACTTACATTTTCTAGAGTAGAAAGAAATAAAAGTAGAAAAAATTATCGACTATTTTGAATCTGATTCTCTATGTAAACATTTCTGGTAAGTTTAACTGCATGACTCTGCTGTGCAGTGAAAACAGGAGAATTCCATATTTTGAAGACAGACTGGCCATAAATATAGAGGAACACTTATCCAGTGAGGTCAAAATATAAGCCAATCAAATACTCGAAGTAATAGAGGCTAAGATACATGTGCCTAGCACCCTTCTACAGTGTTCACCAGCCTCTCCCATGAACATACATTTTAATGAGTTGATATTCGCTCTTCGAGAATAAATATGGAAATTAAATCCTCAATTTTCAACCATTCCTGGATGATGTGGTCAGAGTTACACCTTGTTCGTGGTTTGCGCTTCTTGTTTGTGCTTTGTTGTTACTCATGCCATAGTTGCCTCTGGTCACTGAGTGGTTACGAGCACTTCCCTTTCCACGGAGGCCAAAAAGAAGTTTACTGTGCAGCAGCTTCACTTCACTTTCCTGTTTTCCACAACATTAACTCACAGGTCTATGTGAATGGTTAGACTGAATGCTGTGCAATATATATACCAGGTGCAAAAAAATAAATACCATATACCTTTATTTTCTGAAACCATGCTAAACCTGTTCCATGCAGCCACTCTCTGGATGGAGAGATGGAATGAAATTCTTTTTCAGTCATGGGCTTTAGGGTGTGGTGGGAGAGATGATTCACTCTCTAAAATCCCATTTAAAACCTGGTAGGGAGATCCTCTCTTTCTACAGCCACCCATGTTCTTAGTGATGTGCTCACTGACCCAGGGCCCTTGAGGATGGTCACTCAGCTGCCTTTGTTCCTGGACTGAATTCAATTGTTTTTTTAAGGGCTGAGAGCTGAAACACCAAGTGCAGCTACCAAGGAGCCTGCTCCTCACCCTGATACCTGTCCATGGTCTTATTCTCCATCTGGGATAGCTATGAGAGAACTTGATCTCCCAACAGGATAAGAGTCCTTCAAACTTCCTAGTCATTGTGAGAAACTCTCAAGACACCCCTCTAGTTGCATTTACACCTCCCAACCTAGGTTGTTTTTTGTTTATTTGCTTATATTAAAGCAATAAAAGTGCAAACTAGGAATTTTTTTTTCAGAAGTTCTGGACCGTACTATATTAACGTGGGAGAAACCCAAAGGTTTGACTGACTTCTGGAAAATGAGATTTAAAAAACATCTCCTATTTCTTTGAGACACCTGGAGTAATTATGAAATTATTTTTCAATAATTATCCTACCACATATGACTCTGTCTCATGGTCTGGAATGGGTAGCTGACAGAAGTAAAGATCATGAACCACATCCAACGAAATATGCCATTTACATTAATCAAAACATCAAACAAATAAATACAAACTTTTAACTGTGATAACTACTATGAAGGAAAGAGAGGAAAGAGATGAAGACAAGCAGCATTGAATAATAAAATCAATACAGCTTCTTAAATATCAGGGATGTGGATTAAAATTCCAATTTAGATATTATCTTAAAATGGCCTTTAAGCCATGCTCTTATTTGATTTTCCTCTTTTATAAAATAAGGATAATGATATATATATATATATATATATATATATATATATATATCTATATCTATCACTGATATGAGTGTTAGATATAATCAGTAGGTCACATGACCTGGCATTTAATTTGTGCTTTATAAATGACTGCTTATTGTTGTTGTTATCATCATCATAAAAAGTGTTGAAGGCTGGGGATCCCTGGGTGGTGCAGCGGTTTGGCGCCTGCCTTTGACCCAGGGCGCGATCCTGGAGACCTGGGATCGAATCCCACATCAGGCTCCTGGTGCATGGAGCCTGCTTCTCCCTCTGCCTATGTCTCTGCCTCTCTCTCTCTCTCTCCGTGACTATCATAAATAAATAAAAAATTTAAAAAAAGAAAAAAAAGAAAAAAGAAAAAGTGTTGAAGGTAAAATGTGAAAAATAATGGAATATAATCCCCCCAGACTCTCTCTGACTCCTTTTTGTCTCCCCTAATCTGGTAATTTAATAGAAAATAATCCATTAATCACGTGATAATACCTATCACTGAAGGAAAAAAAAACCCATACTTATATTAATAAGTTTAGAAGAACAGTTTCCTGAGGTCCAATAAGTTGTGCAGTCTTACTCACTTGCTTTTTTCTCTTGCTCATACTATAAATAAACCTCACTGGGTGAAGGGTAATATGAAGCAGTACACCTATTTCTATGCATCTCTTTCCATTTTGAATTTAAAGCAACTAAATAAAAAAACAGAAATAACTGAAAAATTACTAGATGACACAGAGTTCATTGGAAAAGTCAAGATATTTTTTCCCATTAAGTACAGAAATTAGAGATACATGGCCTAAATTTTGCACCCTTGAAATTTGTGGATTACTAAATTGAAAACCATGATATCTACTATATAAATAACCAGATGTTAAAACCAAGTTGAATATGCTGCAACAAGACTAAGAAAGAGAGAGAACAAAAAGTTTTATTGCCTTGAGAGGAAAATAAAAAAGGTGTTTTGGAGTGCAGATGTAGAAACTTCTAGAAGAGTTGGATTTATGAGGAAAAGTCTAAAAAAAAAAGATGTAAACCTTTTGGAGCAAACTTCAAAGCACCTTATAGACTCTGGAAACCATGACATCTAAGAGTGTTAGAACATTTTCAGAGAGAAAATGCAGGAAATTCCATCATCAGGGATTGAGGTGGTTCTAGTGGTGGTCCTTGTGGTAGTGGTGGTGGTTATAATGTAAAGTAATAGAAAGCATATTTAAAAAACAGGTTAGGAAATATTATCCTCCAAGAAGCTGAGAACTTCTCCTGACTCTAAAATTATCAACCAAAGTTGACCTCAAGCTCAATTCAAATATTGAAGTCTCATATCTAGTCCAGACTCATTGTGGCTCTTCTGGCTTGGTTGCCTGAAGTGCTGGAGTTTTTATGCTTTGTTTTTTTTTTTCTCAAGGAGAAGGACATACAAATTCCAGGAACTACACCTATAATTCTTTCCTTCGGTGTACATCCACAGTAGTTTCTGAAAATATTTCTGTTGTGAGGTTTAATTCCAGCAGACTGGGAATTGGCCTAGCCTGTTTTTCTAAAGTACCCGCAGAACTCTGATCCCTGGTTAAGACATGAATGTTCTATTAATAGTGCTGCTTTGTAACCATACAGCTGAGCAGTTCGGGGGCAATTTGCAATCAGCTCATCAGCATTGCTTATTGATAATGGTGAGATTCATGATTGGCTCCTGTTCTCTGTGAGACTCTGGGTGGATTCTAAATGGGGCTAGTTATAGTGAGAATACATTTACAAGTCCAGAATAAATTAGTCAGAAGATAGTAAATTAGTATTATAAGATAATAAATTAGTATTCCTTTAAAAAGGGAATTGAAGGGGGGAGAAAGTTGCTTCATGATTATTTATCTTAGATGGTTCTTGTTTGCTGAAAACTGTGTGTGCATATGTGTACTCATGTGCTTTTATTGATATAATTAAACATTTCTAAACCAAAAAAAAAAATGATCACTAGTAAGACACATACAAAAAAGCGTGTTTTTTTTAATTTTTAAAGATATTTTATTTATTTATTCATGACAGACACAGAGAGTAGCAGAGAGAGAGAGGCAGAGTGACATAGGCAGAGGAAAGAGAAGAAGGCTCCAATCAAGGAGCCTGATGTAGGACTCTATTCCAGGACCTCAGGACCACGTCCTGAGCCCAAGGTGGAAGCTCTGCCACTAAGCCACCCAGGCGTCCCTACAAAAAAGTTTTTTTTTTTTTTTGAGTCTTAAAACTATGAGTCTAAAAGTTATTTTTTGTTTTCCCTTAATTTCCATAGAGAGAGCATACTGCTTTTAAACCATTTTATATTATGAAAGATTCAATATAAAACAAATAAAATCACCCTTAGGAGTTAGAGTTGGTGTGCTACATCCTCAAACTACTAAACAGGGGTGCAAAAAGCCTTACTTCTCTTCGTCCTTTAATCAACACTGCTGATCTTTAAGTTTATTGTATTTATTGTTACACAACAATAGAAAATTAATTTACTCCGGTATATTCAGAGGCCATGGCTTGACCTGCATCCTTGGTATGATGACTCAAGAAGCTAAGGTTTTCATTCTGAATTGCACATGTCTTAGTGCTGTAATCCCCTTCTCAGTTCTCTCCTTGCCCCAACACTAACCAGTAACAGTTTTCAAATCTTTTAAGGGCAAATGATGAGATGCTGTTTTTTAATATGCTTATATGACATACTTTTTTTCAAATCCTATTTGTAAACTATATTTTGGAGATACATACGTTTTTTTCTGCCAGATAGTGGGCATTATCAACTGTTGTGTGTTTAGAAGCCAACTTGGGGGAATGAGGCACTGTAGTGACACCTGCCTTATGCACAGAAAAGACACCAAGACACAGAGCTCAAGTGCTAGAAATGCACATCTTATTCTTTACGTATAGCAGTAAAGGTATCTTAAGCAAACACTTATTTTCTAGGTATAGGAGAGTGATTGGCAAGACCTCCTAACATGTTTAATACATTAGAGAATTGATTTTATTATATTTGATGGCACTTAATAATAAAGAATCCCAGAAGTCAAGCAGGTGATGTGAATGACGTTTGCCAATTTATAGCATTGCCCTAGCATGTAATTCAGGGACAAGATAGGCTGCCAGGACAGCACTGGGTTTTATGATTTGTAAAAAGTAGGAAAAGGGTCTGCTTTAAGGGTGAGTAGAATAAGGCAGATATTGGAACACGAGGAACAAAGCAAGAATTCAGTGACAAAAGCTAAATGTCTTTTTGGCAATAAGCTAGAAGAGTAGGTATTAGAGCTAACATCAGAAAATAAGAAAATAACATTCAGAGAAACACTAACTATGAAAGTGCTAAGTCTCGTAGGTGAGAGATTTGCTGCTGAAATTACTCTCAATCAAATTCAGGGTTGGTCCTAGAATTCTGGCGAGACTAAATCTTCAAGTTGGCCAGAAATTTCTGCCATAGTGAGAAAAGCAGAAATCAAGAGGCTATAAATCAGCTAATCAGGGATTCCAGAAAATCTTTTGGGAAATTTAGTTATATAAATTGAAACTCTCAAAATTCAAAATAGACTTAAATGAAAAGAGTGAATTTAAGTATAAATACTTAAAATTCTGTTACCTCAAATAAAGTAAATTTAAATATATTAAATACTTGAAAACCAAAAATAGAGTCATGTTCTAATTTCCTATAAAGTACTCCATTTGGATCATGTCCAGAAAAGTGTGTATATAAATGGACTATAATAACACCAGGAGAGAATTATATTATCACCCTGATGGTGAAAATTGAGAATACGATAAAATATATCTTAATTATATTGGAACAAGCTGCAAGTACCAACTAAACCCATTAATAGGATAATTGCAAGTATATAAAAGTGATTAAGCATAGTACAAAATCATGTTTATATACACTTTCTTGTATTCTAAGTATTTCACATTTATTAACTTCATTAATTTACATAGCATTGTTTTTCTAGGGGTTGCTGTACAAAGACACAGCTAATCTTACTTCGGTATTTCACTAATGAATATATAAAGAAAAAGCAATATGAAAATAAAGCATATAAAAATCTCAGGTAAAATACTATTTCAGATAAGAAAGTTGAGAACAGAATGAGTAGATAAACATCCAAATTTTACTTTACTGATTTAGAATTTATTTATAAAACACACCAGACGATTCTTAAAGACGGGACCTATTTTTCAGTAATTTTAACATGTACCTTTTCTTTGCAGCACGAATTTACACGACAAAAATCATATACAAAGAAAGAGGGAGTAAACGGAAAATAAGGAAGTTGTGTTTATCCTATAGTATCACGTATAGACCATAGTTTAGACATACAGTATGAATGGTGTGCTTGTAACTCCAGGGTCTGTCACAGGCCTTAGCTTGTGTTCAGAAAGAAGTCTAATTATCGGGCTGTTAACAGCCATAAGTGAAAGCTCAGCTCACTGTCTAAACCAAGATAACTGAAGTGTCTTCACTGCTTTGGCACTAATTGGTCATTTGGAGCCCAGAGAGTTTTCAAGACTGACACCCGGAAAATGAAATGCTTTTCTTAGTCACTGATGTTTAAGTGACAAAAGGCAAGAGCAAAACCAATCTTACTCCTTGGAAAGATTCAGGAATTTCTCCAAAATCTGTTTAGAAGCTGTCTCTAAAAATGTCTGTGCTGTTTATTTGCTGTTCCTTAAATCAAAGAGCAAGTCATAGTTGATAGCAGATGTAATACCGAGAACAAAAGTTTTATTAATTTTTATATAGATTCAACAGCAATAATATTTTATTTCCTGGAAATTCCGTTTCACATCCAAACAAAAGGAAAAATACACATCTTCAGAGCAGATGACAGTTTAGAATTATTTCAATTTGAATAGCTTTAGATTACATGTCAAAATATTGGATGTTTGCTACAGATGTTTAACTATTACTCATCAATTTTCTTTCAAATTATAAATGTTCAAAGAATGTGAATTCATCAGAAACTGGACTTCTAATAATTGGAATTCAAGTTAGCTTTATTAAGCAAGATTCCTTTCCGTGAGCAATTTCTGCAAAGTATTACAGATTAAGAGATATTAAAACCTTATTTTTTTTGAGGCACTACTCACTGAGAACACTTTACCTGACATTCTGAAAATAATGGAGGTAAGATTACATCAAATTATTCAGTCTCACCTAATATCATCAAACTGGGTCATATATTCATACACCAAATGTCATATCATTCATAAAGTGTCACATAAACTCTATGCTTTAACTGTTACCTTAATTTCACTAATAAGGAGGGCAACTAATTACTTTTAATTTAAAATAAAAGATTTCTATAATTGTATGTAGATGCAATTCAGTAGAGATTTCAAAAAAAAAATACAGTAAAGTAAACCAAAACAAAAACAATAAAACAACATTTTAAGGAAATGGCACACTCCTTTCTCTCTTGCATGGTGGGATATCTCTCTTGGTCTTCTAGTTCTCCTGCCTGTCTAACTCTTTCTACTTCATAACACTCATGGCTTTCTCTTCATGATACTGTTTTGAAAGTTTTGTGCTCAGCCCCCTCTCCCTCTATACATACCGCTAATTCGTGGTCTCAGTGATCATTAGCTGGATAGTAAGTAAAATAGGATGATATATCCTAGGTTTATGTTATCAAATCCAGACATTTCTCAAAGCAGTCATCTCCTTTTATTTAATTTGCCTCTTGGGACATTCTGTAGGGACTTTAAGATCAACATCTACACCTAATATGTTACCCTTCTCTTACTTCTGTGTTCCTTATCTCCATGAATGACACCATTGTCCACCCATCTGTATAAATAAAAACAAAACTGGACATTAATATGCATCAGTGATACTTTCAAGCCTGAATATGATCTTTGGTTTTTGGTAGACCCTAGCATGAGAGTAGCTTTTATTATCTATTAATTGAAAATATTGAGATATTAATTAAGAATAATAATTGAGGATCAAAGTGAATTCCATAACACTTAAAAATAATTTGCATTTTATCATTAAAGAAATAGAAAAAAATTTAAATTGCGTGTGTATGCATGCAAAGGCTATTAATTATCCAATTTTCATATAATGTCTGCTTTACATTATACTCCATGAAACTCAGAAGTTTTTCAGATTGAAAAATACAAACTTCTTTCTTAAAATAAAATACTGATATATTTTGGACACTCATTATGTCTTATCTGGCTTACCTACCAAAGGCCATTTTTTTTCTCATGCTCCCTCATTAGACCCATTCTAATATAGTTTAATCTGAGAGTTGCTTCTAAAACACAAATATATTTGATAGCCCTTCCCAATTAGTCCTTCAAAGGTATGCCATCAAGTATGGGCAAATCTTAAAAATTTCTTACAATGGCATATGTAATAATTTTGGGTCTGCTATTATCTCACCCACTCCTCCCATATGTATACAATATGTGCTCATATCAAGATGCCTGTAGTTTGACAGTTTGGCATGTTTTCACTCCTTCCCTTGGGACATTGCCCACATTATGCCCTCTAGACAGTGTTGAAACATCACCATATGTCAAGCTTTGCCTGATTTTCCAAAGTAAATATCAGACACTCCCTTGATAGAACTTGCTAATAGCTTAATATGACACATATCCTGTTCCATTAAAATTGTCTGCCTTCCAAATAATGTGTGAGCTCCTTGAGAACTGATTCAGCCTTATTTATCTTTGTAAGCCTAGTAGCTAGCAGGGCAAGAAACAGAAGCACAGAGAGGAGAAGGGGGGGGGGGGGAGGAGGGGAAGGTCAACATGGTTCCAAGTGGGAACCTCTGTCTTCAACCTCAGATTTATAGAACCCTCTGCTTCCTTCTAAGTTTTACCTCCATGTCTGGCAAATTCCTCACACTAAACAAATGAACAAACAAACAAACATCAAAGTCCCACACCACCACTTTGTTCTGGTGCTTTGATCTTATGTTACTTTGACTCAGAATGGCCCACACTAACATTTTTACTTCTATCAACAATCTCTCGATCTCCAGTTCCTCTGGCCACATGTTCCACAAGGCGTTTCCCAAACCCAGGAAGATAAACTTTCTATTTCCTCAGTTTTTGAGCCACTTTCTTCATTTTTTCATTTAGGCCATTTTACATTCTTTGTGAGAAAAGAACTTGTTATATTCAACTTCCCTTTTAACTAGATTTTGAATATCTATAGGAGAGATCCTAATCACTTTCCATTTCCACATTCCAGAATGCCACCTGGTAAGTAGCCAGAAACTCTTTAAGCCAGATTTTTTTCAAAAATTATTTTCTGCTATGACAAAAGCTATAAAGTCATCACCTCATTGTTTTTCATCTGTATGTTGACTTAACATATACCTTTGTTCAAGAAACTGCTTAAAGTGAAAAAGATAGGGGCACCTGGATGGCTCAGTGGACCAAACAGCTGACTCAGTTTTGGTTCAGGTCATGATGTCCACTCCTAGGATAGAGCCCCATGTAAGGCTCCAAACACAGCACGGTCCCTACTTGAGATTCTCTCTCTCCCCTTCCCTCTCCCTCTGCCCTGCTGCTACCCATGCTTGCACTTTCTCTCTCTCAAATAAATAAATAAATAAATAAATAATCTTCTAAAAGGAGAGAGAAAAAATATAAAATGTCAAATATACAAATCTGTGAAAAGATAAATATTTTTAAAATTCGAATCACTTTTGGCTATGGACATGACCTGAATTATTAGAAAAAAATATCAATAAAAGACAATTGGAGGTTGCTTTGAGATTTCTTTAAAATAAGGAGGATTAGTTCAATATAGTGTATCAAAAATAAAAGAGAGTTAAAGAAGAGACAAAACAGTTCTGTTTCTGAACTTATTTTTAGATTTTATACAACTAAGGTAAACAAAATTGTCTTTTCATTGAAAGAACAGAGCAAAGGAGTAAATTAAATTAGATTTTATGGAAATAGGGGCAGCCCCGGTGGCTCAGCGGTTTAGCGCCGCCTTCGGCCTAGGGCGTGACCCCAGGGTCCTGGGATCGAGTCCTACATCGGGCTACCTTCATGGAGCCTGCTTCTCCCTCTGTCTATGTCTCTGCCTGTGTCTCTGCCTATTTCTCTGTGTGAATAAATAAATAAACTCTTTTAAAGATGGTACCCAAAAGCTTCTCTTCCAGCTAAAAAGGCTTAATTTCAGGGAATAATTATACATTCTGATCACAATATATAAAAAGCTATTGTAAGAATTCTTCTGTTTTCTAAAAATTCCCATCTGAATTCCATTTACACAGTAAGTAAACAAAAATTTTCTTTTAATCAAACTGAAAAACATTTATATCGACTGCTATTGTGTTTCCTGTGGCTAAATATGTAATGACATTATTCAATTAGAATTCATACATATATTTATTCATCTAAAATCTTTTAGCTCAATAATTTAATTAGAACAAACAAATGCTTTAATGCTAAGTAAGTTACAAAGTCATGTATAAAAATTTTTTTATATTACTGTTGGATTTATAGGCATGTCTTGGATTATTTGAGAAAAAAGTCATAAAGCACAATTAAGAAGTGTTTGAGCTGTCTCTTAAATACATAGACTATTTATTCAACCTAACATATCTAAAGTAAAAGAGAATTAAAGATAAATAATTCTGATCCTGAGCTTATTTTTAGAGAGTTTATTGCATCCAGGGGAAACAAAAACAGCTTCTTATTTAAAGAACCTAATAAAAGAGTAGATTAAGTAAGTCAGCCTATTATGGAAATGGAGATGAGGCCCAGAGGCTTCTTCACTTTCAGTTAAAAGCTTAATTTCTGGGAAACATTATACCTTCCAATCACAATACATAAAAAGACTCACGAGAATTCGTCTTTTCTTAAGCTCCTTCATAATCCCTTTGCACAGACTTTCCTTTCAATGAGGTTTTGGTGTAAATGAAAATCCATTTAAGCTTTATCTCAGACACCAATGTGTGAGGCTGGTGTTAAAGTATAATGAACAGGATGACCATGGGCATAGATGACCAAGAACTTTGGCTGGAAGAGAGATTTTACTGAAGAAAATTGGGGACACGAAGCTATGTTGAGCATATCCAGAAGAGAAGTATGAGAGTTTGTTTCATGCTCCTGTTTAGGAGTCAATGAGAAAATATCACACAGATCTTATGCTCGTCAACCTTATGCTAATAAGGAAATGGTTCACCAAAATTTGATTCATTTGTCTTCATATAATGTAATAATATCTATACATGGTGACCCAAGGGTTACATTGGTAATATGAACTAATTTTCATCAGAAAAGATCTCCTGAAAGAATTTTCTTTTTAAATTGAATGTACTTTGTATACATAAGCAAAAAGATACAATGGGAAATAGTGAAACCACATGGTTTTACCCACTGACTATCCCGACAGCGTGTTACCTCTTGTGTGTCTGCCCTTTTTTTATGTCTATAAAATGAATATTATAATATTGACCTCAGTTTATTTTGTTAACATCACTAGCAAAAAATATACAATATTATAAATCTGCTTTTGAGCTCCTTGGATAAAGTTTGTTTCATAATCTAGTAATTAAATGCGTGTATATATTAAATTTAGTTAATTCACAACTTAATGAGAATATTCACCACCTTTTATAAATATTCACCATTTTCTTTTATTCATTAATTCATTCATGATTTTTGACTGCCTGATTGTCAAGCACTGTACTGTACTTCATCGAAATCAGATATTCTGTTATGCTAAAAACCTGCTTCTACTTTTCATATTGTCTAGTAGGAAATAAAAAGTAAACTCAAAATAAGCCTTTAGTCCACTAATTATATCTTCTTCAAAAACTTGGAAATCCTCTTAAAATAACAGTATTTTTTTTACTAGGATGATCCAGACCCTTTTATGTTCTTCTTTCTTTTGTTAAATATCTAATGTTGTAGGGTCTAAGACTAACAAGTCCATTTTTCCACAACTTTTTATACTATTTTCACGATGATGTTACTTAACATGTTTTAAAAATAAATTCTTAAGGGGATCCCTGGGTGGCTCACCAGTTTAGCGCATGCCATTGGCTCAGGGTGTGATCCTGGAGTCTTGGGATCGAGTCCCACATCAGGCTCCCTGCATGGAGCCTGCTTCTCCCTCTGCCTGTGTCTCTGCCTTTTTCTCTCTCTGAGTCTCTCATGAATAAATAAATAAAATCTTTAAAAATTAAATAAATAAATAAATTCTTAAATTTTAAGAAGATTTATTTATTTATTTTCGAGAGAAAGTGAGCGAGCGAGAGAGAGAACACAAGCAGGAGGGGCAGAAAGAGGGAGAGAGTATCCCACGCAGACTCCCACTGAGTGAGGAGCCCTAGCCCTCCTCGGGGCTCCACCTCATGACACTGAGATCATGACCTGAGCTGAAACCAAAAGTTGCCTCACCAGCTGTGCCACCCTCCCCATGTCAATTAACATTTTTTTATGATTACTTATACGTTAAGCAAATACTTCAAAATTAACAATTAAAGATTGATTTTGGGGGGTAGGGTAGCTGGCTGATGGATGTTGAGGAGGGCACCTGGTGTAATGAGGTGGGTATTGAGACACCCCCCCGCAGGTGTAATGAGACCTGGGTATTATATGAGGCTGATAAATCTCTGAACCCTACGTCTGAAACTAATAATACACTATATTTTAATTAACTGAATTTAAATTAAAAAAAATAAATTTTATATATGATTCCCAAGTGTTAGATTTTAGGTAATTTACAAAAGTAGAAAATAAATTCATAGTAATAACAATTAGCAGCTATTACATTTTCAATACATTGTGATATATAATGTATTGAAAATATCAGTGTGATTCAAAAGAAAAAGTTGAAATAAGGCAAAATCAATTGAGAACACAGATCTAAGAGCACAAAGCAAACTTAATGCATAAAAAATGCATACCATTTTTTGTTTTGAATAAAATATTTGAATCAAAATTAAAAGTGGGTTAGTTCTGATAAAGTGAAGAGTTGAGGGACGCCTGGGTGGCTCAGCGGTTGAACGCCTGCCTTCAGCCCAGGGCGTGATCCTGGAGACCCGGGATCCAGTCCCATGTTGGGCTTCCTGCATGGAGCCTGCTTCTCCCTCTGCCTTTGTCTCTGCCTCTCTCTGTGTGTGTCTCTCATAAATAAATAAATAAAATCTTTAAAATAAAATAAAATGACGAGTTGAACACCTACTATATTGACTTTGAGGAAGGAGTGATAAGAGATCCAAGGAACTATTATGGAAATAAAAATTGTGCATGTGTAAAAAAGGTCATAGCAGCAGACTTGATACAGGGTGCTTAATTGGAAAGAGAAGATTGTATAAACTTTCAGAGTTATTCTATCAGTCTACAAAGATATGTGTCTTAAAATGATATAAACCATCTTTACTGGTCTTTTTTTTTTTCATTTTATTGAATAACACTTGCTTCTGACTCATTACCTATAGTTTCCAGATATTTTTCTGATGTTTGTGGTAAGTTGTATACAAATGTGCAGTTTAATGAACATTCACAAAATGGACAGACACACTCAAGTAAACAGCACTCTGAACAAAAAACAAAATATTACCAGCAACCAATAAACTTCCACCATTCTCTTCTCTAGTGTCTTCCCGAGTTTCTTCCCTAGTCACCTTCACACAGGGGTGTCCAGCACTTTTTAACATTATAGTAATTGAATCCCACAGTATGCATTGTTCACGTCTGACTTCCGGTGCCCAACATTGTCACGGTAAGCCTGTTGTGTAGTAGCAGTTTATTTGTTCTTCTAGCATATTATAGCATATTATTTTGTTGCATGCACACTTTGTAACATCTACTAGTTTTTCACTTGATATACATCTGGGTTGTTTCCCTTTGTAGACTCTACTTAATGGCCCTGCTGTGAACACTTTTATACCTTTCTTTCCGTTAACTTATCTACACAGTTCTGTTGAGTATACCCCAGAGACATGAACTGCTGGGTCCTAGAGCATGGGGAAAGGGGCACGTGTACAGCTCAACCGTAGCAAATGTTGACAAACAGTTTTCCAAACAACTTGTGGCAGTGGACACTTATGCAAGCACTGCAGGAGTTCCATTTACTCCACACCCTTGACATTTTCTTAAACTCAAAACAAAATTGTTATTTTGACATTTTCTCTCTTTTTTTATTTTTAGCCATTCTTTACGGGTTTTTAGTAATAATATTTTATGACTAATTTGCATTTCTATGATTAGTAATAAATTCAAGGGCCTTTTTACATATTTATTTATCATTTGGATAGTTTTTAATGTCATGACTATTCTTTCTAACTGATCTGTATAAAGTTCTTTATACGGTCTTACCATGTGTACTTTGTCTAATGTGCACACACACTGTGAACATCTCTTCCTACTTGGTGGCTTTCATTTCCCATCTTTTAATGGTGTCTTTTGATGAACCAAAGTTGCTAACTTAAGTGAAATCTAGTACCAAGTTTTGTGCTGGATTTAAGAAATCTTTGTCCACTCTAAGGCCACAAAAATACTGTTTCTTTACAAAAGCTTTGCTGTTTTAACATTCAAATTTAAATCTATATTCATCTTAAATTCATTGTTTTGTATGAATTGTGGTAGGAGTCAAACTGATTTTTTTATACAGATATCTAATTGTCTTTGCACCATTCACTGAAAGGACCATCCTTTCCTCACTGCAATGTATTATCATGTGTTTCATGTCTAGTGTCTAGACACTAGAATCTGCATTAATTTCCCATTTATCTAATCTTGTATCCACACCACAGTATTATTTTCTACAACTTTATAGTCGGCTTTAAAATCTTCTAGCGTAAGTCTTCCACTTTGATTGCTCTGTTCAAGATTCCCTTTGGGACACCTGGGTGGCTCAGCGGTTGAGCATCTGCCTTCAGTTCACGTTGTGACCCCGGGGTCCTGGGATCAAGTCCCACATGGGGCTCCCCGCAGGGAGCCTGCTTCTCCCTCTGCCTGTGTCTCTGACTCTCTCTCTGTGTCTTTCATGAATAAATAAATAAATAATCTTAAAAAAGATTCCCTTTAGTATTTTGCATCTAGTATTAACTTCAATTTTGCCAAAAAAAGAAAGAAAGAAAGAAAGAAATCAGCTGGAATTTTGATTGGGATTGGTTGGGTTGAACATAGAATACTGACTTTTCCAATATGTTAAGCAGAACAGTTTTCCATTTATTTAGGAACTTAATACCTCTTGCTTTATTTTTAAGTTGAGATCTTTCATCAGATTTTCTCCTAGGAATTCGATGTTTTTGATTGTTCACATAATAGAGTTTTTAACTTAATTTTCTACTTATTTCAGAGTTGTAGAAATATAATTAACTGAATATTTTTCTTGTTTCCAGTAGGTGCCCAAGTTAATTTCACAATTGTGATATTCATCTCTAGAATTTGAGGGTACTTAACATAAATAACCATGTGATCCACAAAAAAAAAAAAAAAAATGCTTTCTCTTTCCAAATCTCATGTCTTTTATTTCCTTTATATCCTGGGGTAGGACCACCAGGAAAATGTCAGAGTGAAGTGGTGATAGCTGGTTTACTTGTCTCATTGCTGATCTCAGGAGGAAGTATTACGTAGAATGTTTGCTCTAGAATTTCTTTTTTATTGGTGTTCAATTTACCAACATACAGAATAACATCCAGTGCTCATCCCGTCAAGTGCCCCCCTCAGTGCCCGCCACCCAGTCACCCCCACCCCCCGCCCTCCTCCCCTTCCACCACCCCTAGTTCGTTTCCCAGAGTTAGGAGTCTAGAATTTTCATAGATATTGTCAGAAAAAGGGATGTCTCTTTGGTATGTTAAAAATTGATTTGAATTCTTTTTTTAAAAGATTTTTTATTTATTTATTCATGAAAGACACAGAAGAGAGAGAGAGAGGCAGAGATACAGGCAGAGGGAGAAGCAGGCTCCATGCAGGGAGCCCGACGTGGGAGTCGATTCCAGGACCCCGGGGTCAGGCCCTGGGCCGAAAGGCAGGTGCTAAACCACTGAGCGACCCAGGGATTCCCTGGATTCTTTTGGTAACATAAATATATCTATTTTACTAAATATTTCTACTACAGTCTTATATTTTAAGTGGACTCTTGTAGCAGAGTACAGATGCATTTCCCTTTTATGCAATCTCACAAACTTTATCTTTTAATTGGAGTGTTTGATCCATTTAAATTAAGTATTTGGGTTTCTATATAAAATTTTATTATTTATTTTCTACTGAATTCATATGTTTTGCATGCTTTTTCTCTCTTTTCTTGCCTTTATTTAGACTAATCAATATTTTTGTTATTCTCTTTCCGCCCTGCCCACCCTCAAGCCACTACTTACATGTTCTTTCACTATTCATTTCATACTGACTTTAAAGATCACAAAATGCTTCCTTGACTTATTATTTTACCACTCCTCAAATAACACAGTAACCTAGGTCTTCCTCTACATCCTCTTCTCTCACAATTTGTGTTATTTTTAACATACATTTAAGTTCAATATATGTATTGAAATGAGATAATATATTAGTAGTAATGTTTTATAAGTCAATTTTACTTTATGTCTATTCACACATTCACTTTTCTTTGGATCTTTTTTGTTTTCTATATTTTTGTGGGCCTACCTTCTGTCTGAAGGACCCCTTTTCATGTATTTAATGATGCATATGTACTGGCAATGAATTTTGACATTTTTTAATGCCTGAAATTGTTTCCGTTTTGCCTTTCTTTTGGGAGGACATATTTATATAGTTTAGAATTGGAGTTAATTTATTTAATTTATTGATACACAGTGTTTCATTATTTCTGGCTTCCACTATTTCTGTTGAGAAGCCACATCTCAGAATCATTGTTTTTCCCCTGAAGGAAATATGTCTCTGTCTCTTTTTGTATAATTTTTGGCTGTTCCCTGTATGAATATATTTTTCTGTGCATTATCTTTCTTTTCTTGACACCATGTCCCAAATCATTCTTTTACCCTCTCTATCTTTCCCTCCTCCTCTACCTCCATCTTTCTCTTCTCTCTCTCTTTCTCTCTCTGTCTCTCTCTGTCTGTCTCTTTCTGTCCCTCTCTCTATCTCTGGCTCTGGCTCTGGCTCTGACACACATACACACACACACACACACACACACACACACTTTCTAGGTTTTTCTTTCTGCCTTTGTTTTAGTTTGAATATGCTATATTAGCATACCTTCCAATCATTTTTCTGCCTTCTCCTAGAGTTAAATAGCTGTAAAATCCACCTAAAAATGTTAATACTTCAGTTACTGTATATTATGGAGAATTTACATTTAGTTTATTATTTTACAAATTTCTGCCAAGTTTCATTTGTGAAAATTCATTCCTTATATTATGAGTTATTTTGAAGTAGTCAAGGGAGGGAGAAAATGAAACTCAATCCTTTGCAGCATCTCTGAAAGAACTCTGATAGCCATCAGCCACCTGAAAAGAAAAAAAAGAAAGAAAGCTGAGCTCATAGAGGCAGTAGCACCAATTATAAAGAGGAAAATTGTCTGTAAAAGCCTATTTTGAGAAAATTTCATTGCTTAAACAGCTGGCTCTGAAAGAGCTCTAATAGAGCAATAATAGTCTCCTAGTAAATCTGTAGAACTGAAGAGCAATTACCCCCCAGCTATTATGCCAAATAGTCCTATTAGTGGCTCTATCTGGCTTCTAAGGACACGGTGTTTGACATGGTCAAACACAGTTCAGAGTTAAGAGCATAAAGGAAGAAAACGTTCTCTTTGCTTCCTCACAAATAGACCCATGGAGGACATGGAATTTAGTCAGGGCAGCTCAGTTGTGGCATCTTCAGAAAGATGATCTAAAATATATCACACAATCTCCATCTTTCCAAAGTGGAGCTTGTACCAGTGAGTATTTTAATTTTTTTCTTTCTTTTAATTATAATTAGTTTATTTCACATACAGTGTTATATTAGTTTCATGTGAACAATACAGTGATTCAGCAATTCTCTCCATTGCTCAGTGCTCATCGTGATGAGTATTTTTTTACTCCCCTTCACTTTTTCACCCATCCTCACCCCACCTCCCCTCTGGTTACCATCAGTTTGTTCTCTATAGTTAAGAATCTGGTTTTTGTTTTTTTGGTTTTTTTTTTTTTTGGTTCATTTGTTTTGTTTCTTAAATTCTATATATGAGTGAAATCACATGGTATTTGTCTTTCCCTGATTGACTTATTTCACTTAACATTATATACTCAAAATCCATCCATGTTGTTGCAAATGGCAAGATTTCATTCTCTTAATGGCTGAATAATATTCCATTGTGATACACACACACACACACACACACACACACATGCAATACCCACAACACACACCACATCTTCTTTATACATTCATCTATCAGTGGACATTTGGGCTGTTTCCATTATCTGGCTACTGTAAATAAATGCTGCAATAAACAAAGAGGTGCATACATCCTTTCAAATTGGAGTTTTTGTATTCTTTGGGTAAATTTTAACAATATTTTTTCTTCCAATCCATGGAGCATGGAATATCTTTCCATTTGTTTCATATGCAATTTCTTTCATCAGTGTTTTATAGTTTTCGGAGTATGGATTCTTTACCTCCTCGGTTAAGCTTCTTCCAAGTATTTTATTATTTTTAGTGCAATTATAATGAGATCATTTTCCTAATTTCTCTTTCTATTACTTCATTATTAGTATAGAAATGCAAAATATTTCTGAATATTTATTTGTGACTTCACTGAACTCATTTATCATTTCTAATAGTTTTTTGGTGGAGTGTTTTTTAGTGTTTTCTGTTATTTACAAATAGTGAAAGTTTTATTTCTTCCTTATCAATTTGGATGCCTTTCATTTCTTTTTCTTGTCTGATTGTTGTGACTAGGATTTCCAATAGTATGTTGAATAAAAGTCGTGAGAGTGGACATCCTTGCCTTGTTCTTGACCTTAGAGATAAGATTCAGTTTTTCTGTTGAGGATGATGCTAGCTGTGGGTTTTTCATTTATGGCCTTTATTATTTTGAGGTATGTTACCTCGAAACCTACTTTATTGAGAGTTTTTATCATGAATGGATGTTGTACTTTGTCAAATGCTTTTTCTGCATCTATTAAAATGGTCATATGGTTTTTATCCTTTCTCTTGTTGATGCAATGTATCATGCTAATCATGATTTGCTAAAAATTATTTCCAAAATACTTGAGGTAGATTTGCTCCCAGCTCCCAAATTCATATGTTTAAGTTCTAATTCGCAGTGTGACTGTATTTGAAGATAGGGCTTCTTATAGGTAATGAAGGTTAAATGAGGTCATAACGGTGGGGTCTTAATCCAATAGTTTGATGATTTTATAAGAAAGACATTTCTCTCGTTCTCCTCACCATATGTGAATGCAATGAGAAGGCAGCCATCTGCAAGCCAGGAAGAGAATCCTCACTGGGAACCAGTAGCTAGTACACTGATCTTGGATTTCCAAGCTCCAGAACTGTGAGAAAATAAATTTCTGTTGTTTGAGTCTATGATATTTCATTATAGCAACCTGAGCTGACTAATACATACTCTTTTGAGCTTCTGGCATTCTTCCAGATGCATTATGGCCATTAGCTCACTTAAACTCATGCTAATAGTGAAAGTTAAGTAGTTTCCTTCCTTTGTTAACAATAAGGAAGTTGATGGCCTGAGAAGTGCGGCTTGATTCTCTCAGATTTGTTTGGCTCTGATGATCTTTTTATATCACATAAACGATTCCTCATCAGATGAAAGATTCAGACTGAAAACAAATAAAAGGCATTGAAGGGAAAAGAAGACATTGTAGTAAACCTCCTCGGCAAGGCAGATTTATAGTTTTAGGATGGGTTCTTGAGTCAGGTAAATATATCTCCTCATTATTTAGATGATTATCATGACATTATCTCCTCCATTCCCCCCAAATTATTATATTTAACATAAATATAAAAACCTAACTATACCATTTTAGTCATCAAAATAGAAAAATTTATCTGAATAGTTCAGATTTTACTATTTTTCAATGGATTGTAAACTTACTGTGGACAGAGATAGTTTTTCACTTTTATTTGCAGCATTTATAATCTACATTTTAATCCCATGAATATAGAAGAATCTTACTAATTAGCAAATCTTTTTTTTCTATTATTTGCACCATCATGAAGAATAGGTTAGGTTTATCTTTACTAAGCTTTCTGGGAGACATCATATTGGATAACGGACAAGTTAAAATGGCATAGTATTTGAGAAATATCTATCTCATCTGCCTTTAAAAATCTTGTATTGATTTATAAATTATCTCAAGTTTGACATACTATGTTAGAATTCTAGTATCATCACTTATTATGAAGTCCTGTGTAAGTTACACTCTCTAAGTCTCTATTTTCCCATCTGTAAAATAGGAATAATAACTGAGTTTACTAATAGAGGTAAATGTAATTATTAAATAATGTATAAAATGCTTAGTAAATATCCATCACTCAAAAACTTTTGTTTTACTGCATCTTTGTGGCTAGAATTTCTTAAATCAAAATGCCCACAATGGGTGTGACAAATATATGGGGGTTGGTTCTTTCAACACACTCAACAAAGCTAGCCTACATCTAATGCAATTAGATATTTTACATTTTTTCATTTCACGAAACAAATCAGGATCTCTTCCTTGGTATGTTTTAAAGACCTACCAGATCTATCTATCCAATTCAGATTTTAAGAGGTCTAGATTATGTAAAATACAGGTGTAGATTATGCAAAAGATACAGAAATAATAGATTCATGAGTAAAAGATTAGAGAAATTAATTTAAATAGAAAAACATTGACTTAGTTTTTCCATATGACTGTTGAACAAGATCTATGAGAGTGAACATTACCTGATAAATTTTATCTTCTTAACTAAAGATATGCATGAGGATATCACTTTCCCAGAGACCACCCTGTGTTCTTTCCTCCATGAAGTTATGGGTACAAATGGATGTATGTGGCTTTAGCTGCTTCTTTTCTATAACAATATCTGCAGAAATTGAATATCAGTGCTAATTCAAAATATTTGAGTTAAATGAAAAATATTTCACATAAAAAAATAAACCATTTAACAATTAAGAATTTTTAGTATTTTAAAAACAAGGAAACTATTAAAGGTAGAGAGAATTTATTAAGCACAAAAACATAAACTCTTAATGGCATCTCATTGATAACCATTTAATTATTCTTATAACCAGAGGATGTCCCTGAGTACACGTTCATTATTCACAAGGAAAAAAAAGTGCTTCGTGAAAGCTATCAAAATCAATTACAGTTTGTCCACTTTGGGGGGCCAATGAGGCAGAGAATTAACCTCCAACTAATTTCCAAAGTCATTTACCAGCTGATGGCTTAGTACATTTACTGCCACAGGCACCAGGCGCTTTGGAACATTTGCAAAATGCATGCTGTAGAGTGCAAGAAACGTATCATCTGGGTCATGATAGACCCATGAGCCATGTTTGTTTATTTATTTTATACTCATAAAATCCCCTGAGGTCTAATAAATATACAATTTAATTTTATTATTAAATATATCTCTAAAGTTTACAAGAAATCCTGTGCTCTCTTACACAAACTAAAAATCTTCCAGTCGCTTATTAAATTATTCTAGAAAGCACAATAAAGCTATAGGATTCACATGAGTTTGGATGAATGTTGTGTTGCATTCCTTGTATAATAGAAATAAGCAGGAGCCATATCCAGACATTATGACTTTTACAGATCTCTTAAAGTAAATGATTGCTTAAAGTAAAAAATAAAATCATTAATGACTTCATAGAGACTGTGGTCTACTTACCTTCTAGGTTCTAAGTTATTGGAATAGATAATACAAACATATTAACTCTCTATGGCCACACTCTTTAGTTGTCTAAAGATTTAGTCAAAATCTAATTATTTTATATTTTTACAGTTGATAACAGTTTATATCATTTGAGAATCTGATTTGGACATTACAACTGTGGAAAGTCTTGTGTTTTCTGTTTAAGGGCATATATGTATTCCCCATTGTGGGCAGTAAGTATCACTTTAAATAAAAGCATTAACTGAATACAAAACAGGTTAGGAAAAAAATGTTTTCAAAGATGTCAGGATAACAGGTTGAGAAAATGTAACAATGTGCTCAGCATCAACATGTCTGAGAAAATCCTCTTTATGCATTCTGCGAGACAGATAAATTCATCTACATCAACCTCTAAGAAAGATGACCTAATAAAGATGCAGTGTGAAAGAAAATTGATATTTGGTCAGGGGGGAAAGAACAAATGAAGCATTTGTTAGGCTATATTCACCCTATCCTTTCCAATACTGACTGATCAAATGAGGCCTTAAATATCCACATTTTCAAAATGCAGAAGACACTTAATCGTGTTTTTGTTTTTCTGCTGCGGCATCTAACCAGGTATAATGTTTCCTAATTCAATCTTGATAATATTTATCTCATTAATTCAATGGCCTTTGACTTAAAATTATCATACTATACATATAGAAAGAGTTCTCAAGACAGTCAGAACATCAGATAAATATACTCAGAGGGCTGGTTAATCAAACTGGCAAGACCTTTAGAAGAAACAGGCAATCTGAGGGTGTCTCAGAAATCTATATATCCCCAAATATCTTCTGCTCTAAAGCATGGAATGTGCACTGTTAAAATTCTAACGGGTCAATGAATAATATTATGGACTTAACTCTAGAAAGCAAGCCTTACATTTCCTGAGAGTGATTGCTGCTTCATAAGCTCTGGGTCATGAAGCAAGCATGGATATGGGCAGGGACTGGAAAGGCAGATGTTGGAATGGGAAGATCCTGGAGGAAGCTAGGTCATTCCAAAATGAGAGGGACAGGCCAGCAAGATGCATATTATTTTCCTTATATGTCTTCGCTATGTTTTTAAATTCATTTTCGTGTCCTTTGGACTAATGGAATAATTTTAGTAACATAATATCTACCAACACAGTAATAACCAACAAGAATTTATTTTATTCCCTTAAATAAAAAATGGGGAGCCACCTGGGTGGCTCAGCGGTTCAGCATCTACCTTTGGCTCAGGTCATGGTCCCGGGGTCCTGGGATCGGGTCCCGCATTGGGCTCCCTGCATGGAGCCTGCTTCTCCCTCTGCCTCTGTCTCTGCCTCTGTCTCTGTGTCTCTCATAAAATAAATGAATACAATCTTTTTTAAAATAAAGAATTTATTATATTCCATTATACTAAGCATTGTTTTTGAGGTGTCTTTGATAAATAAGCACTTACAAATATTTTGATACTAGGTCTTCCTCAAGCTTGCCAGAAGAATCCATGTGTAAACTGGAATACAAAATACCTTTAGTTTTTCATTTAAACATGAAATAAAAAATCCTGGTTGTCAGTGGGCATAGCCTATGTCTCCTCCCATATCCCACTGATACAAGTCCTTAGACTCTAGCAAGGTTACTTTTTAATGTAGTTAAGAAGCATTATTAAGCAACCAAAAGTACAAGAACTCATTTAACAGATTTGAAGAGAAAATTTACCATACGGTATTTAAAATGTGTGTGCTCTTATAGATAAAAATTGTGCCTTCCTATAATGATCTCCCCTTATAAATTACATATATATGTAGCCAGACATACACATTATCATTTAATTATTATCAAATCCTAAGTAAATCTAGCACTGTCTAGCTTATTCAAATCTCTTCTCTTTAACAATAATATATCTGTGAATTAAATCCTGCAAGTGAAGCAGATGGCATAAATAAGCTGCTTATACCAACACATAGCATGTGCAAAAGGTTAATTGAACTGCCTCATCATGAATTATATATATATTTTCCCCCGTCTAGCAGCGTTTAGAACAAAATGATGTTTTTCCCTTAGTTTAATTAGTGTGATGACATTAATTATAATCATAACAATTCTAGCTCTACTAAAAATAAACTGTGAAAACTTTAATGTATTTTAAAAAATCATATGTTATTTGACCCCTTATCGGAATGTGTTATGCTCATGGTATTGGAAATGGCATTCAAATAGTCTTTAAAAATTGAAGGGGCACCCTAACCCAAAGTTGATGACAGTCTGCTGGTCAGTGTTCTGTGTAAAAGCCAATGAAGACTGCAGGCCCCAGATGCTTTCTCAAAAATCGTTTTACCAGAAAAATATACAATAATTTCAAAAAGACACTAAAAGATAGTGATACTGTTGGCTGGCTTTGGATCTCAAACATCTGAAAACAGATTTGTGAAAGAGGTCAATAGGACGTCATAGCTTCCAACTCTATAAACCTAGATATCTCAGTTACTGCAAGTGTATATCTTTATTCTGTTTTAGAAGTGGATTTTCTTTTTTCTATTTCCTATATCATTTTAGTTCACCTATTTCAGATTTTGTAAACCAGCTAACTGTAAAAACCTCATACTGGGGGTAAGATTTGAACAGTGTATAATACCGGAGAGCAGTGCATGCATGAATGCATATACACATGTGTCCGTCATTCTTTAGGCTCATTATGAGCCATATCCTTGCCTAAAACATATCTATATATCTAGTAGAGTATGGGTACAAGAATATAGGGGCGCCTGGGTGGCTCAGTGGTTGAGCGTCTGCCTCTGGCTCAGGGCATGACCCCGGGGTCCTGGGGATTGAGTCCCGCCTCAGGCTCCCCTCAAGGAGCCTGCTTCTCCCTCTGCCTGTGTCTCTGCCTTGCTCTCTGTGTCTCTCATGAAAAAATAAATAAATTCTAAAAAAAAAAAAAAAAAAAAAGGAAGATACTAAGTGGCTCAAGTAATTTTTGGAAAAAAAAATTGAGACTTTAAATTACTGAAATTTAAGATTTACCAACATAGTTTACATTTCTGTAGTCATAAGTAACTAGGTCAAATGTGGAAGTCTTTGTGTTTTTATTAACTCTCCAGAAGTGTGTTAGTTTCTAATACTATTGACCAACACTAGCTATATGGTTGGTGCTTTGTCTTCTCAATCCATGTTGTAAAATGATACCAATAACAAAATGGCAAAAGTCAGGCACATGATCCATACTACATGTCTCAACTGGAAGTCTTATCCACAGACCTATAACCAGGTCTGATTATTACCTATGATGCCAATGTCAACCCACAAAGAATGAACCCCCCAAAAATGCTTTCAATGAGTTCTTCCCTATAGTATCCATAGATTCTTTTAAAGCTGTCTTTGAGGATAACTTTAGGTGTTAGCTTTTATCTGGTTAATCACCATCATATAAAATAAATCCAAAGTTGCTGTAATTGAAAACACCTGTCACATTTATTTTTTTTTTCTAATTTGATATTTGGACATATGCTACACCTATGCTGTAAGTTAGAAAAATTACTAGTTTCGTATTTTCCATAATGGGTTAGATTTCCCTCATCGACCTGTTTCTCATTCCTGGTTTTCTGTCAGTTGTTTTTGATGTTGCTGCCCTCTTAGCACCATAGCCAGGGCCCTATTTTATGGAATTCCTCTTTCTGACCCCAGTTTATTATTCGGATGGGCTTTGGAGATAAGAAGATGGGGAATAAAATCCTTTCTCATGTCATAACAAATTATAATATTAGACAATTATTGAACTTCTCTGAGGATCTGTGTCTGTTTCTTTATGCTGGTACCATAGTGTTTCCATTACTATAGCTTTGTAATCAGGAAGCAAGATGCCTCCAGGTTTCTGTTTTGTTTGTTTGTTTGTTTTGGAGATAGCCAACACACAATAGTACATTAGTTTCAGGTGTACGACCTAGTAACTGATTAAGTACATTATGTTATATTCACTACGAGTATAACCACCCTCTGCCCCCATACAATGCCATTATGGTATCACTGATTATTTTCCTCTTGACTTATCCGTTCGGTGGGGAAGCCAGGATCTCCCACTTCACTTCACCCATTCTGCCCAACTCCCCACACTCCTCCAGTCTGGCAACTGTCAGTCTATTCTACGTATTCATAGATCTAATTCTGCTCTATTTTTCTTTCTCCAAGTTTTTTATTTAAATTTCAGCAAGTTAACATATAGTGCAATGTTGGTTTGAGGTGTAGAATTTAGTGGTGCACCAGTGACACACAATACCTTGCTTCTAGAGTTTCCTTGCCTAACTCCGATTTTTCACACAATAGAAACAAAGTTTTTCTTAACATAAAATAAATCATATCTCTATTCATCCTTCTAAGCAGCTTCAAGGCCCTCTCAGTGCATTCGGGGGGATTAAAAAAAAAAACCACCAAACTCCCTCCAATAGCCTCCAAAGCCCTAAAAAATGTATTCTCTTCCTGGCATTCTAATGCCAGTCTCACTTTTCTCATTACATTCCCATCACACCATTGTTCTTTCAGTTAATTACAAAGACATGATCTTTTCCATTTCGAGTTCTCTGTAGACGCTGATCTACCAACTTGAATGCTGTTTTCCCGCTCTGTCACAGACTTAATTCCTCTTACTTAAGTCTCCGTTCCTCCCTGACCAGTCTACTTAACGTTAGTTCATCTCCTCCTTCTATTTCACCTCCCTCTTTCCTTAGTAACATCAAATTTAATTTGTAAGTATTTCTCTATTTTATTTTTTCTTTGTCTACAATTAGCACAAAGCCAAAAGAGAGAAGCCAGCTCCCTGCCTCCTTCATCAACACGCTCTCTAATATAGTTCTTTGGAACTCAGCAGCAATGTAACCTTGTGAATGAATAAATAAATGAATACTAGATGCTCAATAAATATATGTAAATTGTATGCCAATCCTAATTGAATTCCAAGGATGTGGCAGCCATAAAGGAAAGTGAAAAATATTTCTAGTGAAGAAAAAAAAATAGAAAGTAGAAAATCCATTTGTTTTTTTATTACACAATAGTCAGTCTATTTCCAAAATGCCGTTGATAGATTAAATTGTTTACTGCAGAAGAATATTGAATGGCTCCATTTTGTTGTATCACAGTTTTACTATAAAAACAGATTTATAATGTCATATGTCAAATAATTGCTTTGTGCCATGAGGATGTAATATTTATTTTTCAAAATTTTTCTCAATTTTCTTTTCCGGTTAATTCCAAGGTAATGTAGAATAGCTTGATAAATAAGAACTTATATGATTCTGCAATCATTTGAGCAGGTAATTAGGCATATAGCATAAAAGGTTTAAAAAATATATATGTATACACCTATATTTACATAAAATATATATGTGTGTATATATACATATTCTTAAATATATAAGATATATAATATAATATATATAATATATTATTCTTATATAATATATATATTCTTATATATATTGAAAACATGTATAAATACATATGTGTATGCATACACATATATAAATGTAAATACACACGCACAGGTACACACCTATATACATATACATAAAACAGTCATTACTAGTTCATTTAGTTAGATCTGTATAACTATGAGCGTAGCCACAGTGCATCCCACATCATTATTTTCTTATCTCTGTTCTATGGTGCACAAATGGTATCATTAACTTTACTCAAATTCAGCAAGAAAATCAGAAAAAAATTAATCAATAGAATTTCCTATCAACCTGTCTCTCCTCAAGGCACAAATAACCAGCTTACATTGCCAGGCATTAACTAACAGTTATCTTTATGGTCTTGCATTTGAACCAGTCCTTGAAAGCAAATATGTTCCTCATGGTGTAAGCTTTTTTTTTTAGATTAACTTATTTATTTGAGAGACAGAGACTGTGTGTTTGGAAGTGGGGGCGGGGGTGGACAGAGGGAGAGTGAGAGAATCTCCAGCAGACCCCCTGTTAAGTTCTGAGCCCCTTGCAGAGCTGGATCTCACAACCCTGAGATCATGACCTGAGCAGAAATCCAGCTGGATGCCTAATGGACTGAGCCACCCAGGTGCCCCCACATGATGTAAGCTTTACAAATAATCATTCAGTGCCTTGAAATAATATAATTGCTTGCCACCAATAGAATGTTTCAGTATTCGTCTAGGTACTATTTTTTTTTCTTTTACATTTGAAACTATGTGTTTCTCTTAGATTTTTCCTTAGCTGTGGGTCAGTGAGTAAAATTGGTCCATTTATTTTTTTAAACAAGTTAAGACTTCTTAATTGCTTTAGCATAATATGTTAGTTTAATAATTTCTTTTTCCCTCAAGAAGGATGGTTTGTAATCTAAAAATCAGATTTTAGTAATTATATAATGTTATATATAGTGTATAATATATAAGCACATTCATAATATGTCTGCAGATATAACAGAAACAATTATATAGTGTTTATCAGGTCATTAAAAATGGGCTAGAGGCACTTGGGTGGCTCAGTCCATTAGGTGTCTGCCTCGGTTCAGGTCGTGATCCCATCCAGGGTGCTGAGAGGGAGCCCCATGTTAGGCTCCCTGCTCAGTGAGGGGTCTGCTCCCCTTCTCTCTTGGCCCCTCCTCACTGCTCTTGTGCCTCCTGCTCTCTTTCTCTCTCAAATAGGTAAATAAATACATAAATAAATAAATACATAAATAAATAAATAAAGCCTTTTAAAAAAATAGTTCATATGATGGAAGAGCATAGTAATGGAAAATCATCTTTGTTGTTATTATAATATCAAGTCCACAGAAATTTCAGAAGCATTCGGAGTTTCCATAAAAGCTTAAAACTTCTTTACAAAAAAAAAAGAAAAAAGATTTATTTTATTATTGTTCTTCTTGGAGAAGCTATTTATCATTGAAGGTAATTACCCCATTTTTCTTCTAAATTTTCAGTATATATCCACTACTATTTTACATGTAATTTTTAAAAACTATTTTATTATATCTAATCCTTTTCAAGAGGCAAAAACATTACCTAAAAATGTATTTTGTAATAAAGAGAACTCCTAATCAAGAAAAAAAAAAATCTTTTGGAATGAAGTTTTCCATTGGTTAGGGTTTCACTATCATTCCCTAGTCTATTCAATTTGTAAATAATAGACGAGTTGTGTGGGCATGAATGAAATCATAATATTCTGATTTTCTATATTGACAATATGTCAATTACCATAATCAAATCAATTTTGTTGCATGGTGCATACATATGTTCTTTTAAATATGGTTACTATTTATTCAATTGTGTAGATTTCATTTAATTCTAAGAGAGTACTTTATATAGATTAAATACCCTTACCTGTAGGTGCTACAATTATCCACAGTGAATTCACTTGGAAACTATGACTTAAAGGTTAAAATTATCAAAATTATCATTCTGGAGTGTGGCTTACTCTAGCATCTCAATTGTACAGACTTCTCCTCTGGAAAGAGGAAAGGTACTGAAGCTGTCTAACTTAATCTCAGGGTGTATATTTACCTCTGCTGTTGTAGGATGTGCATACAAAATGATCCCCCATTATTCATTGTTTCATTTACTCAATGTTATCACTTCCCTTTTTCTGAAAAAAATCATTCCAATTGTCTTAAAAACCTTGCAATTAGCTCCATTCAGTTCTCAAACCAATTTATACCTGAGACTGAACTATAAATAAACAAAAAATAAAGTGAAAACTCAATTATGAAGCTAATGATCTAGTCATTTCTCCCTTAAGGTTGTCCAAGAATATAATTTTTTAGTGTTCATTATTGGTTTCTTCATCATTCCTTTTTGTTGTTGTCATTGTTGTTAGTTTTTTTTTGGGGGGGGGGCGGTGGAAGGGTATAGGGAGAGGGAGAGAGAGAATCCCAAGAAAGGTCCATACCCAGCACAAAGCCCACAGTGGGGCTCCATCTCTCAACCCTGAGATCATGACCTGAGCCAAGATCAAGAGTCTGGTGCTTATCCGGCCAGGGGTCGGCCACCCAGGTCCCCCCCCCCCTTTTAAAAAGTGTTCTTTTTTTGACTACCTAAGTAGACTAGCTTCTTCTTTTGTATCCTGTATTTAAAATTAAGCTTTATCTTTGATGCCCAGTTTGAGGTCTAGTCAGTAACCCCTGAGATGGTGAGAACACCACCTATATTTTGTTGGGTTGCCTTCTGGCATTGGAGGCTTGCCCATTTGACTATATTTTATCCTACATCTAACCTTGTCATCATCTTCCCAGTCCCACAAAGTCCTAATAGTGGTACATGTCAAATTTCCCCCCTAAAATTATCTTAATATTATTTATGTAAACTATCTCACCTAACTGACCAAAAACTGGGGAAAGAAATTTTATGGGTATTGATGTTTAAAATGGTATGAGGAGATGATGACCAAGTATCTTGTTTTGGAAATTACCCCCCCCCCCATGATTAACAACTATAAAACTGGACAAAATACATGAAGTACCTCTTCTCATGTATTAGACAATAACAGTAAAAATGAATTATCACTGAGAGAAGGTAACCATAAGAGGTAAGCCCCACAATCACATTAGCTTTTTCCTGGTAGAACTTTCCAGACCACAGAACAGAAAAGAATAAACCAAACATGCTAGGACAAGAGGATTCTTATTTCACATGATATAACTACACTAATGCAAAATGGATCAAAGACCTAAACCAAAAAAAAAAAAAAAAAAAAAAAAAAAAAAAAAAAAGACCTAAACCATAAAACTCTTAGAAGAAAACATAGAGGTAAATCTTTATAACCTTCCTAACCCTGAATTTGGCAAAAGATTCATATGACATACAAACATAAGCAACAAAAAGAAAAATAGATAATTTTCACATCATCAAATTTAAAAACTCTGTGCTTCAGAGGACACTATCAGTCAACAGTCAGTTTTCAGTATGACTGTGAGAAAATAAGCCCTGATCTTAAAGCCATATTTACATACATATTCCTTTTCTAGTAACTTAAAACATTCTAACCGAAATTGAAGATGATCAAGAAATAGTGAATATCATAGTAAAGTGGTGGGCATAGTAACTGCGGTGGGAAGAATTCTAAAATGGCCCCAAATATCCCTCCCCCTCATGCATGCTTCAAAATATCCATACCTTTATATAATCAGTTCCCCTGGGATGCGGGTAAACCTGACTTGCTTCTAACCAATGGAATATGGTGAGGGTGATCGAATACTTACTTCTTTGAATGTATAGTATTATATAAAACTCTTGTCTTAGAAGTCTGAAAAGAGATTGCCTGTTGGCCTTAAAGGAGCAAACTGCCATGTTGGGGAGAAAACTGTTTGACATGGTGGAAGCAGCCTCTCGGAGCTGAGAGCTTCACTCTCCAAGCTCACTGTTGTTTGCAGTATTCAGTTTCTTGTGATTGGAGAGTGAAGCTTTCAGCTCCGAGAGGCTGCTTCCGCCATGTCAAACACCAGATGAATGACCCTGAACTTCAGATGAAATTGCAGCCCTGGACACCTTGGTTTCAACCTGATGAGCCTGAGCAGAGGCTACAGTTAACCCATACCTGGACTCCTAAAACAGGAAAGCATTGATATTATAAATGGATGTTGTCTCAAGCCTTGAAATTTGTGGTTATTTGCTATACAGCAATAGAAAACTAGAACACCTCAAGGGAAACAACCCTGCCTGGTAAAATAAATTGGCCTCGTATTTTCCAGCAAATGTTCTTTGGGGGACATTATTATTTCCGTGAGTTCCTAATTTTCCAATTAAGTATTATCATATGCATGCTTCAAAATATCCAACTTTAAAATATAATCTTAGCTTCAGTATCATAATACTCTTTTTAAAATCCTCTATTAGGCTTTAAAATGCAGACTTCTTCATAGTATGGACTTTATCTAAATTTTTTCATTAACAGCTTATCAGTTTGCGTAGCTTAATACTTCAGTTTGCTATTAATATTAACTTGATGGCCAAATTCAAATTGTTTGTCAAAGAATGAGTTAAATTACAGAGTAATTGTATTTACAAACCCAAACATAAGGGCACCTTAAAAAAAACTCTGAAAGCATATTTCCTCATGGGAATTTATGCTTCTCTGTACCACCACATACTGAGAAGGATGATGAGAGTGAAGGAAAAGAGGAACAAAGGAAAGAGGGGAAGGAATGAAGAAAGGGAGGGAAGGAGGCAGGAAGCAATGACGTGCATATCTTTATAACCCTAAAGAGCCAATTGTAGAGACGGGCACAGAATAGCTTGTCAATAAATATGTGTTGCATAATATTTAAAAATAAACAAATGTTCAGTCGATTAGCACTCATGTAAGGAAAGTCCTGGAACAGGTCTGTGGTCTTAATTTGAATACAGTCAAATGCCTGAAGACAGTTTTCAGTTGGAGAAAGATAAATTTTTTCACAAAAATGTTTGTAGTTGAGTGATAGAATGTGTCTGTGGACGTGTGTGTGTATGCTCTAGATGAATAGTCTTTGGGGAAAAGACTCTAAGAACTGTACATAATGTTTAATTGGACAAGAAGTTTTATTTCGTTTGTACCTGTTTTAATTTTAAAGGACAAGATATGTTTTTTTCATTGATTTTACACACGTTATTGAGTTACGTTCACATGTTAAGTGTCATCTTATTTTACTCAGTGGTAGTTTTCACTTGACCTGTTATCATCACTTGAGCCTTTGTGCTTTACTAGAATGCTCTTTGCACTCCATTTGAGATCTAAATACCTCAGTCTTGTTCAGATTTAACCATCTTTGAACCATTAACAAATCTCTAATTTTTCTGAAACATATCAGCTGCAGGGTCATGAATCGTTGGCATCTAAAATACACAATAATTTTGTAAGGGAAAATGGATAAAGCTTAAACAGACTTTGAGTCATCTATTACTAAAGTTAAATGATTTTCATTGCTCTTGGAAACCAGTGACCTAGACAGAAAGCAAAACTTTCTTTTGGAAGGTGTCAGAGAATGGTTAAAAGAACATCATCAGAAAACTAAAGAAAATAATTTGAAGGTGAAAGGAGACTGAGTTTTTCCATTAGAAATAGCATGGCCATTTAATTTTTAAAAACTTCAATTTATGAAAAACATGTCAGTATGACAAATTATTTTGATAATTTGCAAATGTTTTTGAATGTTATAAAGTGTTTTTAATATAACTGAGGTTTGGCTACTAAAAAAAACTCTCCTGTGTGTGAGTCATTGGTTGAATTTGTTGAGTTATTTCAATACTAAGCAGCACAAAGGTCTATGAGAACTCACTAGAAATTGGGCAAAGGAACCACATTTGAAGGAAGTGTTATTTTCTTTGAATAATTAAAAGATGAAGGAAATTGATTACGAAATATTTTTGCATATGTTCAATCAACAGGTACCGAAAGACTAAAATGAAACTTGCCAAAAAGCAGGTAGATAAGAATGTATTGTATTCCTGATATCTAAATTCCTTTCAAGTTGGAAATTCTCAGGAAATGAAAGGCCTTATGTCAACATTCAGGAAACTGGAAACCACTAAGCCACATTTAAATTCACATTAAAAAATGCACAATGTATATAAACATATATACTAGGAAATAACATTGCTGCTGATGCCTACTCCTATCAAGAACATCATAAGAATAATGGACACCTGGGTAGCACAGTGGTTGAGCATCTGCCTTTGGCTCAGGTCATGCTCCCAGGGTCCTGGGATCAAGTCCCACATGGGCTCCCTGCAGGGAGCCTGCTTCTCCCTCTGCCTATGTCTTTGCCTCTCTCTCTCTCTCTGTATCTCTCATGAATAAATAAATAAATAAAACCTTAAAAAAAGAAAAATGAACTGTTGTCTGTGATTTGTCATTGCCTAGAAAAATTCATTTTTTTTGTTTTAATTGGAGCAAAACAAAACCCCTGCATGTATTACATGTGATATTCCTAGCTTACCAGCTGCCCCAAGTGCAAGTAGAAATAGCTACTTGCTCTTTTTATTACTCAGCATGACTTGTGGAAATACCTACTAAGATCCATTCACACAATTTTGCTATTGTAGGTTTATATATCTCTTATTTTGTCTGTAAAATTTGTGTAAGTTGGGGCCATTTCTTACTTATTTCTTTTCAAATGTTTTCATAATGCCTGGCACACAGTAAGCACTAACAAAAAAAAATATTGAATGAGTATTAACCACTTTCAGGACTAAACCCAGCATTATGATATCTGTACAGTAGCCTGTCTTTAAAATATAGTTAAGGGCAAACTACATAAGGAGAGAAGTTATTTTTCTTTCTCAGATTTGCTTACCATTACCAACATTTCACACATTATTTATCTTCCTCAATTGTTTTTCTCACTATCTATTAACAAAGAGCCCATGACAACTTGAGCCACAGTAAGGATTTAGAGAAGTAAAATAGTGGTTTGCTTTAGCCATCACCTAGAGTCCCATAGGACCTTCATTCATGAAGCAAGTTTCATATCCAAAGGCATATCCAGGCTAAGTATAATTTCATATTGCTGACATCAATACTGACCGAGTCAAAGTAGCAGTATTTATATATTAACCAATATATATGTAATGAGAGCCACTATAAACTACTTGAAATTTTTTTTAAGATTTTATTTATTTATTCATGAGAGACAGAGAGAGAGAGAGAGAAAGAGAGAGAGAGAAAGAGAGGCAGAGACACAGGCAGAGGGTGAAGCAGGATCCCTGAAGGGAGCCCGACATGGGACTCAATCCCGGGACTCTAGGATCAGGCCTTGGGCCTAAAGCAGGTGCTAAACCGCTGAACCACCCAGGAATCGCCTGCCCTTGAAATTTTTAATAGCTATAGTAACACCTTAAAAATAACAGGTGGCAGAGTTAAAATATTTTAATTACCCAATATACAGTATTTGAACATACAGTTGCTTTTAAGAAAGTAGTAATGAGACAGTAGAAATGCCATGTACTTGCACGGCAATGTAATATTTTGTGTAATGCAGTGGTAAAAGTGAAGTATAATACTAACAAAACAATAGAGCTTGGTTTAACAGAAAAAATGTGCATTGCTTCAATATCTGTTAAAAATTTTAAAAAGTTTTTAATATAGTTCCATAGTTGTACTCCACATGTGACTGGTGGATATCATACTGGACAATGAAGAACTAGAGTATTCTATGAATATTAACACATTTATTGTATGGCAGCTTCAATATCTCCCATTCAAGCTGCCCTAAGCAACAACAGTAATTCAAACTCATGAAGCTGTCTCTATCAGTATGTTCCATTCTTAGAAAAATCATATACACTACTCTACCCCTTCCATTGACATATAATAGTCATGAAAGAGAAAAGACAACAAAGCTCAAATCTTCATTAAAATGTTGCAAATGTTCTAAAATCAGTGTTCTGAAGGGAGCAAATAGTTTAAATATTTCATAAGATAGATAGAGGAAAGTTATTTGAAGTTCAGTTTGTTCCAAGAATTAGGCACTGTTCACATTCTCACAAAGTATGGAGAAACTTAAGTTCCATGGATTATGGGACAAAAAGCAGGACCAGGGTCTTATTTTAGCAAACACTGCTTGGACAATTTAGTTTCAGTAAGGGATTGGGGTTGGGGAGAAGGGGAGGTGGGACTGTAAAGGTACAGTGGAGGCTTTGTTTGGCTTTCAAGATCTTCCTCAGTCGTTCCTTTCAGACAGCACTGGCATCAAGATTAACAAATTTAGGCCAAATTTCAGAGTCCACAGGCTGAGGTTTCACCCCAAACTCAGGTTTCTGAGTTGAAGAACTAGTGAGCCTGGTGAACATAGAGATGAATGAATCTGGAGTGCATCTTCAGCTTCTTATGTGATCTTGGTTTTTCTATAGTGGTTTCAGTTATCGTTTGGGACAATAGCTATGTGAAAGTATTTAAGACTCAGGAAAGAACACAACGTAGAACTGTAATGGAAAATAAGTAGACTCATTAATAACCCTTGAAATGCTCTGCTTAGGCTTCCAACTATTTTTCCTAGTTCTATTAAGAAAAAAGAAAAACCCCCAAACCCAAGCTCTACCTGAATTCTTCCTTCTGGATGACTCAGAAAGTGACACTGAGAAGAGGTCTCCATTTTCTTCTCTTAAAATAAAACTCCTCTTGTTTTGTCCTTTATCTTATCAGTCAGATTTTGTCAAAACAGCAAAGATCATCTTTGGATAGCAGAATTAGAATTAAAGGGGGAAAAAATCTTAACTTGTTGTCCTTGAAAATTAACAATCTACTAAACTAAGAGAAAATTTTGAAATCTAATAATAACCCTAAAGAAGAAATGTGTGACAGTTAGTAGCTCTGAGAACTCAGGGTCTTTGTTCTGGAATCCTGGACCAAAGTTGTTTATATCTGGAAATCTGCTGCTTTGACAGGTGATTTTCGAAAGCCTCCTTGTCCCTCAACTCTTCTGCTTTGCAAAAGTCATGTGAGACTCTCAACTTCAGAACTCCAAGTAGTGACCACATTCTGTCATGGGAATGTATATTTCTTGAATTGGGAAGCATGATCCAGAGATCTATGCCTTATAACTTTGTGACTGTTATCAACAGTTAATAGTATCTTATGTGGTTCTGACCAGTTTCAACACTAGCTTCATATTGGTGTTGCTTCAAGGAAAACAGAGTTCTGGACTGAATGTCCTGCAGAGATTCCTGTAATTTGTCCTTTGGAAAAGCCACCTGTGCCTGCTGGCTGTCAACGTGGATACACTACATCAATCCGTTATGGGAAGTGTAATTCCAAATCCCACAGGATGACCTGTGATTTGTTCATAATATGAGGTTATGATGGTTTCTAGTGGAGGAAAATAGGATAGTTTTTAAATATGAAACTAGTATTTTGGCTATTGCTTTATAGTTGAGATAATTTTACAAGATATTATTAGGGTAACATCTTTTTCTTTTGATTTTTAATGATAACTGGGGAAGATAAGGATAATATATTTATTTACCATGTATTTATATTTACAATGTATTTATTATGTAAGTATATTTGTTATATATATATATATATAAATAAAGATATGTCACATCAGAGAATACTGAGAACAAATAACTTAAATATGTCACAGATTGTTTATTTGTCATGTTATTTACTAATACTTCCATATTACAGATATCAAAACTGGAGTTGATATTTGGATATATTTGTACTTGCTAATCTCTATGTTTTGAATGGTCAGGCCATCAAATGTCTTTATAAGTTCAGAAATTGATAACGAGTTATCATATCTAAGATATTTTAGTGCTTCAGAGTAAACAACTGGAAGATAGTATGAGAGAGTGATATTAATGAGTTATATTTTGTGAAAGAGTATAATTACTCATAAGTATGCAGCAGATAAGTCTCAGTATATGTATCATTATTAATATCCGACTATGTTTTCTGTATATTTCTAGTGAAGATTACACTTAAGTGGGTAATTCTATGTAAATTTTTATTTAACTGATGGATACTGTCCTCTTTAAAAAAAAAAAAAAAAAAAAGGTAGGCCTGAAAAGACACACTATTCTTTTCATTATATGTAGAAACAGAAACATTCAATTAACGTTTTGATACATTCATATAATTTTGTGACTCCTGCCTGCCTGTAGCGCTTTGCTCCATTTGTGGTAGATATTCATATTATATTTAAACATAGTTCTGTTCTTTAATATATTTTACATTTTAAAAAACCTGTGAACAAAATACAATTAGTTCAAAGCCAAGATTCACCCTATGGAGATGTATACTTTTTATTAAAGATTGTGAAAATGCTGTAATTACTGCTGGTATTCTTTGTTTTCCTTCTTACTTTTTTTTTTTTTTTTTTTTTTTTAGAAATAGAATACAGGACTACATTTAACATTTTAGTGAAGTCTTAAGTACAATATATTTGTAATCTTACCCGCCTATATCCAAATCCTCTGCTCAATTCCATCTTTCATCTAACTTGCAAAATTCCCATTACCTTTATAAACCCAATTCCCAAAATGAGCTCAGGAAAAAAGTGACAGTATCTTGAATTCTATTAATAGTAAAATAGCTTATGTTGATATAAATTTTCATATAAGTTTCTTTTATTTGATAATCATGACAACTTTGTGAGAGATAATCACAGCAGAAAACTGAGCTTGACAGAAGAAGGACACAGTTTTCCTAAATTCCAAATCTGTAAGGCCCAAAGTATGAACTGAGATTTCCTGATTCAATCTATCCCTCATTTCATTTTTACATGCAGTAATGTCCAGGGGGCAAGACCAGAAGGCAGAATTGAGACAGTTGTATGTTGGTAAATTGTGTGAACACCAATAAAAAATTAATTTATTAAAAAAAAAAAGCTAAAAATCCATTCAAAAAAAAAAAAAAAAGAGAGAGAGACAGTGGGTCTAATGGTCTCACAATCCCATTCACAATAATGCCAAAGCTGTTTTGAATATTCTGGGTCTCCTCTGTAAGTCTGCACTCCCTATGATTTTCAAGGGGAAAGATAATGAAATGCAAATTAAATGTCTGTCCAAGGAAAAGGCAGCGCCACAAATTAATGTCAACTAGATGAAGTTACCGTGGTTTTTATTTTTGATTTATAAACTAGTTTCCAACAAGGGAGCATGCGGAAGCAAGAGGAGAGTTATTACACACTAGGGTGAAAGTATAATAGTAAATAGATTGGAAGGGATGTCTCTAGTTGGTAGATCTGTTTGCTGAGATACTCAGATCTGATCCAGGGCATCACTGGGTACACCTGGGATGCCTGTTCTGGAGTTTCTCCACTTAGTTGAAGCCTTTACTAACTTTTCCAGGAATATCACTTCAGCCCCTCCTTCCCAGTGAAACCACAATAGCACTTTGTAAAAATCTCCATAGTCCGTAAGCCTATAGGGAAGCTCACATTCTCCCTTTCTCCCAGTCCTCCCTTGTTCAACCTCCAAATAGGAGTATGTCTCTCAATTATTCAAGTACTAGGACCTGCTGTTCATGTGTGCCTTAGCCTCTTAGGAAACTTATTTTTCCTAGACACTTAGAACAATGGGAAGCTTGGGAGATTCAGTGTTACTCTTGTCTGCCTATTGAGACCCTTCCTTCCATGCCATCTTGGAAGTGAGCAGCACTGAGACCAGACCAATCCTCCTTCTTCAGAGCTCTGGTGTCAAGGGCAAAAGCCAAAGGCCAGTCCTGTGCAAGGCAAAGACCAAATATTTGCTGGCTGTATTCTTAACAGTTGCATGTTCTTTAGGGATTGTAAGCTCTTCTCAAACAAATCTTTTCTCACCAACATGGTGGTGAAATATGCAGAGCTAAAATCCAGGTGTATATTTGGAAAGAAATAGCAAAAGAAGCCATATTGTCTATTTTTATTCTCAGCTCACTGTCCTCAGAATTAAAAGTTCTGTGTCATCCAGTCATGCGTGGGTCTAAATAGAGGTTGTAGACCAAAGCCTCAAGTAGAAATAGTCTGGTTTTCTGTTTATTGACCATATGCTTTGTCCATATAGTTTATTTGAGGCCCTAAATAAGTAATAAATGGTTTGTAGAGAATAATATTCAATGATTCAGAAATTGGATCCTGTGTTACCTTACCACCTAGCAGACATATGATTGCTGAATTAAAAAATAAAAAAAAAAGGTGAAAGGAATGACAAAAGTACTACAAGACAGGCCACTCAGACAACCTAGAGAGCATTTGACAGAACTAAAACACTACCAGTTGAATGCCATTCAAGTATTCAAGTATAATAGTATCAATTTCTTCCTACTTTTATACTACATGAAAACATTTCATATAAAATAAAGAACCAACTGAAGACTCTATGTAAAGGTGTGAACATGAATTAAATTCCTTATGGGCAAAATTTATGGATTATTTTCCAGAACTAACCAAGGAGAATAGATCTATATCTAACATTTTAGTTTTTAGATATAAGTCACAGGGTCCCATCCCACCCCAAATGATGCTTCTTTTGTCGTTCTCTAATATATTGAAAGATATGCTCAAGCTTTGTTCCAGGCAAAATGAAATTTAGGCGATGAAGTGAATATTAAGCAGAGTGGTTCTAATTTATTATGACTTTATCTAGTGGCTTGTAAAAGAAGAATTCTGAAGAGCTTTCTGAAAATGAGAAGTTGAATTATTTCTCTGAATGTTTACATTTTTTCTTTTGGTAATATTGGTTGTATGTTTGTGAATGGCAGTTTTAATTCATTTAATGAAAATAATATTTATCTCTGAGACATCATCTTCTGTTTAGCATCATGATATGGACAAAAAATATGAACCTTAGCATAAAGGAAGTGAGGGCTGCAATTTGCCCAGAAACGAAACAATGCTTTGCCAATCTGAAAAGCAAAGCAGTTATTGCAAGCTGTAGGAGGAAGGAAGCTTAACTGTCCTAGGATTCACTTACCTACTTTGTATTCAATAACAAATGTCTTATTTTTTTATATTCAGTGAAAGAAAGTGTCCGCCTTAATATTTTAAAACATAGTCTCTATGTTTTCCTCTCTTTTGTTATGGCCCTTCAGCTAGAAGAGAATCAATGAATAATGAGACATAATATTAACATTTCAGATTCTATTTAACATGATTATTCAGCTGGCCTAGATCTGTAAATGTAGGTGATAATTTCGCAATAATTGTGTTGTGATGTTTCCAGCCTGATAGGTTGTTTTTCTCTGTCTGATTCAGTTAATAAGTATTATTTCATGATTGGTTCTTTTGCTCTGGAAGTTCTTGAGTTGGCTCATGTTACTAAATTCTGACTCAATTAGACATTGCAATGTTGGATTGGTTCTAAAATGACTTATTGCAGTTTGGAACAGTGGATGGGACTGTGAGTTTGTTGTCATATTCATTTAATCTTACTCCCTGACACTTAACCCCAAAGAGCAATCTTAATAATGCCCCAAAACAGCAGTGATGGTTTAATTATTTCAATAAAAGATATTTCAGGGCAAAGAGGGATTGTGCTGCTAATCTACAAGGTCTACTTCTTACTTTTGACCTTCTCTATGGCATTTACTGTTTTCTCCTTCTTCTTGTTTAGATTTCTAATCTATTTGTGGAAGCTATCTTATTAGCAAGTGCCATCTAAGACCAATACACAAATTTTGAAATTATTTCCAATAATCTTAACATTCTCCCCAAACATATAATTTAGGAAAATTAGGCAAGTGATATTGATAGTGAAGTTTTATCTTTAGCTGGATAATATTTACTAGTTAAAAAAATAATGAAACTAAGACTTTCTGTTCTTGAAAAGTATAATGTTTCCCTAATTAAATCTATTCATTTATTGACTATTCCTGCTACAGGAATTAAAGATATCATTTTATATTTAAAACCCCCCTTTATTTTGCTTTGTACTTGTTTAAGATATAAGATTTTAAGATAAAAATTAATGTATAGAAGATACAGACATGTTTACCTACATGTCTTTCTTTTATTCTCTTTTTGATTCTAAAAACTAATTATCTCAACTGTGCTTATTTAAACTTATGCTTGCTTAGTAAAGTAAAAGGAAACAAAATCAATGGTTTTAAAAGGATGCAGCTATTATCCAGCTTGAAAAAAAAGGTAAGGGAGAAAAGGGAAAAATAGCAAGTGTCTTGACTCAGTTTGACAAATTACTTTAATCTGGGTGGCTTATAAACAACAGAAATTTGTGTCTCACAGCTCTGGAGGCTGACATTTGAGATCAGGGTGCCAGCATGGCCTGGTTCTCTCGAAAGCCTGCTTCCTGGTTCCTAGAAGGCTGTTGTCTGGTTGTACCGTCACATGACAGAGATTGAAATGAAGCAAGCTCTTCCTTGATTCTTATACAAACATTACTCCCATTCATGAAGGCTCCACTCTCATGACCTCATCTAATCCTAATTATTTCCCAAAGGCCCACCTCCTAATTCTGATACCATCAAATTGGTAGGTTTCAACATATGAATTTAGGGGGACACCAACATTCAGTCCATAGTAGCAACGGTCTATGAAATAATTTTTAAAAGAAATAGTTATTATCTAGCAGATAATTCCCTAATTGTGATAGTTTTTGTATTTGATTATTTGTATGCCATACAAAAATAACTGGGAAGTTACGTTTTTAGTTATTTTTAAAAACTAGTAAGTTTGCTCCAAGTAATATGTGCTTCTAATCTCTGTGAAGCAGATAAATATTAGAAATTTATAATAATCTACTCAGTAAATTCCTATTTAAATTCATGTGGAAAGGAAAATATGCATAGCAAAAAAATAAGAAAAATAGCCCTGTTCTCTGCTGTAGCCTTAGTTAGGTCTGAGCCCAACTTTTCAGTTCCTTCCATGTGAGACCAACATAATTTGACAAAATTAATATTTTGGTTCCTTAGGTAAGGGACTCTTTATTGGGTACATTAATTATAATGAGAAAATGGTATAAATTATCTCTTTGATCCCATTTAGTCCAAAAGTACTGAGATGCTATGCACTGCATTGATGAAGCTTGCTAGAGTATGGATTCTTTTTCATCTAAAACAGCATCTTTTATGAAGCTACATTCTGAAACAGTTTCTAGACACACAATTTTCTGTTATCTAACAGTTATTTATCCACTGGTAATATTCAAGAGCAAGAGCAGGATTTTTCTCAGATGCTGTAGTCTGTGAAAAACAAACAAAAAGAACACACTGCCTAGACCAGAAAGAAGCTCAAGATTTTCACCTTTCCATAGAGCTGGGGCAGGGAAGAGTCTGATGTTCCAGCTTTACCAAATGCTATTTTTTTTATTAATTATCTTTATTTTCCTGAAGATTCCCCTTATGAATACCTCTGATCTTTGTTCAGATCAGTGGTTCTCAGCCATAAACACCATAGTAGAATCACCTCTGGCGCTTCTAAACCTCCTGAGATCCAGGTTCTACACCAAGCCAATTAAAGCATCTTGGGAATGAGATCCAGGCATCAGTTAATTTTTAAAACCTACAGTTTTTCCTTTGTGCAGCTTGATTATTTTCTCTACTCTTGGAAAGTAGTCACCAGACTCTGCAGAGTATTTTCACATAGGGCTTTTATTTAAACACAAAGGATTGGATTCTGCAAGAAAAAAACAACGCAAGCAGGCATTGGACTTCCTAAAGACGTTCCACAATGTGACACACGGAGGGCCATTTCTTTTGCACACCCAGGACCATATTGCCTCTCTTGACTTGAACCCATCAAGTTCCTTGTGAGGAATCTTGCCTTTGGAAGAATTCCAATAAAGGACCACAGTATTTAAGATCCTTTAAAGAATCGATCAAGGCTTATCAGATGGTTTAGGCGGGTTGCAGACCAGTCCCTGGCATCCCCTATAAAGTTTCATATCTTAAAAATCAAATCATAAATTTAATTGCACTTATTTTAGCCAAGAATAAAAAAAAAAAATCAGAAACCCAAGCTTCACTAGAGATAAAGCTAGAGCTACCCTGGCCAAGCCAAAAACCACCTCCATGTTCATAGCAGCGAAGACTGAACCATGCTGTAGGTTTGCTGGATGTAATTCCCTTTGCTTTTTTACCCAATGATATCATACCATTTTATTTTTATCTTATAGAAATTCCCCCAACTTTGAATTCCTCAGAATGCACCCTTTTTTTATTTTCCAGTACTCTCATGGCTTTCTTTTTTCTTGCTTTTTTAAAACATATTTTACATCCAATGGAATTTTAAGTTGACTAGAAATGATTACCTGGTTCAAACTCTGATATAGAACCAGAGTTGCTCCTTTAATATTGTTTATATACACTTACTACTTTAATCATTATTTTATTGCAAATCATGACTACTGAACATCATGAAATTTTATTTACATCAGTCGATTCAAAAGTACAGCATTTAGTAAACCAGCATAGTTTACTAGGTATGAAATATCTAACTGAATAAAAACAATCTGGCATGTTTGTGTTAAGTGTCTGTGTTTTGACGTATCTAATTGTTTTTTATTTTCAGTTTGTACAATGTTCTTCTTCAGAAATACATTTCCCTCTGGTTGAAAGCTCTACATCCAATCCAATTACTTTACTGTTGTTTAGCTTAGAATTCAAGACTCTGAGCAGATTTTTTGATACTAATTACTCTTAACATCAACAATTCAGTACATGTGAAAGGGTCTGGGTCTAATTTTCTTCTTTTGTTATCATTGAGTGTAGTATGTTTGGAAACACAGGGACTATAATGTAAGTAGTAATAATCTTTGCCTCTTTGGAAATTCTAAGTATTATTTCATTATATGACCTATTTCTTCCTTTTAATCGCAATTTTCTATCATCCTATGGATTAAATTCTACAGTCTCTGAACCAAAATGTCTCGTCCGTAGTACATTTTAAGATGTTTTCCCAGTGTGTTTATCTTTTCAAAAAGGCACTCAGTTGAGATCGTTAAACATATCATCTCCTTACTACCAAGGTTATTTTCTTTATTCTTTTTTTTAAGGCTTTATTTAATTATTTATTTGAGAGAGAGAGATGAGAAAGAGAGAGAGAGAGAGAGAAAGTGAAAACAAGTAGGGGGAGGAGCAGAGGGAGAGGGACAAGCAGATTTTGTCCTGGGAGTGGAGCCAGGTGCAGTGCTTCACTCAGGACAGATCCCAGGACTTGGAGATCTGACCCAAGCCAAAATCAAGAGTTGGACGCTCAACCAGCTGAGCTACCCAGGCAGCCCCCCACCTCCCACCAAGGTTATTTTCTTATCAATGACTAATGGGAGATATGACCTTAAGTGGGAAAGTTGGAGATACCGTATGGTTATAAACTTCTCATTGAATTGTCTGGTTCATTAATTGTGTGTTTAATTAATTCAAATTTTATATTCTGAATGGTTCAGTGAATTAGGAAAGTATCAGAGAAAAAGTACTAACTACTAACATTTTATAATTGGCCAAAAACATAATGACCTAGTTATGACAACCCATATTTGCTATCATGTTTAATAGAAAAAAGTAGCTACATAATGTTTACAAAGAAAATATCTCCTATGAGTCAATTTTATTAAGATTTTTGAAGAGATAATAGCCTGAAATGTTAGACATTTTTGCCACTTTGTTTCAGTGCCAATTCTGAGTAGAGTGAAAGCACAAGCCATTTTCAAACCTATGAGTCATCCTTTTATACTCATGGCTTTAAAATTCAAATATTGAAAGAAGTCATTAGCCTAATAATATTACAAACTTCTCTTCGAGTTTTCAAATATGGATTTTCCTCAGATGGTTTTTCTACACATGTTATTTTGACAAAAAGGAATCATTTTACTGTTCTGGTAGTTTAATTTCTGTCATAGGTGCTAAGATTAATTTTATATCCATCTTTCGAACCTGGACTTTAGAAATGCAAGTCAGTCTAGTGCAATTTATGAATGCAAAAGTGAAGCTACAGTCTTAGTTATTTGTAACTGTGGTTAAAATGTTCATCAATGAGTAAAACATAATGGAATTATCTACTCAAAAAATACGTAAAACAACACTTTGTAAAAGGTGCTGTCAAAGGGCCTAAATCCTAACAATAAGGTTAAGATTGGGGGGAATTCATATTAAGAGATTAAGGAGAACTGCTCTTGACTTCTTCCTACATGGCTGTGTCAATATTCCATCTGCATTGCTTAAGTGGTGAATTAGAGAGCTATAGAAATATAAGATAACCTTCAGTTTTCCCTGGAGAATATATTGACCTTTTTCTAGGCTTTAAGCTAATTTTTTTTTCTTGTTAATGTTTAATTCATATAGCAAATGTACAAAAAGGTAAAGCTTTCAGATTTGTAAAACATCATTGAGCATTGCATAATGAAAAGGAAACCTGACTTGGTTACTTTCTCTGATTTTAATATGGAACTAAGTCAATTTAGGAGCAATAAGCATGGCTTTTTTGATTTGTGAAAAGGTGAGGCAAATGTCTTGCCAATTATATTTGCCATGTCTTTCAGTTCCTAGTTCATATGTATCTGTGATCATAATCTCAGATTATTTTCTTTTAATAACTATACCAAGAGAGTGAGATATATTTGAATAGTCAGCTGTTAGAAAAATATTAAAAATAACTGCAAGAACAAGAAGCACATAATTAACAAGTTGGAGTGTGCTCACTGAAAGAGAATCTCTAAGCTTTGGAATATCTTTAAAAGAATAGGCATAATAACATGTTCTTGTTCAAGGAAACGAGGAATGACTTTAGGGATTTTTGAACTGTGATGAAAAAATAAAGATAATTATTTTCCTTTCTACAGTATCATCTGTCTCCCAAGCATTATAAATACTGAAAGTTCAAATAAATGGGTACATAACACTTATCTCTTCTCAAAATGATTGACCACTCTAAATAGTGTGGGCATAGCAGCGGTCAGCCCTACCCATAATGAAATGTCTGTGGTACCCATGACCACTGGCTGCTGTTTAAGAAGTGAGAAAAGGAACCAAATATTTAATCAGAGGTCACTCTGGGTGATAACACTTTGTCAGGTGTATTATATGTATGAGAATTGATTGCAGAGAAAAAAATCTGTGAGATAGAAAATGACCTTCTTTAACAGATTGATGACCCTGAGTTTCTAAGGCCTCTATCATTTACTATAGAGTAAAAGGCAGAGTTGCAAGCTTATACCAGTTCTTTTGGTCCCAAAGCTATATTGTCCAAAGCTTGATCTTGAAATAAAATATTGAATAATTAATTAAATGCCAAATGAATTGCCCTAGGGTAATTACTAAGGATGATTTAGAGGAACAATTTACTTTAGAAAGTCTATTTTATTTCTTTTTTGCTTACTCCCATGGGTCATCCTAATACTTGATATTGGGCTATAAAAATGGAAGAAGAGCTTTTTTATTAGATATAGTAAATATACAAGCAAACAGCAATAGACATCAATGGCTGTTTCTCCTAACTCATAGCTGTTCATAGGTGAAAAATTTCAGAATGTGGATTGAATAATTCTGCAAGATTGAGTTTATTTTAGGTATTTGGCTTTGACTTACTAGAGAAATCCTCTGGAGAGGAGTCACATCCATTACTGGAGCTCAACCTTCCATCCTTTAGAACCTTTAGAACCCTTTAAAACTCTGGTCTTTGTTTTGTTTATTTGTTTGTTTGTTTTGTTTTGTTTTTTCTTTTTTTTTTTTCCTCTGGTTTTTGCCCCCAAAGCTATTCCATCAGAAATCAGAAAGTGAGTGTAAGGGAGACTAAAGGGCCTGATATTTCCTTAGGACACCGTGGGAGACCAATTTTAACAATACTATACTACACAATAATTGTCAGACTCTGCTAATAGTACAAAATTATAACAGTTCCACTGTAAAATTAGCAAGTTCATGCTTTTCTTATCTGTTACTATTCATTACCCACCAAAATACCATCCCGTCTTCCATCTAATCTAAATCTAGTACTGAATCACCAGGGCTTCTCTGTGGTTCTCCTTTCTCAGTATTTCCCCAGCATCAGCCACTTTTTGGATTCTCCTAACTACTCTCTGGAAACCCCCTATGTCCTCAACTTCCTGACTGAAAACTTTCCAATTCTGGGCACAACCGAAACTTGACCTCCCATCTATATACCTCTACTTCCCATGTCAGTGTTATTGAAAATTTCCCTCACTGCATGAGTATGTTGTCTCAGTAGCCACAGTTTCCCACTCCTTTCTTAATTCCATGATGATACGAAATACCTTGTAGAACACTAGATCAGGCTTGAGAAATGTGCCTGAACACAGCGATGGGCAGTCACAGGAATCACATGTTCTCTACATTTATGAGTTTTCTTTGCATCTTTCAACTCTGACTCCCTAATAGTTCTATAATCTCCCATGTACTTCTGGATGGATTTTTTTTTTTTTTTTTGCTTGAACAGTTCAAATGCCATAACACATGGCTATTCCACATTTTCCAAGCTGTTACGTTATTATTTAAGAGACTGGCCAATACTAGAATAAGTGTAATTTCCTAATTCCCAAGATAGAAATTTTGATTCAGCTTGAGTGAGTGTTCTCTGGCCTAATCACTATGACTGACCAGGGTAAGATAGACCAGCATTTTTAGCTATCTGAACACAAAGAGAGTGAAAAGGCAGTGTCCAAGTGGTGGACACCCTCTTAGCATATCAGTACTTAATGAGCACAGAGTAGTTATCTAGATTATATCTCAGTTTTTCTCAAGGATAATCCTTCTTCTGATTCAACTGATTAAGGAAACTTTCTCCTCTCCCACATATAAACTCATTTCTATCTGTTGCTGTGATAATAGAAATAATTCTTCAACAAGAGAAAAATTTGGACAGGTTGCAAACTGACTTTATAAGTCGAGCATCACTCTGATATCAAATCTGATGAAAATAGCACAAAAAAGGAAATGCAGTAAATGCCTCCAGTGACTAGAGATGCAAAGTACAAAATAAAATACTAGTCTATTTGACGCGTTTAAACTTCTTCCTTTCCAGAGATAAAAAGACAAACCAAGAAACAGACTTTTAACTATAGAGAACCAACTGATGGTACCAGGGGGAGATGGGTGGATGGGTTAAATAGGTGATGGGCCTGAGGCATGCATTTGTTATGATGAGCACTGGGTAATAAATGGAAGTGTTGAATCACTATAGTGTACGTCTGAAACTAATATTAAAGTGTATGTTAACTGGAACTTAAATAAAAACTTAAATACATTTACTTTTTTAATAACATATTTTAAATAAATGATAAATGTCTTCCTTTCCTTTGTAGGGTTCAAACAGCAGCTTAAATATGTAGGTTTCTGATTCCTACTGTTTGCTAAATTCCCACTTTGGGGAATTCCTACCTCTAATCTACAGAAATCACTACTCAACCCTACCCCTCACCCCACTCTCCACATAATCTATTTTTTCATTCATACTGGATCATTTTATTAACATAGCAATGTACTATTTCTCCTGTCTTAAAAAAAAATAATTTTAAAAACCCCAGATAAACAAAACTGGAAGTATTTGTAAGCTCCACTACCTCCTAGGCAGTACCCCATATCAAAATTCTTCAGAACGATTGTTTATAATCATTATTTCTAAGTGTTCTCCATTCTCTGAACCACTCTGCTAATAAAGCATAAAAGAGGCAATGCTGCTCTCCATTGTTATTATTGTAAGTAATAATAACTGTTATTATTGTTAGTAAATTCTCAGTTTTCATCTTACCTGTCCCTCAGCACTGCTTAGTACGAGGAATGCTCATTTACTTGGGTTCCTTAACCTCTTACTGTCCTGACCCTGCCCCACCCTGCTAATGTTCCTTCTCAGCTTCTTTTGTTAGATCTACTCCATTCTCCGACCACATATTATAAAGTGTCACTGGATCATTTCTTAGTCCTCATTTCTATCTACAGTTACTCCTTTGATGACTTTATCTTGTCCCATGGCATTATAACTCCGATTTACGTTTCCATCCAGGACCTCCCCTACCAAACCAGACTCAGATATCAAAAGCATCTGTACAAAATCTCTACCTCAAAGAGGCAGCTAAAATCTAACTTATCTGAAACCAGTCTTCTGATTCCTACTCTCAAACAAACCAGTTGCTTTTCAAGCTTTCCCCTGTCTCAGCCAATTCCAATCCCATTGCTCTAGCTTAAAGCCTTTGATTTATACACCTCATGTATGATGTTTCACCAAATTTTCTCAGCTCTACTTTCAAAACATGCAAATTCTCATGACTTCTCACCACCTGTCCTGCTCCCAGCCTTGGTCTAAGCCTCGACAACTTTGCTGCTTACATTACAATTCCTTTCTGACCAATTTCCTGATTCCACCCATGCCCCCTACTGTCTAATTTTAGCCAAGCAGTCAGAACGATCATTTTATTATTTTTTTAAATTTTTAAAAATTTCTAAAAATTTTACTTAAATGCAATTTGCCAACATGTAGCATAACACCCAGTGCTCATCCCATCAAGTGCCCTCCTCAGTGCCCGTCACCCAGTTTTACCTCATTCACCCACCCACCTCTGCTTCCTCAACCCTTTAATTCCCAGAGTTAGGGGTCTCTCAGGTTTGTCTTCCTCTCTAATTTTTCCCCACTCAGCTTCCTCCCTTCCTTTACAGTCCCTTTCATTATTTCCTATATTCCAGATATGAGTAAAACCATTTTATAATTGTCTTTCTCCGAGTGACTCATTTGACTCAACATAGTACCCTCCAGTTCCATCCAATGAATCATCATTTTAAAACTAAATTCAGGTATGTTCCTGAGTGGCCCATTTGGTTAAGCATTCAACTCTTGGTTTTGGCTCAGGTCATGATTTCAGGGTCATGATATCAGTCTCATGTCCTACCCCGTATAGAGATCTGAGCTCAGCAAGGAGTTTGCTAAAAGTTTCTCTCTTTCTGCTCCTCCCTGCACTAGTGTGCTCTCTAAAATAAATAAATTTCTAAAAAAAAAAATTCAGGGGATACCTGGGTGCCTCAGTGTTTGAGCATCTGCCTTTGACTCAACTCAGGTGGTGATCCTGAGATCCTGGGATGGAGTCCTGCATCAGGCTACCCGCAGGGAGCCTGCTTCTCCCTCTATTTGTGTCTCTGCCTCTTTCTCTGTGTCTCTCATGAATACATAAATAAAATCTCTTTTTTTTCATAAATAAGATCTTTAAAACAAAATTCAGATCATTACCCTTTCCTGCTCAAAACTTTCCATGGGTTTATGACTCCCTCAGCGTAAAAACCACTAGTCATTTAGTCATTTGCCAACTAATCTGCAGCCTGTTCACTCTCTGACCTCATTTTCTCTTACTTTCTCAGCATTTCTTATCCCTTTGCCTTGTTTTATTTTTCTCCATATCAGTTTTCAAGTGATGCATTATATATTTTACTGATTAATTCTGTTTATTTTCAGTCTTCCCTACTGTGGCATATTAATTCCAAGAGGAGAGCTTTTTTTAAATTTGTTTTTATTTTTGCTTTCTCTGTATCCCCAGCACTCATAGCAAGTCTATAGATATTTGTTGTATGATGAAAAATAATTTTGATTGTGTCTTCTGATGTGAAAAGCACAGGAAAAGCTAGTTCCCTCCTGACCTTCCTTTCCCTACCATTGGTAACTTTCAGATACTACACTTGATCTTAGCCAAAAGGCCGAGAAGCGATCCATTGGTAACTTTCAGAAACTTTAAGTAAGACGCCATTACTTTGGAGTGAAATGAGACAATTGTTCCTTCACCTTAATGTGGTATATCCCTTCAGTGTCTCCAGGATTACCACCCATGTAAAACATAAGAGGTTTTATGTTAATTTCAGAAAGAAATTGGAAGACAAGTTGAAGTTCATTGATTCATTTATTAATTTGTTCAACAACCAGTCATTATCTTGGAATTTCCTTTAAATCTCAATAGCATGGCTACTAGGTATTTTGATCTCGGACAAGGAAATAGCTACCGTTGGGTTCTACTATGTAACCCATCTCCTCGGCACTCTGATTTTATCACCCCAACCCCAAAACTACTTTTATTAAGCATCCCTCCAAATCACCACAACTCTCCAAAGCAATTTATTCCTTCATGATTCCAACTGCCTGACACCTTCCCAAATGCCCCATTGAAAGTCTTAAGCATCCCCTTGAGGATTGACAGCTATCTTGTAAGGCCACTGTATCCAGCGTCTTGCCATTGTGTCTTTTTTAGGGAAGGGTGGTAGAGGCAGAGTGCAGTAGGTAAACTCCCCGTCCTTAGAGCTCCTTTATGATAGTTCTACCTTTGTAAGCTTTAGGCAATGGTATGTCCAACTGTTGTGTCTGCTAAATTAAACATATGTGCATCATCAAAAAGAAATTGATTTCCAGGCAGACTATAATCTAAATACATGTTGTAAAATAGTTATGCCCTCAATTAGCAAGTTTCTTTGTTTCCTTCCAATATCACAAAATGAGTGTGCTCATTTAACGTAATGTCTATCACTATTCAAATGAGCTAATTTTTTTAAAGAAATTGACAAAATAAAAACGTATTTGAAGGAATTCATAGGTAGATAAAGCTAAAATGAGTTTATTTAAAAAAGGAGAAAATTTTTTTCTACCTAATTTTGTAACGTACCTCAAAAGGATAACAATTAAAACAGTGCGCTACTAGTATGCAAATGACACTGTATCCTCTGATTATGCAAATAACACTGTATCCTCTGATTCATATTGATATTCAAGAAAGAGACCCAAATATGTAGGACAGTCTAGTGTAATAAATATGGAATCTCAAAAGATGAAAATTAGATATACAATAAGTGGCTCTGAAATCATTAGCAGCTATTAAAAGAAAATTAGATTGCAAATTCATGCCTGGTACGATTTCCAGATATAAGGATATAAAAGAAAGGAGAACATTAAAAAAAACAACAACAACAACAATATTGATCAGAATTTGGTTGAAATACCTTCTTGACATGATACAAAAGACCGAAAAAAATCATTTGGAGTACAGTATCACAATGAAATACATATTTTAGAAAAGTAAGTGATGTTCTGTATACTATTAATAAGCAGTATACGTTTCTTTGTATATAAACAAAGATCCTGAGACTAAGAAGCTACTGCTGAGAGGTTTATTCTCTTGAATCCTTTTACTTTATTTCATTCTCCTACCAGCTCTAAGTTCAGAGGGCACAGTACGAATCTTGGCAGCTTTGCATGTCTGTCTAGTGTTCCTGAGGTGCCATCTGGCACAGGACTCTTGACTGCAGACAGCGCTTAATGACCATTCTAGCTGACAGCTATTATAGATGCATCTCTGCTACGGTTGCACGATCTATGTGCAGCTCTAACCAGAAGGACGACAGTCACAAATCTCAACAGTTTTAGGTTGTTTATGATTCCAACGGCCTTTTAAGAGTGTGATATTTAGCAAGAGTAAGCAGAATGGTTAACAAAAGCGGGACATGTCCTCATACATAATGGACTAGTCAATAAAAAACAGAGACACAGGCCAGGCAGCCACATTCTTGTTCTGAACTGCGCTGCTGCTGGACTTAAGAACAATTCATTTGCTCATATTCCAAATCCAGAAGCCAGAATTTGCTCTGAAGTTCAAACAAAATAAAGACATATGTCATCACAGAACCAGAAACTATCAAATGCGAATGTCTTACAGAAACTAAGACTTCTGTCTGGGCCAAAAAGTAAAAAGGAAATCAAAAGAAAGCTGAAATGAGAGTGAGCAATTTATAGCACAAATGCAGAGTGAGATGGCAAGAACCATAGAAATTATACTTGGACTCTAATTTTTTACTAAAATGACTATCCATGACACGACGCTCACAGTTCAGGTACATCAGAGAACTTACTGATTACCTGTTTCAGCATAAATTTAGAAATCTGATTAGAAAGTAATCATTAAAAGTTCTTTGTAAACTACATCAGAAGGAATATTCTATGCTTTGGGGTACTACATTTCTATGGGAAAAAGGCCTATTTTGTTTCTGGTTTTAAGAACTAACCCAACTACGTCCATAAATCATCTTTATTTGTAGAACTTCCCCCTCAGTGAAAAATTATCAACTGATAAAAGAGCAATACAACCCTTGGTCCCCACATTCTATCTACATATTGTACCACAAGGCTATATTTAAATATTTATTGAAGATTGTAACAAAATGGTACATTGAAATTTTGTATAAATAACTGACTTTGCATAAAATATATGGTATATTTTATATATAAATGGTGGTACGATGACCAATCATTCATTCACTCAGGGAGGGCTTTCCATATACCATGCACATGCTAGGTGCTGGGCATGCCAACCAGGAAATAAAAAAACATTGACTCTTGCTTCAAGGAACCGATTGTTCTGGAGATATGGACTCTGCACATCTCCTAATAATATAGGCTAGATGGATCATTGAACCATCCATCTTCTCTGGTTTCATTACATTTTGACTAGTGCTGTGGCTTTATAAGAGAGCCGACTGGTAAACCTGTAGCTTTGGTCAAAAAATGGGACAAGGCCAGAGAAGATGGATGTTCTGTGGCCAATAAAAGGAATTCTGTTTAGGCATTTATAGTATCCCAACATCCAACTTCAACTAGATGAGCTTTATGATACTTTCTAAAGAGAGCCACAAGGAAAGATCTCTTATTGATGGAACATAAAGTCGGCTCATCTTGCAGGAAGCAATAATCCAAATCATATGAATGCTCCTGCTGCCATCATTTAATTTAGAAGCAATGTAAGTTGCTAAAAATTCGCAAGCAGGCAACAGTCTATGGCCACCCTGGGAAATTATTGAGTGCTAAAATGGCTTGAATGAGATGGAGCTGGCTCTCTCTCTATAGGAGCCCTTTCTTCCTGGCCTCTAGCAATATTCTGTAGGCTCCTGGAGGACAGACATATGATAGAATAAACCATGTCAAAACATAATAATTACTAAATGTTAATTATAACATTGCTCAGAAACCCACAGAATCTATATCTTATAAAGTCAACCTGGATAAAGATACTTATCATTTATTATTTAAGTCTTGCATATTTCTCTACTTTTATTTCTGTTTTCTCAGATTTATCTATTATTTCCATGTTTGTATACATATCATGCGTTTGTGTATGTCAATCCTATTTAATTTTATGTTTTGAATGCCAAGCAAACAAATAAAAAGGAATTTTTCACCAAAAGGTATAAAAATTTAAGATTAAAGTCCTTTCATTAAAAAATTATTATAAAAATACTACAGAAATATTTCAAATCGAGGGTATTTTTGCTTTCTTAAATAATGCATTCTGAATGCTTTTGTATACTTTTAAAATAGTAGTGGCTATTATCTCTACTCTTCTTCGTAAACTTTGTTTAATATAGGCCATAATAATATGGGCAGCATACCAACAACCTCCTAGCCTTCTAGACTGCCATGATTCTCCCATGCCAAAATTTCCCTAAAGAACCTCTAAAGTGAGTTTTCTGTAACGGGAAGTCAATTGCCATTTATCTATTTAAAACAAAACAAAACATTAAAAACTCTTATTTTTTACCATCAACTAAAGAATAAAGTCTACATTTCTGAATATGTACAAGACCTTTACGGTCTAACTCCAGCCCATCGATCATTATTTTTATTAGTCATTCAATGATGCCTCATATCCTAGCTACATTAGATACCTCCTTCACTAAATGCACTTCATTATAACAAATATTTATTGAACATCTTGTTTTTTAAAAAAGGAAGCGACTCCACTAATCTTTCATTCATGCTGTCTGCTTATCTCCTTGGCTGAGAGTGCCCTCTTCCACTACTCCAGCCTGGCCAGGCTACTTCCACTTGATTTTCATGACTCTGTGTTATTGTCCACTGATAAAGGTAAGTCTCACTGAGCATCCTCTGAAATACCAATGCACGTTTCCTGCTTACTTGATGTATAAGTCTGTATCCTTGTGAGGAAGGAAATCACTCTCCAACCAGAGATAACTTGTGCTCTCATATTTGGGGCTTAAACTGAGAGAAAAGACAATTTTTGTATGCTGGGGTTTGGATCTCTGAAAGTGAAATCATTCATGATGTCCATCAACTGAAGAAACAGCATGTGTTTCAGAATGTAAACCCAAACTAGGAAGACCTCTAAGTAAACCTTTGAGAAAAAGAAAAAACAAAAACAGAACTCTTATTCCCTTGATAATTTTTTTGCATATTTCTAGCAGATTGCTTCTGCCTGGGAACTTTTGTAGTGGTAATTTCCACATGGAGATTGAACAGAAACTGTGAAGTAAAGCAACAAGTTCCTGAAATCTTTTGGGGCTAAAAGAGAACCAATCCAGATGGTGATTGGATTAATATGGGGCTCTCAAACTCTGAGAAAAAATTAATTATGAAATATCAGAATATGTCTTTTTAAACAGCTTTTTGAGGTATAAATTACATACCATAAAATATTCACCCACTTAACATGTACACTTCAATGGTCTTAGTAATGTAGTTATACAACCATTACCACAATCTAGTTTTATAACATTAGCATCACCCTCAAAATATATTTTCTGACCATTTGTGGCCAATCCCTATTCACATCTCTAATGCCAGGCAACCACCAATTTCTTTTGTGCGTATAGAGTGCCTTTCCTATACATTTCATATAAATGGGATAATAAAATAATCAAATCTTTTGCTTCCAGCATTTTCACTTAACAATGTTTTTAAATTTCATTCATGTAGTTGTAGTCTGTATTGATGGGGGGAGAACAAAGGCAAACGAAATATTAAAAAAAATGTTAAGTTCCTTATAACTTACAGCCCATTGGCAAATACTTGAAACAAGCAGAGTGACCTTCCTTCAGGAGCTCAACTGCCTTAATGTTAATACTTTGCTAGAGGCAAAAGACAACTAACATTTAACTCAACTTGCAGGATCCTATAAGTCTTCTTTAACATATGAAAATCCCTTTCGTAACTTCCTTTATTTCTACCCATCCCCATATAGGTAAACAATCATCCACTAAACATAGAGCCCACTGACATACATCTATAGGGTGTCATGACTAAGGCTTTTACTATGTAGTAGTAAATGACCTTATCCTAACAACAGCTAGCCCCTCAGGGTCCTGGAACCTTGCTTCCAAATCCCTTAGAGACTCACTAAGTATATAATCCATTACTCCTGACAATCCCAGTGCAGTTCTTTCTTCCCATGGGTCCTATCCCTGTGTTTTTATAAAATCACCTTTTTTTTTGCACCAAACATGTCTCAAGAATTCTTTCTTGACCATTTGCTCCCAGACCCAACATTTCACATGACGGATCAGTAGTTTACTCCTTCTTAATTGTTTAATAGTATCTTATTGCTTGATGTACCACATTTTGTCTATCCATTCATCAAATGCTGGACATTTGAATTGTTTCTGGTTTGGGTTTACTATGAATAATGCTGCTATGAGCATTCATATACATGTCTTTGTATGGATGAATATATTTTTATTTCTCTCTGATAGATTCCTAGGGGTGAGATTTTTTTTTTATCATATATTAAGTTTATTTTTAACTCTTATGGAATGGATAAAATGTTTTCCAAAATGGCTGGAATTTCCACCAGCAATTTAAGAGATCCTATTTCTATTTCTCCTTGACTTCAGTAGCTCTTGCCTTGTTGATTATATCAGTTCTAGTAGGTGAAGTGGAATCTCACTGCAGTTTTAGCTTACATTTCCCTAATGACTAGTGTTTAGCATTTTAAATGTGTTTGTTAGCACAAGCACATTTGTTGTAAATTCTATTAAAATACAATATTTAATCTGGGTTGCTTGTCTTCTTATTAATATAGAAGAATTTTTATATCCTGGATAAAAGCCCCTGACAACATTCATGGTTTGGAAATATTTTCTCCCATGTTGGGTCTTACCTTTTCATTTTAGGGTTGGGGGGGGGGATAGTGTTTATTGTACAAACGTTTGTAATCTTATGAAGTCCAATTTATTATTTTTTCCTATTAGAGATGGTGCTAAAATATCTTTGCCGAATACAAGGTCACAGGTTTTTTTTATATTTTTATATTTTCTTTTAAATGTTTTATAGTTTTAGATCTTTGCAAGGTCCTTTTTGGGTTAATTTTGTGTATGAGATAGTGTAACAGTCTGTGGTATAATAAGAAATATATGGGGATCCCTGGGTGGCTCAGCGGTTTAACACCTGCCTTTGGGCAGGGATCCTGGAGTCCTGGGATCAAGTCCCACATTGGGCTCCCTGCATGGAGCCTGCTTCTCCCTCTGCCTGTGTCTCTACCTCTCTCTCTGTCTGTGTGTGTGTCTCTCATGAATAAATAAATAAAATCTTAAAAAAAAGAAATATATTTGTTCTTTATCTCTGGTTCCTGACACAGAGCTCCCTAAACACTTGGAACATCCTGAGTGAAAGGAATGTCTTGTTATTTCTAAGAAAGTCAACAGTTTATGTTAATGGGGACTGAGAGTGGGGTCCCAAATAACTTCAGGATGGGGCTGGCTACCAGAAATACCAAGAGATTAAAGGGTTGGAATTTTTTACCCAAATGGTGCCCCTTCCAGGAAGGCAGAAGGGTTGGATATTAAGCTTTATAAAAGCTCCTGAACGAAGAGGTCTGATGAACTTCTCCATTGGTGAATATACCCAAGTGCTGTGAGAGTGACACATTCCAGTTTCACAGAAACAGAAAATCCTGTGCTTGAGGATCCTTTCAGACCTCACCCTCCATACTTCTTCAATGGTTATCATCTTTATTATCCTATATCTCATTCATATTGTAGCATATGAATATCCTATATTATCATGTTCATTATCCATTATAATAAACCAGGAAACATATGTAAATGTTTTCCTGAGCTTTGTGAGCCATCCTAACAAATGATCAAACCTGAGGAGGGATCATAGGAAGCTCGGATTTATATCTCCTTGCTGCACCAAACTACAATTTCTGCCGTAGGAATATGTCTTTGGGACTAAATATCTGTGTGTGTTCAATCATGTGTTTTTCCAAGTAGTCATCCATTAATGTTTTAAAAAGACTTTTAAAAACTCAAATTTGGGGGCACTTGGGTGGCTCAGTCTGCTAAGCATCTGCCTTCAGCTCATGTCATGATCTCAGGGTCCTAGGATTGGGTCCCACATCGGGCTACCTGCTCAGTGGGGTGTCTGCTTCTCCCTCTCAAATCCTCTCAAATAAATAAATAAATAAATAAATAAATAAATAAATAAATAAATAAAATCTTACTTAAAAAAAATTACATTCTCAAGAGATGAGAACAGGCAAGCTCTAGACACTAAGAGAGCTGCACACCATGGTGGTTAGGTTTCTATATTTTATTGACAATTGTTAACTAAGGGGTGAAATATTTACTACTTGCAGTGGGAAGCAGGATTTCCTTGCTTTTTCTTCCAGTTTTGGTCAGGGATTTCCAGTCATGGCATCCACCACCTTGGGCTCCTCTGGTTTGATCCTGCTTCTTGTGCAGTGCTGCCAGGACAGGCCTCTGACCTTCCTGATAGCTGGCCACGACTTCCTCCTTGCAGACCTAGGGATCCAACTGCCTGCTCTACCAGAGAGACAACGTGAGGAGGCTTTTTGTGCCAGTGTGAGCCAGAGATGCATTCTGAACCCATTTGGGGTGGATTACAGATTACCAACAGTAATAGAAAGGTGAGAAACTGAAGGAGGGAATAAATGTAAGAGGTTAAAATAAAGTCACTGACCAAGAACCTTTCCCCATCCTGAGATTCTACTTTCTAAACCACTAATTGAAGAGTTTGCATTCTGTTTTCCTAGGAGTGGTGGGAAACCATTATAATTTCTTACTCAGTTGTTGATTCTTCAAGGATTTATGTTAAGTCTCTCTGGGCTTAATGATTGTATTGTTCTGGCCTTTTCAACATAATTCTGTGCCTGTCACATAATATTTCAAGAAAAGACTATTAAATAAATAAATGTATATATATAATCAGTAAGCAATCTTCATTCTGATATCTAATAAGCTCTTCTTTTTATAAAGACGTTCTCAAGGCTATTGACATGGGCAGCCATAATATTAGTGGGCCACAAAGGGCTCTTACTTTTTAATTAATTAATTTACTTAGTTATTTGATTTTCTGTGTCTTTATTCTTAGTTTTCAAAGTGTAATTTGTCTTTTTTTTTTCTTAATCTGCTCTTAGGAAGTTTTAAGAGTAGAAGTTTCTAATTTACTGTTAACTTGGAAACACTGGTGTCAGTCTTTTTTTAGAAGGTAAAATGCTCTCCAGGAGCAAACTTGAAGATACCAATTTGGCTATTTAGAGGTTCTTCCTTGATCTTAATTTTAGTCTAGATCATTGAGATTGCCAGGTAAACACTATTTCAGTTGGTGAGATTTGATTAAGTATTATTGGTTACAGTTAAGAATTTAACATATGCTTCATTCAGGAAGGTCTATATTATTAGAAAAGAAACAGTAATTGTAATAGTTGGAGTCACCTAGTATTTCTTCACTTACCCTTCACTTACTTACATAACTCCGTGAGTGAATAAGATTGTTTTATATGCTTTTGACAGAGTGAAATGACTCATTCTATCTAAATGACAGATATAGGAATTCTTAAAACTTATAGTTAATATGATAAAGTCAACATAATGAATTTTCATTTTGATTCCATTATGAAGATACACAGTTTAATATTTTCTACATACACATATCTTACTTTTTTGTAAGTGGTAGTTGAGGCCTATACACATCAGTCTGTTGGCTCATCAGATAGATTGATTTTTTGAATTCTTGTTTGTCACTGATAATCTATCTGAAACACATGGCACCATATGTTGGTTTACTTATTAAAGCTGGAAAGGGATCCAGTGGAGAAAAGAATCTTAGGATATTATTTGTGTAATATTTGTCTTTCCTCAGTGGAGTTTTTATATTTCTAATTTACAATTTTGTTTCCCTTTTCCCTGCTCTTGATAATTTAAAATGCTTACATTTTAGATGATGCGGGACACCTGGGTGGCTTAGCAGTTGAGCATCTGCCTTCAGCTCAGGTCTTGATCCCAGGGTCCTGGGAATCAAGCTCCACATTGGGCTCCCCAGAGAGAGCTTGCTTCTCCCTCTGCCTGTGTCTCTGCCTCTCTCTCTATGTCTTTCACGAATAAATAAATAAAATCTTCAAAAAAAATTTTAGATGATGCAACTTGAAATGTCATTTTCCAGAATCTATATAATGGTTATTTTAGGCTCTGAACCAGCCAGCTATGAATTTCTTAGACCTAACAGTTAAATTTTGCTTGTCCCTTTATGTATAGTTCATGTTATTTTTTTCCAAAAAAGTCTAACTGGAACAGCTGTGGCCAGTTCTATTCTCAAAATGAACATTAGTTGCTACTACATCTCTGTGTGCCTCTCTAAAGTAGAAAGGGACATCTGAATTTGGAATAATTTGCTTTGTCAGGTTCAAGTTAAATGTTAGCTTATCGGAGAAAGAATCCAAATACATTTAGGACACCAGCTCTTTACCCCTTCATTCATGTGTAGAGAATATTCAACACTATCAACACCAGCAATGGAATACATACAGTTTGCTCTTATGTTTCAGAATCCTTGCTATTGAAATCTCCTGGCCAAAGGCTGCATGTTTCACACTCTGGCTCATTTTCACACCTTCAGCATCCAGAAAAGCATATTCAAAATGCTGCAGTCAGCTACTGGCCTATGCGGATCTCATATAATTCCTTGGCAAGAAACTTTCATCTTTGCCCAGTCGTTCTTCTTTGACACAAAAGTAGTTTCACCATTTCACAATACTAGCATCAATAAATGTTGATAGATATTGACCTTGCTCTGTTAACATAACACTTGATGGATGCAGTTCTGAAGACAATGAAAAAGTATTTATTCAAGTAAATTATGATATAAATGGCATTTATTAAGCTTGTATTTCTCCAGAACAACATTGGTTTACTGCTGTTCAATGTGGCCTTCAAGGGATTGTTTTTAAATGTTTTGGTAGATGGCTCATATTTCAGGTTTTCCGAATCTTGCTATAGACTCCTATTCCTGCTTCCTCCATTCTTATTTTTATAGTTGTTTATTTGGTTGTCCCTAGAAAAATAAATGAACCTATTTTATAATTTAACAGAACCATCATACCAAAGCAGCAATAATTTTGTTAGTGATTTACAAACATATACCAAAATCATTCCTCGTGGTCATCATCATAACGTACCATTCTTTTTAGAGAACATGTGAGAGGGATAAGAAACCACAAAACTCATACCCAATAATGTCACATTTTGGCTAAAATATGTTCACAATTGTAAAATAATGGCAATGTACTTTCTGGAATTGAATCTGTATTTAATGATGCAGGAGTCAGAGATCCTTGGTTGTCTGCTTTAAAATGCTAGGCCATAAGCAGTGTTGAAATTAAACCTTGAAATAGCTCTGTTATCAGTGACAACTTACAGCAGTATTACTGATTTAGATATATTATAGATTATTAAAATATTTATTGCGCCAGTGGGTGGGATTTTCATTCCTGATGTTTTGATTGTAGTAAGAGTGGTAATCTTATAGTTCTCCCTTTGGGTATAGTAAAATTCTTCCAAGTGAAAGAGAATCAATCACAGATTTCACATAAACTGGGAGCATTTTAACCACTACAGAGAGAAGCAGTACTTGACACTGAAATTTCTTATCTCCCCACTGCTCTTCAGCTGTTTGTTTGTTTTTAATTTTCCACTCATGTTAATGTTCATATATACCATGATTATTTTCTTTCAACAGAGATAACTCTTATCCTATTGAGAGTTGGCATCCTAGGCAATGGGAAATCTATTCTCTGAGTGTTAAAGAAAGGAATTATGAACTAGGTCCACATTCATTTCCTTTAAAGCCAAATGAGCATCTTTACATTAGATGGATAATTAAGAACAAATTGAATATCACCTATAGCTGTTAAAATATTAAAGCACATAAAAACAAACAGGCATATATGTTCATGCATTAAATATATTAGTTGAACTTTCTACAGCTTAAGGTAGTCGTTCATTTATTCATCCATCCATCCATCCATCCATCCATCCGTCTCTTCAACATATATTGTACATTTATCATGAATGCAGGTGGTATTATGAATGCTTTAAATGCGTTGAACAGGTGCACTTTTTATAAAGATATTTTTACTTCTTGGCACATGTCATGAAGCTAGAGGTAGATAAATACCATACAGATAACAATGTACAGATAACTACCATTTCTTTTTTTATGAAAGGATGTACATAATCCATAGGACCATGTTGTAGATAGTCTATTTCTAACAGGCTACAAAATTCTAACTTCATAATAAGGAACAATGATATCAAATGGATGTATACAATATAGATTTAACATTTAATTAGGTAAAGATCCCATCTTTAAATCCCATTTAAAGATTAAATGGAGATGCCCATGCTAAAGTTGGGAAAACCCAACTCAGTTGCAGTAAGTTGTGGTGGTTAAGAACATGGCACTGAACTTATCTTGCTGTGGCTAGGATCTGGGTCTTTATTGTCTATGACCTTGGGGAATTTTGATGCTTCTGGGCCTCCATTTGTTAATTTACGTAATGGGTGTGATTCTAAGAACTAGCTCCATAGGGTTATGTAAAAATGGAAGGAGATCATGCATGTAAATCCCTCAGATAGTGCCTGGCCTGCAGAAAACACTCAGTAAATGTTAGCCATTATTCTAACAGGTTTATACATGTAAAAATTCATTGAGTTGGCAACCTTTAAAACATTTTAGCTATTACTTCATATGCAAATATTGAACCTTAACATTTTAAAGGATCAAGAAATATGACAATCATAGTATCAGTGTCAGATATGTGTTATGAAATGGTAAGTGGCCAGTTAAATTAGAACTAAGACATGATACTGTAGTTATTGATTTCAATATGAGTGACTGACAATGGAGACTTGTTTCTTTGCTTTCTACATATTATAATTATATTTCCATTATAAACTATTCTAAGGAGGACTGGTTAAAGATAAGTAGTCACAAGAGTTATTCTATCTTAAAATGGCATTTTAATTACTTTTAACTCTTGTGTTGATTTATCTGGGGCTATTACAGTAAATAGGTTCTAATCAGAAGCGTGCCATTAGGAGAGGAGAATGTGTTTCCAAACTACTGTGAGTTGAACTATATCAATGAAATCACCATACTCCTTAAAGTGTTATTCCCACCCTGATGTTTCTTTAACTTCTTTTAAGAATTTTCTATTCCTTCATCTCTACTTCCTTAATATATTGTACATTCTGTACATTCTCCTTTTTTAAAGCACTTATTATTATATGTCAATCTTCCTGACCTCAACATACAGATCAGAAGCTTTTACTGGTTTAACGCTACAGATTTCACTACCTACATGTAGTGTAACTATTTAGGTATATATATATATATATATATATATATTATTATATATATATAAAGATTTTATTTATTTATTCATGAGAGACACACAGAGAGAGAGGTGAAGATTAGGCAGAGGGAGAAGGAGACTCCCTATCAAGGAGCCTGACATGGGCCTCGATCCCAGGACCCCGGGGTCCTGCCCTGAGCTAAAGGCAGACGCTCAACCACCACCCAGGAGTCTATAGGTTTATATTTTTTGATACCTTGTTTCAGTAAAGGATTTAGGAGAGAGTGCATAAACACAGAAATATAACCAGATGGATATTAGAATGAGATTCAATTTTGTTTTTCTCTTTTTTTATTGAAGTATAATTAACATTCAGTGTTACATTAGTTTCAGGTGAACAATATAATGATTCAACAATTCTATACATTACTCAGTGCTCATCACAATAAGTGTACTCTTAAGCCCCTTAATCTATTTCAACCATCCCCCTTCCCACCTCCCCTCTAGCAACCATCTGTTTGTTCTCTGGGCATTTAAGAAACAAAACAAACAAAGGGAGACTCGTCTTAGTTTTGAATGAAGCAGGAAAAAATAAATGCAAAGTACCTAATACAAGTGAGTGTATAAAAATCACTTTTCTCCATACACAAATTTTACAAAGGAAATTGTTTACAGAAATCGTTCCTTGCCTCTCTATCAAGGAACAGAGGTCAAGGATATAACCACCATGGAAACTTAGAGGGTAAGAGAAGGGCTGGCTGACTAGCTTTTGTGCTGAGAATGGGATGATGTGTTGCCATCGACCAACATTCCCAGAGATTACTAATTCATAGGACATCTTTCTCAGGGTCCAAACACATCCATGCCCAATTTGGGGCATGAGTGTATGTGATCATCTTGGCTCTCATCTCTACGAACCCCTGGTAATTGATGGTGGTCTTCAACATAAAGATGAATGACCATAGATTAAGAAAAGTCATCAAAGATTTCCACATAGATCATTGGAACTGAAGAGAAAGGGGCCCAGCAGAGAACCTTTGAAAAATTAACAATAGTTCCCTAAAAGATAGGCATCAGCTTTAACCAGCTTTGACACCACCCAAGGATGTCAGCTTTAGCATTTGCCAAACAAGAGAAAACAAAAAACAAAAAACACTCACCTTTTTCACCAGAATTGCCTTTTTCCTATCTCTTCACTTACTCTTATTTAGATTCTGTAAGGAAATGAAATTGCATCCAGAAAATGGAGGAGGTTGGTTATCAAAAGATGCTTCCTGTGTAGATAAATAAACATAATTGTCTATGCCTTTTCTTTGTTTCCTAGAGATATCTGTAAATCTAAGAATGTATCTACAGGATGAGAAAATATGAGAATATTATTTCTTTTTGATTTTGGTGTTTTTTTTTTATTTAAGATTTAGTGATAAATTGAGATGCATAGGTATTATAAAAAAATTATAAAGAAGCTTAGGTTCTCCTTTGCTGAGATAAAATTTGAAGTTTGGGGAAATATAAACATTTCTTTAAAAAAGTAATCTGAGATCACATCAAAGAACCTTGTAAACTGGACTGCTTGCTGGATTTTATTTAAACAGTATTATAACATGAGGCTAAATGGTTGTAAATATACTATTTGCATGTCTATTCAGATGTGGTTATTTCCATGACGGATAAATATGTTCTTACCACTCGGTAGAGCAATTGTAGAAGTGTAATAAATATGTATATTGGTATTTCCAAAGATAAATTTTTCTCCTTAGCAGATTTAGTAGACATGAAAATAAAGCTTTAGCAGTGCTTGGTGGAATATTAAAATTACTGCAGAGTGCCGACTTTTACTGCTAATGTAAGCCAGAAACTTGAGCCATATGCTAAGCCATTGGTTCTCGAATTTGCCTGCAATCAGCTGAAGGCTTCAATAAAAGTAAATACCAAAAAATGAATGTCTTTGTCTCATCCTCCGAGTTTATGACATAATTGGTTGGGGGGAGAGATTATGATTTAATTGGTCTGGGGTGAGACCTGAGCTTAGAAATTTTTTCGAGATCCCAAAGTAATGCTAATGTGCAAAAAAGTTTTGGAACCTCTGAGCTAAGCAATCATTCTTATTTTATACTGCTTACACTCATGTGAGCAAGAACAATTTCCTATTCATTAACGAGACTGCTAATTCTATAATGAAACAAAACCAAAGCTCCATCCTTTTCTGTAAACAGAATTACCCAGCCAATTCCAGAAAGCTCTACAGTAAGGTTTAATGTTGCATGAACTAGCCCAATTAAAGATTCCTTAAAATGGAACTTTATATTTGTTGTGATATGGATAGCTTACTAAGTACTCTATGTAATTTAAAAATTTTAGCAAAATTTTGTATAAAATCAAGTCAGATCCAAATTCCATAATAATTATTTATTTTATATCTGGATATCAAAGAATAGAAACATACATTGCATAAACAGCAATGTCTTGAAAAGGTAATCCTTTATTTTTATATCTATGTCATTTATTCGTTCAATCATTTGTTCATTTATTAATTCATGTATTAGGTTATTATATTTTTAGCTACTACAATGTGGCAGGTTTTTTGCAAAATGTAGGGAAAAAGTGATGAAAAACACTATTATTTCCTTAATTTTTTGCAAATTATATTATCATTTGGCATAGTAATTCTATTTATTGTAAATTATTCAAAGGAAATAATCAGAGATGAGCACAAAATGTGTATACAAGAATATTAAGCAGCATACAGATTACACCAGAAATTTCAAGATGAGAGAATTTGAAAATTATAGTAAATCCATATTCAGAGATGAAGGTTGGTTGATGGCTTATACTTTTCATTTTCTTCTTTCTTTTTTTATGTATTTTTTCCAGCTTTATTGAGGTATAATTGACATATAGCATTCTATAAATTTAATGTGTACAATATGACGATTTGATAAGCATATATTTTGAAGTGATTACTACAAGAAAGTTAGTTAACACCATCACGTCACATAATTACTATTTGTGTGTGTGTGTGTGTGGTAAGAACATTTAAGACATACTCTCCTTTACAAGCACCTTCTGTTTTCAATAGTCCATAAGTAGTTAAGAATGTGGGGAAATTCTTATGATTTCTTAATAATACTAATTTTCAGTGTGTATCATGTATTATATATCAGGTTCTTTAATAAATGCATTACAATAATTTGTTGATACTAATCTTCACAACAAGTCAATCATGTAGGTTTTTTTTAAGCCTTATTTTATATGTAAGAAATTTGGGGAATAGAGAAATTAAATAACTTGCCTAATGTCATACATCTATTAAATGGCTGAGCTCAGTTTTGAAAGTCCAAGGCATATACTCTTCACTATTATTCTAAATTTTTTTCATTAAAGCTTTTATGTATTTATTTGAGATAGAGAGCTAGAGAGAGAGAACATGATCACAAGCAGGGGCAGAGGCAGAGGGAGAGGGAGAAGCAGGCTCTCTGCTGAGCAGGGAGCCCGATGCAGGGATCTTGACCTCAGGACCCTGGGATCATGACCTGAGCTAACGCAGGTACGTAACCAACTGAGCCACCCAGGTGCTCCATTCTGAATTCTTAATGAAGAATAGCAAAATACATAATTGTACAGGTAGGAGAATTAAAATTTCATTTTATACACTAAATGTTTCATTATGGAGGGATAATAATAACTTATGCTATTTTTTCTCCATCTTTTTCCTTTTTTGTATTTAATATAAGGGGCATGGATTAAATTTATAATCGGAAAGACAAAATCATATATGCATACATCTGAGAAGCAGGAAATCACCTACTCTTTTCATGCCTTTCAAAGGCTGAGCATTTGCAGTAGAAAGACTTCATCTTTCAGACTTCCTCCGACTTCATCTCCATTCTTTAGCAGTCAATGAGCTCCTTGACAGGTGTAAAATCTAGGGAAGAAGGAGAAAAAAGGGGATAGTACAGCTTCTTTGTGTCTGCCTACTTTCACACTTTTGGGCCTTATATGTATTTAAAGTGGCTTCCCTGGGTCGGCCTCGTAGATAAGAGAAGCCAATTCTTTCTGTGTTCATGTATTTCTTGCTGGGCTTCCCTCCAGCACTTCCTTGAGGTGGGCAGAAGCACTTCTGATTTGGCTACCTTTAGGGGCTCTCTCCACAGCCACTGGGCATCAAACGTGAGACTTTGAGGCCTTTCGGCTAAGGTCCTCCTCACTTCCCACATGACCCTGTTGGACAGGACATGTCATTACCAACCCCACTCGGATTTTTCTGTCTGGGCCACATCTGGTCAATAGGAAGTATTCACTCACCCCTGTCCCAAGGGGTTTTAGGAAAGCAGGCTGATTCCAGTTGTAAGTGTAAATAGAAATCTAAAACGAAAAAATAATAATAATAATAATAATTTTCCCTGGTGCCAAAAGGAAAAGAGGCCCCTTCCTTTTCTTTCAGACTATTTCCTTCAGAAAACTTGTAATTGTAAATTCTGTCTCTATCCTTTTGAGATGTATGTAAGTTCCTTTTAAAATCTAAAGAAGCCACTTGCCAGCTTTACAACCCAAAAATATCCTTCTGGAGGACTTGGGGGTCATCTCTTTAAAATGTAATCAAGGAAGATAGCACCTCTCTTTCCCAGGGGCTCCTAGTGGGCTGCATAGCACCGTGTTGCAAAACTACCTCCTGTCATAATGATATAAAAAGTTCATTTTTCTTTTGGATAAAGACAATTCCCTAACACAGAGGGTCACCCGAACATCAGATGAATCTAGGATGAACTACGTGTAGGCATATGTGCTGTCAAGGCTGTTATTTGAGGACTAGTTAGTTATCTTGAGAGCATATATGCCGTGGGTTGCATTTGCTTGGCTTTCTGTCTTTCCAGTCTCTTCAGTGGACTGCCTCTGATGGGCTTCATATCCTGTTTTAATGTTCATTCAATAGTAAAATTGTCCTCTTTACTTTCTACCTTTGTGGAGCGGTTTCCTGGGCTGGGAGGACACTTTGGTTTTATTACATTTCCCCACTACAGTACAGCAGCGCTCACCCGCTGGCCCTACCCCGAGGTCTGCCCTTCCCCTACCTTCTAAAGTCCTCGGTCCACTCTCTATTTGTGATCCCTCAGGGATGGGTTAGGCACTTAACCCTGGCATTTCTGTAGGTTGCCACTTCCAACCCTTCTCCAAAACTAGGGCTGTGAGCTCTGATTACGGTAACAACTTCATCTAAAGACATGTCTTCGCTAATCACTGCTTTTCATGGTCTCTGGCCTCTTCTTACAACCTTCATCTGCCTTAGGGCTCTACCGGGACACACGGAAGAATTTCTTGGGGCCTTAATTCTGCACATGGATGTGAGCGATTCAGAGTCACTTTCATATTCTGACCCTCCTACTCCGGAAAACTTGTTCGAATGTGGAGAGAAAGTGTCCTCTTTGAACAATTGCAATAGCTACAGTAGTAAAACGTACATAACCCTTTGGGAACATAGAAAAAAGAGCTATTTAATTTGCCTTGATGTGGACAACAGCCTTTCACAGTCTGAAGATCTCTTCAGGGAAATCTTTTGTGATTGTTGCTTGGTTTGGTTTATTGTGTGAACTTTAAGCCATGTTCTTTTTAGTGGTAACATATTCTAATCAATAGACTGCCCCCACCCCATACACACACGTCGGACTCATCATTACTAGTGCACCTGTGAACTGAATTTTTTTTTAAATATATCATGATGACTCCCACCAGTCAAGGTATATTATAATAATTATCTTTTTTAGTAACGGTGTCTATAATTTACTTTACAATACTTCAGTCTTAGTGTGATATCATGTAAATAATGATTTAAGTTACAGTTGAAGGAATTCCCTGATCTGAAATTCACATTCCAGGGGTAGTCAGATACATTTTAATCTGAAATGTCACTCTTCAGAAACAGCTACAGGCCTCAGCCATCCTTAACCTGATATAAAAAAAGAGGGTTTGCTATTTTGCATTAACTATAATCGGTTTTCATTTGTAAAATTAGTGCTTATTAGCTAGTGATTGTTAGAAACAGGTGCCCATCGGTGTAATTAATAATATTGGACAAAAGATTTTTAGAGACACTCCTCTAACATGCATAAGAATCTAGCTAGCCTCCTGTATTGTCTGTACACGGAGACATCACTCTCCAGGCTTGGTTCCAAACAAATTTGTCCAGATGAATCTTGGTCTCTCTTATATGTGATTTGAATTTGCTCTATACAACCTTCCAAGAAAAGTTTTTGACAATACCTCCCACCCTACCCCATTCCCATAAAACAAACAAACAAACAAACAAACAAAGCCAGGATTTTTTAAGCTCATGGAGGTTGTATGACTGTTTAATAAATTCTTGTCGAATTTTGTCAGAGTTTGCTTGCGGCCTAACTAGTCAGGTTATTGGAAAATAATAATCTTTTTTTTTTTGGAAAATAATAATCTATCACCGACCTCACACTGTTGGAAGTTGAACAAAAAGAACCTAATAGTTCTGCATCAACCTAGTTTAGACCAGATCAAACAGTCAGTAGGAGATGGGAGGGCTAGAGATCCCAAGGAGGAGAACGTCTGGAAACATACTGCATATTGGGAAATGAGTAATAATTTCCCAAGCACACAGGAAGGTGTGAGAGGGAATATTTCATCAGGGAGTGTTATGAAGTTGTCCCAAGGTGCAGAAAAGTATGGCTTATTCATTCATTCACCAAGGGAATGGTGGAAACGTTGAGGTTTTAAGGCACAAAGCAGGCAAAGGCAATTTTATGTAAGGCTCTGTATGGTCATGTGTTTATCAAACTTTGCAAAAACACAACACATAATAGCATACTTTTTATATTATGCAAGCAGAAAGACATAAGAAAATTAACATTTCACGAAGTATCACATCAAAGTACTCAGATGTTTTATATCCTACTCTATTCTTTTTAGTTTATTCCATTCCATGCTATCCCACTTAGAATGCTGCTTTTGAACAAGTAATTAACGCTGATACACCGATGACTCATTCTCCAGGTATGAGGAAAACTGCGAGTAAATTCCGCCCTCCAGAAATTGGGGGGTACTGAAACATCTCACGTAGGTTTTATGAGAACTAGAAAGAGCACCATTTCAGTAGGACAGAGAACGGGTTGGAGCTGTGAGGCGGGGGAGGAGGCGGTGTAGAAAGGAGGTCGAGGATGATCGCCCTGGTCCAGACAGGATATTCAGAGTAGATGAACTGGGCATTCGTTTTCTGGATTGGGGGCAGGAAAGATTTAGTAGAAAAGTGGGTAGAATTAGCCAGACTTGCTCACTAATTCTACGTGGGCGTTGGGTGTTATTGAAGGAGGTGGAATGACAGGAAAGATTCAAGAATACTTTCTAGGCTAACAGATTAAATAGCAAGTGTATGTATAGGAGAGATTCGCAAAAATATGCAGGAAAACCACAGTTCTGTTTTATCTATTTCCTAATAAGAGAAGCCTACCATATCCTGTTGTTCTCACTGTGGCTTGGAATTTTCCATGACTCTGTGATTTTTTTAAAAAAAGATCTTATTTATTTATTTGAGAGAGAGAGAGAGAGCAAGTGAGCAAGAGAGAAAGAGAGAGAGAGAGAGAGCCCAAGCAGGGGGAGGGCAGAGGGAGAGGGAGAGGCAGGCTCCTGGCTGAGCAGGGAGCCTGACGCAGGGCTTGACCCCAGGACCTTGACATCATGACCTGAGCAGAAGGCACACACTTAACTGACTGAGCCACCCGGGTGCCCCAAATAGAACACATCTGAGGAAGTGTGCTGGCTCTTTAGACCTCAACGGTTGTTTGATCCCAGTGCACTCCAAATCTGACACTGCCTAAAACAGAATCATTCTGGGAGAAAGATTCAAAGCTGTGTGTTGCTTAACAAGATCCCCGGTGGGTCTTTGCGGCAGTCCTAGGACTGGGCTGTGGCTATTAGTGCTCTTTATTTTCCATATAAGAAAACTGGGTCTCGTGGTGTCTAGTGATTTCTCAAATCCCCACTATTTAGAGGCTTAGCTGGAACTAAAATCCACCCAGCTGAACACCTTTTCTCCACTTCAGTGCTTTCCTTAAAACCTTCATACTTTATTATTCACTGATGACCTTGCCTTATACTTTCAAATTAAGACTACTTCGCGATTTCACCTTAAAATATTTCTGTGCTTTCACATTTTCAACCTTCCTTCAATTCTGTCAGTAAGATGTGCCCTTCTTTATTGCTAAGACTCCTCTCCAACTGGTTTATTGGCTCTCACTGCCCCTTTATTCTTCCGAGATCAATGTGTTGTTCCATTTGCTCGCTAAGATCAATATTTTTCAGATGCTCCACCAGCATGTACTTTTTTGTAAACACTTCCTTTGGATAGTTGTATTACCCTCACTTCTTTGTTGTTTAGAAACCACTTTTCCATATTGAGTTAGATACAAAATGAAATAATCTTTCACTTTGGATAAAATAGGTATAATATTCATCTTACCAGCTTTATTTACTTACTTTTAAACGTTCATTCTTCCCAGTGGACTAAACAGCAGTAAATATACCACTACCAGCAATCTAAAAGATTAAGAAGTACTACTGAAGCTTCTGTTTGTTATAAATCAAGGTGGGTGGGCAAGGGAGCGTATGCTGTATGCAAGGGAGAAGATATTTATCTCAATCTATTTGAAATTTCTATTTATTAAAGTTATATATAAAATAAAGACTAAAATAGAGTAAGGACGTGAGTTATGAATATTCTAATGATGTCAATGCACGCTGTGGTGTCTAGTGAATTTAGTTTATCAACAAAGATCAATAGAACAGTGTGTCTTAGTTAAGATATCTTAATTTTGGCATAGGGAAGGGAGAGTGGTGATCTGGAAAATGAGAGTGATGTGTGTAAAACCTGTCCAGTTCTAATATATTAATTTTGAGAAGTAAACTCCACCAAAGGAAAATTATGGGGACACCTGGTGGTTCAGTGGTTGAGCATCTGCCTTTGGCCCAGGGTGTGATCCTGGGGTCCCAGATCGAGTCCCGCATCGGGCTCCCTGCATGGAACCTGCTTCTTCCTCTGCCTGTGTCTCTGCCTCTCTCTGTGTCTCTCATGAATAAATAAATAAAATATTTAAAAAAAAAAAAAGAAAAATTATGGAACTACCTGACTATAAAATCTCTCATTCAAATACTGTCAAATTTTTTATACCTGTGGATAATATTTTAATAGACCAGGTCTTTTCAAGAGTGAGTCCAAAATTTAGTAAGTAGAGTGGAAAGTACGCAGTTTAATTCTGTCTTCTACTAGTATGCCTTATTTGTTAAATGATAAATCATGTTCTACAACCCTGCATCTGAATATTCTTAAAAGATTAAAATTTCTTCATTTGTATGTACAGATAAGAGCAAAGGATTTGAAAGAAATAGATACAGGTTGAATATTGACTCTGTCATTTACTGCTGATACAACTGTCATTGGGTTTCTTTGTAAAATTTAAATAAAAATTTGTTTTACACAGCTATTATTGGACTTATAGATTTTTCTTGCGAAGTAATGAAGATGTTGCCAGTCACACATTAGAGGCCAAGTAAAATGGCATTGTTTTTAAGTGACTATTTCCCCAAAGTTGGAGTAACATCCCTTTAAATGTCAAAATGTAGACATTTAAAAAACATTTTAGGGATCCCTGGGTGGCGCAGCAGTTTGGCGCCTGCCTTTGGCCCAGGGCGCGATCCTGGAGACCCGGGATCGAATCCCACGTCGGGCTCCCGGTGCATGGAGCCTGCTTCACCCTCTGCCTGTGTCTCTGCCTCTCTCTCTCTCTCTGTGACTATCATAAGTAATTAAAAAAAATAAAATAAAAAATAAAAAAATAAGAAACATTTTATTGAAAATTCTTTTTACAAAGACAGCCACTTTAAGTTGCGTAACAGTATGGTAATGTTATTTTTTAATTAAAAATGGTCTAGGGTCACCTGTGTGGCAAAGTCTGTTAAGCATCCAACTCTTGGTTTCCACTCAGGTGGATTTGTGGGCTGTGAGATCGAGCCCTGAGTCCGGCACTGTGCTGAGAATGGAACCTGTTTAGAGTTCTCTCTCCTTCTCCCTCTGCCCTTCCCCTGGGCATTCACTCCCTTTCTCTCTCAAATAAAAAAAATAAATAAATCTTTAAAAAAAGGATCTAAAGACATAGGGTTCCTTAAAGGCGTCTCAGAAACCATGAAGGAAAAGGACAAAGGTGGTTCCATGGTCGACCTGCTTCAACCCCATAAAATCACTATGGTTATCTATATATCAAGGTTCTTTGTGAGATTTTTCAGAGAATATTAATCTCTGCTGCTCAAAAATGAACAAAAAATGAAATAAATATTAATATATTATTTAACCAAAGACTTGTTTTTGAAGTACTTCATACCTACAGTAAGGCTGAAAGACTACTATAATACACTATATATCTTCACCTAGGTTTTCATTAACATTTTGTCACATATGCTTTATATTTCTTTCTATATTTCAGTCTGTCTCTGTCTCTCTCCACTTCTGTCTCTGTCGGTAGCTTGATGATAGATAAAAAGAGAAAGGAATCTTTTGTTTTTCTGGACCATTATGACAACTCACCCCCTAAATATTTCAACATTGCCTCCTAAGAACAATGTCGTTCTTTTACATAAGTCTAAGCCCAATACAATTGACGATACCCCAGAAATGTAGCATTGAGAGTATATTATATTACAAAGACTTTTTTCAAAATTTGTTTTCTTAAAAATACCCATTGAAGTTGTATTAGAAAATTCAGATACTGCATTGTATTTAGTTATCATGTTTCTTTAGTTTATTTTTAACTGAAACCATTCTTAAGTCTTTTTTTGGATTTTATGTTTTTTAAGAATCCAGGCCAGCCGTTTTACAGAATGAGTCTCAAATTAGATGTGTTTAATTGCTTCCTTCTGATTAAATTGAGATTTTTTCTTTTAATGTTGGCAAAAAATGCTACACGATGACAATTTTATCCCACTATCTGTGATGTTAAGTTTAAATACTTGGTTAAAGTAGGTATCCACGAACTTTCTCCATTATAAAAACATCTTTCCCAGGGTATTTAACATGTAATCTGTGGGGTGATACTCTGAGATCGCGTGAAATATCCCATTCTTCCAGCCCAATGTAGCCAATGGCTTTAGTATTTATTTCTTCTGCCATTTCTCCTACATTAATTACTTAACCCACCTTCCATAAAGAGTTTTTCATTCTTACCTCATGGTTTAACTTATTTTTAAAAAATTACCCATGTGGACTGATGCATTCATTTTAATCCATCATGTTAAAATCTGGTATCATAATTATTTCCATGCTAAAATTCTCCAACATTGAGACAGGGAAGATTCTACAAGCCACCTCTGCTTTTTTTAAGCATTTCCTTACTTGCTGAAGTAAGTCACATTCTAAACTTCTGACATAAAAGTGGAATCCAGGCTTATATTTTGCTCTTCTGTTGCCCCCTGGTTTCAGTCATTTCTCCAAGGACTTGGTCACTTTATCAGGGGATGGTTTTGAGGAACCAAGATCAGGACTTTGGGGTTGTTTGTTGCTACTTGAGTGTCATTGCTTCCAGGCCCTCTCAGTATATATTAAACATATATGTACACATTCGCACTGAATCGTATCTGTATCTAGCCAGTAAGCTCAATATGAATACATACTGATATCTTTGACTCTAATCCAATACCATAGGTTTTATTCTAGTCTCTTTTCTCACTTCCCTGCAACTTCCCTCCCTGACAGTAAAAACCTGGCTCCCACCATTCGTTTATGTATTTGTTTAACCCTAGTAAACTGGTAAAGTAGTTCAGTTATTAACCCATACCCCATGAGAAACAGATTTGCCAACTAGAATAGCTTATGTATAATTTCTTTAGTTTTTACACTTACATTTTCCAGTCGCAAGACCGTTTTACAAAATTAATTACATCAGCCCCTTTTTTTTACCCCAATTACTTATGTGAAGTTGTGCCATACATTCGTAATATTGTTACATTCTTTTGTCAAAGTGCATTCCATTCAGGGATCCCTTGACATCCCGGATGATTCGTTAGGTTGTTTTACCAGGTATCAACTAAAGTTCACTCTTTTGTAATGTACAGTTCATTGGCATGGCATTCCATACAGATCAGTTCCTTCACTTTATTTTTTTTATTTTTTTGTTTTTTTATAATAAATTTATTTTTATTGGTGTTCAATTTGCCAACATACAGAGTAACACCCAGTGCTCATCCCATCAAGTGCCCCCCTCAGTGCCCGTCACCCATTCACCCCCACCCCCCTACCCTCCTCCCCTTCAACCACCCCTAGTTCGTTTCCCAGAGTTAGGAGTCTTTATGTTCTGTCTCCCTTTCTGATATTTCCTACACATTTCTTCTCCCTTCCCTTCTATTCCCTTTCACTATTATTTATATTCCCCAAATGAATGAGAACATAAAATGTTTGTCCTTCTCCAATTGACTCATTTTACTCAGCATAATACCCTCCAGTTCCATCCACGTTGAAGCAAATGGCGGGTATTTGTCATTTCTAATGGCTGAGTAATATTCCATTGTATACATAAACCACATCTTCTTTATCCATTCACCTTTCGATGGACACTGAGGCTCCTTCCACAGTTTGGCTATTGTGGCCATTGCTGCTAGAAACATCGGGGTGCAGGTATCCTGGCGTTTCATTGCATCTGTATCTTTGGGGTAAATCCCCAACAGTGCAATTGCTGGGTCGTAGGGCAGGTCTATTTTTAACTCTTTGAGGAACCTCCACACAGTTTTCCAGAGTGGCTGCACCAGTTCACATTCCCACCAACAGTGTAAGAGGGTTCCCTTTCTCCGCATCCTCTCCAACATTTGTGGTTTCCTGCCTTGTTAATTTTCCCCATTCTCACTAGTGTGAGGTGGTATCTCATTGTGGTTTTGATTTGTATTTCCCTGATGGCAAGTGATGCAGAGCATTTTCTCATGTGCGTGTTGGCCATGTCTATGTCTTCTTCTGTGAGATTTCTCTTCATGTCTTTTGCCCATTTCATGATTGGATTGTTTGTTTCTTTGGTGTTGAGTTTAATAAGTTCTTTATAGATCTTGGAAACTAGCCCTTTATCTGATACGTCACTTGCAAATATCTTCTCCCATTCTGTAGGTTGTGGCAGGATACAAAATCAATGCCCAGAAGTCAGTGGCATTCTATACACTAACAATGAGACTGAAGAAAGAGAAATTAAGGAGTCAATCCCATTTACAATTGCACCCAAAAGCATAAGATACCTAGGAATAAACCTAACCAAAGAGGTAAAGGATCTATACCCTCAAAACTATAGAACACTTCTGAAAGAAATTGAGGAAGACACAAAGAGATGGAAAAATATTCCATGCTCAGGGATTGGCAGAATTAATATTGTGAAAATGTCAATGTTACCCAGGGCAATTTACACGTTTAGTGCAATCCCTATCAAAATACCATGGACTTTCTTCAGAGAGTTAGAACAAATTATTTCAAGATTTGTGTGGAATCAGAAAAGACCCTAAATAGCCAGGGGAATATTAAAAAAGAAAACCATAGCTGGGGGCATCACCATGCCAGATTTCAGGTTGTACTACAAAGCTGTGGTCATCAAGACAGTGTGGTACTGGCACAAAAACAGACACATAGATCAATGGAACAGAATAGAGAATCCAGAAGTGGACCCTCAAGTTTATGGTCAACTAATATTTGATAAAGGAGGAAAGACTATCCACTGGAAGAAAGACAGTCTCTTCAATAAACGGTGCTGGGAAAATTGGGCATCCACATGCAGAAGAATGAAACTAGACCACTCTCTTGCACCATACACAAAGATAAACTCAAACCATTTTGAGTTGAGATCTAAATGTGAGACATGATTCCATCAAAATCCTAGAGGAGAACACAGGCAACACCCTTTTTGAACTCGGCCACAGTAACTTCTTGCAAGATACATCCATGAAGGCAAAAGAAACAAAAGCAAAAATGAACTATTGGGACTTCATCAAGATAAGAAGCTTTTGCACAGCAAAGGATACAGTCAACAAAACTAAAAGTTCCTTCACTTTAAAGTTCTCCTGTTCATTCAGTTTGTTGACAACCACCCTACTCCTCTAATCTTTGGCAACTACTGGTACTTTCTGTTCTTATAAATTTGCTTATTCTGAAACCTCATATGAATGGAATCATAAAATATATAGCCATTTGGTCTAACTTATTTCTCTTAGCAAAATCACTTTTCATACATGTTACATCATGAATTGATGACCCTTTCCTTTTATAGCTGAATACTACTGTATTGTATGGATAGACCACAATTTATTCATTTCCCTGTTCAAACTTGGTTCCTTCCATTTTTCCTCTGTGTTTAGCAATAGGCTTTTGTATGGACATAGTTTACAGTTTACTTGGGTAAACAACTAAGAGTGTGATTCCTGGGTCATATGTTAAGTTTCTGTTTAACTTTAGAAAAAACTGCAAAATTGTCTTCCAAACTGGGAGACAGCAATGGACGATAGTACCTGTTGCTTTCCTATTCATTTTTGTAGATATATTTTATATCATGGCACATTACCAAATTATTTTTTTCTTTGTGTATTGGAGCTAGTATCAAGGTTTTAGGTATATTATCTTATCATCTGTAAATAAACTTAGTGTAGTCTTTTTCCAATTATTATGGCTTTTATTGATTTCTCTTTAATCATAGCAGCTAATATTTCAGAAAAATGGTCAATAGCAGTAGAGATGGTCAGAATGTTGCCCTGTCCCTGACCTTAGTGGAATTGTCTCTAGTGTTTCTCCATTAAATAATTATGTGTATGTATGTTTAAATATCCAACAATTCTTATTTTGCTAATTATTTTTATCAAAAATTGACCATAGCTTTTGTCAAAAATCCTCTCCCATTTAGTCAAGATGCATTGTTTTTTTAATGCAGACAGTGGATTCAGTTTGTTTTTATTTTCTTTAGGAATTTTCAGGATTTTTCATGAGTATTTATAGTGATTCTTCATTTGCAGAGCACCTGGTTGGCTTAGTTGATTGAGTGTCTGACTCTTGATTTCAGCCCAAGTCCTGATCTCAGGGTCATGGTATTGAGCCCCACTTGCTTGAGGATTCTCTCTCCTTCCCCAACTGCCCCTAGCACTCTCTTTCTCTCTCTCTCAAATAAACAAAAAAATTTAAAAAAAAGTTTCCCTTCACTTGCTATGATTGGAATTATCTAGTCTTTTAAGTTTACTAGAATTTTTCTGTGAAATTATCTGGGTGTGCTGGGTTTTTGTTGTTATTGTTATCTCTGTTTCGCTTTTCTTGTTAGATATTTATTTAATAGCTTTCATGATTTTTATGATTTGTATTTCCTATGTCTCTCAAATTTGTAAAAACTTTTATCATATATGATTAATCAAGAATCTTTATTAATCTGTGTAGATTCTAGATCTTCCTATCTTTTCTAGGAAAAGTGGTTCATATGCCATGTCTAAAAGCTGTGGCTATGTCCTTCATTTCTAGTACTTTATTCACTCTTTATTATTTTTGTAGATGTTTGTTTTAACCAACTTAAAGCTCCCTTTAATTTAAGTACTCTGCATTACTATTACTAAGGAGGGAAGCTTCCATCAAAAAGTGCATAAGAGAGTTCATTAAAGGAAATGGCTGCACAATTCTACAACATTTTATCTTTCCATAATAATTAACTCTTTCTGGGCTATACTGTCTATAATTGCATTCCTTCTGCTGGATGCTATGAATAGAGGGGTGTTTTGTGTTCATGTTAATGAAAAAGCTACTTGTTGGTCAGGGTTTCATTTCAAAATTTTTTTATTAATTTCATAGCAGCATGACATTCCTGGTGCTCATTAATTAAAACTCAGAACAAATCTATTTTTCAACCATACTAATTCCATTTTAAAGAATTTAACACTAGTTTAGTAAATATGTATATCATATTTCTTTTTCTTCTAGAGACTTCCTAAAATTCACTCCAAGTTAGTCTTATTACTATGCCTATATTATTACCATCAGTGAAGAATTCCACCCAGTTCACAGTGTTTGAATTTCTGTGGCCAAGGCTCCCAATCATTTTTCACAACCATGCAATACATAGGGAACTTAAGAGTGAATTTCAGAAAGTAGCATGCTAGACCAGTTAATGGCAGGTTGCTTCACTTTTAGGAATAACTTGGAGGAGTAATCTGGTTTATCAACAATTAATTAATAAATAATGTGATTTTCTGATTATAAAACAATTCCAGTCTTTCATACAGCTAAAGTCTTGGTATCAGAAGGAATACTAGGAAAATGTTCAGAAATAGAAATGATTTCATATTTAGGCAATTACAGACCTTCTCCTAAAGGATAATGCTACTTTACTCACCTCTTCCATTTTTTTAAAGATTGTTTTTAAATTTATTTATTAATGAGAGATACAGAGAGAGGCAGAGGAAGCAAAGACACAGGCAGAGGGAGAAGCAGGCTCCATGCAGGGAGCCCGACCTGGAACTCGATCCCGGGTCTCCAGAATCAGGTCCTGGACTGAAGGCGGCGCTAAACCGCTGAGCCACGGAAGCTGCCCAACCTCTTCCATTTTATAAATTTTGTTCAAAACACCTAAGTTATATTTTAGTATTATTATTTTCAATATGTTGTCAGGAAGCAAAAAGATTTTATGATAATTGTATTCCTACTACTTACTACTTTCCCTCTCCTCTGCCCCAAAATGCAAACACAAATCAGAGTAGCTTAAATAAAATATAAAAACAAAAAATAAATAAAAAATAAAAACAGGACCAAAAAAAAAAAAAAAGCAAATTAGATTAACCTAGCTCTAACATCTACCCTCTACTACTGTTAAAATCACTGCCAATACTGAATAGTGGTGGCATACAGAAAGGTATTTCCAGGTTTTTTTTTGTTTGTTTTATTTTTTTCTCTTTAAGAGTAATTTCATAGCGATATACTACTTGCTGGAAGGATTAAGGAGCAAGGAACATAAGGAATTCCTTATATATACAAGGGTAAGAGGACAAAATATCTCCTTTTGTTTCTCACTTTTTAGGCAAGTGAAAAATAACAGATATGGGAAGAAAATAGGGACAGATTTTAGTCATTTTTGTATGCTTATTAACAAATGGAAAAAATAAGTCCTTGCTTGAAAAAGCAAGGCCATTATAGCAAGTATATTTCTTATGACTTTTAAGATCCCATAATATCACTTAAATTATTGCTAAAGTCTATGGCTTATAAATGACTGGTTTGTTTTCATTTCTATGGTAGGGAATGGTAAATAGTGAATTAAGACAGAACACTTGGATTTTAGTGCTTCTACCATTTATCCTATTGTCCTTAAGTTACTGTGAACTTTGAAAATGATTTCTTCTTACATATAACCTGTTTGTACTAAATTATGAATTGACAAATTATCACCTTTGAGCCAAATCCAGCCTTCGGCCTATTCTTGTAAATAAAGTTTTATTGGAACTCAGTAATACCCATCTGTTTAGGTATTGTCTAACTGCTTTCCTGCTACGATAATAAAGTTGAATAGTTGTAATAGATATCTCATAGGCTGTAAAGCCTAAAATATTTACTATCTGGGCTTTTATAGAAAAAATTTGCCAACTGCTGTGCTAAATGATTATACTTTTAGTTCCCTTGTGGAGTAGTTTCCCTTGTTCTGCCTCTATTATCTGTTACTTTCTGATTTAAATACTGTTTGTAGAAATACGTTAACAAACAAGGGCCAGCCTCAGAAAGACTTTCTGTATTTTCATTCACTGTCACATATGAATATGAATAACGGATTTAATTATCTTCTGCTCAGCTTCAAAAGGAGAGTAGTAGTGAATTTATAAGGATAGATAGATGGATAGATAGATATATAGATAGATGATAGATAATAGACAGATATAGATGATTTCTCCACATTAGTCTCCCATGTGATTTATAAATATTTTGTAATCAACTAAACTATACAGAACAACAATTTGATGAGTTGGAGTTCTTAGGCATTGTCAGACCTTTATTTTTTCAGTAGCTCATCCAAATCCAATAAGTTACCTCTTCCCATTTTTACCTATTCTGACCCCAAATCGAACTCATTTTAATTCTATAAGAGCTTACATAATTGTGCCACTGGCTATCCATGGTGAACTGGTCATATGTGGCAATTCACCCTCCCTGAAGCAACCCAAGTAAGATCTACAGGAATAAAACTGTATAGAACAGGAAAGAAAAATAGAATAGGAAAAGGTTAACAGTGGAAGGGAAATGTAAAACATATTTGAAAGACTGAGTGTGGGTGAAAGAATGACTAAGGAGACGAAGAATCTACAATCTGGTGACTAAATAGGAGACTAGAGTTTAAAATTGAGAGATATAAAGTGAAAAGTCATAGTGAAACTACTGTTGAAATCTAAGTAAGTCTTTAGATTAATTAATAGTATTATAGAAATATTCATTTCTTAGTATTGATAAATTGCTATGTAATGAAGATGCTAAGATGAAGGGAAGTTGGGTGAACAATTTTTGTAAGACTTCTATAAGCCTGTAATTATTTCAAGCTGAAACATTTAAAAAGGATATATTCCTGATAATAAGCAGTTCAGCATCTTATAGGGAAAGGCAGAAACATTAACAAAACATAACAATGGAAAAGAATACCAGCCACAAATAGTCTCATAATGATTCCATTTAGTCACCATGGAAACACAAGATATTATTGATAATCAAAAAAAAATAGTATGAGAAACAGAAGTGTATAGGTATCAGGGAAGTCTTCCTGGAGAAGTTATTTCCACACTCTGTTGTTAAGGATGAATGGGAGATATCTAAGGAAAGAAGAGTTTAAAAATGCCACATAGATGTAATACCAACATGGATCAGAGGCAAACATGGCACATTCAGGGCTATTTAATATGAAGAGAAAATATTTTTTAGAAGTGGAGTAGAAAGAGATGAGACTGTAGACATTGGCAGTAAACATAATCAACAGGAACTTATGCAGTATCCTATATAATTCAGATTTCTAACTTAGAGAAAATAGTGAAAGTTGAGTAAAATTTAACAGAGATTGATATGATCAGTTCTGTGTTTTGACAATGTTATCCTAGAGGCTATGCTGTAGCATGGGTTAGAAGAGATCAACAGTGGAAACCAAAAGACTATAACTCTATTACTTTATTCCAGGTGAGCAAGGGCATTAGATAAGTGATTTGAAAATATTTCAAGGTTCTAAGCCCTATTAATTAGATAGAAATCATGATGATTAAGTGTTGTTTGATCGGAGGCTATTGAAACAGAAAAATCTAGAATAAACCCAGATGATTTTTCAGGAAATTAGTTGTAGATTAAGTATTGGTCACCAAGACTTAGAAAGAAAGAGGTGAGTAGATTTGGTTGGAAGAAAAGACTGTAAGGAGTCATTTCCATTTCTACTTATCATTTTCAGTTGACTATAGGACACAACAGTATTTCAATAGGCTGTTGGAGCTCAACAGAGTCATTCTAAGTGAGCTATAAATTTGTTAAGTCATTGCATACTTGAAGCATAATATTAAATAGGATTAAAAATACTTGCCCCCCCCAAAAAAATACTTGCCCAGTGAAAGATTAAAGTGAAGAGAAGAAAAATAAAAATAATACTCTGTGAAACACTTAAGTGAAGTGAAGGGAGAGAAAACTACAAAGGAATTTAAGACGAATCTACCATTGAGTTCTGGAGAAATAAAACAAGATAGTTGTTTCCCAAGAGGTAATAGAAGAGTTTCAAGCAAAAGGGTAGGCTTTAAACTCTCAGATCGTTTGGGTATCAAATAATAAAATGAAAATATCTTGGATTTGGCAACTAGAAACTCATTGATGAACTTGAGAAAGCTTTTAGAGGTCAAAGTGAAGTATGTTGAATGGGATCAAGAAATATGGAGGAGATGACACTATTGACTTCTGTATGCAAATGATGAAATACATTAAAGGATTCCTTATGATGATGTGAATCACAAGCACATAGATTTAGTAAATATACAAGTATAAAGACTGGAAAAAGGAGACAAAGAAATCACTGTTGGTAGAGAAGGCTCCCGAGGATCTTAGAAGGAATTGAGTCTAAGTATAAATTTTCTAATTTATACTTATATAAATTAAGTATCTAAGTATAAATTTTCTGTTGATCTAGAGACAAGATTCCTTTAATACATGAAAAAGAAGTAATGAAGAGAAAGTCAAATAAATCACAGTAGAAAACTTTCCTGAGCCAAGGAAAAATCTCACACTAAAATAACTTAACCTGTTGGGCAGCTTTAATACAAGAGATAAATATCTATTCTACACAACCTCAGTGAAGTGTTTAAATTAAAAGGGAAAAACAAAACCAATCCTAGGGTTTGAAAAAGATTAAAGACTTAACCAAAATCATGAAAAAAAAAAAAAAAAAACTTGGAATTAGAATGCTCCACTGCCTGCAACACAGGTAACTAGAAAAGGCCAAGGGACATGTCCAGATTGTAAGAAAAAAAGAACTATAATCTAACAACCTCATCCTTTCACTTGTGAAGGACATGTGAAGGCCAAAATGGACCCTTTATACTTTTCAGAAGAAATTAGTGAATTAAGTTCTCCAATTAAATGCACCCCCCCATTTTACGTAAGACTGTTTAAATGTAACTTTTTAAAGAGGATTTTCCTAAACACCCCAACCAACATTGAATCACATCTATCATCTTACCCTTGTATGATTTTTCTTGCATCTCCTGATAATATATTCTATATTTGTCTGTGTTTTTTGGCTTCTATTTCTCTAATGCCTACAACATCTAGGATATGAGTGCTCAGTGAATCTGTAAACCAATGACTAAAAATGAACTTTATGCCTTTATTGTCTCTTATAAGCAGAAAGGAATACTCTTTGCTTTAAAAGAAAGAGAACAGAAGGAACTTGTGAACATGAGCAAAGTGGTCCAACTTTTTAATTGTTTTGGGCAGTTGAAAAGGTAATTAAGGCACGCCCAGAGGGATTGCTTCAGAGCATTTAATGGGTCATTTACTCATTCATCCAGCCTACATTTACTGGGTTCTTACTGTGCCAACATTATCGCTTCCCTCTAGCCCTCTCAAGGACGTTGCTCTTTGGGTCATTTGAAATTCGTGTCATTGCTCTCTATCTCTTACTCATCACTCCCTTTCTGTTAGGTGTTTCTAGCAGTCATGCAAACATGCTCCAGGCAATCCCATTCTGAAAAGTGTTTTACCCTTACTTCTACATCCCATTTCAACCTCCACTCAAGTTTTCTGCTACCCTCATAGTCAAGTATGTCCCGCTTATGTTATCACAATTATTCACCAATTTTTAAAAGCGGAAGAAGTTCTTTTTCAAAGATTTTATTTATTTATTCATGAGAGACACAGAGAGAGAGAGAGAGAGAGAGGCAGAGACACAGGCAGAGGGAGAAGCAGGCTCCCTATGGGGATCCTGATGCGGGACTCGATCCCAGGATCCTGGGATCATGCCCTGGGCTGAAGGCAGATGCTCAGCCACAGAGCCACCCAGGCATCCCAAGTGGAAGAAGTTTTAAATTAGCAACGAATTCAGTGACTTATGTAACATTCACCTGAGCAACATCTTATCTAGCAATACCAAATTTTAGTATTTTGTCATATTGCTTAAGAAATTTTTAACTCAAAAAGAAACAACACATAATTAATAAAATTGAAGTTTCCTTTTTATCGCTCATAGTCATTCCCCTCCTCACTAGAAGCAGCCACTATTATGAAATTGGTATTTATCTACCCTCTACCGGTTTGTATATATTTAAACCTATAACACTATGTTTTTAATTTATATAAAATTAGAATACTGATGGTATTTTTGTATGACCAGCTTTTTGTATTTAATCATATATATCTGAGATGTTCCTCTGTCAACAGATATAGTTTAAGTTCATTCATTAATTATATTATATTGATCCTTCATGTACCTGTACAATTTTTACTTATCCATTGTCGTGCCAATATATAACTATTTCCACTTTTCATTATATTTAATGTCATTATCTTTATGTATTACTTTCTTTAACCTCAGATCACATCTATCATGAGCTAATAATATTATAATGTCTTAAACATCTCCCTTGGATAATTTTACATAAGTAATTTATTACCATATCCCACCAATGTTATCATGTGAAAGGATTATTATGATAACATGTGCAAAATGTGTGTGTGAAATAAAATAAATGTGTGAAAATAAATTTTGGAAGAAAATAAAAGCATTGAAAGGGTGACTGGAAGAAGAGGAGTTAGGATACTAATGTTAACAGGGGAAGAGTTAAAACTGCAGGAGAAACTATTATAATTCATGCTAAAGGCATGAAGACATGATCAGCAATATCAGATAATTAGATCCAGAATTTTAAAGGTTATTGATCACCTTACCAAGTGTAATTCCAATGGGGTAGTGGGATAGAAGCCAAATTAAGAAAGATTATTGGGGCACATGAAAAAAAAATGGGAAGAAATTGCCCTTTCAAAGAGCTTGGCTGGACACACACACACACACACACACACCTGTATTGGAGGAGAAGCCTGGTTTAATAACTTGAAAGTGTTACTGTCTCAAAGAAAAAGGAAAGTTGAAATCATAGGGAGGAGTAGTACACACAGGAAGATTTGTTTGGCCTGTGTGAGAAATTATTTCTTCTTATTAAAGAAAGATGCCTAGAAATTATTTTTGTTTTAATACTAATTTACAATTCTGGAAAAACAAATATGTATAAGTGTGACAAAAATGCCCCCTTCAGTCTACCTCACAATAAGGATAAATGCATAACACAATGAAGGACTATCTATAGTGATGATTTTTTTTGAGTATTACTCAAAAATTTTAGTCACACTATAAAGGAACCAAATGTGGTGAACCTGTAAGAATTCAGCTCATCATTTAAAAATGAAATTAAAAAAATAAAAACACCATGTAATGAATAAAGTTGTGGATGATATTTCCATGGTTATAAGCATTAAAACTTAAATTTAAAATGAAATATAAATCATAATAAACCTTGAAAATTTCTATATACTACAAATCTCCTAGATTAAGAGCATGAGAAAAATAAAATGAAAATCTAGATCAAATATGAAATATAAAAAAGAAAACATTTCAAGAAATATTGTAAAAACAAAATCCTTGCTCCATATAAGAAAATAATTTTATAACTAGATATATTTATAATACTAATAAATAGATTGAATTTTGTTTATATAGATTATAATATTAGTGAAAACTCAAACTTCTAAAATAACACTTGGGTTAAAGGGAAAATAAAATTAAATAGAGAATACAGAAAGCAATGAGACTAAAACAAGTGTATATTAAAACCTGCGAGATCCAGCTAAAACGTGCCCCATAAGGTAAATACAAATTAAAAATAATAGGCTTAATTTTCCCCATTGAAAATAAGGGAAGAGACTCCACATCCCCTCCTTTTTCCTAGACCTTTTACTTTAGATACATGTAATTATAAGGTCTTTATTACTTTGAAAAGTATGTAAATCTTTTTAAAGGCTAAATAAACCTCTTAACCAGCTCTGTAACTCGGGACACCTTTCTCAAGAACCTGGGAACCATCTCTCTGAAATATAATCATCAAAGGAGGAAGAGACCCTCTATCCCAGGGTCCGTGTGAGAATAAGAGCCTAAATTCCTCCGAGTCCTTGTTGCAAAACTAACTGCCATTATAAAGATAGGAGGAATTTATTTTTCCTTTAGATGAAGCCAATTAGCTAACACAAGGTGGGTACCTCCAATTACCGGGTGAATTTAGGATGAACTACATGTGAAAAATGGTGCTATCAAGTCCTTTTACTTGAGGGATAGTGATTGTTCATCCTGAGAACATAAATGTGATGGCCTGAATCCTTGGCTGTGCATAGATACATATGTACACACACACACACACACACACGTATAAACAGAATATATATGCACTGTCTTCAGTGGATTACCTGTGATGCCCATCACATCACATTCTGGTTTAATGCTTATCCAATAATAAAATTGTTTTCTTTCCTTCTAACTTTATGGAAAGGTTTTCTGAGTTGAGAAGAGATATTATTTTTAATTAAACTTCCGTAACACCAATGGAAGATTCATTGCCTAAGTAAGTACTCACATTACAGGAGCTCAAAAGAAAACCAGAATAAATAATTCAAGCATTTTGTTAATATGTTTAACCATGTTTATAAATCAAATGAAACATAATTGTATATCTAGGTATTCTCTTTTAATTAAAAAATCATCAACAGTTATTTGGAATTAATTTATTGTAGGTTGTTCTTTCCTTGTCATGCTTCCCAACAATACTAACCATGCTCCTACCATATGACCCGACCATTGCACTACTAAAAATCTCCATTTATCCTAGCAAAATGAAGACTTACATTCACAAAAAATCCTGTGGGAAAATGTTTGTAACAACTTCATCTGTGATAAATTCCAATCTAGAAGCATGTCTTTTCAAAGGGTACGTCATTAAATAGGAACAGACTATTTGTACATGCAACAACTTGGATCTCAGGAAATTATGCTGAGTTTAGAAAAAAGCTAATATCAAAAGATTATATAATGTAGCATTCCATTTATACAACAGTTTTGAAATAAAATTCTAGGAATAGAGGGCAGATTAGCAGCTGTCAACGGTTAGGGAGGTGTAGAGAGACTTGAGGTGGCTGGTGAGGAAGTACTTGTATCGTGACTGTGTTGGTTGTACATGAACTCAAACATATAAATTTGTACATAGATACCTATATGCACAAGCACACACATACACACACACACACACACAGGAGCACAAGCTCATGTAAAACTTGCAAAATCTGAATAAGTTTAAAACTATGTATCAATAGCAGTTTCCTCGCCAATATATTGTACGGTAGTTATGTGAGATGTTACCATTGGGAAAAACTGGCCTAAGGGTACATGAGGATCTCTCTACTATTCATTAAAACCCATGTGAATCTATAATTCTCTCAATTTTTTTCTTTAAAGTAAATTGTGAAATATTTAAAGCCAGAGCAACTCAACAAAGAACATTTCTTTGTTTTCCTTAGTGATAGCATTCTGTATTTCTGTTGCAGAAGGGGATTTTTTTCTGAGACCTTAAATCATAAATAAACAATGCCTGAAATTATCCCCTTGATCCTATAATACACCGGGAGTTCTTTTCATGTATTTGAAGTCACAAAGTTGATAGCACAAGCCCGCCCCTGCTGAAAGAAGAAAGCTCTTTTAATAAATAAGTAATGTTTCTCTAATCTAGTAAAAGCTGTACTGCTCACATAATCCTTGTTTAGAATTCAATAAGTGTAAGAGAAAACTACTAAATATTAGCATTTCTGTAAAAATCTTATACATATTTACAAAAATATCATACACACACAGAGAGAGAATTTAGGTGTGATAATATAATACTCCACAAAGCACTGGTAAGTATTCATTTGATATTTTGGAAACATTTTGTCACAAGGTCACACTTTTTTTTAAATGTGAAATGTTTATAAAATGTAAATTCTAACTTTCCATGAAGGGATATATTCTCAGTAAGCAATAAGCATTTTTAAAAGTATTGGGTAAATTCCAATGGGCTGCAAATATGAAACCAAACATTATTTTATTTTACTCTATTTTATGTTTTACAGATTATTTATTTATTTGGGGAGGGGAACAGAGAGAGAGAGCATGCAGAGGGCAGGGGCAGAGGAAGGAGTCTTAAGCAGAATCCACAATGAGCGCAGAGCTGTAAGCAGGGCTCAGTCTCACCACGGAGAGACTAGGACCTGAGCTGAAACCAAGAGTCGAACACTCAACCAACTGCACCATCCAGATGCCTCAATCTTAAAAAATAAGAAATGGAAGTGTATAAAATATAAATGTTAATATTCAGTGAAGGAACTCATTCTGCATAAAGTCTTGGGGAATTAAAACACAGTGATACAACAAAACATATTAATTGCAATAAGAACATTTATTACCCTCTTGTGCCTTTGTTTATCAAGTTTGGGTCAGGAAATATCTGAATTATATTTTGAGGAGTGCAAGGCAAAATAAGGATAGGACATCATCACAGAATATAGCAGCTCCCTTAGTAGAATATGAATGATTGATAGGTCATATTTTAAAAGTCTCAATACATGTAAGGAGGGTATAAAAGTAAAAACTTCAAAAATAAAATATAAGGTGACATCAAGTTAGAAACAGAAAAAAAAATATGAATGGACAAAAAAAATACCCATAAAAAGTCTAAATTAAAATATGAACCTGCCACTGGGAAAAAGTACTTGACGCTATAGTCACTTATTACATAAAAGCTTCCTTGCCCCTGGGCCTGATGCCATCAAAATAAACCCAAAAGGAACTTGTATGAGACACACACACACACACACACACACACACACACACAAAGTAGCTTTATTGGATTTGACTGCCTTATTCTTTGTGACTGTGGGTGGGATGAGAGTAACATACACAATAAATAAAACATATACAATAAAAAGATCATGAGTGTACTTTCTGAAGAAAACTAGTTTTGCCTCCTAGTTGAAATGGAGTCTGGAAAGTAAGGATGGTGGAATCATGGTGGTATGAGGAAAAGTTACCCCTCTGAACATCCTGTAGGTGAAAGGGAATTTCTGGATCATATCACTGAAATATTAAATTGTTACATTGAAGCTTTATTTGTTTGAGCATAAATTTGAAAATAAAAATTTATCCTACGACAATACTGCTTTTGTTTTATCATTATTATTCTAACAAAACACTAGGTTTAAAGGGATCTCAGATTTGGGCTCCCAGATTTTATGAACTGAGTTAAGGACATTGAAAAAATGTGACCTAGAATTGTGCGTAGAAATGTCCTTCCACCATAAAAACAATGCTTTCTAGAATCTGTGGATGTGGCCTAAAGTGGTTTCATATATATGGTGTATATGTTCCTGCCCTCAAGAAGGATTTATCTGGATATGGTGATAAACTGAATGTGTTAAATTTTTTTAAAAAACACACACATATTTATGTGCTTCATGTACTTGTATAGGTGCACTGTCTTGTAGCAGCGGTCCCCAAACTTGAGTAAGCTCTAGAACCACTTAGGGGTCTGTTAGAATGATGATTATGGGGTCCACTCAGGAAGTCTAATTTTTCATTTCAAAAAATTTCCTAGATGATGCTAATGTTGCCAATCTGAGGACTACATTTCAAGAACCATGATTCTAGAGGAACTAGGATGAAGAAAGATATCCTTGAAAAGCAGGGTTAGCTGAGTATGTTTTGTGCAGTGAAGGTAGTTCTTATCCTGTGATTAATACACATTTGTACTGGGTAATAATTTTTTTTTTCAGACTGGTGATGATAAATTCAATTTAATTATTACTGTTACCTTTTTATCACTCTTGGCTTTTTTCCTTCGCCTTCTTTTTTCTTCTTCTCTTCTTTTGGCTCAGAATAGTCCCATCAATCACAATCTTCATTGTTCTTTAATAAAAGAAGTGGTGTTTTCATCCTTATAGTTTAAACTGGTAAATTCCTATCTGGTCCAGAGAAATTTCCCAATAACATTTTCCAGAGGACATACATAACTTGTTTCGAACAACTCTGTCTCTTCTATAAACCAATCAAGCTGTTTCCACTGACTGCAGCAAGCTTCATTATTGAAGCAAGGGAGTTATCAAGTTGGGGTGCTCTAAGGAATTGTCATACACAGATAAACTCTGCGATGTCAGCAGTGTTTGCTCAATATTTCCAATTGCAAAAGCAATATAAATAGTGAAATGTCAGGGTAAAGATATAATAGGAGGTAGGTACATAGGTCAGATTTTCATTTTTCATTATTCAGTGGAAAATTTTACTCACAGGAACTTTTTGAAAACTCTAATAAACTTACTTTTATTTTTTAAATATGGGAATTACTTGTGTTTGGTTAGTTATTTTAGGCCAATTAAGATATATCATGTTTATATAAAACTGTAGCACTTCACGTTTTTTCCCTCCCAGTTATGTTTGGTACTCAATATGGAAAGGGAGAAGGGCAGGGAGATTCATTAAAAAAAAAAAATAGCTAAGGTATGGCTTTAAAACAACAGGATGTACTTGAAGACGTATTTTCCAGCATGCTCATATTAAGCATTAAAGTACATTTACGGCATTTGCACAGGTTGACGTTGATTGCATATGTTTTCTACATCATTCCCATAAGCATCAGTTTATGAGTGATAAATTAAAATCTTGAAGCTGTGGCTCAAGGCCTTTACTCATGAATAGTGAGAGAAAAGAAACAAATCCCCCTGGGCCCAAACTAATGTAATAACAACAGTCCTCTGGACATGGTAAGTTTGAAGTAAATTGGAGAGTTGAGGGGTAGACAGTGAGCAGCCCCCCTTTCCACTGCCCGACCACGCGGCTGAGCGCACACAGGGCCCCTGCTCCAAGGCACCTTTGCAATCAGCCTCCCAGGGACAGTCCGGCCCATGGGTCTCACACACCTGGGAAACACACACCACTTCTGTCTTTCCATTTTTCTTTTTCTTCTTTCCCTTTTGCTTTTGAGAAGAGCTATTTGGATAACTTCTTTATTATTCATTTCCTAAGGGCAGAAGGGGAAACTCAGTGAACCTGAGTAAAGCAACATTAATTAAGCTGAGACTTTACCAAGAGATATCTAACAACAATTAATGTAGTCAGTCCCCAGGCACACAAAATATAGCAAAATATTCAGGCTTCAAAAAAAAATTTTCAATTAGTAAGGGAATAATTCTCTTACCACAATGCTTTCTATAAAACTCTATTAAAAAAATTATTTTAATCCCAATAGCTAAAGAGACTGTGCTTCCGGAAGCAGGAGTAAATTTTAATCGATTCAGAAGATAATAATAGCAATTGTAAACATTTAGTGTTAACCATGTCAGATTGTTCCAGACACTTGACTTGTATCCTTTCTTGGGATCTTTTTATGACATGATAACACAGGTACAATTATTTTCACATTTTCCAAAAATTGGAGGCACAGAGAAGATAACTAACTTGACTAAAATTACACAAGTAGGAAGTGGCGGAGCAAGAATTAAACTGAAACACTGAAGTTAGGGCTGTGCTAACTGCTGTCCTCTACTGCCTCTCTCCTGTCCTGTCATATGGTTAATTTTCTCATTCTGTTTTGTTGGTTTTTACAAAGTGGCATGTTTGTGACTCAATTATGATGATACGTATGTGGGTGAGTATGTCTGTCCTGCTCTTATATAAACATAGCACTTTGGGTTAAATGTAATGCATTGAAATGTTTAAGATTAAGAAATTCTGAGAGAAATATAAACATAGACACACTTATGGAGGAAAAGGGCTGGTCTTTTAAGGCCTTATGACATCTTTAAAACATAAATAAAAGCCTACATTTAAATAAATCTACTTGCAGTTGTAATGATGCCAAATTATTCTAAGAGACAGAACTAAGTCAAATTGTCCATACTTTATTTAAATAGTTGAAAGTATATATATCAAGGCTTCCTCTGGAAATGGCTTAAAATTGCCCATTGTATTATAAAAATTATCCATTGAATATTAAAGTTATCCAGTAGATGTTATAATTTTATACAAACAAAATGTGAATGCACATTTAAAATGTAAACTTTTTAATTTCTTGGATTTAGTTGCCTGGTCTCTCTAGAAACACTGCTCTTATCACAGACCAGCTTTTATGATGAATAAACATTAATCTTCCTCCAAAATGTATTTATTGGGTTACTATGACTTTTTCCAAAAAAGTGTTTATTTATACCAAATTCCAGGCTTCACAAATTTGCAATGGATAGTGTATTATTAAACAAAAACTTGAACTATATTTTACTTGACGCCATTTACAACTAAGTGGGCTAGTCTTAGAGCATGCAAAAAAATTTAAATCTATAATCCTCATCTATTTCTCCAATACTATATTTTTGTCTCTATTCCTACTTAAGATAAATTTATAGTACCATTGTGAGGCATTACAGAACTATGTATTTAGTGTTATTCAAGATATTATATACTTAATAATATTTGTCACAATATTATGAAGTATCACAGTTATATTAGAATGCATAATAAATGTAAATATACACAGATATACATATGTGCTTCAAGATGCATATCTGTGTATTTATACGAATATACTTAAGAAAAAATACCGAGTCCTTCACAACATCTTTACCACACCCTTGCACACTTCAGATATTTCTGGGTCATCCTCAGTCATGTCATTATGCATCTTTACACTGAGAAAATTACAAAAAGAAATGTATTTAAAGAATAAGAGAATACTTAGGTTTGTAGACTTGAAAAAATTTATCACTTATAATTTTCCTATAGCATTTTCACATACATTTGTTTTATGTGTCATTCGTGGAATCTTCTGATTCCAAAATTAAGAATGGCAAAATAATACAATCTGATCTATCAGTTGACTGCTCAGTAGCCCGGGAGAAATAGAACCTCAAAATCTCCCATTGCCATTATCCTATACATAAATACTATTTCATTGAAATACGTGTGTAATGTCTCTTTAAAATTTCTTTAGGAAATGTAAGACAGAATTTTCAACCTATGCCCTAAATTTTTAATGCTGGACTTCTTAACTGATTGAGACTGACTAGTTTGCTTATACTTCATTCAGCCCAAGATCTTTGTATAAACCAGTTGCCTGAAATGAGAAGTCTTCTATTATAATATGCCATGTATGTTGTCTCCTCTCTAACCACTTTTCTTATCAAAAAGGTATATGCTGAAGCTTCTCAAATATCCATTTAAATGTTTACTACATGTATTCTATTTGTGTCAAGTGTGATATGAAAGAAAAAGCTGTTCTTTTGTGTCTAATTTATACACACATGAGTTCTTTTTCATATTTTCTCCTACTAAAATTTGGAAAGGTTACTTATAAAAACATTATAAGTATTCACAATGCTATTTCCAGAACAGTTGTTTCTGCATGTGGAAGATAACTTTGACATTTACTTACTTGTGATTTGCCCCTAGAGATAGACTTAGAGGAAAATGATAGAAATATTGATTGTCAGTGTGTGGAAAAGCATTAATCTTTATAAATGACATAAGGCTGAACTCATATATTTCTACAAAAAGATAATTTTTGGGATGAATCCAATATATTCCTTTGGGAAATGAAACTTTCTAACTTACAAACAAATAAATTATAAAGTCACTAGGCTGACATGAAGTGGCAATTGAAATACAGCTAGCTCTGTTACTTGAACCTTTACAACATTTTTTGCCTGAGGCCCATTATGCAAACCCTCTATTAGGATATATTTAAAAGGAAAAGAACACAGTGCTTTATTTCTAGGTTAAGCATGGAGTTCAACATAGACTTGAACATGTCTTGATTCCCATCCCACCCACTTCACCTCAGAATATTAGTTATAAACTTACCTATAGAGAGCATTAAAGAGATGTGCTTTCTCTAAGGTCCCATTATACACATAAAAAGTGAAAAACTGGCTCTTCCCCTCTCTCCATCTTAATTGAAGGAAATCACCAGAACTTCATGATCCCTGAAGTCTAGATTTCTTATACACAGGAATAGTCCACAGCATGTTGCCTGTTTCTATGTAAAAAGATGAGTCTGACAAGTGGGGTACCCGTCTATGAAGATCCTGGGTAATATTATGTTTGATGTGCCAAAATAAAAATACGAATGTGTCTTAGAATGACACTAAAGATGGCCTCAGCCAAAAACTGGGAAGGCAGTGACATTTCTGAAAACTGGTAGAAAGGAAGTCAGTTTCTACAACAATCATGGCGCTCTAAGCCTGCTTGAGAGGGACTCCTTGGAGAGGCAGAACTATATGGGATGGTCAGTCATGTGGGCACCCAAGAAAACCAAGCAGTGGATACTCTGGCTGCGGGTGACTGCGAGGAAGTCCCATGCCGAGCGTGCCATGGAGTTACTAGGAAATTAACTCACCCTGGCACTGCCTTAGTTCTTTCTCCAACTATACTCTACAGGCTAGAGAAGATAGCCACCTTGAAAGGACATGAGCTGGGGAGTAGGAAAAGGTGGGAGGAAAAAAAGAGAAATTGTCTGCCTCCATTCTATCCAAAATTCTTCACTATCACTGAATGTCTTGGTAACCACTTTTATAGCTATAACTAAATTCAGCACAAAATCTAAGGGGCTTTTGAAAGGCTTATAAAAAAAAAGAATTTTCAAGTCAAGTACAATGTAATTTTACTATATTTTATATTAGATGTAGATATAGTAAGATGTGTTCAAATTATGAAAGGGAAGGCTAATTGTATTATATCTTTAGGTTATACAGCAGAGCCCAGCATATCCTTTGATACTAGTATATAACATGATTAGAACTACCGTGAGTAATCTCAATCAGTGGCAAGCTCAATACTCTTAAAACTTAGTGCATTGAAAGTTCAGCTTCTGTCTGGGCTATGTATGTCTGGAAGGAGCAACAGTTGGATAAAGTATAATGAGAAATATCTGGATAAAGTACAAACTCATAATTTTCCATGAACTCATTAAAGAGCTGAGGTCCCTGGATAATGAAGTACCTTGAAACTCAAGGAGAAACAAACTCCTTCAAAAAAGAGATACCTAAGCTGTCTCTATGGATACAGAGAGACTAGAAGCCATACAAGTGGATTAGAAAAAAAAAAAAAACTGAAATTTTGAGTAACTGATAAAGAACAAGTGGGACATAACTGGCAGTTTAAAACCCCTGAGAGACTCAGACCAAAAAGGATTTCATACTCACTCACAAGTTCTTTTCTACTGACCTCTACATGTTACCTTCAGGAAATATGGGAGGCAGGGTGGATGATCAGAGGAGGTCCCCTATGGGTAAGCAAGGATGCAAGAGGCAGTGAACTGTCACTGTGGGAAAGGCACAAAACTCCCCCCACCCCCACTACCTGAATCCTTCTCTTATACAGAGAAAACACTTTAATATTTGGAAGGATGGGAAGGAAACATTGTCACATTTCTGAATCAATGAAATGTGCATTATTACTAGTAAAATGGTTAGAAAAGAAAACCTCCCTTTGGGGAGAAGCAGGCAAGGAGCCCCTACCAACATGGTCATAGGTCTAGCCCTGGGGAGAGGCAAAAAACTGTCTGACACAAGACCCACCAGAGCTGTGGAGTGGACTTTGGTTGCAACAGGAAAGAGGATTGGAAGATGAAGGAGCCTCACTCCACACTCCAATTACAAGGCTTGTCTGATACTCAAATGGCCCAGGAAAATACCCTGCCCCTCACCACCAGCTCAGCAAGCGTCAGGTGAGAAGGAATAGCATTCCACCACTCAAGGGAAAGCAAGTGGGTGGAGAGAGAGCTTTCCTTTTCTACAGGAAAGCTGTAATGGTTCATAGCTTGTAATGGAACATTAGCACAGAAAAAAATTGGTTGATCTTAGACTCTCTATTAATAATCACAATGCAGGGGCACCTGGGTGGCTCAGTGGATGAGCGTCTGCCTTTCGCCCAGGACGTGATCTTGGAGTCCCGGAATCAGGTCTTGCATCCGGCTCCCTGCAGGGAGCCTGCTTCTCCCTCTGCCTGTATCTCTGCCTCTCTCTGTGTGTCTCTTGTGAATAAACAAATAAAATCTTTAAAAAAAAATAATAATCACAAGGCACTGAAGGCACTGGTAGATCGTGCTGGAAGAATTTTATGCCTTTGGTACACCAAAGGAACCATGACCAAAATCAAAGCTCAAACTCACTTCTATCCTGAAGAGAGTGACTCAAGCTACCACAACTCATAGCCTGACAGAGAAAAAGTCATACTTATTTCAAAAAACAAATTTTAAGTACCTTATTCTTTACTATTTACACCGAGTGACTGGCAATCAATAAAAAGTTATGAGAAAGATGAATCTGAAAAATATCCAACTTGGTCAAAGGACAAAAAATCAGCAGGCTACAAAAGGAGATAATCCCAGTGTTACAACTATCACCCAGGGGTTTTAAACAAATGATGGTTTTTATGTTAAATAATCTAAAGGAAATAGTAGACAAATGCATAAACATTATGGAATTTCAGCAATGATATGGAATCCTTAAGAAGCTAAGAAAATGATTAACTTGAAGTAGATCAGAAGAAATATCCAAACTGAAACACACAGGGAGAAGTGGGGAAATCGGGAAGAAAAATAGAACATCCAAGAGTTACAGAATAAATAGTACCAAGCTGTCTAAAAACATTTAATTGGAGTCCCAGAAGAACAGAGGAAAAAACAAAACAAAACCAAAAAAACAGGGTAAAATAGTGTGGAGAAAAATAAAAAATTAAAGGCTCAAATCTTCAAAAAATAATGAAAGATATTAAGCCATAGATCCAAAAAGCCTAAAGATCCTAAGATAAATACTAAGTGCATACACATACTTGTAGAGACACGTCATCTTGCCAAATTGCTGAAACCAAAAATAAGAAAATCTTGAAAGCAGCCAGAGAGGGGGAAAAAGACACAATACATACAGAATGACCAAAGATAAGAATTTTAGTAGAATTCTTCTCAGGAACTATGAAATCACAAGTCAATGAAATGAGTTCTTTAACATACTCAACCTAAAACAAAACAAAACAACAACAACAACAAAAAAACAACAACAACAACCCTGTCAACCCAGAATTCTCTAACCAGTGAAAATATCTTTACAAAATGAAGGTGACATAAAGACTTTTTCTGACAAAGGCTGAGAAAATTCATGGCCAGCACAGACACAATATGAGAAATGTTAAAGGAAGTTCTTCAGGCAGAAAGAATATAAATTGAGACAGAAACTTGAATCTTCACAAAGAAATTTTGAGCTCTGGAAACAAAAATGAAATACAAATAATAAGCTATTTTAAAGATTTTATTTGTTCATTTTTCTACTCTGTTTTAGTCTATTAATTTATTGAAAGTTTTATCTCTTAAAGTTTGACATTTTGAGTTTAATTTATTTGCCTTAAAACTGGTTTTCTGAGGTTTTTGTTTGCTTGTTTTTATAGAGGAAAACATTAGTATCTTGATTATACTGTGTAGAATTGGTCAAGTGAAAAAAATGGGGGCACCTTTTTGAGTGTCTCTTTGTTTCAGCTCAGGTGGTGATCTCGGGGTCCTGAGATCAAGTCCCCATGTTGGGCTCTGTGTTTAGCATGGAGTCTGCTTAAGATTCTCTCTCCCTTCCCGTCTGCCCCTCCCCTGCACACATGCAGTCTCTCTCTCTCTCTCAAATAAATAATTTTTTTAATCCCATAAGTGGATCTAAACGACTCAATATTTCCATCTGAACTTTAGTAATTGCAAATATTATTTTAGGAAAAAGTCCGATAGCAAAGAATTAATGATTATACATGTAAAAATTACATTCATTTAAGAATAATGACAAAAATTAAGTACAAAATGATATATTTTAAATTTTGGTATCGTTAAAGTTAAAAGATTTGCTTATTAGTAACACCCAGAAGCATAAAGCAATTTTTACAGATGGGTGAACAATATCTGTCAACAGTAGCATAACCTTGCCATTATTTGAAATACAGCCAATAAAAATATATTCTTTTTGTGTCTATCAGTTTATTCCTGTTCCCTTACTAAATGACTTTTTAGCACTTGTAATTTTGCATTAAATATGGCCATGGGGAATAAACCTTTGATGAACTTCCATACATATCTCATTAAGAATTCATAGAAGATTTTATTTGCCAAATAAAAAGCAAAACACCATTTTCTAGAATTAAAAATCACAGTAATAAAATGAAATTTCTTCAATCACAATCATTAGTATGTATATTGACACTAAATACTTAGCACGATACTTATTCTTCTACATACTTAAACAAAATATTGGAGAAACCTAAGAAATGAGGGCCTAAGGAGTTTTTTCATTACATTATGCTTGTGAAAATATAGCCAAACATAACATATAAACTTTTTGCTCATTGTATGACTATCTATAAATGGAAAGTATTTCTGTACACTGCTCAGTGCTCATGAGGATAGGTCCTCTCACCTGTTTCACCCATCCCCCGATCCACTTCCCCTCTGGTTGCCATCAGGTCATTCTTTATAGTTAAGAGCCTGTCTCTTTTTTTTTCTTTGTTAGTTTTTGATTAATAAATTCCACATATGAATGAAATCCTATAGTCTTTGTCTTTCTCTGACTGGCTTATCTCACTTAGCATTATATTCTCCAGATCCATCCATGTTGTTGCCAGTGGCAGGATTTCATTCCTTTTCATGGTTAAGTAACATTTCTGTGTGTGTGTGTGTGTGTGTGTGTGTGTGTGTGTGCCAGTTCTTCTTTATCCATCAACTATGGATGGACACTTGGGGTACTTGTATAATTTGGCTATTGTAAATAATGCTGCAATAAACATGGGGAGCATGTGGACAAAAAGGTCAGAAGGAACCAGGTAGGGGTGATCATTATGTTCATTATCCTGATTGTGATGATTGTGATGATGAGTTCATTCCTATCATGTATGTGTGTATACAAATACACATGCATATATGTATAGCCATACATGTATGTGTCTGCACACACTTGTGAACATACATGCATGTATGTCTGTTCAGTAGACTATGTATATACAAATGTGTGTCTCCACATGAATGTGTGATATTGTTCACATATATGCAAAACTCACTGAATTGTGCACTTATTTTAAATATATGCATCAAATTAAAATGTCAGTTATACCTCAACAAAGCAGGGTTTGTTTTAATTTGAAACAAATAAATAAAAAGGAGCATAAATGATACATAAATAGTAGTATTTCAATGTCACAATATATGGAATGAAAGATGCCTAATAGTTGTATCTTCTCTGTTAGTAATTATCTATTCACTCCAGTCTCAAATACTAATGGAAGAATGTATCAGAAGTGTGCTATCTAAAACTGTGCTCTTTTCCCTTTCTCACCTGCTATCTTCTAAAGCTTGGTTTAGACTCAAGTGCCTCAAAGGCCAGATTCTATCCCCTGAAGTAACCTCTCAGGGAGTGACTTGGCTGCTTCATGACCATGCTTGTAGGCGCAGGACATTTGACAAAACTGGGAGCCCTGGTGCCTCTGGGTTGGCTCGCAGACCCTCTAAGCATCTTCCTCTTCCAAGGCTTGCTGTCTCCTCAGAATCCTATCACTTGGATTGCCTGGCTCACTCAGCTGACCTTACGGTCACCCACATTGAGCTTAGACTTTTACAGAGGACTGAAAAAGGTGTGTCAACTCTTATTTTCTCTGAGGCTAATACATACTAATAAACTAGAAAAAGCTTGTATTGGAGCAAAGGTTATGCAGTAAAACAACAACAACAACATAATTTATCATCTCAGTGTTACATTCTGCTCTGTATGAATATTAGATACATAATTTATAATCAGGGAAGCCAAAAACATTTAGGCTGGGCCCTGAAAAGTAATATCTGAATAGGACTAGTAGAGGAATGGTGGTCTGTGCATCAGGAATCTTAAAAAACAAACAAACCAAACAAGGGCAGTTGAAATAATGACTCTACACTTGCTTCCATTCTCCTGGAAGGGAGATAATGCTGAGAGAAAAACTGGAATGGTGAGGTTGAATCATCCGTTACCCTTAAAGTAGAGATTATCCTTGATGCAAAAAGCAAGAGAAAACATAATGACTTTCCCCCTCTGACAAAAGGGAAATTTTAGGATGATTTGAAAAAAAAAAAATAAAACATCCATGTAGAAATAATCTATGAAGTGGGCGATGGACGCAAGAAGATTGATTATGCATTCTTATTTCATCTTTATTTTGTATGAGAATATTGGTCTTAAAGTATTATATGCTGCACTCGCATTGCTTTATAAAGACAGGTGCGTATTATTACTTGTTGCACCATTGAAGCTCTCCATATTTAATTCCCTATGTTATCGAATAAATGACCTATCCTATAAGTAGTAGTGTTTCTTTTATAACTCAAACTAACAATGCTCCCCAAATTTATTAATCATAAAATCAGTTTACTGTTTAATAAGTGAAAGATGTATTCATTCCTTCTTAAATACAACCTTCTCATTATTTTGTGCTGCAAGCCAAACTCCGCCTGTGATTAGTTTCCCCAGATCCAAACCCATCCTCTGCTCTGTGATGCCATGGCTGGGACTCTGCAAACCGCACTTCTGCTTGCCAGCTTGCTCTCTCTCAGATCTTGCCAAGGAGGGGTGTTCAGAGGGAGAGAGAAAGACAAAAGACGGACAGAAGAAAAAAAAAAAAGATACACACTCCTTCCTGTTCCCCTTCAAATCCTGTCCATTTCCTGTTATGTCAATAATGCACCTTCACTCTGGAAGCTTCAGATAGTTTTCCACTACTAGTGGAATAACACTCATGATGCCACCTCAGAAGGGCCAGCATTCTTTCCTCAGAAGTGGGATGTCAGCCCTGAAGGACCCCCCTTCAGACTTCTAAGTTGTAGTCATTTCAAGCCCTGTCCCCCTGTTGCTGACCTCTAGGGTGGCTAGCTGCTGCTTGCAGTTGCTAACCCTCCATGACACAGTAGTGTTCCCTATCGCTCTTTTCACTTTTCAACCTCTAATGAACAATTCTCTCTGTTAAAATGACTGATATGATGCTCACCTCGCTGGCTGTTTGGGTGATTAGTACCAGGAGTGGGAACTCCAAAGCGAGACCCTCAAAGATGGGAATTTGGAATCCGTTTGGTCTTGTCTTTAGTTGGGGAACATAGTACTGAACCCCTCACAAATGGGAAGCGGGATGCGACTATTCCACATCACGTAGTGACATCATGATTAATCACATTATCACCTGTCCTGGATGGTGAGGGAGCAAGTTCCGTGGGGGACTAAGTGAGTGCTTCACACTCAACTTTCCTGCAGGCACGATGACCCCCAGGACTGCACTTGAACACTTACGGAAGGAAAAAGAAAAAAAAAACAAGCTCAGCTCTTTAGATTCTCAGCTCAAGTTAGAGTCAGATAACTGTGGAAATTCTATGACAGTCCTAAAATAAGCCCTTATTCTTTGTAGCCACAGGCCTGGTCTTAATTAAAATCAGACACAAATTTTAATTGAGTGGGTTGCAAAATTATAACAGAAGTTAAATTTGCAGCCTCATCAATTCTCTCTTGTAAAGGTTAGGACAAAGTTGGAAGAGAGTTGGATCCTCATAACTGAACAGGGTTCATTGGCTTGGATACAGATAAAGCTCAGAATCTTCAAGCTTGCGCCTCCTTTGCCAGTGGAAGGGGAGACAGCCTCTCCTTGCTTGAAGGCCCCGCAATAACCTAACCTGGCATTTTGCAAATAGATGCTTATTCTCAAGAAACCCTTATTGCCATCTGTCTAAAACTCAAGTAATAGCACAGCACGATTCAGGAAGGAAGTACAAAGCCTGACCTGGGAAGACATCGCCTCCACACCAAAAACACTGTAAGAGTCTGGTGCCTTTATATTAGCAGGAATCTGGGCGTGTGACTTAGAATTAGATCTATTGCTAAGGAGGTTAACTAAGCCCAAATCTAAAATCTGTAATTTATAATAAACTCTATAAATGGCATATATCCTTTGATAGTATATGCCAATTAATGGTGTCAGTGACATGGAAGTCCTCTCGGACTTTCTCTCATTGAATTCTCTCCAATCTTCAGTGAGACTGTCAACTGTTATCCCCATTTTATAAAGAAACTGACACCTAAAGCTTAGCTTATTGTCAAAGGTCAAGCGTCTAGTTAGTAACATAGTGTGCGTTCAGACCTACGTCTATTTGACACAGACCGTTTGTGTTCCTCCCTCAGCCCTATCCTGAAATAAAACTCCATGATTAACACCTATTTCTCTCATTGGTAAAGATTTAGTGCAAGTTGTCACAACAATAACTGGCTGATTAAATTTAGAATGCTGGGGGGGGTGGGGAGTACTGTACCTGACTAACCTTTGGTGAGCAGCATTTATACTTAAAATATATATATATATTTCTATTTGATTTAAGGAAAGGCTTCATTTTCTTTTGTGAGAAATCAAGATAAGTTAATAATCTTGCCTGAGCCCAGAATTCCTTGTTCTTATATTTGAGATACATGGTTTGCAGACTCGGTTTAAGGCAGATAAGACAAAGTCAATGTTTACCAGTTTTTTGTTTCCTTATAAACAGTGCCGCATTATCTTTTATAGTTTTGTTTTGTTTTTTCATTCACATTCAGTGCTTTTTTTCCTACCCCATTTCATGGTATGGTGAATTCTTCCCCAGATGCCATGTTGGATTGAGTAGGTGACACCACCTGGAGACCATCTGTGGCTATTTCGAACGCCTTGCTGGGTATTAGGTAGAGCTGAACAGACTCCACAATGAAGAGGCACATGTAATGTATCACCAGGTCACTACACAGAAAAATATTGCTCCTATTTCCTCTCTTCCTCTACAGCTACTCAGTATTTCAAAGGCAAGAAAGCAGCAGAAAATCCGGATCGATTATGCACTCTGGAGTCTGGGAGACATGGGTTCAATCCCACTCAGGCCACGTGCAGCTGTAGGGATTGAGGCCCATCACTGAAACCCCCAGAGCTTCAATTTCCTCATCTGTACAAAAAAGAACAACCGTGCCTGCCCCTGCAGTTACTGTGAAGACTTGATGTGATTCAAGCAAAGCCTGTAGTGAACATGGCACCTGGGAGATGTATGTACCCAGTACTATTAATAGGAACTCCCTCTGGAACCAAATCTACTATATAGTAGCAAAATTACAGTGTGTGGGCGTGTGTGTACGAGAGAGAGAGAGAAAGAGAGAGAGATTGAGAGAGAGACAGAGAGAGAGAGAGAATCCAAGCGAAGGAAAGGGTAAAGGAAGGAAAGAGAAGAAAACTTGCATATATAGATAAAACATCTTGGGATTAAAAGATTAACATGTTTTCTATTAAAGCAAAATATTTAACTCTGATTACACGAAGCTATGGTACCAAGTCTGATGACACGGGAGAAAAATAAGGTATAAATTTAAGGCAAATGTTGCATAATTGTGTTTCAAAACTCTTGGTACAAGTGAGGGAAATTGAAAGTTAATTAACTTATTTTCAAGTTCCTTCTGCCCATATAATTAGAACTAAATAAAACTTCCACGTCTTAAGAAATACATAGATTTTCAGCATTTTGTTCACTGAAAGTTAGGGGTCAATTCAGAAATATTGTATAATTAAATATTTACTGAAAAGATTGCTGTCCTGTGTTTAAGGGAAGGCACAGCCAACCCAAATAGCAGAGGTTTGCCCAACAGATACCATATGAATTCGTTTTTATCAGAAACATTCGAGGTTGTTTATTTTTAAAGCATAAAATGCAACTCCTTCATCTCTTCACACATTTGCAGAGCTTTCCGGTTAAATTAAGGAACTCAGTATGACGACGAGGGTGCCGAGGGAGGCTAGTAGTCCTGGCACAGAAGCATTGGTCCCTTTCCTGGGGGACTTCTCAGAGCGACGCCTCCTGCCTCCCACGGGCTCGTTGTGCCGTCGGCCACCAGGCAGCTGGTACAGCAGATGGGCTCCGGCCGCACAAGCACAGTCACCGGCAGGTGTAGCCAGTGCTTGTCCTACTCCTGCATGAGTTTCATTGTGTGTTCTCCTTCCAGACCACCCGTTCTAGGATGTATTTATGGATCCCCAGGTATAGGCAAGGCTGTGACTATCACCAAATGGAATAGAGACATAAATCCTTACCTCAAGAGCTCTGCTCAATTTTACACCCAGATCTTGTTTCTGAAGTGTCTCCAATCGGGCTGACTTCTGTCCTGGCACAGATCGGCTGACTTTACTCATCCTACGCTCCCTTTGATGCTATGTTCTTTCTTTATGCTCTATGCCCTTCGTGTGTTCCTGCTCTAATTTTGCAGCTATCCTAATCTCCATGCTTTGCTGCAAGTTCTGAATGTTACTTCTCCCCGCCGGGGTTGCTGTGGAATGGTACCAGGGAGAGAGATTTCTCAATCATTCCAAAAAAAAAATGGAAGAGCCTTTTTCAATACATGCATACCCAAAAGTTCACCCTAAGAGGATCTGATCTGGTAGGCATGGGTGGTGTCGTGGCCTTCGTTTTCCATTCAGTTTTGTTCACACAACTGATGCTGAAATGGCCAGCAGGGTATTAGAATATATCCTTTCCACAAATGCTAAAAATCAGATTTCCTCGTGGGGTTCTGGTAGTGGAACTGAAGGGTCAGAGGTGAGGCAGAGGAGAGGGTGCCATGCGCAGGGGAGAGCAACACAAAACAGTTTTGGTGATTTAGCCAGAAAGTCCAACTGACCGAGGCGTGCTGAGCATGTGCAATATACTGAAACTATGATTGACAAACAAAACGTCCTTAGAGGCCAACAGTTAGTGATGCATGGTCATGTTCTCTCTGTGCTCTAATGACAGGATCACGGGGTTGCTTTAGAGCCCCCCGCCCAGGGTGGCTGAGGCTCTGCCTTTGTGGGACCTGCATAGCCCTTCAACATTTTTCTCCTCGCAGTCACACTCTCCCCCACTTCCCTTCACAGCAGCTGGGGCCTAGTAAACACCTTTTAACAGCTGCTGGGACACATGCAGCCAACGGGAGTATAATGTGCGGACCAGAAAAATGAAAACATGGAACTTCCATTTCATAATGTGAAACTCCAAGTTTCTTTCAAGCACTAGGCTTGCTAGGGGAGAACCAGTTGGGATGAGAAGGAATTGTGCTTACGAGAGCTAAGAAGACATCAAGGTTACAATAATCCATAAACACTTGAACTAAAAAATTGTGTAAGCTAAGTTTCTGGGGCAAAAAAAGACAAATTGTAGTCTTGGTGGACTCCTCTTTTTCTACATCAGTCCCATTGAAGCCAGCGTGTATTCTTTCATCATGCGAGAGAAGAGCCCTGGTCTAAGGTGAAGTATTCCCAGGATACCCGCATCTACATCCTATATGATGAAGAGGCACTCCTCCGATCTGAATCCCATTCCCTTCCACTTTCTCTGCGACTCCCTTCCATCCATTTGATCTTTTCTCCTTTCTCTGGACGTTGAGTCCATCTCCTCATTTTTTAATATGTCCAAGGCTTTCCAGGAAAATTAAATTCTTACACGCACACTCATTCAAACACAACAAATAAGGTGATTTGGTTTTTTACTATTTTCCCCTTTCCAATCCTGACAGTCCTTCAAAGCATGCATTGAAATAAAGCGAACTGAAAACACTAGATTTCCAAGACATATATCAAGATTCTCAAGTATGACATAGCATATTCGAAGGCATAAAACAAGATTTTTAGTAAAATTCAAGTCCTCTTGGTACAATTTAAAATAAAAAACAATGTTCCTAAACATTTTAATTATTCTAACTTGCTCTTCATCTCCTCAGTTTTCTATTTTATGCTAGTGATTCATTTATTATTAGTACTATAACATACATACGCATCTTATATGTCTTATCTATTAATAGAAGCACAGAATTGAAATGTGTGGTCACCACTGGCTTACAGAACATCAATTTTGTAGGAAACCTTCCTACAAACTTTGAATGCGTATAAAAGTCCCTATTAAAGTCTAAGATATAAAGCTACTTATCTTTAATTCCAGTCTAAAGTCACCATACACACTGGAAATTAACTACAAGCATAATAATTACCCTAAAAACTGCACTAAACATTTTCTTGATATAGAAGTCAATAACTATACAAACATTACCATTAGGGATGAAGGATACACAGGGAATCCATCTTTGTTATTTCTTACAAATGTTTACGAATCTACAACTATCTCAAAGTAAGTTAAAAAAATTAATGATTTGAAAGTTATTGGTTTGAATCTTTTTAAACTTTTTATTCTCATAGACAATATTAATAATGCTATTGGTAATGTTTAAGAGTTGCAAGATAATATTAACCTTTATCGTAGTTGCTTATGAACAATTTAGGTAACATTTTTTGAGGCTCTGAATTTGTTTTTGCTTTTTTTAATTTATTTTTTATTGGTGTTCAATTTACCAACATACAGAATAACCCCCAGTGCCCGTCACCCATTCACTCCCACCCCCCGCCCTCCTCCCCTTCTACCACCCCTAGTTCGTTTCCCAGAGTTAGGAGTCTTTACGTTCTGTCTCCCTTTCTGATATTTCCCACACATTTCTTCTCCCTTCCCTTCTATTCCCTTTCACTATTATTTATATTCCCCAAATGAATGAGAACATATAATGTTTGTCCTTCTCCGACTGACTTCCTTCACCCAGCATCATACCCTCCAGGTCCATCCACGTTGAAGCAAATGGTGGGTATTTGTCATTTCTAATGGCTGAGGAATATTCCATTGTATACATAAACCACATCTTCTTTATCCATTCATCTTTCGAAGGACACCGAGGCTCCTTCCACAGTTTGGCTATTGTGGCCATTGCTGCTAGAAACATCGGGGTGCAGGTGTCCCGGCGTTTCATTGCATCTGCATCTTTGGGGTAAATCCCCAACAGTGCAATTTCTTGGTCGTAGGGCAGGTCTATTTTTAACTTTTTGAGGCACCTCCACACAGTTTTCCAGAGTGGCTGCACCAGCTCACATTTCCACCAACAGTGCAAGAGGGTTCTCCTTTCTCCGCATCCTCTCCAACATTTCTGGTTTCCTGCCTTGTTAATTTTCCCCATTCTCACTGGTGTGAGGTGGGATCTCATTGTGGTTTTGATTTGTATTTCCCTGATGGCAAGTGATGCAGAGCATTTTCTCATGTGCGTGTTGGCCATGTCTATGTCTTCCTCTGTGAGATTTCTGTTCATGTCTTTTGCCCATTTCATGATGGGATTGTTTGTTTCTTTGGTGTTGAGTTTAATAAGTTCTTTATAGATCTTGGAAACTAGCCCTTTTTCTGATACGTCACTTGCAAATATCTTCTCCCATTCTGTAGGTTGTCTTTGAGTTTTGTTGACTGTATCCTTTGCTGTGCAAAAGCTTCTTATCTTGATGAAGTCCCAACAGTTCATTTTTGCTTTTGTTTCTTTTGCCTTCGTGGATGTATCTTGCAAGAAGTTACTGTGGCCGAGTTCAAAAAGGGTGTTGCCTGTGTTCTTCTCTAGGATTTTGATGGAATCTTGTCTCACATTTAGATCTTTCATCCATTTTTTTATCTTTGTGTATGGTGCAAGAGAGTGGTCTAGTTTCATTCTTCTGCATGTGGATGTCCAATTCTGAATTTGTTTTAATAAATGAACATATATCACAATAAAACCATAAATTAATGGTGGAAACTATCCTAAAATTTGAGAATACAGAGTAAGAATTTAAAAATCTTTCTCCCCAAGCCTAATCCATAATTCCAAACCTCTTCTCGGAAATAACCATTGCTACCCATTTATTTGCTTTATTCAGTTAGCATATTTTAAATATATTACCAGGTCAGAACAAAAAATGCAAATCTGTATTTTTAAATATTTTTTAAAGATTTTTTTATTTATTTGTGATAGACATAGAGAGAGAGAGAGAGAGAGAGAGAGAGAGGCAGAGACACAGGCAGAGGGAGAAGCAGGCTCCATGCAGGGAGCCCGACGGGGGACTCGATCCCGGAACTCCAGGATCGCGCCCTGGGCCAAAGGCACGTGCCAAACCGCTGAGCCACCCAGGGATACCCGAAATCTGTATTTCTAATAGTTATATAATATGCAACAGCTGCTTCAGTTGAATGTGCCATAAGTTACTGAACTGATTATTAATGGAATTGGATTAATATAAAATATTTTATCACAATGAAAGATACAATTAAGGTTCTCTTTATGTCTCTTTGTCTAAATATAAGCATCTTTCGTAGAGAATGAAATAGTTACATTTTCTAATATTCACAAGTTTAATGCATCTCAAATTGTCTTCAACTACATATTAATTGAATTTTATAGAAGTACAGTTTTCCCCACAATGTCTAATATTAACATTTAAAAAAATTATAGTCTATGTCTATATGTTTCAAAGTTTTCTCTTAATTTGCCCCTCTGCCTTGTTGAAATATCCAAAGATAATCTGAAATTTTTCATTACAAGTTTTCTGGATTTTTTGGGGGGGTTTGAAAAAACAATGTAAATCATAATGATTTATATTTTTTCAAATATAGTTTTTGTTAGAATAACTGTGTCTAATTTTTTTCTTTAGAAATTTAATGTATAGGATTTTTTGTTGTAAAGCAAAATTATAATTTTACTTTTGTTTTCCAATTAAATGAGCAAATTGGTTCAATATCAGTTTGTGAATAGTGAATTAGCTTTCAACAATGTGAAATATCAAACATATGTATATTTCTGCTAAGTCATAGGCCTATGTCTACTTGGCTATGATTCATTAAAAATAAAATCTTTTGATCACTATACATTTAAAAATGTATTTTTGTTTCTTATAAGGAATGAGAACCCTCATTATACTTGATGCATTTGCTGGGTAGAAAGTAATATAGTGGCAATTTTATCTATTTTTAAACAATATTAAATATTTTCCCATGGCCTAGTAAGATCTTAACAACTTTGACTAAGGTAGGTAATCCATGATATTTCTTTTTAATGCTAAATTGAATGGAAATATTGATAATATTTCACCCTTAAGTATTGTTTGGTGGGCTTACATGGTGGCTCCATGAACCATTCACGGATAAAACTCAGCATCTCTAGTTATTCAGGCAAATTCAAAGCGAGAAAATACAATTTCATATTTACTGACATTTAATGATGTCTAATAGAGAAATGAATACTAAGTATTTGTTAGGTTGCAGAGCAATAGAAAATTGTATACATAAATGTGGAAAGTATTCATTAGCCTAGCTATTTTGGAAAGCAATCTGGCAATACCCAGAAGAGTGAAGTAGGGTATTCCTATGATTATTCTACATTAGACAAAAGAATCGTGTAAATAGGGACACCTGGGTGACGCAGTTGGTTAAGCATCTGCCTTCACTCCGGTCATGACCTCAGAGTCCTGGATTGAACCCCATGTACGGCCCCCTGCTGAGCGGGGAGCCACCTTCTCCCTCTCCATTCCCCAGCTCATGCTTGTGTTGCTCTCTTTCTCAAAAATAAATAAAATTTTAAAAAAAAAAACAAGAAAAAGGGATTGTGTAAATATATATGGTCATTCATTACATCATAGTTTGTAAAACAGTAATGATTCATCATTATCATCAATGCTAAATGGCATAAAAACAATAGATAAAGAATGGGGTATTTACAACAAGTGTAAGGTGCTACATTTACATGAGGAAGTGTAAAGTACTCTACAGCCATTAGAAGTCATATATTATCATGGATGCATTTCCAAAATATGAGAAAAGAACATTGTTAAAGAACTATGAAGTAAAGCGACTTTTATATTAAGTTTAAAAATAATAAAAATAGTTTTTAATAATGTTTGTGTTAAATTACGATATAGGAGGGTAAAAAATTTTAGACACTAGCTTCTCTAGGGAAAGCAGACCTCAGAGGTTGGGAAATGGACTCGTGGATAGAATAGGGGCTTAAAGTGAACATTTTCATTATTAAAAATTTTGATCTAAAGGAAATATCTTGATTTGGTAATCCTGAATGTTGGGCACGCAGATGTTTTCTCTAACTATTGATGATGAAAATGTTTCATTAAGTTTTTGTTTTGTTGGTTTACTTGTTTTTAGAAAATTATCTATGGAGAAGACATGTCTTTTCATGTTGGAGTTTTACTTTGTTTTACAAAAAAAAAAAAAAATATTGTAAGATATATAGAAAAAGGCAAACACCGTGCAGTGTGTTGAAGTATCATCAGACCAATAGAACATAGTATAATTTTTAACTGCAGAAATTACTTCATTAAAGCAGCAGTTACTAGATTTCAAACCTCAATGTGAGACAATCTAATTAAAGAATCTCTGATTTAAGTTGTGTGATTGGCATAAGGGAACAGGTAATAGATGGAGGCAGAAATACTCCCAGTGCTGATTTAGTCAACGTGGTTTTCAGATGAGCAAAGGTGAGTACTGTTCACGTGACATCCCAAGGTCATTTCACCTTCTATCCTGGGCTCTGTCAAAGCATTGTCCTGTGTCCAATTTCCTTGTGCATTCGCAAGATTTTTCAAAATTAGCTTCAGATGTTCCCTTATTAACATAACTGATTCTGTCAAAAATTTTTCTAAGCACTTAACAGATATACTTACCTATGTAGGAATTTAATATAAAGTTCACTATTTGTAGTAATAGCAGTTTCTTTGATTTCTGTCTAGATTACTTTCTGGCTGCTAATTTCTTACATATACTGTTGTATTATTTAAAACTATGATTTTGTATCATGGAAAAGCCATTGAAAAGTTCATAACGATCCATGAATCAATACCAAATACTTAGTCTAACCTTATCTCCCTTACTGGTTGTATCTAAGTCAACTGTAATTAAGCTCAACATTTTCTTTCAGTCTCTCCCCAAAGAACCTCATCGTTTGCCGTGCTACTTCAACAATATTTCCATTTCTGCTGTTGTGCCAATATCACCTTGTCCCCCAGGAAATGGGCTGTGTACAAAGGCATAATCTTTAAAGAACAAAGCAGATCTGAAATATCTCCGTGACCACTATTCAATATCGCTCCAGAACTCTGCAGAATACTAATGTTGACTCGGAGGAGTAATGAATAAATAAACACAATTGGATATGTTTCAAATATTGTCCCATTGTTTTTCCTATAAAACTGATTTGAAAACAAACAGGCCAGATAATCTGTGACTTGAATGACCTCAATAATGATTTCCAGTTGTCAATTGCAAAATAGATCAGATGAAGTTAGTGGGAAATTTTTAGTACAACCTAATTGTTATATGTTTTTAGTATGCATATATTTTAATTTCTTGTATTTTAGATTGTTGCTTAGCAACACTATTTTTAGCCTTGCAAATAAAAGTAACAGTACAAATTAATGTCACTCAGTTATAATCATATTTTTTAGGGTATTAAATATCACCTTATATCAAGCTGTTAAGATACAATGCAAAGCAGTCATTAATTTCTTTAGCAATTAAAAGGGCCTTTTAAACATTTACTGATGGCATAGATAGTTGATATTAGTCTTATGTTACAATTTAAAATTGTGAGGGACAAGGAGTAGATCATTTCAGTAAACCATCAATTTAATGCTGATTTTTAAATGTGATTTTTTTGTATGTTTTTCTAACTGTGTGTGTGTGTGTGTGTGTGTGTGTGTGTGTGTGGAGAGAGAGAATAGTTTATGGCTTTTGAAGGATTTTCCACCATTCCCTACAACAGCCCTCCATTCTGAGCTTCTTTATATCTGATACAAACAGCATTTGGAGAATTTTGGAAAGTAGTCAATATCAAATTTCCTTCATGAAAATCAAGGCATAGAGTGAGTAATATAATTGACTTTGGTAGAGAAAACTAAGATTAATTAAATGTTCTATTTTGGTTCCTAAGGAATATTAAGCAGATATCAATAAGTCCATAATTAAAAGTGTCAGACCCTTTTATTGTGAGTAGTATTTAGTGTTTCTATGGATATTTATTTTACATATTTTCTTAAAACTGTGAGATAGAGTTATATATTTGGCATATACACTATGTTACATACACAACTGGTTTAATGTCCTATAGTGCAATAAAATGTATTTGGTGTGTGTTAGTTATACTGCATATACCAGATATCCTGGAAAGATAGAATTTTCATCTCTTCCAGACAAACCTCTAAAAGTTGTCATATATATCAAAAGACTGGGACAGCTGAGCAATGTTAAGCAGTGAATCAAAAAAGTCCATGTTGTTGGTTTAAGAATTAACAAATATAGGGGATCCCTGGGTGGCTCAGTGGTTTAGTACCTGCCTTCAGCTCAGGGCATGATCCTGGAGTCCCAGGATCGAGTCCCACATCGGGCTCCCTGCATGGAGTCTGCTTCTCCCTCTGCCTGTGTCTCTGCCTCCCTCTCTCTCAATCTGTCTCTCAAGAATAAATAAATAAAATCTTAAAAAAAAAAAAAGAATTAACAAATATAGACCACAAGCTGAACCAGTCTGCTCTGTTTATCTAAATAAAGTTTTATTGAAACAGAGCCTTTCTAGTCTTTTTAATCAAATTTTTATTTAAATTCTAGTTAGTTACACATAGTGTAATACTGGTTTCAGGAGAGAGTTTAGTGATTCATAACATATAACACTCAGTTGCTCAACACAGTGTGTCTGGTCTTTTACCAAAAAAGGTTTGCCAATTTCTGCCCTTGCTATTCCTTGGGCGGTCTTCACCCATGTATGACATTTGAAAAAATATACCATTCACCTCTTTGTGTAATTTTTAATTTCTTGATAATTTTTGTAACGAAACTACTTTTAGCTACACAATTAGCATTAGCAGTAATATTCCAACCAAAAATACACCTTTGAATGTGACTATGTCAAAGTAATTAGTAATTAGTCAGTTCCATAATTAGCATATGTAACTTTAGAAATAATTTTTGTAGATTAACTGAGTGATGTTCAAGAAATGAGGTTTTTCAGTGGCACCTGAGTGGCTCAGTCGGTTAAGCCTCTGACTCCTGATTTCAGCTTAGGTCATGATCTCAGGGTTGTGAGATTGAACCCTGCACTGGGCTCTGTGCTGGGTGTGTAGCCTGCCTAAGCTTCTCTCTCTCTCCCTCTACCCCTTCCCCACTACTTGTACCTGGTCTCACTCTCTCTCTTTAAAAAAAAAAAAGACAAGAAAAGAAATGAGTGTTTAAGAATGATTTTCTAGGCCCCAGTGCCCTCACATGAATGAGGCTTATGAATCTGAACATCTCAATAGCCTAACATTTACAAAGCAGAAATGTAGGCCTACATCATTTGGTTCTAGTTCTCTCCACTTAATAGCAACTTCTGTCCTCTGAGTCTGATGGCCATATAGTCTGAAGGTTAAGTACAAGGGCTTTCTCTCTGCCACAGACTGCTATTATAACATCAGATAAGTTACTTAACCTTTGTGTCAGTTTTATCATCTATAAATTGGTTGTTGTTTTGAAAATTAGATAACAATACATATAAAATATATTAAAAATCTAGAAATGGAAAATACTGCTAAAATATAAATAACACAAATATTTTAACATATATATCAACTTTAATTGAGGTATAACTGATTGAGGTTTATCAATATACATTGATACATATTGAAGTATAATAGATATACAAAAACTCCATATATATATATATTTTTTTTTAAGATTTATTTATTTATTCATGAGAGACACAGAGAGAGGCAGAGACACAGATACAGGGAGAGGCAGGCTCCCTGTGGGGATCCCGATGTGGGACTCGATCCCTGGACCCCGGGATCACGCCCTGAGCCCCAAGGCAGATGCTCAACCACTGAGCCACCCAGGCATCCCAAAAAACTCCATATATTTAATGTATACAATATGATGAGTTTAGACCTATGTAAACATCCATGATACCATTATCACAAATTAATAGACATATCTAAAACCTTCCAGAGTTTCCTCTGCCCTTTTTTGGGGGGTTGTTTTGTGATAAAAAAACACTTGAAATGAATCTATTTCTGGACAAATTTTTAAGTGCACAATATGATACTGTTAACTATAGGCACTATGTTATCTAGGTGATTTCTAGAATTCATTCTAGTATAACTTATTTTTTTTAGAAAGAAGAGAGAGAATTTATGTATGTGAGTTGAGGGGAGCAAGAGAGAGGGAGAGAGAATATCTTAGGCAGTCTCCACATCCAGCATGGAGTCCAATGCAGGGCTCAATCTCATGACCCTGACTGAGATCATGAGTGGTCACTTAACCTACTGAGCCACCCAAGTGCCCCCATCTAGTAAAATTTATACCTATTGATCTACAACTCCCTATTTCCCTTACCCTCCAGTGTCTGACAAATCTGATTATATTCTCTTCTCCTGTAATCCTGACTATTTTAGATACCTCCTCTAAGTGGAATCATTCAATATTTCGTCTTCTGTAACTGGCTTATTTCACTTAGTTTAATGTCTTCAAGATTTATCCATGTTGACACAAAAGGCAAGATTTCCTTCTTTTTTATTTATTTGAGAGAGAGAGAAAACAATTGTGGGGGAGGGGCAGAGGGAGGGGGGAAGCAAACTCCCCACTGAGGAGGGAATCCAATGCAGAGCTTGATCCCACGACTCTAAGAAAATGACCTGTGCTGAAGACAGATAGTTAACCAATTGAGCCACCCAGAAACCCCAGGATTTCCTTCTTTTTAAAGGCTCAATAATATTTCATTGTACTACATTTATGGGTTAAAGCAGTACTAAGAGGAATAAAAGATCAGGGGATTGTTTTGCATGTATTTGAAGAAAATGTGTATTCTATTTTTGGGGAGATAGGATGAAATAAATAAATAAATAAATAAATAAATAAATAAATAATTTATTATATAATAAAATATATATATAATAAAATAAAATATTAATATATATATATATATAGCTTTTTAGAACCATGTATTCCAAAGTAGGCTGCAAGTAAAAAATGTTCTTGTTGAGAAAAAAGAACTTTAACTGAGGATACTCATTTAAAATAAAGTATATTAAAGGGGAAATGGGTGGCAGGATGGGTGAAGTAGGTGAAAGGGATTAAGAATATACTTATCATGATAAGCACTGAGTAATGATATATAGAACTGTTGAATCTCTGTATTGTACAACTGAAATTGATATAACACTGTATGTTAACTATTTTGGAGTTAAAATTTAAAAATTAGTAAAAAATAAATTTAAAACAAAGGTGAAGGAGATTAGGAGGTACAAAATTCCAGTTTTAATATAAGTAAGTCATGGGGATGTAATAAACAGCAGAGGGACTATAGTCAACAATATTATAATAACTTTGTATGGGGATCATTTAATGACATATAAAAATATTGAATCACTATGCTGTACACCTGAAACCAATAGGATATTGTATATCAGTTACATGTCAATTAAAAAAATTCTCACCTTCCTTGAGAGGGACCTGGTTTTGATTCTTGGCCAAAGTAACAAGATATATACTGTAGAAAATGGTTTTGGAATAGAAAGTCCTAAATTTGTGGCACTCCTTACCCATGTGACTTTGAAAAGTTACTTTGTATTTCTGATTCTTAAATTCCTCATCAGCAAAATGGGAATAATGATTATAATAAAGTGAGAAACAAAGAAAAAAATTAAAAAGAAGAAATATTTCAAATAAAGAACCTATTTTACATTTCACAGAAATAGAAAAAGAAGTACAAACTGAGCCCAAAGATAGCAGAATAAAATAAATAGTAATGTTTAGAGCACGGATTAACAAAAAACAACAGAATATACCAATGAAAATAAGAGTTGTAAGAGTTGTTTTTTTCTAAAGATAAACAAAATTGATAAACCCTTAGTTTGACTAACAAAAGAAAGGGAGAATTCTCGAATTATAAAATCAGGAATGGAAGAAGAGACCTTGCACTGATGTCACAGAAATAAAAAGGATCATAAGAGACTACTGTGAACAATATATGCTAACAAAATGGATAACTTAGATAAGTTTCTAGGAACATACAACATAAGACTGAATCATGAAGAAAAAATCGAAAATCTCTTCAAACAAATAACTAGTAAAGATATTGAATCAGTCAGTGATAAAAAGCCTCCCTACAATGAAAAGCCTAGGACCAGATGGCTTCACTAGTGAATTCTATCAAACATTTAAAAAATTAATGTCAATCAGACTCTTCCAAAAAACGGAAGACAAGGAATATTTCCAAACTCCTTTTATAAGGCCAGCATTACCTGGATACCAAAGTCAGACAAAGACACTAAAAAAAAAAAAAAAAAGAAAGAAAGAAAGAAAGAAAGAAAGAAAGAAAGAAACATATAAGCCTATATCTGCAACAATAGCTGCAAGTATCCTTAATAAAATTCTGGCAAACCAAATTGAACAACACATTTTAAGGATTATACACCAAAATCAAGTGGGATTGAGCCCTTGGAAACAAACATAATTGAGTATCAAAATCAATCATGTAGTACACTCAAAAGAACAAAGGATAAAAACTACAGGATCATCTCAATAAATGCAGATAAAGCATTTGACAAATTCAATACCTGCTCCACACGGAATAGTTGTGTCTCCCTATAATTCATATGTTGAAACTTAATTCCGAACATGTTGGTACTTGGAAGTGAGGTCTTTGGGAGGTGATTACAAAACAGTTCCTTGTAAATAGGATTAGTGTCCTTACAAAATAATCCCCAGAGAGCTCTGCCCCTTTTTCCATGTGAGGATACAGGGAAAGGAGAGTCATCTATGAAACAGAAACCAGGCCATCATCAGACACCAAATCTTCTGGAACCTTGATCTCGGACTTCACAGTCTCCAAAACTCTGAGAAATAAATTTTTGTTATTTATAAGCCACCTAGTCTGTGTTATATTTGTTATAGTAGGCCAAATGAACTAAGAAAATATCTTTAATGAGAAAACCTTCAATATAATAGAAGTAGAAGGAAAGAACCTAATCTAATGACAGCTATATATGAAAAGCCCAAAGCTAACATGATACTCAACAGTGGAAAATGAAAAGTTTTTCCTTTATAATCATAATAAAGATGCCCACTCTCACACTTCTATTCAATATGGTCCTGGAAGTCTTAGCCATAGCATTAGGCAAGGAATAAATGGAAGGAAGGAAGGAAGGAAGGAAGGAAGGAAGGAAGGAAGGAAGGAGAAAGAAAGAAAGAAAGAAAGAAAGAAAGAAAGAAAAAGAAAGAAGAAAGAAAGAAGAGAAAGAAGAAAGAAGAAGAAAGAAAGAAAGAAGAAAGAAAGAAAGAAAGAGAAGAAGAAAGAAAGAAAGAAGAAGAAAGAAAGAAAGAAAGAAAGAAAGAAAGAAAGAAGAAAGAAAGAAAGAAGAGGATCCCTGGGTGGCTCAGCGGTTTGGCGCCTGCCTTTGGCCCGGGGCGCGATCCTGGAGACCCGGGATCGAATCCCGCATCGGGCTCCCGGTGCATGGAGCCTGCTTCTCCCTCTGCCTGTGTCTCTGCCTCTCTCTCTCTCTCTCTCTCTGTGTGTGTGTGTGACTATCATAAATAAATAAAAATTAAAAAATAACTAGTTAACTATTTAAAAAAAAAAGAAAGAAAGAAAGAAAGAAAGAAAGAAAGAAAGAAAGAAAGAAAGAAAAAGAAAGAAAGAAAGAAAGAAAGAAAGAAAGAAAGAAAGAAAGAAAGAAAGAAAAAGAAAGAGAATATCTGAATTGGAAAGGAAGAAGAAAATTATCTGTTTACAGATGACATCATCTTACCTGTAGAAAATCCCAAAACCTACAAAATGAACTATTAGAATTAATAAATGAACACAGTGAAGTTACAGGATATAAATCAACATACAAATATCAGTTGCATTTCTATACACTAAGAAAGAATTATCAGGAAAGGAAATAATAGCATATAAATAAAGTATTTAGAAATAAATTTACCAAGGACATGAAATATATGTATACTGAAAATTACAAATTAATGATTAAAATATTTTAAAAAGATACAACTAAATAAGACATCCCATCTTTATGGTTTGGATTGTTAAAATATCCATATTACCCAAAGCAATCTACAGATTCAGTGCAATATCTATCAAAATCCTGATGCCATTTTTTTATGAAATAAGGAAAACAACCCTAAAATTCATATGAAACTAGAAAAGATCCTAAATTGCCAAAATAATCTTGCAAAGGAGGCATCACACTTCCTGATTTTAGGATATATTACAAAGTTATGGTGATTAAAACAGTACGCATAAAAACAAGCACATAGGCCAATGGAACAACATAAAAAGCCCAGGTTAAATCCACATATATATGGTCAATTGATCTTCAGTAAGACTGCCAAGAAAAAAATGGGTAAAAAGACAGCTCTTCAATAAATGATACTGAGAAAACTGGATATCTACATGCAAAAGAATAAAATTGGATCCTTATTTTATACCACACACAAAAAGCAACTCAAAATGGATTAAGGATTTAAATGTAAGACGTGGAATAGCAAAATTCTTAAAACAGGAAAAACTTCATGACATTGAGCTTGCAATGATTTCTTGGAAATGACACCAAAGCACAAGCAACAGTAAATTTAGACAAAAGAGACTACATCAAACTCAAAAGCTTCTGCACAACAAAGAAAACAACCAACAGAATTAAAGGCAACATACAGAGTGAGAGAAAATATTTATAAACCATGTATCTGAAAAGGAATGGCTAGCCAAAATATATAAGTAATTACAACTCAACAGCAAAAAAATAAATAACCCAATTTAAAAATGGGCAAACGATTTGAATAGGCATTTCTCCAAGAAGATATGCACATGGCCAACAGTTATATGAAAAGATGCTCAAAATCACTAACCTTCATGAAATGCAAATTAAAACCACAATAAGATAGCTCACACCCATTAGGATGGCTGTTATAGAATAAGATAGGTAACAAGTGTTGGCAAGGATGTGGAGAAATTGAAACCCTTGTACACTGTTCTTGAGAATGTAAAATGGTGTGGCTGCTATAGAAAACACTACGGAAGTTCCTCAAAAAATTAAAAATAGAACTATCATGTTATCTGGTAATCCTATTTTGGATCATATATCCAAAACAAAATTAAAATTAAGTTTCCAAAATGATTTTTGCTCTCCCTTGTTTATTGCAGCATTATTCACCATAGCTACAGAGTGGGAACAACTGGAGTGTTTATCAACAGATGAATGGGTGTGGAAAATGTGGTATGGGGCACCTGGGTGGCTCAGTGGCTGAGCATTTGCCTTGGGCTCAGGTCGTGATCCCGGGATCCTGGGATCAAGTCTCACATCGGGCTTCCCACAGGGAGCCTGCTTCTCCCCCTGCCTATGTCTCTGCCTCTCTCTGTGTGTCTCTCATGAATAAATAAATAAAATCTTTAAAAAAAAGAAAATGTGGTACACACATACAATGGAATATTATTAAGCCTTACACAATAATTAAGGAAATCTTGCTATATGGAACAACATGGATGAACCTTGAAAGCATTATGCTAAGAGAAATACATGAGACACAGAAGGACAAATATTACATGACACCACATATATGAGGAAACTAAAAGAGTCAAACTAATAGATACAGAGAATATCCTGATGGTTGCCATGGGCTGTGGAAGAAAGGAAAACAGCAAGTTGCTGCTCAACTGGTATAAAGTATCAATTAATTATTCAAGATGAGTAAATTCCAGAGATCTACTGTACAACATTGTGCCTATAATTAACAACACTGAAGTATGCACTGAAAAATGTGTTTAAAGCATAGGTTTTATGCTAAGCATTCTTACACAATAAAAATAAATACCTACATAAAAATAAGTTAAAGAGAGTTGGTTCCTGTTAAAATGAACTGCTGCCTCATTTAGGGTTAAAAAAAGGTGTAGTGTCCCTTTGCTACCATGTGATTTATTGCTCTCCTGGTGAGATAGTGCTGTATCAGGGACTCATCATTGATCTCTGCTTGATGTTCAGTTAGATACTCAGTGTCACTGAGAATTAAAAATCAGTCTTGGTGAATGGGAGCCTGTAATTTTGAGTTCAGTCATAGGCTCCATCTTTGCCATCCCTGTTCAAACACCTATTGTATCCTACACTGTTTTGTTGGGGGGAGGGGGGGAATGTGTATTCCCTTTAGAGCATAAGCTCTATATAACAAAGCCTAGATTAATAGAACTAGCTTTATTTTAAGATCTGATCCTAATCTGGTTTATGTTGTACTAATCTCAATATAACAAAGACAGACTGCTGTGTTCGGCAGAGCCAGGGTCACATGCAAGCAAAATTCAGTACTTTTAGGTAGAAAAATATGCAAGAGGTGATTCCAGTTTGAATGCCCAGAATGAATATAACTCTATAAAAGAAAAACCAGCACAATGAATTAAATATAGTGAGCACAGGGTTTGCTGTTTAGTGGTATCAGGAAATAAACCAAATCCCTGGTATTGTTTATAGTTGTGGAAAGCATTTCAGATGAAATCCCTCAGAATGAGTGTCAGTCTTATCTTCTCCATCATACTATGACAGAGATAGAAAAAAAAATGAAATATACACACCATTTCCAAAGAAAGTCAAAGCTGTTCTATTTTCAGAATATAAAAAAGCAGGAAAAAATAAAATAATAATGTTTCCTGGGCAAATAGTGATACATAATTTCCTTGTTTACTGTAGAGTCTACTGTAGTTTCTGACTTTTAAAAATAAACACAGAAGGTGAGTATTCTTCAGCTATACATGGAGAAATAGCCCAGAACTCTCTGAGATGTGGCAGAAATGAAGCCAAAGAGAAATAAGGTAAAGTTTATTGAAAAATTCTGCTGGGAAAAAAATAAAGATAGTACTTTTGTAAGATGAATGATCCTGAAAGGTAATAGGTAGTAAATTACTGTAGTAATTTGGGAGACATATTTGATTAAATTGTCCACATATTTTTTGACATATTGATTAAATAAGGTGCCTACCTTACTTTAAAAAATCTTATAAGAGAAATTTGAACAAATTGGAAAATCTCAGGGGAAAATCTTACCTACATTCCAAGTTGGATTTCAAAATAATTGAATCAATGTCAGAGAACAAAACAAAATTACTCCCTAGGAATGTTTTGAATGACAAATGGTCAAGTCCGGTTTCAAAGAAAATCAGTGGGGAAAATTTTTTCTTGAAGATTTATTTATTTATTTTAGAAAGAGAGAGCACAAGTGGGAGGGGCAAGAGAGAGGGACAGAACCTCAAGCAGACTCCACACCAAGCCTGATACAAGGCTTGACTTGGAGCTTGATCTCAAGACCCTGAAATCATGACCTGAGCCAAAATAAAGAGTCAGATGCTCAACCTACTGTGACCCATGTGCTCCTGGGAAAATTTATTTGAAGAAGTATTTACCTCAACTAAGAAACCATTTAAGGTCTTCAAACACTGACATGGAAAATTTCCCTTATTAAAGATCTATCAACAGTGAGACAAATAAGTTCTGTATTCTGTCCTTTTAAAGAAAAAAGCAGTTTCTTTCATCAAACTTGACAGTAGAATTACAAATAAAATTCATCAAATCTGAAATATTTTAAATGTTAAAATGCATAAAATGTATTGGGCACATTGGAGATCTAATGGCTTAAAAAAATATTTCTTACTATACTCTTCTAGCTAATTAATTTGCCCTGATGACATTCCACAAATTGAAATTTCCAGTAAAGTGCTATTTAAATAAACATAATGCCAAGCTGACTAAATTTAATTCTGATTGAGATAAACACAACTGGCTAATACGTTTGGTCAATAGAAAATTTGAAAGGGGTGTTCTTCCTTTGTGTAGTTCATACATTGAGTCTGATTTCACACCAAGGAGTAGCAAGATTTTGAACTTCACATTCATTATGTTTCGGGAGGTACATGACTGGTACTTCAAAAACACTTTAAAAATCTATTGCTTAAATTTTTTTACTTTAATAGATGCATTTTAATAAATCGTGTAACTCAGAGCAGAGGCCACTGTCAGAGCTCATAAGGCAGTACTGTCATGGAATCCCATCTGTTCCTATTTTTGCTTTTCCATGGCTCCATTTCTCTCTGGAAAGAATCTGCCTTCACTCAGGATGACCAAACAGAAAATCCAGGAAAAAAAAAATTAACAAGAAAAAGTACCATCCCACAAGCCAATGACAGTGTTTTAGAATAAAAAAGAAAGTTAATGACTGAAAATACTTATATTTAATAACATGGAACCACCTTTTTGAGTTGCATTGGGAAGATGAGTCTATGCCAAGTGAACAATCTATTTCTGGTTGTGGCTTAAGATTTTTTTTATAAGTTTAGCTATATATAAGGTAAGTCCATTGGTGGAGTGAGATGTGGAGTTAAGGGAGGTATAATTTATTTTTCAAAGGTATAATTTATTGAGGTATAATTTATTTTTCAAATATTGATTTTAGAGGAGTGAGAGAGCGAGGAGAAGAGCAGAGAGAGAGAGAGAGAATCTTCAAGTAGATTCCCGGCTAAGTGTGGAGCCCATCATGGAGCTGGATCTCACAGTCCATGAAATTATGACCTGATCTGAAACCAATAGTCAAACACTTAACCAACTGAGCCACCCAGGTGACCCACGGTAAAATTTAAATATAAAACTTCACATATTTAATGTATGCAACTTGATGAGTTTGTACATATGCATACCCTTGTGAAACCATCACCACAATCAAGGTAATAGTCATACCCATCATATCCAAAAGGGAGAAATTTTTTAAAGTTATTTTTCCATGGAATTAATCCAGTTAAAGATAGATTAATACAGAAAAGAAAGAAAGGATAACATATAAAATGCGAGAGAATAAGTTGGGGAATTTAAAACATAGATGATTACCTTGCTTGAGGTAAGGGGAGGCATACCTCCAGCAGTGAAACAATCTGAAAAGAATGACCAGTGTTATAGATGTGAGAAAGATGGTCGGGTTACATATGCACTAGTGAAAATTCAATAGAGTTGTATCTAATATATTTAATTTTTCTCTGTGAGGTACACGTAAAAGAAGAAGTAGAGGTTTGCATGTTTAAAGATATTTTGAGAAGTCTGAAATAATGTTGCAAGGAATAAGAGTTTGAAGGGCATCTGGGTCACTCAGTGGGTTAAGCGTCTGCCTTCGGCTCAGGTCATGATCCTGGGGTCCTGGGATAGAGCCCTCATTGGGTTCCCTGCTCTGTGGGGAGCCTGTTTCTCCCTCTCCCTCTGCCTGCCACTCCCCTGCTTGTGCGTGCTCTCTCTCTCTTTCTCTGTCAAATAAATTAATATTTTTTAAAAAGAATAAGAGTTTGAAATGACAGACATGTAATCAAATTTGGGGGTAGTTAGAAATTCTAAAATGTAAATAATGGTATTAATAATATTCATTTCTCATGTATTCTTGAGGAAATGAAACAATAACGTGCATTGCTTTCAGAATTGAAATAAATAATATGAAAAGAATTTCTCTGTGGCAGAGCAATATTTTGCAATATTCCTGTATGTAAACTTGTACACAAATACATATATGGTTTCCTAACAGTCTCTGCCCTCCCCTCAAAGAATCAGCTGCATCCATTTCCTGAGGAAGACATTAAAACTAAAGTATTTTTCTTCTAGCATATCACTGTTTCTGACTTTTCAGAATCCCAAACTTTTCAATATAAAAGGACTCTATGGTGAAGGACTGGGGGACACACACTATATTTGAAATAATATATTTAGGCAGTTTGGGAGTATCTTATAAGAAAGATACCCCCAAAACACAGTGGCTTAAATTAGATAAAAATATATTCCACTCTCACAGAAGAGTCTAAGGTTGTGGTCTAGTCTAGTGTAGAGGCTTGTCCATGTTGACAACCCAGGTTCTCTCTCTGTGTCTCTCTCTGTTGTTGTTTTTTTGTTTTCCATCCTCAACACACAGCTTGTATCTCCAGCTCACATAATCCAGGTCCCCATTGCAGCCATTAGGAAATGGAAAATAGAGGAAGTGTAGCACATGCCCATGTCTTGGAAGAAGTTGCCCATCCCACATCTCCTCACATCTCACTGGTCAGGACATAAGACCCTACCCAGATGCAAAGTAGAATAGAAACTATAGCTTTGCTGGGCAGCGGCGGGTGGGGGTCAGAGGGTGCAGGGAAAGAGAGGCTATTCCCATTTGACGATTCCATTTCTAAAGGAAGAAGAAAGCAATTGATCTGGGGGCACACTGGCAGTCTCTAACCCAATATACCCCTTGGTACACTGAGGCTACACAGAGAATACACTGAACCTCTTCACAAGACAGGCAACCACATGACTCATCATGCTATTGGATTCGTCTCAAAGGCTGTGTCCCCTGGGCTCTAGACATTCCTCTTCCACAGGTCCATACATGGTTGGTGACCAAACATTAATAGTCATGTCAGTTGTCCTTTTAAAAAAAAAAAAAAAAAAAACTCAAGTTGTGTAACACAAACAAGAGGAGAGCAATTTCAAACTTCCTTTTACAAAAAGAAAGAATGGAGAACCTGGTTAGGGGATTGTCAAGATAAATCCTCCCCAACACTGCAGCAAGAGCCTTCACTGGAACAGATTTGAGTCTCTGAAAGAACCTCTTTGTCCACTCTCCTTCGCAGCCACATATAAAGAGACATTATGTGTGCTTCCTGGTGATTACGTGACTCTTGTCGGCACAAGTTTAGGATTACGAATGTCTCCCTTCAGAAATTCGGTAGTCACAGAACTCAATCCAAACCACAATTTTGTGGCGTCTTTCACAAGAAGATTCTATTAGGATATGTCAAATCAGAAAATTAACAAGCAATAAATAAAGTTCACTTAATAGCTCTCTTACCAAAAAATCGAACACCTCCTAATGGTGCTTAATTTGGGTTGTTCCTCCAACTTAAAAAGGGCACTGTTTGGAAAACTGTAGCCTGGCTGGGAAAGCCTTATAGGTACCTTATCGGCCTGTGCGGATGGCTTGGCTACCACCGTCAGAGACCAAAGGATGAGGGCAGCTGAAGAAAAACGTAGAGTCAGAACCTTGGCTCTTTCAGAGCCTCTGCTGTCACTGCTTTAATTCAGGGATATAGAGTCACTCATTTTTTCCACTCCAGAGAGGCCCCAAATGATAATTTTATTCCTCAAGCTCGATTGCAAGCTATGGGCAGTGAGAGGTTCCCTTAGCAAAGCTGCGATCCCTTCCTCCTCTGCTTTCCAGGTGTGCAACTGTGACTCGATTTCTTCTCCTAGTCACAGGTGTTTGGTGAAAGCAGAAAAAAGAAACTGACACATATCAATAAAACATTTTCCCAAGTTTCCCAAATATAGTTGGCTTGTGGCCTGACTTCCAAAACATTTACAAGCAATAGTTCTACCTTGCCATGGAATAAACGGGATTCGCCAGTTTTCAAGGACACAATATATGTTTCCTTGGTGCCTTCCAGTCAACTGTTAAAAGCCAAAATATTTTAGTTTTTTCTGAGTGACCCACATGTGGTAGAAAATTCTACATTTGTTAGGATAAAATTTAGCTGTCAAATGCCCAGAATACTGATTGTCCCAACTACATAAAAGTCGAGTCTTCTGAGAAAGGCATATGTGCCTGCTGAACCTGGGTACACACGACCCTCCTAAGTTGTTACCACTTTACACATTTTTCATCTTCTAGGGTCAAGATGTTTGCTTCAGCTCCTGGTGTAATATCCAGATTTTAAGTCAAAGAAGAGAATGAGAGTATGACAGAAAAAAAAAAAAAATTACCCAAAGCTGAATAACAAGGAAAGATTAAAATTTGGGTGGCAAATCTTTTCTACACTATAGGAAAGCAAAGGTCATACATGCATTGTTTGGGGAACATACTTAGTTAATCTCACTGCTATTAATTAAGAGTCCCAGACAATGAAATTTCCTTCTAATTTGTTAATGCCATCACCCTGTGGACATTATTCAGTTTTGTATATAATCCAGTAAACAACTTTTTTTTTTGTTAAATTGCCTATGAAATCCATGATTTTCAGATAGTCTTTGAACCTCTCATACATCTTGCTTGCTCCCTTATTAGTTAACACGTTAAATAAAATCTTTGCTACCTATTCATTTTCTATTTGCTTGAATATTATGTTTTTATATTTCTGAAAATTATACTGTAATGAAGGCAAGCCATTCCTTTTAACGGCACAACCTGAAATTTGCTCATATCATATCTATTCATATGTCTATGGCCGTAGCATGGTAACATAGCCACACTTAACCCCAAAGGAGGCCGAGAAGTAGAGTCAGTCTTTTCCTCTCTCTCTCTTTTCTCCTCTGTCTCTCTCACTTTGGATGTCAGGGTACCCTGTTAAAATTCAGGGAATTTTATAATAAAGGAAAGGGAAATGGATCTTGAAATTCATCTCTTATTTTATAATCCGTCAGCCGTAATTGGTTTTCTCACCTTAAACAAAGCAATATTTCCCTGGCCTAGTTAAAAAAGAGATAAATCGAATTTAACACTGAGTTTCCTTTCGATTTATCTCTTTTTACAAATTCATTTTTTTAATAATCATTTACTGGAAATTTTGCTTATACATTGATTTTCAAATGTTGTCGTCATACTAAACACTCTATTGTGAGAGCCTCAAAGTTCCCATAAAGATTAACATTCCCCTAATGATTAACTCGGAGGAGAATAGAAAGTCTGACTTTTATTAAAATTAAGACTTGCCCCCCCCCAAAAAATTAAGACTTGCCTCATTTTATTCTTTTTGTTTGTTTGTTTTTTGTTTTTTTTCTGTTTGTTTTTTTACAAAATTTTTTATTTTTATTATTTTTTAATTAATTTATTTTTAATAATAAATTTATTTTTATTGATGTTCAATTTGCCAACATACAGAATAACACCCAGTGCTCATCCCATCAAGTGCCCCCCTCAGTGCCCGTCACCCATTCACCCTCACCCCCCGCCCTCCTCCCCTTCCACCACCCCTAGTTCGTTTCCCAGAGTTAGGAGTCTGTATGTTCTGTCTCCCTTTCTGATATTTCCTACCCATTTCTTCTCCCTTCCCTTCTATTCCCTTTCACTATTATTTATATTCCCCAAATGAATAAGACCATACAATGTTTGTCCTTCTCCAATTGACTTACTTCACTCAGCATAATACCCTCCAGTTCCAGCCACGTTGAAGCAAATGGTGGGTATTTGTCTTTTCTAATGGCTGAGAAATATTCCATTGTATACATAAACCACAGCTTTTTTATCCATCATCTTTCGATGGACACCGAGGCTCCTTCCACAGTTTGGCTCTCGTGGCCATTGCTGCTAGAAACATCGGGGTGCAGGTGCCTCATTTTAAATACATGCTTCTTTTAATGACAATATGATTCTTATTTATTATTGCTAATTTCATTTTGAAATCAGCTTCTTATTCACAGTTATATTGAAAGGAAGTATCATGTCTCATGTTATCATTTTCACCTTTAATAATACGCCTCAATCAAATTGCATGGGTCTGGCCATTATGAGTTAAATTATTAGCTTTTTTAATTGCTATATTCTACAATTCAGTAATTATAGCATAAATATTTCTCAAGTTTTTTCCCACATATGAGTGAAAATATCACTATGATTTGCTTGAGGATTTAGACTAGAAATAGTCGTGTAATAGTGCTAATTCCTATATTCTCCTTCTTTGAGATTCTTAGTAATATTGGCATTAGACATCTTCTATACACCAGTTTTTCTACATGAAGAGCACCTGTATGAACTGCATATCTATTCGAGAACTGTCCCCGATATTTGGTTAGTAGCCTTCTGATTTTTACTGTTAATATTACAAATGGAAAATAATCTTTCAAATATTTTTCTCCTAAAAATCCACTTATGTAGTTTGGTAATATTATTGTTTCTTTTAAAATAAAAGAAAAAATATATTTTCTAAGTTAAATTTGGAATATATATGTTGTTAGGGTAGGCGAGTAAACTCCCTACATAAAAGTATTAAATGAGGAGTTTTAAATCTCAGACTTTTGGCCAAGGCCTTTTATGCAAAGATGATTACGCTTAGTGACATATTCTGAAGAGAGATGTTGGACAGATGTTATAGGATTTACAATAGAGACAAAAACTTGCCTATGGAACTCAGATTTGTATCTGTCTCATCTCTCTGCAACCAGCTCACTCCGCTCCAGACACACTGGCTACTTGTTCTTAGAATTTGTCAGGCGCCATCTGGCCACAGGTCCTTGACTCTGCGGCTGCCCTTGCCCAGAATGCTCTTGTCTCACTCTTGTCTTCTTCAAGTCTTTGTTCCAATCTCACCGGATCACCAAACTTCACCCTGTAGTCACCTTATGCTTTTGATTATACTCACTATTCCCCCTACACTACTCTTCTTTTTTCTCTTTACTACAGCTCTTATTATTGCTTAGGATATGCCATGATTTGCGTATTTCTTGTGTTCATTATCTGTTTCTGGTCTCTAGAACATCAGCACCACAAAAGCAGAGGGTAGAACTATTTTTGTTCTTTTTTTGTCTATTGCTGTGTCCTAAGTGTTTAAAATAGTGCTTGGCACTTTGAATTGGGCTTAATCTTGAGGAAGCAGTGTATGGACTTCCTAAGTATGTCACATGGTTTGCCCAGAGCTCATTTTGACAGAAACTTAACTTTAGTCAAGTCAATGTTTGCTTGCTTATGTGTAAAACGAAATGTAAGCCAAAAAACCATTTTCACATGCCATTTAGCAATTCTTAGTAAACTGATGCATTTGACAAAGTGTTTTCCTCCATGGGGGGTTGCCCAGCAAACATCTGTCATTTTAATCTACACATCCTCCATATGTAGAAATGTTAGTTAAATCATTACAAAGCTTAACATTCTATTATCTCAAGATTTTTATATCGACTGAGAGGTTCAGCTCAAGAAATCTTTAATATAATATCTGCATATTTCTTAGAAAATATAAATTGCAATCTATAATCCATTAGCCATAGATAGGAGTTAACTCAAAATTGTAAAATATAAATCTTCCTCTGCCTTTAAATAAGATACATAAAAATTATAATTCCTTTCTCATCTCTACTAAGTTATTTATTGGGAAAGTCACCCACAGGAGTCCAGTACCCAAGGCAAAATATAACCCTAACTGTTCATCTTTGAGGCCTAAGAGTTCTATTTCCATAATTACATTTTAGGAGCATTGCTGATTTTAGAAAGTCTAGTGTATCTCAGCCTTGATCTTAAATAGCTAATTATTTTTGGAATGAACAAGAGAAGGATTTTGTCAAAACACAGCTAGGATCAGAGGATTACTGTGCATCAAGACAGAAAGGGTTGATTAAATGAGGTGAAAATAAACCCTCAGTAGATAGGAAGTGTTGAAAAGAAACTTGTTCTTGGAAATGTGAGCGTCTCATCATAACCCAGTTGCTGATGATGAGATGAGTGGAAAGTCACGTTGATGAGACTATTAAGGTGATTAAATTATTATTTGGGTCCAGGAATCTGGTGATTTTTCTTTCCAGAGTCTCAAATTATCCATGTCAAATTTATTTATTTATTTTCAAAGATTTTATTTATCTATTCATAAATAAATAAATAGAGAGACACAGTGAGAGAGACAGAGACACAGGCAGAGAAAGAAGCAAGCTCCCTGCGAGGAGCCCAATGCAAGACTCCATCTCAAGACCCCGGGATCATAACCTGAGCCGAAGGCAGACACTCAACCACTGAGCCGCCCAGGTGCCCCTCCATGGCAAATTTAAAAGGACAAATTAAAATGAAAGGATGATTTTCTCAATTAGCTTTTCAAATTACTCTTTTTAAATTACCTAATCTTGCCACGTAAGGAAAGCTATCAGTCCTTACTTGTGGAGGTTTTCCAGTAGAATTCCAACCTTGGTTAATGAGTATGCATCATCTCATTGTTCTGTGGGGATGTCTGAGAACAATAACAGCTTACTTCTCCTCAAACACTTATTGGTGCTACTGTCAGCAGCCCTAATATTAGCAATTGTAATCCAGGGAGATCCAAGAAGAGAACTACAAAGAGAAACCTGAAGCCTCTCCTTGAAAGAACATGCCTCAGTTTAAAGCCGGAGTATGAAAAGGGAAGGCGATAACTTATTATGGATTCCTTTTGTACCTTCTTTCAGTGAATCTTTTGGTAGACTGACTCAAAATGAGAAAAAAACATTTTTTTTTCTTTTTCTCTAAGGCAGGAGCTAAGAAATGAACTAAAGAATTTCTTTGAATTAGTGAGATTATATGGGTCCGTTTTATAGCTAACAGGTTGGACAATACATAGTGATTATATTTTATATCAACTGCATTTCATTAAAAAACTGGATTGATATTTATTTTTATTGATATTTAAAATATTTTTCCTAAAGTGTCATTGGAGCCAGTCTTACTTTTATTATAGAGTAATCAGGAAGGAGCAAAGGGAAAATACTGGGTTTGAGGCCCTCTGATCTACCCAGCACAGTGATTTATAGTAAGATAAGACACCTCACTGCAACTTTTTATTGATTGAATGGGTTACATTAACACTTTCTCTTATTTTTGGAAGGAACATTTAGCTCCGATGGCTAGGAGCAATAGGTAGCAATTTGGAACAATAGAAAAATGAGATTTTAAAATCCCAGAGACCTGAGTTAAATCCTTATGCAGCTGAGTTACAACTATTTGCCTATAGAAAAAAAAAATCCCTAACTTAATCTCAGCAATAATTTCCTTAAATGTAAATTAAATAACAATAATATTAACCCCATAGGGATACAAGAATATTAAATGAAATTGTGCCTATTGCATACCTTGGAGATTTGCTCTGTAAACAGCATCAAGTCTGGGAAGTGACTGAGAGTCCTAACTGTTTTATGATTTAAGTTAGACTTTGATCTAGAATTCTCCTACTTACATAAATCAAGTAAGAATTTAGTGAACTTTGCATCTATTTCATTTCCGGGAACACTGTAATTAACCATAGGTCTCTGATAGAATACTCTGATTGCTACTTTGACTCTGCTGCTCATTTTTTATAACCATGCCCACCTTGCCTTTGTCAATTGAATGCAGCCCCTTGGCCTGTGGCACCCCGGGATCCAATTATTCTCATTGCATTAGGTTTCCAAATTCAATGACAGCAGTTACCACTGTAATTTCTAACCTACAGGGAAGAGTTGTCACAGAGCTCTTCAAGGATGCTGTGCTGAGAACGTAACAGGCACTAACAGCGTTACAAACATTGTATTATCATCATATAAATTACCGTAAGAATTGTTAATGAAATCCATATTTACACAAAATAGGAATAAATGTAATTAAACCCACAGTGTCGAAGACACAGTATGACACATCTCTGAAGTGCTTGTTAAAAATTCTGATTCTGGAGTTTCAACTTAACTGTTCTGGAAGAGAGTATGCAAGTTTGCAAGTTAGTCTCCAGAATCCATATTTTTAACAATCTTTCTATTTTATTTTTATTCATGCTAAATTCTGAGACTATCTTTGTAGAGTGTATTGCTTTACTAATCTAATCACTTGGTGCCATATTATCTTGCCATTTCTACTGTCCTTAGTTTAATGCTTTCATTTTTTTAAATTCCAGAATTCATAAAAACAAGAATAAATTCCTAATGATTGAATCATTCTATGGTAGAGGTAAGGTAACACCAACTAAAAAATATTACGTATATGTATAAACACAAGTTAGTTATATATGTCTATATGTATAGATACATAAACATACACATACAACAAACTACATAAAAAGTGCATTTCTTATAAGTTATATCCATTTTTCTAACTAGGAAAGTGGCAATAAACATCTTTAACTGAGTTTGACCCAAAGAACCAAAGAAACATCTCTTAGTGCAACTGAGACTCTCTTCTTCCAAGTCTCTATTTCTATATTGTTTACTATAGAAATCATATGTCTTCATTGGCAGTTGCAAATATTTCCTTTGATGTCAACATCTCCAGATTGGAGTATTACTTTCTGACTCATTTTGAATAGGAAACGTGGAGAATTCTGGATTCATATTGCTTCCCAAAGCAAGGGCCATTGAAACATAAAACCTACGTAGAAATATAAAGCATACATGAAAACGCTCTTCAAATCTTTAAGTGTACACTGGAAATCAAACGCCATATTAAAGATGAGCAACGTCATCATTCCTTTGTTACTGTTATTGTGGCCTTTTGTTTTAACTTCATGTGCAAATTAGGTAACAGACTAAAATGGATTTCAAAGTGTTTGAAAAGCTTGGCAAGAAACATGGTGTGTTAATCTGCTTCAGAGCCACAGTTATAATTACTTCCTTGCTTATCTGAAGGTAAGCATTTATAAAAGTGTAGATAGAAACAGACATCAGAAGAATTCATTATAAAGCAGTATGTTGAGCATCTCATTGCTTCTCTGCTGACTGATTGTTACAATGCCAAAAATATTCACAGATCTACAGGCTTAAAAACAGTGTTTTGAGTGTGTTTCAGAAACAGTTTTTGGAGCTTCTGGTTTTAGTACCACCAAGTGAAGACCTTGAAAGTTCTCATTCTCATCCTCACGATGGGAAAAAAAAAAAATAAAGGTGAAAAAAACAAATTCAAAGACTTTTTGGATGCATCAGAGACTGAAGTCCCAGGGAAAACTACCATCCCCAAATCTGGATAGACAAAAAAATCCAGAGTCACAATCTAGACCTCCTCACCTAGAGCAAAAGCCTCTGGACACATAAAGTGGTGGGGACACTTCAAGGTAATTGGGATGACTTGCTGGAGGCTGAGTGTGGACTAAGGTGAAAGCAAAAAGCTCTTGAGGGTGACAGTCTGCACAGGGGAGGGTACTTTATTGTGGGTTTTACAGCCAAGAACCACACAACATCCTCATGGTGAAGACGCAGGAAAGATCCACGCATGACACTGTCAGAGGGAAGAGAATTTTAAAATACACCCAGGCACATCCTCCATAACAGAAGTTTACTTTAAGAGGAAAAGACTTTTAAGCTTTATCCCAGCAGATTCCTAAAACTCTATGCCAAGAGCTTTATCGCTCTCCTACCTAAGTGGGGAACAAAAGCTAAGAAATGCTTATAAAATTCACAGCCCAGGGACAGATGCCCACTAAAAGATCAAGGTTTAATCAAGAGATTATAGAATGCTTCCTCTTCCCCACACTTTTCCACATACCAACAGAGCTCATAGCTGAGAGACCTATAATCCACAAAATCCCACTGTGGAGAAGTACTCTGAAGACCAAAACCAACAAGGGGGGACTTAAAAAAAGCAAGGATACTGGAAGAATTTGAAGAGTCATGGCAACACAGACACCACAAACATTAGACACAGCACAGCTCTAAGCCAGTTAAACAGTTAAGGCAAATATATGTCCAGCTGTCAACAAAAAAATATTTTTATATTACCGCTATTGTTTTTAATTAGATCTTATTTTTCTCTATATAAATAAATCCAAATACATGAATCAAGAACACATTTTAAGGGACAGCTTTACAGTAGTAACTAAAAGGGAAAAAATAGAATTTCCCAGATATGTTAGACTCTGAAAATATTTTAGATTGAGTATACATTCCATTTCAGGTAAGATAAGAGTGTTAGTTCGGATGATATACACTGTCACTTCATTTATTACCTTTTATTTATGAGATTGGCCTTCCTATAAATCTTTTTGGAAGAAAAACAATTTTTTTAAAGTTCTCTTGTGCCAAGACACAAGATTAATAAATTATTTTCACCTTCAAAGGTAGTAAATATAAACTAGAAATAATAAGTTACAGAATCTGAGCTTTCAGAAAAACTCACGAAGTCAGCTGACCGATGTTTACTGTCATAGAGGCATAGATCCTGGTGTTAGTCGGGAGGTCTACAGAATTGACAGATAGCAAATAGCCACAAAGGTGTCTGTAACCCATTCAATTTATTCTATTTCTCTCTTAATTAAAAGACAGCCTAGGAAATAAAAAAAAAATATCCAGTAGCAACCAAGTGTGGGAGTGTTTTTATGTCAGATGTGGGAAAAGTCCAGAGCAACTTTGATTAAATATGGTATTTTAGCATTTTGTAAACTAAACACTAGATTAGTTCCTGCAGTATTAAAATAATACCTGAAAAAAAATAACAAAGCAATGAAATTGCTAACAATTTCACACTCTCTGCATTAACATTCCACAGAATCTAACCTATTTTCCTAATTTCCTAATAAATATTCAATATCTTAAGAGGATCAAAAGAAGAATTAACAAAATTATCCTGGAGAATGGTACAAGTTTCAACTGAACTAGGTTTATAGGTACATAAAATAATTACCGCAACAACACTGACAACATCAGTTAACATGAGTTACCTCAAGTTTGCCCAAGACAACCCTGGTTTGCTCATGTTTTCCTGATTTAAAATATTACTTATCACCTCATTTGACTCTAAAAATTAACATTTAAGACCTTTTGTGTGGGGTGGGCCCCGGGGTGGCTCAGCCAGTTAAGTATCTGTCTTTGGGCTCAGGTCATGATCTCAGGGTCCCTGGATCCAGCCCTGCAGGGAGCCTACTTCTCCCTCTGCCTTTGCTGGCTCCCCCTGCTTGGGCTCGCGCACATTTCTTCTGTCAAATAAATAAACAAACAAACAAACAAATAAATAAAATAAATAAAATAAGATATTAAAAACAAAAAACCCTTTGGGGTTTTCCTCTGCTTACTTCTCCACCCTATTGCCACCCTCTCTAAATTCAACTCACTCTAACTATTCAGCACTTGTGGTTTTATGAATAATACCCTGAGGTTATGGCGTGAGCTTCCTGCTATGCCAGAAACCTGTTGCCCTCCTGTTCACCAGCCAGCTCTTACTAACTTTCAGAAAGTGTTTGAAATATTCCTTTCTGAATGAGGCTTCCTTTGACACTATCGCCTGAAAGCCAGAGTAATTCATTAGGTCCCCCTTAATTGCTCTAATAAGTCTTTTATTTCCCTTTTGTAGTTTTCTCTCCTAGGTATAGTCTTTAATGTCTACCTTCTCTCCCAGATTATAAGCTCCACAAAGGCAAGAAACGATACTTCTTTGTGACCTCTCTTTCCCTGGCTCTTAACAGAGCAGCACAAAGAAAAAGTTTACAAGTAATAATTGAATATAAAAATTATCTTGTGTTGCCTCTTAGAACTTCATCAAACAAAGGAAAAAAAACTGGGGTTCAGAGAATTTAAATATAATTCTTATGGTCACATTCCTGGTAAACAAAAAGTCAGATTTCAAATCCAGGTGCACCTGAACTCAAAGCCTATGCTCAGAGATTTTAAAAATAGCAAATAACACGACACATTATGCTTTGGAAAATGTACCTAGTCTTTGAAAGATGTAAAATTAAGTCATCTGGTAGGTTTGGGTTATAATTGGCTTCTTAAAAAAAAGATAGGCTTACCAAGGTTTGTTTTATATATAATAAACTTCACCAATTTAAATTATACAATCAGACATGTTTTGAAAATGCATTCAGTCTTGTAACAACCATTAGGATCAAGATATGAAACATTTCCAAAACTCAAAAAGTTCCCTGGTGCCCCTTTGCAGTCAGTCTCTTCCACCCATACTTGGCAGGCTAACACTGATCTGTTTTCTGTCACAAGGGTTTTGTCTTTCCTAGAATGTTATATAAATGTAATCTCGCATTATGTGATATTTTATGTGTAGCTTCCTTCACAGTTTTTGAGATTTATCCAGATTGTGTACACTTTATTCTTTTTATTGTTGAAGAGTATTCCATTCATATAAATATACCACATTTAGTTTATCCATTCATCTGTTGCTAGACATATGGATTGTTTCAAGGTCTCAGCAATTGTGAATAAAGCTGCTTTAAATATTTATGAACAAATCTTTGTGTGATTATATGTTTTCATTATATCTTAAACAATACCTGGGTGTGCGATGGCTGGGTTATGCAGTAAGAATATGTATGACTTCATAAGAACCTGCAAAGAGTTTCCCAGACGGATTATAAAATTTTACATTCCTTGCAGCAAGATATGAGACTACCAATCATTCCGCATCTCATTTTTAAGTGTAGTTTGGTTGTCATTGTTTTGTTTAGAGATGATAGAGATTGTTAATATGTTAATTTGGTTTTGGATCCATCACATAAGAATGACGTGATCATGGTAACCTTTGAAAAGGTAGCCAGTTTAGGTTTGGGATTTATGTGAAATTTCTGTCAAGGATAAAACTTTAACCAAGCTAACCCTACCAAGCCCATCAATTCTTTATTAAAATCTTGTTCAATCACCTCTTCTGCAGCAAGAACAAAAAATTAAATTATTCAAATGCAGTATGGTATGTTATAAAAGAGAATTGTTCCTTAAGTCCTTGGTATACTAATGAAAACATGGTATGCAGAGTCTAAGGTATTATGTTCATTCCCTAGGGCTACTGTAACAAATCACTACAATTTGAGTGGCTTAAACAACAAAAATGTGGCGTCTCACAGTCCTACAGGCTAGAAATCTAAAATCAAAGTGTCAGCAAGACTGATTTCTTCTGAGGGGTGTGAAGAAAAATCTGTTCCATGTCTCCCTCATGGTTTCTAGTGGACTGCTGGCATCCTATATTAAAGAAGCATCACCCCAATATTTTCCTTTATCTTCACATTTTTTTCCCCTGTGTCCAAATTTGCCCCTTTAAGGAAACCAAACTAAGAACATAATTTTCATTTGTTTACGTCTATGAAGACTACCTCCAAATAAAGTCACATTTTGAGATTCTGGGAATTGAGGTTCCAACATGAATTTGGAGGATACGCTTCAATCAATAATAGTTATATGAGATCTAATGATGGCTGTGCTTATTATTATAGTGTTAAGTAATGATTACTTGTAAATTCAGAGTAATGTTAAGTGAAAAGATACATACAAGCTTCTTTATGACTGAATTACTTTTGACAAGACTTCATTTTTATGAATTTCTTTAAGATTAAGAATATTTCAGTGATAATCAATGATGACAAAAAGTTTTGAAAACAGTTTTCTTACTATTAAGCAAAGTAAAAAGAAAATCATTTATGAAATTCTAAAATTGAGTAGTATGAGTTTTATTGGAGGTAGCAAATTATTTAATGTTAGATAATGGGTTATATTTTAAATACAGTAAATATCTGTTTAAGTGTTTATTTTTGAATGTTATGAAATCAATGAAATATGAAGCAAAGGTGATATATAATTTTAATAATTTCATACAGAGGGTTCAAATGTAATCATGTATATCATTTTCTAAATTCAAATGTTCTTTAAAAAGTTATTTTAATTAAAATGGTACCTTGAATTTCATATAATTATAAAACAACTCACATCTAATTCTAAACTGTAGTAATTGATCCTAGAGTGAGATTTATTCTGTGGTTATGGAAGGCAATGGCATTTACAACTGGAATAAATTAAAGCAGATGAAGAGAAAAAATTTATTCTATGTAATACTACTTCAATATATTCTTAAATGACTATGCCAATCCATATTCATCAATAAAAGATATGGTGTGTGCAAAAAAATGAATAAAAATTTATCACCAAGAAATAGCCCATGTTTTACTAGCATAGGAATTGTTTTATTATAATCTATGCGCATCACTTTTTCACTTACCATACTCAAGGTGTTAAAAAATATGGGTAGAAACAATTTGTTAAATGCTATTTCTCTTATACTTTTATTTAGAGAGAGAATTTGAGAATATTTTCTATTGTTTTAGATGAACTTATCCCTCCAATATTCCTATCTCTTTAAAAGATAGGAATGTGCTTCATTCTATTATGTGTGCTTATGAAAATTCTAATAATTAATTCAATGAGTTAAGTCTAACTTTTGCAATTAAAAATTTGCAAAAAAATTGCTACATTAATACTTGGGTTCCAACTCTGAATGCAAGATTACTTATTAACATAGTAGGCAAAATAATGCCCTCTCCCCAAGACAGCCACATCCTAATCCCTTGAATTTGTGAAGGTGTTACCTTATGTGGGAAAAATGACTTTGCAGATGTAATTAAGCTAAGGATTTTGAAACAAGGCGATTATTGTGAAATATCCAGTGAGCCCAGTGTAATTGCAAGTGTCCTTATAAATGGAAGGGGAGGCAGAAGCATCTGTCAAGTAAAGAAATATGATGACAGAGACAGAGATCTGAATGATGTGATAGCTGGCTTTGGAAATGAATAAGAAACCTGAAACATCCTATAAAGACCCAAAAACGTCATCACCCAAGAGGATTCAATTGACATTTATAAATACTCCACCCAACCTCAGAAGAATACACGTCTTTTCCAGTTCTAACAGGATACGTGGTAGATCGTATTTGTAGATTGGAAGATTGACCATTGTAAAGTGACAATTCTCAAAATCTTGTCAATATCCCAGGAAGATTTTTGTAGACCTAAACGAGACTATTCTAAAATTTATCTGAAAAGGCAAAGGAACTGAAATAGGTAAAACAATTTTGAAAAAGAAGAATAGAGTGGAAGGAATCAGACTATGAGATTTCAAGACTTATTATCAGTAATATAAGACTGTGTGGTATTGGTGGGAGCATAGACACACAGACCGAGGAAACAGAAGAGATAGCCCCAAAATGGACCCATACAAATATGCCCAACTAACTTTTGACTGAAATGCAAAAACAATTCTATCAGGAAAAGATAGCCTTTTCAACAAATGGTGCTGGAGCAATTGTATATCCATTAGCTAGCTAGATGATAGATAGATAAGTAGATTGATCAATAGATAGAGCCTTGACTTAGACCTTACAACTTTCACAGAACTTAACCCAAAAAGAATCATTATATTTAAAATATAAAAGCATTAATAAAACACAGGAGATGCTTTAGAATAAAACATCGGAGAAAATCTTTGGAAACTAGGACTTCCTGGAGAGTTCTTAACCATGACAGAAAAACATTTCTGAGAAAGAAAAAATTGATTAAACTAACCTCACCAAGATCAAAAACTTATGCTCTGTGAAAACTCTCTTCGGAGAATGAAAAGATTAGCTACATACTGAAAGAAAAAATTTTCAGACCACGTATCTAGCCAAGAATTCATACGTAGAATTTACAAACATGCAAAGCTTGATGTAAAAAGAAGAAATACTCCATTTAGAAAATGGGCAAACTATATGAAAGCCATTTCACTGAAGATTATACATGTGTGGTGAATAAAAAAGATGTTAAACACCCACTAGCCATTAGGGGAATGCAAATTAAGGCCACAATGCCCCATCACTATACACTTGTTAGAATAACTAAAATGAAAGAATCAATTTCAAGTGCTGGTGAGGACATGAGGAAACTTGGTCTCTCACATGTTGCTAATAAGAATGCAAAAGAACACATCCACTCTAGAAAATAGTTTGGCAGTGTCCTTAACTAAATATACCCTAACCATGTGACCTACCAATTGTACTTCTGGGTATTCATCCCAGAGAAATGAAAATCTCTGTCTTCAAAAAAACTGTACGAAAAAAAAAAAAAACCTGTACATAATTGTTCGTAGCAGCTTTATTTTTTTTTCAGGCTTTTTGTGGTATAATTGATCAATAAAAGTATAAGATATGTAAAGTGTACAGCAGCTTTATTTGTAATGGCCCAGAACTAGAAACAACCCAGATGTCCACAAACAGGCAAATGGCTAAATTGCGGTACATCCATACCATAACATATTATCCAGCAATAAAGAGGGCCTAAATGGTATATATACAACAATTTAGACAGTTGCCAAGTGAAAAGAGTCATTTTCAAAGGATTACATTTTTATTCCATTTATACAACATTCTTGAAATGACCAAACAACAGAGATAGAAAACAGATTCATAATTAACAGAGACTACAGATGAAGGAAGTTATAAATATAGAGGGATGATACAAACAAATTCTTTGTGGTGATATTTCTGTACCTTTTTTTAAAGATTTTATTTATTTATTTGACAGAGAGGCATGAGGGAGAGGGAGAAGCAGGCTCCCCCCTGAGCTGGGAGCCCAATGTGGGGCTCCAGTCCCAGGACCCCAGGATCATGACCTGAGCTGAAGGCAGAGGCTTCACTGACTGAGCCACCCCGGTGCCCCAGGATATTTCTACACCTTGATTGTAATGATGATCACCCAAAACTACACATGTGATAAAATGACTTTGACTGATACACCCAGACTGCACCAGTGTCAAGGTTTTGTTCTGATATTGTACAATAGTATCACGTAAGATGGAAACAACGGTGGAAACCGGGAAGCCTACATACGTCCTGTTGGGTTTCTTTTTCACTGAACTCATTTTCTGCTTGGTAAAAGAAGAGAAGGAAGAAGAAAAGACAGGGAAGTAGAGTAGGAGGAAATAGAATGGGTTTGAGAAGGAAGAAGAGGACCAGGAACCTGGTAGGGAAGCAGGATGATGTCTATAAAAATAGCTTTATCAAGGATCAAGATTATAATAACACACTTGAAACCCTTGAGCACTTGAAGTTCAGTGTAGGATGCAGGCTTAGGTCCTATAAATATTAGCAAATTTGCAACTGTTTTGTCTTCGATGCATCTAATATAAAAACATAAAAGTTATTAGCAACTCGCTGCTCTTCGAGCTAAGTATAAACATTCATCTTTCGAAATAACCTTTCCAAGAATAAGGATCCCTCCTCTAGTGAGTCTATTTTCCCTCAACTCATCAAATGGCTAATATTATGCAGTAAATAACTGCTGTCCAAAGTAACAGAACTGCTATAGAATAAATAACAAATGAATCTAAGAAATGTGTCAACTCACGCTTGCAATTTAGCGGCACATTGTGTTGGGACATCTTTATTTGTTTGGTCTTTTTGTTTGTTTTCCTTATAAGCTATAACTTGTGGAAGTATGATCAGAAATCATACTTTATCATTATTACAAAAGAAAGGTGAGTTGAAAACAATAATTTAAATCTTAATCAGTTTACAAACTTAATTTAGAAACTCACTAGGTGATTTTATTCTTTTAATAAAACCAAATCAACATTTATTAGAATGAGCCCAAAAATTGTGAAAGTGTTTCGAAATTCTGAGTGAGTTAAACTGGTAAACCAATCTGAATGTTTTAATCCAAATAATATATACACTTGAAATAATCTGATCTCTTTGGGCAAAAAAATATTTGTTTTGCAATAAGATTATATTTCAGCCACCTCTCCATGAAATATTTCAGGTTCCATCCTTATCAAAATAGTTGCTTTTTCCCATTCTCCCTTAGGAATGCATAGCATCTTGTACAATATATTTAATGAGTTACTCTGCCAAACTATGACTCCTTTGTTGCTTAAACTGCGTTTCATACTTAATCATCGGTAGGCGAGCACCTTGTCTTGCTCGTGCGTCTGCGTCTACTGCTTCAGCTCTGCCTAAAGTGTAGACAATGTTCCACATACATCGTCCCATTATTTCCATCATTAATTCAATACTGCTTTTGAGTAACAGCAGAGCTAAAAGAGCATTTTTGAAAGAATATATCTCAAGTTAGGAGAATGTTCCTTTTGATGGTTTTACACACATGAAATTCCTCACTTTTCTTAATGAAATTCAAGTCAAATCTCAAAATAAGCTGCTTTTTTGCTGACTCTATTCTTTCAACCAATTCCCCTGAACTTGGCATTTACTGCTCATTGTATCTGCTCCTGCCAAACTACATTACAGTTGATTTTTTTCTCCAGATTATTTTGTTTCTTTGTGTTTCTTTCTTTTTGTTCTTTTTCATGCCGTCATTTTTCACGCTTTTCTCATGTTCATTACTACATTTTTATGTACACAGTAATTATGTAGTGAAATGTTTGCTTCATGACATATTATTAGATCGCTGTCTTTGGTGAATTATTTCCTTTTTACTGGTGTGAAGAGATGCCTGAGGATGGTGAAGCTCTGATCTTTGAGCTTCTACACCTCTTTTCTTCCACCCAAGATAAATGTGAAAATAATAGTTAATCTTTAACTTTGCTTACTCCATAATAATGCATTTAATCTTCCTAATAATGTTATAAAAAAAGCAAGTATCATTTCTTACAATTTTTTGAAAACTGGAAAGAACAGATGAAAGGCACTATAATTGAAGGTTCCCTGCCTGTTCTCAATTTTTCTGTGGAGCTTGAGTTAAAAAAAAAAAAAAAAAAAAAGTAGAAAGAAAGAAAGGTAAGCAAAGACTGTCCTTTAGTAACCCTGGAGACCTTTTTTTAAATTGAATAATTCAGAAATGGAGAAATGCAAGGTGCAAAAAAGGGGTAATGGACAATCAGGGAGATACAGGAACCAAATCCTCTTTCTAGCTCAGATTCAAAGGGGAAAATTGTTAAAGATTTTCACCCTTAAAATCTGACTTAATCTCAGACTGGATCTTTATACACTTCACCCAAGTTGTGAAGAATCATATTTTACTTTGTTTAGTAACATTTTAATGAATGGTATGGGTGTTTCCGTGCACTGAAAAAGAGGGAAAGGAAGTTAATAAGAATGATAAATGACAGTGGATGTTTACAATAATTATTGATGATTTTATTTTATTTTAGATTTTATTTATTTATTCCTGAGGGTCCCAGAGAGAGAGGCAGAAACACAGGCAGAGGGAGAAGCAGGCTTCCTGCAGGGAACCCAATGTAGGACTTGATCCCAGGACTCCAGGGATTATGACCTGAGCCGAAGGCAGACGCTCAACCACTGAGTCACCTAGTCATCCCAATTATTAGTAATTTTAAACTCTTTTTCTTTTATATTATTATTAACATTTCGGTAAAACTTCAGAGTCTTACAGGTTAATCCAAGACATTTCTAGTCTCACAGTCCAATCCAGGAATATAAATGATATATTTATCAGTTTACAGTATGTAGGGTATATTCTATTACCCCTATGCTAGTAGTATTTAACATATACAGTATATAACTAGCACACATGCATTGTATATATACTCTTTAAACACTGAGTTAAAGAAATATAATATATTTGACCTATTATGTTTTATTCTACATCCTTAAATATTCTAAATCATCCTAACCAAGGTACCCCCATTTAGAAATAATTTTCCTATTATATGATTTCATTACTCCGTTTTTTCCAGTTGTAAATTTGCTTTTTTCAGCTTTCTTTTACTTCAAACAAGTTGAATACATTTGAATACATCAAATTCTGTCTTCTGAAGATAATTGGCAGGTATTGACTTTTCTCCTTTTAATAACTGTCAGAGTATACTGAAAGAATTTAGGGACCTACAATGCCAATTCCTAAAGATCCAGTTAGTCTAATATCACACTAACAATGAGCCACTTTTCCTTTCACATTAATTCTAAAATCACTATGATATAAACATCTAGGTTCAAGCTCCTTAGTTAACTATTAGTGGCAGTAAGAGCTCTTTATATACTTCATTTCAAAATATCGGTTACAGAAAGGGACTGGTCATCACAGAAGCAATAGAAGAGGGAGATCTTGAACAGAGAACTCTTATATCTGCTCTGGCCCTTTCCCTCTTCCACTGGAAGCTTCTGTTTATGGCTGATCCAAGGTAACCAAATGTGAATTAATTAAAAAGAAAAGGAATCAGTGTTCATTCAAGCATACTAAAAGATTAAAGGTGAAAAATGGTTACATGACTATCCTAAAAAAAAAATTCAGCAGAAAAAAAAATGGTATCATGAAGCAAAAGAACTTACTCATTATGAATTCCTAGTATTGGAAACAGGAAGAAAGCAATTGCAATATCATGGCAGCACAATCCTAGATTTGTTAAAGCAACTGTGGTTATAAAGGAGGACCACGAAATAAAAATAATAATCAAAGGGTACAGGACCTCAAGGAAGACAGTTGGATAGCAAACAGTACATGAATGCCAGAAAGTAGGGGGGTACACAACAGAAACTGAGACAATCCAAAATAATAGATAGATAGATAGATAGATAGATAGATAATAAATAAATAAATAAATAAATAAATAAATAAATAAAACAGAGAATCCAAGAAAGTAGGTCAGAAAAACAATTTCAGAAACCAAAAGGCAAAAGGGGAGCAGAAACCCATAAAACCAATAAAAAAACATAAAAATATAAATGAGAAACCTGTTTAAGAACTGAAATAATAAAAGTATCAAAGAGAGAAGTCCTCACTATAAGCTTCAAAATTATTGATTTCTCCCCACATAGGCCCCTTCTACTATTTACTCCATATAGTTTTGCTCTATCTTATTGTTTACGTGTAATATTTGCACTAACAATTGGGTTTTTTTCATGTTTTATTCTTGCCTTATGTTGCTTTTATCTTACTTCATTTCTTTATTTTTTATCTTTAAAATGTTTAGTGTGTCTGTTGTAGTACTTCTGTTTTCCATAGGAGATACATATATATGTGTGTGCGTGTGTATTCTGAGGGCCACTGTGTGAGTTCAAAGACAATGTGGCCCATCATTTTAAGCCCTGACACTTATTATCTCTCTCCTTTCTTTCCTTTCCTCCCCTTCCTGACTATCCTTTCCCTAGTTCATAATCACATAATCCATTGTCTGGAAGATAGAACAAATATTGCCAAGTTTCTAAAAATGTCTGCTGTTGATCTCTTTAGCAATACATTCTATACACCATGATGGAAGTTGCTTTCCCAAGTCAAAATATATGATCCTGTCGCCCTCCCACCACGTTCAGGATGTCCGAGGATTCTCCAGTGTACGTTGCAAAGTGTCTAGAGGCGTGAGGATGTTGTAATGGTTTTAATGGTTTTACTTGGCCAGCCTGTAAAGCTGAAACTACAGACCCAGGAAATAGCTGTTCCTACTGGGCACCAGGTTAGAGTTCTTTAAAGCTAAATTTGTACAAAATTTGGAAGAGTGAAGTAGCGGCTAAGAAACGAAGTACCAGCCATTCCTTTCAGAAAGACATTGTGTTTGGACATAACGATGTGTGGAAACAGCAGTGGTTCCCAGTCTGTCCTTATTTATCCCCTCAATATTTGCTCTTTTCCTGATTTCCAATAGCAACGGGGAATGGAAAGAACTGGTAGCTCCACAGAGGAGAGTTTTTTCTAGTCTTTTCTCCCAGCTCCTTTTGAGGCCCTGATCTGTGAGTCAGATGTGCCTGGCTGCCCAGATTACCTTGGAAAACTCCGCTTTGTCTACCCACACCACAGCTTCCAAACAGCTAATAGTGAATCTCCTCTAATGTCGGAGTTACTCTTTTTGCATCCCTACTCCCAAGACCCTCCTACAACCATGCACAACTTATCCCTAAAAGAAATCCTGAAACACACACTATCCCCAACGGTTCAGTTTCCCTATTTGAACCATAACTGATTCAGATAGTTTTTAATCACTCCATAATCTTGTTTCTACCAAACCTCAAACTTTATTTTCTACCTACAAAGACTCCTTTGCAAGCATCTGTGGCTGTGACCATGGTTTCTCCTCTGCCTATAACACTCTTTCTACTCCCATCTGACTGGGGGACTCCATTCTTCCTCAAGACACATGCTTACACTTTTCGGAATCTTCCAATCCCTGCCATTGATCACATCACTCACTTCACTTTCTAAACTCCATTTATATTTGTACTTAAATATTATATCTCCTGTATATGTTATCCTTTGCCTTTATTACATCTGTTAACAAAAAGACTTAAAAAGATTTTATTTTATATATACCTCTTCATATAAGCATCTTCTTTGAGCACAAAGTTTAGTTTAGTTCTTAGTTGTGGTGCTTTCACTATAGTTAGCTCAGTGTCTGGTATGCACAATTCTTTCAATGATTTACCCAGATTCAAAATACCTTTAATTATCTTTTTTGAGTTCGCTATTTTAATCTAATTTTCCACGATTGAGAGTGGCCCGCAATGGCGGAAGTTGATTGTAACTGCTTCTTTTTTTTTTTTTTTTTTAGTGTGACAAAGTATCTATGCAAGTATTTTTAAATTTAGTATTTTATACCCTTTGTTATGGTTGTTTCTATATGTGACTGATCTGCTCTAATAGATTGTTAGTTTTTGAATGAAGTGCATGAAAATATGTAATCAACTACTCAAGTGCAATGGGGGAAAATGAACACATTGTATGATTATGCTTATGTTTTACATGGCTTAGTTCAATTAACACATTGACTCTAGAAAATTAACTCCTAAGATTACAATCACAGTATAATGTGTGGCTGATTAAAACTTTTAAATGTGTTTTGTGTTGTTTGCACTACAGTATCAATTACACAGAGAGTGAAATTATTTAGCTCTCAGTTATAGTACACTGGTAGCTGGCACATATTTGTCTTATTAGAAAAGCTTTCTCATGGATGATTTTTTCCACATATTCCTAGTATATACTTAGACTTTATTTTTACCCCATCTTTAGACAAGAGACAGTCTCCAAATGACCTTGGATAACTACTTCAGCAGATATGAATATTGTATGTGGATAACTCATATTTTGTGTTTTGGCTCAGTGACTTCAACACTTTTTATTAAAACTTTTGACAGAAATCATACCTTATATTTTAGATACTCTAGTTTATGCCAAAAAAAGAAATAATTATTGATAATTAATGAGACAAGAAAACGAAAGAAGAATACTAGGAGGGAGAGAGCAAAAGAGAAAGAGATCCCTTAGAAGCCCAGTATGAGCTTCAGATGCCTGAAGAGGCAGGGGCTTATTTCAGTGGCTTCTTACACAAATAACTACCAAGCATTGTCTATGTACAGTTATAAGGTTTCACATGAATATATAGTCTTTGGAGTATATGGATGCTTTGGTTAATAGTATGCTCATTAATTTTAAAATATTGCTATCTACTATTTGGTAGTATCTACTTCATAATGTATTTTCTTAATGTACAAATGCTAAAAATAAAACATATTTTTCCAATATTCTCCCTAATATGCAAATAGTTTGGAAACTATTGCCTTATATTACTGTTACCAATAAATGTGGCCATTTTGCAGCACTTTACCTTTCCAGATGAAACCTATGCATCACATTCGATGTGAGATTGGGGATACAAGCAACAAATTATATGTGACTTCTTAAGTACCTACTTATAATCTTATGCTATATTCTCCCAAACTAGATTTTCATAGTAGGCAGAGGCATAAAATCTCATAAAAAAAAAAAAATTCAGGCTCCATAGACCATGAGAGACTCTAAATGAAGTAACAGCAGAGGAGAACGTGTTCAAATTATCTCCAAGTATATTCATTGAACGCCCAGACCAGGCATTGTAAATACACATGCAAACACCCTCGGCTGAATATTAATTGTTTTACTGTTCTGCTTTCCTTCTAAACTCACACTCTTACTAAAAAATATTTGACATGTTTTACGTGATCTGCTTAAATGGTTTCAACGTTTTCTACCACATTCTAGAAAGATGAATAAATGATCCTAACCAAAGCAGTTCTTTTCCTTCAGAGATCTGCATTGTAAATAAAAGGCAATATTTGCTCTTCCAATATTCTTCCTCCGGTGGATGATCTCGAGCTATGGATCGGCCTATTCATCTATACTAATGCGGGTGCATGGAGGCCTACCCATCATAGCTCAGCCCATATTTCTGTTAATATGAACCTTTTTTTCTCTACAGGAATTATTCTATGATTTCTAATTTCTTAGTAGTCGTGAGGCTAAGAAAAGTCCATATGTATCTTTTGGTTGTTTGAATTTGGTTCTCACTTTATAGCAAAATCCTGGTTAAAGAAATATTTAGGGATCCCTGGGTGGCGCAGCGGTTTGGCGCCTGCCTTTGGCCCAGGGCATGATCCTGGAGACCCGGGATCGAATCCCACGTCGGGCTCCCGGTGCATGGAGCCTGCTTCTCCCTCTGCCTGTGTCTCTGCCTCTCTCTCTCTCTGTGACTATCATAAATAAATAAAAAAAAATTAAGAAAAAAAAAAAAGAAATATTTAGAGTGATTTAGAGTCAGAGATGATGTTTGAATTTGGTTCTCACTTTATAGCAAAATCCTGGTTAAAGAAATATTTAGAGTGATTTAGAGTCAGAGATGATGATTATTTATTTGCAAGGAATTTAGTTTTAGGCTTTCAGTAATAAAGTACATGCAAATCAGAAGAAAACAACATTATATTGTAATCATATACTAAAATATCTCATCCTTGCCACTGATACAGACATGTAGATGGTTGAGCGATTGTTAAATATACAGTCTCTCAGATTTTATAATTACTTATAAAATAATGATCATATAAATGATGTAAATGATATAAGTGATAATATAATCACTTATATAGGAATAGATGTTATAATAGGTGAGAATGTTCTTAATAATAACTAAAATAACATGTTAAATATGATTAAATTCATTTTACACAATTATTATTTCAATTTTACCATTGAATTTAGCTAGAAAGTGAACTAACAATGCTTAGGTCATTTAAATTCATATGATAAATTAATATTAATGTTTCTATTGTCATTGTTCAGAACCAAACCAAATTAATCTACCTAACATTGCCACGTTTGGCAGGCTGCAAGCCTGCAGAGTTCACCGATTATATTTTGCTTTTATAAAAATGTCATAAATGTAATTAATGACAAGAGCACTTCATTGGTATATTCCATCATGAAGTGATATTGCTACACTTAAAATCCTGCTCTGGATGTCTACATAATGTCAAGTTATATAGATTGCCTCTACATGCTATCTTCACTTTTAAACTTGTTATTGACACGAGAAGGAGGACATTGAATGTTTTGACATTGAGGGAATGAAGCCTTTGTTATTTGAAATGGTTCTAGTGCCTTGGACATAATTGGAGGTTTATGACTGGATGATAGAATTGTCAAATCTATTACCAAACCTGCCAAGAAAACACAATTCACACTGTTTTCCTTGTTGTTTTTTCTTTCTTTCATGTAACAATTCAATTTTATAACAATATTAAGTCGCTTCAGGGGAAGTATTTGAAGATGGTCGTTGGGTCCCTCTGGTTGTTAAAGGCACTTAACTTTTGGTCCCCTGGTTTATTTTACTACCCCAAGTACACCAGAAAGCCAAAAGAAGGAACTGCTGGAAATACTTGAATGCTAGAGTGAACAGATTTGTAGATGGAAAAGACAATAAAATATTACCTATGTAGAGAGATGTATTGGGATACATGTGTCCATAGTTAGGAGTGTAGAACAATTTAAGTATCTTATCAAACTTGAAGGCATGGAAATCCACAAGTTTTAAAATGATGCATTTCTAATATCCTGGATAATTTATTAGAAATGTCATTGAATCATCTGCCAGCAGGTTCACAAGCTGGTATTGTTTGCAAACAAACTTTGCTATACCTCATTGAGAACACAAAGATGCTAAGGGGGAAAAAAAGGTCATCAGGTAAAGTAATTCAGTGTAGAGGCAGAAGAAAACAACGAAAAAGTATCCAATTTAAGAATGTCAAAAAAAAATGTATGTCATATTTATACATCAGGTTTATTTTCAAAAATAAAAACTGGAATTAGTAGTTTGGTAAGACCAGAGTTCAGGATATATGTGTATACACTGGGGAGAAAGAAGTTGGCAGAATTACTAGAGACACGAGGAACTTAGATTCTGGATTTAATACTTTTTATATTGACTTTTGAAAAACTGAGACTAAGAAATAACACATGATTCATGCAGAGTCATTGACAGTCGATATTAGATTTCCTTTCTGATAGTTAATTTCTTTTTCCATTTTTCTATATGTGAACTTAAAATTTTAACAACTGGCACTGATTGATTCATGGTGCTTTTTGCTAATCATTAATAAGTCTGCTACTAGTTGGTGGGTTTTATTTCAATAAGTATTTATACTAGATAATACAATTTGGGATAAAATTAAATACAGAAATTAATATGCTAGTATTTTCTTTTATGTTAAAATACATAGCAGAGTCCTGCTTTCGATTAGGATTTAGAAAGCTGCAAGAGAACATCACTCACATGCTAACAAGAAAATAATCTACAAAAGTATAACTTTTCTTGAGCCCATCATGGATATGAGATCACAAGTCAACAAGTGAACCAAATTCCAAAGTGCAATAAACCTCTCCAAGGAATGAGGAAGCACATGAACTGTTTCACCTGTGGCAAAGCACAAGCAGTAGTGAGAGCTATGATAGTGCATAAAAAAAAAAAGTGTAAAATTGTAATATATTCTTTAAAATTGAGTGTGAACTACTGTAACTGTGTAGAATTCCCAAGAGTTTCAGGCAAAAGTGTAGTCCTTATGCACTTGGAAGCTCTTTTCCAGAATAGAAGACCCACAGATGATTGATGTATCAGACATTCTGGAGGTGACCACATTCTGGAGGTGACCTATAGAATTCCTGTGATTTCTATGTTCAATTAAAGAAATGGCAAGATGGGCGAATTTTACCAGAGAATAAAAACCTCTGTGAAAAAGAACCAGAAAGATATTTTAGATTTTAAAATTGCAAATAGTGAAATTAAGATTTTGGGAATCCCTGGGTGGCTCAGCAGTTTGGCGCCTGCCTTTGGCCCAGAGCGTGGTCCTGGAGCCCCGGGATCAAGTCCCACATCAGGCTCCCTGCATGGAGCCTGCTTCTCCCTCTGCCTGTGTCTCTGCCTCTCTCTCTCCTCTGTGTCTTTCATGAATAAATAAATAAAATCGTAAAAAAAAAAAAAAATTAAGATGTCAACAGACTGGCTTTACAACAGAATAGAAAGTTAGAGATTTAGAAAATAGATCAATACAAAAATCCTAGCAGAACCATGGAGAACAAAAAGAATGAAAAACTCAGAGAAGATTGTAAGATAGATTTGATATAAGTGATAGTAAATTTGCAACCATATGCAAGTGTCTGGAGGCTTGAGCCAACCTTCCAGAGGAAAACAAAAGAACTTTAACTGGGAGTATTCATTTAAAATAAATCAAATCTGAGGGGAGGTGAGATAGGGGAAGGGGATTAAGAGTACCCCTATGATAAGCACTGGGTAATGATGTATACAGAATTGTGGAATCACTGTATTGTACACCTGAAACTAGTATATAACAGTCTATGTTAACTAACGAGTATTTAAATAAAAACTTGAAAAAATAAAAATAAAAATTTTTTAAAAAATTAAATGAGAAAAAGAATGAAAGAAAGAAAGGAAAAGGAAGGAAGGAAGGAAGGAAGGAAAGAAAGAAAGAAAGAAAGAAAGAAAGAAAGAAAGAAAGAAAGAAAGAAGAAAGAAAGAAAGAAAGAAAGAAAGAAAGAAAGAAAGAAAGAAAGAAAGAAAGAAAGAAAGAAAGAAAGAAAGAAGAAAAAGAAACCTTAGTCTAATTAGTATCTGTACCAGGAGCCAGTTCCACCCACACCTCACCTGCAGGTCCCTGAGCAACTCCAGGGAGAAGGCCCAACAATCTGGCCATGGGCAGTAACTCCACCTCATTACGGCTGAATGGATCATTTCACTGGCAAATGTTCCTGGTTGGAAGCAGCTCCCAGTCAGCTTCATATTCTGAAATCCCTGATCACCTTTCCACACAGATGAGCCCGTTTCTCCTACTAATGTCCCACACGCAAATGGACGGTTAGAGCATTCTTTTACACAATAGCTCTGAACCAGGCAGCAAAAACACAAAAATAAAAACAACAAACTGTATGTACATAACATATATCTATACCTGTCAGGGGCTAGGGACAGAATGGGAAAATGAGAGTAACGATCAGGCTAGAGTTTTTCAAAACTGAAATGAGATATGAATGATAGATTTATCAGATTTTTCCTGATAACTCAGCTAGAATAAATGCATTCTGTTCCTTTGCACATCGTAGTAAAACTAATGAATATCAAAGATAAACAGAAAATATACTTAAGCAACCAGAGGCGAACAAAAAAAGGATATTATCTTCAAAGGAATAGCAGTGAGGCTATAGATGACTTTATAAAGAAGATACAGAATGCTCCAAAAAATGGAGTAACTTCTTTAAAATGTTTAATAGCGTCTTCAAAACAATTGTCAACCTACATTTCTCTTTCTTCCAAAAGAAATTAAAGATGGAAAAAAGGAATTTTCAGGCTACCAAAATCAGAGAATTTATCACTCTCTTTTCCTAAACTAAAGAACAATGGAGTTCCTCACAGTAAAATAAAAATATTCCAATAAAAGATGGTGATGTAGGGAGGAAGGAAGGAGGGACAACAGAAATGTCATAAATGTAGATAAATATAAATAAATATTAGCTATACAAAAGCAATAATAGTAAATCTAGTAGAGGCTAAATATATGTAAAACAAATATGCAAGGCAGCAACAATACATGATACAGGAAGGTAAGGAAAAGAATTCAAGTGCTGTGAAGCAGTGCTCTTTAGTAGAACTGCCAACATTATGTAAATTTTCAACTGGGAGCAGTCCAGTGGGGTAGACACTAGGCCCTTGTGCCCACTGAGCTCTAGTAATGTGGCTAATGCAATGTGAGAAACTGAATTTTTAACTTTATTTAATTAAGTTCGACTCAGGTTTAAATGGTCACATATGTCTAATGGTGACTGTCCTGAAACTCTAAAGATATCTGCATTGCCTGGGAAGGAGTAAAAAATAAAGGAGTGTAAAAAAAAAAAAAGAAAAAGAAAAGTGAAATTACAAGTTTTGCTCTTTAGGGTAACCAGAAAAGAACAATAAAATAATGAAAAACAAGATAATAGATGATAAAGAACTAAATAGCTTTAACTCTTTAGTGTTTAATCTTTTAAGATGGTAAGAAGTTAGAGGCACAGAGAATGGGAAACTTGATAATACCCAAAATAAATTGCAACATAGTAGATAGAAATCTTAATACTTTGATAATTACTGTAAACTCACTAAATTTTCCATTTAGAAAATAGTATTGCAGACTCTTTTATCTGGCCCAGTACTGAAATGGCTCAAGAATATGTACTTTTTCTAAATTCTGTCTAACAGAAATCTTAGCCATGAGATTCCTATAATATTGATAGTCACAAGAACTCTCTTTTCCTTTAAAACTCCAAAGCTAGGGATCCCTGGGTGGCTCAGTGGTTTAACGTCTGCCTTCAGCTCAGGGCATGATCCTGGGGTCCTGAGATCGAGTCCTGCATCGGGCTCCCCGCAGGGAGCCTGCTTCTCCCTCTGCCAGTGTTTCTGCCTTTCTTTCTGTGTCTGTCATGAATAAATAAATAAAATCTTTAAAAAAAAACTCTAAAGCTGTATCTTCTCCCATATTTTTATACTCTTTTCATTGATAACATATACATATGTATATATGTATATACATACATCTATGTATGCACATACGTATGAGTCCTTTCTCGATTATGAGCAATGTTTTTTACAATTTCATTTTTTTCCTTGCCACATTGGCTTTATCAATACTTCACCCATAATATCTGTAGAATGAACGAATGGGTTTTCATGACACAAGCATCAATGTTCATAGATCAGAATAAAGTTAGATATAGTTCACATTACCACCGTGCTGAGTGTGAGTTTGGGTTTGAAAAGACATAATGCAATTTTGTTGTTGGTATTTAGAGACATTATTATGCTATCACTCACTTTTCAGTTTAGTAGAGATAGGTGATATTAATTTCAGATTTTTAAAGAGTACACAGAACACATTGTACTTTATTGTATGTTTTCTTTGATAATAATTTCTAATATTACTATAATACTTTACATATTTCATAGATTCTGTAATTATTTTATGTTATGTATTTGTCATAATAGCTCTGTAAGAAAAGAGTAAATAGGGGATCCCTGGGTGGCTCAGTGGTTTAGCACCTGCTTTCGGCCCAGGGCGTGATCCTGGAGTCCTGGGATGGAGTCCCATGTCAGGCTCCCTGCATGGAGCCTGCTTCTCCCTCTGCCTGTGTCTCGGCCTCTCTCTCTCTCTCTCTCTCTGTGTGTCTCTAATGAATAAGTAAATAAAAATCTTTAAATAAAAAAAGAGTAAATATAGGTCTTTTCATATAATCAATGTCAAAGAGTTAGTGACATTAGCCCCAAAACCCTAATCACCTAATTCTTAATACATTCATTCCTTCTTTTTTTCTATCAAATGCAGTACCAGAAAAAAGGAATTAAAATTTAAATAATCAGAAATGAAAAAGGTTTCCACAGGAAAGACAGATACTTATTGTTTGATTCAAATATTTGCTTTGGCTAAACATTTACATGAAAAACCAGAATGACTAGGGGCTGTCTCTCTGTTAAAGAAATTTTCTAGGTTCAAAAGTGCATTTTATTAATTCAACTTGTTGCACTTTTTCAAGTACTCTTGTTGAGGTATATATCTATTTAGTCTACAAGTAGCCCATTGGAATACTTCTCTGATCTTGAGTAGTCATGCATTCTTCTGTCCTCTTGACTATCCTATCCCAACCCATTTGTGATTAATATTTCCATTTAATAAAGTTAAATAAAAATTCCAGTGAAGAGTTATGGTCATTAGTAAGCTGCCACTGGATATCTTTCCATTTATTCACAATCCAATCAATTACAAAGATGTTTCAAGAACTCAACCTGGGTACGTCTGGATGGCTCAGTGGTTGAGCATCTGCCTTTGGCTCAGGTCATGACCCTGGGGTCCTGGGATCGAGTCCCACATCGGGCTCCCCACAGGGAGCCTGCTTCTCCCTCTGCCTGTGTCTCTGCCTCTCTCTGTGTGTCTCTCATGAATAAATAAATAAATTTTTTTTTTAAAAAAGAACTCAAATCTAGGCAAAGTTTTAGTTTTAAAATTATTCATGCTTATGTCACAAATCAACATCACCTATCACCATGACAATGGAGTGCTATAAAGTCTACAATCCTTAATATCTTTCTGATCATTCAAATGAAGGAGAGAAGGAAGAAGGAGATAAATTATGACTGTCTACATAATAAGAATGCTTCTAAATGCAGTGTTAATCATGATGCTTAGGTTAACTATGTCGTTCCAATCTCCAGGCCCAAGCCTAAACTCATTTTGAGAACCAACACACTGTTCCTTGAATTTTTTAATAGAGATTTTGCCAGTACAGCAAAGCAAAGCAAATCACACCTATTGAATGCCCAAGAAAGAGGAGAAAAAGGGGATTTGCCCACTCACGTCTCAGATGGAGCTGTTTTTTACAGTAACATTCCTTCTGATTGTCTACATTAAGCACAACATTTTGGCCATTGTTTTTAAATCATTTTTAATCACACATCTGTCCATATTGTTCTCGCACAGAAATTAACCCAAGGGTTTTAAAAACATAACTTCTAAAGTTTGAAAGTGGTTAAACAGCTAATTAATTTTACAGCAAGGTAGCAGTTGTTCTGTGGATTACATTTTTTGTTGTATATTAAAGCCAGATAGTTAATTGGCCAAGCCGCTGAAAGTATATAAAGGCCAATTTTTGTTAAAAGCAAAACTACATAATTACCACTTAAATGCTGCAAAAAATATAGAAAAGAATTCCTCCATCATCAAATTTACATCTTCATTAAACACGCTAACTTTTCATTTTGCCTTCACACTTACAAAATAATGAGGCTTTGCCTTGAGGAGTCAACAATTCAAAATCTTTAAGATTGGTGCAAATTCTGGTGATGTAACCGTCTTCTTCTGTACAATTCTCCAAAGGCAAGAAGTATATAATATTATGAAGAACTAAAAACGATAAAATAATTCCCAACAGAGCTAAAAACTCTGAGTGGTGAATAAATACCTGATGGGAGGACGCTACGTAAGCAATGATTCACATGGTCATGGATTTATTGTATGCATCTTTAATGGGAAGAAGAATTGCAAAAGAAAGGTGATTGTTTCATTGTTTTGTAACATTTTTAAAAATCATTAGAGCAACTTAAAATCCTACCATATTACCACTTTGTGGCGCATTTGATTTCATGTTGACCTCTCCCTTCTTCTACCACTTACATAGATTTAAACACATACACAGGCAAACACACACGTGCGTGCAGCTCTGAAAGTTAGTTGGCTTGCTGCGTATCATTCAACCAACATCGTGGCAAAATTTAATTTCAAATCCATGTCTCCGTGCCTTTTAATTTCCTTTTCCTGTCATCATTCCTTAATTTTCCCTCCTTTTTTCTTAGTGCATTTTTATAGGGAAAATTTTCTATTTCATTTTGACTCCATAATTCATAAACTATGTCCCACTATCTTATTTATGTACAGGAGAGTCATGTACCTTTTGGGAATACATGATTGACTCTCTCAAGGATATGAACCCAGGTCTAGTGTCTTCTTTTCAAATTGTGTTTTTTATACTACATTATTTTAATAGTAATGAATAATAAAGCAGATAACAGAAATTTAACAAGGAAAAAATAACTTTTTCCTTTGTCAATTGTCCCAGAGGTTGTCCAAATTTCTAGTATTTCACATGACACGAGAAATAGCAATCAATAGGAAAAGAAGAGGAGGGAAAAAAGGGATGACAATTATAATGGCAAATAGTCAAAATAATCAATACCATGGGTAAAATATATATCACATAATAGAATTATACTTTAGTATCTATGAGTGAAAATGTAATAATAAGGAAAAGTCATAAAATGCTCTTGATAGTTATATGATACATATAAATGATTTTAAAAATTAAAGGTCCAAAGCTGGCAAAATACTCAGATACATTTTAATAATTAAATCTCAACGATTTTTTTCCTTTGGCTATTAGACCATCACATATTTTAAAAATGCAATGTCTTTCTGTTTAGAAAGTACTCTGTAAAGACATACATGCCCTTTTTCTAAAAAAATAAAAATAGAAATTTTATGTTTATTTCACTGGTAGTAGTTCTAAAAATAAAAAAATATTCTATTTTTTATGTCTTAATATTTGTCACCTGAAGCCAAATATTTTTTATTAATGTCCTAATAAAGTTCTAGTGCACAGACAATCCTTTGATATCAAGAAACCTAGATTGTCTATACCTCTGAGCACTTTGTTTAAAACACTTGAAGTAAAACAACAAAAGAACAACAACAAAAATAGTGCCATTTAGAGATTTTCCAGGAGGCAGTTTCTGAGATGAAGTTTAGTAGTCAGGAAAAAGTCTCAAAAAATACACCATTATAAAACTGGGTATATGAACCAAGAAAATGTATTTACTCATATAAATAAGTATAGTTTTTAATTATTTTTGCAGTTAATAGATTTAGACTATAATAGCTTAAGGATCCAGGTTGTTTGGGTTTTGTTTTCTGTGTGATCCTTGAGAGGTGTGTTTTTAGTTTTCTCCCGAAAACAAACTCCATTTCTTAATTTACCAAGTAGAGATGAAAATAATTGCATTCCCAAACTATGAAATTTTACATCAAACTATCTAAATGACACTCAAAATAATTATGATACTTTTATAAACTACCTTTTAATGATGTGAGGATGGCTGCTGACAAATGAAATATCTCAGATGTACTATATTATTTTATGATCTTATTAAAAGCTCGCCACCAACTTTAGATTGGAAATCTCCTCTTACGATGTTAACGGATACTATAAATTGACCTAAGTCAATTTGGTCATTCTCAAGTATAAGGTGGTTTTGGGTAGATAGCAGTTTCTTCCAACAGAGAAAAGTAGATAAATGACCTGCGGCAACAACCAGTAACCACGTATGACCATCGAAGACTTGCATTTGCTATTAGGCAGATTGTGTCCACAACTGCAAGTCTCAAATAGATTTCCTACTGCACTCCGAATTCTGTCAGCAGGATTTCCCTGCCCGTTATTGCCAACTATGACCAGTAACAGTGATATTTAAGAAAAGCCTTGAATGTCTTAATGTCTTGATTAATATGAAGAATAATTTAAAAATTTATATTTCTATCTAGAGGGAAGTGAACACTCACTTTTCTTATAAAATTCAAGATTCTAAGAAGACTTTTGCAAAACAGTAGCACCTGTGAGATACCTTATGAGATTCCACTTAGCAAAAAATCATTATTGCGAAGAATGGGATAGTATTTCATAGTTAGATCCCAGATGCAACAAACGGTAGAACCATTAGGTAGACTACATGTTAAGACATTTGGAAGGATTAATGTGAAAGAAAAAAGTGATGACAAATAGAACTCGTAAGTAAATGACTCAGATGGTGTTGTACACACTGAATTCCAAGCGACATGAATAAAGAGAGAAGAAGAGAAAACTCCTTTTGAATGATGAGAAGGTGATTATGATGCGAGACAACTCTATGGTGACATCAGAGAGGTCAACACGATTAAATAGAATGTTTCCTCTAGCCATTTGGCAAGTAGACATAAACCAGGGATAATGAAGTGTATGGTACGCAGTGTTTGAAATAGTTTTCTAAATGGTGATTTCCCTGCCCCCATTCTGTTACTTTAACTCACCCAACACCACTTAACATCTCGGTGTTTGCCTCATATTTAATGGTCTTCGGCAGGACTAATTCAACTGGAACCGTGTACAAGACTTTCACCTGAACAAATAACGAAGCTGTCATCCACAAGGCACCAGCTAGGGCTCTAGCCGAGGATTAGAAACTAGCCATTTTGCAAGTTAATTGGAAGTCTCTGCCATTTTTAATCTCATAGCAGTATAACACAGTTATACTGTGTTAAATAAAATAAAATAAACAATAAACAATAAAATAAACAATAGTACAGGAAACACATAATCACAGCCTCTTAGGAATAGAAAAGTCATGTAGTCCAATTTCTGTCTCAATAAAGGAATGAGAGCCTTCTTAAATGACCATTGGTCTTCCCTTAAATGTGTCCGTGGCAGGGAGTGTGTTGTGGAGAGAATTCCTTTACTTGGAAATCTAGTATTGTCAAAAAATACAGAGCACTTTAACTGCTGCTGCTACTTGACGATAATTCAGATATTTAAAGACGCAACGATGTCTCTGTTTGCCCTATTCTTCTGCAAACTGAGTCTTCACAGCTTCTTTAGTTTGTTCCTCACATGGACCCTCCAAATCTACTGGATGAATAATGGTTTTCAATCACCTCTTCCAATAGAGCCCCTACAACTACATTTAATGCACCACACCCAGAGTGATAAACACGAAGTCACGGTAGAAGAGTAGGTTTCCTAGATCCAGATGCTACAAATGCAAATGCAGTTGAGGTTTTCTTCGGACAGTCTATCTGCTTACTTTCTTGCTTTCATCAGAAATAGTGGCCAAGTAAGGCCTCCTCCTACTAGTCGAAATTTCACATCTTAAATTACATATACTTTGAATGCTAACATAAAATGCTTCCTATGGTCCTCCGGCACTGCAGTCCTTTGGTTTTAGCTCCTCTGACCTCCACGATCCCAGCACGCTGGATAACTTCCCAGGGGAGACACAGTGTTCTCTACCCCAAGGCCTTTGAGTTTACTGCTCCCTCAGCCTGAAAGACCCTGTCCAACACCACCCCACCACCCCACCCTCAACACCTGCCAAACTCCCTTCAACCAGCTTTTTAACTTTTGCATATTCTTCAGCTCTAACTTTAAAGATAGTCCTGGTGGGCCTCAGCAAACACTCAGAATGGCCTTACATGCCCAGATGCATGCTCGTCTACACTGGGGCACTCCATTGTAATACTCACATTTGTGTCCGAGAGCTCTGTGAATAAGAATGCAGTCCCGGCAGCCAGCAGAAGAGCTGACACCTAGCAGGCTCTCCAAAAGTAACTACTGAATGAGACTCAATGTGATTTTTTTTTTTTTTTTTTTACTATGCAATGTGTCAGCAATCTCCATCTGTTATGGTTCATCCACTGTTTTAATAGCCGTTAAGGTAATAAAGTTTCAAACAGGAAAGAGACAAGGGTATTCTAGAGCATTTCATTAATTAACATTTTTTAGATGGTATTATAGTTATGCTATGGATCTTCTTATTTGTTCTACTTTCTTTAGATGGATTTCCTAGCACATTTTGCCAAAACATCATAAAATTACAATATGCTATACCTGCAAGATTTTTAGTATTATATTTTATATTATAGTATTATATTTATATTATAAATATAAATATTTTATAAATATAGTATTATATTTATATTATATATTTTAGTATTAATAGTATAATAAATATTCCAAGATTATGTATTATAATTTTTTTAATCTATAAGGAAAAAAGTCACCAAAACATATATGATAGATTCTTTCAGGAATTAAATAAACTATGTTAATAGTTTTCACTACCTCCATCACCTACCTGCCCAAACTCAGTATTAACAAATAGTTTAAAATTTTGCCCTGGAAATTTTTTTAAAATATCAGTATTAAAATTACCATCCTATAATTTCCAGAAAAAAAAATTAATTAGAAAACACCACCCCTCCTCTCACCTTCTTTGATTTTTGAGAGATGATAAAACACTGATCAAATTTAAACAAGGTTTTCAGCACCACAAAAATAATTTGCCTTTATCTCAGACTTTTAATCTACTTAAAAATGGTGAATAGCCCTCATATTTTCACTCTTTTCACGCACAGTCCAGCCCATCAAGTTTGAAGAGTGATCTACTTAAGAGAAAAGAACAAAATAAAAGCAGCTGTGCAGCTCTGCCTGCTATTTTTTTAATATAATATCAGATTATGTTCCCCAACCATGTGTCCTATCATTCCTTTGTTCATATTATTTCTTCTCAGCCTGTAAACACATTCTGTTGTTGTTAGCATTTTTCAAAATCCCTAATTTGTTCTTCAAATTTCCTGAGGCTACTTATAGAGATACACAAAAATATAAAATATTTATCAACATTTATATGCCCCCTTTGTAGAATTTGAACATGTTCTTTCACAATGTGAGCTTAACAAAATGATCTCTAACAGGATATCCTTAGATGACTCTTTTTCTCTACCCCTGAAATTTTTTACAACTGCAGAGTTTATGTTGTGTTTTAGCAACTCTCTTTATTCTTCACCTCTTTTTCCTTCTAGAATGTTTAATCATAAATTATTTTGCATAAACAGGAATTTTTAAATTGTTTATTGAAATATACATAGAGAAGTGCACAAATCATAAATGTATGGCTCAATGAATTTTCATCAGGGGAATACATCCATATAACTAACTCTCAGTTCAGGAAATAGAACATTTCAAGACCCAAAATGCCTTTAGTCAGTCACTACCTATAATTCCTCGGAAATAAAGTAACCGTTATCCTGACTTCTAATGTCTTAGATTGGCTTTCTGTGTTTTGTACTTTACATAAATATATTATACATTATGTTCTTTTTTGTGTCTGGCTTCTTTTGCTCAGCCTATTTGTAAGATTTACTCATGTTGCACAATAACTCATTCATCCACACTGTTGTATGATATCCCATCGTGTGAATATAGTAAGCATATTTATCTGTTCTACCATTAACGGACATTTAAGTTGTTCCCAGTTTGGGACCATATAAATGCATTTCTTGTGGGGAAAATATGAATAAAAATATGGGGAAAATAGTCTGTGGAGACTATTCCTAAGAAAGCAATTGTTAGATCATAGGTTCATGCATATATTCAAATTTAATAGATACCATCAACCTTTTTTTTTCCAAAATATTGGCACCAATTCCCATACCTACCTGCAGTATAGATTACTGCTAATATGGTCTTTCTTTCTCAATGCCTGTACTTCTAACTTGACAGTGACTCTATATTTAAAATAGATCTCTTACATACAAGAAGTTAGGTCTTATATCCTTTTAATTAACTCTGACAATCCCTGCCTTTTAATTAGTATATTTAGATCATTCACACTTAAAATGATTATTGATCAATATGGTTTAACAGCTACCACATTTGTAACTATTTTCTGTTTGTTGCCCTTGCTCTGTTTCTTTTTGTGTCTCCTACTCTTTCTGCCTTTTCTGGTTTTAATTGAGCATTTTATATGATTCCATTTATTCCTTCTTTCTTAGCCTATCAATTATCCTCCTTTATTTTTTTTAAAGATCCTATTGATTTATTCGTGAGAGACACAGAGGGGCAGAGACTTAGATAGAGGGAGAACCAGGCTCCCTGTGGGGAGCCCGATGCAGAATTCAGTCACTGAACCTGGATCACGCCCTGAGCCAAAGGCAGATGCTCAACCTCTGAACCACCCATGTGTCCCAATTATCCTCCTTTAAAACAAAAAATGTTTATGATTGTCCTAGAGTTTCCAATATACATTTATAACTAGTCTAAATCCATTTTCAAATAACACTCTACCGCTTCATAGTTAATGCAGGTACTTTACAACAGAATATTGACAGTTTGAGGTCATTCATTTCATATGTCCATAAGTAATAATCACTGTGATAATTGTCACTATTTTAAACAAATTGTTTCTGTTAGAACAAACATAAGAAAAAGAAAATGTTATATTTTACCTTCATTTACTCCTTTCTATCACCATTTATGTAAGTCTGTTTCTGACCTATAATTTTCTTTCTCTCTGAGGAACTTCTTTTGATATTTCTTACAAGGTGGGTTTATTGACCACAAATTCCCTCAATTTTTGTTTTTCTGAAAAATTTTTATTTCTCCCTTCACTTTTTAGTGATAATTTTACTGGAATTCTAGATTGGCAGTTTTTTCTTTTAACATTTCCAATTTTTTGTATGTCATCTGAGGCTGTTACTTCCATATCTTCTTTGAAAAATAATAACCAGTAGCTTCATGAATATATTTTCCATTTTATATAAATATATGTATTTATATAATAGAATAATTGCTGACATTTATTTGAGTACTGGTTATGTGCCAGACTCTTTTCTATGTGTTTCATGTGTATTTGCTCATTAATCCTCACAATAATCCTGTGAGGTCTATACAATTATCCACACTGTTTGTTTGTTTATTGCAGATGGAAAAACTAAGACTTTTAAGTAACTTGCCATATATCACTCAGGCATCGAGTGACAAACTACCTTTCTATGCTGCCTCCTGATTCAGTGTATCCTGGGATATTTTGAATACACCTAGTATATTTCATATACATAGCTATTATAGTCCTTTATTTTTTTTTAAGATTCTATTTATTTATTTGACAGAGAGAGAGCACAAGCAGAGGGAGTGGTAGGCAGAGGGAGAAGGAGAAGCCTGCTCCTCCCCAGAGCAGGGAGCCCCATGCAGGACTCGATGCCAGGACCTGACCTGAGCCAAAGGCAGACACTTAACCGATTGAGCCACAAATGCACTCTAGTGTGGTCCTTTAAAAGAGGAAATCCTTTCCATTATTAAAATATCCTTAATAATATTTCAGTGTACTGTCCCACCCCAGCAGTCTTTTCAACCTGAAAACCCTAGCAACTCAGCTCTCGCACTGTCATTTTATAACTATTTTCTCCTCCTCCTAAGTAGGATCCAAAATCCTTCAGCTGAAGTTATCCCACTGCAACTAAATGAAAACCCATTAACTAGAGGAAGCAGTTTATTAACATGACTGTGAATGTGTCTTTCTCCCAATCTGAGCCAATCAAGAAACATGTTTTCTGAACTGAAGGCTGTTTATCAGCAAAGCCTGAAATCATGTCTGCCAAAGACTGCCTGAACAATGGGACGGCAAATCAGGGCACAGTCACTGCAGGGTACCCCCGTGGCCTCTACAGCCTTGCCGGGTAAAGTACGCCCTTGATCTGCAGTGTTAGTATTACCTGATATCTTATTATAAATACAGAATCCCAGGCTCCACCCAGACCTACTGAATTTTCACTTTATCCAGATCCCCAAGTATTAAAACCACAATGAGCTCTCACTTCACTGCCATCAGAATGGCTAAAATCAAAAACACAAGAAACAAGTGTTGGTGAGAATGTGGAGATAAAGGAACCCTCGTACACTGTTGATGGGGATGCAAACTGGTGCAGCCACTGGCGATTGCTCAAGAAATTAAAAATAGAATTACCACATGAGCCAGTAATTCCTACTGGGTAAGCAAGGGAAGTAGCCAAGGGTCATAACTCAAGGATGGCAAGTTCACGGCAAGTCCTATCCCATCCCATCTGGGAAGAAATCTCCTAAAAAAACAAGATGGGTAAGAAAGGAATAAAAGGAATAGGAAGTAGACCACAGTCAACAAATGGCAGTACAGACAGAGAGAAGGATGGAAAAAAACTCTAGAACCTAAGAGATATGAGAAGCCAGCAGGGCAGGCTGCCTACGATACTGTCCTTGAAATTATATTGCGAGTCTCACTTCTCATGCAAGGAGCAAATAAATACTTCTGTCTCTGTTCCTTAACAGCACTAGGTTCAAACCAGTCAGAGGGTTACAAGAGTTCACTGAACAGCTGTGAGATAGTGTACTGTCCTGCCACCTTCCCTCTAGAAGCCTTAAAACTGATATGGGAGACAAGACAGAGAAGGTGAAAGAACAAGCATGTTGCCTTCTGTTAACACAACTATCCATCATCTACCATGCGCGGGGGGTGTGTTAGCCGCATACAACACATCCAAACATATGGCAACTGGTTCAGTGAGATTCAAATAGTCACGTTTATGTTAGGAGTAAACCAAGCCCAGAGAAATTCAAGACGATATCCGCACAGGCGCTACTTGGCAAACGTAATATGTGGGGCCAGGAGCAGCCCATGCCTTTGCTCATAGTTGCAAAGTTACATAGAAGGTAGGAGCTGGAGGAATTGTGCTGTGTGAGGCTCAGGGGGTGGGGAGGTTATTAAACAATGTGATTGTTGTGTGTCGAATGGGAAAAAGAAATAGCCCTGACATACATGCTCAGGATCTTCACTGGTCTTTTTCTGGAACACACATCGCCAGCACAGATGATATATTGAACAGCCTGAAGCTGGTGGTCAATTCTGGGTTTACTGTGAACCCCTGGATTCAATGACTCTACCTTCTTTTACTTCCCAATGTGAGCAAGGATAAAGTTAATGGTGTATAACTAATGCTACCATAAATTTCCAGCCACTACTGAGCTATTTGCAAGCTGCTTGTCACTAATACCGGGTTTACTCACCCCACTCCCTTTCTTATAATCCACCGCCAACTATTTCCTTATGACTTTGTGCTCCACCATGAGACAAGCACGGCAAATGCGAACGAACTCATGAAGTTCATCTCTGACTCCAGATGGTTGATGTGTGCCAGGTTTGGGGAAATCCAGTAAATCAGCGGATGCATGCTGCTAAATATCTGCCCAATCCTGGCCCCGCAGAATGACCTTGAGAGTTTCATCTCAAAACCTGTCGTAATTTACATTGTATTAAATCAAAGAGGAAGAGGTTTTCAGCCCACCAATTATAGTTTATGCTTTTGAAACCCAATAATAAACAACACTAAATTATAAGAGCAGCAGCATCCCTAGGATAATAAAAAATAAAAATAAAAAATAAATTAAAAAAAATTAAAAAAAACATAGGAGATGTTTGTGCCTGTGCAGCGTTGGTCTTAGTGCTTTAGCTCAGTAGCATTACCCAGTGGGGTTTTAACAAACTAACTTTAGTGGTACTATTTCAGAGAGATATCCAAAGGCACCTCGGGTATGTGTGATACTTCACCCAATTAAAAACTGTGCTTTAAAAAAAAAAAAAAGATTTTATTTATTTATTTATTTTTAATTAATTTATTTATTTAAGAGAGAGCAAGAGGATGCTCTGGGCTGAGAGGGGAAGGCGGGTCTGGGGGCTCGATCCCAGGACCCTAAGAGCATGACCTGAGCTGAAGGCAGCCGCTTAATGACTGAGCCACCGTGTCCTTGCATTCGGTAAATCCTTTCTTGTCCCTTTCTTATTAAGCAGTACATTTTGCTAAAATATGCATACAGATATAGCTAGACTTGGGGAGTGGATAGTTCGCATACAAGCTGCGCACACTCCATATCCAAGTGGTGCTTTTAACTGTAGAACTCTATTGACCACACAGTAAGTTTCTTCTTGAAGACTATCTTAAAGTACGGTGCATTATTGATGTATTTTAAATAAATTTAGGTTCAAGTGGATCAAACTACTTCTTAATTCTAATTCCATATCTGCCCTGAGTAGTTGTAACTCGGTGCCATAGCTCCGAAACACAAATTCTATTATCTGCCTCACTAGGTACCCTGTGGGATGGTGTGTTCAGTACAGTCAATATGTGCATTGCTATGTAAAATGAAAAGTTATCGGCATTAATTATTACAATCCAGCTAGGATTCACATCTTTATTGCACATTCCAATTCTTGCCTTGATTTTGTATTTTTGTCAGCTAGGATTTCCAAAGAGATTAATAAATTCTAAATAAATTAAATCCAAAGAAAAGATTATTATATGATTCAAGTATGAACAATAATAATAGTATCATGACACCAAATAAAATAGTAGGACCACCAGGAAGTCTCTTTAGCTACAAAATCAGATTAAATTATCCCAAAATAATGGAAACATATGGCAACCAGTGGAAATAACATTCTTCTTCAGAACTCTAATGTAGTTATGATAGGCCAAATAATCATAATATAGCACCAAATAAAGGATATAGGTGTACTTACTGATTTGAGTTTAAACCACGTGAAACTGTATTTTACATACAAAAATGACAATACGGAGTGGCTCAAAGAAAGATAAACCATCATCTATGAATTTCTGTAAAGAATGTATCTTTTCTGGAAATACTTTTCATCAGAAATTGTATACTTCATATCTGAATGTATATTTTATATCTAAATGAGGGGAGATTTCAAATATAATGGTCTTTTAAAGCCTCTGAGAAAGGAGAGGATAATAGCAGACTGCCTGTTACACAGTATTTGCTAAATAAGTGTTGGACTATAAAGAGTGAAATGAAGAAACCGAACGTTCCAGATGACAGGCATAGGCTTACGCTACATCAGATTCCACACAATGCTGTTATCCTACTAGCATTAATGAAGCTGTCGCCACGTGTAAAACATAATTCTAAGCGCATTAAACTCATTTAATACAATCTTTTTTTTTTGCAACAGGTATGCACACTGTCTTCTAAATGTCAACTCTTACTATACCCTTTTACAGAAAAGGAAAGTTCAGAGCAGAGGCATAAGTAATTTGTCCGAAGTTGGATATCACTTAGGTGGTACCTAACTTTGGAATTAGGAGGACTTCAGATCCAAGGGTTCAGTCTCTAAACCAAACTTTCTTTTTTTTTTTTTTTAATCAAACTTTCTTAGTAACCACACTACATAAAGGGCACGGCTATCTGCAGGAAATTTCTGTTGCTATGAACAAACTCACAAGTTTGGCTTCTTCCTATAAACTTTTTTTAGTTGAAATAGGGTTTCCAGATAAAATATAGGAGACTCAGGGGTGCCTGGGATGATTCAGTCGGTTAGCATCTGACCCTTGATTTTTGCTCAGTTCATGATCTCAGGGTCCTGAGATTGAGCCCTGCATCCAGCTCTGTGCTGGGTGTGGAGCCTGCTTGGCATTCTCTCTCTCCCTCTCCCTCTGCTCCGCGCCACTTGCATGCATGTGCACATGCTTTCTCTCTCTCTCTAAAACAAACAAACAAAGGAGAGCCAGTTAAATTTAAATCTCAGAAAAATGGAAATTTTTGTTAGTATGAGTATATATATCTCCTTTGATATCTGGGATATATGTATTCTAAAAATGTACTCATTGTTTATCTGAAATTCAAATTTCAGTAGGTCCTGTATTTTAATTTGCTAAATGACAACTTTCAAATTAAAAGTAAAGTGAGTTTTGACATCCTGTTTTGCTGATATTTTTACATGTAACATTATCACCTAAATAGCAATCCTACCAGTTAGAATCCAATTTATTTTTCAAATTGGCAGTAGATATGCACACCTGTCTTCTGAACGTCAGTAAAATCCTTTGTCCTGCTAAATGTTACAAAATGGCATTCTGACTCTCTATCATTCACGTCCTTTTGTTAAATCTGACCCAAAAGCATTATCACTAATTGAGATAATTAGTAATGTAAGATTTATAATAGAGGGTCAATCTAGAATTTTGCTATTTAATTAAAACCTGAGGCTATTGGGCTGCAAATTGAATTTTTAAACAAACTTTTAATTTCAGAGAAGCTTTGGATTTGTAGATGGGTTGAAAGAACATTTCACAGTTCTCCAGCTCCCCATACCCTGCTTTTCCCTATTGTCAACATTACCATGGTAGGTTTTCACAATTAATAATCTAACATTAATACATTATTAACACATGAAGTTGATACTTTATTCAGATTTCCTTATTTTTTACCCAGTGTTCTTCTTCTGTTCCAGGATTCCAACCAGGATAACATAATCAGTGCACATCTCCTTAGCTTCACCTGGGCTGTGACCCTTTTTCAGACTGTCCTCATTTTGATAACCTTAAGAATTTCAACTACAGGTCATGCATTTTGTAGAATGTTCTTCCATTTGGATTTGCCTAATGTCTTTCTCATGATTATGTAGGGGTTATGAAAGTTCAGGAAAAAGACTACAGAAAGAAAGCGCTATCCTCATCAAATTGTATGAAAGATACGTGCTACTAAGATCACTTATTATTTATTATATTAACCTCCTCTTAATGTTTATCAGGTTTTTCTGCTGTAAAGTTACTCTTTGATTTTCCATTTTCATACTGTACTCACTAAAAAAAAAAGTTATTGTGTGTACTCCACATTTAAGAGGTGAGGATTTGAGGGGTACGATAGTCTAAATGCTTATGATTACCCCAGAATTCATATGTTGAAATCCTAACCCCCTCATGAATGGGATTAGTGTTCTTGAGAAAACACCGAGCTGGAGAGGCTCCACCACCATGTGAGAATAAAATGCAAAGTCCGCAACCCAGAAGAGGGCCCTCACCCAACTGTGTTGGCACCTTGATCTCAGACTTCTAGCCTCCAAAATTAAAAGAAATAAATTTCTATTATTTAAAAGCCACCCAGTTTTAGGGCATTTTGTTGTAGCATTTCAAATGGACAAAGACAAGGGGTGATACCTACATAAACTATTTGGAATTCTTCTGCAAGTGAGTGAAGTTGCTCTCCAGGAAGCCACAGAGATGGAGATCTGCACAGGCAGGACCCAGGGCATGCAGGTGTCAAAGGGCCTGGTTCCGGTTCTTCCCCAGGATGATGGCAGTCCGCATGGCCCCAGGGTTTATTCTAGTCATTCTGAAATAACTTCTGCAGGTCCTGGAAAAGGGCGTGGCCACCACACTGGTTTGGTATATTCAAGATGCCTCAGCCCTCTCAATTCTCCTTGGGCAACTAGGGAAAGAAGTGGCCCATGGCCTCCCATGCCACAACATCTTGGTCAAAAGAGAAGCCCAGAGGTAAGTGTAGGAGACCCACAGATGCACGTTGACTAGGTGGTTGTCATCGGCCTCTATCTCAGTGCAATAACTCTGAGGAATCTGGGAGCTGGAATTCGATTAGTAATAAGGAGCTAAACTCACAAAACGGTGTTGGCTGATATCAGAGGTAGAGGAAGGCTGAGAGGATGGTTCTGAAGGTCGCCACTAGAAGAGACGTGGGAGGGCGGTTAGAGGCTAGATGAAGGGGCAACAGACAGATGCATGTGACCCCAGGCTGCACTCTATGTGGATTTTTTTTATAGTACAAATATATGTTTTATTTTGTTTTTCTTAACAACAGTTTTTCTCTAGCTTACCTTATTGTAAGGATAGAGTATATAGTATGTGTAACAAGATTATACAAAATAGGTGTGTATCAACGGTCTGGTCTGTGGTAGGTAAGATTTCCAGTCAGTGGTAGGCTAAGTAGTAGTTGAGTTTTGTGGGAGCCAAATGTTATGAGGGATTTTCGATTGCTCAGGGCCTGGGTCCCCTAACCCCCACGTTGTTCAAGGATCAACTGTAATGCTAAATGTACAAATTTCATCAAAAAGTCAAAGTAGACTTCACTTTTACAAACCAACAATTTTACAAACAAAATTTTTTGTTTGTAAAAAGCATTACTGAGATAAAATTTGTATAAGGAGCAACAAAAAATAGAGTATACAGACTTGCCTGAAACATTCATATGCAGCTTATTTTTATAGAAGGCACGCACGATCATCTCTTAATAGTAACGCTCTTTGAAAAAGCATGATCTTCAGTGTACTCACTCCGCTTACAGACTCTGCACACCACAACCTTGATTCTTAAGTAGAGCAACGGATAACTCTCCTGAACCACGTGGTGGGTCTGCACACATGAAAATGTTTTAGAGGACGTACTCCCTGCTATCTACTGACCTTTTGGAAAAGGCCCAATGTCTGTATGTTTTACAGACAAGACTTACAATAGAAGCTGCTCCTTTAATCTCTGAGACATGTTGTGATGCAGCCTCACCAAATCAGAACTTTTATTAGACTATTATAAACATGAGAATCAGCATATTCCTGATGTACTTTTTAAATCTTCATTGTAAAAAAAAAAAATCCCTAAAAAAGCCATCCAGGAGACTGTTATTTAAGAAATGAATAAGATCACAGTGTCGAGTCAGATCCTACTCTTAGAATTGAGCAAGGATTGGAATTTAAGATTCTGAATAAAAATAAATAAATAAAATAAAAAAATAAAAAAATAAAATTCTGAATAATGGCTGATCCTGCATTATAATTTCACAAGGGCATCAAATCTTTTTATCTAGGCTAAAGCACAAACAATAAAAGATAGCCTTATGGCATATTTTTTATTTGTTTACAAACAGTAAGTTACCCAGCACACCACTCGTCAGGATCCCTTATGGTGCCTTGGCTTAGGATAAAATAAAAGCCTCTGTGTCTGTTATGAATACAAATATTGTGAAGCACAGGGATTGGCAACAAACTTTTCATTATATTCTCAAACATTTCATTATATTCTGGGTAGAAGCTATATTCAATTATACACTAGGGGTATTTAAAAGCAAATTCACAAATTATAAAAGCATAATATTATAAAACCCTAAAGGATATGAAATCAATAATATTTACCCACAGATGAATAAGAAAAATAAGCCAGCCTATGGAACTGATTATTCATAGTACTCAAGCTCTGGAAACAATCCAAGTGTCCATCAATGAATAAATAAAGAATATTATATAGAGATTATAGATATAGATAAGCATTTCATATATAAAATAATATTCAGCTATAAAAAAAGGTAAGAAATCCTTCCATCTGTGACAACATGGATGAACCTGGATGACATTATGCTAAGTGAAATGAGCCTGATACAGTGTGTACTGTAAATATATAGTAAATAAACCTACAGTGAACAAGAGGATGCAGGGAGCTCTTCAAAATAGCGATTTCATTTCCTTTGATAAATACCCAGAAGTGGAATAGGCTGGATCATCTGGTAATTCTATTTTTAACTTTTTGAGGAGCCTCCATACTGTTTCCCATAATGGCTGCACCACTTTACATTCCCACAGCGTACAAGTGGTCCCTTTCCTCCCCACCCTTGCCAGCACTTGTTTTCTCTCATCTTTTGATATAGCTTCCTAACAGGTGTCAGATGATAGCCCATGGTAGGTTTTTTGGGTTTTTTTTTTTTTGGTTTTTTTTTTTTAAGAATATAGAGCAAGGGGCAGCCCAGGTGGCTCAGCAGTTTAGCACTGCCTTAAGCCCAGGGCGTGATCCTGGAGACCCGGGATCGAGTCCCACGTCAGGCTCCCTGCTTGGAGCCTGCTTCTCCCTCTGCCTGGGTCTCTGCCTCTCTCTCTGTGTGTCTCTCATGAATAAAAAAATAAAATCTAAAAAAAAAAGAATATAGAGCAATTTATTGCTATTTCAAAATATAACTCAGGTGAATCAGACCCCAAAGAAATCATTAAGTTGACATTAAAATGTGTTATGTAATCAGATTTGTCTTTAGAAAATTTCTCTTTTGAGAGGCAATTCTGTACCTAATATAGTGTAATTTGGTATAAACATATTGTGGATATTTTTAAAGGCCTATAAAAGGATGTTTATGATAGCCTATCATAAGTAAATAATACATGTTAATACAAGTTAATTGATGAATTGCAATTTTGAGTTTGTACAGTATTCTAGAAAGATCCTACTTTCTTCACCATATTTTATATCAGATTGGATACTCCTATTGTGTTGCATTTATCAAAATGAGTTCAATAGAATCTGTTTCTTGTGTTTATGTCAAGTTGCATCTCTTCAAACTATGGAGTTCCCCTCACAAAACCAACATGAGAATATGTGTTCCTGAAACACTTGCTATTGTGGCTGTAAAATATTACTTTTTCTAACATTTAGCAATAAGTTTTAAAATATTAGTCCCTTCGCCCATAGTATTTCCATAAGCCCCTTTTGTAGCCCCCCCCCAAAAAAAAATCATCAAAAAGGGAACAAACATTCCCTCTTTCCATCCCCCTGCCAGCTTTTATTCCTTTAGAGTAGGGGTCAGAAAACTTTTTCTGCAAAAGGCTAGAGAAGAAATATTTTAGGCTTTACAAGCCCTGTTGCATCTATTCAGTTCTAGTATTATAGTGCAAAACAAACAACAACAACAACAAAACACAACCATAGACAACAGTGAGTGAGTGGGTGTAGCTGCATTAGAAAATCACAATTAAATCTGTTTGTATTAAGTACATAGCAGGCTAGAACTTAGGGCCTAAAATAAAGGTAGACCCTTTTTCTTTCAGTGTCCTTTAGGAGAAGCATCATATAATGCCTGGAAATTATCATCCACTTGAAGTATATCCTCACTGTTTCACTCTTTTCTTACCCTGAGATAGTTATTAAGGGTGATCGGTGGTCCAGTACATAAAACATTTTGGGGAATATATATTACCTAAATAGAAACTGATATTACTTCTACCATTATAAGAACTCCAGATCCCAAATAATAGGGACTCTTGGGAAGAAGCGAGTGCCTGTAGCCTGCCTGCAACATATTGAATATCGAAGGACAATGAGTGGGGCACGTGGGTGGCTCAGCGGTTGAGCATCTGCCTTCGGCTCAGGTCATGACCCCAGGGTCCAGGGATCGAGTCCCACATCGGGCTCCCCCCAAGGAGCCTGCTTCTCCCTCTGCCTGTGTCTCTGCCTTTTGTCTCTTTCTCATGAATAAATAAATAAAGTCTCAAAACATAAATAAATAAAGGACAATAAGTTCTCCCTGGCAGTGATTACAGCAACTGGAAGTTGTATTTCCGTATCTAGTATAGGGATGAAATTGTCCAATATTTCTCTTTGTAGCAAGTAAGGTGAAGACTCAGAAAATGGATTATCCAGGTGAGCTTTCTGTGCACGTAACCGGATCCAAAATGCGTAGAACCATTTCAGCCATTTCTTCTGCTGGGGTGGGTGCTGCAGGATTCAACTGTTGATGGAATCTAATTTTGACCATTAGCACCAACAGTCCCCAGAAGATGAGCATTTACTTCTTTTGCCAACTTGTGACTTGTTAATGCTCATCCTGCTGTGGTGTGAGGCTGTGTATCAGGGTAGCGAGTCCGCTTTTTCCCCAACTGTGAAGAAACTAGGAGCTCCCCCAGCAATTTCTGGGTCATCACAGTTTTGATGCCGCCAACCTGCTCTGGAGCTGGTTAACTCCTCTGCTGTAATCCTGCCTGTGAGGAATTTACCTCGCCCCCCATCCCAGCACTATTCAGAAAGATGAGATGTGTTTTGACCTAGGGCTTCATTTTCCAAAATAAGCTGATTTTTCTTGTGGGCTAGACATTCACACTGATACCGACGATCATCGATCATCCCCCAGCAGCCACCAGCAACTCCTGAAACTCACTGTTGACTCTGTCTGTACACTGAGCTGGTTTGAAAGCCCTTCTTTGTCCTGTACTAACCTTTAAGAGTTCTTCAGCTTTTCCAATATATTCTTTTCCTCTCGTGGTTCCTTTCTGGGTTCTACAACTCCCTCTGGTTGACCAAGGAAGTCTCCTCTATGACGTCCCAGAGACCTAACCTTCGCATTTCTGTTGAGGATATCCTGGGTTATAGCAGCTTTGGGAATGAATATTCTTACAATGTTGACTTCCACTGCTTTTTCAGTGAGAATCTTCCTTAGCTGAAGAACTCCTGGGCTCTCTGATGGAACTGCTTCCTTCCATGGATCCTGAAGGGTGTCATGCTTTATGGGTGGGGCTCCAGACATAGCTTCGACAGGTGTCGGTGGCTCCTCAGTTTCTATCCCGTATCCTCAGACTGGAGTTAAAGGAAAAAGGGCTTGGGTTTCTACACTTTCAAAAGCAGTTTTTAATCAAAGAAAATGCACCTCCATATTTCTACTGAAGAACCACCAAGATTCTTTACTCTTCTGATTTCAGATTACTTCACTTTACAGATTGTTGGGCTCCCAGTTGCAGGGTTAACTGCTCCGCACACTCCCTTCCCATTCTGAAGCTGACCCGCCCAGACTTCCTTGACATCCAGCTGCTGGCTTATTCTCTCATTGTAGTTTTTATTTGAATTTCCCTGATGACTAGTGGTGTTGAGCACCTTCTCATGTATCTGCTGGACATTTGTGTATCTTCTTTGGAAAAATGTCTATTCAGATTCTTTGCCCATTTTTTAATTAGACTACTAATGTTTTGCCTATTGATTGGTAGTTCCTTATGTATTTGAACATATTTATATTTAATCCCTTATCAGGTATATGGCTTGTAAATATTTTCTCCCATTCTGTATGTTTTTCTTTTCTTTTTCTTCTAAGAAAAATATTTTTATTATTTTATTCCTAATATTTTATTATAGCTTTTATATGAGCAAAACATTTATTTTGATATTAAGTAAATCATTCTTTTCAAAGTACAAAAGAGTACTCTTGTACCTGTGAAATGTATTTATGGAAGAGGTCATTAGGTCCTTCATTGTATAAAGAAGTGTTGTTGTTGTTTTTTTTTCTCTGCTCTGAAAACAAACCTCCAAAGCACTGATAGGTAGAATAGTATCTTTGTGGAATGCCTGCATGGCTCAGTCAGCTGAGGATCTGACTCGATTTTAGCCCAGGTCATGATCTCAGGATCATGAGATTGAGCCCCACATCGGGCTCAGTGCTGGGCCTGGGGACTGCTTAAGATTTTTTCTCATTCTTTTTCTTGCTAAAACAAGGGAAAAAAAAGATATCTTTACACAAAAGTCAGATTTAAAGTTGACTGAATTAATTAGGCAAGACATATTTATTGTATACTTTGATGTCTTAACAGATATTCTAGAAAATTCAGAAGTATAACAAGTTCCCTGCCTGCAAAGATTTTACAATCTCATATGGAAATGAATGGTTAATTTCATTATTTAGATAATATTTTGACTTTTCATTTCATTTGTCATTTCTTTTCTATGCAGAAGCATTTTAGTTTGATATAGTTAGTCCCACTGGTTTATTTTTGCTCTTGTGTCTTATGCTTAGACTGTCATATCCATAAAATCATTGCCAAGACTAATGTCAAGGAGCTTTTCCTTGTGTTTTCTTCTAGGAGTTTTATGATTTGAGATTTTACTTTTAATCTTTAAGCATTTCAAGTTATTTGTTGGGAATCTATTAGATAAAAGCACAGTTTCATTCTTTTACAGAATGAATATACAGTTTTCCCAGCACCATTTATTGAAGAGAATCCTTTCTCCATTGAATATCCTTGGCTCTCTTGTTAAATATTAGTTGACTACATATCTGTGAGCTTATTTCTAGGCCAGATAGGGCCACCAGCTTGCCTCTGCAGATGTACATTGCAAATGGGTGGGATCTCTGCTGCAGTGCCCCTCAGAGGAGGATTGCAGCCTTCCAAGACTTGAGGACCAGGTGTGTAAGCCCTACTCTGCTTCCCTCTTTCTATCTGATCTCCAGTGGTCAAGCCCTACGGATTTCCTCAGTGATTCCTGTGAGGTGAGACCTGAGTGGACCTCCTGGGAAGTGCCTCAAAATGCTGAGGCAGCCAGGTGTTCACCTTGAGCTCTCCCCCCCTCCCCCCCCCCCCCCCGCACTGGAGAAACCTAGATCCAGGAAGGCTATCTCAGTGCGATGCTGTGCTGTTCTTGGGGTTTGGAGGGCAATGCAGAGTGCAGCCACTCTTCTTACCCTTCAAATGTGGTTCTATTTGGTCTTTGTGCTTTAGCCCCCAGTTTCTGGGATTTCGCAATGATATCTTGTCTGTGGATAATTACTATCTGGTCTTCTTGTAAGGGAGACCAAAGTTGAGAATGACCTGTGTTGACATCATGATGCTATCACTCCTATGATGACATTTTTGTTAACAAGGTATAAATATTTGAACTGTGATAATATATTCATATATTGACGTACTCACATTAACTAAGTTACAACTTATTTAGTAGCACTTCAGTTTATAATGTGCGTTATAGTTTGTGAGCTACCTTCAAAAGCAATTTCGAATTTTTCTGTTCTATTTCCTACAAACATAATTCTCCTGAGAAGTTCAGGCCCATTCTCTCATTCTCGCTCTCTCGTTCTCTCACTTTCTCTCTCTCTCTCCCTCCCTCTCTTTCTCTCTCTCTTTCTCTCTCTCTCTCTCCCCCTCCCACACATGCATACACGTGCTTATGCTCCTCTGCCTTCCTTCTGTCCCCATACATTTCTCACCTTTTTAGTGATCTACCATATGAGATAATTATCTAGTTACACAAGTCAAAACTATTTTCACAGATGAACATCTAATCAGTTTTTTAAAGACCTCTATGGGAAAAAAAGTTTTCAATATCCAATTTTACACTTTAAATGGTTTTTGCTAGCAACTTTTCCTCTTAATAAGCTACAATAAATGTTGATTCTGATTTGTGACAGATGGTTCATCTCTAAGAACCCACAACAGTGATTTCAATGTTTTAAAAAACTTGCAAAAATAGGTACCACAAGAAATTCATCCAGACCCATATTCCACAAAGTCTTTTTCTAAATTGTTGTATAAGTATATATTCATATTTGAATGAAGTAAAAATGACTTTGAGGCTCACTACAGGCTTTTCCACCAGAGAATATGTCTCTCTCTGCATGTTATTTGATTTGCTCCTGAATGTAATTCAAGACCAGCTTGTGATATTTTATTAAATAGCTAGACGTTTTGTGGCTATTAAAATCAGCACATTCCTTTTGGATTACTCTTTAAGTTGTTACTAAATGAAAAGAATAATCTTTAAGGTGTTAAAAGGAAGCTTAATGTTTTCTACAATGTGAATATAGCTGGTTATCTCTGATTAGTGTTGTAGCTCACCAACGTCTCATTTGGTTTTTATCAACTCCAATTCTAAAAAGGGTCATATGGGGAAAGATTGAATAAAGAAGCAGTGGTTTATGGTAAATAGCTAGAGATAGAAATTGGTTCTGTTCACTCAACTGTTCCTCATTACAAGGAGATTAGTGATAGAGAATGAAAGAGAAAGTAAAAAATGGGCTAAAAAAGGGGAAAAGCTAAGGTTAGTTTTTTGACCCTAACCTCTAAGTTCTCAACCAGAAATTAACTTTATATCCCATAAACAGTGGTTTGGTTTAGTTTGGTATGTGGAGGGTTTTGTGCGTTTATTTTTTGTAAGCAGAGTCCCCTTAAATCTCTCAGCACTGCTCCAACACCCTGAGTCGTCCACATCTAGCTCATGAGCTAGCTGACTGTTGAAAGAGGAACAGTGTCCTCAGCATGAAAATCAGGAGGAAAGTGGGTCAGGATTCTAAATATGTCATTATGTCTTATATGTGCTGTGCCATTGGAATAAAGAAAAAAGAACAAAGAGTTTGGTATTTAAACTTTTCACTTGTTCATTATAATTTCTCTTGCCCAACAAACATAGGTCTGGAATATAGCGCAGCAAAGACAGCTCATTGATGATTTCATGTGATCTCGTATACTTCCTAGTCCTTCTGCAGTTAGGTGGGACCACGTGACTAGTTCTGATCAATGGAATTACATGTCTTTTCCAAAGCAAAATGCGTAATTACCAGTGAAAGGTTTCCTTCTTTACTCATCACGTGGATGGGGAAAACTGTATGTTCCAGATGATTCAGATATAAGATAGTGGGGCCTCTGAGCCAAAATTCCTGAGTGACTGTGAATCCAAGGCACTACCCAACTTTAGCTTTTCCCTGGATCTGTTTTGTGAGCAAGAGGAAAATATTGTTGGGTTAAGCCACTGAGATTTGGGGTTAACTCATTACTTCTATATATCATAACAAAACTTCAAGAATAATGAAAGAACTGTAAGAACAAGGCAAATAAAAGGGAGTGTTTTTCCTCCCTGCCCCTCCCTCATAGAAACAGTTTAGAAAGAACAACCAGTCTGACATCATTATGTTTGTATAACATACTAGCATATGCATAATGTTGGTGATGAAGATCAGAAATATCACCAGAGACATTTACACATGTATATACTTTCACACCTGCACATATAAACATACATTTAAACATACCCTAAATATACTATATTCGGTGAGATTTAAGATAGAGCAATTGAAAATCAGTATATTTATCACATTTTCAAGTCTCTTTCTGAGTGAATGAAGGTCTTAGTCACTAATGTGTGACTGTCCTTGAAGACATTATGTTTAGGTGTCTATCGCCAACATCATTTGACAGATGTGATTAATTAAGAGATGTCTAGAACTGTTATTAAACTCAAAACACACAGGTAAACATCCAGAAAAGGCTTTCCAGATGGTCTTTGGGGAGTGCAACATAAATTCTTCACGAAAAAATTTGCTCTACCATCAATCATCTATTCCTGACTATAATAAGTGCATCCTTCCCCTTGTCTCAATTGTTCTATTAATAATTTGCTGCCATGTCCTAAATTCTCTTAGTGGATATTATTTCTCCAATGTTGACATGAGTTATGATTGGAAAAGGCAGTTTATAATATTTTGTAACTGGTGAATTAAAACACCTGTTACATTTTGGGAGATGCAAAATTCCTAATGCATATATCAGAAGAATAAATGGATGACTACAGGAACTTTTAGACTACCTCTAAAAATGCTGGTACTCTAAAAACAAAATCCTTGTCGTAGTATACAGTGCAAACTCTACAATGCCACAGTTGGACGCGCACAGAGGATATCATCAGAAAGGCTCTGAGTCAAACATAATCATACCTTTCTCTGGGATTTGGGACCTAGCAAGTGTGACCATGCCTTCCTGGTAGCTGCTGAAAGTCAAGTTTTCTACCATATGGAGAAAAGAAATCTTCAGGAAGATGAGCACAAACAAATGCAACAGGTATAACGTTTTAGTTGTACAAGATAAGTACATTCTAGAGATCCCTCGTACAATATTGTGCTTATTGGATATTGAAAACTTGCTTGCCCATGGAGGCTTTTAAAAAACAGATTTGATGTTTACCTGTGAGAACAGTTCTGACTTTTGCCAATAGTCAACAATTCGTGTTGTACATTTAAAAATCTGTTGAGAGGGTGAAGAGTTCTTACCACATGAAAATTAAAATTTAGAAAAGCTGACGCACCTAAAGAAAAGGAGATGAACCACTGAGGAAACTTTTGAGTTCTTGCTTCCATAATTACCGAGGCCTTTGTGTATCTTTATTCTTGGATTCTACTATCCCTATGCAACTCAGAATTTAACTGAATCCCCTGCCCCTAAAGACCTAGCTAATGGACTTGAACCTTAATTTCACTATTTGTGGATCATTTGGAAAACTTCCCAAGATTTCTGTTAATCATCAGGATTTGGGAGGTGGGGGGCCGGATGTGGCAGTGGCTTAGATTTTCACGGTCACTTTTGGCATCTGCTGAATTAGTCCTGTTAATTTTTCTGACTGATGATGTTCCTCTCTGATTTGTCAGTCCTGTGATGAGGTTTAGTCTCAATCACTTTCTGAAATTCTTAAGAACAATTAAACTTCAAAGCAACAACAACGACAACAAAATACTCTGGCTCTCAAACCACAGCATTTGTAGGCATGACAGATTCTACTGAAGGTGTGAAGAAGCCAGAATAGAATTTACCACAAAATAATGGAAGCAATGAATTTTCAGTATTAAACTTTTGAACACTCCATTCCAGGATAGTCTGACTTCCCCACGTAGAATTCCAGCGTTTCCTCATCATACTGATTCCTTTCTTCCTCTACCCTGTCTCCCCCTTCTCAATATCTCTTCAAGAGAGCTACAAATTATCCTCAGACAGCTGCTTTGAAATTCAACTCCAAGCCCAGATTTGCATATTCAAATCTTTCCAAGAATTCAATAGAAAATAATTTTACAGTGTCCACCCTCCTTAGGCAGCAGTTGTGTCAGATAGCAATTTTCCCTACCACTCTTGTAATAAACTTGTCTTTTCGTTTGTGCTAGGTCAAACTTGAGTCCCAAATTCACAAATAAATGTGTAATGAACTGGCAAAGGCCAATATGGATTAGTAAAATATCTTCTTTATACAACAGTTAATGAAGCTTTTTACTTTCAAGTATATATCGTTCTCCTGAAGAGGAAGGTCAAGCTGGACTGTCTTATACAATAATTTCATGAAATATCTTTACCTTCAGATATGTAGGGCACTTCCAGCTTGGGTTATGCATGGTTGGCAAGCAGAGGTCCTTAGAGGCATGCTTTAATTAACAAGTGTAAGAAATGTTGAAGTAGATAGAAGTGACATAATTGTGTGCTTCTAGAAAGCTTTAGTGGATAAGTCTATCTTTTATGGAGATTAAAAAAGTAAAATTCAAACAGTCCACCCTTATCTTATCACAAAACCTGAGCTGTAGTAGTCTAGTTAGGAAAACACGCATTCTAGATGGCTAACTGTTGGTATTTTTCCACTGGACTTCCTCAAATAATGTATTTCTAATTTGAACATTTCCAAAATCTCTATTGTATTTTTTTAAATACTCAAATTGCTTAATTAATTAGTATCTCCTATGTAAGATGTATTAACAGTATCCAATCCTTTTATTTTAAACTCTGCAGTCTTGCTGCAATCAAGAATTAAATACATGGAAAGGTAAACAGCAGGTTAGGGCACACGCTTGAAATCAAGATGATGACCTAATCAGGACACAAGCCCATTTTCCCTGTGAGGCCCTTTCCCTTGCAGTTTAACACTGCCAGGTATCTGTCAAGTGTGTGTCCACCTTTCCCTTGGAGAAACGAAGAACATCTCCAGGAAGCACAATATTTGAAGTGCTTCCTATTCCTCGATTTATTGTTACAATCAGAAATGGATTCAGAAATCAAAGTACAGATGCAGATATTTTTATGAGAGCTCTGGCAAGCACAGTGCACAGTGATGTGGCCTGAAGATCCCCCTTCAAGAAGAGACTTGCTGCCCAGCTGTGAGGAATGTGGTTAGCTGATAACCTCTAGCTCTTAGTTTCTTCAACATCTGCCTTAGCTTTTGATCTAAGATCTAATTTTTTACATTGGCTCTCAGTCAAATACGGATTAAAGCTAAGTAAAAAAACAGGACTGTACCCAATCAGCTTTCCTCTAACATATTTCTTTGCTGCAGAGCTCCCTACCAGCCTTGCAGAGACATTCTTAGTTCTTTGTGGTAGACTGGTGGCCTCTTTTTTACTGTCTTTTACTCTTTTTTCTTTTCCTAGATATTACCATCTAATAAAATCTCAGAATCTGATGTCCAGATCACCCAGCGGGCACAGTTGCTACCAGGAATAGTCTAAGAAGGCAAGTGGTAAGATGGGGCCTGGGGACTGTCACTCACTCCTCAGCTGACCATGTGGGTCCCACCCTGAGTGGCAAGTGGAGCATGGACAGCCTCTAGCACAAAGGAGTATTCCTCTAGTCAAAACTCTTACCTGTGACCACTATCTGGAGAGGGCTATACCCTAGGTGTTGAGGATTCAGGCATTTGAACTGAATGGGGTGATTAACAAATATAACGATAATGGAATGAAGTAATCCTTACTAAGTCCATTGCTGCCCTAATAGTGGATAATGAAAAGCTCACAGACATTAACGAACAGCTGAAAGCTAAGAAAGGGGAAGAGAATCCCCTCCTCGGTAGCTAAAAAGCAGCCCTTCACTCATGCAGCTGGCAGGCGGAAAAAGAAGAGCAAGATCAGTAAAAAGTCAGAGTTACTGAGCTTCAAAGACGGTTGAATGTTCAACAGAGCCAGGGCCTTCGTGCTGCCATCAGACCCTAGGATGCGGCACCGTGCCACACATGGTGCAGGAACATCTAATGAAGATTCTGAGTCCCCACCATTCTTTGAATATACAGAATGATCCCCACCCTTCCCCATGAAGAACTAGTAGTCCTCCCACAGAAAAAGATAAGGAGGTTTCTCCCACGCAAAGCAACAGATGCCCTCTCAGGGATGTCCCGGCCCCTTCTCCTGTCCAATGGACTGAAGTAGGTATTGGAACACAACACTGCAGCTGGGCAAGTGTCGGCCCTGACGAGGGGGAAACAGGCCGTATCCCAAAGGAGCCACGACAGGGAGCAGGTGTGCACACGGGGGCCAGGGAAGGACTCGTGGACCTGGACACAGCAGGTGCTCCATCAAAGGGGCTGGCCCGTAAGTCCGGATCAAGAGGAATTTATTGACTTAGAGATGGGATTTAATATTCCGGTGAAAAGCCAGGAGACGGTACAGATTGCTGCTCAGGTTTCCAGCAAAGCCAGAAAAAAGTCGCCCGGGGTGAGTGAGGTTGAGCTGCCTGAATTGCTGCGGCAGCTAGTGGAGGAACAGATCAAAAGGCTCAGTGATTTGGGTCTGCTGGGACAGTGACGTTATGTGAGGCCACAAGCCCCAAAAGAGAACTGGGTTCCTTAAGAAAGCCTGGAGAACACATTATTTACCAGGACTATAAGGAAAGCGCTGGTATGAGCATCACTGGCATCATAAAATGTTCAGAGGTAATTCTCTGTAGACCAGGGCCGATGGTCGAGGCTGTCACAGAAATTAGCTTGCTGGTGGCAGGTGGGGCCCTGACGCAATAAAGGTCAGGTTGTGTGACTTAATTGCCGGAAGCCAAAGGATTATAATTATTTTAATAAGCAACAATATCAGAGTGGCCTCCAGGAGCACCTAAGCTGGGACGAGTTGCAGAGATGGCTCGCGGACGACGGCATCTCCCGGGCCCAGTGCCGAGCCCTCAGCGTGGCAGGATCTCTTGAGGGACCAACAATCCCTCGGCAGCACGTTGGCTACCTGGGCCCTTTCTGTTCTACAAAGGGCAATCGTTTGCTGGTGCAGGTGTGGGCAACTATTCGGGCTATAGGTTTCCTTTTCTGCCTGCAGAGCATCAGTCAGAACCACTGCTGGGAGCTTGCAGAATGCCTGGCCCCGGACGAGATGCGCATCCACCCGGGAAATCTGCTTAACGGTAAATGAGATACGAAGGCCCTGGTATCTCGTAGTCTTGCCCCCCCACCGCCCCCCCCCACCGACCCCGCACTACCCCGAAGCTGCTGGCCTAAAAGGACATTTTTAAAGGGTCTACTAATGCACACAAAGGCGCCAGCCCTGAGGCAATCTGCTCTTGGGATGGAGCCTCAACATGAACACACTAAATCAGGGCCCTTTGTAATCTGCTGCGTCCCAAAAAGGGCAAAACAAGGATCTGGGAAACTTGGGGTGATAGCAGGAGGGGTCCCACTGACCATCCCACCCAGGAACCCACTTGGAGACTTTTCTCTCCCAACATTCTGAGTTCCAGCCTCCCGGAGAGGCTCCCTCTCCCCAGAGGAGGGAATAAGGGTCCCTTGAACTATAGGAATTGGCCGCCACGTAGGCTCCATGTAGCTAAGACTCAGTCAGCAAGAAGTCCCCAAACTTGAACTGCCTCTCACAGCAGGAGGAGGTGGGGACAGCTGTGATCCTTTAAGGCCTTGTGTTGGGTGGGACTGATGTGCAGTCAGTCTAGTATAAGCCCTACGTCTGAGGCAAGACCCTTCGGTGAACTAGTCAACGATTCCCTGTGAATCATGAGGTTTCTGCGTGGCCTGGTGGGAAGAGGCGGCCTTCCCAGCCCCCCACGAGCCCCCAGCAAGGTAAGCTCTGTTCCTTCAGTATTGCTCTCTCCCCCGGGCAGTTCCTTCCTACACTGGTGCTAATCCACGCTCAGTAGGATATTGGTGAGGGGTCTTCTGGAGAAGAAATTCTTCTAGCATTTTCTTTGCAGCTTTCTGCTCTGTGTTATTCTGTCCCGTAAATTTAGCCACTTTGGCCTCCCCAGACTATCTGCTCCGTCTTCTTAGGAGGAGCCTGCCAGGTTTTGCCTGGGTTCTCCAGCTTGAAAACTCAGTCAAGGCGGTACGCTGGGGTAGTGATAAGGCTCATCTTGTTTGTTGCTTGTTTTTCAGGGGTTATTGTCCTTATTGTCCTTTATTGGAAAATGTGTGTGTGTGTGTGTGTGTGTGTGTGTGTGTCTACATACATGCACATTTACTTCAGCCTGATTTTAGATTTCCTTTGTTTACTTGTTATTTCAGGTGGTAGCATAAGCCCAGTCCCTGTTACTCCATCTTGGTCAGAAGCAGATGTCGTCTCACACTTAAATACTTTGTAAGTACCAATTTCCAATTAAAATGGTTGTTTTATGGGTTTCCTGTTATCTGTTTGTTAAAGCACCTCTCCAAAGATCACTTTCTGTTAATATCGTCAACTGCTTTACCTTTTTTTTCTTAAGGTGAAAAGTGAAAAAATTAAATCTCTCTAGGTAAGCATCAGGAGATATTTTCACTACTCCTGAATAGGCTGTCCTCTTTAAATATTAACTGTATTTTGAGGTTTTACTGCCCACAGCACATGGTAACTTAGGAAGGGTTGCTTGTGGAATTATTTTCAGTGGTTCTATCTTATTCAAAAGAGAGGAAAGGCATTTCCCTGAGGAATATTTATAAATATGTTCTCTAAGCCAGGGCAGTAATAATTCGAAAGCTTCTGGCTCAGTGTGTAAATCAAATATGAAAATCCATAAGAACTTTTGAGACCTTTTGCTGTGGGCCTTAATTCAAGGTTTTCAATAAAGCTGGATTTAACCAACTAGCACTTAACTTTAATTCAATTAAACAAGTGTATATTGAGGGTGTTTTGTGCAAAGACCCGAAGCACCATAAGGAGGAGTGAGCAGAGCCAGTCCTTAAAGTGCTGACATTATTACTGTAGGGACGTATTCTTTAGGACAACTTCGATACAAATCAGCATGGGAAATGCCGTTAAGCGGTGGTTCCAATAAACTCTCACCAAGGATCAAATTAGCCTTCAAGAAGAAATGTAAACTTTGAAATGTACCTTACAGAGTTTCCACTAGAAATAATAGGACAAGGCTGTTGAGAGAATGGGATCAAAATCAGCAAAAACACAAATGACAAATATAAGAATGTATTTAATAAATTCAGAGGAAAATGAATGCAATTAATTCAGGGTAGAGTCTACACGCATGGGAGTAAACTTCCAGTGGAAGCTGGGTCGTCTTTGTCAAAGGACTTTGCTGCCAAGCAGAGAAGGAAGTTTCTCCCTAATGACAATAAGGAGCTTCTGAAAGATTTTGAACTTGAGAATAACTTTGCCCGCAAAATAAATAATACACAAGGTGTGTATAAAATAATGGATTGGAGAATTGAGGCATTAAAAGTATATATAAGAGATTCAGAAAACAGAAAAATTAGGACAAAGCAGAAATGTTTTACAGAATATTTTTTATAACATTCTGCTTTTAAAAGAGTAAATAAAATTCTGAAGTAGAAGAAACAGCATCAGCCCAGAAAGGAGGTTCAAAGGAAGAGGAAGAGTGGCAACTGGTCTCTAAAAATACTCTTAAAAAATAAATAAATAAAATAAATAAATAAATAAATAAATATAAATAAAATAAAATAAAATAAATAAAAATGCTCCTATTTACAGAAAGTGTAAGAGAATTCTTAGAAAACAAAATATAAATGTCTAACAAATATGGAAAATGTTCAATTTCATAACAAACTGAAATGATAAATTCCATTTTCACATTTAAAATTATCAAAGTCAAAAAATGAGAAGACCTAAAATGTTTAAGGATGCCCTGTAGGCATTACATACCATGAGGCTTAAATTGTTTAAATCCTTGTCCTAGTAATTCCCCTTCAAGGGCTCTATCCTAATGAAATAGAAACTCAGGAAAAAGTGTGAAAATACAGTAAAGTCATTATTACTTGCATTCTTAAAGCATTAAACATAATTTCACTTGTTCTAGCAAAGGAAAATAATACTTTGGACCATGAACAATGTCTTCATTAGCCCTTACCCCTACACCTCAGGAAGTTATCTTCCCAGTCTCATCTATCTAACCATATTTCAGTAAATTATAGTCTATACCACTCTTATACCAAAATGGAAGGGTATTTCTTTTTCACAAGATTACATGATATGAAACATAAAGACTCCCTGGCCCCACAAATTACAACACAAACACATGGATAAAATGACTTAAAAGGAATGAATATAAAATTATAATTATGAGCTAAGCATCTTTGGTAATAATTTTTTTAGAAAACCTTGCAACTTAAGATACGCTAATGTGATTTAGGCATTCTTCTGCTTTAAAAAGATGATAGAAATCCAAAAGTAAATTAAACATAATCTTCACCTTCAAAGAGCTCACTGACTAGTAGAAGTACAAAAAAGTATCTGTGAAAATATAATTGAATAGGTCAACCTCATTGTACTCTACACAGATGGTCTTTCATCTAAAAAATATCAAAAAACAACATTTTAAGCAATTTTAAATGAAAAATTGTCATATGCTATTAAGAAAGTCAGTTACAGCTTAGAACCAAGTTTAGTACACAACTCAAATTTATGGCTATATGTGTGAGGGGAAAAATGATTTCAAACTAGTCCTGAATATGAATTCGTAGAGAGAAAATGATTTTTTTCTTTTAGAATACTATTTTTCTTTAGGATACAACAGATGGAATTTTGAATTTATTCAAGATTTATAGTATCCTATTGGTAGGATCCCCATGAGCATATGTATAATTGAAATTGCAATCTTAGGAAAGGTGTTTTAATTTATTGGCAGGCTAATAATGTTTGAAAAGGTGGACTAATTTGTTTTTCCATCACAGATGGACTGTTTCAAAAAACAGAATTTGCTGATAGACATTTCTAATATTTTAGTTAATACAAAAACAAACTTATAAAGTTATTAAGTTATAAGTTATTAACTTATAAAGTTATTGCTGGCATAACTGAACATTGAGATGCCTACTACCTAGAACCATAAAAACTGAAGTGTTTATATTTTAAAACTTTAATACCAACATTTTGTAGATAAACTATGCCATGAGGAGCCAACCAGTTCTTGAATCTCTTTTTGTATTTCTGAGCCCATATATTAAATAGCAAAAGTGCTGTTATATTATCTAGGTTAGTTAAGAAAAAAAATGCATTGCTACTGACAGTTTAATTTACTACTTGAAACATCATCCGGATTTATATTCCATACCTAATATCCTGTGTATATTAGCAAAAACAAATAAACATAAAATTATATATATATATATATATATATATATATATATATATATATATAACACTATGGGAACTTTAAAACATGGCTCCTTAATTATAGATCTAAAACAAGAAGTGTTTTCAAAGCAGAATTCTCGTTCAAAATTTGCTTTCAAGCCAGGAGACAGCAAATGATTGTTTCAAAGCCACAAAGTTAGAAGTGCACAAGAAGATTCAGGGTTGTTTCTGGGTTTTTTTGCCCCTAGCACAATGAGTGCTATTTCCACATCCTGAGATCTCCCAGAATTAAGAAGGAACTTAATTTTAGTTTCTTTCACTAGCCAAACATTTTTCTTTTTTTGTGATAAAAATGTAAAAAAATTATCTAGAGAGATGAAAATGTTAATACTTTATTAACGATTGATTACTCATAATTTCTTATAAAAATATATTTCTCATCTAAAAAATCAAAAAGCAATGTTTTAAGTAATTTTAAATGTCAAAAGACATGTGATGATACATTTTACATGTATATATATAATTATATATAAAGATAACACATGGAAAATTATTGAGTGAAAACTAAAGATAAATACTACATTAAACATTGACTGTGTTTACCCACAGTTAGTATATATAGTCAACATCAGTAAAGTTCAGAGGAGATATACTACATTATCTATCATGCCAGCTACTAAATGAAGGCTAGACTAAAAACCTAAATTACAGATACCATTTACCAACCATATTTGGTCTATTAGGATACGTGAAAATAATGTTTAAATGATCATCCAGAAAAGAATGAAAGAGATAAAAGTCTTTTTTCATAAAGGTATTGTCCTACTTGATGTACAACAAATATAACTCATCTCTATGCTTCTACTACAGTTTCATTTATTATCAAAACAACCTAATGTAATCATTGAATTTCAGGATTCCTTCACTTATTTATAAATCTAAGGGATTTTTTTTACATCCATTTTATTTTATTTAGCTATCTTGGGATAGCTATTTTGATATGCTTTATTTGTTTTTATATTTCTATTGATATTATAATCTATTAATTATTCTATTAATTATTCTATTAATCATAGTAGTATATATATATACATGCATATACATAAAGAATGTCACTAATTTGGAAACATGTTTAATCCAACAGATTTTAAATTATCCCAAATATTTAGTCTTCCTTCTTACCAAAGAGCCATATAATCCGATAGAGAGATAGAGACACCATCTCCTTTCATTGACCCTGTAGGAAAAATATTCTTTTGCCCTGAATTAATGATTCCCAGAAATTGGTGATTTCAAGTAGCTCTTCCTCTTCTGTAGATGTTTGACAACAGAGACGTTCCTCTTCTAATGTAGATATTAAAAGGGGGAAAAAAGCCACTGTTAATCTTCAGGGCATCGCAAACCTTAGCTTACACGTGAATTATCTGGGCATCTTGTTAAAATGCAGATTCTGACTCAGCAGTCCTGGAGTGACCCTGAGAATCTGCCTTTCTAATAATGATGATGCCACTGCTCACTGAGAGAAGCACACCAAGAGATCTCCACATTGGGAGCAAGAAGTAAACCACATTTCCCTTTTTTTTCTTTTTAGCCCTTCCCCAACACATGTGTTTCAATAGCCCTAGAAATGTATTTCTGACATTATTTGGTTAGAAATCAGAATGCATTAGAGAAAATAAACAGTTGCCCTTCCTCCCAGTGTTATGATTTTACATTAAATAAATCTGGAATAGTACCATTATATCACATTTCAGGTTATTATCAGTTAAACAGGTGTTGCTGGACCACCTTGCGATTTAATCACCATTTATAGCCTTAATTCTTTGGGAACATAAATTCTAAAATCAAAACAACCAACTTAACAATGAACTTTTAGAACAATGCCCATTTATAAATTTGGTTTCCACTGTATTTTATAAATTCAAACACTAGAAGTCCAAATGCATCAAGAAAATATTACAATGGGCCAGGTAAAATACTGATATGAGAAGTATTTAAAAATATAGCCCATGAAGTATACTAAACATAATTTATTTGTATAATATAGAGAAATTATGGAAAATAGCCAAAAAATGGAGTTATAAAATGAAATATTGACAGAGTTTATAAAATACAATTTATAAAGCAATAGAATGTATATCACATTTCTAATGTGTATTCTTAATGCATTTACCTTAGTCAAATATATTCATTCATCGAATATTTATTGAATACCCCCAACCTAGACAATGGGGATATAAATAATAAATAAGGCATAGCTCAGAATTTCTAGAATAAGACAGTTTAATAAAAAGTTTAACACACAATATCAATGCAACATGACATGCTATTAAATTAGTATGAGCAAAACAGGTGGGAGTAGTTCTGCTTCCTAAAGTCAGAGAGGGTTTTCATGGAGATAGAACATGAGCAGGATCCTGGAAAATGAGACATTTCCTTAATTGAAGATGGAAGCAATATTTGCAAAGGCACAGAGGCTAGAAAGAACTTTTAGATGTTAGCAAATTAGTTAGTAAAATCCCATCCCTGGACACCATGGTAGGCTTTGCTGGAGGAAAAGGAGAGGAAGGTGTCTTATTCCATAATTGCCAGGTTAGGGAGCTGAGACCTGATGCTCTAGTCTGAACCACTGGCATTCACACTGGGCCATGTATTCCCTGGAGTACAGAGACTTTCCAAGGCCACACAAGCAAAATAATCAAAACCATATATACTCTTTCCTAAAACTGATCCGAGAAAGAGACTGAAATTCATGGTAATTTTCTTACTCTTCTTCTATTCTGAAAGAAAGGCATCCACCTAGATCTTATTACAGGGCACTGCCCTAAGGAGTAAAACCTTCCCTGAATCAAACAAAGATGACAGTTGATATAATTCTTTCCTTGTTGAGAAAGTACCTCCAATACTGTATAACAAAACTGCTGGCAAATCATATGCTTTCCACTTCTTTGCTTTCAAAAATATTAAAGGGCAACCTATTTGAGATGTCACATGATAGATCATTAAAAATAATACTTGATAGTAGATCAAGTGATTGATCATATGATTTTTGGCTCATAATTCCAGGACTCTATGCAACCCCAAATTGAAGGACATTGTTAGGAAAAAGGAAACAAAACTATTTCTATTTCTATTGAGTAATATTTGAAGAAATTTTCTCAATATTTTTATATACAAAAAATATGAAAAGACCTGTCTCCTAATGAGTAATATTTACCTGTGACTATATGAAAGCATTGATAAAAGCTTTCTAAATCCTTTAAACATATTGCAATAATTAAGTAAATATTAATGATACTGTTTAAAGTTTGACGAGTTCATCCCTAATAATGAAGAGCATTGAGTGTTTACAGGATCAGATCTGAGTTTCAGAAATACAATACTGAGACAGCATTAAGGACCAAATGAAGAAATTGGAAACAGAATAGCTAAAATATTCTTGCAATAACTCAGGACAATTTTATATAGACTTTCTTTATTATGGAATTTTTATTATGGATTTTTTTATTATGGAATTAGATAATAGTTCATTGAGTTAAATAAATTGATTCCTAATCTTATTTATCCCAGTAATTTGACTACTTTTTTTCCCTGATCTGATCAATCTTTGACAGGAAGATAGATTGAGGCTGTTTTCACAAGCAGTTACACAAAAGTTCAGGTAAAAAAAAAAAAAAAAAAAAAACTATAACTCACTAAAGGATTTCATGATCATTAAGAGGGTCAAAGTACTTCCCTAAATAGGATGAGAGTCCAATGATTTGATTTTCTCTTTTTTTTCCCCTTTCCCTTCATTGACTACATGATATTCAAATTTCTGAGTCAATGTACATAGTTTTCCTTTTGTGAGTTTGTGTTAATAAAATGTCTTCTTTTTTTCCTTTCAAGTTTCAGTGTGGAAAAGACTTCATCAAGTTACTGATGTAGTAACTGGTATAGTAATTTGTCTCTATAATTTAATATCTACTAATTTACATTTAAATTATCTGATAAATTATTTGCTTTATAGTATAGTGTCTATAAAACAGTACTCAATGGTGGCATAAAACCAGTGGCAATGGGAAACTGGAATAGAACATATGAAGTATGACTAGTCTGCAACAGGTAATGAGCAGCTGAATTGCTAAAAATTCTAGGCGTGCTAACAATTTGCATATATAACTAATTTAGGAAATATATCATTGAAGCAATGGCCTACATATCAAATATTCCTGTGAAAGTCAATAAAAATTTACTTATTGGGGTTTGTTTCACAATGCCTGCTTTATTACTCTATGGTTTGTGAAGAGTTCTCCATGTCAATCATGACATAAATTCAGCTTTGTTTGAAAAAAGTTATCCTCGATCATAAACTTGGAGAGACTAATTGAGTAAATCACAAGTCTGCAGCTGAAATATGCATGACTGAGAATCTTACCACAAGTTATATGTATTGACAAGAGATTACTATTTTTTTGGCATAGAAGAATTGTTAGACATAATTTAATTCAAATAAAAAAGGGAAAGTAGATCTACTACCAGGTAAACTTCACATGCAAAATGACAATAACTGTCTGTGGAAGATGAAACTCAGTACTGATTTTCTGCTGGGTACCGTGCTCCACAAATATTGCTTAACTTGAATTTTTAGTGAAGTTACAAACCACATGCAGTTGTCTGAGATACCCTCACCCTTTTGACTGATGCAACTGATGAATATCAGGACCACGTATTACACCAGTTGGAGTTTTTATGGTGAGTCCGTAGAAACAGCCCCACCTTAACTGAAATTAGCTAGAAGAAGGTCCAGCTTCAAATTCTTGTGCCGTAGGTCCTGACCAATAAACCAGATTAACCTCACTAAAGCATCTAAATCAATTAGGTTATGAACAAATCTGCTGTAAGAAAATAATTACTGTGAACATGTAAATAATACTTCCAATTTTAAATGCTTTCACATCTCTTCTTTCATATACTCAGAGGATTTTAGAGCACGAAAAGACACTCTTGTCTAATCATGCTTTCCTATATAAGCATCAGCCTTACCCTTCATCCACTCACCTTCCTCTCTCCAATCATAAATCAACTTATAGTCACTGAGGACCTACTCTGTGCCTACTCTGTGTTCTCTTAGGTACTAGGAATTCAGGGGCAACTCATAGTTCCTACCACCCTGGCATTTAAATCATAGCCCCCAAAGTAGACAATAATTAAATAATTAGTTATTATAATCACAGTTGTTATTACTCCCATAAAAGACTAATGTTGCCATGAGAGTGGATAACAGGGGCACTTGGTCTATTCGAGTGATCATGGAAAATGATGTTTGGGCATTCCTGGAACTACTATTTAACTGGTACTGATGTCTGATGTATGAGAAGTTGGCATGGCGGAGGGTGGAGATGGAAGAAGGCTGTGCAGGGAGCACTACAAGCAGAGAATGAGACACCTTATAATAAGTAGTCCCGCATCACCATTCCCAGGACTAAAGAGCCATTCCAAAACTATGTAAGAGAACGTATGATTGTATTTTAACCAACTTGAGATCTATCAAAGTTGGGCCTGAAGGAACTGGAATAAGTTAAAATTTTTTCACAATGAAACAATTGCATCTCAGAAGTTTTCTCCTTGTCAGAAACACTTACGCATTTGTGAATACGAGTCTGTCTTTGTAAAGTATATATAATTAAGTTTTGTACTCTATCTGGCAGCTGTTATTCACATACAACTTGCTCAAATTTCAATGAAGTCCTCTTTTATAGTAATTTGTCATTGTTCACTTAATCTCTAATGAAAATGATGTACACAGGAAGGTTCTGGAATCAAGGTGGGAAGAATAAGGATAATCAGAAATAGTTATTTTCATCCTTTAAGGTTTGAAAAGAAAATTTCTAAAATGAATATAAGAATAGAGCAGTTATTAACAATTGTGAAAATTGAATCATCTTTGAGGTCTGTTTTATACCAATGGAAAGAAGACCTTTAGGGGGAATTTCTAAAACATAGGATTATGAAAAAAAAAGAATTAGGAAATGTTTTAGGTAAAAAAAAAAAAGATTTTAAATACAGATGAATTGTCAGATTTAACCATTAGTCTTTATAAAATGTTCTGAAATTCATTTGCATGGCATATCCATTTTATGAGAGCAATATAAAACTGAAGTGAACAAACAGAAGCACAATTGGCTGTATTTTGTGGAAATATGATTGAGAATATCACAAGTCTCAACATATTTATTATATCTATTCTTTTTTCATACACATCTATATGTATGCTTATTACACTCACATGCAAAATTACTTTTAAAATATCTATACAATGTTAAACTAATTTTTATGAAGTATGAGATTCATTGGATTACATATTTTGTTTATATAGCTCAAAAGATTGGTCTGACTTATTTTTTAAATTGGTACAAATCTTTAAGAGTTTCAAAAACTCTATAACTTCATTGATGAACATGAGACAAACAAAATCCCATCATGTCTTAATATGTATTATTTAGTGATTCTTTTTTTTTTTTTTTTTTTTTTTTTTCTTTTTTTATTTAGTGATTCTTGATAAGCACGTAGTACTCAAGTTGCAGTTATGTGACAATCTTGCTCTCTAGATAATCCATGTAATCCATGTTATCTAATATCTCATGTCAGAAGACATGAGATGCTGAGTGTATGGTGACCAGGCGTGTCTCCTCACATCTCAAGCTCACTCAAAAATTCTGCTTAATAGGTACACAAAGAAATAGGTAAAAAGAAAGTTATAAATAGGGTGAATGTATGACCTATTTTGGTCAGGATTTTCCAAGGTTATACCAGTTATCCCAAGAAATATGATTAATAGTCCACTTTTACTTTCAAATTATATAACTAGGTGACAAGGTAACCACATCTAACAAAGAAAAAAGAAAAAAGAAAAGGGAAGAAAAGAAAAGAAAAAAAAGAAAAGAAAAGAAAAGAAAAGAAAAAAAAAAAGAAAAGAAAAGAACAGAGAAAAAGAAAGAAGATAAAAGGAAGGAAACCCAAAGATCTGAGCCCCAACATGATATATCCCTTAATGAAACTGACCATACCTACAATAACAGTAAACTTAAATGGTCTAAACTCTCCAATTAAAGACAGATTGTCATATTAAACAAACAAACAAAAAAATCCAAGACACATTTATATCACTTATAAGAAACTCAATTTAAATATAACCATAAAAAGGGACCTGAGTGGCTCACTCAGTTAAGTGACTGACTCTTGATTTTAGCTCAGCTTATGATCTCAGGACTCTGAGATTGAACCCCACATCTGGCTCTGTGCTAGGTATGGAGCCTGCTTAAGATTCTCTCTCCCCTTCTCCTTCTGCCCCTCCATCCATAAAAGAAAAAATATATATATATCCATTAAAAGAGGCAAAAAGTTAAAAGGTTGGAAAAATGTGCAGAATGCACATTCTTTGCACGTGTACACAGAAATATATTCTAGTCCATACACAACTCAGAAAAATCAGAAAGGATTCAAGTCATACAATGTATATTATCCAAACACAATGGAATTAAATTAGAATTCAGTAATAGGAATCGGGAAAATCCCCAAACATTTGGAAACCAAATAACACATTTCTACATAACACATGAGCCAAACAAGAAATCTAATGAGGAACTAAAGATTTTGATCTTAATGAAAATGAAAACGTAACACATTGATCTATAACATGAATGCAATCACAGTCAAAGTCCCGGTGGGGTTTGCTTGGTTTTTTTGTTTGCTTTTGTTTTCTGTTTTTCGTTTAGAAATTGAGAAGCTGATTCTAAAATTGATATAGAGATGTAAAGGATTTGGAATACCCAAAACAACTTTGAAAAAGAGCAAAGTTGGAAGACTATATACTACGTGATCTCCAGACTTAAAAGGTACTGTACTCTACATCGTGCTATTGGCATGGAGATAGACAAAAAGATCAACAGAATAGAAGAAATTTCAAGCATAGACTCACACATATATAGACGATTGATTTTTGTCAATTGTGCAAAAGCAATTCAGTGAGGAATGGATGGTCTTTCCAACAAATGGTGCAGGAACAATTGGTTACCCGTGCAAAACATACAGACTTCGTGTTAAATTCACAAACACCCAGGTACAAGTAGGGAAAGGGTAAGAACTTTATGTTTAATCTTTTTCTTACTGGAAGACAGGGGAAATAAAGGCTTTATTAAAGCTTACTTTTATGAACTGGGGGCGGGGAGGATTACCACCTTTCATTAAGAAATTTGTATCTTTGGGGTTGAGTTACTCTGGGGTTAAGGCATTGTGATTCAGAGTCTAAACCATCAAAGTGGGTCTCCAAGAGCCTCAACATCTCTTCAACCAGAGGAACTTTTTTTTATATAATTTACACATTAGCCATCTTTTTAAAATTCCCCCTAACGAAAAATTTCTGCTACTAAAGAAATATTAGAAATCACTTCATTTGATCAAAACAATGCAAAATTAGGGTTTTCGTCTATAAATGTGAAACCAAGTTTTTTTCTGCTCGTTGTCTAGTGCTTACCGACACAGAGGTATACACCTCTTCCTGTGTTGCTGATAATGCCAGAAAACCACTCATTTGCAGATGGGTACATCTATCTGGAAACGATGACAATTATAGTTTCCTTTATTTTGCCTCACTTGACATTATTGTGACTCTCCGATACGGTTTAGTTGAACAGGGTCTCTATATGTAACTACATCGTGGTGACTTTATACGATACCAAATATACTTGCTGGTCATTTTTGGAAAAGCTTGAACAAATCTGACTCAAGAGCTCATGCATCCTCAGTGTTATTCCGTCTCTCCAGGGGTACAAAATCTCAGAGCTGTACGGACATAAACTCTGCCTATCGTGAGGACTACCCTTTTGGAACTTAACTGTCAAAAAACCATGGTTTGCAAACTTCTTCCTCTCTTGTCATTTCGTCCTTGCTTACTTGTTCTTTAAAGGCCCTGAGCACTCTACAATATATTCTTTCTGGAAATAACAATAGACAGCATGTCTGTGAGGATTAAGTCCAAGCTATGATTTGATGGTCCCTTGAAATTAAAATAAAATAAAATAAAATAAAATAAAATAAAATAAAATAAAATAAAAGCTATTCCCCACCTATATTACCAAAGCTTCCTTCTCAAGTTCAAAATGGAATCCGTCCTTTTATAAAATACTTCAGTTTCATCTTTTATGGAACAAGCAACTTTGTGCAGCAAATGTAGATATTGCATAAAGGCACAATATTAAAACATGAGTAAAAAGGGGACCTACCTTGGTAAAATGTAGCTATCTTCCAAATTTCCAATTCAGATAATTAATTCCTAATAGCAACACAAGCCCTTCATCAGTTCAATCTGGCATCATGACAGCGTCAAAAATGTCAAAATAATTTAGTGTACAGATAACTGCATAACACACAAGACCGTGAGCCACTTGAGGGCAGAGACATTAAGCTTTTTCATCTTCTTATCTCAGCAATTGACATAATGTCAGGCACAAAGCATATAATACACTAATAGTTCTGTGAGTTATGCTCCTAAATAAGCTTCCAGGTTTTCATTTTGATTTGGCAAGCAAACACCTATATAAATTCCCATAATGCATGAGAATAAAATTTCCTAAAACATTAACGTTAAGATAAAAATGTGTGAAGTAGTGTCGCCTTGAATGAGATCTCATAACTTTTTGGATGTGAAGTCAAATATCTTCATAAGAGAAAATAGCGTATCCGCTAACACTGCAAGAATTACAAATGATGGAGGGGAGAAAAAAGAAAAAAGCAAAAAACAAATGATGGAGGAAATTAATATTCACAGCAGCTCTCACATTATCACCACCCAAATGATGGTGAGCTTGAACTCCAGGGGGACCGTTGCAGTTTATCAGTGTTTATAAACCTAGTAACCTCTGGACTTTTAATACGTAAATATTTTTATTCTGTTTTTTTGTTTTTTTTGTTTTTTTTTTTTTTAAGGCCAGAACATTTCATTCAAATAAGCTGCAAAATGAAACAGGTCATTAGTTAAGGCATATGTTATATTCCTGAGGTAAAACAAATTGGGCTTTTGGATGTGGTGAGATAACTAATAACCTTAACATGCAGCAGAAAAAAAACGGGAGGGTATGGAGTGGAATGAAACAAAATGTTTCATTTCCACAATATTACATAATGCATCGGTGAGGTAACCTTTGGCTTGTAGGTTTGTGTTCCGGACTACGGAACAAAGTGCATTAGTGCCACCTCCTGGCAAGTAGAATGATCCCGAAGAGAAGGTTTAATTTTCTAGGAGGCCCCTTACTTGATAAGCAGTCCCTAGATGCTAAAATGGTAAGTGGAGAGGAGAAGAGAAGCCCGTAGGCTTCTCCTCCAGGGGTAATAATTACTATTTCTTAAATATAGCAAATATGAGGATTAAAACTGTCACCTACACAAAGCTATTTGTTTTTTACCTTTTAATACCTTACCTCGACCTACCTCATGAATCACTGTAGCTTTAACATTAAAAATATGGCCTAGACTTTATAGGGACATGTGCGAATTGTCCGAGATGATGACACTGACTTCCAGCCTGAAGCCAGTAGGACTCACCCCTCATGAAAGCCAATATTAGTTCTTAACCAGTGTCACATGTAAAAATATCTAAGATGGGAAGGAAAGGTTTTTTTTTTTTTCTTGGAAGGAAAGGTATTACTTAGAATCTTGTAGTGAGGGTCTCATGCTGCCATACATACGTTTTCTGTGCCCATTTTTTAAGGCGTTTTCCAATGAAAAAGAGACTTAATAGCTTCTTCAGAAACCTATTGTTTTGTGTCTAATTTCTATTAGAAAGCTTGTGCTCTAATTTAGCCCATTTCTTTACATTTTTAAGTCAAGGGAATTTTTAATTCAATGGAAACATGATACAGAAATGCATTGTATCAGGGCATTGGTAAGTGTCCAGGTGGCCCAGTTGGTTAAGCGTCTGCCTCTTGATTTTGGCTCAGATCATGACCTCAAGGTGGTGAGATAAAGCCCTGTGTCAGGCTCCACGCTCTGTGGGGAGCCTGCTGGAGATTCTCTCTCTCCCCGTCTCCCTCAGCCCTGCCCCTGCTCATGAGCTCTCCCTCAAATAAATAAATAAATCTTTTCTAAAAAGTTAAAAGCAAAATGCATTTTATCTTTCCATCCATTTTAAGTTGTGGGTGGTTTTTACTGCTCTGCCATAAAATTACTAATATTTTATAACCTTTTACAAGGAATCATACCAAATTGTGTAGTCAATAAAATACTGCTGCCTAAATAATTAATTAGAAATTCTGACATTTTGTTAAGTCAAGGACTAACCACCTTCAGTGAATGTAAGGTCCATGAAGGTAAAAAAAAAAAAAAAAAAAAAAAAAAAACCACTTTTCTATTTGATTCAAGGATGTCTCTTCAGCATCTATATAATATATAGTGGATGTTCAGTGCACATTTATTGATTTTTTTTAATGAGAGAGTTCATTGGGCATAGGAATTTATTGGTATAAAATAAAAATTAATATGAAATTAAATCTGGGGTTTCATTTAAACCACTAGTTATTCCTTACGTCTCAGGGTATTTCAAATGGAATGTACACACATGCACAAATACATGCATACTCACAATACATAAACTACATTAATTTACAAGGCTCTGTATTCGGCCCTCTTCTTTTCCTTGTCTGCCCACTTCCACTTAGCAATTTTATTTATCTTCAAGGTTTTAATTAGTTCCTCTATATGGATGACTCCAAAATCTTACAACCATATCCTCTCTTCAATGCTCTAGAATCAACCCACATTTCAAACTTTCTGCTAAATATATCTGCATACATACCTGGTATATCTGCTACATTAACTTGTTCTTTTTTATTTTTTTAAAGATTTTATTTATTTTTATGACAGAGAGAGGCGAGAGAGAGCCCAAGCGGAGGGAGCGGTAGAGGTAGAGGGAGAAGCAGGCTCCCCGTGAAGCAGGGAGCCCAACGTGCGGGGCTGGGACCCTGGGATCATGACCTGAGCTGAAGGCAGAGGCTTAACCGACTGAGCCACCCGGGTGCCCCTAACCTGTTCTATAAACACTTCAATCTAGCCATAAACAAACCTGAACATATGCCTGCCCCATGAATATTTTTTCTCCTTTTATTCCATATTTCTGTAATATCAGACCATCCTCCCAGCATTTCAGACTTGAAATCCTAGGCAACCTCATGTGTGTCTCCCACATCAGGTATGCACACACGCTTGTGCACATACACACTCACACACCCCTCTCCACTTTTGTGTCATGTGCCCAGTTGAAATCCTGATTAATTCTTACCTCGCCACAGTCAGTAATCAGCCTCATTCATGGCTTAGAAGCCTCTAGCCTCCCCTCACTGCATAACCTCCTAATTCGTGCTGTCATCTCAATCATCCTGAAGCAGCATTACCTCAGAGCATCTTAAGCAGAACACTGACTCAATATGTTAAGAGAATAAAAGTCTCTGGCCAAATAAGTTGGGGAAAACTAGTTTTTTTTTTTTTAGGAAGTAAAATTGATATATTTACTTTATAGCCTGAAAAATACTAATGCGAACGTGAGTTTCCAACAGGGGAAAATACCATGCACCTTTTCCCTCTCTTACTTGTGCTCTAATGTGTTTATGTGAGACCATCTCTTCAACTATTACTCTATAGAATATGCTTTGGAAAGTACTGCTGTGAACATCATCATGATAACTCCTCTCCTGTGCTCAGCAGTGGAATGGCAAAGAGAGCAGAGAGCACACTCCAGAGCTGGGCTATCCAGTCAGTAGACTATTTAAATTTAAAAAGTTAATCAGCATAAAATAAAATTTAAAATCCCAGTCACACTAGCCGCATTCCAAGTGCTCAACGGCTGCAGAGGACTAGTGGCTACCATTTTGGATAGCACTGCTCCAGAGTAAGACTAACTGGGTTCAATTGTTTGGTGGTTTAACCAGGGACAAGTTACTAACTTATGCAGGATTTCAATTTTCTCACTTATTGATGAGGAAAATGATAGGAATCTGCTGACAGGTTTGTGAGAATTAAGTGAATTAATCCATGGCAAGTCTTCAGAACTGGAACTGGCACATAGTAATAACTCAGATAATGTGAAGTAGTATTATCCATCAGGATTATTTTGCACAGTGTAGCCCCACCCCTACTAAATGATGTACATAGACTGCTTACAACTGTATATTTTACCTTATTCACCATCTTTCTGTGGTCTAAATTTCAGTTTCAGTAGACATGTGAATATTAAGAAAATGTACTTTTCCATGAGAAAAAATGAAATATGTGATCAATGGAGTATTAAAATCCAACAAAACCGTAGGTATTAATATAAATATGTATTTTACTTAGAGAAATGTTAAACCTCTATCTGCAAATGATTGCTTTCTAGCTAATTTGGTTCTGATATAGAAACTAAATTAAAAGCAATATTCTTGCTTGAAAGAGATGATCAATGGTATTTTAAGATCGGGTGTCCTTTCTGCCTGCTTTGAATGCTGACGATCAAGTGACATAGGAAAAAGAACAGAACATATCCATCCTGAGTGAGCAGGGAATGTGATTTCATGAATGTAAAACACTTTTCAAGAAGTGAATGCAATAATTAAAAGTGCTGTGGACATGAATAACTTAGATAGCTCAGCAATCTTTATAGACACAATCTTTACATTAGAAAAGTCAAATGATATCTCCAATGGACCAGCAACTTTTTTTTTTCATCGTTAGGCATAATGAATAGGAATTTTCAATCTCTTTGAGAATGTCAATTCAACATTTGTCACTAGAAAGAAATTCTCTGTTCCCAAGAGAATTCTAAAGCTTACTTGAGGGCAAAGACCCTCACCATGACTGACACATAGTAGGCGCTCAATCACTGATTACAAAGATGTTAACAATGATAATTCCTCATGTGGATACATTTTCACTGTTTACAGCAGTTTTTAAGTTTTTATTACTGGAGAGTTGAACCGTTTAAGACCATTTAAAGTTTTCATCAACGTGTGTGTTAAACTCAGAAGGGAAGTGGTAAATAAAATTGATTCAAGGTATATTCTTGACGTGGTATTACCAAAAACAAGACAGAAAAAGGTGCATTTATTTGAATTATTAAATAAGCTCAAAACCGAATTAATTTGGCAGGACCACAATTGAACTATTAATCATTTATTCCTTAATGCCAAATAACTTAACCAAAAACCATCCTTCATGTTTTCTCCTGTTCTGTCCAAACTTACTCTTCCAGGGCAAACTTCGGCTGGTTGTTAGAAACAAAACAACTGATGTTTTCATGTGTGGGGTTGAACTGTTTACCAAGTGTCTTGTCCTAAGGAAAATTGTAAAGTTAAACTGGCACCTTTCAAATTTCCTAATTCTAGTGGTCCTTCCCCATCAGAAATGACATCATAGTGAACACAACCGAAATCTGTGTTCAAGTTAAAAATAAAAAGCATCTCATCTTTCACTGATTACTTCATATGGGAGTGAGCTAAATTCAAAAGCATTAGACAAAATATGTCTTTAGCTAATTTTAATTATTAGAGAAATAAAAGAGGAATGATGTAAATAGTATGCATAAGCGAAATATTAATTTGTCGTTTTAATATAAAAAGAACATTTGTTCAAATATTTGTGGTATATTTTAAGCATACAGAAAAGTAGAGAGAATAATACAAAACATTTGCTAATATATCTCTTCCTTGTCATATCTTAATATTTTTCCATATTTGCTCCAAGTCATTTTAAAATCATCTTTGGATAATACTCTACGGTCCTATTCCAATCATTCCTCCTCCCACATAAAAAAGTATAAATTTTTATTTATATTTTTATTATTCCAATGCATGCTTCCATACTTGACCAATTAAATATATGTATACGAAAATGTTTTGTTTTTAAACTTTATATAAATGGCCTTATACTTAAGGCATCCTTCTGCAAAACTCCCTTTTGCATTAGTATCAATTTTATAAGTATTTTTTTGTTCATTGAAACTATAGTATTTGTGGATAAATGTATATTGCACGGACATACCTTAATTTATATTAATCGTTCTCTAGTTAATGGACATTGAGTTACTTTTCAGTTTTCAGCTACTACAAAATGCTGCACTGATTGGTTTTGAACATAAAGCCTTATTGATAATGGTAGCATTCCCTCTATGGAAACAGAATTTCTGGTCAATGAATATGCATTTCTTTAACTTTACCAGTATTTATGAATTGTTCTAAATGTTTGTACTAATATGGAGTTCCACTAGTAGTTTATAAAAGCTCCGATTGCTTCATTGGTATTTTCATACTTCTTAATTTATGACAAGTGAATGGTCATAAATTGCAATCTTAATTTTTAATTTGCATTTTCCAGATTGCTGGTGAGTTTAAGTATCATTTCGTATTTGTGGGTGGGATATTAAGTTGTCCTCTGTTATAAATCAACTCTTAGCATTTGGTGATTGGGTTATTGATTTCTAAGATTAAATATGTTCTGCATACTAATCCTAATTGGTTATATTATTTTCAAAAAAGTGCATTCAATCTTCCCTTTGTCTTTTCACTTTTTAATAGATTTTTTAAAGTACAGGGATTTTTTTTTTAAGATTTTATTTATTTATCAATGAGAGACACAGAGAGAGAGAGAGAAAGGCAGAGAGAGAAGCAGGCTCCATGCAGGGAGCCCAACACGGGACTTGATCCCAGGTCTCCAGGATCACGCCCTGGGCCGAAGGCAGGCGCCAAACTGCCGAGCCACCCGGGGATCCCCTAAAGTACAGTTTTTAATCGTAACATTGCTAAATAATCTCTGAGGTGAGCTTTGTGTGTCTTCTTTAAGATATCCTTCACTTATCTCAAATACACAAACGTATTCTGCTATATTGTTCCCTAATAGTTTATTTTTTTATTTTCTTTTTGTTCCCTAATAGTTTGTAAGTAAACTACAGGTCTTGATTCTTCCTAAAATTTATTTTGGTATATATTTATGGTGTTGCATGGTCAGGTGTCAGGTATTCAATCTTTATCAGGGCCTACGTAAGAGGTTGTTTGCCCTGAAACAGACTTGCAGCCCTCCAAACCCTATAGGCCTACATGGTACACGTGTTCTTGTTTAGGTGCCTGGTCATGGTAGAGGAGGGACAAGGACGTATATCAGAATATCTGACATGGTGTTTCATAGTACACGCATGCCCTTTACCCTGACCCCAACACCAGTCCATAATCACTGATTCCCCGGAGAAACGCTAGGGATGGGAGAGTGTCCTACCTATGAAGTACAGTATTGGAGGAAGGAAAAGCTAAAAATCAAGCTTAAAGAGACTGCCCTTCTAGCCTGCAGCATTCTCTTGAAACTTGGTTGGAAATAATATTAAATGAAAGACTGTATTCATCATAATCGAATAAGGACAAGAGCAGAACATGGAAAACAGAGATGCTCAGAGGGAAATATTGGTCATGTTAACCCATGCCAAAGAGCCCCCTTCCACGCCAAGTACCCCGTAGGCTGAGAGGGCTAACTTACTGTGGCCATTACGCACTTGGATCTTATAGATGATCCCCTTGTTCTGATTTCCTCCAGTCTGGGCGTACTAAAGGCAACTGTGTAGCCTGCTTACTGGGAGCGAACACACTGATGTGATTAACACAGATATCCATCCAACCCACATCCGCATTTTGGTTCTAACTGAACTAAATTGAAATCTTTATTTTCTACGTTAGGTTCTTCTGATATTGAACAATATGTCAGCTTCCTTAAATGTCAGTCAGTCCTCAGAACCCTTCTGAGATGGAATTTCTACCCCCTCAGTAGGCAAGAGTTCGTATCTGGGCAGTGAAGATGTCACAGGGTGATGCAACTACCTGGATTGGAGGGATGAAGAGCTAGGCTTCTCCAGACAAGACACGCCTCCGCCTCTCCGCAGCTGTTCTTCCTATGGTTTTCCAGTGTGTTCTCTTTAACCCGAAATGGCCTTTATTCAACCAGCCACAAAGCAAGTCTGCCCTTCAAGACACAGTTTAAAGATAAAGCTATTAAAAAACTAGCTTCTCATTCTCAAATTCAGAATTAAACACCTTGACTCAGCCTTGGCACGTTACGTACACGTTAATCTCTCCACTGTACTTGTAACTTGCTCGAGTTAAGAACTATACCATATTCCATGTCTTTGGTTCTAACCAAATCTTGAAGCATGACTCATAGACTAGCAATTTCATAAATACATGTTGAATCAATTAGAAAAACTCAAGGTTCTCTACTGTGCCTTAATTCGTACAGCCTGTGGAAAAACTTGACATCAGGTATTTTCTTTTTCTATATTATACTTTGAGAGAGAGGAGCCTGAGTGGGTGAGAGGGGCAGAGGGAGAGGGAGAAGCAGGCTCCCCACTGAGCAGGGAGTCCCATGATATTGGGGTCCATCCCAGGACCCCAAGATCATGACCTGAGCGGAAGCAGATACTTAACTGATTGAGCCACCCAGGCACCCTGGGCATTTTCTCTTCTACTATGAAGCATTCTTACCGAAGAAGAAATGAAGACACAATATAAAATAAGTAATAGTAATTAATAAAATAACCACAAATGTATAAAAAAGTTTGTATGTTCACAGATGTTCAGAAGAACAGTCTGTTTCTCTTCTGTTTTCTCTTAACATTGCAGCATGAACATTTTCCATTCCCATAAAAATCCTTTATAAATATATCTTAATATTTATTTTATCATATATGTATAATGTCCCATTATGTTGTCATACTCTGATTTACTTAGTATCATTCTAATATTAAACATTCAAGTTATTTCTACATTTTCATCATTTATAAATAATGCTGCAGTGAGTATCTTTTTCTGCATATTTCTTTACAATAAGGTTCCTT